>NC_139401.1:91293333-92609166 GCF_054392235.1 Sus scrofa | reverse complement strand
GAGGCTTGGATCTGGTGTTGCTGTTGCTGTGGCTGTGGAGTAGGCCAGTGGCTACAGCTCCAATGTGACCCCCAGCCTGGGAACCTTTATATGCCGCATTGCGGCCCTAAAAAAACCAAAAACAAACAAACAAACAAAAAAAAAACCACCAAAACTCACAAGGTGCAGAACAGTGAAAACAAGAATATATGCATATTCATATTTGCAAAAATAAGAATATATATTCTTATTTGCTAAAAAGATACATTTTAAAAAAGCTAATAAAAGTGATTATCTAGAGGAGATGGGGGACAGAGGGAAGATAGGTATGGGAAGGAAGTGAGGTTCTTACTGTTTATCTTTTTTACATGAGTGAATGTATTTTATATATTTATTTATTATTTTTTGTCTTTTTAGGGCCACACCCACAGCATATGGAGGTTTCCAGGCTAGGGGTCAAATCGGAGCTACAGCTGCTTGCCTACACCAGAGCCATAGCAATGCCAGGCCCGAGTCGCATATGCAACCTACACCACAGCTCATGGCAACACTGGATCCTTAACCCATTGAGCAACGCCAGGGATCGACCCTGCATCCTCATAGATATTAGTAAGATTTGTTTTTGCTGAGTGTCGATGGAAACTCCTATATATTTATTTGTAGCTGAACATATTGAACAATTTTAGAAAGGTTTGAAGATAATATTTTTATTTTTTCAAGGGAACCCTCCTACACTGTTGGTGGGAATGTAAATTGGTACAACCACTATGGAAAACAGTATGGAGGTACCTCACAAAACTAAATATAGAACTACCATATGACCCAGCAATCCCATTCCTGGGTATATATCCAGATAAAATTTTCACTGAAAAAGAAACAAGCATCCCTATGTTCACTGCAGCGCTATTCACAATAGCCAAGACATGGAAACAACCTAAATGTCCAATGATAGATGAATGCACTAAGAAGATGTGGCACATATACACAATGGAATACCATTTAGCCATAAAAAGAACAAAACAACGCCATCTGCAGCAACGTGGATGGAACCAGAGACTCTCATACTAAGTTAAATAAGTCAGAAAGAGGAAGACAAACACCATATGATATCACTTATACCTGGAATCTAACATATGACACAATGAACCTATCTATAGGAAAGGAAAAAAACTCATGGACATGGAGAACAGACTTGTGGATGCCAAGGGGGAGGGAGTGGGATGGACTGGGAATTTGGGGTTAGTAGATGCAAACTACAGCATCTGGAGTAGATAAGCAATGAGATCCTGCTGTATAGCACAGGGAACTATATCTAATCACTGTGATGGAACATGATGGAGGATATGTGAGAAAAAGAATGTATATATATGTATAACTGGGTCATTTTACTGTACAGCAGAAATTGACAGAACATTACAAATCAAGTATAATAAAATTTTTTTAAAAAATTTTATTTTTGGGAGTTCCCGTCGTGGTGCAGTTAACAATCCGACTAGGAACCATGAGGTTGCGGGTTCGGTCCCTGCCCTTGCTCAGTGGGTTAACGATCCGGCGTTGCCGTGAGCTGTGGTATAGGTTGCAGACGCAGCTCGGATCCTGCGTTGCTGTGGCTCTGGCGTAGGCTGGTGACTACGGCTCTGATTAGACCCCTAGCCTGGGAACCTCCATATGTCACGGGAGCGGCCCAAGAAAGGGCAAAAAGACAAAAAAAAAAATTTATTTTCTCTATCTCAGATCTAGTTGGCTTTATATAATCTACGAATGAAAACTATAATAAATCTAATATTACAGAGTAATGAGTTTGAGTACTAGCAGAGGTAAAGAAATACGACATTATCAACAAATGGTCTTCCAACCATTATTTTCAACATCTTTCTCCAAAGAATTATCAACAGAATTATATAAGCATATTATGTAGTTATTTGGTATTTATCTCCCCACTAGAATGTAAACTCCATGGGGACAGGGACCTTGTTTGGTTCACACTGCTATATCCCCAGTACCTGTAACTCCGTCCAGTACATAGTAGGTGCTCAATAAATATTTGTTGAATGAATGAATGGAAGCATAAAACTCATTTATCATGAGGCTACTGACCACAGAGGGCACAACGAAAATCAAAGCCCACAAATAGTTTATATGTAAAGAGTAAAACTTGGGAGTTTTCTTGTGGTACAGCATGTTAAGGACCTGGTGTTGTCACTGCAGTGGCTCAGGTCATTGCTGTGGCACAGGGAACTTCACATGCATTTGGTGCAGCCTCCACAAAAAAGGTAAAACTTGAAAAACAATAGAAGAGTTTTATTCTACACATACCAGTAAAACAACATATTCATATTTCATATTAAAGAGGGAGGATAGACACACATATACATATACATATACACTATGCACAGGTAATAGGACAAAGTAGTAGAGTGGAAAAAGAAGGTTCTATTCTTTGCTTTGCCACTTTTTAGTTGTGTGAATTTGGGTAAGTCACCTGAATTCTTGGGTCTCAGTTTCCAAACCTATAAAACGAGAGAAATGGATGGCTGACATGTTCCATTCCAGCTCTGACAATACCATCCTCTCTTATACACATATGCACACAAGGTGGAGTAAGGCACAGAAGCATGTAGAAGAGAGAAGACAGACAGAAGTATACAGGGGAAGGAGGAAGTCACACTAAGGAAAAAGGAAGGTGGAAGGGCTAGAGGGAAACAAGGTACCAGCAAACCAAACCAAACCAAACTACCCTCAGAGGGAAGATACATACATACCACCTCCCTAAAACTAACTGGAGGTGACAGCATATTAGACAATCATAGACCACCATATACAAATAGCTGGAGAGAGCCAAATAAAGAGGAAGTAGAGATAAGAATTCAGCTGCACAGCTTTTAAAGCAAGCATTAGTAAATTGCCTTGCATATGTCACTGTTCACTTAGGCCATGTGGTGAAAGTAAATTAAAATAGATTTCTGCAAACCTAAGATTAGCTAAATGACCACTAATAGCACTTCGTATGCTCTAATGCAGTGGTTTTAGAATTATATATTAGAATCATTTGGGGGAGGTTTTTCAAATTATCCATGCCTAGATTCTACTGATGTGCTCTCTACCTGCTAAAATCAGGGGCTCTGCTCTAAATGGAATATGAAATTATGGGACAAGGTTACTCTTTTGGACTATAATCCTGGTAGTCAGAAAATCACCACCCTAAGGAACAGAGAAACTAAAGGAAGGGAGATAAGGTGAGGAACAGATCAAATCAGAAAGCAGTAATAATCAGCCTCAACGATCAATTCCTGAATAGGTCAAGGTTTCACATACAAGCTGGAAGTGAATGTTATACATACCTGTCTGGATCCCTGGGGGCCAACTGCACCCATGTTAATTGGACTAGGACCCTGGATTCCACTAGGCATAGGGCCTCTTGGGCCTGGGACAGGGCCCCTTGTATCCATGCTTCTGGCCTCCATCCCTCTGACTTCCATTGCACGGGCCTCCATTGCACGGGCCTCCATTGCACGGGCCTCCATTGCACGGGCCTCCATCGCACGGGCCTCCAATCCTCTAGCATCTAATCCTCTTGCCTCCATGGCTCGTGCCTCCATCCCTCGTGCATCTATGCCTCGAGGATCTCTTCCGCCTATAAAAAAAAGTTGCAAGAAAACCACTGTGTAGATACTCATCTTTACTGCAAGAAGAAATAATAATCAAAGAAAGATAGAAATCTATTCCTCCAGTCACATCTACCCCCAACTACATCAGACTGCTTTCTCTTCAATTTCTCAGACTGGTAGAAATACGTAAAAAAGCTTGCCAACCCTACTGCCCAACATTCTGTATCCCCGATTAGAGCCGAAGTCAGCAGGTTCATCATGAGTCCACGACTACCAGTCAGCCTTGTGACGTGGTTTCCCCTCACCTCTGCCATCCAAGGGTGGACCCCTCTGATCTAGCATGGGTCCTCTTGGCTCTGCCATTAGAGGTCTGGGCTCAGCTAATGGCCCTCCCCTCATCTCATGTGGGGGTGGGCCACGGCTGTCATGGCCAGGGACATGGTGCATGGGCGGACCCTGATGAGGTGGTCCCAGGTAACTTCTAGAGACGGAGAAAAAAATATTTTAAAACAGAACAAAACAACAAGAAAAAAGTGTCAACCAGAAGATCAGGAAGTAAAAATCAGACAGAGATCTGATACAAAGAACTGATAAAAACATCAGTTTATAAATGCTAAGAGAATAACACCAAAGAGGTTGAAGAAAAGCTATGGAGATGTAAATCCATGTATTCAAGAGTTTCACATCTGATCAGCGCACTCAAATTAAGGAGGAATTAGTGGATATCCATTATATATAATATGAATACTCAGTATGGTCCTTAAGAATGTGGGTTACTGTATGGGTTCAAATCTAGGATCTAGCACTTATTAGCTGTGTGATCATGGGCACATCTGCCTTGGTTTCTTCATCTGTAACATGGAGCTGATATCACACAGTATCAGTCTCTCAGGGTTGTTGTGTGGATTTAATGAGATGATCTCAGACAAGTACTCAGAGCAGATTCAGAGGCAAAATCCCCACTTGTATCGATTATTATTGCTATCATCAGTATTGCTACTACCAATAAATAATATAAGTTTTTCCTGCTCAGATATGTGTGCTAGAATTTTCAATTTCTGAAAATGGAGTAGAGCAATGGTTAGTTCAAAATGACATACTCAGCGACAGAATTCTACCCAGGAAGTGCTTTGTCTTGGATAGCGGCTATGAAGATCTTTTGAAGTAGGCATACAGGTACAACTGGTATGAAAAGACTTTGTTCTCAAAGCAAGAGGAAATTCTGATCCCTTCAGTCTTTTCCTTCTACGTTCTGCTTACCTAGGCTCTACCTCTCCAGTTACAGAAAGTAAAGTGCCTCCACGTGGGTCATTTGGAGCATCTCCTAACAGACCTCGAGGAGTTGGGACATTGGCAGGCAAGGGCCCACGCTGCATAGCTGCTCTGGGGTCTTGCATCGGCACTGCCAGAGAAAGAAACGGGGAGTTACTACTGTGAAGGACACATAAGGTAACAAGAAAATGACTCTCTATACCACAGAGTGGGTGAAACCTCACCACAGCAGACTCCTCTTGCAGCTCAAGAACAGAAGCAAGGTAGAGGCAGAATCTGTGCCATATCAGAGGTATGGATGGAATTACATAAAGAGCAAATCGGGGAGCAACCTGCCAAGAACTAGCACTGCAACCTGAACAAACTTATGCTCCTGGTTTTCCTTATAATCAATCTTAGTTCAAGGACCAGAGTCACAAAAAAGAGGTAGGGTCTTGGCATATATGAACACTGCCATAGCTCTGCAAGAACCTGCTGTCTCCTTACAGACTGCTATTCCATCCAAGCCTCCTGACACCAGTAGGGAGGGAGTACAGCCTCAGACAGATGCCCATATCATCCATGTTCTCTGCCCTGTGTGAAGAGGTCAGGCTTGTGGCCCAACAGGAAAAAAAATAAAAACCAAAAACCCAAAATACTACCCTTTGGGGTTCTGAACGTGAGGATGACTGCCAAGCAGCTCTTGTCCTCTCAACGTCCCACCCTGAACACCACAAGCAAAAGGAAACCCGCAGATACAATGGGTACCTTGAACTCGCTCAATTGATGCAGGCCCGGCGGGTCCCACGGGCGAGTGCTGTAGGGTTCCTAGGTGAGCAGTAAGTTCAAAAGGAGAAAGAGCAGACACTTAAAATAGCTTGCACACTCACACACACACACACACACACACACACGCAGAAGCATACACATACAGACACTGGAGATTTAGACATATAAGTTAAAAAGCCAAGAGTTCATTAACTTGCCCCGGACTACAAAATCTTCCTAAACTAAATTAGCTTCTTTGGATCTGAAGCTGTTCTGCTTTGATGAGATTGCTTCCTAAGATAAAACCTGTGGGCCACTGATTTTATCTGAGCAGGAATAAGCAGCCACTTTCAATGTTCACCTCTGTTTATGATTCCCCTTAAATCTCCTTATGATACCATTCAAAAAAAGAAATTAAATATAAAAAGGATGGTTCTGAATCTCTGGTTAGGCAAAGAACATAAATATATTTTTCATAAACAAAAAAAAAGAAAGAAATTGTACTGAATCTGGAAGGCAAGATTAATTCTGGAAAGGTCCACAAAAGAAGTTCATAGTACTATTTTTTTGGCCATATTTTAAAGTACAAAAATTTCTATCAAAAAAGTATCAAATGGGGAAATGCAGTGAATGAACTTTAGACAAGGAAAGAGAATATCACTCCTCAAGAAATACTCTGCCACTGTAAGTCTGTGATAAACAAACATATGACAACTGCAAAGACATATGATGACAAGGGCACCAAGACTAAACAAAGGTGGCAGAGGGCAAGAAGTATGTTCTTAAACATCTCATTGTTTCTTTTCACCATTACAAATGTGCAAAAGAAGAATGGATGGCAGGAAAAGAAAGACCAACTGGGTACAAGTAGAAAGATTCTTGCTTCCTCTGCTGTGCGCTAAAGGAAAACTATAAAACTCACCTCATTTTGTCTCTTCATGAAGACGTTTTTGACATACCTTCAAAACTCAAGTCACTTCCCTTTGTTAACTTTTGACCAGAAAGGTGAAGATAACTACATCAAGAAGGAAGATGTCTTACAGAAGTGTGTATTAAACAGCTAAAGTTTGATTGATGGCTGGGGAAGAGGTAAAAGTATGACTGAAACCCTAATTCCTTCTCACTACTGCAAAAATACTTTGGGGAACATACATGATCTACTGATAGTGGCTGAGGGCAGTGGGGCACAACAGCACAAAAGCACGGGCTGCTCAGATGAAGTGTTTGGACAAGAGCTTGTTCCACTGTCAAATGTTTGACAAGATTGTTAGTTGTGTCACTTCGGCAACCAACCCCAGTGTACAAACCATAGACAAGGAGTAGAGTGCATAGGTCTGTATCTTAGCATTTTGCTTTTTAAAAAAATGGGTTTTCCTTATAGACCATATGCTAATAAGAAGTAACTTAAGCTTCCCCAGGCTTGTCTAATGCAGTTCTTTCTCATCACAAGGGCACAATGAATAAAAATAGAAGACATTAGAGAGCATCTTTAGAAGTTAATAGAAGCAGCGTGGTTTAGCAGAAAGAGAATAGATTTTGGAGCTAGAAACTTTGGAATCTTAGCTCTGCAGCTTATTAGCCGGAAGATGAGTGCACCAAGCCCAATCCATGTTACTTGGATACCAGTATTTACTTACCGTGTCCCCTTGAGGAGTAACTCAAAACTCTGAGCTTCCAGCCCTTCACCTGAAAACTGAGGTGCTGCCAGCTAACTCACATGATGGTTTGTGAAAATTAGAGAGTGTGGCCTATTGGATGCACTCATTTTTACTCTTAGTTCCTTCTCTTTTCCCTCTTTCTTCCTGATGTTGTTTTTAAGCAAATCACTGCAGTTTCTGTTTCTTCAAACTCCAGTATCACAGAGAAACACATGGAGATTCTGGAGTGAACGCCACTGTGGTATGCAGTGTTACTGCCACAGCTCAACATACACTTACCAGACAGGCTTCACAGACTTTTGATCCTTGGGGTTGAAATTTATCTTCTACATACACAGACACATATTATATGTTCAGTATTAAAACATCTTAATCAGATCTCCATAGAGGGAGAGAGAACGTGTCAGGAGAAGCATTAAATTACTAAGAAAAGGTGATATAAGTGAAATAGAAACAAAGGAATCATCTGCTCTGTCATCAATTCTTGTACAGCCGGGCTCTGAATCACTAGATAGAAATCTAGACAGCTGTGTCCAAAAGAATCTTCTGCAATGATGGAATGTTCTGTACCTGCAATATCTACTATGGCATTCACCAGCCACAAGTGGCCATTGAGCCCTTAGAATGTGGCTAGTGTGAATGAGGAACTAAGTTTTAGATTTTTACCTAATTTCAATTTGATTCAATTTAATTAAACATTCAAATAGCCACACGTAGTTAGTGGCTGCCATATCAGACAGTGTAGATCAGAACACTTCCAAATCTAGATCACATTAATCAGACATTAATATTTATTTACCTTGTCCCCGCTCCATGGATACTGGTCCACTTCCTGGCATTCCAACCTGGGCCTGCATTCCTCCTAGAAGATAAAGGGTAGGAAAAGAATTAGGACAATGGAGAAAAAACGTGGACCATGCCTGAGTTAATAATTTTCCTCTTCCTGCCCCACAAGCAGAAATCTACAAAAGAAGGTCATAACAACCACTAAACAACGTAGTTACACAGAAAATGCAGTTTGTTAGTGCACTTTAGGCTTCAGTGACAGAAAAGTGAGTTAAATACGAATTTTTAAGCTCACTGGTTACCAAAACCTTGGCAGGGAGTTCTGTAACACAGAACAAGGGCACTTACCCAAATAACTCCTCCCACAGGAAGCAGTTCTGTTCCCAGAGTACTTTGTAAATGTGTGGGTACGCTGTTTCGGTTGTGACAGATTTGAGGGAGGGAAGGCTGGCATCTTACAAGAAGCCAATAAGGATATCAGGTGTCCTTCAGTGTATGAGACAGTCCCACAAAATCAAGAATTTGCCTGCCTTGCAAAACGTTCAATTATCTTGCTAAACATTCACACAAATGAAAATTTTTATAGTCATCTGAACTTAGAACCTGTCTGTTTTACTTGTAAACAAGAAGGTTCTTTGTCCTGTATATATATATGTGTGTATAAATATATATGAATACACACACACACTGAATTTTCCAAAAATGAAATTATTGAGTAAATTATGGGTACTTTATTTTGTTTTGTTAAGAACTTTCACCAAAAGTTTTCATTTTCGCCATTTCAGAAAATCACATCATCAGTGTCAATAGTTCTTGAGGTATCTGAGTTGCCAAAACAACATACGTGGGTCTTTTACTTTTATAGTATAAATTCAAGTATCTGACTGCTATTTTTTGTTTTCTAGTGTAGTTGTGCTTGAAATTTGCGTATTAAAAACGTTCTTTTTCCCTTTCCTTCTCCTTTATATTATAGTTAGGGTTTTTTTTTTTTTGAGAAACTGGTGTTTTTTGAAACTACGTTAAGTGTGTTGTATCATCTGTGCAATTCATTTTAGGATAGCAAAGGGTCACTGCAAAAATATGTTACAAAAAAAGAGGCCACTGGGCCTAATAGGGTTGAAAATCTTTTTACAAAGACTAAACCACAAGTCCTTACCATATAGCAATAACTCTCTTTTCCTCAAAGGAACAATATATGCTGCAAGTGGGGAGAAAAGACAGCCTGAACTACTCGCAGTTCAAGAATACTTACCTAAAATTATCCAAGTACATGTCACATTCTCTTATCCCTTGCCAGGCACCAAAGAGCCATAAATTAAGAACCCGAATCTGTGCTAGTCCTATCAGTGCTACTAAGTAATTGTAATTTTTGAATAAGTGATTGAAAAAATTAACACATCTCTAGGCTTTCTCATCTATAAAGTGAACGAAGCTCATCTAAACCAGTGTTTTCCTAGGATGTGGTCCATAAGAGCATCAGTATCACCAGGGAGTTGACAGAATTGCAAATTCTCAGGGCCCTACCTCAGTCCTGTGGAATTAGAAAGTCTAGGGGTGGAGTTCCATCATGGCATGGTGGAAAGGAATCCGACTAGGAACCATGAGGTTGTAGGTTAGGTCCCCGGCCTCGCAGAGTTGGTTAAGGATCCGGCGTTGTCATAAGCTGTAGGTCGCAGACGTGGCTTGGATCCACGGTTGCTGTGGCTGCGGCTGTGGCTGGCAGCTGTAGCTCTGATTGGGCCCCTGGCCTAGGAACCTCCATATGCTGCAGGTGCGGCCCTAAAAAGCAAAAACAAAAACAAAAAAAAAACAAAAAAAAAACAAACAAAAAAAAAACCCCAAACAAACAAACAAAAAACCACACAAAAAAGTCTAGGGGTGGAGAGCAACAATCTGTGTTTTAATATTTTATTTATTTTTTCAAGGCTGCACCTGTAGCATGTGGAAGTTACCAGGCTAGAGGTTGAATTGGAGCTGCAGCTGCCAACCTACGCCACAGCCACATGGGATCCGAGCCATATCTGTGACCTACACCATCCTTAACCCACTGAGCGAGGCCAGGGATCAAACCCGCATCCTCATGGATACCAGTTGGGTCGTTACCACTGAGCCACAACAGGAACTCCTGTGTTTTAATATTTTAATGACCCCTTTGGGTGATTCTAATGTACACTAAAATTTGAGGTCTAAATAATTTCAAAGCTCTCCTCTACCTATAACATTCTATGATTAATTCAGACCACTCACCAAAACAATACAAAGATTTAGGATCTTCTGAGGAAAGCAGTGACAGAGGGCATCATGAGCACAATTTCGCATATAACACTATCACATGATGGCACTTTCATTTGTATGGGCTAGCTTCTGAGAAGTGGAATTGGTAGATCAAAGTGTATATGAATTTTTAATGTGAGACTATTTTTTAAACAAATTGAATGAGCTCCTGCTGTGGCACAATGGGACTGGTGTCCTGGGAGCACTGGGACGTGGGTTTGATCCCCAACATGGCACAGTGGGTTAAGGATCCAGCAAGGCCACAGCTATGGTTTAGATCAAGACTGGCTCAGATCTGATCCCTGGCTAAGGAGTTCCATATACTGTGGGGTGGCCTAAATAAATAAATAAATAAATAAATAAATAAATTGTAGCACAGTGGATTTACAATATGTTAGCTTCTGATGTACAGAAAAGTCTTTATATATATATATATACACACACACACTCATTTTCATATTCTTTTCCATTACGGTTTATCACAGGATATTGAATATAGTTCACTGTGCTATATAGTAGGACCTTGCTGTTTATTTTTTTTTTTCATCTTTTCTAGGGCTGCATGTGTGGCATATGGAGGTTCCAAGGCTAGGGGTTTAATCGGAGCTGTAGCTGCTGGCCTACACCAGAGCCACAGCAACTCAGGATCAGAGCTGCGTCTGTGACCTACACCGCAGCTCACCACAACTCTGGATCCTTAACCCACTGAGCAAGGCCAGGGATCGAACCTGCAACCTCATGGTTCCTAGTTGGATTCGTTAACCACTGAGCTATGACAGGAACTCCTGTTTACCTATTTTATATATAGTAGTTTGTACCTGCTAACCCCAAACTCCCAATTTATTCCTCCCGCCTTTCCCCTTTGGTATCCAAAAATTTGTCTTCTATGTCTGTGAGTCTGTTTCTGCTTCATAGATAAGTTCATTTGTGCCATATTTTAGATTTCCACATATAAGTGATAGCATATGGTATTTGTCTTTTCCTTTATGACTTACTTCACTAAGTATGATAATCTTTAGGTTCACCCATGTTGCTGTAAATGGCATTACTTTGTTCTTTTTTATGGCTAAGTAGTATTCCTTTAAAAAAGAACTACTCTCTTAAAAGGCTGAAAAACTTCACATTTCCACCAGCAATGTATGATACCACTCTCCCCACCAATACTAAGTATCATCTCTGAAACTTTTACTAGTCTGAGGGGATTAAGTAACATGAAATCTCATAGTTTAATTTGCAATCCCCTGACTATAAATGAATGTTTTTGTTGCCATGTGGATTTGCTCTTCTATCATATGCTCTTCTATGAAGCACCTACCCATTTTCTTTGCCTACTTTTCTATGAGCTTGCTCCCCCTTCTCATCAACTGTCAAAGAACTTTGTACAGGGTATCTCAAATATCTTAGTAAAGTTTTAACAACTTCAGAACTATAAATGCTGCAAACTTACAAAAAATATCACTTGAAATTTCAACTACTTAAGTTCCTTTTACACTCAATTTTAACTTTTTCCAACTTTTATATTTATTAATTCCCACTTCTTGGCACCTTGCTGTATTTTTTTCAAAATTATTTTTCTAGGAGTTCCCATTGTGGCACAGTGGTTAACGAATCCGACTAGGAACCATGAGGTTGCGGGTTCAATCCCTGGCCTTGCTCGGTGGGTTAAGGATCAGGCATTGCTGTGAGCTGTGGTGTAGGTTGCAGATGAGGCTTGGATTCCGAGTTGCTGTGGCTGTGGTAGAGGCCAGTGGCTACAGCTCTGATCAGACCCCTAGCCTGGGAACCTCCATATGTTGGGAGCAGCCCTAGAAAAGGCAAAAAGACAAAAAAATCCAAAAAAACCAAAATTATTTTTCTAGTACTTTAGAACTAGTAGGGTTCCTTTACTCTTAAAAAAAATTTTTTTTTTCCTTTTTAGGGCAGCATCTGCAGCATATGGAAGTTTCCAGGCTAGGGGTTGAATAGGCTGCAGTTGCCAGCCTAAACCACAGCCCCAGCAATGCTAGATCCAAGCCTCCACGCCACATCTGTGACCTATACCACAGCTTGTGGCCATGCCGGATCCTTAACCCAGTGAGCAAGGCCAGGGGTTGAACCTGCATCCTCATGGATACTAGTTGCATTCTTAACCCGCTGAGCCACAATGAGAACTCCCCCTTTATTCTTTTTTTTTTTTTTTTTTGTCTTTCTGCTATTTCTTGGGCCGCTCCCGCGGCATATGGAGATTCCCAGGCTAGGGGTCTAATCGGAGCCGTAGCCACCAGCCTACACCAGAGCCACAGCAACATGGGATCCGAGCCGCGTCTGCAACCTGCACCACAGCTCACGGCAACACCGGATCGTCAACCCACTGAGTGAGGGCAGGGACCGAACCCGCAACCTCATGGTTCCTAGTCGGATTCGTTAACCACTATGCCACAACGGGAACTCCTATTCTTTAATAATATAGACACTTTTAAGGATATTCATTTCCCTTTAAGTACTACTTTTACTATTTCTTGCACTTTTTTGTATGAAGTTCATTACTTTTTGTTGACTTTTTCTTTTTGGTCTTTTTAGGGCCACACCTGGGCCAGATGGAGTTCCCAGGCTAGGGTTGAAGTGGAGCTATAGCTGCCGGACTATGCCATAGCCATAGCAGCATGGGGTCTGAGCTGCATCTGAGACCTACACTGCAGCTCACTGCAACTCTGGATCCTTAACCCACTGAGCAGGGCCAGGGATGGAACCTGAGTCCTCATGGATACTAGTTGGAGTCAATTCCATTGCGCCACAATAGGAACTCCCGACTTTTATTATTCTATTTTTTTCACCAAACACATGGTATGTGGAAATGCCTGGGCCAGGGACAGAACCCCTACCAAAGCAGTGACAACATTGGATCCTTAATCTGCTGTGTCACCAGGGAACTCCTGTTGTCTTTAGATAATTTATAAATTTATTTATATTTCCTCATTATTTCAAGGATTACCAAGAATATGTTCTTTAGTTTTCCGAATAAAGTTTTTTTTCAGTCACCTTTTAATTATTTATTTCCAACTTTATTGGCTTGTAATCAGAGAATGCAGCCTATGGTCTCTACAGTTTAAAATTTGTTTTTGGAGTTCTCTTGTAGAGCAGCTGGTTAAAGATATGGCATTGTCACTGCAGCGGCTTGGGTTGCTGCTATGGCGCAGGTTCAATCCCTGGCCTGGGAACTTCCACATGCCATGGGCATGGGCAAAAAAAAAAAGAGAGAGAGAGAGAGAAAGAGAGAAAGAAAGAAGAAACAACTTGTTTTTATTTTTTTGGCCATGCCTGTGGCATGTGGAAGTTCTTGGTCCAGGGATTGGTCCATGGTTCTTGGTCCATGCTGTAGCAGTGACAAGAGCCACAACAGTGACTATTATACTGGATTCCTAACTGCTCGGCCACCAGGGAACTCCTTTTCATTTTGTGGCTAAGTACATGGTCAATTTTTTAATTGGTTGGGGAGCATATTCTCTAGTTAAGTGATATAAGGCTCCCTCTATGTATTAATCAAGCTTATTGATTCCATTATTTTATTTCTCTATGTCCTCACTTATTTTTTGTCTACTAGCACAGTGCTACACCAAGTGTGGTCCACAGACAACAGGGATCCACACTTTGTATGTTAACAGTTCATGACAATGTTAAATACAGAAACGGAGAACAGATACGTAGAAACTTTTATAGCAACTTGACATTGCTGTGACATCCAAGTGCATTAGGTGCACTTGTCTTACTGAACACAGTACAGACCAGTTTGGGTGTTTTTCAACTCATGCAATGAGCTGCATACCTCACGGGTTGTACACTTGTCATGTGTAGTTGAACCACATTACAATGTGTGTTATTTTAAGGTAAGCTAAGCACCTATAACACAAAAATGTATAAAACACAGCATCTATTTCTTTCAGCGAAAGATAATTTAACTGTAACTCAAGATAAGTGAAAATCATGAGTTTGCTGACATTTATTTAAAAATCCTTTCTCCCATTCTCTGTCAACTTAGCTCTTTAGATTGGTTTCTCTATAAGAGAACAATTTAAAATCGAACTATCCCCAATGAGTTGTGTTATAGTTAATCTAACTCAGATTAGGTAAATTAACAAGAAGTAAGTTCGTTGCATAAAAATCTTTACTTATATATATCATGTGTTCACACAGATGTTCCACGTGAGGAATCACTATTTCACCTATAACTTTTTTAGTTATGATTGTTGAATGATGAAAAGCTACAAGCATAATAGAAATACTCTATTAATTTCCGTATACACAGTTTTAGTGAATACATTTAGTTTTTAAGATTCTTTTCTCCTTTTGTTGTTAGGTCTAATTATATTTCACGAAATACAATTGTTTCTGGTTCCCGACTCCCCTCCAAATATTTTTTTTGGTTGCACCCATGGCATATGGAAGTTCCCTAGCTAGGGACTGAATCCAAGATGCAGATGCAACCTATGCCACAGCTGCAATAACGTTGAATCCTTAATCCACCGTACCAGGCATTAAACCCAAGCTGCCACAGACAATGTCAGATCCTTAACCCAGTGTGTCATAGTGGGAACTCCATCCATGTACTTTTTAACCTCATCTGGCAATCTCTGGCTTTTAATGAGAGAACTCAGTCCATTCACATTTAGCAGAATAATGACTATATGAGATTTTATTCTCTCCAACTTGACTCTATGTTTATTATCACTTACTTCACAATGTCATTTCCTTTTCTCTGTATTTGCTGGCTTATTCTAGTATCCATTCTATTTTTCCCCTTGTTAGACTGGAACTTCACTATACTTTTCCAATTTACTGTCCTTTCCTCTGCTCTCATAATCAGACATATAGAATGTGTTTATAAGAAACCAACAATTTCCTCCCACCCAGGATATATACTGCCTATTTTTGAGACTGACTCAATGCCTACTGCGCTAAGGAGGCAGATTAAACTGCCTATTTATATGTTAATTTAATGTCAACGATCTCATTACCACATAATTTGATTACACTATGCCATTTGCTGTAACAAAACTTTAGCAAAGTACCAAAATGGTGAAGGCTCTAAATGAAAACATACCTCCAGGAGCTAAGGAACCAGGGCCAGGTCCTGTTACAGTGGCTGGTATCTGCCCTGGTGCTGCAACTCCAGCCTGCAGAGAAGCCTGCATCAGAGGAGGTGCTCCGTTGACATGCATTCCACTCTGACCAAGAGAGAAACTGGGAGTATGTATATGCTCTGTGGAGACTCAACACACAAAGTCTATGATCTTAACTCTTCAAATTGATGCCCCCGAATATTCTATCAAGTATCCTCTTCCTATAGCATGTCTTATGCAGCATTAGATTTATAACATACTTTGAACAGAAGTTGCAATGCAGGGAGTTCCCATCGTGGCTCAGCAGTAATGAACTCAACTAATATCCACTAAGATGCAGATTTGATCCCTGACGTTGCTCAGTGGGTTAAAGATCTGATGTAAAAAAAACGCCATGAGTTTGTGGTGTAGGTTGCAGATGCGGCTCGAATCTGGCATTGCTGTGGCTATAATATAGGCCGGCTGCTGCAGCTCCAACTGGACCCCTAGCTTGGGAACTTCCATATGCTGCGGGTGTGGCCCTAAAAAGAAGAAGAAGAAAAAAAAGAAATTGCAATACAGGCAATAAGCCTGGTTATATAGAACATAGTTAAGATGGACCATACTATAAAAGCAAAAATTGACAAGTCCATCAATTTAACATGGACCAATAATATGTGTGGTGAGACCATATATAGTATCTACTTCAAGACCAGGGTCTGGCAATAAGAGTTAAAAAAAACAAACAAACCAAAAACCTGCCTGAACCCAGGAAGAAAGAGAGTGAGATTGTTTCTAAAAGAAGAACTACTGGCTGTCTACATTCTAAGATGAAAAAATTTTTTTGTTTTTTTAGGGCTGCACCTGAAGCATATGTAGGTTCCCAGGCTAGGGGTCAAATCAGAGCTGTAGCCTCTGGCCTACACCACAGCTCACAGCAACGCCAGATCCTTAACTCACTGAGCGAGGCCAGGGATTGAACCTGCATTCTCACAGTTACTAGTCAGATTCATTTCTGCTGAGCCATGGCGGGAACTCTGAAAAATTTTTTTATTTGACCAATCCTTTCTCATCCCTGTCCTCAGACATAATTCTGGTTTTGAGGAGAATGTAAAAAAAAAAAAAATTTAATGCTACATTAAAGAGGGAAAGGGAATGTTATGTTTTCATCTGTGTATTCCCAAGAGAACTGAGCAGTGCCTTGGAATAGAAAGCCTAATAGATAAGGAATAAAAGCTAAGTTATATATTCTCAGAAAACACAAAACTCTAAAACAGAAAAGAGGAAACTGTATAATAAGGTGGTTAAAGAGAAAACAGGCTATAACATCAGAACCAAGTTCAGATCCAGAATTTGCCACTTACGATTATGATTTTTGGAGCAGTTAACCTCTTGGGCCTTAATTATTTCTTTTCTATTTCTGAAAAAGTATTTACTGAATCAGAGCAGGGGTTGGTAAACTACCACCGTGGGCCAAATCTGGCTCACTGCTTGGTTTCACAAATAAAGTTTTATTGGAACATGATCATGCACATTTGTTAATGTATTGTCTGTGGCTCATTTCACATTCCAATGGTAAAGTTGAGTACCTAAGACATCCCGTGGCCTGCAAAGTCAAAAATATTTACTACCTGCCATTTAGAAAATGTTTGCTGACCTCTGCCTTAAGCTTTTGTATAAGCCATCCAAGTTGTTTACCTCTGCTAATCTAATGGTTAAAAAATGTGGGGGTTTTTTTGTTTTGTTTTTTAATTTTATTTATTTTTTTGTTATTTCCCCAATACAATTTTTTTTTCTACTGTACAGCATGGTGACCCAGTTACACATACATGTACACATTCTATTTTCTCACATTATCATGCTCCATCATAAGTGACTAGACAGTTCCCAGTGAAAAAACGGTTGTTTATTGTACTTTGCTCACATTTATCTTATTGAGGTTGACCACTTTTCATATATTTAACATATATTTATATTTCTACTCTTTATGTGTATTGCATAGTTTTCTACTGCATTATTGGTAATTTTCTTACTAATTATAGGAGGTCTTTTTATTATTAAAAGTTCAGATACATAAATTGTAGAGAATAAAATAACCACACAGCTCAGGAAACAAATTATATATACAGTTGAAATCTCCCATATGGTCTCCTCTAACTGCATTCTCTATCCCCTTCTTAGACAACCACTTAAGAATTCTTATAGATGTTCTGAAGTTTTATGTAAATCATTATATTAGGAACCTGCTCTTTGCAACTTACTCAACATGTTCTGGGGTATGTACAGACACACATACCCCATATTTTGTAAATACTTTCATATTCACTTACTTTCACTTCTGTATGGCACTGTTTTTGAATGTATCTTAGTTCATCTTCACTGTTATATGGAATTACATTTTTGAAAATCATTCATGGTGACATGCAGTTTAATTGTTATAGAGTATTTCACTGGATAAATATAACTGATTTTTCTCTATTCTTCCACAGTTTTACATTTAAGACATTTCCAATTTTTTACTACTATAACATGGCAATAAACATTCTTGAGCATGACTAAAGATCTTAAGTCATCAACCTCTTGTCCATCATATGTGTTGCAAATACTTTCCCCCAATTTGTCATTTGCTTTTGGTGTTTTTCTCCATATAGAAATTTTTTTTTTTTTGTCTTTTTGTCTTTTGTTGTTGTTGCTATTTCTTGGGCCGCTCCCGCGGCATATGGAGGTTCCCAGGCTAGGGGTCCAATCGGAGCTGTAGCCACCGGCCTACACCAGAGCCACAGCAACGCGGGATCCGAGCCGCGTCTGCAACCTACACCACAGCTCACGGCAACGCCGGATCGTTAACCCACTGAGCAAGGGCAGGGACCGAACCCGCAACCTCATGGTTCCTAGTCGGATTCGTTAACCACTGCGCCACGACGGGAACTCCTCCATATAGAAATTTTTCAGTTTTCAAATACACTGATTTTTGTCATGGCTTCGGGGTTTTATGTCACACTTGGAAAATAAGCTCTACTTTTTTTTGGAGTTCCTGTCATGGTGCAGCAGAAACAAATCCGACTGGGAACCATGAGGTTACAGGTTCAATCCCTGGCCTTGCTCAGTGGGTTAAGGGTCTGGCGTTGCTGTGAGCTGTGGTGTAGGTCAAAGATGTGGCTTGGATCCCATGTTGCTGTGGCTGTGGCTGTGGCTGTGGCGTAGGTTGGTGGTTTCAGCTCTGATTGGACCCCTAGCCTGGGAACCTTCATATACCGAGGGAGTGGCCCTAAAAAGACAAAAGACAGGAGACCAAAAAAACAAAAAAAAGAGCATAAAGGAAGGATGTCTATTTCACAAATTTGGCACGAAAACTATATTAATTCAGGTGTCATGTACTTTGCAACCTTGTTTACTGCTTTTGTGCCTAAAAATTGAAACTATCATCTCTAGCTCCTGACCATTCTTCTTTCAACATATCCTCCTAAAATGAAAGTGACAGTCTAAGACACATTTAAAAAAATCTTAAAGGATAAAGTCCTACCAAAGACTGGGCCTGAGGGGCCTGAGGATTCTGCTGGTTCATTGACACATTGGATCCTGAGCCAGGTCCAGTGCTGTGGACTGTCTGAGGGTTGCCTGCAATCAGTGTTGGGATATTTGTCTGGCGATGCAGAATTTTCTAAAAAGTGAAAAGACAAATCTATGAGCTGTCTGTTTCTGTACCACTCAAGGTCTATCCTAGCATTTCATAAAAGAACCAGAAGCACTCACCAAGGCGATTTCTGGATCCACAATTCTCATCACTACCTGTGCTTGTAGCAAAGCATAAGCCAGTTGAGGGTTCTGAAGCAACATGTTCCGTGCTTCCTGGGGACTATTCTGGACACAGAGCTGAGAAGATAAAGAGATCAGTCATCCGGTTCAATTCATCAATCAGGTTATTACTTAGAAACTGATCATGATTTAGAGCTATTCGCATCTGAGAAATGTAACATTCAAGAGGCTTTTTAAGGTATTAATTTTTACATAGCACACAAAATCTTGGTCATGGCAGGCAATAGAAGGAAGAAGGCACTTCAAATATCATGATACCATCATTTAGGAAAAAAGTCGTATTTTAAAATCTAGATTTGATATCTATGGGCCACAAAATCCCAGCCAGATTGTGTAGGTGTGTTTGTGGACAAAAAATGGAAAGTACTCTTCATGAAATGTACACTATACACCGAAGGTGTAAGAAATGTTGGTCAACAGGCACACTTTCTGTTTCTACCAGGGAATCATTCATATCAATGAAATCCTTGAAAATTTGATGTGATTTGATTTATCCATAAGCTAGTGCCTCCTCCTACCTTCATTTGTTTCATCAGTTCAAACATCTGCTCTGGTGGAAGACTGGCAACTGCTTTGCTAATGGATTCAGGGGCATCCTCGGGACTGATGGTCTCTCCATAAGGTGACTCAATGACAGGGGCACCAGTGCCAAGACCTGATTGGGAAGAAAGTACAAGAAAGTTAAGGAGGCAGTATAAAGAGCTAAACGATTTCAAGTATCTACTCTTTACAGAGTTGCTGTAAGACCCTGTTGATAACTTTAAATTTTCTGGAGCTGAGAAATAAGTGATTTTCAAGTCTCATATTTCTGTGGAGGAAAGTGACAGAGTGTATCTTCTGCTCTCAGAGGAAAGCTGGCACCAGGGTCACAGAAGTGAACAATATTAACTTAAATTAGGGGCTAGGCATATCCATTTCCTTTTACAAATCATTTCATAAGCAAAATGTTTCTTTTTTTTTTTTTTACAATTTTTTTTAATTGTTATTTCCCCAATACAATTTTTTTTTTCTACTGTGACCCAGTTAAAAGGGTTTAATTCTAATTTCAAAATGGAATTTCTGGATTCTGTTACTTCATGAAAAAAAAAGCCACGAGAATGCCTTGGTATCCTTACCAGTTATAGATCTGGTAACATAATTATAGGAGTGGCGGACACTAATGACAGACATAGTTAGCACTACTAACGGCTTCCTGAGCCTGTAATTCATCTTCAGCTGGAAATCAATTCCTTGGTAACGGAAGGTCTTAAGTCAACTTTACTTATTTCTCAAAGGTGTACACTGCCCTAATGCAGGCAGCTCTCAGATGGCTCAAATAAAGATGTTGTGTAGCTGAAAACCATTTCAGCAGATGCTAAAACATATGATTATGTGGCAAATCTCCATTGTTACATCTTTACTAACTCATGTTGCATACAGCTTGGGTTTTTACTCACTCTTCAGCTCCTCTTTGTTCTTTTCGCTGGCAGCATTGTCCACTCGAAGTGCTCTCCCACTGAATTCACGCCCATTTAGGTTTCGCATGGCACTAAGTGCTGTCTCCTGGTCTTGGTATTCACAGAAGCCATAACCCTTTGGTTTTCCTGTCTCCCTATCATATACCAACCTGGAGAGCAGAACCAAGTATCAGGCATGAATGTTATATACATGCAGGTTTTCCACTAACATTGCTGTGTTCTAATGTGGTTTACTTTAAGACAACCTTACTGCTCCGTGTCACTGAAATATTTTTTACACATCTTTCTAAATGGGAAAAAAAGGTAACTTTTAGGAGTTATCTTGTGGCACAGTGGGTTAAGGATCCAATGTTGTCACTGCAGCAGTTTGGCTCGCTGCTGTGGTGCAGATTGGATCCCTGGCCTGGGAACTTCCATATGCCAGGGGTGGGCCAAAAAAAAATGTATCTTTTAGCAAAAATGAATGTGAATTATATGGTGTGTGAATTACATCTCAATAAAGCTGTTACAAACAAAAAAGAATTTTTTTGTGCATGTGAAAAGTCACCAATAAAAACTTTGCCATTATTACTAGGGGCCAATTTGTGGTGATTTTTAAGAAATTTCCACCAAGGAGTAAAAGGGGATCTCACCTGAAACTAACAACAGGTCCAACCTCAGAAAAGATGTCCTTTAATTGCTCTTCAGTAGCCTCATAAGGAATGTTCCCCACTAAGGAAGGAAATAGATAATATATTAAAATTCTGAGTTTGTAATCTAGGTCTTTAGTAAGAAAACATTTACATATATCACTGAAAATGTAACAACTGGTTCAAACACAACGTTCCTCCAATCCCGATTCCATTGTACTCTCTTAGACAAGAATTCAATGGTGTCTACTGACTTTAATTACAAGAGGAATAAACCACTGAGACGAAACACAAAAGGTGTATGCCCTAAGTATTAGTTCTTAGACTGAACTGACAGGTGTTACATTTTTCTTAAGTATGGTGAAAATAAATATTTAGGCATTGGTATTTACCTGAAAGTCTGCAAGTCATAAATAACTGCTAAAAATGTCAATATTATAATATATGAAGCCGGCTCCTATGCCAGTATTTCCACATATACACACACTCAAAGGAGAATGACCACGAATGTCGTAGAGGATGTTTAAAAGTTATTCTGAACTATTTTGTCATGTCCCTCCCAAAAGGTGCTTTAAAATCGCCAGATACTTTTAAAAATCAACTTATTTCGGCCTGAAAGATTGCTCAGAATAGACTCGACCCTCTTTAAAATTTCTCTGAATAGGTCTTAATCATTCATTCATTCATTTATTTACAGTTCACCTTAAGACGCCGGGTGGCCACTACCACTAACGACGAACTAAAATGTGAAAAGCAGAGGATGAAAGCCCTTATGAGAGGGCGGGAAGTGGACAGAAAGATCTATATCCTCAGCATATAAACTGTATTCTGGGATAGGGGGTGAGTAGTACGGGGCAGTTGCCATGAGCCCTCGCTTCTATATAATAATTGAGGCTCACGAAAGGAAAACGCATAGAAGCTGAACGCTAGTTTAACTTCCTCGGCCACATCTTGCAAAGGCTTTGAGGCCTCGGGGGAAGGGGAGCATCACTTTGCCCACGAGCCCACCAAGCTGGCCGCCCGACAGGACAGGCAGGTCGAGCGCAAGCCCGACCCATCGCCGGCTCCTGCAGCGATTCATGAGATGCAGGACGGCATTCCTCGGCGTTCCCTGTCTTTTTCTCTCCCTCCCGGACGCTTGGATCCACCGAATTCCTCTCACCGAACACCGAACGTAGCGAACGGTCCACCGCAGGGTCTCTCACAGTCAAACCCGCCATCGCTCTCTTCCGGGGGCTTCCGGTGCGCCAGAGCACACTTCCGTACGGCGCATGAGCCCAGCGCCGAACACGCTTCTGTACGGCGCGTGAGCCGGACGCTTCTGAGCCGGCCGGACGCAGGGCCCCTCCCCTGGCGTCATTTCGTCATAGCAGGCGCGCGTCACGTCCAGGAGAGCGCTAACTCCCTCCCGGCTGGGCTCCAGCCTGAGAAAAACTACGTTCCGTGTTGGAGCTCGGCTAATTTGAAGGCTTTTAGTCTGCATAATTCTTTATTGTTCATTATTTTCTTAAGCTAACGCAAGTAATTGTCGACCACAATAACGATGGCGGCGGCGGCGGCTTTACCATGGTAACCGGAAAGTCGATAAACGCTGCGTCCCTTTCCTTTTAGTTCCGCCCTGTTAGGGGAGGGGAAATGCTTGGCCCCGCCCCAGCGGGGTGCATTTTTATCCTTTCTCAAAAGCTCTGTACCCACTGAGGGAGATGAGGAAACAGAGTTACGGCACCCTAGAGAATGAGGGGCACCCAATGCCAAAGCGCCAACATACTGAGAAGATGGGGAGGTAAACACAGAACAGACCCCGTCTGCTCTCTTAGCCTGTGGACTTCACGTGCTTGATGGTGAGGGGGCGAGGCCGTGGAGGATGTTGGCTGGCAGGGCATCAGAAAACATTAGAACAGGAAATGTAATTGGCTAGTAGTACGCAATTAGCAACTAAGTCATGATTTGAGCTCAGCTTGCTTTCGCTCCAGAGGCTGAATGCTTAAGTGCCCACCAGTATAACTCAGAGAATTTAACGACGTAACTGTTTTCTTTCTTTGCCATTTTTGGTTAGAGCTTAAGATTTGGTAATAGTGGATTGATGGCCCAGAATAATGAACCGCTGAAGAATAGGTTGAGGCACTTAGCCAGGGCATGTTCTGCCGTCAGCCATTTGTGGAGAATGGACTGTTGATTCTTTCACTTCATTTAACCACCCCTACTGTTTATAAAAGAAGAGGTATGTAAGGGCTATTTCCTAAGCTCGTGGTGTTTTATAATTGGGTTTCAGTTATAGGCCATGTGCTTGTGACCCCATGCCTCATTGCTATTGTCTATGAGGGTCTTCCCTTCATTGCCATACTCCCAGAGTGACACATTTCTTTTGCCTCCAAGTTGTAGCAGAATGAGGACAGGAGGTATTGACTGTTACTGTTGTAGGTATTATGACTGAACCTCAATTAGAACAATGAAGTAGGTGCTGTATGAAGAGGTAGGGGAAAAACTAGGAAAGATGCATTTCTACATAAATGGGACTATTGTTTTTTGGGGCTTTGAGTAGAAGAGAAAGAGTATGTAGTGGAGAATCAAATAATTGGGAAACCACAGGCAAGATTTGTGGCACATTGACAGAAAAAGTTTTGTGGAGAAGTCCTGAGTTCTTATCCAATTTTGTCGGTGACACTAAGAATATTAGACAATGTAGGAGGTAAAGCACACAGAGACATTCAAGACTGTGAATGCTCTGTGAGGACATAGAGACTTGAGTTCTTTCTCCTGGCCATAGAAGATCAAGCTTCCAAGGCCTGGTTAAGTGCTACTTCATGTTTGGTCCACATTTAAAGCTGCTCAGAGAGCCATGGAATGAAATTCCTCTTCGAAAGGCAGTAACTTCTGGATAGACATTATTGCACCAAAAAAGATCCAAATATCACTGTAGCATTACCCAACTTACAGGAAACCCGCAATGAGCAGTGGCTGCAAGAGATAAAGAAACTCGGGGCCCTTGGAGAACATCTGAATGCTAACACAGATCTTGCTTGGTATCTGGATGTAGGTACCAATTGGCTTGCCTCCCAGAAAGAAACATCATTTCTAGGTTTTGTACTACTGCATTATCACACTTGTTTTGCACCAATATTTATACTTTATGAGAATATTTGAGGTTTCAGCTCTAAGGCTAGTCTATAGAGAATTGTCTAATCCATCAGCACTGGTTATTCTGGTCTTTCAATTTTAGCATTTCCATTTTTTATTTATTTTTTTTATTTTTTTAGGGCTACATCTGTAGCATATGGAGGTTCCCAGGCTAGGGGTAGAATTGGAGCTACAGCTGCCAGCCTACCCCACAGATCTGATCCGCATCTGCGACCTACACCACAGCTCACAGCAATGCTAGATCTTTAACCCACTGAGCTAGGCCAGGGATCGAACTCACATCCTCATGGATACTAGTTGGATTCATTACTGCTGAGCCACAATGGGAACTCCTCCATTTTTTATTTTTTTAAATCTAACTACTTCTGTTCTCAATTCATGCTCAGTGAATATATTTCCTGTATTCCTTTCCCAGAATCCTATTCCTTCAAAGGAAGTTCAGGATTGTTCACCTGCTCATAAGCTGCCTTATGAGATATATTGCTTGGTAGCATGCCAGGAAATAAGATGGTCAACTGAATTAGAGGAAGATTTCCCTTGTTCCTGGCAGTTACATACTGACCTCTTGCTGCTGAATGCTTCTCATCCAAGCATTGAGGAAAACTGAATAAGAGGAGGAAGTCTTTGAGGTTTTTTTTTTTTTCTCTAGAATCCACCAGGTTTGTCTAAAACTTAGATCTTTGGGGGCACTTATTCTCTTTCAGAACCAGAACTCTGGGAGGCCATTGCCTTGGCACATGGAATCCAAGGCTTAGCAAAATTAAGGTGGCTATCACTGGACAGCATTTGTACTCCAATAGCATGCTGCTAGGTGAGCATGGATGGATTGAGCATGTGAATAATGGTATCAGGTTGGAGTAAACAGGATGATTATTAAAAAGAGCTATTGTTTGAGTTCTCCTGTGGCACAGCAGATTGGGGATCTGGTATTGTCACTGCAGCGGCTTGGGTGACTTGATCCCTGGCCTGGGAACTTCCACTTGCAACAGGTGTGGCCAAAATAAAAATTAAAAATATGAAGAGGAGTTCCCGTCGTGGCACAGTGGTTAACGAATCCAACTAGGAACCATGAGGTTGCGGGTTTGATCCCTGCCCTTGCTCAGTGGGTTAACGATCTGGCGTTGCCGTGAGCTGTGGTGTAGGTTGCAGACGCGGCTCGGATCCCGCGTTGCTGTGGCTCTGGCGTAGGCCAGTGGCTACAGCTCCAATTCGATCCCTAGCCTGGGAACCTCCATATGCCGCGGGAGCGGCCCAAAGAAATAGCAAAAAGACAAAAAAAAAAAAAATATGAAGAGTTCATGTTTATGAAGGGCCATATAGATTAAAAGCTTTTTTATATAGATCTCACTTGATTCTAGCAAAACCTGGGAGATAGTTTTAATATGTATCATTTCTATTATGGTAAAATGTACATAACATAAAGTTTACCATTTTAACCATTTTAAGTGTTCAGTGGCATTATGAATATTTACAGGAATTCTCTAGTGGCTCAGCAGGTTAAGGATCCAGCGTTGTCACTGCAGCAGCTCAGATCACTGATGTGGCTCGGGTTTGATTTCTGGCCCAAGACCTTCCATATGCTGCAGGTGCAGTCAAAAAAGAAAAAAAAAAGAATTTTCACATTGTGTAACTATTGTCACTCTCTACCTCCAGCACTTTTTCTTCTTTTTTTTTTTTTTGGCTGCACCCATGGTGTGTGGAAATTTCTGAGCCAGGAATCAAACAAAATCCACAGCAACGACCCAAGCCACTGAAGTGACAACACCAGATCCTTAACCTGCTGTGCCACGAGGGAACTCATCCAGAACTTTTATGTTTTCATAAACTGAAATTCCATACCTATCAAACACTAATTCCCCATTCTCCCCCCAGCCCCTGGCAGCCACCATTCTACTGTCTGTTTCTATGAATTTGACTACTCTAGGTACCTCATGTAAGTAGAATCATAACACTGTTTTCTGTGACTGGTTTATATTGTATAGCATAATATCTTCAAGGTTCATTTATGTTGTAACGTGTCAGAATGTCCTTCCTTTTTAATGCTGAATAATATTCCATTTTGTTTATCCATTCACACATTGATGAACACTTGGGTTGCTTCCACCTTTTGGCTGCTGTGAATAACACTACTATGGGCATGGGTGTATAAATATCTGTTTGACTCCCTTTCAGTTCTTTTGGATCTATACCCAGAAGTGGAATTGCTAAATCATGTGGTGATTCTGTGTTTAATTTTTTGAGGAACTGTGAAACTATTTTCCCCAGTGGCTGCACCATTTTACATTCCGACCAATGATGCATAGCAGTCCCCTTTTCAGAATTGACAACATTTGTTATTTTCTGTTTTTTTTTTTTTTTTTTTTTTTTTTTGATAATAGCCACCCTATTCTCCTCTCCTGTGCGTCTCTTTTACTTTCACACAGAACAGTTCACTTTTGACACTTCTTGTTACCAAATGTGTAATGGGGGTTTTTCCCACAACGAGCACTTCTCTGTGACATCAGCTGTGTGTCCTACAATTTAACGCAATTCTGACACCATCTCCCTGGATAGTGTAGTATCTACCATTTCCTGTGTCTTTTCCTAGCCTGAGATCTGAGCTCTACCGCTTTTCTCCTTATGAACTCCAAGAGCACAGTACCAAAGGCAGCCCCTAGACATTAGAATTGCGAAAAAGGTCCATCTTCCTCTTTCCAGTTAGAAGGACAGAATTGATAGCCAGGCCACTGCATCCCCCAGCCTGTGCTTCAGTGTACATCAGCGGAAGGAGCTGTGGGGTAAAGTAAGTAAAAATACCATGGAATTTCTACCATTTTCTTTGTGGCTTTTTCTTGATTCAGCTTTTGCTTGATTGCTGTAGACTATTTTCCACACCTCCTATAAAGTTATTTTAACCAATCTCTAGTTGGTTTTTTAAAAATGTTAGTCTGGGTGAAGGAAGGAGGGCCTCCAGCTTCCTAGTTTACCAACTTCTAGATGTCACTAAAAAAAATATTCTATTTTATAAACAGGGATACCAATGCTTAGATAGTGATTGTACAAAGTTACAGTTAATGAGAATAAAAGCTGGTCTTTAATTCTGTTTCTTTTTCCAGGTTTTGTGATCTTCTTAAAAATAAACTTTGTGTTTTAGAATAATTTTAGACTTACCAAAAAGTTGCAGAAATAGGATAGGGAGTTCCCATATCTACCCACTCCCTGCCCGCCATACAGTTGCCTCTTTTATCAGTGTGTTAGCTTAGTGTGGTACCTTTGCTGTAATTAATGAACCAATACTGATGAACTAATGTCCATAATTTACTCAGATTTCCTCAGTTTTTACTTAAGGTCTTTTTTGTCGTTCT
This sequence comes from Sus scrofa, assembly GCF_054392235.1. NCBI lineage: Eukaryota > Metazoa > Chordata > Mammalia > Artiodactyla > Suidae > Sus > Sus scrofa. The sequence continues at coordinate 92,581,383 of NC_139401.1, read as the reverse complement.
AGGATCCAAGCCAGGACACCACATTACATTGTTCTCAGGGCTCCTTTGGTTCCAGTTGACTATGACCATTTCTTAGAATTACTTTATTTTGATGACCTTGACAATATTGAGGAGTACTGCTCAGGTATTTTGTAGACTGTGCCTCAATTGGCGTTTGTCTGACGTTTTTTTCATGATTAGGTTGGGACTTTGGGTGTTCAGGAGGAAGTCGTATAGGTTAAATGCCATTCTTATCATATTAAGGCTTTGATCAGGTGGCCAGCTTTTGCCAGCTTTCTCCTCTGAAAAGTTATTTTCTTCACCTTCTGTACTCTGTTCTTTGTTTTTGTTTTTGTTTTTTCCTTTTTGTATATATTCTGTTCTTTGGAAGGAAGCCACTAAGTCCAGCGCACTTTCAAGAAGAATTGGAGAAGATTAAGCTCCACTTCCTGGAGGCTGAGAATCTACATAAATTATTTAGCATTCTTCTATAAGGAATTCATTATTTTGTTTCTCAAATTGTTCTACTTTTGTTCATTAGAAACTCTTTCACATTGGTTCCTATGTTCCTTTGGCATGCCCCCATTGTTTTAGTTTTTTTGAGAACTTCCTTACTTCCTGGAACTACAGGTTGCTCATTTTGTATATTCCCTGCCATGGCCTTTGGAGAATCAGCCACTTCTCCACGGAGCCCTGGTTCCTTTTAGTAAATCAAAATGTCTTCCAGAATATGAAAGATCTAGGTGACTGTAGTAGTAACCCATTTGGAGTGTGTGTGTGTGTGTGTGTGTGTGTGTGTGTGTGTGTGTGTGTGTAGGATGTGGTTAACAGGAGCAAAAGAAAAAGGAAAGCTGGAAGGGTCAAAAGCCAAGTCTCTCTTGAATAGTTTATTATACATTTGGAGGCAGTTTAAGAGCACAGACTAAGATATACCTTAGACTCAAATGCCAACTCTGTCACTTTCTACCTGTGTGTCTATAAACCTGTTTCCTCATCTGTAATGTGGATATAATAACCTCAGGAGGTTGTTGGAATGATGATTAAATGATTTAGAACACACGCTTTTACATAGTGCCTAGCACGTGGTAAGCATTCATGTTAGCTATTGTTATTTGTTTCCATTCTTTATTTGTCTGAACTAGCTACTGTAATGTAATGAACAACTGTGAGCTTTCACTTTTTTAATTGATGCCTATGTTATTCGCTCCCCTCTTATTATATTTCTTTCCCTAGGAATAATTTCGATGTGACCCAGTGCATCTTCTTTAGGATCATCACCAGGAAGCTGTGAGTGATGTCACTGCCCTGAATTGGTGAAGCACTGGGGTGTTTTTATGCAGGTGATGATTGTAGGGATCATGGGCTTGAAGTAGCAGCCTCTTCCCCTGTTCAGGTTCAGTTCACTCTTGAGTCTTTTATCAGTGTTTTTCTTCAAGGCCATAAGGAAATTATGTTATTCATATATGATATATTTGTATTAAAGTACAATGAACTCCAAATCTATTTTTGTTAATAGAATAAAAAAATTTTTTATTACCTTCCTAGCAAATTTAATGTCTCCTTGTCAGGTGAGCTCTTCCTAGTGTAAGAAAAAATTGGCTTTCTTTTGATCATGTGAATCTCTTCCTAAAGGCTCTTCCTGTTTCACCATGGATGAAGTCTAAAGTCCTCGTGAATGGGAGCACCCCCTATTAGATTGCCTCTTTTTTTTAAAATTTTTTTTTTTGCTTTTTAGGGTTACACCCATGGCATATGAAAGTTCTCAGGCTAGGGATTGAATCCAAGCTGTAGCTGCCAACCCACGCCGTAGCCATAACAACACAGGATCCGAGCCGCATCTGCGAACTATACCACAGCTCATGGCAATGCTGGATCCTTAACCCACTGAGCGAGGCCAGGGATCAAACCCTCATGGATACTAGTTTGGTTTGTTACCACTGAGCCATGATGGAAACTCCAGAATGCCACATTTTTTTATGCTTATGAACTTTCTCCTATGATTCCCATGCCTGACATGTTTTCTCATAATTTCCTTCTCTAGACTGTTATTCAAATAACTCTTTAAACTCCACCTGGAGTAATTTAAGGAGTGCTGATACCTCCCTATCTACTGTCTTTTGAACATTATTGTTCAGTTATTCCCTAGAATGCACTGGCTCTTGATATGTGCATGGTGTAAACTCAAAATATTCAATGTTTGGTTGTGTTTTTATGTATCTTCTAAATATTTGCATTAATCTTGTCTTTTCCCTAAAGGTAAGTAAGTACCTCAGTCAGCGTAGTACTAAATATCTGCTTATTGATAATGAGGAGGAAGATAAAGACTTTACTAGGTCTTGAGTATAGTTCATATACAAATTTGAATGAGGGTACTTCTTTTTATATCTGAAGTAGTCAGTTTCACTGTGCTTTCATTAGTCCCTGGGCTATGATTATAGGAAATTAACTCCCAGCTCAGTCCACAGCTGGGTGTTCCCTCAAAGAGATTGCTATTTCTGAGTCTCAGAGCCTGGAACCTTTCTTTATGGCTGGCCACTTGGGGCCCATAATCTCAAGCAATATCTAATCTTTCTGTAGGGTTTGAGTATTTTGCATTATTCTTCCTAGTTTATGGTGGTGCTGCCTTCGTCCATGCCTGTAATTGGAATCTTCATGCTGTAGCTGCTCTGAGAAAAGAAAAATCTAGAGATAAATGGAGCAGCAGATCGGTGCCAAATATACTTTGAGGATAACGGGAAGGTGAGTACAGGGGAAATATATCTTTTGACAACTCAGAGTCACTTTCCACACATACTACTAGGCAGTGACTTTCAGAAAATAATCCTTTTCTCCTGAAACAAAATAAGACCAACTGTACTGCTTGCCTTCATCATTTCACTATATAAGTACTGGTCTTACGTTGAATGAGTTCACTCAGAAAATTTGAGTGGTACATGTAGAAAGTTAATTGGCTGTAATTGGGTAGGGGAGGGGAATAGGTAAGCAGCCAAGGTCCGGAATTAGTACATAAATATAATAAAGTGAGTGAAATAAAACTATAGGACTTTAGAGTTTAATGCTATTTAAAGATGTGGATTGCCTGCTTTAAAAGAAATTGGAGGGGAAAATGATGGGAAAGATGTTAAGTTGGAGTGAAAACTCACAAAAAATGAGTCATCCTCATTTCCCACAGAGTAAAGTGGAAAAGAATTTGTTTCTTTGTTTTTTTTTTAATTTTTTCAAAATATACAACTGGAAAAGGAAATTGGGGAAATCTATGGAGTCATTTTCTCTCTTGGTGTGCTATGGCTATGTCCCATTTGATAGTACTGCTGTTATTCCTCATTTCATTTTCTTTACAACTCTTGTAGCTGAAACTGTTGCACATCTCTGACAGGTAATTCTCAGGCTGGTCCTTAACTCTGAAGAAGGCTGGTTCATTACCTGCCAAATGTTATATCAGGACACTGGAGGCGTTTTGCATTTAGACTAAAATGTGAAATCTTTCCTGGGGAAGAATTTAGCTTCCTGGAAACAGGGACATAGAGGAGAAGCAGAACTGTCATTCTCCTTAGCAGATTATCAGTGACGAGTAGAAATATAAATCTACTGGAGTTTCTGTGAGGGAAATGCTGGCAGTAGCCACCAAACCAGAGTGGCAAAGGTGGGCTCAATCTTTAGAAACTCACATTGCCATTCTCTACCAATAAGTGCACAGTAAACCGTGGAAGACACAGATCTTGCATATTCAGCCAGTAAAATCCTATGCTGCCCATGTGATTCACATGGTCCTGGATATAAACTGCCACCCCTGTCCTCTAATCAACCAGAGGAGGTGAATCCTGGGGCAAGAGGGTTCCATGTGTGAGTGAGCTTCCACAGTTGATTCCCTTAACTTATTCAACTCAAGTTATAATCCCCTTGTTTCCTAGTCATCTATTTTAATTTTTTTAAAAGAAAAAGCTGGTTTATTGAGCTATAATTCACATTTAGAGTATACAATTCAATGGTTTTTAGTATATTCACAGAGTTTTGGAACCATCACCATAGTCAATTTAAGAATGTTTTTGTCACCTCGAAAACAAACGCTATTACTATTAGCTATAATCACCACACTCCCTTATTCCCTCAAGCCCCAGGTAATCACTAATGTATATTTTGTCTCTATTTGCCTATTCTGGAAATTTCATATAAATGTAATCATATATGTGACTGTCTCCTTTTACTTAGCATAATGTTTTAAGGTTCGTTCATATAGTGGCATATATTAGTACTTCATTCCATGTGTTTGTGAGAGAGTATGAGAGAGTGTATGTATGTTTGTGCATGCATATAGCCACTATATTAAGACATTATTCGTATAACAAACAATTCACTTATTTATTTATTTATTTAGGCAGCACCTGCGACATGTGGGAGTGCCTGGGTCAGGGATCAAACCAGCACCACAGCAGGGACCTAAGCCACAGCAGTGTCAATGCTGAATCCCTAACCTGCTAAGCCACCAGGGAGCTCTGAAATTCACATGTTTAAAGTGAACAAGTCCATGGTATTTAGTATAAAGACAGAGATATGCAATTATCAGTCATTTTAGATAAATTTAAAACACCCATTTTCAGTTCTTTTGGGACGTATATCTAGGAGTGGAATTGCTGGGTCATATGGTAATTCTATGTTTAACTTTTTGAGAGAGTGCCAAGCTTTGCATAGCAGCTGCACCATTTTACAGTCCCATAAGCACTGTACAAAGATTCCAGTTTCTCCATATCCTAGCTAAATTAACAAACTTGTTAGTTTGTTTTTTTGATTATGGACTACCTAGTGGGTGTGAAGTGATATCTCCTTGTGGTTTTGTTTTGCATTTCTCTAAGAATGCTGTTGAACATCTTTTCATGTCATTTTTGGCCATTTATATAACTTCGGTAAGTGTCTATTCAAATCCTTTGTCTTTTTTTTTTTTTTCTTTTTAGGGCCGCACCTGTGGCATATGGAGGTTCCAGGCTAAGGCTTGAATCAGAGCTACAGCCGGCCTACGCCACAACCGCAGCAATGCCATATCCAAGCCGTGTCTGTGACCTACACGACAGCTCACGGCAACGCTGGATCCTTAACCCACTGAGCGAGGCCAGAAATTGAACCCACAACCTAGTTGGATTCGTTTCCGCTGTGCCACAATGGGAATTCCATTGTCCACTTTTTAATTAGGCCATCAATTTGTGTTGAATTGTAAGAGCTCTTTATATAGCCAAGATATTAGAACCTTATTAGATGTATAATTTGCAAATATTTCCTTCCATTTGGTTTTTTAAAGACTTATTGTATGTGTGGAGCAGTTTCTCACAGCAAAGTTGAGAGAAAGGTAGAGGGATTTCCCATATATTCCTGCCTCTATACATGTATAGCCTTCCCCATTTTCATCCCCCACTAGAATGGTACTTTTTTTTTTTTTTTACAATTGATGACTCTATATCAACACATCATAATCACCCAAAATCCATAGTTTACCTTAGGGTTCGCTCTTGATGCTGTACAATCTTTGGATTCGGGCAAATGTATTATAATGACTTGTGTCAGCCATTGTAGTAGCATACAAAATATTTCCAGTGCCCTAAAAATCCTGTGTGCTCAGTAAAACCCCCTGCTACACCCCTGGATACCACTGATCTTTTTTAACTGTCTCCACAATTTTGCCTTTTCCAGAATGTAATATAGTTGGAATCATACAGTATGAGGCCTTTTCAGTTTGCATTCTTTGAGTAATAAGCATTTAAAGTTCCTCTATGACTTTTGATGGCTTAATAGCTCATTAATTTTTCTAAGTAATATTCCATTGTCCAGGTGTGCCACACTTTATTTATCCATTTAGCTAATGAAGGACATCTTGTTTGCTTCCAAAGTTTTGACAACTATGAATAAAGCTGCTATACATACTTGTGTGCACATTTTCATGTGACAATTAAGTTTTCACCTCCTGTAGGCAAATACCAAAGAAGTGATTGCTGGATTGTACTGTAACAATATTTTTAGTATTGTAAGAAATCACCAAACTGTCTTTCAAACTGGCTGTGCAATTTTTATATTTCTATTAGTAATGAATGAGAGAATTCCTGCTGTTCAACATCTTTGCCACCATTTAGTGTTGTCAAGTGTTCTACATTTGGGACATTCTATTAGATGTATAATATATCTCCTTGTTTTTTAATTTGCAAATTTCCTGATGACATATGGTGTGGAGCTTCTTTTCTTTGCAATCTGTATGTCTTCTTCAGTGAGGTGTCTATTAAGGTGTTGGGCCCATTTTTAAATTGAGGTGCTTGTTTTCTTCTTGTTTTTATTATAATCATAAATGATTTAGAGCTCACTTACAAAAACATTGACTCTTAATACTGTTTCTATTTTATGTTATAGTCGATTTACAATATTATGTAAGTTTCAGATGTACAACATAGTGATTCACAATTTTTAAAGTTTATACTTAATTTATAGTTATTATAAAATGTTGACTGTATTCCCTATATACTATAATATATCCTTATAGCTTATTTATTTTATATATAATAGTTTACCTCTTAATTCCCTACCCCTAAATTTCCTCTCTTTGCTTCCCTCTCCTCACTGGTAACCACTAGTTTGTTCTCTATATCTGTGAGTCTGTACCTTTTTTTTTTAATTGTTATATTCACTAGTTTGGATTTTTTTTTTAGATTCCACATATAAGTGATATCATACAATATTTGTCTTTGACTTATTTCACTAAGCATAATACTCTCCAAGTCCATCCACTTTGTTGCAAATGGCAAAATTTCATTCTTCTTTATGGCCAAGTAGTATTCCATTTTGTGTGTGTGTGTGTGTGTGTGTGTGTGTACATATATATGCACTGCATTTTTATTATCCATTCACCTATTGAAGCATATTTATGTTATTTTCATATCTTTGCTATTGTAAATAATGCTTCTATCTTTTTAATTGATGTTTTAACTACACACCCAGGAGTGGAATTTCTGGATCATTTTGTAGTTCTATTTTTAGTTTTTTTTTTGTTTTTTTTTTGGCTGTGCTCATGGCATGCTGAAGATCCCAGTTCAGGGATCAAACACACACCACAGTAGTGACCTGAGCCACAGCAGTGACAATGCTGGATCCTTAACCTGTTGATCCACCAGGGAACTCCTATTTTCAGTTTTTTGAGGAACCTCCCTACTGTCTAACACACTGGCTTCATCAATTTACAGTCCTACCAAACAGTATACCAAAAGGGTTCCCTTTTCTTTACATCCTCTCCAAAATTTTGTGTGTATGTTTTTTGCTGATAGCCATTTTGACAAGCATGAGGTGGTATCTCATGGCTCTGATTCATCCTCTGATGATTAACAGTATTAAGCATCTTTTCATATGCCCATTGGCCATCTATATGTCTTCTTTGGAAAAATATATATTTAGGTCTTCTCATTTTTTAATCAGATTTTTTTTGATGTTGAGTTGTATGAGATTTTGAATATTAGCTCCTTATCAGTTGTATATATCACTTGCAAATATTTTCTTCCCTTCAGTAGGCTATATTTTCATTTTATTGATGGTTTCCTTTGCTATGCAAAAGCTTTTAAATTTAATTAGGTCCCATTTATTTATTTTTGCTTTTGGTTTCTTTGCCTTAAGAGACAGATACAGGGAGTTGCTTGTGGCACAGCAGGTTAAGTGTCTGGCATTGTCACTGCAGTGGCCCAGGTCACTACTGTGGCATGGGTTCGATCTCTGGCCTGGGAACTTCTACATGCTAAAGGGACAGCCAAGAAAGAGAGAGAAAGATAAAAAAAAATATTGCTTCAATTTATGACAGAGTGTTCTGCTTATGTTTTCTTCTAGATGTTCTGTGTTTTCTGGCCTTAATTTAGGTCTTTAACCCATTTGGGGTTGATTTTTTGCATATGGTGTGAGAAAATATACTAATTTCATTATTATTATTACTTTTTGTCTTTTTGCCTTTTTCTAGGGCCAGTCCTGCAGCATATGGAGGTTCCCAGACTAGGGGTCCAATTGGAGCTGTAGCTGCCGGCCTTTGCCAGAGCCACAGCAATGAGGGATCCGAGCCATGTCTGCAACCTACACCACAGCTCACGGCAACACTGGATCCTTAACCCACTGAGCGAGGCCAGGGATCAAACCCGCCACCTCATGGTTCCTAGTCGGATTTGTTAACCACTGTACCACAATGGGAACTCCTAATTTCATTATTTTACATGTAGCTGTCCAGTTTTCCCAGAACCACTTGAAGAAACTCTTTTTTCCACTGTATATTCTTGCTTCCTTTGTTGTAGGTTAATTGACCATAAGTCCATAGGTTTATTTCTGGATTCTCTGTTCTCTTCCATTGATCTGTGTGTCTGTTTTTGTGGCAGTACCATACTGTTTTAATTACCGTAGCATTGTAGTATAGTCTGAAGTCAGAGAGAATGAGATCTTCAACTCTGTTCTTGTTTCTCAAGGTTGTTTTGGCTATTCAGGATCTTTTTTGTGTCCGTACAAATTTTAAGATTATTTTTTCTTATTCTGCGAAAAATGCCCTCGGCATTTTGATAAGGATTGCGCTGATTGCTTTGGGTAGTATGGTCATTATTACCATGCTGATTCTTCCAACAGGTGAACACAGTGTGTCTTTCCATCTGTGTTGTCTTCAATTTCTTTCATCAGTGTCATAGTTTCCTGAATACAGATTTTTTACCTCCTCAGGTAGGTTTATTCCTAGGTATTGTATTCTCTTTGATATGATAATAAATGGGATTGTTTCCTTAATTTCTCTTTGTGATACTTCAATGTTAGTGTACTGAAATGCAACAGATTTTTTTTTTTTTTTTTGTCTTTTGTCTTTTTAGGGACGCACCTGCGGCATATGGAAGTTTCTAGGCTAGGGGTTGAATCAAAACTGTAGTGGCTGGCCTACACCACAGCCACAGCAACACCAGATCCGAGCCACATCTGCAACCTACACCACAGCTCACAGCAACACTGGATCATTAACCAACCCACTGAGCGAGGCCAGAGATTGAACCTGTATCCTCATGGACTCATGGATGCTAGTCAGATTTATTTCCACTGAGCCATGACAGGAACTCCTGAAATGCAACAGATTTCTGCATATTAATTTTGTATTCTACATCTTTACTGAATTCATTCGTTAAGTTCTAGTAGTTTTTTTGTGGTGTCTTTAAGATTTTTTAATGAGTAGTATTATGTCCTCAGTAAGCAATGATAACGTCTTTCTTTCAAATTTGGATTCCTTTTATTTCTTTTTCTCATTGGATTATTGTGGCTAGGACTTCCAATACTATATTGAATCAAAGTGGGAAGAGTGTGCATCATTGTCTTATTCCTGACCTTAAAGGAAATGCTTTCAGCTTTTACTGTTGAGTAGGATGTTAGCTGCAGGCTTATCATATATAGCCTTTATTATGCTGAGATATGTCCTATCTGTACCCACTTTCTGGAGAGTTTTTAAAATCATAAATGGATGCTGAATTTTGTCAAAAACTTTCTGTGCGTCTATTGAGAAGATCATATTGTTTTTTTTTTCTTATACTGATCTTTATTTTTTTCCATTATAGCTGGTTTACAGTGTTCTGGCAATTTTCTACTGTACAGCAAAGTGACCCAATCACACATACATTTTTTTTCTCACACTATCCTCCATCATGCTCCATCATAAGTGACTAGATATAGTTCCCAGTGCTATACAGCAGGATCTCATTGCATATCCATTCCAAAGGCAATAGTTTGCATCTGTTAACCCCAAATTCCCAGTCCATCCCACTCCTTCCCCCTCCCCCTTGGTAATCACAAGTCTGTTTTCCATGTGCATGATTTTCTTTTCTGTGGAAAGGTTCCTTTGTGCCATATATTTGATTCCAGATAAAAGTGATATCATATGGTATTTGTCTTTCTGACTTACTTCACTTAGTATGAGAGTCTCTAGTTCCATCCATGCTGCTGCAAATGGCATTATTTTGTTCTTTTTATGGCTGAGTAGTATTCCCTTATGTGTATATACCACATCTTCTTAATCCATTCATCTGTTGATGGACTAGTGACTTGGCTGTTGTGAGTAGTGCTGCAATGAACATGCAGGTGCATGTGTCTTTTTCAAGGAAAGTTTTGTCTGGATATATACCCATGAGTGGGAGTGATGGGTCATATGGTATTTCTATATATATAGTTTTCTAAAGTATCTCCATACTGTTTTCCACAGTGGTTGTATCAATTAACATTCCCACCAACAGTGCATGAGGGTTCTCTTCTCTCCATGCCCTCTCCAGCATTTATTTGTCGACTTATCAATGATGGCCATTCTGACTGGTGTGAGGTGGTACCTCATGGTAGGTTTTTTTTTGTTTGTTTGTTTTATTTTTGTCTTTTTGCCATTTCTTGGGCCACTCTTGCGGCATATGGAGGTTCCCAGGCTAGGGGTCGAATCGGAGCTGTAGCCACCAGCCTACGCCAGAGCCATGCAACACGGGATCCGAGCCGCGTCTGCAACCTACACCACAGCTCACGGCAATGCCGGATCCTTAACCCACTGAGCAAGGCCAGGGATCAAACCCACAACCTCATGGTTCCTAGTTGGATTCGTTAACCACTGAGCCACGATGGGAACTCCCCCTCCTAGTAGTTTTGATGTGCATTTTGTGAATAATCAGGGATGTTGAACGTTTTTTCAGGTGCTTGTTGGCCATCTGTATATCTTCCTTGGAAAAGTGTCTGTTCAGGTCTTTTGCCCATTTTTCCATTGGTTTGTTGGCTTTTTTGCTGTTGAGTTTTATAAGCTGTTTGTATATTTTAGAGATTAAGGCCTTGTCTGTTTCATTGTTTGAAACTATTTTCTCCCATTCTGTAAGTTGTCTTTTTTTTCCCCTATGGTTTCTTTTGCTGTGCAGAAGCTTGTCAGTTTGATTAGGTCTCATTGGTTTATTTTTGCTTTTATTTCTGTTGCCTTGGGAGACTGACCTGAGAAAACATTTGTAAGGTAGATGTCAGAGAATGTTTTGCCTATGTTCTCTTCTAGGAGTTTGATGGTGTCTTGTCTTATGTTTAAGTCTTTCAGCCATTTTGAGTTTATTTTGGTGCATGGTGTGAAGGTGTGTTCCAGTTTCATTGATTTACATGTGGCTGTCCAGTTTTCCCAGCAGCAATTGCTGAAATGACTGTGTTTTTCCCATTTTATGTTCTTGCCTCCTTGGTCAAAGATTAATTGACCATAGGTGTCTGGGTTTATTTCTGAGTTCTCTATTCTGTTCCATTGTACTGTCTGTCTGTTTTGGTACCAGTCACACACTGTCTTGATGACTGTGGCTTTGTTATGTTGCCTGAAGTCTGGGAGAGTTATGCCTCCTGATTGGTTTTTGTTCCTCAGGATTGCTTTGGCAATTCTGGGTCTTTTGAGGTTCCATATAAATTTTTGGATTGTTTGTTCTAGTTCTATGAAAAATGTCCTGGGTAATTTGATAGGGATTGCATTGGATCTGTAGATTGCTCAGGTCATATGGCCATTTTTACAGTAATAATTTTTCCAAACCAGGAACATGGAATATCTTTCTATTTCTTTGAATCCTCTTTAATTTCCTTGGTTAATGTTTTATAGTTATTAGAATATAACTCTTTTACCTCCTTGGTCAGCTTTAGTCCCAGGTATTTGATTTTTTTTTTTGGGTGCAATTTTAAAAGGTATTGTATTTTTGTATTCCTTTTCTAATATTTCATTGTTAGTATACAGAAATGCGACTGATTTCTGAATGTTAATCTTAAATCCTGCTACTTTGCTGAATTTGTTGATCAATTTGAATAGTTTTTATGTGGAGTCCTTAGCATTTCTATATATATATCATGTATCATCTGCATACAGTGACAATTTTACCTCTTCTCTTCCTGTTTGGATACCTTTTATTTCTTTTGTGTGTCAGATTGCTGTGGCTAGTACTTCCAATACTATGTTGAATAACAGTGATGAAAGTGGACATCCTTGTCTTGTTCTGAATTTTAGTGGGAAGGCTTTCAGCTTTTCTCCATTGAGTTTTATATTTGCTATGGGTTTGTCATAAATGGCTTTATAGTAAAGGTATATTCCCTCTATACCCACTTTGATAAGAATTTTTATCGTGAATGAATGTTGGAGATCATATTGTTTTTATTCTTCAGTTTGCTAGTGTGGTGAATCGCATTTCTTTGTTATTTTTAAAGAGGTCTTTGTACATTTTATTTTAATATTATTTTGTTATTTTATTTATTTTGATTTTTAGGGCTGTACCCGTGGTGTATTGAGGTTCCCAGGCTAGGGGTTGAATCGGAGCTACAGCTGCTGGCCCACACACAGCCACAGGAACACAGGATCCGAGCCGCATCTGAGACCTCCACAACTCATGGCAATGCTGGATCCCCAACCCATTGGGCGAGGCCAGGGATTGAACCCGCATCCTCATGGATACTAGTTGGATTTGTTTCTGCTGTGTCATAACAGGAACTCCTCTTTGTACATTTTAGATAATAGTTCCTTATCAGGTATGTGTTTTAAAATATTTTTAATTGGTATATAATTGATATGTAACATGATATTAGTTTCAGGTATACAACATAATTCAATATTTGCATATATAGCAAAATGATGACCACAGTAGATCTAGTTAATATCAGTCACCACACATAGTTAATTTTTATTCTTGTGATGAGAACTTTTAAAATCTCTCTCCACAACTTTCAAATATACAATTAACTATAGTTATCATACTGTACATTATATCACATGACCTTCTTATTTTATAACTGGAAGTTTGTACCTCTAATCATCTTCATCCATTGTACTCGTACCCCAGTCCTGCCTCTGGCAACCACCAGTCTTTTCTCTGTATAAGTTTAGGGTTTTTTGTTTTGTTTTGCTTGCTTTGTTTTAGGGTCTACATATAAGTAAGGTCCTACAGTATTTGTGTTTCTCTGCCTGATTTATATCACTTAGCATAATGCCCTTAAGGTCCATCCATGTTGTTGCAAAAGGCAAGATTTTCCTTCTTTTGCATGAATGGATAATACTCCATTGTTTATGTATACCACATTTGCTTATCCATTCATCCACTAATAGACATAGGTTGTTTCCATGTCTTGACTCTTATAAGTAATGCTACAGTGAAAAATAGGGGTGTGTGTATCTTTTCAAGTTAGTGCCTTTGTTTCCTTTGGTAAATACGTAGAAGTTTGAATTGCTAACTCACGTGGTAGTTCCATTTTTAATTTTTTAGGAATCTCCATACAGTTCCCCATAGTGGCTGTTACAATTTACATTCATCAACAGCGTGTAAGGGTTCCCCTTTCTCCACATTCTTGCCAACAATTACTTCTTGTCTTTTTGATAATAGCCTTATATTCTAACAGATGTGAGGTGACATCTTGATGTTTTGATTTGCATTTGCCTTGTAATTAGTAGTGTTGTGTACCTTTTGTATACCTGTTAGCCATGTATTTGTCTTCTTTGGAAAAAAGTCTGTTTAGATCTTCTGCCTATTTTTTAATTGGAATTTTTTTTTTTGGCTATTGAGTTGTATGAGATCTTCATGTATTTTGTATATTCTGTTTTTTTTTTTTTTTCACCTGCAGCATGTGGAAGTTCCTAGACCAGGGATGGAACCCATGCCACAATGTGACTCGAGCCACAGCAGTGACAATGTTGGATCCTTAATCTGCTGAGCCACTAGGGAACTCCAGTGATGGTTTCCTGTGCTATGCAGAAGCTTTTTGGTTTGATGTAGTCCCACTTGTTATTTTTGTTTTTGATGTCAAATCTAAAAACTCCTTACCAAGATCAGTGTCAGGGAGATTATTGCTTATATTTTCTTGTAAGAGCTTTTTTTTTTTTAATGATTTCAGGTTTATGTTCAAGTTTTTAAGTCATTTTGATTAATTTTTGTGTATGGTTTAAGGGTTGTACTTTAGTATTTGTGCAGTGGTCAAGGTTCATTTTTTTGCATGTGACTGTCCAGTTTTCCCAGTACCATTTATTGAGAAGACTACCTTTTCCCAACTGTATGTTTTAGCTCCTTTGTCATAAATTAACTGACCACATATACATGATTTTGGTTCTGAACTCTATTCTGTTCCATTGATCTATGTGTCTATTTTAATGCCAATTCCATACTGTTTTGATTAGTATAGCTTTATAATATAGTTTGAAATCAGGAAGTGTGATGTCTCCAGTTTTGTTGTTCTCTCTCAAGATTGCTTTGACTACTTGGAGTCTTTTGTGGTTCCAAAGAAATTTTAGTATTATTTGTTGTATTTCTTTGGAAAATGCCATTGGAATTTTGATTGCATTTTATCTGTAGATTGCTTTGTCCACTTTGGACATTTTAAAAGCATTAACTCTTCTTGCATGAGAATGGAATGTCTTTCCATTTATTTGTTCTTCTTTCATAAATGTCTTCTGATTTTCATTGTATAAGTCTTTTACCTCCTTGGTTAAATTTACTAAGTATTTTTTTTTATTTGGATGCAGTTGTAAAAGGGATTGTGTTATTATTTTTTCTTTCTGATAGTTCATTATTAGTATGTAGAAATGCAACATTTTTTTGATTTTTGTATCTTGCAACTTTACTGAATTTGTTCATTAGTTCTAAGAGATTTTTAGTGTAGTCTTTAGGGTTTACAGTATATGTCATCTGTAAATAGCAACAGTTTTGATGTTTTCTTTCTTTCTTCTTTTTTTTTGTCTTTTTGCCTTTTCTAGGGCCGCTCCCACAGCACATGGAGGTTCTCAGGCTAGGGGTCTAATTGGAGCTGTACCGCCGGCCTACGCCACAGCCACAGCAACGTGGGATCTGAGCCATATCTGCAACGTACACCACAGCTCACGGCAACGCCGGATCCTTAACCCACTGAGCAAGGCCAGGGAACAAACCCGCAACCTCATGGTTCCCAGTTGGATTCATTAACCACTGAGCCATGATGGGAACTCCAATATTTTCTTTCTGATTGGGATGCCTCTTACTTCTTTTTCTTTCCTAATTATTGTGGCTAGGACTTCCAATACTATGTTGAATAAAAAAGTGATGAGCATCCTTGTCTTGTTCCTGATCTTAGAGGAAAAGATTTCAGTTTTTCTCCATTGAATGTGATATTAGCTGTGGGCTGTGTATACATGGTCTCTATTATGTCTCTATACACACTGTGTTGAGATTTCTTTCCCTTTTTTGGTTTGTTTTTTCCGCTTTTTAGGGCCACATGTGCAACATTTGGGGTCGAATAGGAGCTGCAGCTGCTGGCCTACACCACAGCCACAGCAACGCAGGATCCAAGCCATGTCTGCTACCTACACCACAGCTCATGGCAGTGCTGGATAGTTTAATCCATTGAGTGAGGCCAGGAGTTGAACCCTCATCCTCATGGATACAAGTCAGGTTCTTAACCCACCAAGCCACAGCAGGAACTCTGAGATTTCTTTAAATCGTAAATGGATGTTGAATTTTGTTGTAT
Source organism: Sus scrofa (assembly GCF_054392235.1). NCBI lineage: Eukaryota > Metazoa > Chordata > Mammalia > Artiodactyla > Suidae > Sus > Sus scrofa. Next base: position 92,565,921 of record NC_139401.1, on the reverse strand, counting down.
GCTTTTTCTGTATCAAGATGTCCACTTGATTTTTACCCTGTATTTTGTTAATGTGGTGTATCATATTGGTTAATTTGCAAATATTGGAACATCCTTGCTTACCTGGAGTGAATCCCACTTGATCATGGTCTGTAATTCTTTTATATTGTTTATTTCACTTTGCTGATAGTTTGTTGAGGACTTTTGCATCTATGATCATCAGGGATATTGGCCTGTCATTTTCTTTTTGTGATGTCCATGCCTACTTTTGTCCTTGAGGTTAATACTGGCATTGTAAAATGAGTTTGAAAGTGTTTCCTCTTCTCCTGTTTTTCTGGAAGAGTTTGAAAGGATGGCTATTAATTCTGCTTTAATAGCATTCACCAGTGAAGCCATCTATCTGGTCCTGGACTTTTGTTTGTTGGAGGTTTTTGAATACTGATTTAATTTCCTTACCTAGTAAGAAGTCTTCTCAGATTTTTGTTTCATGATTCAGTTTTGGTAGGTTTTATCTAGGAATTTACCCATTTCTTCAATTTATTGGCATATAATTGTTCATAGTTGTTTCTTATGATCCTTTTTATTTTTGTGTTATCATTTGTAACATCTCCTTTTTCATTTCTGATTTAATTTGAATCCTTTCTCCTTGAGACTAGGTGAAGTTTTGTCTATTCTGTTTACCTTTTCAAAAAAACTGGCTATTTCATTGAACTTTTTTATTGTCTTTTTAGTCTATTTCATTTGATTTCCTCTCTGATCTTTTTTAAATCCTTCCTTCTGCTAATTTTGGGTCTTGTTTGTTCTTTTTCTGTTTCCTTCAGGTGTAAAGTTAGGTTTTTAATTTGAGAGCTTCCTGGTTTATTAAGGTAGGCATTTATTGCTGTGAACTTCTTTCTTAGAAGTGCTTTTGCTATATCCCATAAGTTTTGTTATGTTGTATTGCCATTTTCATTAGTCTCAAAGGTATTTTTTATTACTCTTTTGATTTCTTCTTTTACTCATTGGTTGTTCAGTAGCATGTTTTAATCTCCACCTATTTGTGAATTTTCCAGTTTTCTTTTTATAATTGATTTCTAGTTTCATGCAATTGTGGTTTGAAAAGATGATTAATTATTTCATTCCTCTTAAATTTATTAAGACTTATTTCTTGACCTAACATATAGTCTGTCCTGGAAATTGTTCCATGTGTACTTGAAGAGAATGCATATTATGTTGCCTTTGAATGGAATGTTAAGTTCATCTGGTCTAATGTGGGGTTTTTTTTGTTTTTTGTTTTTTGTGTTTTTTTCTTTTTAGGGCTACACCCGGGGCATATGGAGGTTCCCAGGCTTAGGGGGTCGAATTGGAGCTGCAGTTGCTGGCTTGTGCCACAGCCACAGCAGTGCAGGATCCAAGCTGCATCTGCGACCTATACCACGGCTCATGGCAATGCCACATCCTTAACCCACTGAGCAAGGCCAGGGATCAAACCTGCAACCTCATGGTTCCTAGTTGGATTTGTTTCCACTGTGCCACGATGGGAACTCCCTAATGTGTTTTTTAAAGCTGGACTTTGTGTGTTGATTTTCTGTCTGCATGATCTATCCATTCAAAAAAATGGGTCTTAAAGCCCCATACTATTGTGTTGCTGTCTATTTATCCCTTTATGTCTCTTAATAATTGCTTTATATATTTAGATGCTGTTACATTGGATGCATAAATGTTTACAAATGTTACCTCTTCTTGTTGGTTTGATCCCTTTATCATTATATAATGACCTTTTTGTCTCTTATTATATAGTCTTTTCCTGAAATCTATTTTGTCTGATACAAGTATAGCATCCCAGCTTTCTGTGGCTTTCTGTTTGCATGGAATATCTTTTTCCATCCCTTCAAATTTTTTTTTTTATCTCTGCCTTTTCTAGGGCCGCTTCTGCAGCTTATGGAAGTTCCCAGGCTAGGGGTCTAATCGGAGCTGTAGCTGCCGGCCTATGGCAGAGCCACAGCAACGCGAGATCAGAGCCGTGTCTACGACCTACACCACAGCTCAGGGCAACGCCGGATCCTTAACCTCCTGAGCGAGGCCAGGGATCGAACCTGAAACCTCATGGTTCCTAGTCAGATTTGTTAACCCCTGAGCCATGACGGGAACTCCATCCGTTCAGTTTTAGTTGGTGAGTGTCCTTATAACTTAAGTGAGTCTCCTGTTGACAACGTATTGATGGGTTGATAGGTGGTTTTTTTTTGTTTGTTTGTTTGTTTTTTTACTGTTCTTATCCATTGTCTATTTTTTGATGGGAGGATTTAGTACATTTACACTTAAAGTGATTTTTTTTTTTTTTTTGGCCATGCCTGTGGCTTGCAAAAGTCCCTGGGCCCAGGATCAAATCTGAGCCACAGCAGTGACAACTGCTGAATCCCCAACTGCTAGGCCACCAGGGAACTTCTTAAAGTGATTATTGGTAGGTATGTACATAGCACCACTTTGTTACTTGTTTTCTGGCTACTTTTTCTTTTGTTCTTCTCTTGCTTTTTGATTTGATGATAATCTGTATTGATATGTTTAGATTCATTTATCTTTTGTGTATCTTCTATAGGCTTTTGTTATGTGGTTACCGTGAGACTTACATAAAACAACTTGTATTTATAATCACCTATTTTAAGTTAATAACAACTTCAAATACATTTTAAAGCACTGTGTTTTTACCGTTCACCCTATTTTATGTTTTTGTTTTTGTTTTTTTCTTTTTATGGCTGTACCCACAGCATATGGAAGTTTCCAGGCTAGGGGTTGAATTGGAGCTGCAGCTGCCAGCTAGTACCACAGCCACAGCAACACAGTCCAGGCCACTATACCACAGCTTGTGGCAATGCTGGATCCTTAACTCAATGAGCAAGGCCAGGGATCATACCCACATCCTCCTGGACACTATGTTGGGTTCTTAACCCTCTGAGCCACAAGGGGAACTCTGCTATTTTATGTTTTTGATGTCACAAATTACATCTTTTTATCTTGCATATCCCTTAGCATATTATTATGGTTTAGTTACTTCCACTACTTTTGCCTTTTAACCTTCATACTAGCTTTATAAGTGATGAACTCACTATCCTTACGACACTATTCTGAATTTTACTGTATATTAACCTTTACCAGTGAGATTTATACTTTTATATGTTTTCCTGTTACTAATTAGTGCCTTTTTTTCCTGCTCCCTAGGGCCAAATTGTGCGATACATGGAAGTTCTCAGGCCAGGGTCAAATCAGAGCTTCAGCTGCCAGCCCATGCCAGAGCCACAGCAATAGCAATGTGGAATCTGAGCTACATCCGTGACCTATATCATAGCTCACAGCAGTGCCAGACCCTTAACCCACTGAGCGAGGCCAGGGATTGAACCTGCATCCCCATGGACACCAATCAGGGCCGGTCACCACTGAGCCACGACGGGAACTCCCAACTAGTACCCTTTCGTATTACCTTAAAGAAGTCCCTTTAACATTTCTTGTAAGGCTGGTCTAGTGGTGAAGTATTCCTTAGCTTTTGCTTGTCTGGAAAACTTTCTCTCTCCTTTAATTCTGAAGGACAAGTTTCCTGGTTATCTAGGGTTAGCATTTTTTTTTTCTTTCAGTACTTTGAATATATCATGCCACCTACCTCTGGCCAAACTGTCTACTGCAAAATCTGCTCATAGCCTTATGAGACTTCCATTGTATATAACAAGTTGTTTTTCTTTTCTTTTTGTCTTTTGAGGGCTACACCCTGAGCATATGGAGGTTCCCAGGCTAGGGGTCGAATTGGAGCTGTAGCTGCTAGCCTACTCCAGAGCCACAGCAAGACTGGATCTGAGCCATGTCTGCAACCTACACCACAGCTCATGGCAATGCTGGATCCTTAAGCCCCTGAGTGAGGTCAGGGATCGAACCCACATCCTCATGGATGCTAGTTGGATTCGTTAACCACTGAGCCACAATGGGAACTCCACAAGTTGTTTTTCTTGTCCTGCTCTTAAGATTCTTTTCCATTTTTAGGTTTTGACACTTTAAATGTAATGTGTCTTAATGTGGCTCTCCTTGGGTTTACCTTATTTGAATCATTCTGGGCTTCCTGGATTTGGATGTTTCTTCCCTTCTGTAGGCTAGGAAAGCATTCAGCCATTATTTTATCACATAAGTTTTCTGCTCCTTTCTCTCTTCTCCTTGTGGGACCTATGTAATATAAATGTTGGCCACTTGATGGTATTCTAAAAATTCCTTAAGCTATCTTAACTCTTTTTCATTCTTGTTTTTCTTTTTGCTGCTATGATTGAATGTGTTCTAATGCCCTGTGATCGAGTTCACTGAACTTTTCTTCTGCTTCATCTAGTCTGTTGTTGAACTCCTTTGTTATATAGTCTTTATTTCATTTATTGGTTTTCTCAGCTCTGTAACTTCTGTTTGGTACTTTCATATATTTTCTATCTCTGTTGAAATTCTCACTTCATTCATTTTTCTCCTGAGTTTGGTGGGCATCTTTATGACTGTTATTTTAAACTCTTTATTAGGTAAATCACTTCTGTCTTTTTGGTTAAGGTCTTTTTCTGAGATTTAGTCTTGTTCCTTTGTTTGAACATACTCCTCTGTATCTTCATTTTTTTGACTCTTTGTGTTCATTTGTATGCATTAGGTCAACAATCACCTTCCCAGTCCTGAAGGAGTTATCTTCTACAGAGGATGAACCTTATCATTCAGTGCTGCCCTAGCTTTTTGTTGTTTCTCACACTTTTGTGATTTGTCCAGCCTTTGTGATTGTCCAAGCAGCCCACTTTTTTTTTTAGTGCCAGTAGTTGAGTATGTGCTAAGATCTGTCAGTATCCTAGTGGGACAATTTCAGTCAGCATCTAGATTTGCTTGATTGGAAGCCAGTCCCTCAGGTTACAGCTTTTTTTTTTTTATGTCTTTTCTAGGGCCACACCTGTGACATATGGAGGTTCCTAGGCTAAGGGTCTAATCAAAGCTATAGCCACAAGCCTCCACCAGAGCCACAGCAATGCGGGATATGAGCTGCGTGTGTGACCTACACCCGTGAGGCCATGGATTGAACCCTGCAACCTCATGGTTCCTAGTTGGATTTGTTATCCACTGAGCCATCACAGGAACTCCAGGTCTCAGATTTTAATGTGTGCAAATACACATCTTGCAGGAGAGACTGGGAGATAGGCATTTCTGTCTGCTCCCTCAGAACTGAGCCCTGATGTAATAGCTAATAAAAAACTGTTTCTTTGCTACCATCTTGTCTATCCTGTGAACACAAGCCATGCTGGCCACCAGAGCTAGTCTCTCAAGGGACGTTTCCTCTGGGAAGAAGCCGCAATAGCTGAGGTACCAGACATATACTCAGACTTCTTTCTCGGAGACACCAATGACCTGGTATGGCGAAGAGAGAAAGTGCAAAGATGGTACCCAGTTCTCTTTCATGTCTCTGGAGTCAATTAATTTAGTCAGTCCCTAGATGTATGTTTAATTAGATGCCTGCCCCTCTGGCCACAGTTATGAAAGTAAGCTAATAGGCCTCTTTCACAGAAAGACTGGGGTTGTGTTTTAGGCTGTTGTCTCTGCCCTGTGCTCTGGGAGTTTGTTGCCAGTTAATAACTCTTTCTCTGTTTGTTGTACTCCTAGGGGACCCACACATGTATGTCCCTCTGGCCACCAGAGCTCTGAGATCAAAGGGTGTTCCCCCACGTGGCAATTGCAGAAAAAAAAAATATCTTGAGCACCAGACATATGTACACCTCCTTTTCAGATATTGGTGACCAAGAGCAAGGCAGAGGTCAAACCTGATGATCACACCCACCCTTTGAGGTTTCTCAAGAGGATTACATTTGGTGCTTAAATGTGTCTCTAATTAGAAGTCTGCCCCCCAGGCTACAACTATGAAAATAAGCTGATAGGCCTGTATCACAGAAAATACATAAGTCTGCTGCCCTTTTTCTGTGCTCTGGGGTACAGCCAACTAAGATCTCTCCCTCTGTCTATTAAAGTCCCGTGGGACCCAAAAGTGCAATTCCTCCTGGCTACCATAGGCAGACAGTCATGTGGCATCCCTTGTAGTGGCTGCAGAAATCAAGGTGTCAGGTGACTGCACAAGCTTCCCCATGGGAGATGCCACTTACTTGGAGGGAGGCAGAGGGAGAATGCAAAGATGGCACCCACTAGCCTCTGTACCCAGGGGGCATCTCAGTAGGCTCCTAGGTGTGTTCTAAACCAGAAGCCAGTCCCTCAGGCAGAAGCTTTAAGAAAGCAAATAGGCCCATTTCACGGAAAGACTAGGGGTGTGTTTTAGTCTGTTGTCTCTAGTGCTGTGCCCTGAGGGTGGTAGCTGGCTAAGAATTGTTCACTTGTTGCAGTCCCATGGGACCCATGAATGCATACCCCAGTTGCCATCAGAGCCAGGGAATCAGGGGGTGTCCTTTGGATGGCAGCCACAAAAACCAGATCTCCAGATGTAAAAACTGGGTCACCAGACACATGCACAAGTTCTCCTCTGAGAAATACCAGTGATCCTGGGCTAGGCAGAGGGAGAGTGTGAAGATAGTGTCTGCCTTCTGAGGTCTCTGGAGAGCTTTACATTAAGCCCTTAGAAGTGTGTTTAGTTAGAAGCCTGCCTCCCAGGCCATAGCAATGACGATAAGGTAATAGGCCTCTTTCACAGAAATAATGGGTGCCTCAGTCTGTTGTCTCTCTACTTTGCCCTGAGGGTGGGAGCTGATTAAGAACTCTACTTATTACAGTTCTGTGGGACTTGTGAGAATGAGCATAAGCCCCATTCATCTCTAGAGCCAAGTAATCAAGAGGTGTCTCCTAGACAGCAGCTGAAAATTCGGGGTCCTGGACAAGTTCACAAGCTTCTTTCTGGGAGATACAGTTAATCTGGAGCAAGGCAGAGGGAGAACACAAAGATGGTGCCTGCCGGCCTCTATCTTTTTTTCTTTCTTTCTTTCTTTTTTTTTTTTTTTTTTTTTTTTAAAGGAACTGCCACAGCATATGGAAGTTCCCAGGCTAGGAGTTGAATCTGAGCTGCAGCTGCCAGTCTACCACAGCCACAGCAACACCAGATCTGAGCTGCATCTGCAACCTACACCACAGCTCATGGCAATGCCGGATCCTTAACCCGCTGAGTGAGGCTAGGGATCAAACCCACATTCTCGTGGATACTAGCTGGAATCGTTACCACTGAGCCACAACAAGAGCTCCCTGTCTTGCCATCTTGAACTGGAACCTCTTTTGCAAATATTTCCTCCCAGACTGGCTTGTCTTCTCGTTCTCTTGGCCTTGTTTTTCATAGAGCAAAAGTTTTTAATGAAGTCCAGCTAATCATTATTTCTTTCATGGATCATGCTTTTGTATTGTATTTAAAAAGTCATAGCTGTATGCAAGGTTCTCTAGGTTTTCTTCTATGTCATCTTTTAGGAGGTTTATAGTTTTGCATTTTACATGTAGGTCTGTGATCTGTTTTGAGTTAATTTTTGGTAAAGGTTTATATGGGTTGTCTTCTCACTTTTTTCCAACTTTATTGAGGTATAATTGACAAAATTGTGATACATTGACAGATTACAATATGATGATTTATATATGAACACATGGTGAAAGAATTCTCACCAAGTTAATAACAAATCCAACACCTCACATATTTATTTATTTATTTATTTTTGATGAGAATACTTAGGTTCTACTTAGCAAATAGAAGTTATACTATGATACTCTCAGTTACAGTCACCATATTTTACATTAGGTCTTTGGACTTTATTCATCTTATAACTGAAAATTTGTAATCTTTTACCAACTGCTCAGTGTTTTATTCCCACTCTTCCATAGACCCTGGTAACCACCATTCTACTCTTCTGTTTCTATGAGTTTGACTTGCTTTTTTCAGGTTTTTTTGTTTGTTTTAATTTTCTACGTTCTATATGTAATTGATAACATGTAGTATTTGTCTTTCTCTGTCTAGCTTTTTCCGCTTAGCATAATGGTCTCCATATTCATCCATGTTGTCACGAATGGCAAGATTTTCTTTTCTTTATATTTTCTTTTTTGGCAGGCCCCTTAGCATATGGAAATTCCAGGCCGAGGGAGAGAATCTGAGCCAGAGTGCAACCTACACTGCAGCTACAGCAATGTTGGATCCTTAACCCACTGTGCCAGGCCAAGGATCAAACTGGTGCCTCCACAGAGACAAGCCAGATCATTAACCCACTGTGTCACAGCAGGAACTCTAGGACTTTCTTCAAGGGTGAATAATGTTTCATTGTATGTATATGTGTGGCAGAGTGTGTGTAGGTGTTTGTGTGTGTTTGTGACATCTTTGTTACCATTCATCCATCAAAAGATACTTAATTTGTTTCCATGCCTTAGCTATTATGAATAATTGCTGCAATGAACATAAGAGTACAGCTATCTCTTCAAGAATTATTTTGTTTCCTGGAGTCCCTCTCGTGGCTCAGTGGTTAATGAACTCGACTAGCATCCATGAGGACGCAGGTTTGATCCCTGGCTTCACCCAGTGGGTTAAGGATCCAGCGTTGCTGTGAGCTGTGGTGTAGGTCGCAGACATGGCTCAGATCTGGTGTTGCTATGGCTGTGGCATAGGCCGGCAGCTGTAGCTCTGATTGGACCCCTAGCCTGGGAACCTCCATATGCCACAGTTGCAGCAGTAAAAAGACAAAAAAAGGAATTATTTTGTTTCCTAAAAATAGAGCTACTATATGATCCAGCAATCCTACTCCTGGGCATATATCCAGAGAAGACTCTAATTTGAAAAGATACACGCACCTCAATGTTCATAGCAGCACTACGTACAATAGCCAAGACATGCAAGCAACCTAAATGTCCATTGACAGATGAATGGATAAAGAAGATGTGGTACATATATACAATGGAATACTACTCAGCCATAAAAGAGAAATAATGCCATTTGTAGCAACAGGGATGGACCTAAAGATTATCATACTAAGTGAAGTAAGTCATACAGAGAAAGTTAAATATATGGTATCACTTATATGTAGAATCTTTAAAAAAATGATAAAAAAGTGATACAAAGGAACCTATTTCCAAAATAGAAATAGACTTGCAGACATAGAAAACCAACTTACAGTTTCCAAAAGGGAAAGGGGGGAGGGATAAATTATTAGGAGTTTTGGATTAACAGATACACACTACTATATATAAAATAGGTAAACAACAAGGACCTACTCTCTAGCATAGGGAACTCTACTCAATATTTTGTAATAACATATAAGGGAAAAGAATCTGAAAAAGAATATATATATGTATATATATATATATTCATTCAATTCAATATTCTGAATCACTTTGCTATACACCAGAAGTAACACAACACTGTAAATCAACTATACTTCAATAAAAAAGAATTATTTTGTTTCCTTTGGACATATACTCAGAAGTGAGATTGTTGAATCATATGGTAGTTCCATTTTTAATTTCTTGAGAAATATCCATTCTGTTTTCCATAGTGGCTGTGATAGTTTACATTCCTACGAGTAGTATACAAGGGTTCTCTTTCCTCCACGTCCTCAATAGCCTTTGTTATCTCTTGCCATTTGATGATAAACATTCTAACAGGTGTGAGATGATATGTAGTTGTGGCTTTGATTTACTTTTCTCTCTTGGTTAGTGATGTTGAGCACCTTTTCATGATGTACCCATTAGCCATCTGGGTTTCTTTTTTTGGAAAAATGTCTATTTAGTTCTTATGCACATTTAAAAAATTAGATTTTTTCTTTTATTTATGTTTGTTCCTTTTATTATTAGGTTGTATGTGTTGCATAAATTCTTTATATATTTTTGATATTACTCCCTTATTTGATAATGTGGTTTACAAATATTTTTTCCCATTCCATAAGTTGCCCTTTTATTTTGTTGATTGTTTCTTTTACAGTGCAGGAGCCTTTTAGTTTAATGTAGTCCCACTTGCTGATTTTTTGCTTTTGTTGCTTGTGTGTTTGGTGCCACATCAAAAAAAAAAAAAAAAAAAAAAAAAACGCATTGCCGAGACCCGTGTGTCAAGGAGCTTCTTCCCTGTTTTCTTCTAGGAATTTTTTGGTTTTAGGTCTTATGATTTTAAGCCCCTGATCCATTTCAAATTAATTTTTGTAAGTAGTATAAAGGGATCCAGTTTCATTTTTCTGAATGTGATTATCCCATTTTTCTGATAACTATTTGTTGAAGGGACTATCCTTTCCTTACTGAAAGTTTCTGGCTTCCTTATCAAATATTAGTTAACTATATATGCAGGGGTTTAATTATGGGCTCTCTATTATGTTTCATTGGTTTACATGTCTGTTTTTATGCCAGTACCATACAATTTAACAAAAGACCAAATGCAATACAATGGGTCAAAAATAATCTTTTCAGACAAACATTGTATGACATCATTTATATGTGGAATCTAAAAAAAGAAAAAGGGTACAAAGAAGAGAAACAGACTCACAGACTTTGAAAACAAATTTATGGTTACCAAAGTGGACAGGTTGGGGGTAGGGATGGACTAGGGGTTTGGGATTGTCATATGCACACTGTGGTATACAGAGTGACTGGCCAACGGGGACCTGCTGTATAGTACAGGGAATTCTACCCAATATTTTGTGATAATCTATAAGAGAAAAGAATCTGAAAAAGAATGGATGTGTGTATAAGTGAATCACTTTGTTGTGCAGCAGAAATTACCGCAACATTATAAATCAACTATACTTCAATAAAACTTTTAAAAAATAAAATAAATTTATGTCTTCCCAGTTCCTGATACATTACATAATCTTATATATGCAAAAAATAGTCTTTTCAACAAATGGTGCTGAAATCATGATATCCATATGCAAAAAAATGAATCTAGCTAGATGGAGATTTTATACCCTTCATGAAAACAAAGTAAATAGTAGACCTTAATATAAAACACAAAAGTATAGAACTTTGAGATTATACATGGGAAACAATCTAGATGACTCTGGGTTTAGCAATGATTTTTTTTTTTTTTTTTTGTCTTTTTAGGGCCACACTTGGCGACATATGAAGGCTCTAAGGCTAGGGGTTGAATCAGAGCTGTAGCTGCTGGCCTACACCACAGCCACAGCAACACAAGATCCGAGCTGCATCTGCAACCTACACTACCGCTTACAGCAACACCGGACCCTTAACCCACTGAGCAAGGCCGGGGATCAAACCTGCGTCCTTATGGATGCTAGTCAGATTCGTTTTCACTGAGCCATGACGGGAGCTTCTGGCAGTGGTTTTTTTAGATGCAACAGCAAAGGCACAGTCCTTGAAAAAAATAGATTGATAAACTTGGACAATTAGAATTTTCTGCTCTACAAGACACTTGGTCAAGAAAATGAAAAGATAGACCATAGCCTGGGAGGTACTATTTGTTAGAAGATATACCTAATAAAGGACTGTAATCAAAACAGACAAAGAGGAGTTCCTGTCATGGTTGAGTGGTTAACGAATCTGACTAGGAACCATGAGATTGCGGGTTTGATCCCTGGCCTTGCTCAGTGGGTTAAGGTTCTGGCGTTGCCGTGAGCTGTGGTGTGGGTCGCAGACGCGGCTCAGATCCTGTGTTGCTGTGGCTCTGGTGTAGGCTGGCAGCTATAGCTCTGATTAGACCCCTAGCCTGGGAACCTTCATATGCCATGGGAGGGGCCTTAGAAAAGGCAAAAAGACAAAAAAGAAACAAAAAATAGACAACTTTTTTTTTTTTTTTTTTTGCTTTTTAGGGCTGCACCCATGGCATATGGAGGTTCCTAGGCTAGGGGTCAAATCGAAGCTACAGCTGTGGGCCTACACCACAGCCACAGCAACGCAGGCTCCTAGCCATGTCTGTGATCTACACCACAGCTCACGGTAATTCTGGATCCCTAACCCACTGAGCAAGGCCAGGGATTGAACCTGTGTCCTCATGGATACTAGTCAGATCTGTTAATCGTTGAGCCATGACAGGAACTCCTAGACAAAGAACTCTTAACAATAAGAAAACAACACAAATATAACATGGTTGAGAGGCCTTAGCAGACCTCTTAGTAAAGAAGATACATAGGTAGAAAGTAAGCATAAGAAAAAGTATTCTACATCATTCATCATAAGGGAAATGAAAATTGAAACAAAATGAAATACCACTACACACTTATTAGAATGGCCAGAATTCAGAACACTGACAGCACCCAAATGCTGGTAAGGATGTGGAAAAAAACTCTCATTCATTGCTGATGGGAGTACAGCCACTTTAGAAGACAATTTGGCAGTTTCTTACAAAAGTAAACATACTCTTACCATATGATCCAGCAATTGTGCTCCTTGGAATTTATCTAAAGGAGTTGAAAACTTACGTCTACACAAAAACTTGTACATGGATGTTCTCAGCAGTATTACTGACAGTAGCCTAAAAGTGGAAACAACCTAAATGTCCATCAACTGATGAATAAACAAAATGCAACCTATCTATATAATGGAATATTATTGAGATGTTAAAATCAGGGATATATATCAGTACATGATACAATATGGATGAACCTTAACAATATTATGCTATGTGGAAAAAGCCAATCACAAAGAACCAAATATTTTATGATTCCATTTATATGAAATATTCATAACTGACAAAAATATTACAAAGTAGAGTATTGGTTGTGCAGGGATGAGGGGACCGAATGGGCAGGAGGATACCAATTGGTAGGGACTTTCTTTTAAGAAAGATGAATATGTTCTAAAATTAATTATTATAGTTGCACAACTCTTTAAAATACTAATTCAAAATTGTACTCTTTATAAGATTGGATTTTGTGGTATGTGAATTATATCTCATTAAAATTTATTCCCATAATGAGAAGCCCAGAGTCACATCACTTCACTGGTGAATTCTACCAATCATTTAAAGAGTTAATATCAATTCTAAATAAATTCTTCAAAAAAAAAAAAAAGAGGGAATGGTTCCAACTTTATTCTGTGGTAGCAGTATTACCTTGATGCCAAGTGTTCCCAAGCACATCACACACACAAAATAAAATTAGAGAACAATATTCCTTATGAATATAGATGGAAAAATTCTCAAAATAATAGTTACCTTCTATTCTTAGTTTATTAAGACTTTTTAATAGTGGCTTTATTGAAATTTGCATATAGGTGTTGAATTTTCTCAAGTGATTTTTCAATGTGGACGATATGTGAATTGTTTTGTTTAGCCTATTAATATAATAGATTACACTGATATTCAAATATTGAACCAACCTTACATAATTGGAAGAAACTGCTCCTGGTATATAATTACACATTCCTGGGTTCAGTTTGTTATTTTGTTGAATATTTTTAATCTAATAAATGAAAGATATTTGTAGATTTCATGTATTATATGAATCTTCATATGAAATGTTCAGAATAAGGAAATCTATAAAGACAAGGTAGATTAGTGTTTGCTTAGGGAGTGGGAGGAGGTGGTGAGGGGGGCTGTAATAGCTAAATTATACTGGGTTTCTTTTTGAGGTGATGAAAATGTTCTAAAAGTGACAATGATGGTGGTTCTACATATCTGAAAATATTAAAAGTACCATTGAATTTTACACTTTAAATGGGTAAGTCGTACACTTTGTAAAGTATAATACAATAAAACCGTCTAAAAAAGACAGTGAATAGATTCATGGGGAATGTCATCAGCAAGATGGCAGAATAGAAAGCCCCAGAACCTCCTTGGTCCAGACACGCACCAACTTAACAACAAACACTGATCAACTGTCTTTGTGAGAAATCAGGAACTCAACTAGGAGGTTCCTGCACCTTGGCCAACATGAAGCAAACTGCATCAAAGTCTGGTGTAACAGTTCACGGCATGCACTCACTAGAGCCCCTCCTCCTAGTGCTGTAGGCACGATTCCAGAAAACTCCCAACTCCCTACTTATACCTGGGGAGGGAAATAGAAGAGTAGAACGTATCCAATTTTCTGACCTTTGGGGGGTACTACCAAGAGACTGGTTTTTGTCTTGCCTGAATCTAAGCCCTGACAAGAACAGTGTGGCGAGTTGGGAGACTGAGAACCTTTATCCCTTTTGCGATAGGCACGCATCAGTCTGCAGTACCACAAAGAGACGGTAGATGGAGTGCCAGCACTGTGCCTTAGTATACTACCAAAGAGACTGCAGTACCATATATCGACACCAGGTGGTGCTTGTAAATAGAAACCGGCAAATTTCCATTAGGAGAACACACACGAGCCTAGAGAAAATGTGTCCCTAGAAAAGTTGTAGAAGCTCTCCTGAATCTCCACCTGGGTGATTGAGGAAAGTCTTACCCGTACAAAACCATATCACAAAGATTGGGAGATGGCTGATTTTTCAAATGCCAGAGTCCTAACAGAACACAAGGTATACAAATAAACACGGAAACATGGCTCAATCAAAAGAACAAATTAAATATCCTGAAACCAATCCTAAATGAATTTCCAGACAAAGGATATTTTAAAACTACCATAAGGATACTCAACGAGTTAAAAGAGCACAGCTAGACAACTAAAGCAAGATCAAACGGGGGAAGACGCATGAAGTAAATTAGAATAAAAACAGCAGAATTACGAAGAAAAAACAAATAAGATTGGGGAACTGAACATTACAGTTACTGAGCTGAAAAATTCACTAGAAGGGATAAACAGTAGACTAGACCAGTCAGAAGAAAGAATCAGTGAACTTAAAGAAAGACTTCAAAATTAACCAAGAAGAGGAGGAGAAAAAGAAGAAAAGAATATAGGAAATAACATCAAATAACATCAAATGGAACCACATATGCATTATGGACATCACAGAGGAGAAGAAAGAGAAAAAGGGATAGAGAACCTATTTGAAGAAGTAAGTGCCAAAACTTGCCCCAGTCTGAGGAGAAATGGGCATATGAATTCAAGAAGCTCAAAAAAACTCCAACTAGGAGAAATACTCCATGACATATCTAATAAAACTGTCAAAAGTCACAGAAAATCTTGAAAGAAGCAAGAGAAGAGCAACTTTCAACACAGACATATCTTGTTTTACTGCACTTTCACTTTTTCCCCCTCTTTTTAAGGCTACACCTGTGGCATATGGAAGTTCCCAGGGTAGGGGTTGAATCAGAGCTGCAACTGCTGGCCTACACCACAGCCACAGTGGTGCTGGATCCTTAACCCACTGTGAGAGGCCAGGGATTGAACCCACATCCTCATGAATACTAGTCAGATATTTAACTCACTGATCCACAACAGGAACTCCCTATAGCACTTTGTTTTATTGTATTTCATGGGTAACTGTTTTTTACAAATAAAGATTTATTTTTAAAAAGATATTACAAAGCCACAGTCATCAAAACAGTGTGGTACTGGTATCAAAACAGACAGACAGACCAATGGAACAGAATAGAGAATCCGGAAATAAACCCTGACACCTATGGTCCATTAATCTTTGACAAGGGAGGCAAGAACATCAAATGGGAAAAAGAAAGTCTATTCAGCAAGCATTGCTGGGAAACCTGGACAGCTGCATGCAAAGCAATGAAACTAGAACACACCCTCACACCATGCACAAAAATAAACTCAAAATGGCTGGAAGACTTAAATATACGACAGGACACCATCAAGCTCCTAGAAGAAAACATAGGCAAAACACTCTCTGACATCAACATCATGAATATTTTCTCAGGTCAGTCTCCCAAAGCAATAGAAATGAGAGCAAAAATAAACCCATGGGACCTCATCAAACTGAACAGCTTTTGCACAGCAAAGGAAACCAAAAAGAAAACAAAAAGACAACTTTCAGAATGGGAGAAAATAGTTTCAAATGATGCAACTGACAAGGGCTTAATCTCTAGAATATATAAACAACTTATACAACCCAACAGCAAAAAAACCAATCAATCAATGGAAAAATGGGCAAAAGACCTGAATAGGCTGTTCTCCAAGGAAGATATACAGATGGCCAGCAAACACATGAAAAAATGCTCAACATCGCTGATTATAAGAGAAATGCCAATCAAAACTACCATGAGATACCACCTCACACCAGTCAGAATGGCCATCATTAACAAGTCCACAAATAACAAGTGCTGGAGGGGCTGTGGAGAAAAGGGAACCCTCCTGCACTGTTGGTGGGGATGTGAACTGGTACAGCCACTATGGAGAACAGTTTGGAGATACCTTAGAAATCTACACATAGAACTTCCATATGACCCCACAATCCCACTCTTGGGCATATATCTGGACAAAACTCTACTTAAAAGAGACACATGCACCCGCATGTTCGTAGCAGCACTATTCACAATAGCCAGGACATGGAAACAACCCAAATGTCCATCGACAGATGATTGGATTTGGAAGAGGTGGTATATATACACAATGGAATACTACTCAGCCATAAAAAAGAATGACATAATGCCATTTGCAGCAACATGGATGGAACTAGAGAGTCTCATCCTGAGTGAAATGAGCCAGAAAGACAAAGACAAATACCATATGATATCACTTATAACTGGGATCTAATATCCAGCACAAATGAACCTTTCCACAGAAAAGAAAATCATGGACTTGGAAAATAGACTTGTGGCTGCCTGATGGGAGGGGGAGGGAGTGGGAGGGATTGGGAGTTTGGGCTTATTAGACACAACTTAGAATAGATTTACATGGAGATCCTGCTGAGTAGCATTGAGAACTTTGTCTAGATACTCATGTTGCAACAGAACAAAGGGAGGGGAAAAATGTAATTGTAATGTATACATGTAAGGATAACTTGATCCCCTTGCTGTATAGTGGGAAAATAAAAAAATTAAAAAAAAAAGATTTATGGCAACCCTGCATCATGCACTTGCCATTGGCATCATTTTTCTAACAGCATCTGCTTACTTTATGTTTTTGTGTCACATTTTGGTAATTTTCACAATATTTCAAACCTTTTCATCATTATTATATTAGTTACGATGATCTCTGATCAGTTATCTTTTTTTTTTTTGTCGTTTTAGCCCACACCCGCAATATATGGAGGTTCCCAGGCTAAGGGTCCAATCGGAGCTGTTGCTGCCCAGCCTATGCCAGAGCCACAGCAACGCGGGATCCAAGCCGCGTCTGCAACCTACACCACAGCTCACGGCAACGCCGGATCTTTAACCCACTGAGCAAGGCCAGGGATCAAACCCGCAACCTCATGTTTCCTAGTCAGATTCGTTTCTGCTGTGCCACTACAGGAACATCTGATCAGTTATCTTTGATGTTACTATTGTAATTGTTTTGGGTAACCATAAACCATGCCATATAAGATGGCAAACTTAATAAATGTGTGTTCCGACTGCTCCATCGCCCAGCCATTCTCCAGTCTCTTTCTCTCTGCTAAGGCTTTCCTATTCCCTGAGGCACAATGAAATTGAAATTAGCCAAATTATAAATGCAAAGGAAAAGTTCTTGAAGGCAATTAAAAGTGCTACTCCAGTGAACACATGAATGACAAGAAAGCAAAACAGCTTTATTGCTGCTATAGAGAAAGTTTTAGAGGTCTGGGTGGAGGATTAAACCAGCCACATCACTCCCTTAACGCAACGTCTAATCCAGAGCAAGGCCCTAACTCTCTGCAGTTCTCTGAAGGCCGAGAGAAGTGAGGAAGCTGCAGAAGAAAAGTTTGAAGGTAGCAGAGTTTGGATCATGAGGTTTAAGGAAATAAGCCATCTCCATAACATCAAAGTGCAAGGTGAAGCAGCAAGTGTTGATGTAGAAGCTGCAGCAAGATATCCAGAAGATCAGGAGTTCCCATCATGGCTCAGTGGTTAACAAACCCAACTAGTATCCATGAGGATGTGGGTTCGATCCTTGGCCTCGCTTAGTGGGTTAAGGATCCGCCATTGCCATGAGCTGTGGTCTAGGTGGCAGATGCATCTTGGATCCCAAGTTGTGGCTTTGGCGTATGCCTGTGACTATAGCTCTGATTGGACCCCTAGCCTGGGAACCTCCATATGCTGTGGGTGCAGCCCTAAAAAGACAAAAAGACAAAAAAAAAGAAAAAAAAAGAAAAAATCCAAAAGCTCTAGCTAAGGTAATTAATGAGGGTGGCTCCCCAAAAGAACAGATTTTAAATGTAGATGAAACAGCTTTCTATTGGAATAAGATGTCATCTAGGACTTTTGTAGCCAGAGAGGAGAAGTCAATGCCTGGCTTCAAAGCTTCATAGAACAGACTGATTCTCTGGTTAGGGGCTGATGCAGCTGGTGACTTTTAGTTGAAGCCAGTGCTCATTTACCTTTCTGAAAATCCTAGTGCCCTTAAGGACTATGCTAAATTTACTCTACCTGTGCTCTATAAAAGGAACAACAAAGCCTGGATGACAGCAATATGTTTATAGCATGCTTTACTGAATATTTTAAGCCCACTATTGAGACGTACTGTTCAGAATGAAATATTCCTTTCAAAATATACTGCTCATTTGATAAAGTACATGGTCAACCAAGAGCTGTGATGGAGATGTACAGCAAGATTAATGTTTTCTTTTTCTTTTTTTTTTAGGCAAGAAATAGATTTATTAAGATAGGATGCTTGTGAGAGGTGCAAGCAGGAGATTAATGTTTTTGTGGCTGCTAATACAACATCCATTCTGCAGCCCATGGATCATGGGGTAATTTTGGTTTTCAGATCTTATTATTTAAGAAATACATTTCATAAGGCTATAGCTGCCATAGATGGTGATTACTCTGATGGGCAAAGCAAATTGAAAACCTAGAAAGGATTTACCATTATAGATGCTGTTAAGAACACCTAAGAACAGGAGTTCTTGCTGTGGTGCAGCAGGTTAAGGATGTGGCATTGTCTCTGCAGTGGCACAGATTCAATCCCTGGCCTGGCACAGTGGGCATTGCCACAGCTATGGCATAGGTCACAGCAGCAGCTCGGAGTCAATCCTTAGCCCTAGAACTCTCTCTCTCTCTCTTTTTTGTTTTTTTTTGCTTTATAGGGCTGCACCTGGGACATATGGAAGTTCCCAGGTTGAGGGTCCAATCAGAGCTTCAGCTGCTGGCCTACACCACAGCCATAGCAATGCAGGATCTGAGCCACATCTGCAATCTACACTACAGCTCACAGCAACGCTGGATCCTTAACCCACTGAGCTAGGCTAGGGATAAAACCCACATTCTCATGGATACTAGTTGGGCTCATTACCGCTGAGCCACAACAGGAACTTCCAGATGAGAACTTTCATATGCTGCAGGCGTGGCCAAAAAAAAAAAAAAAAAAAAAAAGAAGGGAAAGAAAGAAAAGAACATTTGTTATTCATGGGAAGAGGTTGAAATAGCAATGTAGAAGTTTGGAAGAAGTTGATTTCAACCTCATGGATGACTTTGAGGGGTTCAAGACCTCAGAGGAAGTGATTGCAGATGTGGTGGAAATAGCAAGAGAACTAAAATTAGGAGTAAAGCCTGAAGATGAGACTGAATTGCTGCAATCTCATGATGAAACTTGAACAGATGAGGAGTTGCCTCTTCTGGATAAGCAAAGTAAGTGGTTTCTTGCGATGGAATATACTCCTGGTGAAGATGTTGTGAGGATTGTTGAATTGATAACAATAGATTTAGAATATTACATAAACTTAATTGAAAAGGCAGCAGCAAGTTTTGAGAGGATTGACTCCAATTTTGGAAGAAGTTCTGCTGTCAATAAAATGCTATCAAACAGCATTACATCCTATAGAAAAATCACTATAGGAAAAGGAAAAGTTAGTTGATGCAACAGACTTCATTATTGTCTTAATTTAAGAAATTTCTGATAAAAGGACACAACTTCTTTACAGAACAGATACTGATTCACAGACTTTGAAAAACTTATGGTTTCCAAAGGAGACAGGTTGGGGGTTGGGGGATGCTAGGGGTTTGGGATGGAAATGCTATATTATTGTACAACTATAAATGTAATAAATTCATTGAGTAATGCCAAAAAATAAAATTAAAATTAAAAAAAAATTTCCAAGTCACCCCAGCCTTCAGTAACCTATATTTGTGTTTTGTTGTTGAGTTGTAAGAGTTCTTTTTATATTCTAGATAGAAGTCTTTTTTTTTTTTTTTCTTTTCTTTTTGCCATTTCTTGGGCCGCTCCCACGGCATATGGAGGTTCCCAGGCTAGGGGTCTAATCAGAGCTGTAGCTGCCAGTCTACGCCAGAGCCACAGCAACTCAGGATCCGAGCCGCATCTGCAACCCACACCACAGCTCACGGCAATGCCGGATCGTTAACCCACTAAGCAAGGGCGGGGATCGAACCCGCAATCTCATGGTTCCTAGTCAGATTCGTTAACCACTGCACCACAGCAAGAACTCCTAGATAGAAGTCTTTTATCAGAGATATGATTTTCAAATATTTTCTCCCATGTATTGTCATTTCACTTTCTTGATATTTTCATTTGAACTACAAAGTTTTAAATTTTGATGAATTCTTACTTATCTGTTGTTTTTTGTTGCTTTTGATGTCATATCCAAGAGGCCATGACATGATCCAAAGCCATGAAGATTTATGTCTGTGTCTTCCAAGAACTTAAAAGTTTTAGTTCTTCAGACTTGTGGTTGCCAAGGGGGAGTGGAAGGGAGTTGGGAGAGGGATGGATTGGGAGTTTGGGATTAGCAGAGGCAAAACATTTATATATAGAATGGATAAACAACAAGGTCCTACTGTATAGCACAGGGAACTATGTTCAATATCCTGTGATAAACCATAATGGAAAAGAATATGAAAAGAATATGTATATATATATCTGAATCGCTTTGCTGTATAGTAAATTTTTTTTTTTTCTATTTCTTGGGCTGCTTCCGCGGCATGTGGAGATTCCCAGGCTAGGGGTCTAATCGAAGCCATAGCCACCAGCCTACGCCAGAGCCACAGCAACGCGGGATCTGAGCCGTGTCTGCGACCTACACCACAGCTCACGGCAACGCCGGATCGTTAACACAC
The DNA here is from genome assembly GCF_054392235.1 of Sus scrofa. Lineage (NCBI taxonomy): Eukaryota > Metazoa > Chordata > Mammalia > Artiodactyla > Suidae > Sus > Sus scrofa. The sequence continues at coordinate 92,545,001 of NC_139401.1, read as the reverse complement.
TGAGCTAGGGCAGGGACCGAACTCGCAACCTCATGGTTCCTAGTCGGATTCATTAACCACTGTGCCACGACCGGAACTCCAGTATAGTAAATATTAATGCAACATTGTAAATCAGCTATACTTCAATAAGATAAATCTTTAAAAAGCTTTTGTTCTTACATTTAGGTATTTGACTTGTTTTGAGTTAATTTTTATAAATGGTGTGAGGTAGGGGGTTCTAACTTCATTGTTTTGCATGTTGATATGCAATTGTACCAGCACCATTTGTTTAAAAGACTATTCTTTTCCTATTACATTTTCTTTTTTTTTTCCCCCTGTGGCTCACCCCCTATTACATTTTCTTGACATCCATTGGTCTGTCTGTCTCTCTATGCCAGTTCAATACTGTCTTGATTCTATGAGCTTCTAATGAGTTTAAAATCAGGAAATATGGGAGTTCCCTGGTGGCCTAGTGGTTAAACATCTGGCATTGTCACTGCTGTGGCTCAGGTCACTAATGTGGCACAGGTTCAGTCCCTGGCCTGGGATCTTATACAGCCTCAGGCAAGGCCAAAAAATAAAATAAAATAAAGTCAGGAAATATGAGTCATTCAATTTTGCTATTCTTTTCCAAGATTATTTTGGTTGTTCTGAGTCTCTTGAATTTCCAGGTCGATTTCAGAGTCTACTTGTCAGTTTCTTCAAAGGAACAGGTGGGATTTTGACAGGAATTGTATTGAATTTGTAGATCAATTTGGGGAGTGTTGTCATACTAACAATATTAAGTCTTTTGATTCATGAACATGGGTTGTTGCATTGGCTTCCTTTGCTGGTGTAACAAATTTCCACAAATGTAGTAACATAACACAAATTCATGATCTTATAGTTCTGCAGGTCAGAAATTTGACATGGGTTTCACTGGGTGAAAATCAAGATGTTAGCTGGAATGGGGAGATAACATTTCCTTGCATTTATTTAGATCTTATTTAATTTCTTTCATGATATTTTAGTTTTCAGAGAGTAGACTTTGCACTTCTTTTATTAAAATTATCCCTAAATATTTTATCTTTCTGGTTGTTTTTGTAAACAGAATTATTTTCTTAGTTTCCTTTTCAAATCCTTCATTGCAGAAATACAATTGATTTTTTTTTTTTTTTTTTTTTTTTTTTTTTTTTTGCTTCTTAGGGCTTCACCTGAGGCATATGGATGTTCCCAGGCTAGGGATCCGGTCAAAACTACAGCTGCCGACCTACGCCACAGCCACAGCAATGCAGGATCCACATCTGTGACCTACACCACAGCTCAGGGCAATGCTGGATCCTCTAACCCACTGAGCGAGGCCAGGGATCCAACCCACCTCCTCACAGATCCTAGTCGGGTTTGTTACCACTGAGCCACGATGGGTATTCCTCAATAGATTTTTGAATTTACAGAGAGACAATTATATTTACAGAAATACAGTTGATTTCGTATACTGCTCTTGTATCTGAAACCTTGTTGAACTCATTTATTAGTTTTATTAGTTTTTTTTTGTAGATTCCTTAGAGTTTTTTATATACAAGATAAAGCCATCTACAAATAGAGTATTTTAATTCTTCATTTCAAACTGTATGCCTTTGTTTCTTCATCTAGCCTAATTTCCCTGGCTAGAACATCTAGTACAGTGTTGAGTAGAAGTGGCAAGAGCAACATCCTTTTGTTGTTCCTGATTTTAGAGGGAAAGCATGCAGTCTTTCATTATTAAGTATGGTGTTAGCTATGGGGCTTAAATTGCTCCATAGTTTGATCCAATTAAATTTGGGCTCCTTCGTAGGGGTAGCTTTTGACGCACATGTTAGAGGTTTGCTTTTATCCCTGAAAGATTAGTCTTAGCTTCCTCTTTTCCTCATTCTTTCTGGAAAATTTATTAGCCGACAGTTTATGGAGCTCTCATGGAGTTATCAATCTCATCTTGATTGCTTACTGCCAACATGTCCATTGTTTCTAAGAGTACCCTTAGTCTTTCCACTACTGTTTCAAATTACATCAGTTTCTATGAGGATAGTTTCTCCCCTTGGGAAAATTCTCTGAGCCATTCTTTGGGCACAGTGTGGGTAGTGTATGGTCTTCTCAGCTTAGCTGGAGCAAAGGTGATTGGGGCCCAAGTGTTCTGGCCTGCCATGCCTGATATAGATAGAATGCCCCATAAGTGGAAGCTGGGTAAGAAATGGTGTCCCAACTTCGCAGCCATATTATTCAGGAATTTGGCTTCTTTAGCTTGGATTGGAGGGAATTAGAAGTGCAGGTGGCTTGTCTCTGCCAATGAGATATTGTAACCAATGAGATATTGTAACCCTTGAGAGATGAGGGTAAGAGAGACCTGTCTTCTTGGCCATTTCCTCCTGGAGTGAAGCTTCCATTAAACCTAGGTGGGAGACGGAGAGAGAAGGAATAGGTCTTGGCTGAACTGTCACAGATTCTTGCTATCTTACTGAGTTTTAGTAGACTTTCTTGGAAAAAAAAGTTTCTGCATTTCCTCTTTGCCCTAGGGCAATATCCAAGGACTTTAAACTGTTGGCTTTTTAAACGATTTTCATCAGTTATGCTTGTTTCACTCTGGAGTGGATCTGCAGTGCTCCTCATATGTCATTCTGGATGTGAAATTCCTTCACTTCCTCCTTCACCAAAATGTTGCTTTGTGTGAGAGATTTTATGGTTTGGTGAATCAGCACTAAGTTCACGAAAACAAGTTTGGTTTATATAATTCCTTTGTGTTGTATGGTCAGATATGCAGCCTCTACCAGGGCCCATTAGTAAACCAGTAGTAATTTTTCAAATACCGAATAGTTGTCAACACTGGGGGGCACGGCCTTACTCATAAGCCATTGTGATCTTCACAGCGATTTCTTATGGAATCTTGTCAAAGGTTTCATACTACTTCTCTTCCTGCCACAGACACAATATTTTGAATAGCATTGGGTCTGCTGGATCCTCAGACTCAAGCAGCAGGTCAGTTTTCATTGCAGGACCTGTTGCAAATTCATTACTTTCTCTGGCCTTCAACTCTGGAAAGTGGAGCCTTGCAAGGTTCCTGATAAATTAGTCAGAGGAGCATAGTCAAATATGGTAAATATTACCTTCAAAATCCAAAGAGGCTCACCACACCTTGTGTCTTTCTTCATGGTGGATGGTACAAGTACAGGGACTTATATACTATTTTATAAGAAATATTCCGAGATGCCCCATACCACTGGACCCTTAGAAACTTCACCAATGTAGGAGGCCCTTGAACTTCTACAGGGTTCATCGCCCATCCTCTGGCATACATCTCTTGCTAAGGTATATAATTATTTGCTATTTTCTATTTGCTGGGTCCACTTAGCATAATATCATCAATATGATGGACCAGTGTTAATGTTCTTTGGGATATCAAGACAATCAGTTATCCTCTGGCCTAAGACAGTGAGTAGAAGAGTTGACAGAACTCTGGGGCAAGGTAAAGATACATAATCTGTTGTCCTTGCCCTGTAATGTAACGTTTCTGATTTTGTTTGTCTATTGATATGAAAAAGAATGTATTTTCCAGGTAACTGCTTACCAATAGAGATGGCACACAAGGAACCTCAGCTGTAATAGCTATCACTTGATTAAATTGGTGATAATTTAATTTTCTACAAATCATCTGACTTGCAGTGGCCAAGCACGTGAGTCAAATGGAATTTGGTAGAAATTGCCTTTATAACATCTCTCAATTTTTTTTTTTTTTTTGGCTTTCGTCTTTTTAGGGCCGCACCCATGGCATATGGAGGTTCCCAGGCTAGGGGTCTAATTGGAGCTGTAGCCACAGGCCTACGCCAGAGCCACAGCCACAGCAATGCCAGATCCTTAACCCGCTGAGCAAGGCCAGGGATTGAACCTGCAACCTCATGGTTCCTAGTTGGATTCGTTTCCGCTATGCCACGACGGGAACTCCTAATATCTCTCAATTTTTGATATGGGTTATCTCTGCAGTCCCCCAGGGTCACAATATTCCTTTAGGTTTAACTATCATGGTAGGGGTGAGGGTTGTTCCAGGAAATTATGGATTTTCCTCCCATAATAGTTCTCACTCCAGGGGTCAGAGAATCAAGTTGGGAGTTCTGCCAATTAATAAGCATACCTAGTCTCACTATATTTTCTGAGTCTTGGTAAATAACCATAGGATGCATCCTTAGTCCAGTGTTCAACCCAAAATTCCTTCTGTCACCTAAACTTCATAGGTTCCCTGTTATTGTTATCCGTGGATAATAGTGGTTATTCCAGTTGTTTAGGGATCAGCATACCTTCAGAGCTAGTATCTAATAGTCCCCAGAAGTTCTAAGTATTTCATTTCGCTGAGCACAGTTACCCTGATAAATTGCCACAAAAATCCTTGGGGAAAGATTCATGATATGTATCTGTGGCTGCATTGCAGAATCCTTCCTCCATCAGCAGGCTGTGTGTCTGTGAACTGGTTTACGACTGGACACTGGGTAAGATGCCCTGATTTTTTTGTGGTGACCAAAGGAAGTTATATTTCTGCCTAGCAGACCTGTAATTTTTCCTCCTATATATGTTAAGCAGCACTCCAGTAAGCTAAACATATATTTCATTTCTAGGGACCCTATGATCAATTAGCCATTACTACAGATCCTTGTGGGTCAAAACACTCAAGTTACCATTCTGTCCCTGTATGTCATTGTGGTGAAAATTTCCTATTTTGTGGTTAGATTGCCATCTGATCTTTATCACTTTGGGACCCTATTAGGTCCCATTTGCAATGAGGGAATCCAGTTCCATTACAGAATCTCTCATTATCATCTCAGGCCTTCAGAGTATGGCCATTATTTAGCTTGTTAAGGATGAATATGCTCCCCTTACCCAATGCATACTTTTTATAAATTTGGGGGGAAACAATCAGAAGTGGGAAGAAAATTTATAGAAAAGTGGCAAATAGAGGTAGCTTTTTTTTTACAAGAAATTTTAGAAAGTTGCCAACCCACTGCCCTTCTACCTCAAAATACTAAAGTGTGTATTTCCCCACATATTTAAGTGTGTATTTCTTATAAATAGTGACATTCTCCTATATAACTAACTACATAACAACTATCAGTCAGGAGATAAACACTGATACATTATTGCTTTCTAATATTTAGACCCCATTCAAGTTGTGCCAACTGTCCTTTAGAGCAAAGGGATTCAGGACATAATTATGCATTGCATTAAATTGTAATGTACCTATAGTTCCCTTTAGTCTGAAGTGATTCTTCAGTATTTCCTTAACTTTCCTGATCTTGAAACTTTTGAGGATTACAGTTATTTTGTAGACTGTCCCTCAGTTTGGATTTTTCTGCTATTATTATCATTATTCTTTTATTTCCTCATGATTAGGTTGATGTTATGTGTCTCTTGTGGCTTTGTAATATGTCAACTGATTAGGGTAAACTGCATTTTCCAGAATTCCCTTTTCGGTATGTTTCTTGCTGAGGTGGGCCATGAAGGCAATTCCCATGGGAGATTTGAAGGGTGAAAATGAAGTAGCAGCCATTTTGTAGTTTACACACATTGTTGCTTATCTGTTGGCTTAGTTTACTGGTGTGGGAACACCAACTGCTCCACCTTCCCCTAGGCCTCCCTTCAGCTTCTCTCCGCCAGGTGTAGGTTTAGCTTTACAATGAAGGGCCCAGCTTCTGAGGGATACCCACACCACTAAGGACAGAGGCCACAAGAACTGTCAGTTTATGCTCATGGCTTCCAGCTTGTCCTTGCTTTCCCCCCTGCCTTAAATCAATCTTAGCTTTCCAACTGCTAGACCTCTGGATTGCAAGCTCCAGCATCAGACACAAAGAAAATAGCCTTGCATACACACTTAACTAGGTGCCACAGTTGCATAAGGTCAAATTTCTATGATGAACTCCTCATGGTTCTGTTTCCCTCATCGACTCCTGACTGATAAAACATCTTTAGCAGGAAAATCTCCGAAGTGATACTGCATTCTTATTGTGTCCTATTGGGTGGTGAATAATTTCTATTTGTCCCATTACTAATGATGTTCACTTTGATCACTTGATTAAGGTGGTATCTGCCAGGCTTCTCTATCGTAAAATTACCCTTCTCCTCCTCCTCCTCCCCCTCCCTCCTTCTCCCCTCCTTCCCCTCCTCCCCCTCCTCCTCTTCTCCTTTTCTTTCCTCTTCCTCTCCCTCCCCTTCCCCTTCCTTTCCCTTCCCTCTTCCTCTCCCCTCCTTCTCCTTCTTCTTTTGGCAGCACTCATGGCATGCAGAAGTTCCCAGGCCAGAGATTGAACCCGAGCTGCAGCAGTGACAATGCCATGTCCTTAACCACTAGGCACCAGGGAACTCCTAAAGTTACTTTTCTTATCTTTTGTACTTGATAAGTATTTTGTGAGGAAATAGTAACTATGCAAATAACCCATTCTTCTAGCACTTCCTTTTTTCCTTAGTTTCTGGCACAAAGAAAAGGAATTCCAGGCTCATCTTACATTTTCCTGGTCCAGCGTTTGTACTAAATCACTTCTTCAAGGAGTTCTGATTTCTTTTAGCAGAAAATGGTTTATAGAAAGTAAGATCTAGGTGCTATGTGTGGTCATTGCTACTAAGGTGTCATTGCTTCCAGGTCCTCTCAGCAGACAGAGTTAGGAAATGTATGTAGAAAAGCATTATGTTTGTGTGTGTGTATTTATCTCTGGCTAACTATTTAAATGTGTATAAATACACATATACTTCTATATTTATTTTTATATTGAAAACCATGACTTCTCATTGATACCTCCAATTTCAATCCAATACCATAAGTTTCATTATAGTTTTTTTTTCCCCTTACTATGTTGGTAAGTTTCTTCTCTGACAGTGCAAAACCTGGCTTTGCTTATCCCTAATAATTTGATTAGGCCCTTTGTATGTAATTAATCTGCATTTTCCCCACTAACCCTTACCCTTTGAAGATGCCCTCTCAAGCCCATTTTGGTTTCAACACCTAATGTCAAGCCATCCCTCTGCATGGCCCTTCATGCAGCCTCATCCTTCTTGGCTGCTGACACCCCATAGCGGGCTATCTTTTTGTGGGGATACCCATTCCATCCCATTAAGTCTCTGCTGGTACTGTGAACTGGAAATTGGCACTTGTCATCCCTTGTCATCTGCCTCTACATGGATTAAATCACGAGTCACTGCAGCTGCCAACTCACAACACCCCAACTGGAGTTCAGGGTGGAGAACAGGAGTGAAGCACTCTGCGCTCTGGGAAAACTGGCAGAAAAGGTCTTCGGATAGATATTTTTAGGAGAAGATTTTATGAGCCCAGACCTTTACATCTTCCCATGGAAAAGCTCTAAATTCCTTGAGATACCTGGTTTTCTGTTATTAGCAGTCATCTTTTGTTCCTACTACCTGCCCTTTGTTGCAAAAATCCCTATATATCCCAGCTCCCCCCTTGCCTCCTCAGAACAGTTTTCTCAAGGTTACTTGAGATGCTGCCCCCTGGGCTTAAGTTCTCATTTTGCCCCCAATAAAACTGAACTCTCAACTCTTAGGTTGTGCTTTTTTTTTTTTTAGTTGACACTTTACACTGCCCACTCCACTCCTCCTCCACTAGGTGGATGTCCTCTTCACACCACATGGGTTTTGACATTCCAGACAAGGCCGCCCCTCAATGCCAGGCTGCCCCTCTTCTTACACTGCTTGGGCTCTGACACCCCACAACAAGCAGCCTCTCCCTGGAGACATCATCTTCACTCTGTTTGGGCTCACACGCCGCTCTCTAGGCTGCTTCCTCACCTGTATGGAAACTTTCCACCCCCCACATGGGTTCTTCCGTCCTGCACTAGGAAGTCTCTTCCCTTCATAGACACCCTTTTCATTCTTGCATCTGACACCCCATGCCAAGCCTTACCCCTGCATATATGACTTCATCTTCTGCTGCATCCTACACTGCAGGTCAACAGGAGATCCTGAAAGAGGGATGGCGTGGCATACAAAACAAACAAGACTCTTTTACATTTTATTTATTTATTTATTTTGTCTTTTTGCCATTTCTTGGGCCGCTTCCATGGCATATGGAAGTTCCCAGGCTAGGGGTCTAATCGGAGTTGGAGCTGCCAGCCTACGCCAGAGCCACAGCAACGTGGGACCCGAGCCACGTCTGCGACCTACACCACAGCTCACGGCAACGCCGGATCCCCAACCCACTGAGCAAAGCCAGGGATCGAACCCGCAACCTCATGGTTCCTGGTCGGATTCATCAACCACTGCACCACGACAGGAACTCCTCTTTTACATTTTAAAAGTGGGGGACCAGGAGGCACTCCGTTTCTCTGAACAAAGGCCTCTAGGCTCTAGCCCACAAGACTTTTATTAGGGAAAGTGACGTGTTTAGGTTAGTGAACAAAAGCAGGCAGAGGGAGTGTCGAAGCTATCTCTTAGTGAGATTTAGGGAGACTACTAGCAATAAAAGTCACAGGTGTATACATCTAGGATATAGTGCAGCTGCCTAAAGAACAACATAGTTAATGTATAAGCCCCTTATTTTATTTTGACAGGAGTCCCTGCATTTTAGAACTCTGCATCGTCAAACATGCTTATCTGGCTTTTGCCATCACAAGCATTCCTTGGCTTATCGTGCTTTTGCACTACCAAGTTTGCTTTCTGCAGAGTTCAGCAGTTCAGTGGTCTCTAACACTCTTCCTGCTCTGGTGTTGACATCTTGCTTTAACGGGACCACTTTACTTCGTGGATACACTTTTCAATTTGCTCAGGATCTGACATCCTATATGAGGCTTCTCACCATCAGGGACACCCTTTTTACTCCCTGCCAAGTTGTATCTCTACGTAAATCCCTTCCTCACTCTGCTCGGTTGTGACTTTCATGCTGAGTTGTGTCCCAGGGTGGACGCCCTCCTCATCCCACTCAAGCTGGAACATCCCATGCTAGGCTATCTCTCCCCATGGATGCCTTTCTCATCCCCCTTGGGCTCCAACACCCCTCTGCGAGGGGCTCTGATTCACCACACTATGCAGCCCGCCTAACTCTGTGTGCATGCTTTCCTCACTGTCCTTAGTCTGCTAATCCATGCCAGAACACCTCTCCTCGGGGATGCTCTTCTCATCTGGCCTTGGCTGGGACTCCCCACGCTGGACTGCCCTCTAGAATGAACACTCTCCTAACCCTATTTGGGTACCAGAACACCATGCCAGGCCATCCCTCTGCATGAACTTCCTCCTTTCTCCACTCTGGCTTTGACACTCTATGCCAGAATGCCTCTGTGTGTGATGCCCTCCATGTGCATAAGGGCCCTTAACACCCTGCTTGGGCTTTATAACCATATGCCATGCCTTCTGTCAACTGAAATAAAATGCACAACCTAAAATTTGAGAATTATGTTTTATTTGGCGGAACGTCCAAGGACATAAGCCCAGAAGACAGCCTCTCCGAGAGCTCTGAAGGATGTTCTGAAGAGATAAGGGAGGAAGGAGCCAGGGTATATAGCGGTTTTGCAACAAAAACAAGATAGGGGGAACATCAAAAGGTTATTGTTGATTAAAGGAAACCAGGCATCTCAAGTTAATGAATTTAGTGCTTTTCTATGTATGGGAAGATGCAAGAGTCTGGGCTCACTGAAATCATTCCTTTGATATGCACCTCAGCTCTCTGGGGCCAGTATCCTGTGCTTTCCCATCCTGACTCCCCTCAGGGTCCATCACTGGAGGTGGCTGCAAGGGCTGAGGATGTGCAGCATCCTTTGTTTGCTGATATGGCAGGTAGTGTTTTCCATTCACATTTCTTTACTCCACTCAAGCTCTAATGCCCCACCTTCCAGATGCCTACCTTGCTTTGCTCTCACCTAACAGCTTTTAGATTAAATTGCTCAGGAATGGGAGGGAAGAGAAAGGGCATCAATACTTTTTTTAATGCCTCAGTGAAGGGTGTGTCCTGTGTGTGCTCTAAAAGGTATGGTTAGGGGTAGCCAAACAGTTTGCAAGTAAATCTGTTCTACCGTATTCATTTCCCTGAACCTCTGCATTCCTAGAGGATGTCAGAGTTCAGGCATCTTGATTTCAATGACTGCAGGCAGGTTTTTGAGTCCAAGCTTTGATTAAACAATTTAATAGACCATTATAGGAAATTCCCATGTGACACAGCAGGTTAAGGATCCAGGTTTGACTCCTGGCCTGGGAACTTTTACATCACATGGGTGCGGCAAACAAAACAAAACAAAACACCATTACAACATACTGATAGGAATGGAGTAGGCACAGGTAGTTTTAGAAGTCCCAATAAAGGATCACAGATAATGAGGGAAATTTAGGGGAAATTGGGACATCACCGTAAGTAAATAAATTGCTCAAAAAAGCCGTCAGCATAAGGCAGGCTTGCCTGACTAGTGGAAGTGCAAGAATTGCCTCAGGTCATTGGGTGGGTGGTGGGATGAGGCCTGCATTCAGATTCAGACCAAGGGCAGCAGTTTGAGGACCACCTTTCTGCTAATTTGAATACACACCTTACCTGACACCAAGGAGGAACTGCTGCTCCCAGAAAGGAAGAGGCGGGCTTTTCCAACCCCTACTCCCTTTGGAAGATAAAACTGTAGCCCACCAAATCCTCGGGGCAGAGCTTTCTTGCCTGCCTGCTTGCTTCTCTCACAAGTGTCCTATCCAAATCTATTTCTTGCCTATCACTTTGTCTCTCGCTGAATTCCTTCTGTGTAGAGACATGAAGAACCTGAACCTCAGTGAGTCCAGACACAGGGTGAGTGATTCTAATTTAAAACTGTGGGTTCAAGTCCCAATCTGGGTTTAGGCTGGGTTCAGGCCATAAGTGCTGTCAGTTTCAATACCTCAGTGCTTCAGCAGTTACTTAAAATTTCAAATTCTGGGTGAATGAATTAATCAGTGAATTTAACCTTATCGAGTCTTAACACTTTTTCCCCCTTGGTCAACACCCATAGAACTCAGTTCCTTATATTCTTCCTGTGCTCCTGTCAATACAGACTGCTGAGGTCTTGTTGATGAAATATCAGCTGCCTCTGTATACCGATGCCAAATAGAATTGCAGAGACAGAGTTGGAGGAAACAGAAAAAGTAGCCTTAATTGCCAGGCAAAGAGGGGAACACAGCAGACTCTTGCCTCAAGGACTGTGTCACCCCCGCCCCTCGAGGGGGTAGTAAGGAGTCTTAGAGTGTTTGAGGAGCAGGACCTGATCAGCTCATGGACATTTTCCTGATTGGTGAGTGGTGAGGTGATTGGGAGTCAGGAGTCAGTGTCATCAACAATCTGGTTCTAAAGGGTCTGGGGTCTATGTGCTTGTGGGCAGTGTACAGTTGACTTCTTCCACCTGGGAGTTGTGCTTCGGCATCTGCAAAGCAGCTCCAAGGATGGCTCAGAATATTATCTATAGTCTTTGGAGTTCCTGTCATGGCTCAGCTGAAACAAATCTGACTGGGAACCATGAGGTTGTGGGTTCGATCCCTGGCCTCGTTCAGGGGTAAAGGATCCGGTGTTGCCATGAGCTGTGGTGTAGTTCGCAGACACGGCTCAGATCTCGAGTTGCTGTGGCTGTGGTGTAGGCTGGCAGCTCCAGCTCCAGTTAGACCCATAGCCTAAGTTTCCCTCGTTATCTGTGATCCTTTATTGGGACTTCCATATGCGGTGGGTGCAGCCCTAAAAAGCAAAAAAAAAAAAAAAAAAAAAGAATATATTATCTATAGTCTTTGAAGAACTGAAGGTCCCTGACTTTGTTGAATGGCTGAATTATTACTGTTTTCTTTTTTCTCTGTATTTTTTTTCACTTCCCTGATTAAACTGGTTCTTTGACTAAAGTTTTTCTATAGATAAAAAGGCAGGTGGAAGACATGAGTCAGGAGGGTCCACTCTAGGAAGCTTCACAAGGTCCTGTTTGGTTACAGTCTTATGAGTTTCTTGAGGATGAGGCTCTCGAGCTTGGAGCAGTCCTAACTGCTCTAATTTGTGCTATGTTGGGATGTAACTCTCCTTTTGGACTTGGAGCTGTTGAGAATGTAGATCCAGTGGAACCTAAGCACCGGCTTGCCTGGCAACTTCCCCAAGGGCATTTATTGAAAGGATTGTATGTAGAGGAGGCCTTGTTCCCTGGGTGGGGGTTGGGAGGTTGGGGGGGGGAACAAGGGAGTGCTGTCTTAGTTTCTCAGCAAGTAGGGACTCTAAAAAGCTGTGCATATTTTATATTAATCAATTATCTCTTTTTCTCACTTCCCTTTCCTTGCTTCCTTGATGAAGAGTGCAGCTGGTGGCAACTGTTATAATTAGGTTCCAGATAGAAATATAATTGAATCATTACCACCTGATGATGATATGGTGGCTCGTAGATTTTGTGTCTCTCTGTGTTGGAGATGATAGCTCTTCTTTTGTGCAAAGAACAGGAATGGCTTCTGAGTAACAAGAGGGGTAGACCATGCTGATTATTCCTTGCCTTCTACCCCCATCCAATTTCTATTCTTCACAGCCTTTCTCTGTTTCCTAGGAAATTTAACCCTAGGAAACTGTATATTCTTGGCTCCCTTACCTGTTGCTTTGTAGTTGGGTTTGGTAAAGGGGTAGAAATGGTTAGAGACCAGATAGTAGGTAGAAAAGGGGGGGGTCAGGGTATTTCTCCCCCACTCCTTCCCTGCTCTGGCTCTGCACCTCTGGCAGGAGCTGTACACCTTCAAGACTAGAGGACCTACTAGCTGCCTCTGCCTTCTCCTCCCCCTTCTCCTCCCCCTCCCCTTCCCCCTCCCCCTCCTCCTCCCCCTTCCCCCTTCTCCTCCCCCTCCCCTTCCCCCTTCCCTCTTCTCCTCCGCCTCCTACTCCCCCCTCCCCCTCCCCCTCCCACTCCCCACTCCCCCTCCCCCCTCCCCCCTCCCCCCCCTTTCTCCTCCCCCCTCCTCCCCCCTCCCCCTCCCCCTCCCCCCCCCCTCCTCCTCCTCCTCAACGTTCCAGCGCTAACTGGGCTCTGGCAATTCTATTACTTCCTTTGGCTCTAGGGGTGGTAAACAGTTTCCCACTCATACTTCACTCTCCCTGTTTCTTCCTGTAACCTTGACCATTCACTGTAAATAGTCCTTTCACAAACTCTAGTCATCTGAACCATCTGGAGTGAATCATTTTCCTTCCAAGGCCCTGCTGATAAAGTCTGTTCATATCTTCATCCTTTGCCTTATCACCAAGATTTTAAAGAACAACAGTGCTGGTAGTGGAAAACTCCCCTTTTGGGTGTTTTTCTGTGCACTTTCTGGGCTGTTCTCTAGTACTCAGAGATAGAGCACCTGGGAAATAAAAATGACTCATCTAGGAAGGGTACCTTTTTAAACAAGAAGTTGAAAATAATCTACACAAGTAATACATAGTCATGATGGAAAACTTAGGAAACCACAAAGAGAAAATAAAGATATCGGAAGTTCTCTAGTGGCTCAACGGGTTAAGGATCCAGAGTTATCACAACTGCTGCAGCTCGGGTTGCTGCTATGGTGTGGGTTTGATTCTTGGGCCTGGAACTTCTGCATGTGCAGATGTGGGAGCCACCCCCAAAAGGAAAAAAGTCTTCAGTAATCCCACTCTACAGAAATAACCGCTATTAACATTTTGAAGAATATCTTTTTTCCTTTTATTTATTATTATTATGCTTTTTTTTTTTTTGTCTTTTTAGGGCTGTACCTGCGCCATATGGAGGTTCCCAGGCTAAGGGTCCAGTTGGAGCCATAGCTGCTGGCCTACGCCACAGCCACAGCAACGCAGGATCCGAGCCATGTCTGTGACCTACACCACAGCTCACGGCAACACCAGATCCTTAATCCACTGAGCGAGGCCAGGGATTGAACCCGCGTCCTCATGGATGCTAGTCGGGTTTGCTAACCGCTGAGCCATGACAGGAACTCTGATGAATATTTTTTTAAACTAAGTTGTACACTTGTTTAAAACATCCACAATTCCTGAAGCAGTGCTAGCTTGAATTCTTGGGCTTTTGGTATTTTTCACAACTGCCCCATCTGTAGTAGGATGTATAAAGCAGGAGCAATTGGAGAAAAGAGAAGCACAGTGGAGAAGGACACAGACCTGGAGTGGTTCCATAGTTCAGCCCCTTTCTGGTCGGTCTTATTTGATGCACTGGATGGACCCCACCCACACTAAGTCCTCCTGGGCTGGGCTGGGGTTGTGTGCTCTCTGGGAGGGGCTGCCTTCTCCAGTTCTCACACTCTGAGGAATCTACGCCGCCGCCTCGGAAGCATGGGTAAATAAGCCTCAGTTGCACAGCTGGCTGCTCTACACAAAGCTCCTTTCCTTTGTAATACATGGAACCCTCTAGAGCCTAAAGGCAGCCCAGAGAGAGAGAGAGAGAGAGAGAGAGAGAGAGAGAGAGAGAGAAGTTAAGAACCAGTTAATTCTCCAGCAGCCCTGAAAAGGTTAATCTTAAATGGCCTGCTGAACACAAATGTGTTTCCACAAGGCAGAATCTAATCTTATTGTGGGTAATAACTTCAGTCTTTGGAACTGGAGCTTATTTTCTAGATACCAAGGTCATTTTGTTTTCCCCCAGAATCCGAAGAGCCAAAAAATCCTGCTGTTTGATTCCTATGTCTCCTCAAAAGAAATGGCACTCTTATGTACGCATATAACATCTTGTCCTTATTCCCTGTATTTGCTTTTCCATTGCCCAGTGTTGTGCTTACCACAAATAATCAACTCTTTTTGTCATCAGGTTTATAAATTAGGCTGTAAAACAAACCTCGGAGCAGGGGTGGGTGGGTGTGACTCTGCACAGGCAGAGATGTATGCAGAGGAGAGGCTACTCTGAGCTAGATGATTGGTGCTGATACACGTTTTTTTTTCCCCTGGGGGTGTCCTATCTGATTATTTGTCTCACTGCTTCAGAGCAACAGAAGCATCAACTTTCTACCACTTTCCTCCTCTGACAGTTAACAGTAGCATCAAAAGGATGCAATTTTGACATTGTCCTTGCTTGTTCTTTCTTTCTTGTTTTATTATGCTCCAAGGCCCTAGTTTCGCTCTTGAAAGTTCCTGATGTGATTTTTTTTGAAGACCTAAAGAGATACCAGAGTTCACCAGTGGCTCAGCAGGTTAAGGATCTGGCGTTGCCACTGCTGTGGCTCTGGTTACAGCTGTGTTGTGGGTTTGGGTCCAGTTCTTGGCTGGGGAACTTCCACATGTCATGGGAGCAACCAGAGAGTGAGAGAGAGATACCACATGAAAAATTTGACACAGGCCAATCATAGGACTTAGAGCACAGGGGGAATCAATCTTATTTAAAAAAGAAGACCACTTTTCACTTTAACTCTGTTAGTCATGTATCTTTCTTTTGGAAATCGTATTGCACCTTTTCAGTTCATGCTGAAACTAAAGGTGAGATAGTTGTAATTTTACTGAACTTCAAATAGAAAGGTATCTGGGAAGGGTGGACTGTTAGTAAACTTGTTTGTTTACTCAAAATAAGTGCCAGGACTCAACAAATTTGCTGAAGCTTCCTAGTAACCGCCCGCACATGTAATTGCTGTTTAATTTTGTCAGGCTTCATTCTCACATACCTTTGGCTACACATTAAAACAGTCTCAAGATTATCAAGTAGGAGTACAAGAAGAAGCACAAAGAGAATTTTAGGAGAAAGAAGCTGGGATTAAAACCCAGGTGAAGAGATGTGCAGACAGTCCCTCCTTGTAAGTCTAAAGAGAGAAATTTTGCATTATCAAAAAGGAATGGTAGGAGTTCCTGTTGTGGCTCAGTGGGTTAAGAACCCACCTAGTATCCATGAGGATGCAGGTTCAACCCCTGGCCTAGCTCAGTGGGTTAAGGATCCAGCGTTGCTGTGGGCAGTGGCTTATGTTGCAGATGTGGCTCTGATTTGACCCCTAGCCTGTGAACGTCCATATGCTGCAGGTGCAGGTATAGCCATTAGAAAAAAAAAAAAAGGGGGAGTCCCTGTCGTGGCTCAGAGGTTGCGGGTTCGGTTTCTGGCCTTGCTCAGTGGGTTAAGGATCCGGCGTAGCTGTGAGCTGTGGTGTAGGTTGCAGACGTGGCTCGGATCTGGCGTTGCTGTGGCTCTGATGAAGGCCGTTGGCTGCAGCCTGATTAGACCCCTAGCCTGGGAACCTCCATATGCCGTGGGTGTGGCCCTAGAAAATCCAAAAAAATAAAAAATAAAAAATAAATAAGGAATGTCAGCAGCAAGGTAGGTGGAGATGTGACCTCAAAATCCTTGAAGATGAAGCCTGTGATATTAGAGTATGAATAAGGAGAATGGAGAAGAGGCAATTAATGCAGGTTGTGGTGTGAAATGGTCGGTCGAACTATATGCTACAATGTCAGTAAAAACTGTCCTTTGCGTTGAGACATGTTGATGCTTGAGTAATTGAGGCATCATAAGGCAGGAACAATCCTATTAACAATGACCACCATTCTTATGAAGCATTATATATGATGCCAGAGCAGTCTTCAGTGGTATTCTTGTTTACAGCAGAAAAGTTGTATGATCCATGCTTTCCTTTGATTCTAGCCCATGCCGTAGTCACTTCCTGTAAGGGAAGGATGTAACTGAGCAGGACCCTGTGAGGCCTTCCCAGAGTGGACCTCCACTCATGTCCTCCACCTGCCTTTTTATCTATAGAAAAACTTTAGTCAAAGAATCAATTTAACCAGAGAAGGGAGAAAATACAGAGAAAAAGGAAATGAGTCAAGCAAGAGAGAGTAATAAGAATTTAGTCATTCAGAAAAGTCAAGGACCTTCAGTTCTTCAAAGACTATAGATAATATTCTGAGCCATCCTTGGAACTGTTCTGCAGGTGCTGAAACCCCCACCAGGTAGGAAAAGTCAACTGTACACTGCCCACAAGCACATAGACCCCAGACCCTTTAGAACCAGATTGTTGATGACACTGACTCCTGACTCCCAATCACCTCACCACTCACCAATCAGGAAAATGTCCATGAGCTGATCAGGTCCTGCTCCTCAAACACTCTAAGACTCCTTACTACCCCCGCGAGGGGCGGGGGTGACACAGTCCTTGAGGCACTAGTCTGCTGTGTTCCCCTCTTTGCCTGGCAATTAAGGCTACTTTTTCTGTTTCCTCCAACTCTATCTCCGCAATTCTATTTGGCATCGGTATACAGAGGCAGCCAATATTTTGGCAACAAGGTTTTAGTTTGATGATATAACAGGCTATATAAAAGAACTCTTGGAGTTCCTGCTGTGGCACAGTGGGTTAAGGATCTGGCATTGCTGCAGCTATGGCATAGGTCACAGCTGTGGCTCAGATTGGATTGCTGGCCCAGGGAACTTCCATATGCCCCAGGTGAAGAATTAAACAAAGGGTTAACTGGACTTAGAGTGGATGCCAAACTACTTTTTCTTTCTTCTTTTTACTACCTGTGGCATATGGAAGTTCCTGGGCTGGGGGTCGAATCAGAGCTGCAGCTGCTGGCCTATGCCACAGCCATGTCCGCAACCTACACCACAGCCATTAAAAACACCAGATCTGAGCCCCATTTACAACCTGCACTGCAGCTTGTGGCAACACCAGATCCTTGACCCACTGAGTGAGGCCAGGCCGAATCCTCATGGATACTAGTTGGGTTCACTGTTGCTGAGCCACAACGGGAACGCCTTACTTTTTCTTAAGTTTGACAGAAAAAAATGTTGAAAGAATTATAAGATATCTTCTGCCTTGAGAACTTGATTTTTATGTGCCTTCAGCACTGAAACGTGCTCTCATGGTGTAATAGAAAGACTTGGATTTAAGTACTTATTTCTTCACTTGGCATTAATGTGTTACTTAACTTCTCAGAGGCACAGTTTCCTCATCTCTAAAGTGGAGATAGTAACAGTGCTTAATTTATAATGCTATTTTGAGAGTTAAAAGAGGTAATGCATTTAAAGCACTTTATACAGTGTTTGGCATGTAGAAATAGCTCAACAAATGTTCATTACTCTTTCCCTTTCCACTTGTACATGAGTCTGCCTAGTGAACTTAGCTTGGGTCAAAATAATGGCTCTAAAGAGTTCTCTAAGTTTAGTTAAAGCCCTTTAGGCCCTTTATAGAATGGCTTGTCTCTGTATTTTCCCAAATATGGGTTTTAGCACACATTCAAACATGGTTTTTCTCATCCAGCAAAAACCCCCAAACCGCAAGAACTTTATCTTTATGACTCCCCTTTCCTATTCTTTTATCTTGGACCCCAGAAGACAGGACTGAAATTCACAAGCAGCTCTGTAATTTAGCATTAAGAGACACAAGGCTAGAAAGTCTACTATAGCTGAGAGGCTTTGCTTGCCCTCAGGTGGGGTTTCTTAGCCTCTACACTGTTGATGTTTTCACCTGGATACTTCTTTGTTGTGTGTGTGGGGGGGTGTACTATGTACTACAGGGTGTTTAGAAGCATCCCTGGCCTCTACTCATTAGATGCCAGTAGCACCCAATCCCTTCCCTAAGTTGTGATGATCAAAAGTATCTATAGACATTGCCAAATGTCCCCTGGGGAGGGGGGCATTGTTCCCGGTTGAGAACCAGCCCTAGGAGAAATGAATGTGCTAGCTATTTAGCATGCGAATATCCCATAGGATGGGCTAATAAATCTTTAGGAATGATTGGAAATTTAAAAGGCAAAGATGAGGAGTTCCTTGGTGACCTAGTGGTTAAGGACTCAGTGTTGTTACTGCTGTGGCTCAGATCACTACCATGGCTCAGGTTCCATCCCTGGCCTGGGAACTTCTGTCTGCTGCAAGAGTGGAAAAAAAAAACAAAAAAAAAAAAAAGGAGGAAAGAGGAAAAGAAGAGTTCAGGCAGAGGAACAGTCTGGATTTTTGAAAGAGAACCTATGTTATAGGCCAGGTCTTATGGATGGAGAGATTAATAAGACATAAGTACTGTTCTTGAGGAGCTCACATTTTAATGGGAGAGGCTACCACTTGAACAATGAGAACACCATGGAGGGAGTGCTATGTCAGAAATATACGGAAGGTGCTATGGGACAATGGGAGCACAGAGGACAGGAACCCATCTTAGTGGGATTCAAGGAACACTTTCCAGAAGAGATCAAATTTGAGTTGAAGCATGAGTAAGGGTTAGCCTGGCAAAAATAAAGGAAGGATGGAAGAAACATAAGAGAACTTGGGATTTGGAGGTAAGTGCAAATCATTTAGGTTGCCTGGGAAAGGAGCACTCAAGAACAAGGAATGGTGGGAAAGATGGCTTGTAAGATAGATAGGAAGCAGATCATGGAAGTTCCTCTAAGCCATATGAAACACTCAGTTCTGAGAACTATTAAGAGCTATTGAGTTTCTCCATTATCCTGTGTAGATTTAGGGAAGATTACTTTCGCTGCAGTGTGGAAGATAGATTGGAAGTAGGGTGACAGTTCAAGAGGCTATTATTGTGGTCCCGGTGAGAGATGATTATAACTTGAGTTAGGGTAGTGGCAGTGGGAAGGAATTCAAGATCTATTTAGGTGATGAGAACAATAGGATTTGGGGAATAGTTGGGAATGGGGACAGTTTCTGGCTTGTGCCACTTGTTAAGCTATTCACTGGGATGGAAAACACTAGGGACAGAAGTTTGGAAGGAAGATTAAGGTTAAATTTGGAGAAGCTGAATTTGAAGTAGTTGTGATCATTAAGGTGGGGATATCTGGTAGGCATTAAATATATAATTCTAAAGATCAGGAGAAGATTTACAGTAGAGATACAAGATTGTGAGTCATCATGGGAAATTGAAGCTTTGGGAATGGATGAGATCATCCAAGGAGAATGTGTATTCTGAAAAGGGATGAGGGTTAAGGATATGCCTATGGCTTGGTTCTTACTTCATTCGCATCCACCCTCTGAGAAGTTTTCCTTAACTAACTTATGTAAAATATCACCTCATCATTCCTTTACCCAGCTTTTATTTGGTAACACATTACTATCCCATACTATGTTAGGTATATAACCCATTAGCTTTTTGGTTACTCTCAGGTATTTATACTAGTTTAATTAGCAGGCATTAAAAAGTTCAACTATTCAAAAATTAAATTTCTATCTACATTCAATTTAAAGCTTCTGCTTCAGGATTTCCCATTGTGTCTCAGTGGGTTAAGAACCTGACTAGTATCTATGAGAACCTGGGTTTGATCCCTGGCCTCCCTCATTGGGTTAAGGATCCGACATTGCCGTGAGCTGTTGTGTAGGTTGCAGAGGTGGCCCAGATCTGGCATTGCTGTGGCTGTGTGTAGGCTGGCAGGTGCAGCTCGCATCTGACCCCTAGCCCGGGAACTTGCATGTTTCAGGTGTAGCCCTAAAAACAAAAAATAAAATAAAGCTTCTCCTTCCACCCTCAACCTCCAGGACAGCTTGACTGGAGATCCCATAGGTCTCCAATGAATAAAAAAAAGTGACTTGCTCGGTTCTTTCACTCTCCTTGCTCCACTTCTTCCCCTGCTTGCTCACCTGCTTCTGGCTTCTCCAGTATTGATGGGGTGGGGTACTTGGGAAGAGGGGGTCTTTTTTTTTTTTTCCAGCTGTACTGGAGGCACATGGAAGTTCCTGGGCCAAGGAACATATCCGAGCCGACCTACGCCAACAGCTACAGCAACACCAGATCCTTAACCCACTGTGCCACAGTGGGAACTCCTGGAAGAGGGGATCTTAAAGAGAGAGTGAGGCTTAATTGACCGGGACTGGTGTAATCTGGCTGTCAGTGCTCTCCGTATTGCCCGAATACTGCCTTTTCTTGTAATGTACTTTTGTGGTTTCTTCAGAGACTCCTTCATTCCCTGTTGCCCCCAATGGATCTCTTTCCTGCACCATTCCTGATGGGGACAATGTATGCTCTGACAGTCTTTACCCTTGGTTCTCGCCCACACAACTCTCTTCTCATGGGATCCTCGTTCTTCCGCTGGAATTGCCAGATACACTCTGAGGAAACTACCTGGCCCATAGAAAACATGGTACCCTGAAAGCCTAGACCTCTTTTTGTTGTTGTTGTTCCTTTTTAGGGGGCTGCACCCACAGCATGTGGAAGTTCCTAGGCTAGGGGTCAAATTGGAGCTGTAGCTGCCAGACTACACCACAGCCACAGCAATGAGAGATTCGAGCTGCGTCTGAGACCTATGCTGCAGCTTGCTGCAACACCGGATCCTTGAACCTACTGAGCTAGGTGAGGGATCGAACCTGCATCCTCATGGATACTTGCCAGGTTCGTTACTGCTGAGCCACGACGGGAACTCCTATACCTCTTTCTTTGCCATGCTGCTGTGAACAATTTCAACCAGTCTTCTGCATTCAGATTTCTACAGTTAAAAGTCAAGCACAAGTTTTTATCTACTTTAGATACCATAGGACACATATGAGCTCCCATGAACTCTTCCTACTTCAGTGGCAACACAGGCAGGCCTAAAAATGTCTGTCGTACAGCAGAACTTCAGCCTGGGAGTAAGATTCCCGTCTCCCCTCTTGAAAAATTTAACTGGGACCTTTTTGCTTGGCTTGAGCAGGGAAACCATAGTGCTTTCTATGCTCATGAATTCCCTTCACAAATTTCTTTCTCTTCCTCCAGTTAATCTCTAGAGGCTTCCTATTGTGGCTCAGTGGTAATGAGCCCAACTAGTATTCATGATGATGTGGGTTTGATCCATTGCCTCGCTCAGTGGGTTAAGGATCCAGCATTACCATGAGCTGTGGTGCAGGTTGCAGACACAGCTCGGATCTGGCGTCACTGTGGCTGTGGTGTAGGCTGGCAGCTGCAGCTCCCTTAGCCTGGGAACTTCCATAGCCAAGGGCGTGGCCCTAAAAACAAAAAAAAAAAAAAAAAAAAGTATCCGTTTAATCTTTAGAATTCTCCTATATGGAATGGAGATGACTGGTGAGTAATGATAATTGAAATACCAGTTTAGCTACTTCTTAGCTGGTCTTGTTTGATGTGTTTATTTATTACTGAGAAGCCATAGAAAGTATTAGTGAAGAACATGGACTCTGGAGCCGTACTGTCTGGCTTCAAATCTGGACTTAACTATTTGACCTCTCTGTGCCTCAGTTTCTTTGTTTGTAAAATGGGAGTAGTAATGTTATCTACATCATAGGATTTTTGTGAGGACCAAATGTGTATGTGTCTCTTAGACTGATATCTTAGAACAGGAATTATAATGATAGTAAGTGCACCGTGTGCTTGCTGTTAGTGCTACTGTTTATCTTTCTTTGACTTAGGATGTAAGCCCCACACATGCAAGATCTTTTTGTTGTTTTTGTTTACTGCTGCATTTCCAGCTCCTAAAAACAGTGCATTTAACAGGCACTGGTCTAGTAAATATTAGTGCTCTCAGACTTCCCCTGGATAAATTAATGTGATGTCTAAGCCTTAAATGTTAAGGTGTGGGCAGAGGAAGTGGGGTCTGAGAAGAATAAGAAAGGCAGAGACAGGAGAACCAGGAGGCTGTGTTCCAGAAATCATAGGAGTGGAGACTTTAATAAGGAAGGAGTAGGCAACAGCATTAAACATCGCTAAAGTGGCAAAGCAAAATAAAACAGATACAGCCATTACATTCTGTAACAAGACGCCCCTATCTTTCACTTTCACATCCTGGTAAGTAATGGTTTTCCTTCCATCAGAGATGCTTTTATTAGAATGAATGACCACTCAGAATAAATCTTTGAATAGGTCTTAAAAGTTATCAGCCTCCAAAGAACAAACCAGTCCTGCACTTACTTAGCTTTGACCATAACCACAAAGGATGCATCCTCAACACAATTTAGTACACTTTCCCCCTCACGTGGACTCTACTCTTGAATCAAACAGCAAAACCTGCTGTTAACATATGTCTACAACTCCATGCTACTTCTTCTAAGAATGTCCTTCTCCCTTTTCCCTTTCCCCAACACACTCTCTTTTCAAGAGTATAAGCAGAAAGAGCCCTTACAACACAATAATAAAAGACAACCCAATTTAGAAATAGACAAAGGATTCGAAAAGCATTTCTTCAAAGAAGATATGCTAATGGTTAATAAGTACATGAAAAGATAGCCAGTATTATTAGTTATTAGGGAAATGCAAATCAAAACTGCAGTGAGATACACTTTCCACCCACTGGGATGTCTAATTAAAACAAACAAACAGTAGTAGGAAGTTCCCTCGTGGCACAGCGGGTTAAGGATTTAGTGTTGCCGCAGCAGTGGTGCAAGCCGCAACTGCAACACAGGTTTGATCACAGGCCTGGAAACTTGCTTTCTTAAAGATTTTTATTTTTTCTATTGCAGTCAATTTACAGTGTTCTGTCAATTTCTGTACAGCAAAGTGACCCAGTCATATATATTCATATACATATATATTTTTTTCCTCACATTATCCTCTATTATGTTCCATCACAAGTGACTAGATATAGTTTCCTGTGCTATACAGCAGGATCTCATTGCTTATCCACTCCAAATGCAATAGTTTGCATCTACTAACCCCAAACTCCCAGTCCATGCCACTCCCTCCCCCTCCCCCTTGGCAACCACAAGTCTGTCCACATGCTGTGGGTGTGGCCAAACAAACACAGTAATCAGTGTTGTGGAGGATGTGAATAAATCAGAACCATCATACATTGCTGGAGGGGCTGCAAAATTTTTCAGCCACTTTGGAAAGCAGTCTGGCTATTCCTTAAAAGATTAAACATAGAGTTACTATGACCCAGTTTTTCACTCCTAGGTATATATACAAGAGATTTAAAAACATATTCAAACGAACCTCATACATGAATGTTTATATCAACATTATTCATAATAGCCAAAATGTGGGAACAACCCACATATCCATCAAGTGATGAAGGAACAAGCAAAATGTGGCCTATCTATATAGGAAAATATCCAGCCATAAAAAGAATGAAAAATAATTTGAGTGACATCACCAAAAATGATGGAGAATCCCAGGGCTCCTTGAATGGCTGTAATTAGCTCCTGAACAAAGTAAATCTCTTAACATGACTTAAAAGGCTTCTGAAGTTCTAGTCCCTACCCATTTGATGTGGATTGAATTATATCCCTCCCCAAATTCATATGTTAAAGTCCTAACCCCTACTACCTTAGAATGTGTCCTAATTTGGAAATTGAGTCATTGCAGATGTAATTAGTTAAGATGAGGTCATTAGGGTGGGCCCTAATGTATTATGACTAGTGTCTTCATAAAAAGGGGGATTTTGGACAGAGGGACACATATCCCAGAAGAATGCCATGTAAAGATGAGGGCAGAGATCAGAGTGATGCTTCTATAAGCCAAGAAATGCCAAAGATTTCCAACAGACCACCAGAAGCTAGGAAGGGGGAACAGATATTTATTCTTACAGCTCTCAGAAAGAACTAACCCTTCAATCACCTTGATCTTGGACTCCTAGCTTCCAGAACTGAGACAATAAATTTCTGTTGTTTAAGCCACTCACTCTATGGTCCTTTGTTACCACAAAGCAAACTAATATACCATATTTCTAGCCTCTTCTGTGATCACTTTTCCCTTACACTTTATGCTGTAGCAAACACCAATTTTCCTGTTTTTCCTTTGTATAGACCTACTGTTTCTAGTCTTTTTTTTTCTTTTTCAGGGCCACCCCTGTGGCATATGGAAGTTCCCAGGCTAGGGTTCTAATCAGAGCTGCAGCTGAGAACTACACCACAACCACAGCGACATCAGATCAGAGCTGCATCTGTGACCTACACTGCAGCTTGTGGCAATGCTGGATCCTTAACACACTGATTATCGAACCGGTTTGTAACCCACTGAGTCACAGCAGGAACTCTCTCTAGTCTTTTTGGTTTTTCCTATGCTTTTCTTTTGCCTGAAATGCCCTTTTTGGTCTAGCTAATTCCTACTCATTTTTTAAGTTTCGGAGAACCTATCACATTTTGCAGGGACCCTTTACTGACCACTCCCCACCAGCCCAGTGTAGGTAGCCTTCCTAGGTGCTCCCACATATCCTGTACATCTCCCCAGCTTCACACTTCCCACATTGTATTATAATTTTATATTTATGGTTTGTGTTATAATTTTATATTTATGGTTTGTCTCCCTTTCCTCACCCCATGCAATAAACTGTGAACTCCTTGAGGAAAAGATCACCAAAATTTCAGTGCCTAGCGCAGTATACTTTGCATATAGTAGATGCTGAATACATATCTTTGAATAAATGGACATTTTCTCAATATTTATTCATCTGCTTTCTTCCCATAGCACCTGCTAAAGTGCCTCACATGTAATGAGTACTCAGTATATATGGCTCTCAACTGAGGACATTTGGTAGTATCTGGAGACATTTTTGGTTGTCACTACTGGCATCTAGTGGGTAGAGGCCAGAGATGCTACTAAACATCCTACAATGCACAAGACACACCCTCCCCTGGACCACAAAGCATTATCTGGTCCAAAATGCCAATAGTGTAGAGGTGGGGACACTCTAGTCTTGCCTGAATAAGAGACTGAATCCACTTTTTACACCTTATGTGTACTGTAGACCACTAGTGCACTATTTTTTTTTAACCAAAGCAAATGATTATCCAACAGGAAATAGAGGGAGTGTCCTGGGATCCAGAATTTAGACTTTGGCAATTGAGAAGTACCATTGATAGAACACATATATAAGATACAATACTTTTATGCCTGGAATGCTCTCTAGCAGTGAAAAATGAATGAATTAAAGCTACAAGGGTAAATCTAAGCTTGATATTGGTTGAAGATAGCAATTGCAGAAGGGACATACAGAGTGATATTGCTTAAGTACAACACTACATATTGTCTAGGAATAGACATTTATGTCGTAAATATATAAAGATATATATGGAAATAATAAGATCAAATCTGGGACAGTGAGAACCTTGGAGTGAGGTGTATACAGAGGACTTTTTTTTTTTTTTTTTTTTTGCTTTTTAGGGCCACACCCACAGCATATGGAGGTTCCCAGGCTAGGGGTCTAGGGGTTGAATCAGAGCTACATCTGCCGGCCTACACCACAGATACAGCAACCCAGGATCCGAGCTGCATCTGTGACCTACACCACAGCTCAAGGCAACGCCAGATCCTTCACCCACTGAGTGAGGCCAGGGATTGAACCTGCATCCTCATGGATACTAGTCGCATTTGTTTCCACTGCTCTGAGACGGGACTCCCAGGGGACTTCATTGTATTGATAATGCCTCATTTCTTAAGCTTGCTAGTGGGCATATCCTTGTTGTCATATTATTTTTATACATTTATATCTTATTGAAATATTTAATACTTTTATATTACCTCTGAGTAATTGCTCAATATTGAAGCATCCTGTTACCTATGGCTGAGGAAAATCTCCATCTTATTAGTTTGCACTAATCAGAACTCCTGCAACACAGTAAAATCAAATTCATTGAAGCTAATAATTCACTATGGGACAGGAGCTTACATACTCTACAGAGGATAATCATAAGCCCCTGTTTACATTGTTGCAGCAGGTTAGTGTCTGGGTTTGCTGGCATTGGACCTCTCACAATATTTGGCATAAGAATTAGAGCACAGTATCCTTGTAACAAACAGGGAGGATCAAACAGAAATGGACAGCAGTTTGCAAAGCATAGAATCTGTGTAAACAGGCCGCTGACTTTGTTTTGGTTCATCGTTTATGTTTGTCTCTATGTATTTGTAGCTGGTTCATTGAGACCGTGTAAAGGAGTCAGATCCTCACATTCTCCTCAATGAGGTAGACTTTGGTGAGAAACTGCACATGTAGAGAGAAGTTAAAAACATAAAAAAAAATCTGGAAATTTTACTGAGTAAGAAGAGGATTGGATTAAATATCTTCTCAATATATTCTGCCTGAGGATGTTTCCAGCTCTGCCAAAGACCACCTTCAAAAGGAGCAGAGAAGTGCTTGGTCTGAGTTCCTACAGGCCGTGTTAGGGAGGTGAACAATTTCAAAACTAAGGGATGAGCAGAGGGGGCCCTGAGGGCTGATTTGGGCAAACTAGACAGAAAAAAAGATTTCCTATTTGATGTGGCTCCTTTATACTTTAGGCTGTGGGCGAGTTATTGAAGGGGTAAACTATGGAAGAAAACTCTGGGTAGAACTTGGAAGCTTAATTTTACTCTTTTGTCTTTTAGAATTAAAATGATTTTTTCCCCTTTAAGATTTCTCCAAAAAAATTATATTATCAAAACCATACTTGCTCATTATAAGAAAGTTGAAAAATACAAACAGTAGGAGGAAAAAAATTCCTTTGGTTCCACAACCTACAGACAGCCACTATGAATATTTTGCATATTTCTTTTAAGCCTTTCCCCCACACATACTCATTTCCACTAATTTTTGTGATCATATTTTATATTAATATTGTATCTTTCACTTAATGCCAGAGAATGAGCATTTTCCTGTCATGAACTACATGTAAATATTTTTATTGTTTATTTAATATTCCATTATATGACTATACTGTAATTTACTTAACCATTGAACCATTAGAGTTTTTTCCTAGTACTTTATTATTCTAAGCAATAATGGGATTAACATCATTATAGAAAAAGTTTGTGTATTCCTCTGTTTCCTTAAGAAAAATTCATTCAGGAGTTCCTGTCGTGGCTCAGTGGTTAACAAACCTGATGTGGTTCAATCCCTGGCCTTGCTCAGTGGGTTGAGGATCCAGTGTTGCCATGAGCTGTGGTTTAGGTAGCAGACGTGGCTCTGGTCCAGAGTTGATGTGGCTCTGGTGTAGGCCGGCAGCTACAGCTCCAATTGGACCCCTAGCCTGGAAATCTTTTTAGGGTGTGGCCCTAAAAATACAAAAGACCAAAAAAAGAGAAAAATTCATTCATTCTTTTTTCTTGTTCTTTTTTATTAAAGTATAGTTGATTTACAATGTTGTGCCAATTTCTGCTGTACAGCAAAATAACTCAGTTATATGTATACGTACATTTTTAAAAAATAATATTTTCCATCATGTTCTATCCCAGAAGATTGGATATAGTTCTCTGTGCTAAATACAGTAGGACCTTGTTGTTTATCCATTCTAAATATGATAGTTTGTATCTCCTAACCCCAAACTCCCAGTCCATCCCACTCTCTCTCCACTCCCTCTTGGCAACCACAAGTCTTTTCTCCATGTCTGTGAGTCTGCTTCTGTTCTGTAGAAGGTTCATTTGTGCCATATTTTACATTCCACATATAAGTGATATCATGTGGTATTTGTTTTTCTCTTTCTTACTTACTTCACTTAGTATGAGAATCTCTAGTTGCATCCATGTTGCTGTGACATTCATTCTTTATACAAATACTAGTGAGAACTTACTATAGTAAGTCAGGTATACATGCCAGGTACTATGCTAGGTGCCAAGTTTTGGCCTTGGGTGGCACGTTGTCATTTCCTGAGATAAGAAACACTGGAGTGGGAGCAAATTTAAGATAAAAGGTGGTGGGTTCAGCTTTGGATGTGTTGAGTTTGAGGTGCCTGCAATATGTCCAAGTGGAGATGTCAAGAAAGCAGAGCTCAGAGAAAAGTTCTGGATGGAGCTATAAAAATACGGTTGTGGTCATGCAGATGGTAAGTCATGCCAAGTGAGTGAAAAATCATTTAGGGAGAGGGTATATATAGCTTATTCCTGAGAATGTCCATCTTTCAGAGGTTAGAAAGCTGAAATGGAGTCAGCAAAGGAGACTGAGGAGAGAGCAAAGTGGTAGGAGGAAAAACAAAAGTGTATGGCGTCTTAGATGCCACAGGAAGACTCGAGGAGGAAATGGCTAACTGCACTAAATGTAGGGGAAAGGTTAAGCAAGATAAGGAGTGAAAATGCTCTGTTTATTTATTTAATATAGTTTTTTTTTGACATGGCGATCATTGGTTGGGTATCTTGTTAAGCACAGTTTCAGTGGAGTGTTGAGGGAAGGACGCCACATTGCTGAGTAAGAAGTAAGGGGATAGAGATTGCAAATGTACCTGTAAAGTACATTTTCAGTAAATTTGCCCATAAAGAGGAGCTGGAAAGGTACCTAGTGTATAGAGAGGATTTTTTTTTAATATGGCAGAGACTTGAGCATGTTTAATTGCTGATGACAGATGAGAGGGACTTGAGTGTGGTAAATGGCTGATGAGAAGAATGGAGGGAGAGGAGAGAGAGGGAGAGGAGTCTGTAAGTACTGGGTAAAAATAAACGTTTTAAAGTCAATTGATATATATTGCTCACTGTTTTCTAAAAGAGTTTTTAACCAGCATACACTCCTACTGGCAATTATGAGAGAGCTTGTTTGGTGGCCACTTTGTCTTCTTTAAGTGTTATAAAAGTAAGCAAGGAAGCAAACAAAAACTTTTGCCAAAGAATTTCATTATTGATCTAATTTGCTCTTTTTTGGACTAGGGAGTTGAATGTTTTAATCAGTTGTATCCATGTGTGCATTTAGTCTCTGTCTTCCCCCCCCAAAGTTTCTATTTTAGACAGATGCTTTTATTTGCCATAAAAAGCTGAAAGTCAAAGCATGAGAATGGTATCATATTTTATCTCCCCCAATTATATGCTCTTGAGTCTTCATCTTCTTAGAAGTACACAACTTTTGGCTCAGCTGAACTGAAGAGAAAGATGTATATCATTGAGAGAGTGACCACCGAGAGTCTAGTCTTAGACTCTTATCCTCGGTCCTCAAGCCCCGTTTGCTAACCTGGGACAGCACTCCTTAAGTGCCTTAAGACTTGGGCTCCCAGAGCTCCACTTGGGTGGTGCGGCCCCCTACCAAGGAGCCCGGAGCTCTGTGCGGCCCCTTTAAGAGTCCAGCTCCTCCCAGCTCCAGGGAAAGTTGCAGCTTTTTCCGCCTCCCGGGAGGGTGAGAAGGGCCGGCCGCTGGAGCTGGGTGGCGGTCTTCCCGGAGCCAGAGACCCTACCCTGAATCTGGCACTGGGACGTCTCGCCCTCTTGCGGCACCTGTTGCAGGTGACAGGTAGGTCCGTGGCCCTCGACCGCCCCTCTGCCCTTGGTCCGGGACGTCTCCTGGGCCCCCAGTCCCATTTCGCTGCCTGGGCGCTCCCACCCCCATCTCGGGGACCTGCACCCTTCCTTACCCCCTTCCACTCTCCCAGTCTCGTCTTAGCTGACCCCCCGTTCCCTCTCTCCGGTCCGCCTCTACGGACCGCACCCCCACGCTTTGACTCACGTCTGCTGGGGCAGTCCCTCCCCGCCACTTTGCCTTTTCCCCCTGCCCCCACCCCAGGTCCTTTCCCTGGCCGCTTCCCAGGCCAGTCCGTCGCCGCCGCGGGTTGTGCCCCTTGGGACTCTGCCTCCTCCGGAGTGGCTGGCTTTTCCCGCCCTCCAGAGCCTGGGGCCCCTTCTGAGAGCTGGCCCTGGGGGCGGGGGTGGGGCCGAGCTCCTAGCGGGAACCGCGCCTTCCGAGGTGTCGAGTCACCTTTTCGGCGGTGTCTCCCGCTGCGCCCGGCCGTCGCGCGTGGTCTCTGCCCCGCACTGCTTCCGGACCACGGACCTCGCGGCGTCCACTTCCCTAGCCTGGGCTGATCCGCCTCAGGTAAACGCTGGAGGCCGGTTGGCCAAGGTCCTGCCACAGTGGGCACCGTCTGCACTTGGGGCTGAGGACCCAGCTGTGTGGTCTGGAGCTGAACCGCTTTATCTTGTCACCCTTACATCAGGCTGTGGGGGTATGCTCCTGGAAGAGGGTCCTCAGAGCCCTAAGAAGGGGCACCGAACGCTTCTGCCTACTGTGATGGTTTGTAAAA
Organism: Sus scrofa; assembly: GCF_054392235.1. Classification (NCBI taxonomy): domain Eukaryota; kingdom Metazoa; phylum Chordata; class Mammalia; order Artiodactyla; family Suidae; genus Sus; species Sus scrofa. The sequence goes on along the minus strand of NC_139401.1, from coordinate 92,514,318 downwards.
GGGCAGAAAAGCTGTCTCTCCAGCCCTTAAAGTTGAATAAGATGGTTGGGTTTATTGGTGGTGAAGTCATGTGGTTAGAATTTTGGTGACTTCAACAGGTGATCTATTTCTCCTTAACAAACCTTTTCTTCCCCCAGGATCTTGCCTGCTTCAAAACCAGAGGACCTAGCATTCCAGAATACTGCTTTTGGCAGGGTTGACCCTAGACCTTGTACGTTTGTGCTAGAAATTAGTCTTCAGTACATCTTGTATCTTCTATTTTTAACTGGCTTCTTTTCTGCTCTTTCAGCTCCCCACCCCACCTCTCATAAATCCATTAATATTAAGGTTTTAATTACCTTATGTGTTTACTCGCTGGTCTGTGGAGAGAACAATGTTTAATGCAAAGAGTTGAAGTTTTCTGCTGTAGTTGTAAATGTTATTTTTTTTAAGAACTTACTTGAAAACCTTGTTAAAAAAAAAAAAAAAGGACTGTACACCAACTTGGCTTGTGAGACCTTTCCTGGCAGGGGATGAATGTTGCTGGTAGCACAATTTCAGGTGCTTCACTCTAGGTCAGAGCTTTGAAATGGAGTTTGGAGACCTGTTCGGGGATAGTTGGTCTGCGAGTATATGTGGCATTCTCGTTGACGCTCTCTGAGCTTTTCCCCTTAAAGGCTGCTGCTAATCATGGTTGCTAGAATCCATTGATTCAGGCACTGTGATAAGTTCTTTACATAATTATCTCACATAATCTTAATGTCAACTCAATTGCTAGGCACTACAATTATAACCATGCTAGGATAAAAGGGAGACTCTGAGAATTGAAGTACCTTGCCTCAAGTCACCCAACTGGTTGGGGGAAGAGTGGGGCCATCTGATTGTAGAGCTCTGTTTGTATCCCCTGCCACACCACCTCTGCTATCTTAGATGTTAGGAACACTAAATTGCTCACAGGTGAGGACTCAATGATTAAAAATTTTCCTTTCAAGCCAAAGCCTAACTTTTGGTCTTTGGCTTGACCTCAGAGGCGCTGCAGAGATTTTGGACCCCTTAGCTCACTGATGTGTTATCCACTTCACTTCCAATGTGGGGCTGGCTGGTTGCCACACTGCCACTCTAAACACACACCCCTGAATGTACGTTGTTGAATGAAACCTCTGGGGCTCTCAGCTCAGTAGGAATTGTCCTGAGAGTGTGACCCTGGATTCTAGGGATGTGCGCCTGACTCAATTTTTTCCTTTCCTGCTGGCTAGTGGAGAAGTGAGGGGGTGGAAAGTGATAAGGATTTCCCAACAGCCAGACCAGAGAGCCTGAAGCTGAGTGTGAGTGTGTGCTTGTGTTATTGTGGGGTGGATGAAGTACCTTAGGCAGGGACAGTCCATGAGAAAATGCCCTTCTTGATCCCATCTTTGGGTCTTTGCTCAAATTACTCTTTTTTTTTTTAATTCCTGAAGAGATAACTTGCCACCTGTATACATTCCCGTGCCATTAATTCCTCTTCATCTCTCAAGATTTAGCTCTAAAGTCATCTCCTTTGGGACCACCTTACTGAACACACATTTCCTTCCCCTGAGCAGAATTAGCAGTTATCCTGTGTCCTAATGTACTTTGTTTACACCTCAGGGAAATCCCTTAATGCTGTTGTTAGTTGGTTTTCCACCTGGAAGGTTGTAACCTCTGTAAGGTTTGGATCTTGGAGCTCCCTTTGTCTTAAGTGCAAGAGATTAACAAATATTTGTGCTAGGACCTGGGGATGCCATACCTGTAAGGGCCTGAGGTCAGGTGATGGTGGGATTGAAGGACAGAGGACACCTTATGGAGGCACTTGAAATCTGACAGCTAAGAGTTTGTACTTAAATGTCACCTTAGTGAGGCTCTCCTTATTTAAACTTAGAACCCCTTCCCTGAGCATTCCATATGCCCTTTCCTTACCTTATTACTCTAATGTAATATATTGTGTATTTTATTCATTTTTCTTTCTTATTGCCTGTCTTGCTCCCCCCCTCCATAATGTAAATTCCATGTGGGCAAAGATTTCTGTCTGTTTTATTCACCAGTGGATCCCAGCATCCATCATAGAGCCTGGAACATCATAGGTGCTTGCTAATTTGTTAATTGAAGTAATGAATGACACTACCATTCTAGGAATCAATCAGTACTCCTTTTTGCTTTCCTGGACCTGAAACTAAGTGTCCCCAGTGTGCCCCAGGCCCAGTTCTCATCTCATAGAGCTTTGCTTTGAGATTGCATGCCTGGTGACAACTTTGACTTGGTTGGAAGTACTTTCTGTCTCTCTTTTTTCAAGGCATGAGTCTCTGGATGGAAACTTCTGAAGTTTAAAGTGGAAATGTAAAGATGCTGTGCTTGTGGTAGGCAGAGGGGCTGCACTAAGTGGAGGGGACCTGGATTGTCAGATGTCTTGAGGTGTTTTAGGTATTTGGCCAGCTCAAATACTAAAATGCTGGAGAAAGTTGCTGTATGATAAGGAAGTGAACAGCCCCCAAAGGTTAAAGATGCCAAACAAATTAAGCCTCTAGCCTCAAGTCACTCTTAGCCTTTTAGGCATGAGGCAGTTACTGGCTTATGAAGTTTATGGAAAAGCCATTGGCTGATTACTACTTGTGTAGCACTTTACGAGTTTTATACTAGGAGAATTTTACAGTGTGAGGAAACCACTATGTAACAGAAAAGAAAAAAATACTATTCTGTTTAAATGTTTTGAAATGTTCAGAAAGAAAAAAATAAGACTAAAGTCTTTTAAAGGACAGGCTTAGAAGGAGTTGGATCATTGATACAGTGGTAAATATGTGATTCTCCACCATTTGATGTATGTTAATGTCTTTGAAACTCAAGTTTGTACACAATTTTCCTCAGCCTTCTCTTCTACTCAGTTTATCTCCCTAACCTCTCAACAGTGGAGTGAACCCAGGGCTCAGTCCATGGACTTTTCTCTATCTGGAATCTTTCTAGAAGCATTCTCCCAGCCTCATGGCTCTAAAATACCATCTGTCTGTACACATTATTCCCATATTTATGCCCCTGATCCAAGCCTTTCTTCTAAGCTGCAGCCTCTTATATCCAATGGCCTATTCAGCATTTCCACTTGGATCTCAAATAGCCATCTCAAACACAACTTGGCCAAAACAGGACTTCTGATTCCTCTCAGATCCCCAGGCCTTTCCCACAGCCTCCCCTATCTGGGTAAAAAGGCACCATCATCCATTCAGTTGCTCAAACTGAGGACCTAAGTTCAGGAGTTCACACTGTGGCTCTGTGAAAATTAGAACCTGACTACTATCCATGAGGATGCAGGTTCAATCCCTGGCCTCGCTCAGTGGGTTAAGGATCCAGCCTTGCCATAAGCTGAAGCATAGGTTGCAGATATGGCTCAGATCCAACGTTGCTGCGGCTGTGATGTAGGCCTGAAGCTGCAGCTCTGATCCCACCCTTAGTCTGAGAACTTCCTTGTGCCACAGGTGTGTCCATAAAAAGAAAAATAAAAAAAAGAACCTAAGGTCACCCTTGATTCCTCTTTTCCTCTCACCCCCTCCTCACATCCAATTCATCAGCAAGTCCTGTCATCCTAAACTTCCAGACATGTCATGATATTCAGCCATGTCTCCATCTCCTCTGCCTAGCACTTTAGTCCAAGCTACCACAGGCTGCAATAAGCATCTTTGCACAGTGCTTTTTTTTTTTTTTTTTTTTCCGGCCATACTTGCGTCATACCGAAGTTTCTGGGACCAGAGATTGAACCTGTGCCACAGCAGCAACCCATACCACTGCAGTGACAATGCCGGATCCTTAACCCACCGCACCACAAGAGAACTCCCTGCACATTTTTCTTTTGGCGTATATATTTCATTCATTTATAAGAGCACTAGATTTATTAGGGATATTTACCCATTGCCTGTTATATAGAGTGCAAGTGTTTTTTTCTTTAGTCTGTCATATGTTGTAACTTGGTTCCTGATGTGTACTCCTCTTGTAATCAGATAAAACATACTATAAAACATTTTAAAAACATGTTCATTAGATTTGGCAATTAGGTCAATGACGACATCGCTGCAGCAGGAGGAGAGAAGGCAGATTGTAAAGGGTTGGGGAGTGGGAGCTCAGTGGGACTATAAGGACTACGGTTTACAGGAGTTCCTGTCGTGACTCAGTGGTTAAGGAACCCAGCTAGTATCCATGAGGACGAAGGTTCAATCCCTGACCTTGCTCAGTGGGTTAAGGATCCAGCATTGCCATGAGCTGTGGTGTAGGTTGCAGACACAGCTTGGATCTGGCGTTGCTGCAGCTGTGGTGTAGGTCAGCAGCTCCAGCTTCACTTTGACCCCACGCCTGGGAACCTCCATATGCCATGGGTATGGCCCTAACAAGACCAAAGGCAAAAAAAAAAAAAAAAAAAAGGCATGTGAAAGAGGCTTGGCTACAGTGGGAAGGGGAGTCTTTCCTAGTGTTTCCTATAGACAGTGGGGCACAGGGGAGAAGAAAATGTTAATTTCCTTTCCTTTTAAATATAGGAGAGAGATGAGCCCATTTATGTGTAGACAGAGCTTGGTGATGCAAGGTCACTGAGGAAGCAGGAGGGTAGGGGCTTCCAAGAGGAAGAGATGAAAAGGTGGGACTTAGAGAAAGGGCTGTAGCTCTTCCATTGAGACAGGAGGGAGAGAGGGCAGGATTGGTGAAGCTGTGGAGAAGGAAAGCGGTGTGGAAGGACAAGATCTTGAGGGAGGTTCCATCCAAATGAGAGAGGTGAGAGATTGTAACAGCATTTGAGAGGGATGGATAGAGGAGTGCTTTAGAGGCAAATCATCCAGATTGCCACATCATCGTGAGCCCAGAATGGATTGGATAACTTGAATTTGTCTCCCAGGAAGTCACAGAACTCTGTCTGAGTGCTCTCCAACAGCGCTCATCAGCTCAGGTATAGAAACAGAGTGTAGACAATCTAGTTTGGGGGATTTTTCCGGGTGTCTGGGAAGGAAATAAAAGAGGACAGGAGATTGGGCAGGGCTGCCAGAATAGTTGGAATGATGGACCACAGTGATTTTCATATCTGTGTCTATCTAAACCTACCTTGAACTTGAGTAATTCATAAGGGATGGAAAATTTCTGTAATCTCTACACTGTTTCTTGTTTATAGCTCTCTCAGGTCACAGTAAAGCATCAGAACAGCTTTAATATCAGTGTCTTTAAACTATTGCTTACAACTTACCAGAAAGTATGACTTATTGAGAGCCAACAATGTGCCAAGTTTCTAGGCTAGGTGCTTAAGATACAGTAGAGAAAAAGGTAGATGATGGTCTTTTGTGTATGGAACTTATTTCATTATTTTAGCAGGGAAGGTATGTGTTAAAAAACCAATATATTATATAATCAATGATTTAATCACAATTGTAGTAAGTTATATGAAGTTCAATTTTTAAAAAAATCAAATTTATATTTAAAACTGATTTACATTAGCTAACAAAGTATGAGCATACTTCTTAATACCTTCCCTTTTAAATACTGAGTATTGTCTTGAAATTTTTGCTGAATTGATAGACAAACATAAAAAAAAGTCTCTGTTGGGATTCCCTGATAGCTCAGCAGGTTAAAGATCCAGTGTTGTCACTGCTTTGGCTCTGGTTACAGCTGTGGTGTGGGTTCCACCCCTGGCCCGGGAGCTTTCACATGCCACAGGCACAGCCAAAAAACAAAAACAAAAAGAAAAAAACACTTTATTACCAGTAAGAGTGAAACTTTTTCTGTTTTACATCTATTGGCCATTTGATCTTCCCCTTTCAAAAATTATCTGTTCATGCTCTTTGTTTTTATTGTACACTTACCTCTCCTTATTTTTAGTAGATCTTTCTTTCCATGTTCGAAAACACTAACCACCCTTCTCTCTTTCCTCAGTTCTGGAAACATTAAAATGTATTTTATACAGTCTCCCTGGCCATTCTCTTTTGATCTCCTTTGAACTTCTTTCTTACCCACTTTGGAAATGTTGGTGCACTTAGGGACCTGAGTATATTTTTATGACTTGAACCAGTAAAAGATAATATAAGTCTTCAGTTCTGCTGTCCATATCCCATTCCCCAGAGGTAACAGTATTAAATTTGTATTCCTTTTCAGACATTTTCCATGCCCCCATGAAAGACTGCCTTTCTTCCTTCCATTCATATATTCATTCATCCATCCATCTTGTCTACAATTATATGTTAAAAAATACAAATGGAATTATGATAAGTATGTTTTGCAATGTATTTTTTTAATGGCTGCACCCATGGCACATGGGAGTCTCTAGGACAGGGATTGAATCCAATCACAGCTGTGACCTACACTGCAGCTGTGGCAATGATGAATCCTTCAATCCACTGTGCTGAGCTGGGGATCGAAGCCATACCTCCGAAGTGACCCCAGCTACTGCAGTTGGATCTTTTTTTTTTTTTTTTTTTTTTTTTTTTTGCTTTTTAGGGCTGCACCCGTGGCATACGGAGGTTCTCAGGCTAGGGGTGGAATCTGAGCTGCAGCTACCAGCCTATGCCACAGCCACAGCAACGCCAGATCTGAGTTGCGTCTGCAACCTACACCACAGCTCATGGCAATGCTGGATCCTTAACCCACTGAGCGAGGCCAGGGATCAAACCCGCAACCTCATGGTTCCTAGTCAGATTCGTTTCTACTGTGCCAAAATGGGAACTCCTACATTCGGATTCTTAACCCAACTGCACCACAGTGGGAACTCCTGTGATGTATTTTTTACTTAATATTCATGCCCTGCTTTCAATGTCAGTATATATAGAACTACCTCTTTCTTTGAAACAGTGACATAGTATTCCATTACATATATGTACCATGGTTTATTTAATCGGTTTCCTATTGATGTTAAAATTGTATGACCTTTTTTTTTTTTGCTGGTTCAAACATTGAGCATCCTTGAGGTATGTATTTATTCATCTACTTGAATATCAGTAGGATAAGTTTTTCAAAATGGAATGGCTCCGTTGAAAAATGGTCAGCGTTGGAGTTCCCATGGTGGCGCAGTGATAACGAACCTGACTAGTATCTGTGAGGACATAGGTTTGATCTCTGGCCTTGCTCAGTGGGTTAAGGATCTGGTGTTGCCATGAGCTGTGGTGTAGGTTGCAGATGCAGCTTGGATCTGGCGTTGCTGTAGCTGTGGTGTAGGCTGGCAGCTATAGCTATGATGGGACCCCTAGCCTGGGAACTTCATATGCCACGGGTACAGCCCTCAAAAGACAAAAAAGAAAAAAAATGGTCAGTGTTGCTAAAGATTCAGAGAGGTCTATGATGATACTGACTGACTACTGTCCATTGGATTTAGGAGGTTTTTGGTGACCTTAGACCAATTCTAAGGTAGTAGGGGGTGGAATGCTAGACTTTGGTGGGTTGAGAAGTATTTAAGAATATGATGAAGTGGAGGTAGTGAATATGGACAATTCCTTAGAGAAATTTGTCTCTGAAGAGCAAAGAGAGGGTGGAGGGTTGAGATACAAGAGGTTTTTTTCCTTCTTCTCCTTCTCCTCCTCCCCGCCCCCCTCCTTTCCCTCCCCTCCACCTCTCCTCCTCCTCCTTCTTTCTTCTTCTTCAATTTAGGAAGACCTAGATGTCTTTAAAGGCTGATGGGAAGGAAGGGATAATAGATAGAGCAAAGTCCTTACAGGGTAAAGTCTTCATGCCAGATAGGAGAGGATAAAGAATGAAGTGGAGATTACCCTTAAACAAATGAAGGACATCACAGTTGGGAAGAACAAAAAGTGGATAGATATAGAGGGAATATGTTTATAGATTTGGTGGCAGAAACTTGTCTGAGGCCGTTTACATTTCCCTGTGATGTAAGCGGAAAGGTCATCCTCTTAGAGCAAGGGGTTGGGGGGGCGGGGTTTGGGTTGCAGGACTGAGATGCTTGAGGAAGGCTTGAAATAGTTATTGTGGTGAGTGGGAGAGCACACTAGGACCAGGGAAGCATAGCTAAAATGTCAGGCATTGTTGAAGTGAGCTTGGCCACCGAGAATTCATATTGATAATAACCTACCAGATTGTGATTTCTTTCTCCAGTAGAACTCAGTAGTCCCAGTGCAGGCATAAAGCACAACAGTTGGGCTTTTCTATGGTAATGTTTTTATCAGGTATTTGCAATGAAAATGGGTTATTGAGGATATTGACAAGAGTACAGTCAAAGCAATAGAATCTAAACTGTCTAGGAAAGGAGGTGAAGACAGGAAGGAGCTGACAGGGCAGAGGTAGAAGGGTCTATGGAGGACTTCCTCCCAGCCATGAGAACCTGTGTGGAGTAGGGGACATCATGGAGTGAACAGGCTGGAAGGACGGGGGGTTGTAGTTAGAGTCGGGTATTTGAATTAATGATAGTAAACATTGAAAAGTCCTGGGTGATAAGCTTTTGGGCGTGGCTGAATGTGATATATGGTATTTTTGATGCCAGTTCATTCATTCAACAAATATTTATTGTGTCTGTATTATGTGCCAGGCAGTACTCTAGGCACTGAAGGGTACAGAGATGAGCAAATCTAAGTCCCTTTTCTCATACAATTTACTATCTAGTGGGAGAGGTTATTCATTTTTATAAAATAAAAGGGCAAGCTCATTGATAATGTTGATTTCTGAATGTATAGGTCTATTTAGAACCAATAATAATATGAAGGTCAAATGTCTATGCTGTATTGTAGGTTATATTACCTGAATTATGAAAATTCATATATCCTCCTCCCTTTGAACTTTTTAAGGTATTTTTATTTTAAAAAAATATTTTTTTTGGTCTTTTCTGTCTTTTTAGGGCCACACCCACGACAGCCCTAGACACCCCACACCCAGGCTAGGAGTCTAATTGGAGCTGTTTCTGCAGGCCTACGCCACAGCCACAGCAATGCCAGATCCGAGCTGCATCTGTGACCTACACCACAGCTCATGGCAATGCCAGATCCTTAACCCACTAAGTGAGGCCAGGGATCGAACCTGCAACCTCATGGTTCCTAGTCGGATTTGTTTCCACTGTGCCGCAGCGGGAACTCCTTTAAGGTATTTTTATATGCTGTGCCAGAATTGAAGATAAAACAAATATATACACATGCAATTTGAACAGTTTAGCAGTTTTAAGTTTTTTATACTTGGATTTTTTTTTTATTATTAGGACTTGCTTCTAGCTATAGACCAGATATTGATAACACATGTACTAATCCTGTTCTAGGGATTTGATGTAATGTGTAAAGTAATTATGGTCAAGCAGGAGGGAAGGAGAGCTTGCAGTAGTTAATATTTTATCTTTGTATTTTCCAATTTGTACCTACTCTTTTGTGTATACATACTCATGTGCCTACTAATGTTTTATTTGAAATTATCATTTACTTTATGTCTTATAGGCTTTAAACAACGCCTTAAAATTATCTGCCACATATACACTTCAATTTTAAGTTCAACTACAGGTTATTTCATTGTGTTTAAGGCTTTTGTGGCCATAGCAAGATCACAGCATCCCTAAAATTAAAAAAGAAACCAAATGCATGAAATCACAGTTATGTGTGAACATGGGCTGGATTAGTCACGAGCCGTCATGATTTCTCATTTAAGGGGACTGTGTGGGTGATTTTTAGGTAATGTGGCCTTCAAGAAAGAATTAGATGCTAGCTAGATTTCAGTTTAGAAAGCCGCACCATCTGTGACCCAGGCGAGAGGAGAGGGTCTTCCCCTGTAGAGGTGCTGGTTCATCAAAGCTTGTTGACTAAGGAAAGATCTGGTGTTTCACACAGTGATGAGGCTTATTGAAAAACGACAATGTGTCAACTCTCACCAGACTTAAAAAATAAAAGTGTTTCATGCATGTAAATTACCTGGATTTTAAAGCATTCTATTCTTTTAGCTGGGGATTTTTTATCTTTTTAAGCTTTTGGGCTATTAAGGAAAGGGACTTTGGCAGAGAAGAGGATGAACTGGCCATTCTTTACCCCATTAACCTCACAGGCCTCTTGTGAGCATGCCTGGCTCATGTGAGAGAAAGCTCATGTAGGTCTTACAAGCTGGAAGGCCAAATGGAATTTGTCTTAATATGTGAATTTCCCCTATTGCTGAGGGGAGTGTTTAGACATATGGTCTTGTTTTCTTTTCTTTTCTTCTTTCTTTTTTTTTTTTCCTTTTTGCCTTTTAGGGCCACACCCAAGGCATATGGAAGTTCCCGGGCCAGGGGTCAAGTTGGAGCTGCAGCTGCTGGCCTACACCACAGCCACAGCAATACGGGATCCAAGCTGCATCTTCAGCCTACACCACAGCTCATGGCAATGCCAGATCCTTAACCCACTGAGCAAGGCCAGGGATTGAACCCACATCCTCATGGATATTAGTTGGGTTTGTTACCGCTGTACCACAACAGGAACTCCTTGTTTTCTTACTTTTTTTTTAATGGCCACGCCATGGTGTATGGAAGTTCCCTGGCCAGAGATTGAATCCAGGCTGCAGCTGCAACCTACGCCACAGCTGCTTCAGGATTCTTTTTTTTTCTTTTTCTTTTCAGGGACTCACCTGCGGCATATGGCAGTTCCCAGGCTAATGGTCAAATGGCAGCTACAGCTGGTTTAAGATACCTGGAGTTGCTGAGGAACAAGGGGAAAAGTGAAATCATGAAAATAAGACCCCACTTTCATGTGTTCAGACAACCACTCTGCAGGAGAAATATATTAAGACATCCTGTTTCCCTCTGGGACTTACTTTAGAGAAGTATATATTATCGTAAGTGGAACAGGCACTACTCTTGGTCCTGTAAGTGAGAATTTCTTCAAACCATTGATGAACAGAATTTGGTGGTATTGAAAGGTAACCATGTGGATTCGGTCTGGGGGAAATGGTCCCCACTTTTCTCAATTACATCATTTTCAAGCTCTAACCAAAGAGATTTTGTGTACATATATATCTTTTTTTTTTTTTTTAGGCCCACACCTGCGGCATATGGAGATTCCCAGGCTAGGGGTCGAATTGGAGCTACAGCTGCCAGCCTAAGCCACAGCCACAGCAACATGGGATCCTTAAACCACTGAGCAAGGCTAGGGATCAAATCCACATCCTCATGGATACCAGTTGGGTTCCTTACCATTGAGCCACGACGGGAACTCCCAGAGATTATATTTTAGTTACTGCTCCTATGTTTGCTCCTACCAACTTTAGAATGAGTGTCCTGGATGAGGAGAATGTGTCCTTCCCCATGTGTAGAGTCTCTTTGAGCCTGGCACACACTACTATGTGGGGAGGTCAGGGGACTGAGAAGCCAGACCATGGGCCTTTTAAACATTCATATGAAATTAGCTGAGGACTTTAAAAAAAAAGCCTCTACCTCCAGTTCCTGAGGGAAGGATGTCCCCTTTCCCCTTTTCCAAATATTACCATGTACAAGCAATATTATCAGAAAATGAAGATATCATATAATACAAGGTTAAAAACTCAGACTCTGGAATCAGACTGCCTGGGTTCAAAAACCAGACTATTTGTTATAGGGAATATGATCTTGGTCAAGTTATTTACTTGGTGGGTGTCTCACTTCCTCATTTGTGAAAAATGGTATTATGGTACCTATCCCATATTATGTTTTGTGAGGACTTAACAACTCCACATATGTAAAATGCTTAGAAAAGTGCCTGGTGCATGGGAGATGTTGTAGAAGTCTTAGCCACTTTCTTCTTTTTCTTTTTTTCTTCTCCTTCATCTTTGTCAGTTGGTAGATATATTAAAAGGAGCCAAGACGTTCCCATCATGGCTCAGCAGAAAAGAATCTGACTAGCATCCATGAAGATGCAGGTTCAATCCCTGGCCTCACTTAGGGGGTTAAGGATCTGGCATTGCCTTGAGCTGTGGTATAGGTCACAGACACTGCTCAGATCTGACGTTGCTGTGGCTGTGGCGTAGGCCAGTGGCTATAGCTCCGATTCGACCCTAGCCTGGGAACCTCCATATGCTGCGGGTGTGGCCCTAAAAAGAAAAAAAAAAAAGGAACTAAAATTGCAAAATGCCTTGATACCTGCAAACTCCACTTTGGTAGAACCTATTTTGAGAAGGATTGTAGGGGGCAAGAGAACCTTTGTGCAAAAACCAAAATCAGAATCTTTTAAAATTGAGAACTTTCATACATTTCTCATTGTTAGGGAAAAATAAAAAACACCATGGTTCCCATAACACTTTTGAGAGGGGACCCCAGGGTGGGCAGGTCCGGGCCGATCTCTGAGATGTGAATTTGATCCAAGGGTGGGCTTGTGCAGGTCTGGACCCCAGCCACTGGGAAGCCTCAGCTACCCTTTGGTTTTGGAGCCTTGATTCTCGCTTCTCTTCTTTTTGATCCTATTTTTAAACGTTCTGCTGTTTTGTTATGTTTTATGTATCTTTGTAAGTCACTTGAAATTCTGTCTGGAACGGTATAAACTGATCATATCTAATTACTAACATTTGCTTAATATTTATGCTTGTCAGCTACCTCCCTGCAGAGAGGTATGGTGACTTTCCATCTGGGCAAAAATACTAATTAGTCTTCTCAAATTTCATAGTGAGATGTCAAAAACTGCAACATGTGTATATATTTTCTAAAACCTGTGGTTAATAATAATAAAACTAAACATCTACTAAAGTTGGTTGCTTATTTTAGACCAGGCACTATGCTATGCATACTCATGACATATACTTGAATCCTCACAGCCTTAGGCAGGAGCTCTTATTATTAATCATTGTTTTTAATTTAATTCAATTTAATTTTTCTGCCTTTTAGGGCTGCACCCGCAGCATTGGAAGTTCCTAGGCCAGGGGTCAAATTGGAGCTGTAGCCACTGGCTTACGCCACAGCAATGCCAGAGCCAAGCCGTGTCTGCGACCTACACAACAGCTCAAGGCAACACCAGATCATTTAACCCATTGAGCGAGGCCAGGGATTGAACCTGTGTCCTTGTGGATACTGGTTGGGTTCATTACTGCTGAGCCACAATGGGAACTCCTAATCACTGTTTTTAAAAATGAGGAAACTGAGTCTCAGAGAGGTTGAATAACTTGCCCAAGGTCACACAGCTAAAAGTAGTGAAGCTATGATTTGAACCTGCCTCCAGATCCAGCACTTGTAGGTACATTTCTGTGCCATACTGCACTTAATTACAAATCTAGCACAGCAGAACTCCAAGTCTTAGTAGAAGAGGCTGTTCTGTGTTACAGAGCATTCATAGCTCCTGCAGATTTTACCTCAGTGTTGTGTCTTTTGTATGTCCCTTTCCAACTCTACCGACATTGTCCTCTACTTTGGGCTCTCATCATCTTCCCCCAGGGTTTATATCACTTCCACTTCAAATCTATATTCTGCATAACTGTGATCTAACAAGTCCTTGCCTTACCTAAAGCTCTTCAGTGATTCCCATTGTCAGAGACTAATTATCCCATGTTTCTGAATGTAGCATATCCCCCCATGTGATAGGATCCCCATTCACCTCTTCCGTACCCTCCCTTACAATTTGCTATCCAGTGTCACTGCACTGCTTGCGTATACACACTGCTTTATGGTCCATGCTTTCACTTTTGTAAATGCATTGCCCTCTACCTAGTTAACCAATGGTAGATACTGTTTACAACCAGTTCATGTGCTATTGCTGGTATTTCTTTCTGGTTCCCTTTCCCCAAACTGGAAGAGGTGCCCCACCTTGGCATTCTCATAATACCCTGTGTGTATATTTCTTTGACTCCCATATTCTTTTATGATTGTCTGAGTATCCCTGAGTAGACCGTGCATTCTTTGTGGGCACGTACTCAGTATTATTTTGTCCTTAGCTAGCTAGCACAGCATTTAGCACATAGTTGGCCCTCCTAACTAGTGAGCATTCTGTAAACAGTGTAGAATGCAGAGCTCCAGGTCAGGGAAAGAAGTGGGATTTTGAAGGCCTGAAACCATACAGACATTCAGAGATAAGGACCAGGGCAGGAAAGGGATGTCTCACAGAAGAATCTTTGGGGCCAGATGCATTTCCATTATTTTTTTTTTCCTCTCTTTTTAGGGCCGCACCCGCAGCATGTGGAAGTTCCTGGGCTAGGGGTCAAATGGAAGCTGCAGCTGCCAACCTATACCATAGCCAGAGCAACGCCAGATTCGAGCCTCATCTGCAACCTATACCACAGCTCGTGGCAACACCAGATCCTTAACCCATTGAGTGAGGCCAGGGATTGAACCTGCATCCTCATGAATACTAGTTGGGTTCTTAACCCGCTGAGCCACAATGGGAACTCCATATTTTTTTTTTCTTTTAACTGCTGCCATTGCCACACATGGAAGTTCCTGGCCCAGGGGTTGAAACACAGCTGCAGCTGCCACAGCCATGGTACACACTGGAAACAAGCCACATCTTTGACCTACACCACAGTTTGTGGCAATGCCAGATCCTTAACCCACTGAGTGAGGCCAGGAATCTAACCTGCATCCTCATGGCAACAATGCCAGGTCCACAAGGGGAACTCTCTGCATTTACATTATTTAATCCAGGAGCCAGAATGGGTTTGCAGGGATGGGAGTAGGGGTCTATATCCAAGAGAACTTGGAAAGATTTGAGACTTAGTAGCTTTGCAATTTGAATCTACCTTAAATCTGCCTGAGTGGTCTTGACTAGATATCTAAGAGAGGCACATTTTTTTTTTTTTTGTCTTTTTGCCTTTTCTAGGGCTGCCCCTGCGGCATATGGAGGTTCCCAGGCTAGGGGTCTAATCAGAGCTATAGCCGCCGGCCTACACCACAGCCACAGCAATGCTAGATCCGAGCCACATCTGTGACCTACACCACAGCTCAAGGCAATGCTGGATCCTTAACCCACTGAGCGAGGCCAGGGATCAAACCCACAACCTCATGGTTCCTAGTTGGATTCGTCAACCACTGAGCCACAACGGGAACTATGAGAGGCACATTTTAAAAAAACATAGAGTTGTTTTCGTAAGAGGGAGATGATCCTAAAATAAAATGGACCCTTGATAACATAACCAACATGGTATCCGGTTGTGAATGTTTCATTAACTATAAGCAATGTTGCACACTCATTTAGCTGTTACCAACCAAAAAAGATGTTCTCAGTTGGTGCCTTTGTGCATAGGTGGCTGGATCCAAACAAGGGGATTTGGGGAAGCCCTTCATCCCAGGAAGCTTTCTTTTCTACATAGAGTCTTTTTTTTTTTTTCTTTTCTTTTGAGTTCTGCAGACTCACCGCATAACCTGTTTTGGTTTCGTTTTTCCATGCTCCAAAATCCACTCCCTTTTACCTTTAGATTTTCAAGTAATTAAGGTTTTTTTTCCCTCCAGAGTGGGCTCTATTTTGCTAGCTATGCCTCGTTTGTGTTTGGAAACCCACACAGATAATAGGGATTACTTCTGACAGTGCTAGATTGGCCTGCTTCAGATGCTGTAATGGCCTTGGTCACAATTAGTTAATGGAGTCCACGTTGGAATGTACCTTATGGCAGCACAAATCCTTATTCATTAAGCTGCCCTAGTTACATCAGGGCAACTTTATTACAGTCATCAGGAGGGCTTGTACTTACCTAATTAACATATATCATAACTATATGCAAGCAGAGTCATGATAACACATGGCAGTTCATAAGAATGATTTCCCCTCACCCTCCTTTAAACAAAGCGTTTCCCACCTTTTTTGATCACTCTCCCTTACCACCCCAAATTTTGATCACCCCTAATATACATATATTTATTCACAAGCTGTATATTTACTAATATTATATATTTACAGAAGTAGAAAGAAGGATGTGAAATGAACCCTGTTTAAGGTTAATTTTATATTTAATAACGTAACAGCCTTTGCTCTCATCTTAGAGCAGTGACATTTTGTGCTTTGCTTAAACAAAATCTTGGTTTATGATACAGCTACCTGAAGGTCTGATTCTAAGTTGTTTATTTTTATACTTGATTTTAATGACTGAAAAATGATATCTCACAAAACATAAATCTAAAAATAAAATAAATGCATTGTTGGATGCATTTACTAAAGCATGATACAGTTTCAAGAAACAGTTATACAAACATTTTGTTGCTGTTCTGTCCTCTCAGCTCTGAGCATAATGTCTTGCCATTTTTAACAAATGGTCAAAACTCACTGAAATTCTTCATTTGGAAGAGTTAGAAGATAAAAATACACTTTTTAGGCAACAAAATTAAATAATAGAAACATTTTCGAATCTACTCTGTATTATATATTTTTTATAAAAATCTCTTGACATAAAACATTTTACTGTTTGAATTCATTTAGTCTCCTACTGCCTTATAGGTACTTCAGGATTGTAAAACTGATTACAAGAAGGTTTAGTCACAGTTAATCTTAAAACTTTAAACAGCAATTTTATTGAGGTATAATTTGCATACAAAACTGCATATTTAAGGTATACAATTTGAGGAGTTCCCTTGTGGCACAGCAGGTTAAGGATCTGGTGTCACTGCAGTGTTTTAGGTTGTTGCTATGGCACGGTCGTTGCTCCTGGCTCAGTAGTTTTTAGATGCTGTGGTCACAGCCAAAAATAATTATACAATTTAATAAATTTTGACATCTCTATGTACCCATGGAACTGTTTGCAAAATCAAGATAGTAAACATATCCATCACCTTCAAAACTTTTCCTTTGTGCCATTTTGTAATCCTTCCTTCCTGTTCCTCTCTGTATTATACCCCACTTTTCCATCAAGCACTGATCTATTTTCTGTAACTACAGATTAATTTGCATTTCCTAGAGGTTTATATACATGAAATCACATAGTATGTGTTCTTTTTTGTCTTGAGTTTTTCAGCCAGCATAATTATTTTGGGATTCATCCATATTGCTGTGTCAGTTCTCTTAATGGGCATTTGGGTTGTTGCCAGTTTTTGCTATTATAAATAATGCCGTTATTAGCATTTACATGCAAGTCTTTCCATGGACATATGCTGTTGCTCTTCTTGGGTTAATACCTAAAAGTGGAAAGGCTGGGTCATATGGGGGAGATATATACTTAACTTTTTAAGAAACTACTAAAATGTTTTCCAATGTGGTTGTACCATTTTACATTCCCACTGCAGTGTATGAGAGTTCCAGTTGCTTCAAATCTTGGCCAACATTTGTTACATTTTTAATTGTAGCTGTTCTAATAAGTGTGTAGTAGTAGTTCATTGTGATTTGAGTTTGCATTTCCCTAATTGTTATTGATGTTGAGCATCTTTTCAGGTGCTTATTTGATATTTATATGTCTTCTTTGGTGATGTATTTGCTTAATTTTTTTGTCCGTTTTTAAAACTCTATTTTTTTTTAGTTATTAGAGTTTCAAAAGTTCTTTATATGTTCTGGATACAAGCTCTTATCGATAAACTATTTTGCAAATAGTTTTTTCCAGTATATGGTTTGTCTTTTTCTTAGAGTCTTTCAAAGAGCAGAGTTTTTAGTTTTAAATGAAGTCTGTTTTAGCAAGTTTTGAATCATGTTTTAGGTGTCATATTTAAGAAATTTTTTTTTTTGCATATAGCTATCCAGTTTTCCCTGCACCATTTGTTGAAATGACTCTCATTTCTCCACGGAATTTCCTTGCATCTTTATCAAAAAGCAAGTGTCTCTAAACATAAGGATTTATTTCTGAATGCTGTTCTTTTCTAGTAATCTGTTTGTCTATCTGAATGCCACTACCACACTCACTTGATTACTGTAGGTTTATAATAACTCTTGAAATCAGATTGTGTATGTCTTCTAACTTGGTTCTACATATGTCTTGAACTTTATAATGTATTGGTTTGTATTTTTTGCTTTAAAGAGTCAATTATGTTTTTATTTATTTATTTATTTATTTTATTTTTGCTATTTCTTGGGCCGCTCCCGCGGCATATGGAGGTTCCCAGGCTAGGGGTCGAATCGGAGCTGTAGCCACCGGCCTATGCCAGAGCCACAGCAACGCGGGATCCAAGCCGCGTCTGCAACCTACACCACAGCTCACAGCAACGCCGGATCGTTAACCCACTGAGCAAGGGCAGGAACCGAACCCACAACCTCATGGTTCCTAGTCGGATTCGTTAACCACTGTGCCACGACGGGAACTCCTAAAGAGTCAATTATGTTTTTAAAGGATACTTAAAAAAGAAAAAATATTTTTACCCACATAGTTACAGTAGCATGTGTTCTTCATTACTTTTTATGGACCCATATTTCTATTTTGTATTTTTTTTTCTCCCTGAAGGATTACCTTTAAAATTTTTATAATTGCAAGTGTGTTGGTGATTAATTCTTTCAGTTTTTGCGTGTTTGAAAAAGTCTTTATTTCACCTGTGTTTCTGAATGTCATTTCACTGGGTTTAGAATTATAAGTTGACAGGTATTCTTTTAGCATTTTAGAGATGTTCCACTATCTTCTCTTTTACATTGTTTGCAATGATAAATTTGCTTTCATCATTGTCTTTCTTCTTCTGTATGTAATGTGTTGTTTCCCTCCTGCCCCACCCACCCACTGGCTGCTTTTAAGATTTTCTCATTATCTCTGTTTTTAAAATTTTTGATTATTCTATGCCATGTGGTCTAGTTTTCTATTTCTTGTGCATGAAGTTCATTGAGCTTCTTAGATCTGTGAATTCATAGTATTTATCAAATATAGAAAAATTTGGGTCATTATTTTTTTCTCAAATATTTTTCAGTGCCCCATTTCTTTTGGTGACCCCAATTGTGTATATATTAGGCAGCTTAAAGTTGTTCCATAGCTCATTAATGTTCTGGGTTTTTTTTCATTCTTTTTTCTTTCTGTTTCATTTGGATAGTTTCTATTACTGTCTTCAACTTCAATAATCTTTAGTACTACAATGTGTAATCTGATGTTAATCCAATTCTGTGTTATTTTTCATCTCAGACATTGTAGTTTTTGTCTCTAGGTTTCATTTGAGTCCTTTTAAATATCTTTCATGTCTGTCTTTAATTTTTTGCAATATGGAATATGGTTGTAATAGCTGTTTAATGACTGCTAATTCTAACATTGGTGTCAATTCATCATGGACTGTATTTTCTTGCTTTTTAGCATGTCTATTTATTTTTTATTGGGTAATAGATATTGTAAGTTTTACCTTGTTGGATGCCGCATGTTTTTATATTACTACAAATATACTTGAACTCCTTCTGAAATGTGCTTGAATTACTTGAAACAGATTGATCCTTTCAGGCTTTTCTGTTTATATTTGTTATGTGGGACCAAAGCAGTGCACAGTCTAAGGCTAATTATTTCCCACTGTGGAGGCAAAAGACTCTTCTGAGTACTCAGTGCCCTGTGAATCATGAGGTTTTCCAGTTTGACTGGTGGAACAGGCACTACTCTTTGTCTTGTATGAGTGATGGGCACTGTTTTTTTGAATCCTTTCAGCTGGTTCTTTCTTTGGATTAGGGTAATTTCCTCATAGCCATGCCATGTCCTGATCAGTCCTTTGCTGAATACTTGAGGGAGACCCTCTGCGGCTCTCTGAAGACCTTTCTCTGTGTGGCTCTCTCAGGTACCCTGGCCTATGAACTCTAGCCAGACTCAGCTATGTCACCTCAATGCAAGGAGTTCACCAGGCTCTGTCTATATTCCTCCTCCCTGCACCATGGCCTGGCAGTTCTCTCAAGACAGTGAGCCAGAAAACCTGAGGGCTCACCCTATTTGTTTCCTGTCTCTCAGGGATCACAGCCCTCCATTGACTGATATTCAGTGTCTTGAAAACCACCATTGTTTTATGTATTTTATCCATTGGGCAGGGGGAGATTCAGGCAGGGTAAAAATCCATTCTTGGCCAGAAGTACAAGGCCCCTGACATTTTATAATCCCAGTTTTTCATGACCAATTAATTATAATTTGTACCCCAATTTCAATTCTGATTTTTCAAAAATGTATGTACCATCATGTTTCTTGATATAGCTAGATTCAGTTCTAAATGTCTGTTCAGAAGTACACAGAACCCAACATGCAGTAGTGTGAATCTTTTCACATCACTCATCAGTTTCTGTGTAAAACGTAGTATCCTTTGCTTAATAGTAGCAGTTTAATTCAGAGCTTCTTGGTTAAGCTAATAACCTTTGAAAGATGCTGGTTCTCTTTCATTTTCAGCGAGCTATAAATTTTACCAAAAGTGTCCATTGCCCTTGGCCCAAACAACAAAATGCTTTTATCATATCGCTTTAGTGGGACATGACTGATGATGGAATAGAATTTATATGCAAAACTACCATATAATTACTACTTGTAGGTTTAGAGGAATAATTTAATGCCAGTTCAGCCTTTTTGCCCTTAAGCATGGGTCAATTTTTATGGAATTCTCTGCCATCTCTTAAGTTGTCAGCATAGGTTCTCACTTAAAAAAATGCCTAAAACTTTATTTTTTTGGTCTTTTTGCCATTTCTAGGGCCGCTCCCACGGCATATGGAGGTTCCCAGGCTAGGGGTCTAATCGGAGCTGTAGCCACCGGCCTACGCCAGAGCCACAGCAATGCGGGATCCGAGCCACGTCTGCAACCTACACCACAGCTCACGGCAACGCCGGATCGTTAACCCACTGAGCAAGGGCAGGGACCGAACCCGCAACCTCATGGTTCCTAGTCGGATTCATTAACCATTGCGCCACGACGGGAACTCCCTAAAACTTTAAATGGTGTCTCAATTCAGTTTAACTTACAATTCATCTGTATTCTTTAATAGAAAATAAATGCAATTTTAAAAGATCAATTGAAGTCTTCAAGCAGAAATGCACATATAAAAACTGACAAAATCAAAATAGCTAAAACTTAAGAGCATATGCTCTGTGTTCACATTACTTTAAACACTTTACATATTTTAAGAACTCACCGAATCTTTATAATAAGCCCAAGACTGTAGGTACAGTTATTATCTTCCTTTTACAAATGAGAAAATTGAAGCACTGAGATGTTTAGTAACTTGCCCAAGGTCACACAGCAAGTAATTGGTGAAATTGGGATTCAAGTTCAGGCAGTCTGGCAGAGGTCATGCTTTTTAACCATGACACTCTACTGCCTCAGGAAAATAAAAACACTTTTCTTTCAACTCTATTACTCTCAGTTTACTTTGAGTTTAAGTTTAAACATATAAATACAGAGAGATTTCTAGGTGAAAACATTCAGTAAACGTTTATTGAACTCATACTGTCTATCAGACACTGTGCCAAGTACTCTCCTGTGGGTATGAAGTCCAGATACAGTGCCTGTTTTCAAAGAGGCCCCATCTGGTGGAACTTTCTAGTTTGAGTGTAAGTATTACATTTTCACATTTAAATGCACATTGAATATTTGGAACAGGGAGGGCTAATGATGTGCTCAACAAATTAAATCTATTTTACTTGCTGCCCAGTGCAGGGACATTATTTGATGTTTTTATAATACACATCAGTTTCCATTTTGGGAACAGCACAATGATTTTATTTTATTTTATTTATTTTTTTGTCTTTTCCAGGGCCGCACCTGCGGCATATGGAAGTTCCCAGGCTAGGGGTCCAATCGGAGCTGTAGCCACCAGCCTATGCCACAGGCACAGCAACGCGGTATCCGAACCGTGTCTGCAACCTACACCACAGCTCACGGCAACACCAGATCCTTAACCCACTGAGCAAGGCCAGGGATTGAACCCACAACCTCATGGTTCCTAGTTGGATTCGTTAACCACTGAACCACGACAGGAACTCCAACAGCACAATGATTTTAAAGCTATATACTATTCTTACAAGGAATTCTATATTTTTGTGAATGTAATGTTAGGTTTTGATTTGTGGTTGCCCTGTTTTTTAAGTATGTTAACCCCTTCCTATATCTGCTTGCTTTAGCCTGATAGTCATATAGGCTTACATACATCATTAAAATAAAAAAAGAATCTATATTTTCTTACTTTCCTTCCCCACATTGTATGATTTTGATATCTTTTTTTTTTTTTAACATCTTCATGTTTAGATCTGTGTGCTGGCTTATTTAAGTGAAGGAATTCTATATTTTTGATAATTTTTTAATGTCTTAGGCCCTTGCCAAAGGTCATATAACTAATAAATGTCTCTCTGTTTTGTTCTGCTCATCTTCAGAATTTAAAATAATTTGTGAGAGCTCTTCTCATGCCTTCTTGAAAACTTAGCTGTGTTAGCATTAATGTTCATTAACTAATTATTATTATCTCTTAATCTACAGGATTACAGTATAAATTGGATGTATCCATTTGGATCAATAATCTACTTATGGTCATTTTATCTGCTTGTGCTGTCAGTAATTGAGAGGGGTATATTGACCTCCCATTTTAATGCTGTATTTTTCAGTTCCATCTTGCCTTTGTAAACATTTGCATTAAAATATTATCCTGAATTTTGAGCAACAAATGTATGTAATTTTCTAACTAAACAAGCCATCTTTTCTAAAATATCTTCTTATAGGCATGAGGTCCCACAAGGATGCTATATTAAGACATTTCAGGAATTCCTCAGTGGCTCAGCAGGTTAAGGATCTAACATTGTAACTGTGGTATGTTCTTGGGCTAGAGACTGAACCCGAACCACAGCAGTAACCCAAGCCACAGCAGTGACAACACTGAGTCTCTAACCACAGAGAACTCTGTAATTCACAATTTTTAAAGTTTATATTCCATTTATAGTTATTGTTAAATATTGGTATATTCCTATGTTGTATCCTTGTAACTTATTTTATATAACCTCCCATTTTGATGGTCAGTTTTTCAGTTTCTTTTTTTAGTTGTACAATCTTCCTTTATATGTTTGGAGATGTTTTATTAAAGCATATTAATAGAACATACTAGATATTTTTTACTCTATGTAATGATCTAACCTTTTTTAACGCTTTTATTGTCTTGAAGTTTTATTTTTTAGATATTATTATAGCTAGCTCAAATTTCTTTAGTTTGCATTTACCTGGTATATCTTTTTTACTTTCAATCTTTCCTGCTCTTTGTGTTTTAGATGTGTCCCTTGTAAAATTATACAGACTTGGATTTTTAAATTTTATATAGTCTGTTAATCTCTGTGTTTTAAAGGATGAGTTTTACTCATGTATTTTTTTGCTTCCTTTTTTTTTTTTTTAGGGCAGCACCCATGGCACATGGAGGTTCCCAGGCTAAGGGTTGAATCAGAGCTATAGCTGTCGGCCACAGCCACAGCAACATCAGATCTGAGCCGCATCTGTGACCTACACCACAGCTCATGGCAACGCCAGATCCTTAACCCACTAAGTGAAGCCAGGGATGGAACCCGCAACCTCATGGTTCCTAGTCAGATTAGTTTCTGCTGTGCCATGACAGGAACTCCTCATATATATTTTTTAATGTTTGTTGATATATTGGAGCTTGTTTTTACCATCTTACTTTTCGCTTTCTATTTGTTTCATTTTTTCTGTGCTTTTTCTCCTTGCCTTAAAAAACTTTCTTATTCTATTTTCCCCCACTACTGATTCTGCAAGATAGCATCATCTCAAGTGAGCTGCCTGGTAACAGGGTTAATGTCAGAAATAGCAGCCAATGGTCAAAGGTAGGGTGGCTTTTCTAAAAGGAGTCAGATTAGCAAGTGACGGGGGGAGAGAAGGCAGGGAGCTGATGGAAGTCATGGATGATGGATTCTAAAACCATTTTTTTTTACAAGTATGAAACAAGGATTTCTGATGGGGACTGGGGGAAAGGAGCATGGGAGTGTGAGATGAATGAAGGTTTAAAATAGAACTTGGAGGGACTGGGTAAGGGAACTAAGCTAAAGGCGTGTAAAAATATTTATGAGTGATACTGAGGGTCCACCTGAGCTTGTAGACCAGGAATTATGCTGGACCAGGGTATAGGAACAGACAAAGCTGACTGTAGCATTGGTACTGGCTTGGGATTTTGATGGGCAGTTGCTGCAGAGGGATGAAGATGTATAGATAGGGAAGATACTGGTGAGAGTGGCTCAAATGTCGAGCCATCTGGAATCTAGGGTAGGGAAGGAAGACAGATCAGAAGGAGACAAGAAGACCATGAGAAAATGGAGGGTGGGCTCAAGAGACTGTGGTTTAGATGAGGTTGAAGAATAGGTATAGTGTAATGAGTTGTGATTGAAAAGTAGGGATTTTTTTTTTTTTTTTTTTTTTTTTTTTTTTTTTTTTTGGCCATGCCCGTGGCATATGGAAGTTCCCGGGCCAGGGATCAAACCCACACCACAGCAGTGACAACACCGGATCCTTAACCTGCTGAACCACAAGAGAACTGCCGAGATTCTGTTTTTTTAAATTTAATTTTTAAAATTAGGAAGCTCCTATTGTAGCTCAGCAGTAACAAGCCCGACTAGTATCCATGAAGATGTGGGTTTAGAATCTGGCCTCAATCCCTGGCCTCACTCAATGGGTTTAGAATCTGGCATTGCTGTGAGCTGTGGTGTAGGTCGCAGATGCGGCTTGGATCAGGCGTTGCTATGGCTATGGTGTAGGCCAGAAGCTGTAGCTTCGATTCAACCCCTAGCCTGGGAACTTTCGTAGCCATGAATGTGGCCCTAAAAAGAAAAAAAAAATTAATTATGGTTGATTTGCAATGTTGTGCCAATTTCTGCTGTACAACAAAGTGACTCAGTCATATATATATTATATATATATATACACACACACACATTCTTTTTAAAAATATTCTTTTCCATCTTGATGAAAAATATTCTTTTCCATATATATATATATATATATATATATATATGTACACACACATATATAGTCATATGTATGTACACATTCTTTTTAACAATGTTCTTTTCTATCATGTTCTATCCCAAGAGATTGGATATAGTTTCCTGTGCTGTACAGTAGGACCTCATTGCTTATCCATTCTAAATGTAATAGTTTCCATCTACTAACCCCAAACTCTCAGTCCATCCCACTCCCTCCCCTCTCCCCCTTGGCAACCACAAGCCTGTTCTCCATGTCTGCGAGTCTGTTTCTGTTTTGTAGATAGGCTAACTTGTGCCATATTTTAGATTCCACATATAAGTAATGTTATATGGTATTTGTCTTTTTCTGACTCATTTCACTTAGTGTGAGAGTCTCTAATTCCATCCATATTTCTGCAAATGGCATTATATCATTATTTTTTATGGCTGATTAGTATCCCATTGTATATATATATATTTACTACATCTTAATCTACTTATCTGTCAATGGACATTTAGGTTGTTTCCATATCATGGCTATCGTGAATAGTGCTGCTATGAACATAGGGGTGCATATATAGTTTTGTCTGGGTATATACCCAGGAGTGAGATTGCTGGATTATATGGCAACTCCATTTTTAGTTTTCTGAGGAACCTCCATACTGTTTTCCACAGTGGCTGCACGAACTTACATTCCCACCAACAGTGTAGGAGGGTTCCTAAAAAGTAGGGATTCTTGAATTTAAGATTTCAGAGGGGAGCAGTTCTGGTTGATCAAGTCCATGAGTGAAAAATAAAGGGAGGATGAACAATATTTAATTCTATTTTCTTATGGTGCTATCTTTGTTTCCTCAGTGATGCTCTTACTTCCTTAGCTTTTACACTGCTTGGTCTCATTATTGTGCCAGTGTGCCTGTCTCATTACAGAACTCTGCTCCATCTCCCAAAACATCAATTTTCTAATAAATCTGGTTTTGCTCTCATTTCCAGGGTTCCTGTGCCATCACTGGTCTTTAATTGCCAGTCAATTGGTAATACCTGTTTTATACAGGAGCCGCTGATTTTTTGGCCAGCGCTTCAAGCCATAATTACACATATGGACATTCATTTCCACAATGCTTTTGATTGCTCTGTTCAATATTTTATAATTGCTTTGGCCATGATCCTGCCTAGAGAGAGCCAGTAGAGCACTAGCTCTAGAATCACATTGCCTAGGCTTGAGTCCCAGCAATTGCAATTACTTGCTGTTTATTCTTATGCAAGTTTTAACCTAACTTCTCCTGAGTCCTCATCTATAAAATGTGGATAATTATAGTACCTCATTCTTGAGGTTGTTGTGAGGATTAAATTAATCAATATATGTAAGGCATATTGTTGCCTGGCATATAATAAATTTGTCAATGAATGGAACTGTTGGGGTGATGATGACAGTGATGGTGACCAGCAACAGTGGTGGCATAGATACATGAAAGAATATTAAAAAGTCCTTGTTCTACCTAAGAGTATATATTCTCCTTCAGGATAAGAACTAAGGTTTCCTCAAGACTACCTAAGCAAGGGCCCAGGAAAGAAGCTTAGCATCTTTCAATTCAATAAAGATCAAGAAATAGGCAAGTACAGCAGAAATTGACAGAACATTGTAAATCAACTATAAGAAAACATTTTTTTAAAACTTGGAAAAAAAAATAGGCAAGTCAAGAACATGTTGAGATTTCAAGAACCTGCATAGCTTTGCTATGTTGTTTATACTCTTTATTGTCCTGTGGTAATTAGTTTTAAAAAAGTTATGCAGATGGCCAACAAGCACTTGAAACAATGCTCAACATCACTTATTATTAGAGAAATGCAAATCAAAACTACTATGAGATACCACCTCACACCTGTCAGAATGGCCATCATTAATAAGTCCATGAATAACAAATACTGGAGGGGATGTGGAGAAAAGGGAACCCTCCTGCATTGTTGGTAGGAATGTAAGCTGGTACAACCACTACAGAGAACAGTATTGAGGTATCTTAGAAAACTATACATAGAACTATCATATGACCCAGCGATTCTACTCTTGGGCATATATCTGGACAAAACTCTCCTTAAAAAAAAAACACATGAGGAGTTCCCGTTGTGGCGCAGTGGTTAACGAATCTGACTAGGAACCATGAGGTTGCGGGTTTGGTCCCTGCCCTTGCTCAGTGGGTTAACGATCCGGCATTGCCATGAGCTGTGGTGTAGGTTGCAGACGTGGCTCGGATCCCGCGTTGCTGTGGCTCTGGCGTAGGCCGGTGGCTACAGCTCCGATTCGACCCCTAGCCTGGGAACCTCCATATGCCGCAGGAGCGGCCCAAGAAATAGCAAAAAGACAAAAAAAAAAAAAAAAAGCCACATGAACCCACATGTCCACATGTTCATTGCAGCACTATTCACACTAGCCAAGACATGGAATCAACCCAAATGTCCACTGGTAGATGATTGGATTAGGAAGATGTGGTGTATATATATACACAATGGAATACAACTCAGCCATAAAAAAGAACAAAATAATGCCATTTGCAGCACCATGGATGGAACTAGAGACTCTCATCCTGAGTGAAGTAAGTCAGAAAGAGAAAGACAAATACCATATGATATCACTTATATCTGGAATCTAATATACGTCACAAAGGAACCTTTCCAAAGAAAAAATCATGAACTTAGAGAATAGACTTGTGGTTGCCAAGGGGGAAGGGGAGGGAGTTGTCGGGACTGGGAGCTTGGGGTTAATAGATGCAGAATGTTGTCTTCGGGATGGATCAGCAATGGGATCCTGCTGTGTAGCACTGGGAACTCTGTCTAGTCACTTATGATGGAACACGTAATGTGAGAAAAAAGAATGTATACATGTATATGTAACTGGGTCACCATGCTGTACAGTAGAAAAAAAATATATATAGATAAATGATAAAAAAAATTTAGTTTTAAAAAAGTGAAAAGGGCTTGTTGTCTAGTTTCAAGGGAAAGCAGAGAGTGAAGCATGATCCTTATTTCCTTTCTCACTTTCTGTCCATACTGAAAGAAATTTTGACTCCCCGACTGTATCTTCAGATTTCTTCCTGACTGGGTTCTTTGACTCCCCGACTGTATCTTCAGATTTCTTCCTGAGGTTTAGCCTTATACTTCCAACTACTTCTGAAACCGAGTTATCTGGATATCCAGTATGCAGCACAAAGTCAATGACTAAAACAAAACTTCTTGCTTTACAGCCACACCTCTTTCTTCTCTTATAGCCCTTACCGCTATTAATAGTTACTAGCTAGTCAGTTGTTTAACCTAAACATGCACGGTAGGCATCTTTGCCTTCGCCTTTTTCATCCCCTGCACTCATGTCACTCCATTCTGTCAGTTCTACTTCTCAAACCTATTCTGTGTTCTTTCTCCTTGATATTCTGGTTTAGGCCTGCCCTATAGCAGATTTGGCGAGTGAGTATACTCCAAACATGTGTTCCAAACACGATGATGGGCCCTTTAACACACATTATTTAATGTTCTTGACAACTTTGTGAGGTAGGTCATTTTGTAGATGAGAAATCAGAGGATGGTAGAAATACAGTGACTTGCCTAGTTGGTTAGAGGCATAGTTAGTAAACCGAGGTTGTCTTTTTGTCTGGGTTGTTGCATGCTACAATAATCCCTTTGTCTCTTTTGAATTGTTTTCTTTCTTTGAAATTTAAAAGTAAGGCGTGTCTGGGATTTCCTTCATGGCGCAATGGATTGAGGATCTGGTGTTGTCACTTCTGTGGTTTTGGTTACAGCTGTGGCACAGGTTTGATCCCTGGCCTGGGAACTTCCACAAACTGTGAACACAGCCAAAAAGAAAAAAAAAAGTAAGACATGTCTGTAAAAAACATTATAACTATGTAAAGTAAAATGTAAAAGTTGCCCCATTTCAATTCTGTTCCCCAAGAGAAACCAGTGATGATGGGTTTTATTCTAGACCATTTTCTTTGCCTATTCAGATGTATAGATAAATAATTTACCAAAGAGATCCTTCTAGTCCTGAAGTGACTCTTTTTTCCCACCTAGGAACATCTTTTCATACAGATCTACCACATTTTAAAAATGGATGCATAGTGTGCCATCATATGGAAGTTTTATTTTATTGAATTATTTCTCTGTTAAAGAACTTGTTTTTGCTCTTATAAATAATGTTGCAGTAACTTTCTTGTATCATATACCTGGCATACACATTTATGTGAGTATTTTTACTAGGTGGATTTTTAGAAGCGATATTGCTTGGCCGAGGAGTATGCATGTTTCATAGTGTGTATGTGCTACCAATTGTACTCTAATTTGTCTTTTTTTTTGGTCTTTTTGTCTTTTGTTGTTGTTGTTGTTGCTATTTCTTGGGCCGCTCCCGAGGCATATGGAGGTTCCCAGGCTAGGGGCTGAATCGGAGCTGTAGCCACCGGCCTACGCCAGAGCCACAGCAACGCGGGATCCGAGCCACGTCTGCAACCTACACCACAGCTCACGGCAACGCCGGATCGTTAACCCACTGAGCAAGGGCAGGGACCGAACCCGCAACCTCATGGTTCTTAGTCGGATTAGTTAACCACTGCGCCATGACGGGAACTCCCTTTTTTTTTTTTTTTTTTTTTTTTTAATGGCAGTATCTGTGGCATATGGAAGCTGCAGAACCAGGGATTGAATCTAAGCTGCAGCTGTGACCTACACTGCAGCTACAGCAATACCGGATCCTTTAACCCACTGTGCCAGGCCTAGGATTGAACCCTTGCCTCCGCAGCAGCCTGCACTGCTGCAGTCAGGTTCTTTTTTTAAAAAAAATGCATTATTTATTAGAAAACATTTGAAAAACGAGCCCTTCGTATTTAGTTTTGAAGTAAGAAATTTTTGTTTTCAGTTCCTTTATAGTCACAATTTTAAGTTTTGGTGTAGTTTGTATTAGTTAAAACCTTACCACTACAAATTAAAATTTTTAATGTGAAAATTTTTAACATTATTATTTTTTAAATGATTTTTATTTTTTCTGTTATAGTTGGCTTACAGTGTTCTGTCAATTTCTACTGTACAGCAAGGTGACCTAGATACACATACATATATACATTCTTTTTCTCACATTATCAGGCTCCATCATAAGTGACCAGATATAGTTCTCAGTGCTATACAGCAGGATTTCATTGCTTATCTGCAGTCAGATTTTTTTTTTTTTTTTTTTTTTTGCTTCTTAGGGCTGTACCTGAGGCATACGGAGGTTCCCAGGCTAGGTAGGGGTCTAATCGGAGCTGTTGCTGCCAGCCTACACCACAGCCATAGCAACACCAGATCCAAGCCACGCCTGCGACCTACACCACAGCTCACGGCAACACCATATCCTTAACCCACTGAGTGAGGACAGGGATCGAACCCACAACCTCATGGTTCCTAGTTGGATTCGTTTCCACTGCACCACGACAGGAGCTCCTGCAGTCAGATTCTTAACCCACTGCACCACAGCAGGAACTCCTCCAACTTGTCTTTTGAATCAGTCTTCTGTGGTATATCTAGAGTGTTCTTTGTAAAATGATTTCGAGGATGTGTTTTCCTAATAACAAAAACAAAGCAACAACAAAGATGTCTGGTGGATTTCTATTGTCTGTGTAATCAATTTAGAAATCCTAAATTTTAAGAGTATTTTAGAGATATTTAATATGGCCCCAACCTATATTTCCTACCATTCTCCTGAGCCAACAAATACATATTCTGTACTATAAGGTAAAATCCACCTATTCTGTAAGAACTTTCTACATGTATAGCTCTCTCTCTAGGCAAGATAGAATTAGTTACTCCCTTCTCTAAGTTCCCATGACAATGTATTATCCCTCTAATAGTGCTTAGTACATTGTACTATATTTGTGTGAATCTGTCTCCCCTACTACTCTGTGAACTTCTTAAGGACAGGAACTGTGTCTTTCTCATCTCTGTATCCCCAGCACTTTGCACAATGCCTCTCGGAATGGATGCTCAACAAATGTGCATGAAATAGGTAAACATGTTTTTGAGGTTGTGGTAGCAATAACTTTGGAAGACAGTAGGTGCTAGAAGTTTGGAAGTGTAGCAGGAAGCTGACCACATCCTGGGAACCTGGAAGCTGGTCAGGAAAGGTGTAATGGGCTTCACTGGCAGAGGTCCTTGTGTGGTTTGCTCCACTATAGAAACCAACTAACTGATTATTTGGTTTAAGAGACTTGTGACTTGAGAACCTTAAAAATACTGAAAATTGAGCAATGGAAGATCCACTTGGTGGAGGGGGAGTTTGACTCAGCTATTTTGCTCTTTTCAGACTTAAGATGCTTATGCTAAAAGACCCAACCCTTTGCCAGGGTCATGAATAAGATTTTCTTCTTGAAAAACCAAAGCTTCTTTATTTTCAGGATAGGATTCATATGGAAATAGGTATGTTAAATAGCTCAGATACTTCTATGTTATTTCTTGAGCTTGGCTGGGGGGAAGTAGGCTATCAAAAGGCTCTAGGGCCATGGGCCTCTTCTGGAATAAACTCCCTGTGTGAAATTAGTTCTCATCTTATTTCAGGCAACTCTGGTAGCTCTCCTGGTCTGGTAGCCTTGAAGAAAGAAGAGGAGAAGAAAAATAGAGTCCATCATGTCAGAGATACTTGACCTCTCCTTTCTGTCTGAGGTGGAAAGGGATTTGATCCTTAATGTTCTACAACGAGATGAGGAGCTCCGAAAAGCAGATGAGAAAAGGATTAGGTAAGAATCCCCGCAAAAGCATGGGTGCCCAGCCTTTCACCAATGATACCCAAATTTTTTCTTATACTTCTCATGTGACTTTCTGAGGAACTTGTATATGATGTTTACAACTCCTCATTGGGTCAGGTTGGGCTCTGAGGCTGTTGCTTTCGCAGAGCCAAATAGTCTTACTGTCTCTACCCCTCAACCTCTCTCTGTCTGACTTATGCACATCCTGAATCACTTGTATTTCTCTTTTGGGTCTTGGCAGGAGACTGAAGAATGAGTTACTGGAGATCAAAAGGAAAGGGGCCAAGAGGGGCAGCCAACACTATAGTGATCGGACCTGTGCCCGGTGCCAGGAGAGCCTGGGCCGTTTGACTCCCAAGACCAACACTTGTCGGGGTTGTAATCACCTAGTGTGTCGGGACTGCCGCATCCAGGAAAGCAATGGTACCTGGAGGTGCAAGGTGTGCGCCAAGGAAATGTGAGTGTTACTTATGGCGGAGAAGAGAGAAGAAATGGAGCCCTAGTTGTTGTTAGGATTTCTCCCCTTGGACTTTTTTGGTTAAATGTCAAGGGCCATTTAAAAAAATTTTTTTTGGCCATGGCTATGGCATGTGGAAGTTCCCGGGCCAGGGATTGAACCTGCACCACAGCAGTGACCTGAGCCACAGGAGTGACAATGCTTGATCTTTAGCCTTCTGTGTCACCAGGGAACTCCTCAAGGGGCATTTTATTTATTTATTTTTTATTTATTTTATTTTATTTTATTTTGTCTTTTCTAGGGCTGCACCTGTGGCATATGTAGGCTCCCAGGCTAGGGGTCTAATTGGAGCCTTAGCCGTCAACCTACACCACAGCCACAGCAACACCAGATCCGAGCCGCATCTGCGACCTACACCACAGCTCATAGCAACACTGGATCCTTAACCCACTAAGTGAAGCCAGGGATGGAACCCGTAACCTCATGGTTCCTAGTCGGATTCGTTAACCACTGAGCCATGACGGGAACTTCTATTTTTTATTTTTTAAATTTTTTATTAAAGTATAGTTGATTTACAGTGTGGTGCCAACTTCTGCTATACAGCAAAGTAACCCAGTCATATATATATGTGTATGTATATATATATATACATATATATATATATATGTATATATATATACACATTCCTTTTCTTACATTCTTTTCCATTATGGTTTATCCCAGGAGACTGGATGTAATTCCCAATGCTGTACAGTATACTTCATTGCTTATCCATTCTAAATGTAATAGTTTGCATATACCAACCTCAAGCTCCCCATTTTATTTATTTTTTTTATTTATTTTTTTGTTTGTTTGTTTTTTTTGCCATTTCTTGGGCCGCTCCTGCAGCATATGGAGGTTCCTGGGCTAGGGGTTGAATCGGAGCTGTAGCTGCCAGCCTACGCCAGAGCCACAGCAACGAAGGATCCGAGCTGCGTCTGCGACCTACACCACAGCTCACGGCAACGCCAGAACCTTGACTCACTGAGCAAGGGCAGGGACCGAACCCGCAACCTCATGGTTCCTAGTCGGATTCGTTAACCACTGCGCCACGACGGGAACTCCAAGCTCCCCATTTTAAAAATTCATCTGTCATTTTCTTTTATTTCTTCCCAGAGAGCTGAAGAAGGCAACTGGAGACTGGTTTTATGACCAGAAAGTGAATCGCTTTGCTTACCGCACAGGCAGTGAGATAATCAGGATGTCCCTGCGCCGCAAACCTGCAGGTATTGAACCTTGAGGTGCTTGACTTCAGGGATAGATCCTCTTGTGTGGAATCCAGTGCATTCCTACTGGTGGTGGCGTTCCTCCGTGGGCTCAGCCCATTTGTGGGGAATATTAAGATGGTGTTGCCAACCTTTCTGCAAGCATGCTGTGTTTCCCTTCCCCCCTCATCACCACCTCTCTGCCATGGTTTTATTTGTCTTGAAGTGAATAAAAGAGAGACAGTGGGACAGTCCCTCCTCCATCAGTCACAGCTGGGTGATGTCTGGCCAGGAAGAAAGATCATTCAGGAGCAACAGAAGGAGCCCAGGTAAGGACCAAGCAACCATTTAAAGAAATGCCACACATTCCTTTAATTCTTGTATTTTTGCTTCTATTTATAAAATGATAGACATTCATAATAGGAAAATTTGGAAAGTATAACAGAGGATAAACGAGGAAGAGAAAGAACATCCCTAGTCCTGCAACCCACATATAAACATTAACATTTTGGCATATTTACTTTGTTCTTTGTAAGAACAATTTGAAGACAGATAGAAATAACACATACTCATTATTAAAAATTTAGCCAGTGTAGGAAACAATAAAGAAGGCAACAATCACCCAAATTCCTACTACCCCAGTATTCCTTTTTTTTTGTCTTTTTTTGTCTTTTTAGGACTGTACCCACGGCATATGGAGGTTACCAGGTTAGGGGTCGAATCGGAGCTATAGCCGCTGGCCTACGCCACAGCCACAGCAATGCCAGATCCGAATGAATGAACGAACTGCATCTGTGACCTACACTACCGCTCATGGCAACAACAGATCCTTAACCCACTGAGAGAGGCCAGGGATTGAACCTGCGTCCTCGTAGATACTAGTCAGATTCGTTTCCGATGAGCCATGATGGGAACTCTTACCCCATATTCGTATTATGTGAAAATTATTTCAGGTATCTTGTGCATATATGTAGATACAAGGGTAGGTGGATGGATAGATTGAAAAAACATTATAATATTGGATCATTATACATTAAATTAAAAACTGTTCAATTTTACTTGAATTTTCTTTTTTTTCTTTTTTTATTACTCAAATGAATTTATCACATCTGTAGTTGTATAATGATCATAACAATCCAGTTTCACAGGATTTCTATCCCACAACCCAAGCACATCCCCCCCCCCCAAACTGTCTCCTTTGGAAACCATAAGTTTTTCGATGTCTGTGAGTCAGCATCTGTTCTGCAAAGATGTTCAGTCTGTCCTTTTTTCAGATTCCACGTCAGCGAAAGCATTTGATGTTGATGTCTCATTGTCTGACTGACTTCACTTAGCATGATAGTTTCTAGGTCCAACCATGTTGCTAAAAATGCCCATATTTTGTTCCTTTTGATGGCTGAGTAATATTCCATTGTGTATATGTACCACTTCTTCTTGATCCACTCCTCTGTCGATGGACATTTAGGTTGTTTCCATGTCTTGGCTATTGCAAAGAGTGCTGCAATGAACATCGGTGTACATGTGTCTTTGCGAGTCGTGGTTTTCTCTGGGTGGGTGCCCAGGAGTGGGATTGCTGGATAAAAGGGTAGTTCTATTTATAGTTTTCTGAGGAATCTCCACACTGTTTTCCACAGTGGTTGCATCAATTTACAATCCCACCAACAGTGTACTAGGGTTCATCCACACACCCTCTCCAGCTCTTATTGTTTGTAGACTTTTTTGATGATGGCCATTCTGGCTGGTGTAAGGTGGTATCAAATAGTGGTTTTGATTTGCATTTCTCTAAAAATGAGTGATGTTGAACATCTTTTCATGTGTTTTTTGGCCATCCGTATGTCTTCTTTGGAGAACTGTCTGTTTAGATCTTCTGCCCAGTTTTGGATGGGGTTGTTTGTTTTTTTGGAATGGAGCTGCAGAAGGTGTTTATAAATTTTGGAGATTAATCCCTTGTCAGTCGATTCACTTGCAAAGATTTTCTCCCATTCTTTGGGTTGTCTTTTCATATTGTTTATGGTGTCCTTTGCTGTGCAGAAACTTTGAAGTTTGATTATGTCCCATTTGTTTATTTTTGTTTTTATTGTCAATACTCTAAGAGGTGGATCTGAGAAGATGTGTTGTTTATGTTGGAGAGTGTTTGGCCTATGTTTTGCTCCAGGAGTTTTATAGTGTCTGGTCTTCTATCTAGGTCTTTCATCCATTTGGAGTTTATTTTTGTGTATGGTGTTAGGGGTGTTCTAATTTCATTCTTTTCCATGTGGCTGTCCAGTTTTCCCAGCACCACTTATTGAACAAGCTGTCCTTTCTCCATTGTATATTCTTGCCTCCTTTGTCATAGATGAGTTGGCTGTAGGTGTATGGGTTGAATTCTGGGCTTTCTATCCTGTTCCACTGATCTATATGTCTGTCTTTATGGCAGTACCACATGGTTTTCAGGATTGTTGCTTGTAGTGTAGTCTGAAGTCCGAGAGCCTGATTCCTCCAGCTCCGTTTCTTTTTCAGGATGTCTTTGGCTATTCTGGGTCTTTTGTGCTTCCAAACAAACTTTAAAGTATTTTGTTCAAGTTCTGTGAAAAATGCCCTTGGTAATTTGATAGGAATTGCATTGAATCTGTAGATTGCCTTAGGTAGTATAGTCATTTTGTTAATATTAACTCTTCCAATCCACGAGCATGGCATATCTTTCCATCTATTTGTGTCATCTTTGATTTCTTTCATCAGTGTCTTATAGTTTTCCGAGTACAGGTCTTTTGTCTCTTTAGGTAGGTTTACTCCTAGGTATTTTATTCTTTTGGATGTGATGGTAGACAGGATTGCTTCCTTAATTTCTCTATCTGATCTTTCATTGTTAGTGTATAGAAATGCCGTCAATTTCTGTGTATTAATTTTGTATCCTGCGACTTTGCCAAATTCGTGGATGAGCTCTATCAGTTTTCTGGTAGAGTCTTTAGGATTCTCTAGGTATAGTATCATGTCATCAGGGAATAGTGATAGTTTTACTTCTTCCTTTCCAATTTGGATTCCTTTGATCTCTTTCACTTCTCTGATTGCTGTGTCTGGGACCCAAAACTGTGTTGAAGAGTAGTGGCGAGAGCAGATGCGGGAATTCTTTCAGCTTTTCATCATTGAGAATGATATTAGCTCTGGGTTTGTCATATATGGCCTTTATGATGTTGAGGTAGGTTCCCTCTATGCCCACTTTCTGAAGGGTTTTTATTAGAAATGGGTGTTGGATTTTGTCAAAGGCTTTTTCCACGTCTATTGAGAGGATCATCAGTTTGTTAATGTGGTCTATCCCACTGATGGATTTGTGGATATTGAAGAATCCTTGCATCCCTGGGATAAATCCCACTTGATCATGATGTACAGTCCTTTTAATGTATTGTTGGACGTGGTTTGCTAGTATTTTGTTGAGGATTTTCGCATCATTGTTCATCAGTGCAATTGGCCTGTAGTCTTCTTTTTTTGTGGAATCTTTGTCTGGTTTTGGTATCAGGGCGATGGTGACCTCATAGAATGAGTTTGGGAGTGTCCCTTCCTCTGCAATTTTTTGAAATAGTTTCAGAAGGAGAGGTGTTAGGTCTTCTCTAAATGTGTGATAGAATTCACCTGTGAAGCCATCTGGTCCTGGACTTTTGTTTGTTGGAAGTTTTTTATCACAGCTTCAATTTCAGTTCATGTGATTGGTCTCTTCATCTTTTCTATTTCATCTTGGTTTAGTCTTGGAAGATGGTACTTTTCTAAGAATTTGTCCATTTCTTCTAGGTTTTCCATTTTATTGGCATATGGTTTCATATAGTAGTCACTTATGATCCTTTGTATTTCTGTGATGCCTGTTGTTACTTCTCCTTTTTCATTTCTAATTTTATTGATTTGAGTCCTCTCTTTTTTTCTTGATAATTCTGGCTAAGGGTTTATCAATTTTGTTGATCTCTTCAAAGAACCAGCTTTTTGTTTCATTGATCTTTTTTAGGGTTTTCTTTGTTTCTATTTCATTGATTTCTGCTCTGATCTTTATGATTTCTTTCCTTCTGCTAACTTTAGGTCTTGTCTGTTCTTCTCTCTCTAGCTGCTTTAGATGTAAAGTTAGCTTGTTTATTTGAGCTTTTTCTTGTTTCCCGAGGTGGGCTTGTATTGCTATAAATGTTCCTCTTAGAACGGCTTTTGCTGCATCCCATAGGATTTGGAGTGTCATAACTTCGTTGTCATTTGCTTCTAGGTATTTTTTAATTTCCTCTTTGATTTCTTCAGTGATCCATTGGTTGTTTAGTAGTATGTTGTTTAGTCTCCACGTGTTTGTGTTTTTTGCAGATTTTTTTTCTTGTTGATTTCCAGTCATATAGCGTTGTGGTCGGAAAAGATGCTTGAAATGATTTCAATTTCCTTAGAGTTACTGAGATTGGATTTGTAGCCCAGGATGTGATCAATCTTAGAGAATGTTCCATGTGCACTTGAGAAGAATGTGTATTCTGTTGCTTTTGGATGGAATGTCCTATAAATATCTATTAAGTCCATCTGGTTTAATGCATCATTCAGGGCCTGTGTTTCCTTATTGATTTTCTGTCTGGATGATCTGTCCATGGCTGTAAGTAGGGTGTTAAAGTCCCCCACTATGATTGTGTTATTGTTGATTTCTCCTTTGAAGGTTGTTAGCAGTTGCCCTATATATTGTGATGAACCTATGCTGGGTGTGTGGATACTTAAAATTGCTATATCTCCTTCTTTTTTTCTTTTTTTGTCTTTTCTAAGGCTGCTTCTGCAGCACATAGAGGTTCCCAGGCTAGGGGTCTAATCAGATCTGTAGCCACTGGCCTACGCCAGAGCCACAGCAATGTCAGATCCGAGCCGTGTCTGCAAACTACACCACAGCTGATGGCAACGCCAGATCCTCAACCCACTAAGCAAGGCCAGGGATCGAACCTGCAACCTTGTGGTTCCTAGTTGGATTTGTTAACCACTGAGCCACAACAGGAATTCTTATATCTCCTTCTTGGATTGATTCTTTGCTCATTAGCTAGTGACCTTCCTTGTCCCTTAAAGTATTCTTCATGTTAAAGTCTATTTTGTCTGATATGAGTATTGCTATTCCAGCTTTCTTTTGATTCCCGTTTGCATGGAATATTTTCTTCCATCCTCTCACTTTCCGTTTGTATGTGTCCCCAGAAGTGAAGTGGGTGTCTTGAAGACAGCATATATATGGGTCTTGTTTTTGTATCCATTCAGCCAGTCTATGTCTTCTGGTTGGGGCGTTTAGTCCATTAACATTTAAGGTAATTATTGATATGGATGTTCTTATTGCCATTTTATTCATTGCTTTGGATTTGTTTTTGTTGCTCTTTTTTCTTCCCTTCTTCTCTTGTTCGCTCCTCTTGTGGTTTGATGACTATCTTTAGTGTTGTACTTGCGTTGATTTTTCTTATTTGTTTGTGTATCAATTGTAGATTTTTGGTTTGCAGGTATTCTGAAGTTTTGATATAAGAGTCTATGTATACACGAGATTGTTTTAGGTTGTTGGTCTCTTAATTGCAAGTGCATCTCCAGTGTCCTGCATTTGTACCCTCCTCTTCTCACGATTTCTGGTTTTGGTGGTATAATTGTGCCTGGATGATTTTGTATCTTTACTGTAGATATACCTTTACTGGTGAGCCTTGTCATTTGTGGAATTTTTGTTTCCGGTTGTGGCCTTTTCTTTTCTGCCTAGAGAAGTTCCTTTAGTATTTGTCATAAAGCTGTTTAGTGTTGCTGAATTCTCTTAGCTTTTGCTTGTCTGTGAAGCTTTTGATTTCTCCTTAAAATCTGAATGAGAGCTTTGCTGGGTAGAGGAATCTTGGTCAGAGGTTTTGTCCTTTCATCACGGTAAGTATATCATGCCACGCCCTTCTGGCCTGCAGAGTTTCTGCTGAAAAATCTGCCAATAACCTTATTGGGGTTCCCTTGTATGTTACTTGTTTCTTTTCCCTAGCTGCTTTCAAGATTTTCTCCTTGTCTTTAATTTTGGTCAGTTGGATTAATATGTGTCTTGGGGTGTTCCTCTTGGGTTTATTTTATATTGTGCTTATTGTGCTTCCTGGATTTGAGCGAGTGGCTTTTTTCTCATGTTAGGGAAGTTTTCAGCTATTTTCTCTTGGAGTATTTTTTCTGTCACTTTCTCTCTCTCTTTTCCATCTGGCGCCCCTATAATATGGATGTTGATGCATTTAACGTTGTCCCAGAGTTCTCTGAGACTCTCTTCATTTGCTTTCAATCTTTCTTCTCTTTCCTGTTCCACATCCGTGATTTCCACTAATCTGTCCTCCACCTCGCTTATTCATTCTTCTGCCTCCTGTATTCTGCTGTTGGCTGCTTCTAGTGAATTTTTTATTTGTTATTATATTTTGCATCTCTTCTTGTTTAAGTTTTATATCTTGTATCTCTTTGGTCAGTGTTTCCTGTAAGTTATCCATCTTTGCCTCCAGTTTATTTCCAATGTCTTGCATCATCTTCAGCATCAACAGTCTAAAGTCTTTTTCCTGGAGGCCAAGAA
This sequence comes from Sus scrofa, assembly GCF_054392235.1. Lineage (NCBI taxonomy): Eukaryota > Metazoa > Chordata > Mammalia > Artiodactyla > Suidae > Sus > Sus scrofa. Next base: position 92,474,712 of record NC_139401.1, on the reverse strand, counting down.
TCTCCTCATCACTTAGCTAATTTTCTGGGGTTTTTCCTTTCTCCCTCATCTGAGTTATAGTTCTCTGTCTTTTCATTTTTATAGGTTTTTGGTGTGGTGACATTTTTACAGATACTAGAGTTGTAGCCTCTCTTACTTCTGGTGTCTGCCCCCCTTATGGCTGATGTGGGTACAAGGGCTTGCTGTAGGCTTCCTGATGGGAGGGGATGATGCCTGCCCCCTGGTAGGTGGAGCTGATTCTAATCCCTCTGGTTGGTGGGGCTTAGTCTCTGGATGGGATTAGAGGCAGCTATGTCCCTGAGGGGTCTTTAGGTAGCCTGTTTACTGATAGGCGTGGTTGTGATCCCACCTGGATTGTTGTTTGCCCTGGGGCTTCTCAGCACTGACTGATGGGTGGTGCCAGATTTTCCCAAATTGGCCACCTCCAGAGAAAGGCACACTGCTGAATATTCCGAGAGCTTTGCCTCCAATGTCCTTCCCTCACAACAAGCCACATTCACTCCTGTTTTCCCAGGGTGTCCTCCAAGAACTGCAGTCAGGTTTGATCCAGATTCCTATGGAGCCTTTGCTTTGCCCTGGAACCCAGTGCATGTGAAAGTCTGTGTTTGCCATTGAAGAATGGGGTCTGTTTTTCCCCCAGTCCTGTGGAGCTCCTGTGCACAAGCCCTACTGGCCTTCAATGCCAGATGCTCCAGGGGCTCTTTCTCCCAGTGCCAGATCCCCACATGTGAGAGTTTGATGTGGGGCTGAGAACTCTCACTCCTGTAGGTGAGTCTCTGTGAAGCAGTTAGTTTCTGGGAGGCATGGGGTTTTTTATATCATGTGATCACCCATCCTACCTCTTGATGTGCCCTCCTCTTTGTCTTCTGGAGTAGGATATCTTTTTTAAAGTTTCTGGTCCATTTAGGAGAAGATTGCTCAGCCTTTTGCTGTGAATTTTTTTGTTTTTTAAATTGAATTTTAATAGAATAAAACATTGAAATAAAATACAGGAATTGCTAATCTTCAAACAAATGTTTCTTTACCGTAAAAGATATTAGTTATTAACATCCCTCTAAGCTTAAGAAAAAAATATTATGAAAACCATTGAGCAGTTAGTCATTTTTTGTAGTATCTTTTTAGTAACTGCCTTATCGAGCTATAATTCACAGATCATAGAATTCACCCATTAATAGGGTACAATTCACTGGTTTTTAGTATATACACAGAATTGTGCAATCATCATCTCAATTGATTTTAGAAGTTTTTATCACCTGAAAAAGAAACCTTGTACCCTCTAGCTATCACTGCCCCCACCACCTCCATATATTTCCCCATCCCTAAACAATCACTGATCTACTTATTTCATTTTTTAAAGTTTTATTGACGTGTAGTGTATTTACAATGTTGTGATCATTTCTGCTTTACAGCACAGTGATTCATGTCTACATATACACACATCCATTCTTTTTCAGATTCTTTTCCATCATTGATCTACTTTTAATCTTTATATATTTGCCTATTCTGAGCATTTCATTTAAATCAAATCATAAAATATGTGATCCTTTGTGACTGCCTTCTCTCACTTAATGTAATGTTTTCAAGGTTCATCCACGTTGTAACATGTGTCAGTACTTCATTTTTTTATTGCCAAATAATATTCCATGTATGTACATACCCTCATTTGTTTATCCATTCATCTATTGATGGTCATTTGGGTTGTTTCCACTTTTGGGCTATTACGAGTAATGCTCTTATGAACATTTGTTATGAGTTTTTGCATGGACATATGTTTTCATTTCTCTTAGAAATATACCTAAGGGGGTTCCCATCATGGCGCAGTGGTTAACGAATCCGACTAGGAACCATGAGGTTGTAAGTTCGATCCCTGGCCTTGCTCAGTGGGTTGAGGATCCAGAGTTGCTGTGAGCTGTGGTATAGGTCGCAGATGCGGCTCGGATTTGGTGTTGCTGTGGCTGTGGTGTAGGCCAGCAGCTACAGCTCTGATTAGACCCCTAGCCTGGGAACCTCCATATGCTGTGGGGGCAGCCCTAGAAAAGGCGAAAAGACAAAAAAAAAGAAAAAAAAGGAAAAAAAAAGAAATATACCTAAGGAGTTGAGTTGCTGGGTCAAACAGTAATTCAGTCATTTTGTAATGTAGTTTTGTAAATGTTTTTCAATATTCAACATTACCTGTGGACTATGCTATGAAAGAGGAGGAGATTAGATTTCTTACACTTCCTCCCAACACTTTCCCCACTACCACTTTCTATTTGTCACATTATTTTTTCTTTGTCAGGAATTACAACATTTGTATCCTGTTATGAAACCATAAATCATCTGCTTTTTGTCTGTTTAGTTTTAGTTCATATTTGGAAGGCTTATGTGCTTACAACCAGGCTTTGGACCATGGTTTATCTATATTTCTGAATCCTTTACTTTGACCTATTTCTTGATTGTCTGGATTTTACCATTGAGAAGTTCCTTCAGGAAGGGCTTGTGGGGAGTCCCATCATGGCTCAGTGGTTAACGAATCCAACTAGGAACCATGAGGTTGTGGGTTCGATCCCTGGCCTCGCTGCTCAGTGGGTTAAGGATCCAGCATTGCGGTGAGCTGTGGTGTAGGTTGCAGACTTGGCTTGGATCCCGCATTGCTGTGGCTCTGGCGTAGGCTGGTGGCTACAGGTCCAGTTTGACCCCCAGCCTGGGAATCTCCATATGCTGTGGGAGTGGCCCAGGAAATGACAAAAAGACAAAAAAAAAAAAAAAGGGCTTGTGGGTGCTATATTTATTTTATTCTGTCATGTTAAGAATATCTGCCCAGTCCCTTTATGAATTTAAATGATGTTGCAGCTGGAGATTACATTTTTGGGTCACACTTTCTTAATCTTAGAATGTTGTAGACATTACTCCACTGTCTTCTGCCACTGAATGTAACTGTAAAGACGTCTGGGGCCAGCTAGCATTTTGTTTTTCTCCCTTGTAGGTAACTTACAGTGTGTGTGTGTGTGTGTGTGTGTGTGTGTGTGTGTGTGTGTATGTGTATGTGCACACGCACGCAGACACCTGCATGCATGTGCATGCATGCATGTGTGAATAAGCCTAAAAAAATTCCTTTTATTTTCCTTGAAGTTTAGTAACTTAACAAGGATAGATGTCAGTGGTGCTCATCCTGTTTCATTTTTCCTAATATGCAGTGTACCCTTGATGAGTTCTTTCTTCATTGCTGGAAAATTTTTCTGTATTGTATCCTCTGAACTCTTTCTATTTCACTGGTTAAGTTCTCCACTTCAGGGTCATTGGATTTCTTTACCTTCCATTTCGGTCCTTTTTTCCCCTATCAAATGCAAAAGAGAAAGAAAGGTGAAGGCTTTAACCATAATCGCACAACCCTTTCCTCTGTGCTGTTGTGTTGATTTTCAGCCATTTTGTTTCTTCCCTTTCCTCCCTTCTCCCCTCCCTCCCTTCCTTTTTGCTATATCTAATTTACTTATTTGAATGAATGATCTTGTTGAGGTTTTAATTTATTCTTTGCTCTCCATTTTCCTTTTTCCTCTAATTTTGTTGTTTCATCATATTGTGTTTGAGCTCTTATACTTTATCAAATCTATATTTTTATTAAGTTCCTGTGTAAGTGTAAGTTCCTCTGTAAGTGTAAAGCATTCACAAGAAAGCTACTTATTTTACTATGTTTATATTCTCCAGAATGGGTTCTTTGTCCATTGTGCAAGTTTTTTCTATTTCTCCTCACTCTATCGCCTATTTATATATCCTCCAGACAACCTCTTTTCATTCCACTCATGTTTAGCATAAGATGTACTACCTATATTTTTGTTTGCTCTGATAATAGAATTCTCGATAGGCTTTTCACCTTAAGTTGACAAGATTTATTTCTTCCCCACACTCAGTTATACTTCAGTTTAAGGGTAGAAGTTGCTTTCTACAAAAGACCTGTACTCTGAAAACAATACAGCACTAATGAAAGAAATTGAAGATGACACAAACAGATGGAAAGACATACTGTGTTCTTGGATTGGAAGAATCAATATTGTTTAAATGATAATACTACCCAAGGCAGTCTATAGATTCAATGCAATCCCTATCAAATCACCAACAGCAATTTTTACAGAACCAGAATGAATAACTCCAAAATGTGTATGGAAACACAAAAGGCCCTGAATGGCCAAAATAATATTGAGAAAGAATGGAGCTAGACGAATCAGGCTCCCTGACTTCACACTATACTACAAAGCTACAGTCATCAAAATAGTGTGATAGTGGCACAAAAACAGACACATAGATTAGTGGAACAGGATAGAAAGTCCAGAAATAAACCCACCTATGGTCAATTAATCTACAACAAAGGTTGTAAGAATATATAGTGGAGAGAAGACAATCTCTTCAATAAGTAGTCCTGGGAAAACTGGACAGCTATATGTGAAAGAATGAAATTACAACATTCTTTGATACCATATATAAAAATAAAATGGATTAAAGACCTAAATGTAAGACCAAATATTATAAAACTCCCAAAAGAAAAACATAGAACACCCTTTGACATAAATCGCAGCAATATTTCTTTGGACCCATCTCCTACAGTTGTGGAAACAGAAGCAAAAATAAGCAGATGGGACCTCATTGAACTTAAAAGTTTTTGCACAAAAAAGGAAACCATAAACAACATGAAAAGACAACCTACAGAATGGGAGAAAATATTTGCAAATCATATGATGGATAAGGAGTTAGTATCCAAAATATATATAGATATACAGCTCATATAGCTCAACATCAAGAACACAAACAACCCAATTAAAAAGTGAGCAGAAACCATGAATAGACATTTTCCAATGAAGACATATGCTCAATAGGCACATGCAAAGATGTTCAACATCACTAATCATTAAAGAACTGCAAAGGATGTGACCAACAAGGGCTTAATTTCCAAACTGTACAAACAGCTCATATAGCTCAATATATTAAAAAAATTTAAAAATGAGTAGAAGACCTAGATAGACATTTTTCCAAAGAAGGCATCCAGATGGCCAACAGGCATATGAAGAGGTGCTCAGCATTGCTAATTATTAGAGAAATGCAGGTTAAAACTGCAATGAGGTACTACCTCACACCAGTCACAATGACCATCATCAAAATATCCACAAATGACAAATGCTGATGAAGGTGTGAAGAAAAGGGAACTGTCCCTACACTGTTGGTGGGAATGTAAATTGGTGCAGCCACTATGGAGAAAGTACAGAGGTTCCTTTAAAAACTAAAATTTGAGTTATCATATGATCCAGCAATCCCACTCCTGGGCATGTATCTGGAAAAGATGAAAACTCTAATTCGAAAAGATATATGCACCCTGTTGTTCATAGCAGCATTATTTACAATAACCAAGACATGGAAGCAACCTAAATGTCCATTGTCAGATAAATGGATAAAGAAGATATGTGTGTGTGTATACACACACACACATAGATATAGATATGGGATATTTACTCAGCCATAAAAAAGAATGAAATAATGCCATTTGTAGCAACATGGATAGACCTAGCGATTATCATACTAAGTGAAGTCAAAGACAAATATCATATGAGATCACTTATATGTGGAATCTAATTAAACTATACAAATGAACTCACTTATAAAACAAAGAGACTCACAGACATGGAAAATAAACTTATGGTTACCAGAGGAGAAAGGAGGGGAGGGATAAATTAGGAGTTGGGGATTAATAGATATACGCTACTGTATATAAAATGGATAAACAACAAATACTTACTGTATAGCACAGGGGACCATATTCAATGTATTATAATAACCTATAAGGGAAAAGAATAAAAAAAAAGATATATATATCTTTTTTTTTTTTTTGCTGTATGCCTGAAACATTATAAATCAACTATACTTCAATAAAGAATTCAAAAAACTTGGGAAATGAGTTCTTGCCGTGGCCCAGTGGTAGCAAACCTGACTAGTATCCATGAGGATACGGGTTTGATCCCTGGCCTTGCTCAGTGAGTTAAGGATCCAGTGCTGCTATGAGGTATGGTGAAGGTCACAGATGCGGCTTGGATCCTGTGTTGCTGTGGCTGTGATGTAAGGCTGGCAGATGTAGATCTGATTCGACCCCTAGCCTGGGAACTTACATATGCTGCAGGTGCAGCCCTAGAAAATTAAAAAAATTAAAAAATTACTTGAGACAAAAAAATTGCTTTCTGTATACTTTTCTGTAATTCGAGGGGAGGAGCAAAAGATAACTTAGGGATTCTGGTTTTCAGTCTCCTGAAATTCTCTTAAATGTCTGGGCTCACTCAGTCCTGCTTTGGATGCATCCTCTAGATTATACCAGTGCCCTGAGAGATGACGTCCTTCAGCAGGCTTATCTACCTCTGTTATGGTCCCCTGTGCAACATGCGGTTGCAAATCATGAGGATTTTTGTTTTCCTTGTCTCACCCTAGGACTGCCTATTTGCTTATTTAATCTCTATACCTTCATATTGGAAGGAGTTTTGCTGGTAGGAATGTACAATGGTGCAGCCACTTTGAAAAACAGTTTATTAGTGTCTTAAATTAAATGTGCACCTACCCTGTGAGTCAGCAATTACATTTCTAGGTGTTGACTCAAGACAAGCAAACACATGTGTCCATACAAAGACTTGAAGCAAAAGCATATGTCCAAACAAAGACTTGTACATGAAGGTTCATAATGGCTTTATTGGGGATAGCTATGGCCTAGGGACAGAAATTTCCCTTCATGGCTCAGTGGTTAACGAACTCGACTAGGATCCATGAGGATGCGGGTTCAATCCCTGGCCTTGCTCAGTGGGTTAAGGATCCAGCATTGCTGTGGCTGTGGTGTAGGCTGGCAGCTGTAGCTCCGATTCAACCCCTAGCCTGGGAACTTCCATATGCCATAGGTGCAGCCCTAAAAAAAAATAATAATAAAAAAACCCCTAGAGACAGCCCAGATGTCTATCAACAGGAGAAGGGATAAACTCTGCTTTGTTTACACAGTGAAATACTATTCAGCAGTGGAAAGTAATGGACTGCTGATACATGCAGCAACAGGGATGAACCTCAGAATAATTACGCTGAGTGAAAGAAGCTAAAGAAAAAAGAGAACATATTGCGTGATTCTGTTTATATGCAATTCTAGAAAATGCAAGCTATTTTTTTTTTTGTGACAGCAGATCATCCCTTCCTTGGAGATGGGGTGGGCGAGAAGGGAGGGATGGATTATGAGGGGGCATGAGGAAACTGGGGGATAGTAGATGTGTTCACTAACTTAACTGTGATGGTTTCACAGGTGTATACATATGTCAAGCTCATTAAATGCACTCTTCAACACATGCAATTTATGTCTGTTACAGCTCAAGGTGCAAAGGAAAAAAATGACAGAAAAATGTGACATTGTTATCTTTCCACATCAGCACCAAGGATCTGCCTCATTGTTTTTGCTTTCTGCATGGTGTTGCATTGTATGTATGTACTATGACTTTATCCACACAGCTTTGGGTAGGTGACTCATCTGTTCTAGGTGATGAGGCCCCCCTTTTCCTTTGTGGATAGGATAAGAATGGCTTTTATTTCCTGAACCTGATTAACACATCTGACATCATTGGTCAGAATGTAATTTCTAAAGCCAACTGTTTCTGGCTGTCTATGACCTCTTTGTCTTATTGGACCCAGAAAACTCGTATTTATCCTAAACATGGAAACAGATTAAATGGCCATAAATGATCTTTTCCATAAAATTATGGAGCCTCAGAGATAAGCTAATTTACCTCCCTTATTTTTACAGAAAAGAAAGCAGGATAAGTGAGATCATAGAGATAGTTAGAGCCCAGGACTCCTGTCTCTTAGTCTATTTTTCTGTTGCACAGATGTCAAATAATTGCTTTTTTTGCCCTAGGGTAGTTTGTATCAGCTCTGGATCAGTATGTATTAATCTTTAGGAAAATATACAAGCAGAAAACACTCTCGATGGGCCATTATTAAACTGTATCTCTAGAGGAATGGTTCTACTTTGGGTTCTTTATTCTTTGTAGAAAAGGGCAAAAAATAATGATTCTAAAGTTAAAGATGAAATCAATCTCCTTGCTGTGTTTTGAACTCGAAAGCTAATACATCTTTCAAGAAATGGCCGTTGTTTCACCTCTGGCATGCCCTAGGATTTCAACCCTGGGTGTCTGTTTTCATAGAGCTTTCTTAAATATCACGTTAAGATAACTTGGAGAGTTGACTTTCTACTGCCTAAGACAGTACAGATTTTGGTTACTTCACTCTTTGTTCATTTCTTATTAGTTTGTTCATTTGTTTAACAAATATCTACAAATGCCTACTATTTGCTGAGCACTGTTTTAGGCACAGGTGAAGATGACAAAATCCTTTGCTTTGAGGAACTTAAATTTGAGAGCGAGGACACAGACAATAAATGACAAATCACGTAAATATGTCGTACATGAGGTGTTGATGAGTTCTTTGGAGGAAAATGAAGTAGACTGAAAAAAGGATGTGCCAGGAAAGCCTGTGTATATATAGGATGTTTTCTTTTAGGCCAGTGAAGGGAAAGCCTTAACAATAAGATGGCATTCGAGAAAAGATATGATGCAAAGAGGGCGGAAACCCTGAGAGTGTCTGGGAGAAAGGATTACTTTCTAGGCAGAGAAAGCAGGTGTAGAGACCTAACATGAGTTTGTGTTTGGCATGTCTGAATCATTTGTGAATGGTGAGAGAGGGGGGAGGGTAGGGGATGAAGACAGATGGGGTGAGAAGCAGATCAGGTAAGATTTTGTTGGCACTTGTAAGGACTCCTCTATGAGGAGGGCTCTGAGTGACATGGTATTATTTTTTCTTTTGTTAAATTGGGGTAAAATTCATTCAACATAAGATTAATAATTTTTAACAAAGTATACAATTCAGTGGCTTTTAGTACTTTCAGAATGTTATGCAACCATACCCACTGTGTAATTTCAGAACATTTCTGGCGGGCTGTGCCTGTGACACGTGGAAGTTCCCAGGCCAGAGATCGAACCTGTGCCACAGCAGTGATGATGTCAGATCCCTCACCTGCTGAGCCACACAGGAACTCCTAATTTCATAACATTTTCATCACTCCAAAAAGAAACCCCACACCTATTATGCAGTCATTCCCTATTTCCCCCAGACACTAATCTACTTTCTGTCTCTTTGGATATTCCTATCCTAGACATTTCATATGAATGGCAGCATACAGAATATGGCCATTTGTATCTGGCTTATTTTACCTAGCATAATATTTTCAAGGTTCATCCATGTTATAGCATGTGTCAGAACTTTATTCAATAATTTTTACCATCTGTATTTCATTGTATAGCTGTTCCACATTTCCTTTATTCATTCATCCTGTTGACGAATGAACATTTGGACTGTTTCTACTTGTTGGCTATTGTGAATAGTGCTGAACACTGGGATGGGACACAAGCTTTTGTGTGGACACATGTTTTCAGTTCTCTTGGATAGATACTGAGGAGTGGAATTGCTGGGTCATGTGGTAATGATGTATTTGATTTATATATATATATGTATATTTACATATATATATATATATATATATATATATATATATATATATTTAAAGAAAGTGGATCTTTCTGCAGCATTAGACTTTGTTTATTTATTTATTTTGCTTTTTAGGGCCATACCTGTGGCCACAACATATGGAGGTTTCCAGTCTAGGAGTTGAATCCCGAGCTGTAGCTGCTGGCCTACACCACAGCCACAGCAATGCAGGATCTGAGCTGCATCTGTGACCTATACCACAGTTCATAGCAACTCTGGATCCTTAACCCACTGAGCGAGGCCAGGGATTGAACCCACATCCTTATGGATACTAGTTGGGTTTGTAACCTGCTGAGCCACAACAGGAACTCCTGATTTATATTTTAAAAGCTCATTTTGGCTGCTTTGTTGAGGATAGATTGTATGGGGACAAGGGCAGAGTTCAGTTCGGAGACTGTTGCAGCCATCCAAGAGCTAGGTGATGGTGGTTTGGACTTGAGCAGTTGCAGTGGAGTGAGTGAGGGCTTGTTATTTTCTAGATATCCATTGAAGGTAAAGTCAAGAGGATTTGCTAACAGATTGTATTTGTATTTTGAGAGAATGAGGGGACCCAAGGATATTTCTTAAGATTTTTGACCTGAAAAATGAAAGGAGGGAGTTGCCATTTGGTGACATTGAAGGAAGATCAGGTTTGGGGAAGGATTAGTGCTTTAGTTTTGGACTTGCTATGTTTGGAACATCCCAGCAGAGATGTTATGTAGGCTACTGGAAGTAGAAGTCTGGTATTTGAGTAAGAGATAAATTTGGGAATTGTTAGTTTATAAAGCATATTTGTTTATTTTTAATTAATTTTTTGCTTTTTAGGGCCACACCACGGCACATGGACGCTCCCAGGCTAGGGGTCAAATCAGAGCTACAGCTGCTGGCCTATGCCATAGCCATAGCAACATGGGATCCGGGCCACATCTGTGACGTACACCATGGCTCATGGCAATGCTGGATCCTTAACCCACTGAGCAAGGCTGAGGATCAAACCCAAGTTCTCATGGATACTAGTATTTGTTTCCACTGTGCCGCAACAGGAACTCCCTATGTAGCATATTCAAAGCCATGAGACTAGATGAGATCATTTAAGGATAATTCTAATTAGTAAAGAGAAGCATTCCAAGGAATAACTGTGGTCCTAATCCAAAGATTAGAAGTCTTAGAGATGAGGAGAGACCAGCAAATGAGATTGAAAAGGAGCAGCCAGTGAGGTCAGAGGACCAGGAGAGTGTGGTAGCCTGGCAGCCAAGTGAATTTTCTTGAGATACTTGAGGAAGAATGATTTTTTTCCTCTTATTCTCACAGATTCTTGAGGTAAGTGTCCAGGAATAGTGATCTTCCCTTTAGAGATGAGAACTGCTGTTTTTAACACCCAGGTTCATCCTTCATTAAGCAGAAAAAGAATTCTGGCATTGTGAATAATATCTTAAAAGCATACTCTCTCTATATATGTATATGTATACTTTAAGCCCCACTGAGGGCATTTAGTTAAGAATTCAGTCAACACGCAATTGAGTGCCTGCTCTATGCTAATTTCTCTTCTAGGCATTGGGAATGCAGCAGTGAACAAAATATGTGGTCATTGATTTCCCAGATCTTACTTAGTCTAATCAAGGAGAAAGACTTTAAACAAATGATTTGTTTAAATTATTGAACAAATTAAATAATTTGTATAAAAGACATAAATAATTATGCATATGATGACTGCTACCAAGACATCAGGGTGCTTTAGGAGCCTATAGGAAGGTTAGAAATCTAGACTTGTGGTGGTGGCATGGCCAGAGAGATCTGGAAGAATGGACGAGAAAGACCAGAAGAGGGAGTAGATTTAGCCAGATGAAGAAAAATGGCCATTGTGTAAAGATCATCCCAGGCAGAGAAAAGAGGGAAAAGGAAGAGGTTTGGCATATTCAGGGAACCAAAAGAGCTACATCATTGTGTAACGTAAAGTATAAGGAGAAGTGGAGGATGACTGAGGAGTTGAACAAGGGTCAAATCATAAGGATCGTCTTGCCATGCTACGGAGTTTGAACTCATTCCCAAGAGCGATGGAGAACTGCTGAGCAGTTTTCAAAGTATATTCAAGAGTTCTCTTGTGGCACAGCAGGTAAAGTATCCAATGTTGTCTCTGCAGTGGCTCTGGTCACAGCTGTGGCACAAGTTTGACCCCTGGCCCCAGAACTTCCACATGCCATATATATATATATTCAGCTCTTAGAAAGATCATTTAAGCTACCATTGTGAAAGAGCTGGAAGGAAGCCTGGATTTCTGGCAGGAGAACCCACTTCCTTTATGGGCTGCCTCTTGGTTTTTCTTCTAGTGTGCCATTTGATGTGCCCAAGCTGAAAAGTGGAAAGAGCGCACTGGAGGCTGAGAGTGAGAGTCTGGATAGCTACACAGCTGACTCGGATAGCATGTCCAGGTGAGATGCCCCCAGTCTCTGCCCCTCCACTCAGCCGAGCTGCTTCCACCCCCTAACACACACACACATACACATGCACTTCAGCATGTGGAAGTTCTGGAGCCAGGGATTGAACCCACACCGTGGGTGTCACAACAGTGACAATGCTGGATTCTTAATCTGCTGTGCCACATGGGAACTCCAAAATTTTCGTAGTTTTTTTGTTTGTTTTGCTTTTTGTTTTTGTTTTTTGTTTTGGCTGTGCCCACAGCATGTGCAAGTTCCTGGGCCAGGGATTGAACCCTCGCCACAGTGATAACCTGGGCTGCTGCAGTGACAATCCTGGATCCTTAACCTGCTGTGCCACAGGCCACAAGAGAAATCCTTGACCTACCATTTCTCTAGCACCAGGGTGTGGGGATCTGCTGCCTTCAGTGTTCTTGGTTCTGTCCTCAGCAAGGTGAATGAAGTATTTTCTTCAACGTTGCCAACAAGTTTTCCAGTAGCACTTTTGCTCTTGGCTCTGAGCACAGAGTTCTGGAACTTGCTAACTTCCACAGCCTGCTTCACCTTGGAGGAGTCTTCCTGGACCAGCAGCAGCATGGGGTGTGAGTGTGTTTGTGTTTGCGCAAAGTTGCTTATCTGATGGTCTGCATTCCTTCAGTGTAAATGAGATGTGAGGTTTACCTTCTGGATTTGGTTACTGTAGTGACCTCAAGCCAGTGTCTCTCCTTCCATAGAGCTTGGGTCACTAGATCGAAGGGGAAGGGGAGGAGGTGATTTTATTATAGCTTCTATGTCTGCCTCAGGAGAGACTCTTTGGATAAATCTGGCCTTTTTCCAGAATGGAAGAAGATGTCTGCCCCCAAATTTCAAGTAGAAATGGTAAGTTTTAGTTGGTTGGTTGATATGTGTCTTGTGTCTCTCTGTTGCTGTTTCTTTCTTCTTCTTTTCTCAAGAAGAATTTAAATCAAGAATTCAAGTAAACAAATTTTAGGTCCAGTTCCCTTGGGAGCATTTGCTAAGGTTTTGGTTGAAACGTGAGAATAATAGGTTTTGTATTACTTCCTAGGAATAAATTAAATTCCTAAGATTAATCTTTAAGATTTGTCATAGTTTAGTGAAAATCTGAGCCTTCTTCCTTACTCCCACCCTCCCACCTACTCAACTGTCATTTTCCATTTCCTTGCCCTTATCCCTTCCTAGGAAACGCAACCTGGGGGTCAAAATGTGGTGTCTATCGATGAGGGTGAAATGATATTCAAGAAGAACACCAGAAAAATCCTCAGGCCTTCAGGTAGCCGGTTGCCCTTCATGGCCTTGAGATTGAAGTTCTTGAGTACTTGTTGGGTTATTGGTGTGGAGAAGAGTAGGTTTCTTTGATTTGGTTTTTGGTTTTCCACTCAGAATACACTAAATCTGTGATCGATCTTCGCCCAGAAGATGTGGGGCATGAAAGTGGCTCCTTAGGAGACAGAAGCAAATCTGTCCCAGGCCTCAGTGTGGATATGGTAAGTACCCTGGTATTTCATTTGCTTGCTATATGAAATTTTATATACCAGAGTTCCTGTCCTGGCTCAGTGGAAACAAATCTGACTAGTAACTATGAGGTTGCAGGTTTGATCCTGGCCTTGCTCAGTGGGCTAAGGATCCAGCGTTGCCATGAGCTATGATGTAGGCCTCAGCTGCAGCTTGGATCCTGCATTGCTGTGGCTGTGGCACAAGCCAGCAACTGCAGCTCCAATTCGACCCCCTAGCCTGGGAACCTCCATATGTCGTGGGTACAGCCCTAGAAAGCAAAGAAAAAAAAAAAGAAAGAAATTTTATATACCTAAAGTTGACTTTCCTACCTGATGCTCTAAATTCATGTGTTTAATTCTTTAGGAAAAGGTAACATGAATCTTGATTTCCCGAAATTTCTAAAGTAAATCTGGTTGTTGAATTACTTAAAGAAACAGACTGTCTCTTTCATTTTCTACACATTGCTTGATATACAATTAGGGGCTCAAATAAATACTTATTTTTAATAAAATGTAGAGATGGTTGGGTTGGGGAAGCCTCATGAGAAAGATATTATTTTGAAATTTGAGAAGGATGGTTGGAATATAGTTTAGAAGCATGAAATGGGGAAACATAAGAATAAGTATGTATATGGGCACATGACACCTTAGGGCTTAGCAGCAATTAAGGCCCCTACTCAAGGAAGGAGATTAGTCTTTGAACTTTTTCTTTTTCTTTTTTTGTCTTTTTAGGGCCACACCTGCAGCATATGGAGGTTCCCAGGCTAGGGTTCGAATCGGAGCTATAGCCGCTGGCCTACGCCACCACCAGAGCCACAGCAATGCGGGATTCCAGCCGCATCTGTGATCTACACCATAGCTCATGGCAATGCCAGGTCCTTGACCCACTAAGTGAGGCCAGGGATCAAATCTGCATCCTCCTGGATACTCATCAGATTCATTTCCACTGAATCACAATGGGAATTCCTGAACTTTTTCTTATTTTTATTAACTCTGAATCTATATTCATTGTTTCAGGAAGAGGAAGAGGAAGAAGAAGACATTGACCACCTGGTAAAGTTGCATCGTCAGAAGCTAGCCAGAAGCAGCATGCGAAGTGGCTCCTCCATGGTAAGTTGTAGTAGTTCTGTGGCTATAGACATGTTGGGGTACTGGGAAGGAAGGAAGGACCTCCCTAGTGCAGAGTCAGGATCTGGGGAAATTCTAGTCACTCTTTCCAAGTAAATACAATGCATTTGTTTGTTCTTTTCCTCAATTTGGACAGTAGTTGCTTAGTATGCAGTGAGGTGACTTTCTCAGATTCTGCCCTGGAGATTCTTATATCAGGTAGTTAGGGCTAGGGAGGTTCATCATAGCTTTGTCAACAGTAACCCATAACTTCTCCCCTAAAAAGGTCCCAGGCCAGGAAGTGAGCAAGTTCATATTTCTTCATCAGGGCATGCTCCAAATATTGTATTTAAGGGCAGTAACTGCCATGAGAAGGGCCTTGGCAAGGGTTAATTGGCATAAGGATATGATTAAGAAATAGCAGTACCAATCAGAATCATGAAGTTAAAGGCACATTTTAAGAATCAGAGCCTAGGAGGAGTTCCCATTGTGGCTCAGCAGGTTAAGGACCTGATGTTATCTCTGTGAGGATGTGGGTTTGATCCCTGGCCTCACTCTGTGGGTTAAGGATCCGGAGTTGCAGAGGTGGCTAGGATCCAGTGTTGCTATGGCTATGGCGTAGATCTCAGCTACAGTTCTATTTTTATTTTATTTTATTTTTTTTTGTCTTTTTGCTATTTCTTTGGGCCGCTCCCGCGGCATATGGAGGTTCCCAGGCTAGGGGTCGAATTGGAGCTGTAGCCACTGGCCTACGCCAGAGCCACAGCAACGTGGGATCTGAGCCGTGTCTGCAACCTACACCACAGGTCATGGGAACGCCGGATCCTTAACCCACTGAGCAAGGGCAGGGACCGAACCTGCAACCTCATGGTTCCTAGTTGGATTCATTAACCACTGCGCCACGACGGGAACTCCTCAGCTACAGTTCTGATTTGACCCCTGGCCCAGGAACTGCCATAGGCTGCAGGTGTGGCCATAATAAGAAAACAATTTTTTAAAAAATAATCAGGGACTAGTTTCTGTCTAAAGTATGAAGATTAATGTTTAGGGGAAACAGGATGTTCCTGGAAGAGAATGGTGGGCTTGCAGAGTGGATTATTACTGAGATCCCCCCGCCAGTTCTGATACAGGCACTTTCCTTTATACGTCTTGAGAGGAATAAGGTGGATAAAAGAAACCCACAGATAATGAAGTCCCCTTGTTTTAATTAGTAACTGACTCCTTCTAGCTAACATTGTAGCATATATAACATATACCAAAATTGGACTCAGCTGCACCTTACCTTTCTTCCTTGCACACCTTCTGGGGCAGTTGAAAATTAACAATAAAATGTGTAGGAAGAGGGCAAGAAGAGCAGCTTGGAGTCTAGGGGAGCCGTGAGCTGATAGATGACCCTAAGCAGTTGGGAGTGTGCACTGTCTTTTATATTCTGGGTACGAGATGGTTGGTGGTACTGGCTTATTTATTGAAGGGGCTTTTGTTTTGTTCTGTGACTGGGGGCTTTTTCCTGAGAGAAAATATGAGCAGTGTGGCGGGGGAGCATACCTTCGCCAGATGTTTGTGGGTGCTTTCTCCTCAGAGTACCATTGGCAGCATGATGAGCATCTACAGCGAAGCTGGTGATTTCGGGAACATCTTTGTGACGGGCAAGGTTACCTTTTCACTGAAGTATGAGCAGCAAACACAGACTCTGGTTATTCATGTGAAAGAGTGCCAGCAGCTGGCCTATGCCGACGAAGCCAAGAAGCATTCGAACCCGTGAGTGCTTCTGGACCCGATGTGGTGCTCGGAGATGATGGCTCAGACCCCGGCATCTCTCTGGGCACCCTGGAACCGAGGCCGTCACTTCCTGGGAGGACAGGGAGGTGGGATTGAGGATGGTTAAAGGAGATGTGGGAAGGGGACCAGAATTGTGAAGATGCAATAATGACATGTCTGAGAGGGCCTGATGTGACATTTTCATTTTGTCATGGTGTATGTATATGGAGAGCAGGGAAGTGAAGAGTGAGCTTCTGAAAAGACAGGAAATTACTTGATGTTTTCCTTGGTTTTTAGCTATGTGAAGACTTACCTTCTGCCTGACAAATCCCGCCAAGGCAAAAGAAAAACCAGCATCAAGCGGGACACCGTTAACCCGCTCTATGATGAGATCCTCACAGTAAGTATCTAGAGCCCAAGAGTAGAACTTGTTCTGTCTTGTGTGCTGAGCTGTAGCTATGTCTCTGTTACCTAGCTGGTCCACGTAGTTTTCCATGGCTGTGTCTGTGTATGAGGATATCCTATAGGCATCTCTTCATGTTCCAGCCTCCTAGAGAAGAGACAAAAGTGGACCTAGCTTTCTTGGATTGCTGTGCTGTTGAGCTCCACGTGGCCACAAATTCATTCTGAAAACCTGAAAAGCCAGTTGGGGTCAGGAGTCTCCCAGGCAGTTCTTTTTGAATATTCTGGTGTTCTCTTGCCCACTCAAGGAAAAAATGAATATTCTAGACCCTTCCACAGAATGTGGTAGGTTTTTTGTGAAATAGGGTAAGTGGAAGCTCTGAGTGAGGAACCTCAAAGTGCTTAAGGACTAAAGTAATTTGATATTCACTTTGGGTCTGGTTGCTCAGATTTTGGAGTAGTCTTTTCATGAGGAATTACCATGAACTAATCATGTTGGGCTTCTTTCCTTTCACAGTATGAGATCCCAGAATCTGTCCTGTCCCAAAGGACTTTGAAGTTCTCGGTTTGGCATCATGGTCGTTTTGGCAGAAACACTTTCCTTGGAGAGGCAGAGGTCCAGATGGATTCCTGGATGCTTGATAAGAAACTGGATCATTGCCTCCCTTTACATGGCAAGGTAGTCTACTTTAACAACTCCTTGCAGAGTTTGAATCTGAGGTAGAATTGTCTGCACTGATTTCTGCTGGGACATGTTGGTAGTCTTGAAATGTAGCCTTGTGTGGAGTTCTAGCACACTCTGCTGGGGGTTCTGAGTTTAACAGTCATTTCAGATGCACTGGAATGGCAAGTGTGAGTAATCTCCGCGTAGGCCAGGCAAAGGACAAAGTCATGGTTTTCCTTTGAAGTCTTTCATATGCATGCCAGGCTTTGCCTCCTAATCTTCCAGAGTTTGAGCATGCCATAACATCCTAACTTATGCCTCTTCTGCAAGCTAACCTTTTGGTTATCCTAATCTGCACTCCTTTTCCAAGCTATCCTTTTCACTAAAGAGGTGGGAAGTAAAGCAATTCATGGAATTCCAATGGCCATAATCTTGGTCACATAAGCCAGGAACAATTTTACTTTGGAATTGGCATCTCAGGTGAGAGTGTAGCAATGTGCATAATAGTGCCTGGGAACTGAGTGCAGACCTGGATTTGAATCCTGATTCTGGGATTTGCCAGCTAGGTAAGTCACCTAACTTTTGGGAACCTTATTTCTTCATCTGTAAAATAATAGATGAAGAATAGAGATAATAATATTCCTCTTCCGCAGGATCATATACAAAGTACTAATCAGTGCCTGGCACATAAAGGACATTTAGTAGGTTACTGTCATTCTGGTTAAGATGAAATTGCTAAAACAGAGTTTGGAGTTTCTGTTGTGGCTCAGTGGGTTCAGAGCCCGACTAGTATCCATGAGGATGCAGGTTCAATCACCTGGCCTCTCTCAGTGGGTTAAGGACCCAGCATTGCCACAAGCTGTTGTGTACATCACAGACACCCTTGGATCCTGCGTTGCTGTGGCTGTGGCATAGGCTGGCAGCTGCAGCTCTGATTGGATCCCTAGCCCAGGAACTTCCATATGCCATGGGTACAGCCCTAAAAGGACAAAAAGTAAAAAAATAAGGCAGAGTTTTGACACCTTAATTATCAAAACTGTTCCCTGGCAGGGTTTTTCTATAAAACTTTTTTACACTAGCATTTTCAATACTAAAAACAATACATGGTCATAGAATACCTTTGGAAAATAGACAAGGAACTAGGAGTAGTGGCTGCCTCTAGAAAGAGAAACTGAGGTGGGAGGGTCATTTAGTTATGTGTATGCCCTTTTATAACATTTTATAATGTTTGAACTTTTTACCATGTCTACATATATTGCTTATTAAGAACATTAAGAAGACACACATGGCTCAAAATTAAAATAACAGGAGTTCTCTGGTGGCTCAGTGGGTTAAGGACCAGCATTGTTACTGCATGGCTCAAGTTGCTGTGGCCAGGTTTGATCCCTGGCCCAAAAACTTCCACATGTTGCAGGCATGGCCAAAAAAAATTTTTTTTTGAAATAATGTAGAAGTATATAAAAAGAAAAGCAGATTCAATTCCCTAGAAATAACCATGACTTGGATATCTTCATAGAAGTTTTGTATTAAACAGCACAGATAGACCCACATGAATTTATATTTTTTCTTTTTTACACAAATGGACTCATGTAAACCTCATTGTGTATATAGATCTTGATTTTTTTTCTGTCTTCTTTAGGGCCTCACCTGTGGCATATGGAGGTTCCCAGGCTAGGGGTCGAAAAGGAGCTGTAGCCACTGGCCTATGCCACAGCCACAGCAGTGCCAGATTGGAGCTGCGTCTGCAACCTACACCACAGCTCACAGCAATGTCAGATCCTTAACCCACTGAGCGAGGCCAGGGACCGAACCTGCAACCTCATGGTTCCTAGTTGGATTCATTAACCACTGAGCCACTATAGGAACTCCTTGATTTTTTTATTTAACAATTTGTTATTTACCATGGACATTTTTTCTAGGCCATCATTTAATAGATTTATCTCATTTTAATTGCTGGAGAGTATTCTTCATGTGCCTGTATTAGAATTGATTTACAGTCCCCCCACGGATGGCATGAAAATTGTTTACCTCTTTTTTTTTTCTTTCTGCTATCAAAGCTCTGCGGTAATAATATATCTTGGCTTTCATTTGTGAATGTAACTGTAGGAGAAATTTTTGGTGGTGAAATTGCTGAGTCAAAGGACATGTACATCTAGTGTTTTGATAGCTACTGCCCTCCAAAAATACTGACATTAAAGATGTCCCTTTAAGTACTAATAAAAACGGGAAAGCAGTTATTACCAAACTATAGTACATTATTGGAAATTTAGAGTTTCTTAAGCATTTGGCATGTAAGTTATTCTCTCAGGGGCCTATAGTTGATAAAATTGTATTGAAAATATCACTGTAAAACATCATGTAAACTGCCAGTAAAAAATGCCTTACATCACAAGAAAAAGATGCACTAGAATGGAGCTGTGTGTTCATTGCAATTATTTTGAGCCAGGATGAAAATCTGCTACTGAAACAAATACTCCAATTTCCAGCTAAGGCTAAACTCCAACAATTTTTAAGAGTCCACTGAAGTTCACATCTGGAGCCTAATAAATTGTGTAGACATTTTATAAACAACAAAAAGACCACTCCAGTATTACATGTCTACTTTAACTAAAAGCATTCTACATTTGTTGACTCAGAGTTTTCTTTTTTTTCTGCCATAGTGATCTGTTTGCTCCCATTCAGTTTTCTTTTCTTGGCCTCCATCTCCACAATTTTTTCATATCTCTCCCATATACTACACTTCTATGTATTCTGGGTATGTGGTGCCTTTTTCCAAACCAGTGGGGATTATGTCTTCCTGACATACTATGTTCAGAACTGAGGCCCTAGGTTAGAGGAGCCCCAGTGAACACAGGCCAGTGAAAGAGTACCTGTGATCAGCAAGAGCACCAACTTATGCTCTGGGTACCAAAGCATAAGGAGCAAGTCACACAGGGCCGATACAGTGAAGAGTGCTGCTGCCCAAGGCCACTTGCTACTCATCCCAGACACCCACTCATTCATGCTTGTAGTCACTCAGGAAGTATTTGTGAAGCACCTACTATGTGCCAGGTACTTTGCTAAGTGTCAGGCATATTAGGATGAACAACAACAACAAAAAGGCTTGATTCCTGTCCTCCTGGCATTTGGATCCTGGTGGTAGAGACAGTCATTAATCAGAAGTAACATAAACTGGATTTCCCTGGTGGTGCAGTGGATTAGGATCCAGCGTTGTCACTGCAGCAGCTCGAGTTGCTACTGTGGCACGGGTTTGGTCCCTGGCCCAGACAATTTCACGTGCTGTGGGTGCAGCCGGAAAAAAAAAAAAAGGACTTTTTATGTCTGAAAATCATAAAAGTGATACATGCTATTCTAATTAAAAACACACTTTAGGAGTTCCCTTCATGGCTCAGCGGTTAACAAACCTGACTAGGATCTGTGAGGATGTGGGTTCGATCCTGGGCCTCGTTCAATGGGTTAAGGATCTGGCATTGCTGTGAGCTGTGGTGTACCTCACAGACTCCGCTCTGATCTGGCGTGGCTGTGGCTGTGGCTCACAGCTGTAGCTCTGATTCGACCCCTAGCCTGGGAATGCCGTATGCCGCAGATGTGGCCCTAAAAAGCAAAAAAAAAAAAAAACAAAAAAAAACAAAAAAAAAACCTTTAGATATACACAGAGTAAAAAGCAAAGGTCCTTTTTCATTTCTCCATTCTACTTCCCACCTTAGGAGACACAAGTGTTAAGTTTGTCTGTATCCTTCTGGGTTTTTCTATATAATGTCATATAGTGGTTAAAAGCTTGGAGTCTGGAACCAGTCTGTCTGAATTTGAATCCTGGCTCTGTCAATTGCTGTGTGACCTTGGCACGTTACTCAACTTTTCTGTTCCATAATCTGTAAAATGGGGATAGTAGTACTCATGGGGACTATCTTTAAGATTAAACAAAATGGGAGTTCCCGTCGTGGCGCAGTGGTTAACGAATCCGACTAGGAACCATGAGGTTGCGGGTTCGGTCCCTGCCCTTGCTCAGTGGGTTCACGATCCGGCGTTGTCATGAGCTGTGGTGTAGGTTGCAGACGCGGCTCGGATCCTGCGTTGCTGTGGCTCTGGTGTAGGCCGGTGGCTACAGCTCCAATTCAACCCCTAGCCTGGGAACCTCCATATGCCGCGGGAGCGGCCCAAGAAATAGCAACAACAACAACAACAAAAAGACAAAAAAAAAAAAAAAAAAGATTAAACAAAATGATATACTTAAAGTATTGACGACATTACTTGGCACACAGTTCTATATGAAATAATATTGATAATAATTGTTATTTATACACATATATATTCACATGTGCAGATATGAATATATTAATATGAGTGGGATACTTTTTATGCATCTTGCTTTGTTGACTTAACAGTACATCTTGGATATCTTTCCATGTCAGCAAATAGAGGTTCACTGCATCCTTTTTGATGATTGCATGCCACATGCTATATGAGGATATTATAATCACTCATTTAACCTTTCCTGCATTGACTGACATTTCAGTTGTTCCCACTTTGCAGCTATTACTAACAATGTTGGTAGTAAGATTCTTCATCATAATGTCAGTCCCCTGTGAGTTTGTATGGACAGCCTTACTGGAAGACCTTTGAGGGTATTTGGGATCTAGTAACTATATCCCCTAAATAGCGAAATAGTGGGCATTGCGGAAGACTCTTTGTTAGTTCTTCTGCAGCTCCTTTTGAAGAAACTGCCTTAGAATCTGTGGCTGCCATGGCCTAGTGATCCTGGCAGATATTCATAAGGAGGAGGGTGCTTTTATGCTATGAAGCTGTTTTGGGGAGTAGTTTTAGAATCTCCTCAGCAAGAGGTCTCAACAAGTCTTGACCTGTTGGATTTCTGTGTTTCAGATCAGTGCTGAGGCCTCAACTGGCTTGCCATCACACAAAGGCGAGTTGGTGGTTTCATTGAAATACATCCCAGCCTCCAAGCTCCCTGTTGGAAGTGACCGGAAAAAGAGTGAGTTTTCTTTGGGGCCCTGGATTTAGTTCTTAGTTTTCTGGACAAGATCTGTGTGATGTGGTGGTGGCTAGCGACTAGCGCTGTGGGAGAGACCGGATTGCAAAGTGCACTAGATCATCTTCTAGGGAAGATTTCTTTACTCAGTAAGACATTTCTGTTTTTCAACCAGAAGGGAAGGCCTTAAAGTTGGAATACTTTTTTTTTGTTTTGCTTTTTATTTTGTTTTTACTTTTTAAAATTTTATGGCTGCACCTGTGGCATATGAAAGTTCCCGGGCCAGGGACTGAGTCCGAGCCACAGCTCCAACCTACACTGCAGCCATAGCAATGCTGGATCCTTTAACCCACTGTGCCAGGTCGGGGATAGAACCCATACCTCTGCAGCAACCTTAGACACTGCAGTCGGATTCTTAACCCACTGTGCCATGGTGGGAACTCGTTGTTGTTGTTGTTGTTGTTGTTGTTTTGAGGCCATTAACTCGGTCTTGGTCCAGCTCTGGCAAGCTACTAAGAGGTCAGAACAGAACAGAAATTTTGGGACTGAGACGGGGTGGTTGGAAGGGGTGGTATATAAGTATAAGGGGCAGGAAGTGGAAGGCTGAGGAAGAGTAAATCTACACACCAGGCACGGTGCTAGTGACTGTGGATATGGAGGTGAATAAGACATGATATTTTCCGCCCCTTGGAAAGAAAGACAATCATATGCTAAGATGGCAGTGATGAATTCTGTCTGGTTACATTTGGAAGAGTTAAAGAGGAAGTAATAATGATACTGGACTTAAGACTTTACCAGGCAGAAAAGAGGATGGGGTGAGGAGAGCATTTCTGGAAGAGGAGATAGTGTGGGAGAAGGTTTGAAAAAGGCCTGGTAAATGTGGGGTTATATGTGAGTGTGAGGCAGTGAACTTCTTAGTTGAGTGGGGCTGGAGTTATGGTATGCAGATGTGGGGGTGGTGCTACAATTATTGATGAGCCTGGAGCCTGGCTGAACAGGGCCATGAATATAATGGTAAGGAGTTGAACTTGATGCACTGACCACGGGGTGCCAAAGTTCTTAAAAAGTTACCTGCAGCAAGGTCTGATCTAGAGGATTTGGGGAAATCAATGAGGTCCCTAAGAAGGGTGTGCAGAATGACTAGAGAAGAGAGACAGGATAGAATCATAGGGAACATTTTAAAGAATGAAGAAGGGAAGAGAAGCCAGGGCAGTAGAGGGTTATCATGGGAGAACAATGCAGGAGAGAGCTTGAGGAAGGGAGTGGGGGTTGTCAACAGAATTGAAATACCACTGGGATGTCAGCCCAATGAAAAGACACAGCTCATTGGCATTAGTTGGCATTTTCAGTGGATTAGTGGAAGCAGAAGCCAGATTTCAGTAGAAACTAGGCTGAGTGAATGGGGCAAAGGAGTAGAGGCAATGAGTGAGGACTTTTTTTTCCAGGATAACTGATGGTGATAGAGAGGAGAGCCATGGAAGAGAGCTTGAAATGGAGATAAGGTTGAAGGGAGATTTTCTTTTAAAAGGACTTTTTTAAAAGAGGAAGTGAGATTCACATATGTTTAGACTGAGGAGATGGGATCAGTAGAGAATGAGATATTAAAAATGGGAAGTGGGGATTGAAATCATTGAAATCATGATAAGTCTTGTTGACATGGGGATGGGATCCAGGATACAAGAGGAGGAGTTCCCCTTTCCAATCATTCAACAAATATTGGGCAACTTTCTCTATGCCTCAATATTCTCATGGATAAAATGAGGACAATAAGTGTATATCTCATAGGATTGTTTTGAGGAACAAATGCTTTATGTAGAATTTGGCATGTAGCCAGCTTTCAATAAGCCTTTATTGCTATTGTTATTATGAATTGAGTACCTATTGCTCACTGTCAGGCACTGTGCTAGGTTCTGAGAATCGAAGGCAGATGTGGTTCAATTATCATGGAGTTTGCTGTCTTCAGGGGCAAGGAGAGGAACTACTATGTAGATGAAGCTCAAAAGAAATCTGGGGGTATTGGGGCTCACTTGCTATGGCTGACATCCCTTCCAGGTAAAGTTGGGGAAGGTGGCGAGCTCCAGGTGTGGATCAAAGAAGCCAAGAACCTGATGGCTGCCAAATCAGGAGGGACGTCAGACAGCTTTGTGAAGGGGTGAGTCCCTGGACCAGCACCAAACTAACCAGTTTCAGGACCAGAGAGCTAAGAGAGGAACCCAATTTAACTTTCCTCTGTGGATATTATCCCCGTGTGTCCTGCCACCTCTAGCAGCCAACTTTGTTCCTGAAATTAGGTAATGGCCCAACCCCCACTACCACGTTTGCAACTGGTCTGAGCTCAGTTTGGACTGGGCTGTAGGGGTCATTTCCAGACAGGAGAGGAGACAGTTAGGTCTGACTTTCCCTTTATTACAGACTTACACTCTTAATTGATCCTGAATAAAAATCTGTGTCCCTGACTGGCAAGACCTGGGGATTCAGGACTTTGTTCCCCACAATATTTAAGCAGTGCCAGCTTTCCCCAAGTGACAGCTCACCCCACTGACTTAAGTTCTCTAGCACATCATGTTTAGCTATGCCTACGGTTATTTCTGTTGGTTTTATTAAAGGAGACGTCACCCAATGGAAACGGAATCGAGTATTTTAAACCCATTTTTGGTGGCGTATAGACAATAGCTCCCTAACAATATTGTATTAATTTTCTCTTCAGGTTAAAGGAAGTGAATCAGGTGAATGATCTAGTGGAGGTACTAGGAACTCTGCTTCAGCAGATTCAAAGGAGGGAGTGTGTGTCCTCGGATCTGAGCATTGACTCAGCTTCCTAGGCTAGGTCTAGGGTAGGGGAGAAGGGAATTTAGATAGATATCACCCGCTTCGAATAGGCTGTTGATTCCTCCCCGCCCTCTACCAGATACCTCCTTCCTATGAGGAACAAGGCCAGTAAGCGTAAGACTCCCGTGATGAAGAAGACCCTGAATCCCCACTACAACCATACATTTGTCTACAATGGTGTGAGGCTGGAAGATCTCCAACACATGTGCCTGGAACTGACTGTGTGGGACCGGGAGCCCCTGGCCAGCAATGACTTCCTGGGAGGGGTCAGGCTGGGTGTTGGCACTGGTGAGAGCCTCTCCCCCGACCCTCACTCTCCTCAAAGCTTCCTGGGTAGTTCACTCTGAATAGACCCATCCCCCTCCCTACACAGCTCCACTGCCTCAAGAGTTGTCTTCTTTCCTTACAGTTAACGTTCAACCTGTATTTACTGAGTTCAACCAGTATTTGCTGTACAGGGCTAGGGGGAGGCTGAGGTCATGCACTGTCATGTGTACAGATAAACAGGACCCTGACTGCCAGGAACTCCATCATCATCCCACCAAAAACATCTAAAAACCTACCTGGAGCTGTACCTCTGACTTCTGCCTTCTATCCTGTGACAGTGAAAGAAAGGTCCTAGCAAAGGTTATGCTCTTTCTAAGCCTTCTGGATCACACCATCACCTTCTCAATGACCTCGCTTCTGGAATCTCCTCTCTCTCCTGTCTGATCAGTTTCATTCTCTGCCTCCCTCCTGGAGGTGAAAGCAGATATGCTCTGGTATTTCCCATTTTAAGACATAGAAACAAACCTTCCCTTGACCCTGTGCCCCACTTCTGATTTCTTAAGAAGAGTTGTCTCCATGTTCTCACCTCTTCTTTAGTCTTCAGTCCAGTCTTCAGTCTGTGATCTAGCTTCTGTCCCACCATGCCACTGAGCAATGCCAAAATTTTGTTTTCCTCTTCCTAGAATTTTCAGGCCATTCAACTTCACTGATCACTCCCTTTTTCTTGAAATGCTTAGCTTCAACTGACACCACATTTTTCTTTGTGGCATCTTTATTATTCACCCGAACTCTAAATATTGGTGCTTCTCAAGGCTTTTTTTTTTTTTTTTTGGCTGCACCCATGGCATGTAGAAGTTCCCAGGCCAAGAATCCAACCCATGCCACAGCTGTGACCTGCGCCACAGCAGTAACAGTGCCAGATCCTTAACCACTAGGCAACCAGGGAACTCCAAGACTTAGTCTTAAACCTTTTTTTCTCTCTCTATAGTCTCTGCATTCCTGTGGCTGGAAATATTGCTTGTATATTAATAATTCACATAAAGCATTTAACACAAATCATCTAGAATGATGTGCTTACAAATGTAAGCCAGTTCATGTCAGTCTCTTGCTTAAAACCCTTCAGGGTCGCCTCCTGTACTTAGAAGATAATCCAAATTTCTCATCATGCCCACAGGCCCCTGTGTAATCTGGACCCTTTGTTACCTGATCCATCCTGTAACATTCTCTTGCTTGCTCACTGTGCTTCAAACACCATGATTGCTTTCTGGTCTTCAAATGTATCAAGCTTCTCCACAATTAGTGTTCCCTCTGCCTGGAATGGCTGGCTCCTTCTCATTCCTTAGCTTTTGACTCAAAAGTCTCCTTTGCAGAGGGACCCTCAGACCAGTTCATCTAAGGGAGGCCGTGATCTAGGCACTACAAATCATCCTGGTTATTTGCTTCATGACACTTACCTCACTATCTGAAATACTCCTGTGGATTTACTTTTTTTTTTTTTTCCTGTGGATTTACTTTTGTATTTTCTGTCTTCTCTATTCAAATGTGAGCTGCCTTCAGGGAGGACTTTTTCTGCTTTGTTCACCACTGTATTTCCATCTCCTGGAAGGGTACTTCGAACACAGTAGGCACTCAGTAAATGTGTGTTGAATGAAATGAACATGTAAGAGAATAGAAATGAGGCCACATATGATCCCATATTGTCTAAACTTCAAGCCTGGATTCTACAGCTAGAAAAAAAGTCATTCAGCTCCCTTCCTTCCTTCCCTCCCTCCTCTCCTCCCTCCCCTCCTCCCCTTCTCCTTTCCCTCTCCTCCCCCTCCCCTCCTTTCCCTTCCCCCTTTCTCTTCTCTCCTCACTTCCCCCTCCCCTCCCCTCCCCTTCCCTTCCCTCTCTTTCCCTTACATTATAAGTCAAAATGGCAGTAACAGAAGAGCTGTAGCTGTAACAGCCTCAGAATAAGGGGTCTTGAACTACCATGTGCTATTTAGAGACCCACTTTATCAACTCGAAGTCTCTTGATAGAGTCTCAGGAGCACAGAAATGGCCATGCAGAGTCAACAGGGAGCATCCCCAAAGTGCTCTCCCCATCAGTCCATCTTTGTAGCAACCCATCTTTTCCATTTGGCTGAGGAGTGGGATCCCTGTTGAGCTTCCTCTGGTGTTTCTCCTCAGGAATCAGTAATGGGGAAGTGGTGGACTGGATGGACTCCACTGGGGAAGAAGTGAGCCTGTGGCAGAAGATGCGACAGTACCCAGGGTCTTGGGCGGAAGGGACTCTACAGCTCCGTGCCTCAATGGCCAAGCAGAAGCTGGGCTTGTGAGCCCCTGTCCTTCACTGCAGGCCCAGCCCTGTCCAGGGCAAGTCAGAGGAAGCGAAGAAACCAAGGCAAAGACTTCTAATTTAATGTGTGTGTGTATGTTATGTATGTGTGTGTATAAACGTGTATTTCGACAACTCTCATTATGCTAGAGTGATGTAGACTTCTTCCCCTTTTTAAAGCAGGCTCAAGAATAAGGGTCTCTTCAAAATTTTTTTATTTGTGCATAAACTAGTATATATTTTCAGAGTCCATTTTTCTTTTTATGATTTTCAATTAACTTATCTTTTAGAACACCTTTTTATCACCTGTCTTGCTGTCCTTGTTCCTCCTTCCTCAGGGAGCCCTGGCTGCCTTTGGCACTTGTACTGGTCTGTATTTCAAGGTGTGCCTGGTCTGAGGCCAAGGCTCCAGGAAGCAGGGATGGGCTACTAAAGACAGAAGAAGGTGGAAGAGAGGTGAGTAGGTCCTTTCTTTTCTCTCCAGTTTATGCCTTTAACTCCACTTCTACCTTGACACATTCCTGGAAGTCGGCTTTTAACTCCTTGTTCATAGCAGTTTCCACCTTGCTTGAGTCTAATGGTTTTCCTGGAAATGCTAAGAAAATGTCTAGGTTGCTTCCAATTCTGGACACCTTCATTAGACTCTTGGGGGACCCTTACAAGGGAGCCACTTTAGAAAAGCACTTTAAGTAGATAATGGCCTTTGGATGGGGTCACCGGCATGCCCGGTGAGTGCTTCTCAGTGGTCCCTGAGGACCAATGACTGAGTGTCTCCCAGCCTGTGTTGAATTCCTTGCATTTTAAATTGATACAGCAGTTATTAGAGAGCTTCTAACTTCTCTAATGAAAGGTATCTTCACATGTATCACACCTTTCTTAGCTCCTGTGTCTACCTTGTGTTACCACACAGAATATCATCAATAATATGGTCTGTATGCTATTGTGTAGGCACGTATGGTCTAAAACCAGTCCAGGGATTCTCCAGGTTGAGAACATGTCCCAAACAACATGTTCAGAGCATCTCCCAGTTTTTCTGACTCCCTTCTTGAAGTGATTTCAGTTCCCATTTTTTCTATTGTTTCCTGAACTTGACCTCGATATAACCTGGGTGTGATAGGTTGAAACTTTGCTAAGAAGGGTCTAGCAAGCTAAGGTTCATTTTCTGAAACTCACTGTTGCAAACTGACCTTTTTAGTCTCACAATTGTATCTACACAAAGTCATTTGTGAAAGGAGCCTGTACTAGAGAAGAAATCCCTTTCAGTGGAGTCGGCTGCTAGCGGACTCTCCTGTATGTAAGCCTATACCGGATTGAAGCCTGCGGTTTCTGTTGTACGTTTGAAGTGAATGGAAGAGTGTTTTTTGAAAGGTTTATCTCGTGTGGATTGATACTGAAATGGAAGGCATAACTTGGGATCATGAACTGTCACCTGCTCCTCCTTTGTTCTCCACCCCATGAAATGTATGTGTGTTTCAATAAAGCTTTCTCCCTTGTCAAGCGTTTGCATCGGTTAGTTCTATTGATGCTTTTGTCTCTGATGTCCTGACTTACTCTTGTTGCTTTTCACATGGCTTTAAGGATAGAAACCAAAGTGACAAATGCCGTTCCCTAACCATCCTGTGCTGGCTTGAAGACAGTTTCTTGTCCCTACATCGCTACCTGATAGCTGAGTTCTGATCCATTGACCTTTGTGTTTGGTATCTAGGAAGAGAATCAGTGCCTATCTTAAAAGTGCCACCACTTTTCTTTCTTTATCTAAAGTACCAAGGTGATCACCCCTTTACCTTTGTGGCCCCTCCCCCCACCTCTGCAGCTGCAGGAAGGAGAGAAGAGTGCACGGGGAGAGAAGATATCCTGTGCCATTTCTTTCTGGATCCTTCTCTTTCTCTAGAAGGTACGGCCTTTTCCTTCACTCCTACTCCCACCATTTAATTTTCTTTCTTTCTTTTTTTTAAGGGCCTCACCTATGGCATATGGTGGTTCCAGGCTAGGGGTCAAATCAGAGCTGTAGCCACTGGCCTATGCCATGGCCACGGCAATACCAGATCCGAGCCATGTCTGTGACCTACACCACAGCTCATGGCAATGCCAGATCCTTAAACCACTGAGAGAGGACAGGGATCGAACCCACAACCTCATGGTTACTAGTAGGGTTCGTTAACCACTGAGCCATGACGGGAACTCACCCACCATTTAATTTTGAGACATAAATAATCCAGATGCCAAATAACTTATCTCAGAAATAAGGCTCTGGGTTTCTAGGTAGAGCTCAGGTGATTCTTGACTTCTTGTACAAAAGGACATTAATACATATTGAATTCTTTTTGCGTACAAAGCTTTCTCCTAGGCATATATTATTTCCTTAATTTCTCTAAGCATGTTATGAAGTAGGAAACCCTCCATTTTTACAGGTAAAGAAAGTCAAACTCACTATCTTGCAACAGAGTTGGGACTTGAATCGAGGTCTGACTCTACTGGACCATGCTGACTCTTGTGAGGATATGTGTGTTATGTGCCAAGAGTCAAAGGAAGCGTTGACTCCTTTCTTCTAAAATAACTCAGAGTTTCTGTTGTGGCTCAGCGGGTTAAGAATCCAACAAGTATCCATGAGGATGCAGATTCGATCCCTGGCCTTGCTCAGCAGGTTAAGAAGCCAACTAGTATCCATGAGGATGCAGGTCCGATCCCTGTTCTTGCTCAGTGGGTTAAGGATCCATCGTTGCCGTGAGCTGTGGTGTAGGTTGCAGACACAGCTCAGATCCCATGCTCCTGTGGCTGTGGTGTAGGCTGGCAGCTCTAGCTCCGACTAGACCCCTACCCTGGGAACCTCCATATGCTGCGGGTGTGGCCTGCAAAAGCAAAAAAAAAAAAACAAAAAACAAAAAAAACCCTCAAATAAGTTTAGTTTACTTTATGGGGTAGGACTATCAGAATGCTTTGGATGTCAGCTGATTGAATAGCTTGTGTGTGCCTGCTCCCTGGAGGGGGGGGGGGGGGAGGAAGGGAAGAGGAGAAACCCAGGAACAAAGGCGGTGCAGGGTCCAGTGAGGTTAGCCCCTTTGGGTATGGCTGTTGGCCTGATTCCACTGCTGTCTCCTTCCACTATTTTAGGAGTTGGGGTTTCTTAAATTGTAATCCAAAGGAGGTAACAGTAAAGCTTGACCTAAAGGAAGCAAGATTGATTTGCCTTAACTACGCAGTTAGATGAAACAAAAGCTTCTTAATTTTTTGGAGCTAGAGGAGCATTTATATGCAAGAGTCAGACCCAGGTGGGAATTCTGCTTGGGGGACAGTGGGCCTTCTCATGTTATCACTCTGGGACTTGGACCCGCTGAAGGGTTAGTGATAAAGACAAGGAAGGGCATTCATTTTGCCTGATGTGCAGTCTTTGACTTTGGAGCCACAGACCCTGTCTGACCGAAGATTTCCCACATTAACTCATTGTATTTTGCCTTCTGCCCATAACTTGCTTCCTGTCTTTCAGAGCTCCTATATTTCCCTAGAGGGAAGGGGGAGAAGGGGACTTTTTGCTCCAAGTTTGATCATTTCCTCCATGTTCCATTTCACCCAGAAACTGCCTGACTTTTAATTTTGCATTTTAAAAATGAGATGTCCGTTAACCACCCAGTGAAAACAGCCTCTGTTACTCATGACTCCTCCCCGACTGCCCACCGCCCACCACCATTGGTCCTGGGCTCCTGATTTCTGTCCCATCACTGTGCTTGAGAGTGAATTTTCTTGGGTTGAGAGCTTTTCTTTTCCCTCTTACCTCTTGGGCACACTCTGAGTATTCAGTCTGAGTGAGATTATAAAGATGAACCCTCTCTCCTTGCTTGGAGCTGTCAGCTGTTTTTAAATGAAAAGTAGAGAGGCAGCATAGCATCATATTTAAGGACACTGACTCTGGAGCCAGGCTGTTGGGGTTTCAATCCCAACTCTGCCACTTCGGAGCTGTGTGATATTAGGCAAGTTCTCTAACCTCCCTGTGCTTCCATCCCCATGTCTGTGCCATGGTGCTCATAACAAGAGACCTACTTTATACAGTTCTTGTGAAGATTTCAGTTAAAAGTGTTTAGAAGAGCCCTTGGCACATAGTGAGTGTGCGAGCATTTTAGCTCTTCCTTTCCACCTAACCTGCTTCCTTCTGCCCTCTAATTTCCTACCGATGACCCCCTGGGTAAAGTTGAAGGTCAGTGGTTGCTGAGTCTGAACCATGACACTAGGTTCCACGAGTGTAGAAAAGCAGGTTCCCAGCAGCAGGGGGAAGAATGCTTTTCTTTCTTTTTTTTCTTCTTGCTTTTTAGGGCTGCACCAGTGGCATATGGAGGTTCCCAGGCTAGGGGTCTAATCGGAGCTGTAGCTGCTGGCTTATGCCACAGCCACAGCAGCACAGGATCTGAGCCATATCTGCGACCTACACCACAGCCCATAGCAATGCCGGATCCTTAACCCACTGAGCAAGGCCAGGAGTCGAACCTGCATCCTCATGGGTGCTAGGCAGATTTGTTAGCTACTGAGCCACAGTGGGAATGCCAAGAATGCTTTTCTTTCAAACACCAGCACATGCTCAGGTGTGGCCGATGCCAGAGCAGGGGTCTGAGTGTGGTTCTGCTTCACGAGAGCCCAAAGAACCCACAATTTACTTGCAGGCCTGGCTCTGAAGGCTTGCCTTTGTGCTGCCATAGCTTCCACCTGCTCTGTGCTCATTTCTTCCAAGTGGGTGTAAGTTGCTACATGAGGCTGGGTCTGTCTTTTTGCCTTTTTCATGGGTTTAGTTTGTGGTTGGTGGTTTTGAGGTTTCCTAGATCACGAGCTGGGGGCTCCTCTGAGGAAAGGGCAGCATTGGCTCCCTTCTTGCTGTGGGAACTGGAGGCTCAGTAATAAGACACTGTTACCCAAGAGCTAGCTCTGGCCAGATTTTTCTTCCCAAGCTCCCTCCCACTGCAGCATTTTGCTAACTCTTAGGTGAAGCAATTATTAACAGAACATGTTAATACCCTAAAAGGGGGACACAAAAGTTCAAGAGTGTTTTGTCGCTCCTCCCACTTCCAGTCACACAGTTAACCCCTAAGGAAGATCTAGCTACACTGGCTCAAGTGTCCTGGTTGTCTCTTATGATGGTGCTGCCCTCTGCTGTCACCTAAAGGTAGAGGAACCATTTAAAACACAGCCGGGTAGAGAATGAAATCAGGATTTACTTATCTGGAAGACTTTGGAGAGTAGGGCAGAGGCCCAGGTTAGAAAAGCAAGACCTTCTGTCCACAGCCTGCTGCCCAGGGCCTGTTTTCAGTCCCTCCCTAGCTTCTTATGTTCCTCCAGTGCTACCTAAAGCAGAGACTTGCATAGGGAAACTATTACATGGTTCTTTAAAAGTGCCTGGAAATGTCCCAGGATCAAGGAAACTTACCCACCTCAAGAGTCCCTAAGAGTCCTTTTCCCCTTTTATTAGGCCCCAGTTTTGGCTGATTGGGGGGGGGGATTTTTCTCTTGAACCTCAACCATGCCCCGGCTCAAGTTCACTCGCACATGTCCCTTTGCTCCCGGCGCTGGGTCAGCTCCTGGTCACTCAGTAGATAGTCATCAATGAATGTGAAGATTTCCTCGGGGGTGACAGGTTCCATGTAGCGTTCGCGGTCAATTCCCTGCTTGTCAATCAACACCATGTTGAAGTAGGAGCGAGTGAGGTGCTGAAATTGCCTAGAGAGAGGAGCCCAGGGAGATGTGAGACCTTGTCTGGGTGTCATCCTGCCAGGCTCTGACCTCTGACCTTACACAGCTCCAATGATGGACTGATTCCTTCCCCCACCCAATCCCTTGGCCCCATTCCCTCCACTGCATATCTCAAGACCCTTTGTTTTTCTCTGCTCAGACCCAAGTCTTGCTGTCCCTACCTGTCCAGCTTTGCTCAGCTGGCCTTTCCTCAGCCCCGATGGAGCAGCTTTGTTATTACCAGGCTGTGCTGTCCTTGCAGGCCCTCTTAAGCAGGTCTATCACACACAGCAATGCAGGCCACAGAGAATAACTCCGGGGAGCACCAGTCCCACGCACTATGACATGACTAGTGTTTCCTAGAGCTGGGCTGGGCATAGCCCACACAACCATACATGACAGCTCTGAGGTTGATCAATATCACCAAGTCTGCAGTTTCCTTCCTCTGAGTGGTTCCCAGCATCTGCTCTACTGCGGACTGAATCTGGCCCTACTGAGATTGAGTTCTAGGGGCAGGTGTTGTTTTGTAGAACACAGAGCAGTGATGGCTTTACTGCTCTGAGTATATGTGGAGGTATTGGAAGGGTGATAATGGATAGATCATGAGAAAGGTCAGCTTCTACCACCTGTCCCCTCAAGTCTTCTCTTCCCTTGTAGGAAGATGGCTATGATTCAGACTTCAGTGCCTAAAGATGCCTTTTGCTCCTTTGGAGATTGGAGGAGAAGGGAAAAGGTTGTTAAGGCAACGGGATCTGGGGCTTATCTAGTCATGTTTGGGTCTGTGTCTCAGCTCTGGCTCTGCTTCAGAGTCATCTGAGGTGTCTTATAAAAGCACAGTCCTGGGAGTTCCCACTGTGGTGCAGTGAGATCCGCCTCATCTCCAGAGCACTGGAACGCAGGTTTGATCCCCAGCCCAGCACAGTGGGTTAAGGATCTAGCTTTGCCACAGCTGTGGCATAGGTCGGAACTGCGGCTTGGATCTGATCCCTGGCATATGGAACTCTCTATGCCATGGGGCAGCCAAAAAAAAAAAAAAAGCACATTCTGGGAGTTCCCGTCAGTGGTTAACGAATCCGACTAAGAACCATGAGGTTGCGGGTTCGATCCCTGGCCTTGCTCAGTGGGTTAAAGATCTGGTGTTGCCGTGAGCTATGGTGTAGGTTGCAGATGCAGCTTGGATCCCACGTTGCTGTGGCTCTGGCGTAGGCCAGCAGCTACAGCTCTGATTCGACCCCTAGCCTGGGTGCCTCCATATGCCGCAGGAGTGGCCCAAGAAATGGCAAAAAGGCAAAAAGGCAAAAAAAAAAAAAAAAGGCACATTCTTCGGGTGATTTGGCATGGTCATCTGTATTTTAAGTGCTCCCCCCCCCCATTTGATTCTGATGCCCTGCCACTTTCTGGTCTTACCTAACACACCCAAAGAGTTCAAGTACGAGGAGCGCCCCAAGAGACTAGTGTCTGCTGATTGTCCCACAACCCTCCTGGAGCCAGTGTCCTGCCTACGGTTTCTGCCCACCCCTTCCCGGTCGCTGCCCGGCCTGGACCTGAGCTCCTCGATGATGTTGGCTGACAGCTGTTGCTCCCGGATGCGTCCCACCTCTTGAGGTGGCTGCCCCACCAGCTCGATGATGGTCACGTGCCGCAGATCCAGTCCACACGTGGATTGCTAGGAGGGGATAGAAGGTTTTTTGCAATAGGCTGTCAGGCTCAAACCTAAGGCTACTTAGCCGATTTCTCCAGGGACCATGTGGAGGCAAGGTGGGGAAGGAGGGGTTTCTTCCCCCACCAACCATCACACCAGGGGATCTAGGACCTCTTCCCTCTGTCATTCCTAAAGCACTTGTCCTAACAATATTTCCCTTACGCTAACAAAGTGTGGAAACTGGTTACACCATGTGGGGTAGAAAAGAGAAATGTAAATGACAAATTGCAGAAACATCATCTCTCTCGCTTAGTTTTGCATAGGTTTTAAACTACATAACTTCTTTTTTAAAAAATGAGATACTAATGGACATATAGCATTATATTAGCTTCAGGTGTACAGTTTCATGATTTGATATTTGTCTATATTATGATCACCACAATAAGTCTAGTTAACAACCATCATCACACAGTCACAATTTTTTTTCTTGCACTGAGAACTTTGAAGATCTACTTTCTTAACAACTTTCAAATATACAATATAACTATAGTCACCATGCTATATATCACATCCCCAGGACTTATTTATTTTATAACTGGAAGCTACATAGGTTCTTGATGGATAGCTAATGTGCTAGGATAATAATGCCTATTGTTTACTGAACACACGTGCATAATGCTTTGCCAGAATAATCTAACTTAATCCTCACAACACCCCTAACAAGGTAGGTAGTACATTCTTATTCTGTAGAAGAGAAAGTAACTTGCTCACATTTGCATGACAATAAGATGCCCAGGCAAAATTCAAAATGAGGGCAGAAGCTGCCTGTCCAAGTGTGTGCTCCTCACCATTAGGCTAGGTGGCCACGGTCTTCTCTCAGTCTCCAAAATTTCTACAAAATAGTGTCAGTGCTCTTTTCCTTACCCCTTGTTGCCTCCTAACTGAGCAAAACACCCCATAACTCTATTCTGGCTCTTTGTCCTGCCTCATCCAGCAGGGACAAGGTTTTAGCCAGTTACCTAGGGTGGAGTTTAAAGCATCAGTGAACACTGCCTGGTGCCCCCCCCCCTTTTTTCCTTTTTATGGCCACACCTGTGGCATATGAAGTTCCTGGGCTAGGAGTTGAATTGGAGCTGCAGCTGTGACCTACGCCACAGCTACAGCAATGCTGGATCCGAGCCACCTCTGCGACCTACACCGCAGCTCACAGCAACATCAGATCCTTAACCTACTGAGCGAGGCCAGGGATTTAAACAGCATCCTCATGGATACTATGTCGGATTCTTAACTTGCTGAGCCACAACAGGCACTCCCCAATCCCTTCTTTAATATCTGGGCTATTCCTCTAGATCTGGCCCTCAAAGTCACAGTCCCTCCTGGCTGATTCCTGTTCCTGTTCTTGTTTTCTCTTCAAGCTGAGGTACTTACTGCTGTTCCTACTTTGGATCCCTGGAGGAACGAGGTCCTTTCTGGTCTAGATAATCAGGGTCATTATTTTGATGTAGGTGCTTTCATCATGGGCCTCTGAATATTGACTTGGTAACTTATAAGACTCAACCTCTAGAAACCCCCTAAATAGCTTCTTCTTTTATCTGGGTATCTAGCCCTTTGTGGCTCATCAGAGCTGGTTCTTGGAGTCTTGTCAGCAAACCTTGAATTCTCTTCAAGAACCTAGTCTATTTTTTTTTTTCTGAACCTGGGGCATACAGAAGTTCCCAGGCCAGGGATCGAACCCAATCCACAGTAGTAACCTAAGCCACGGCAGTGACAATGCCATGTCCTTAACCACTAGGTGAGGAACTTCCATATTTATTATTATTATTATACTTATTTATTTTTTTATTGAGGTATAGTTGATTTATAATACTTTATAAGTTTCAGGTGTACAACATAGTGATAGGATAAGGATAGAACCTAGTCTATTCTTTTTATAAGTCCCACTGGTCATATCTATTCTGTCCTTTTCACTTCTCCTTCCCCCACATGTAGCTTTATAACTAGGGATCTGGTAGAAAGTTAAAAATCATCACATGGAGTTCCCTTGTGGCTCAGTGGGTTAAGAATCTGGCATTGTCACTGCTGTGGCGTGGGTCACAGCTGTGGCGTGGGTTTGATCCCTGGCCCAGGAACTTCTGCATGCCCAGGTGTGGCCGAAGAGAAAAAAATATATATCACTCACCTCCCTCCTTTTACTTTGAAATATTATGACACTTCTGTCTGCCACTAGTAATGGTTAAGAGCACAGATCCTGGGAGTTCCCATCATTGCACAGTGGTTAACGAATCCAACTAGGAAACATGAGGTTGCAGGTTCGATCCCTGGCCTCGCTCAGTGGGTTAAGGATCTGGCATTCCCGTGAGCTATGGTGTAGGTTGCAGACACCACTCAGATCCAGTGTTGCTGTGGCTGTGGCATAGGCCAGCAGCTGTAGCTCCAATTTAACCCCTAGCCTGGGAACTTACATATGCTGCAGGTGCAGCCCTAAAAAAAGACCAAAAAAAAAAAAAAGACAAAAAAAAAAAAGAAAAACAGAAGCATAATCCCTCACATATACTTTTTTTTTTTCCCTTTTTGCAGCTGCACCTGCAGCATATGGAAGTTCCCAAGCTAGGGGTCAAATTGGAGCTGCAGCTGCCAGCCTACACGGCAGCCACAACAATGCCAGATCTGAGCTATGTCTGCAACCAACACCACAGCTCACAGCAACGCTGGATCCTTAACCCACCAAGTAAGACCAGGGATCGAACCCACAACCTCATGGATACTAGTTGGGTTCTTAACCCACTGAGCCACAATGGGAACTCCACCCCACCCATTTACATTTGATCATACATCCTAGAAATATCTCCAGAGAGCTTTGCCACACTGCCTTATCCTTCACCAGGCCCCACTGCAACCCACCATTCCAGTGGCCTCACTGCCTTTTCAGTAAAATGTAGCAGTTTTAAGATGAGCTAAACAGGTCCACAGTACAACTGATTAAATGCTGTCCACCAAAAGTCTTTGATTGACAAGAGGTCAGGGAGCAATGGAGCGGGGTTGGGGGGTATGTGAAGGAGCTGAGCCCTGATTGGGGGACTGGTTCTCACCTGTAACATAGAGATCTGCATTTTATAGTATCGGTTGGAGGGATCAGGGGCTGAGATGATGAGGAGTCGCCGTTTCTCATAGAACTGATCCAGAAGGCCAGCAGCTGAGTTGACATTGACATTAATCTTCATAGCTAGGGTAGAAGCACATGGCTGGGGTCAGAGAATGGTCTGCTGTTTTATCACAGGGTGGGTCACCACAGCCTGAGGTGTTCCAGGCTTTCAGGTTAAACTTTTTTGGTTGTTTCTCTCTTCTCTTGGGGGTAAATCCTGAAAGAGCACTTAGAGATTTTAAAACTTTTTTTTCTTAGAGATGGAGTGTTCTAAGGGGAACACTGGCCCTTAACCATCTCAGAACCCCCATTCCCACACCATACACACTGCTATTGGCCCTTGTGCCATAGACATTGGGAGATCCCCCAAAGTAGCCCTGGTCACTATGTCTACTCTCCCCATGCCCTAGTTTCACTCACGAGCACAGACGGGTGGTGACCCTGACCACTGGCGGCTGGATTGGCAGACTCGGGAGGGAGTCCCTTGGCGCTCATAACCTCCATCACAGTGGTATTCACAGGTGGCACCATAGTTGTCCCCTGCTGAGGTGCAGGTGAGATAGCCGTGCTGCGGTGGTTTCAGAGTTGGGCAGCGTCTCACTGTCAGGGAGGAGTTCAAATTAGGGGCTATTGCATCTCTTTAAAAAAAAAAAAGGCTAAATGTGTCCACTGAAAGATGACTGGATTAAGAGGATGTGACATATGTATATATACATACAATGGAATACTACTCAGCCATAAAAAGGACAAATAATGCCATTTGCAGCAACATGGCCGCAGCTAGAGATGCCCATACTAAGTGAAATAAGTCAGAAAGAGAAAGACAAATACCATATGATATCACTTATATGTAGAATCTAAAATATGACACAAATGATCCTACCTGCAAAATGGACATGGAGAGCTGATGTGTTTGCCAGTGGGGAGGGAGTGGGATGTATGGGGAGTTTGGGGTTGGTAAATGCAAACTATTACATTTAGAATGGATAAGCAATGAGGTCCTACTGTACAGTACAGGGAACTATGTCCAACCTTTTGGGATAGAACATGATAGAAGATAGTATGAGAAAAAGAATGCATATATATATATATATGTATGTATGACTGGGTTACTATGCTATACAGCAGAAATGGACACAACACTGTAAATCAACTATACTTTAATAAAAAATAAAAAAAGAAAAACAAAGAAAAAAAGGCTAAGAGGGTGCCCATGCTGGGTTTCCTAGATTAGCAGACCCAGGATGATCAGGATGAATGACTTCTCTGTGTTTTTAATGGCCAGGGATGGAACCATAAGTTTCCTTTCCTACAGAATTAAATCTGAAATTAGACAAAGATGTTCATAAAACGTGGAAGGATTGCTATCAAAGATGACCAATCTTTTAAAAAAAATTGCTGTTTTTTTGTATTTATACTTTGGGGACACCCTGAATAAAGAGGACCATCTTACAAAATTATTATTTTTTTGCCATACCCATGGCATACAGAGGTTCTGGGCCAGGGATTGAACCTGCACCACAGCAGTGACAATGCCAGATCCTTAACCTGCTGAGGCACCAGGGAACTCCCCAAATGACTTTTTAATATCAAAAATAAACTGGAAGAGATTTAAATATCCATCAGTGGGAGAAGTGTTAAGCAGAGTATGATATATTCTTAGAAGTAGATTATCATACTGTCATTAAAATATTTCTGAAGAAACTTTAAAGGATGTGAGAAAGTGACTTGTGTTATAATGAAACACAGGTGACCTAAGACTGGATATGCAGTATGACCTCAACTGTATATTTTTTAAATATGTGTGAATCAAAGACTGGAAGGAAAATACCAAAAGATTCACAATTGCCTCTGGATGACAGGGTAATAGTTTTTTTTTTCCCCTTTGTATATTTCTTAATTTCCCATATGTATTCATGCTCCCATAATGAGCATAAATTAATTTTATGATGAAAACAAAACAAAACAAAGAGCAAGAATCAGGCAGCCAATACCACCAATTTCAGCAGAGGAGAAAGGCTGAAGAATGAAGGCTGATTAGCTTTGCTCATCAGAAGGCCAAGAAAAGAAATGGATGCAGACTATCCTTGTGGATTTTTTTGTGTCTTTTTGCTTTTCTAGGGCCGCTCCCGCGGCATATGGAAGTTCCCAGGCTAGGGGTCCAATCAGAGCTGCAGCTGCCGGCCTACGCCAGAGCCACAGCAATGCAGGAACCAAGCCACGTCTGTGACCTACACCACAGCTCACGGCAACACTGGATCCTTAACCCACTGAGCAAGGCCAGGAATCGAACCCGCAACCTCATGGTTCCTAGTTGGATTCGTTAACCACTGCGCCACGACGGGAACTCCAATCCTTGTGGATTTTATCTAGATTTAGGAGAATGAAAAATCTTGATGGAGAGTTGAGTTTCTGGAACATGTGTCTGTGCATGTAATGCAGGCTTCTTGAATGAACTGTGTAGTGAACTTGTTTTTTTCCCCAATCCCAATATACATGAGGTGTCTGTTTCAGGGACAGAGAAGAGAGGGTTTTGATGGGCATCTAGAGGGTCAGGGAAGAGCAGGAATAATAAACAATGAGAAAAGGAAGGCTTCTTTCTGACCTTGTACTTTTATAATGAACTTGCAGCTGGCCCGGTTGTAGGCTCGGTCGTAGGCAGTGTAACGAATCACGTGCTCTCCTTCGGGAAATTGAGAGCCAGGCTCAGGGCCCCGAAGTGTCACCCTGCATGGGACAGGGTGAGAGAGCCACTGAGGAAAGTGACTCCTAGAACTGGGGCCTGTGGCATGTCATCACTGTACTCTCAGCCTTTGTGGGTCGATGTGGGCAGAGCCTGAGCACCTGGGAGAAGCTGGTGGCGGGCACAGGAGGCATCCCCTACTCACCTCGTGATGGTCCCATCTGCAGAATCTTTCACCAGGGGTGGGTCCCAGTACACTCGAGCAGTCAGTTTCTCTGGCTCTGCCATCTTCTCACGTGAGTGGGGACAACGGATCTTGGGGGGGTCTATGTCTGCCAAGATCAGAAATCAAGTGCTGACTTGGAGTTCCCTCTGCCTTCCCTGGGGTGAACTCAGAGAAGCAACACTGTGTAGGTAGAAGGTGCCTCTCAGTTCAAGATGCTCAGCAGAACTGAGGAGGCCCAGCTCCCAGGAAAGCGATTGCCTGCACCCAGGGTGCCACCCTCACAGTGAGCAGGAATGCCTTCTGCAATGGACATAATGCCCGGCTG
Source organism: Sus scrofa (assembly GCF_054392235.1). Taxonomy (NCBI): domain Eukaryota; kingdom Metazoa; phylum Chordata; class Mammalia; order Artiodactyla; family Suidae; genus Sus; species Sus scrofa. The sequence goes on along the minus strand of NC_139401.1, from coordinate 92,433,162 downwards.
GCTCTTTGCATCAGGACAACCGGGAGCATTTACCTACACATACAGGCTCGCCTCCACTCCATTGCCCGTCTTCCATGCAGATTCGGCTGCGGTCACCTTCCAGGTGGTAGCCGCTGGAACAGCTGTAGTCACAGCGGGAGTCAAGAAGCACCCCATTTGTGCACGTGTAGGTGCCACTTGTGATGATCGGCAAGGCGTGGCATCTCATCTCTAAGAAAGAATCAAGTAGCAAGCTCAGTTGCCTGTGGGATGACATGAAAGTGAGGCCTGGGCATGTAGCACATGGAGAACTGAATTGGAGACAGCAGAAAATACAGAAAACCCTACACCAAACTGCCCTGACATTTTTGTGTCTAATTGCCTCTTTTCCCTAATTGCCTTCTTTTTTTTTTTTTTTTTTGTGAAGGAAAGTACAGAAAATATGGAACGCTTCATGAATTTGCGTGTCATCCTTGTGCAGGGGCCATGCTAATCTTCTCTGTATTGTTCCAATTTTAGTATATGTGCTGCCAAAGCGAGCACCCTAATTGCCTTCTTATTTTTTATTTTATTATTATTTTTTTTTGGCCGGGCCCTTGGCATACAGAAGTTCCCAGGCCAGGGCTCGAACCAAGCCACAGCAGTGAGAATGCCAAATCCTTAACTGCAGACTCTAGGGGTAAGCCTTCTGGGCACTCCCTGGTCCCCTGAGCCAGGAGGGCTGGTTGCTACTTAAATACCCATGTTGCTTAAGCAATAACCACAAGGAGAGAAAATGAGCTAGAATGTTAGGATGGAGAAAAGCCCTATTGGGAGCCCATGGATAATTTTCAATTTGCACTTGACAGAGGGCATAGTAACACCTCCAGGCATATATCCTGGGTGGCGTGCTGGCTGGTCATCTAGCCTCTCTCACATGCACATGTCAGCATATGCACACACACCACTTACGCCTGCAGTAGGCAGTTCCAGACCAACGGCGGCTTGGCAGGCATTGCACCGACCTCCGTCCAATCAGCCGAAAGCCCCGATCGCAGGAGAGCTCACAACGAGTGCCCAGGCTGCTGTGATAATTTCCTCCTCTCGGTGAGTAGCATGTGGCTTCTCCATCCTGGATATTTAATGTATAACACCATCGGGGGACTGTAGCAATAGAAGAAAATTAAGCTAGAAGTACAGTAATCAAGACAGCATGGTATTGGTGAAAGGACAGACACATAGATCAATGGAACAGAATAAAGAACCCAGAAACAGACTCACACAAATACGCTGAAATGATTTTTGACAAAGGTGCAAAAGCAATTCAGGGGACGGAAGATAGCCTTTTGAACAAATGATGCTGGAGCAATTGAACTTCCTTAGGCAAAAAATAAATAAGTAAATAAAAAGGAAAAGCAAAGCAAAGATCTTTGACCTAAGAGTTTTATATCTTAAACAAAAATTAACTCAAAATGGATCATGGACTTGAGTGAAAAAAATCAAATTATAAAACTTTTAAATCTCTAGGATTTAGGGCTTAGGCAAAGAGGTCTTAGACATGATAACAAAAGCATAATTCACCAAAGAAAAGAATCAAGAAATTGAACCTTGTGGAGTTCCCATCATGGCACAGCAGAAACGAATCTGACTAGGAACCATGAGGTTGTAGATTTGGTCCCTGGCCTCACTCAGTGGGTTAAGGGTCCAGCATTGCTGTGAGCTGTGGTGTAGGTCGAAGACGCAGCTCAGATCTGGCATTGCTGTGGCTGTGGCGTAGGACTGTGGCCACAGCTCCGATTAGACCCCTAGCCTTGGAAACCTCCATATGCTGCAGGGGCGGCCCTAGAAAAAAAAGAAAGGAAGGAAGGAAGGAAGGAAGAAGGAAGAAAGAAAGAAATTGAACCTTGTTAAAACTAAAAACTTTTGTTCTGTAGAAAGCACTGTTAATAGATGAAAGACAAATCACAAACTGGGGGAAAATCTTTGCAAACCACATATCAGCCAAAGGATTAGTATCTAGAATATATAAAGAACTGGGAAAACTCTACAGTCAAAAGGTAAAACAATCCAGTTAGAACATGAGCAAAATATATGAACAGACATGTCACTGAAGAGGTGATGACAAATAAGCACATGAAGAGATGTTCAGCATCATTAGCTAATAGAGAAATGAAAATTAAAACTACAAAAAGAGGAGTTCCCGTTGTGGCTCAGTGGTTAACGAATTCGACTAGGAACCATGAGGTTGCAGGTTCGATCCCTGGCCTCACTCAGTGGGTTAAGGATCCGATGTTGCCATGAACTGTGGTGTGGGTCGCAGACGTGGCTCGGATCTGGTGTGGCTGTGGCTCTGGTGCAGGCCAGCAGCTGTAGCTCCGATTTGACCCCAGCCTGGGAAACTCCATATGCCACAGGTGTGGACCTAGAAAAGACAAAAAACAAAAAACAAAAAACAAAAAACAAAACAAAACAAAACAAAACAAAACAACACCTACAAAAAGATACTATTATATACCCATGGGGATGACTAAACTTAAAAAATAACTGGTAAGAGAGTTCCCTGGTGGCACAGGGAGTTAAGGATCCAGCTCTGTCACTGCTGTGGCTCAGGTTCAATCCCTGGCCTGGGAACTTCCACATGCCATGAGCATGGCCAAAAACCGGCAATACTAAGTGTTAATGAGGATGGAGAGAAACTGGAACTCTCTTTCATTGCTGGGGAAATACAGAATGATGCAGCTACCTTGGGAAATTATTTGGTCATTTCTTATAAAGGTAAATATACAATTGCCAGGTGACTCAGCAGTCTCACTTTACATATTTACTCAAGTGAAACAAAAACCCGTGTTTATACAAAACCCTGTACACAAATGTTTAAAGTATCTCTATTCATAATTGCCAAATACCAGAAACAACTAAAATGCCCTTCTGTGGGTGAACAGTTAAACGAACTGTGGTTTATCCATACAAAAGAAGGCAATGCTGATACATGCAACAACTTGCACAAATCTCCATTGTGGTTTGTAAAATGAAAGAAGTCAGACTCAAAAGGCTGCAGATTCCATGTATGTGACATTCTGGATAAGGCAAAAAACATTGGGATAGGGAGCTCCCTGGTGGTTCAGTGGGTTAAGAATCCAGCGTTATCTGCTGTGGCTTGAGTCACTGTTGTGGCGTGGGTTCCATTCCTGGCCTGGGAACTTCCATATGCCCTGGGCATGGCCAAAAAATATTGAGATAGAGATCAGTGATTGCCAAAGATCAGGGATTCTAGGCAGGGATAACGTCAAAGGGGCAATTTTTGAGGTGATGGAACTATTTTGGCACTGTGGTGCTAGTGACCTGATTCTACATGTATGTCAAAACTCATAGAACTGTATGCCAAGAAGAGTGAACTTTACAGTGCATGCATTTACAATAATTTAAAAAATAACACAAAGATGTAAGCTAGAGAGAGGAAGGGAATGCAATTATCAAAGGCTCCTTAGGAAGAAAAGTCTGATCCCACTTCAGTATCAAGCACAAAAGGTAACAGGGCCATTAAATTATAAAGGCCTCATAAAGATGCCTCATAGGCTACACAAAATAAACAACTCTTCAGTGGGTTAAGATTTTATTTTATTTTTGGTTTTTTTTTTTTTTTGGTCTTTTTGCTATTTCTTGGGCCGCTCCCGCGGCATATGGAGATTCCCAGGCTAGGGGTCTAATCGGAGCTGTAGCCACCGGCCTCCGCCAGAGCCACAGCAACGTGGGATCCAAGCCGCGTCTGCATGGGTTAAGACTTTAAAGGGGTACAAATAAACAAGCAGAGGTCAGGGAGTTCCCTGGTGGCCTAGTTGTTAAGACTTGGCTCTTCAGCACTGTTGCCCCAGGCTCAATCCCTGGTTTAGGCACTGAGATCCCACATCAAACTGCTGCATGCTGTGGTCAGAAAATAAATAAATAAAAATAAATAAAAACACTTTAAACAAGCAGAGGGCCACCTGCTCAAGGATGCATACACAGGATGAAATAGATTTCATAGCCTGGGGTCAGGAAGCCTAAAGCCCCATAGGAGCTCATTTAGTTCCCAAATAATTTAAGACAACAAAGGGGGGGGGCTTTGAAAAAAACCTTCAGGAGCTAAAGGAACAAAGAAAGGCTAGAGCCTCAGTTTGAGGGCAGCTGGAGAATGAAGACAGATGACAGTGAGAAAACTATCCTTTAAGTCTCAACAGGCTTGTGGCTTCCAGCATCAGTTTTGAGCCTGTGGCTGTGACACACAGATGCCATCTGGAGACACCATCTCCAAATGACAGAAAGTCTCTTAAGCATGACTGTTACAGATCTGTTGATTATGTGGTCACAGCACATATCAAGACGTTACATTCAAGGCTGGGACCCCAACAATCACTCCCGTCCTATTTTTCACCCACATTCTGCCAAGGAAAATGTCCATAAAATTGGAATGGATAGAACAAGGAACTGTAGTAAAGGGAAATACAAACCTCAGGATAAATGCTGAGACAGTAATAGAGGATCTAGCTATTTTGTAAATAAGTTGAAATTTGCTGGCCTGGAGGAATACCGGCATAAAGAGAACATTGAAATTTTGTGGTTACCGGAGGCAGGGAGTGAGGGGAGGGGGGATTGGATGAAGGTGGTCAAAGGTACAACCTCCCAGAAATAAGATAAATAAGTACTAGGGATGTAACGTATGACACAATAAACATTAAACTCTATCAATTTAAGGTGTACAGCACAAGTTTAATGAGCATCCATCGTCTCATACAGATACAACATTAATGAAAGAGGAAAAACATTTTCCTTGTGATGAGAACGCTTAGCATTTACTCTCAACAAAACTGGAAGGGAAAAAATAGACTTAACTACAGGCATGGAAGTTTACCAAAGGGGGAAAAAAAAAAACATGTTGGAAGGCTGGAAAGAGCAAAAACACTATCCCAATTTTCTTTTTTTCCCAGATTTATTGAGGTATAATCAACAAATAAAATTGTATATATTTAAGGTGAACAACGTGATGTTTTAATATACGAATACATTGTGAAATGGTTGCAACCAAGTTCATTAACACATCCCTCACCTCACATAGTTACCGTTTTGGGGGTAGTGAGGACATTTGAGATGTGCTTTCCTCGTAAATTTCAAGTATGCAACATAGAACTATTAACTGTAGTCACCATGCTGTACATTAGAACCCCAGAAGGAAGAAGGCAGCCTCTGGGAATTACAGCCTCGTGAGACTGACAGCACTGATAGCAAAGTGTTCTAGAACAGTTAAACATAGGCTTACGAGCAGTTATATAGAGAAGTGATGATCTCCAAGTGACCTCGAGAACAAGTAATTCCAGGCTGACCTCATTTCCTTTTGAGGTATGTTCACCGGACTGGGAGAGCATGGAACATGGTGGGTGCAGTCCATGGAAGTAAATGAGGCATGTGACAATGCCTGTCATGCCATGGATGTGGATGAGATGAAGAAATATAGGAGAGGTGACAGTACAGTTAGGGAGATTCATAACTGGTTGAACCAATGTACCCAAAGAATGCTGATGGGAAATTGAAACCGAGAACATGATAAGAAATGTGTTAGTCATTATGGAGTAGCTATAGTGTGCTAGACTTCATGCTTTATATTCTCATTTGCCCATCCAGCATCGCATATAGTTCCCCCAACAGCCCCATAAGGTACATAAGTGTTTATCCCTTATTTTGCAGATGAGGAAGTAACTTGCCCAGGATCCCTCAGCAAATAAGGGGCAGATCTGGGATTTGAACCCAAGCTTGGTCTGGATCTCAAACCCATTTTTTTCTAACCACAATATCTGTTATTGCAGCATGTTAAGCTACTATTTTGAAGTATACATTAACATTTTTGTATAGGTAATACAGCTACATGGTTCAAAACCCAAATATAAAAAGTTATACAGGGAGTTCCCATTGTGGCTCAGCAGTAATGAACCTGACCAGTATCCAGGAGGACGAGGGTTCAATCCCTGGCCTCGCTCAGTGGGTTAAGGATCCGGCATTGCTGTGAGCTGGGGTGTAGGTCACAGATACAGCTTGGATCTAGCATTGCTGTGGCTGTGGTGTTGGCCAGAAGCTGCAGCTCCCATTCGAGCCCTAGCTTGGGAACCTCCATGTGCTGTGTGGGTGGCCCTAAAAAGCAAAAAAAAAAAAAAAAAGTTATACAGTATAATTCTCCTTCCCAGCCAGCTCCCATGCCTACCCTCACTTAGTCCTGCCTCATCAGGACCACTGTGAATAGTTTCTTTACACACATAAAGCAAATCTCACTTTCCCTTCTGCTTTATTACACAGAGTAGCATATTATGTCCACTGTTCCCATCAATGCTTTTAAAAGTAAACTTAATGTATTTTAGGGGTCTTCCCCATCTCTCCATAGCAAGCATGACATTTATTGAAATTAAATAACATTTATAAAATACAAAGCACAGTGACTGGCACATAATTTGTATTTGTCCAGGGTCAAAATTGCTGGAAAGTGGAGGAGCTTGGGTTTGAATTTAGGCTTGCATGGAGTTTGCATTGTGGTGCAGTGGAAACGAATCTGACTAGGAACCATGAGGTTGTGGGTTCGATCCCTGAGTGGGTTAGGGATCCAGCGTTACTGTGAGCTGTGGTGTAGGTCACAGTCGTGGCTTGTATCCTGCATTGGTGTGGCTGTGGCTGTGGCGTAGGCCGGCAGCTGTAGCACCGATTCAACCCCTAGCCTGGGAACCTCCATATGCTGCAGGTGTATGGCCCTAAAAAGATAAAAAAACAATGAATTTAGGCCTGTGGCCTCTGCTCTCCACCTATCTCCTTCTAGAGATTGTATAGGAAACAATGTGCTGATAACAGGGTTGAAAGCACCTTCTTTGTGATTATCTTCAGATAACTCAGGCAGAATTACCAGCTTGCTCAAGAGCTCTGGCAATCTGGGGTGGGGGGAGGGGCAAGTGGTGGCTCAGAGGACTGAGACATACCCCAGAGAAGGGTTTCTGACTCCAAACTAGGAGTCAGTTTAAGGAGATGAAGGAAAGTGCAAGCTTAGTGAAAATGGCACCAAAGTACATGGACATTTTTCTCTAAAATAATGATCTGGTTTTTACTGGTTAACACTTTTTTTAAAAAAAAAAAAAACTTAAAAAAACCCCAATGAGTTACATTTTTACTGAAAGAGATGGAATGACCGTGGCTTTAAAGTCAGACAGACCTGGGTTTAAATTCCTGCTCTGCCACTCTTTAGCTCTGTGACTCTCGAAATTGAACTTACCTGAGCTTAGTTTACTGATCTGTAAAATGGGGATAATAAAACCAGTTTCACGGGACTGTTTTGAGGATCAAATGAAAATGAATGTGTAAATATATATAGCTCTGGGAATGGGAGTAATATTCCCTGGATCAGTTTCTGGATTTGAGCCCCTGGCCCATGTTGCTTCAAGCAAAAACACGCTGCTGCCATCTGGAGATGCCATCCCCAAATTACAGAAACTCTCTTAAGCACTGCAGTTGCAGAGTTGATTATGAAGTCACAAGGTCTTATAAGGAATGCTGGGACCTCTGCTTGTACTTTTCTGGCCACCCCTCCTCCCTCAACATAGATAACCTTACTGAATTAGTTTTACGCTCTGAGACTTAAGTCCCAAATGAGCCATGAAATACCTGACCTCAAGGCCAAAGGCCGCCATGTGACTTACATTTTTCTAAATGGTTTTATAAACATTTAAAAATAAACCAATGAGGCAGGTTAATATTAATCACACGGCTTCTGGACCCCTTGAAAATACCTTTTGGAGCTGCTCTTTTTCCATTCTACTTTTCCCATTTACAGTCTCCTACAATCTGGCTTCTGCTCCCAGAATGCCCACCAGCCAGTAAACATTTCTTTTTTAAAATTACTCAATGAATTTTATTACATTTATAGTTGTACAACGATCATCACAACCCAATTTTATAGCATTTCCATCCTAAATCCCCAGTGCATTCCCCAACCCCCAACTTGTCTCATTTAGAAAACATACGTTTTTCAAAGTTTGTGAGTCAGTATCTGTTCAGCAAAGTTCATCGTGTCCTTTTTTTTAGATTCCACGTGTCAGTGATAGCATATGATGTTGGTGTCTCACTGTCTGACTGACTTCACTTAGCATGATAATTTCTAGTTCCATCCACATTGCTACAAATGCCGTTATTTCTTTCCTTTTAATGGCTGAGTAATATTCCATTTGTATATGTACTACATCTTCTTTATCCACTCCTCTGTCAATGGACATTTAGGTTAGTAAACATTTCTTGAGCCATCTACTTTTGACATAGCTTTATGGGGTGTCAGACATGGCTCTTTCTGTTAAACAGGTAACTGTTTTGTTGATGGTAAGGAAAAATGAACCAAACAGGCAGTATATAATGAGTTTGGGAGTTGGCAGATGCTGGGATGGAGAGGAATTTGGGAGTTGGCAGATGCTGGGACTGATAGGCAGTGTGTGGACCATTTGGCAGTGAGAAGATAGGTAGAAGGTAGCTAGAGAGAAGCATAGAGGGACCCCAAACTCTGATCAATTCTCTGTTGAAACTGTTTTCTCAAAAGTCACCATTTACCTTCTTGTTGCCAAATATACTGTTTGCAACACCTTCCATTTGTTTCTTTCCAATATTTGACACAGTAGATCTTTTATCCCTTCCCCTTCCTTAAAATTCTCTTCTCCCAGGGCTTCTGTAATGTGACAGATGCTACCCCGATCTCCTCCTACACAACTGGCCTCTGACAATCGCCTTTTTCCTTGTTGGTACTCTTCCCCTGCTCCCTCAGACAGCTCAGCCATCTACGCTAATGACTAGCAAGCCTCCATCATTCTACTTCCTGCTGCCTATAGGGTGCAAACCGCTTTTCTTTTCTAACCTTGGATCTCTGAGAGGGGTCTTACAGTTCTCCCAGGTGTTAAGACTGGATGCTTTCAGAGAGTCATTTGTTTCTTAACCTCTTGGTACCTTAAATCTGTACCAGGTCATGCCATCTTTCTTTGAAACCTCTCCAGGGCTCATTCTTACTCTTCATTTCTTATTCACTACCCTCCATCATTTTTAACCTAAACATTACTATTACCGATTCTTGGAGAATCTCTCTGACTCTGGTTTTACCCCTCCCAAACTCCCACTTTCTGTCCTCAATAATGAAGTTGATGTTCTGAAAGTACACTACCTGTGCCAAAACATATGATGGCTCCTTATAACTCCTAGCACAACCGCTAAACTCTTCAGCATGGCTTGCAAAGCACAGAAACAAAGAACCTTAGCAATGACAGGGATGGTAGACATCAACTGGTCTAACTTTGCTTCTAACGCAGGAATCGCTATTCAGCATTTTTCATAGATATTCCTTCTGCCTTTCCTTAGAAGGGTCCCTAGATCATGGAGCCCTTTCTAATCTGGTCTCACTATTTTATTTTACTTTGTCTTTTTGCCATTTCTTAGGCCACTTCTGTGGCATATGGAGGTTCCCAGGCTAGGGGTCGAATTGGAGCTGTAGCCACCGGCCTACGCCAGAGCCACAGCAACGCGGGATCTGAGCCGCGTCTGCAACTTACACCACAGCTCACAGCAACACTGGATCCTTAACCCACTGAGCAAGGCCAGGGATTGAACCCACAACCTCATGGTTCCTAGTTGGATTCCTTAACCACTGAGCCATGACGGGAACTCCTGGTCTCACTCTTTTTTTTTTTTTTTTTTTTTTGGTCTTTTTTTGCTATTTCTTGGGCCGCTCCCGCGGCATATGGAGGTTCCCAGGCTAGGGGTCTAATCGGAGCTGTAGTCTCCGGCCTACGCCAGAGCCACAGCAACACGAGATCCGAGCCACGTCTGCAACCTACACCACAGCTCACGGCAACGCCGGATCGTTAACCCACTGAGCAAGTGCGGGGACCGAACCCGCAACCTCATGGTTCCTAGTCGGATTCGTTAACCACTGCGCCACGACGGGAACTCCTGGTCTCACTCTTTATATTCAACTTTATTTCCTGCTACTCCCTCCACATCCCATCGCCTCTGGTCAGACTGGATTCTTCCTATTTCCTTCCTCTAACAGGTTTAATCTTACCCCTAAAATCTGTGGCCATCTGCTCTGCTGAATGCCACACCCCTTCCAGTTCTTGAAATCTACCCATCATCTAAGGGCTAGTCTAAATGTCATCTTTCATGACCCCTCCCTTGACTTCTTTTTCTTTTATTTTCTTTTTTTAAAAAAACCCTGAATTTATGAATTTTTTTTTTTTTTGTCTTTTTAGGGTTGCACCCGCAGCATATGGAGGCTCCCAAGCTAGGGGTCGAATCGGACCTGCAGTTGCCAGCCACAGCCACAGCCACAGCCACACCAGATCCAAGCTGTGTCTATGGCCTATACCACAGCTCATGGCAATGCTGGATTCTTAACCCACTGAGGGAGGCCAGAGATCAAACCCACATCCTCATGGATACCAGTCGGGTTTGTTAAATCACTGAACCACGATGGGAACTGCACTTCTTTTTCTTAACTCCTACTGGATTTACTGCTACCACAGGGTTTCACATTTCCTTGCTAATTTGATTGCCCCTTCACCCACATCCTCCAGCCGAATGTAAGCTTCTTGAGGCAGAAAAAACCCTATCTTAGATTTTGTATCGCCCAAGGCTTACTTTACACAGGATTAGGCATTCAGTAGGTACTCAGGCAATACTTAATGACAAGCTTACTGCTAGAGAGGTGAGATCACACAGCAAGTGGTAATCATGTTCATGACTGGAAACCACACCCCTGATTTCCTGAGCTTCAGCTTTTTAAATTTTTATTATTTATTTATTTATTTATTTATGACTGTACCTGTGGCCTATGGAAATTCCCAGGCTAGGGGTTCAATCAGAGCTACAGCTGCCATCCTACGCCACAGCTACAGCAACTTGGGATCCGAGCTGCATCTGCAACCTACACCACAGCTCACGGTAATGCCGGATCCTTAACCCACTGAGCGAGCCCAGGGATTGAACCTGCATCCTCAAAGAGACAACATCAGGTCCTTATCCCACTGAGCCACAACAGAACATCCCTTCTGGGCTTCAGCTTTGACACGAATGAGCCAAGCCAGGTGAGGATGCTTCAAGGAGGGCCTAGGCCTTAGGCCAGAAAAGGCCTTGCCTGAGCTTGAGAAGCAGTGAGGATTACCTCGGTAGTCCAGGGCGGGGGCCTGGGGGACTTCTTCAGCATATACTTCATTGTAGCTTTCATCTGGGTAGTAGCCTGAACCTAGAACAAAGAAGACAATATTAACAGGACATTGGTTTCCCACGGAAGTCCTTCCCCACCTTTTCCCCTTTCCAACTTGGTCCCTTTCTGAAGACAAGGCGTTCCGTGGGTGGGGAGCCAGCTGGCTCTTTAGTGGGGAAAATCCTGTCCTGAAAGCAACAGAACTATCGTGGGCAAACCTCAACACCTCAGGTGCATGGAGTGTGAGCTCCTGATGGGGGAGGGGTGAGAGTTTACTGGTAGCACTAGAAGCCTCCATTCAAAAGAAAAAAAAAGTTCCAGGGAGTTCCATTTGTGGCTCAGAGGTTTACAAACTCCACTAGTACCCATGAGAATGCGGGTTTGATCCCTGGCCCCACTCAGTGGGTCAGGGATCTGGTGTTGCTGTGAGCTGTGGTGTAGGTTGCAGACATGGCTGGGATCCCGAGTTGCTGTGGCTGTGGTGTAGGCTGGCAGCTGCAGCTCTGATTTGACCCCTAGCCTGGGAACTTTCATATGCCACAGGTGCAGCCCTAAAAAGCAAAAAAAAAAAAAAAAAAAAAAAAAAAAAAAAAATCCCCAAACTTTTTAAAACCACCCATCAGTCCTGCCAATGTATCATGACCCATTTACTTGATGCAGCACATGAGTCTTAGTGAGACACTGCTGACCAACTTCTAAGGATGGACCATTGTCCAAGATAGGAGGGAAAGACAGAGCCTGAGGGCAAGAAGTCTTTCTGTTAGTGACAGGCCTTCTCACAGTCCTCAAAGGGAAATAATAACTAAAGCTCCCACCAGCCTGCAGGACACCAGCCTTTTGCCACCTGGTTGCCACTGCAAAACCAGGCTCGCCAAGGTTTTGCAAGAGGGAGGGCTCAAAATGTGAGAGGGCATGAAAAGAGTTTCACATCTTGGGCAGTTTGTCCTGGTTTGAAGCAAAAAAGAAGGCAGAGTCCTTTGGGGAAATATCCAGTTCCTCCAATGGGCAGCAGCTTTAGTAGGGAGCTGTTGAGCTAGAGAACATTCTGAATCCACCCCCATCCCATTTAGCGGCACCGTCCTGGTGGAGGCGGGTCTGCGGCTGTCTGGGAGACTAAACAGTGTGTTCCACCAGACGGCAGGAAATGGGTCATGAATCTGAACTAATTGGAATACAACTCGGTTCTTTCCGGAGGGAAGTTTCCGGAAGCTCTCTTTCCAGCCTCCTGGAGCCTTAAAGCACGCACGGGAATAGAGCAGCTAGTCCTGCTGGAGTCAGAAGACAATTCCTCATTTCCAGGAGAGGGGTGTGCTACCAGGACAGGGCTGGGTTTTAGTGCCGAAGCCCTTTGGCCTGTGTAAACACTCCAACCACAAGCTTGCCTGCCTCCTCTCTGGGAAGAGGCACGTCGGGGGTGGGGGGGCCCCTTGCACTAAAGGGTGGAGCAGAGGGTAGATGATGAGGCTCCACCATTCCCCACAGGCCCCAGACTGGGGGAGGGGTTGTATTGGGAAACCAGGGACTTGATGAACAAGGGAATGAATCAAACTGAAAGTTTGCCTTATGAAATCATGTCCTTGTTGGTTTGCCCTCATTCCAGAGGAAAGAGTTCATTTTTTCTCCTTCCCTTTATTTATTTATTTATTTATTTTTCCATTTTTCCACTTCAGTGCTTCTCCTGGCTTTCCTCTATTTCTCCTCAGGCGTCCTCTCCCTTCTCGCCCCTTTCCCACCTGAAAGGTCTCTTTGTGGGAGAAACAGAATTCTTTTTTTAAAAGGACTTTATTAATTAATTAATTTTTTTTTTTTTGGCTGCACCCACGGCAGGCAGAAGTTCCTGGGCCAGGTATTGAACCCTGGCCACAGCAGTGAAAAATGCCAAATCCTTAACCCACCAGGCTACCAGGGAGCTCCCAGAAACCGAATTCTTGTCAGCTGTTTCAATTTTCAATTTAGTATCAGCCTTAAAGCCTTGCAGCTCCTGGAAACGGGAGGCCAGATGTGCATGTTTTTCTAAAGGATTTAGTCCCCGCACTCTTCTTCCAGAGCTCGCTTGTGAAGAAATGCCTAGCAGGGAGCAAGCCTCTGTTTACCAGAGGAGCAGACAGCAGTGTCTGAGGGCTAGGGCTGGACAACAACTATAATAACAACAACGACTGCTAACCTTACTCAGACCTATGCTGTGTTCAGCCCATTGCATATGTTGTGGCATTAGATCATCCTGACATCTCAGTAAGGGAGACATCCTCATCGCTCTCTAATATGTAGATGAATAAACAGTCTCAGAGGAGTTAAAGGAACAGCCCAAGTCTCCCAGCTACTAAGGAGCAGAGGGGGCATTCCAGCCCAGGGCTGTTTGAGCCCCTGGATACCAAACCCTGACTCTCCATCAAAGATGGTGGTAGGGGAGAGCTTTGGACAATGTTCAGCAGAAATAAAAATCCAAAATCTTTCTTGCAATTCAGTTTTTTTTTTTTTTATTCTGCGTGTGTGGGATCGAAGGCCACCGAGCATTTCACATCATTCCAGCATTACAGGGGATGTGGGAAAGCTGAGGGGGAGACTCAGTCAGATAATTACAGTCTCCAGCAGGGGACAGAGGTGGCTGGTCCAGTGCCAAGTCTGCTTTGTGATGGGAATAATTTAGATTCACCTTACCAGTTTAAGCCTTTCTGTTTTCCCTCTTTGCCAGTTTTGGGGTATTTGTTGTTGTTGTTGCAACTATTAGGATACAGATATGAGATCTAAGAAACCAGAGGTGGCCCCTTTCTCAACTTGTTCTATCTGCTTTTGTCCCTCTTCAGCCCTGGTGGGGAGAAATTTGGGCAGCGGGCCATGATTTCTTTAGACCAATCAGTGGTTACTATGTGGTCTGTTACTGGGTTCCTCCAACTTCATTGCATAGTCAGACCCTCTAAGCACTACCCTTCACAAAGGTGTGGTTGGAAATGTAACTGATACTTGACGACTATTTTAAGATCCACACTAATGCTTAGATTGTAAGAAATACTGTCTGACTTCCTGAAAGGCACAGATATGCCAATGCACACTTTTAACCCACTATTGGCATGATTTATATTCTTAACCCTTCCCACCCCCAGCTGATTATTCCTGGGTCCTTTCTCTTTAGGGCCGCACCTGTGGCATATGCAGGTTCTCAGGCTAGGGGATGGAATTAAAGCTGTAGCCTCTGGCCTACACCGCAGTCCCAGCAACACCAGATCCGAGCTGTGTCTGTGACCTACACCACAGCTCACAGCAACGCCAGATCCTTTACCCACTGAGTGAGGCCAGGGATAGAACCTGCATCCTCTCAGATACTAGTCAGATTCGTTTCTGCTGAGCTATGACGGGAACTCCCTGGGTCCTTTTTTTCTAATTAGCCCCGAATCCACATTTGGCCACTTTCTTGTACTATTCCCTGGAGGACAAGGCTCTAGCCATGAAGAAAACAGTGCTGGATACGTAGGGAGTTATGACAAAATAGCTACTGAATGAAGAAATGAACAGATGAGCTAGTGATGTGGGGAGGAGTACTGGGAAATTACAATTTTTTTCTCATCACATAGCCTCCTAAGAACAGAAGAGGGCAGAACGAGTGTGTCTGCAGGCCTGTCAGAGAATTCCCCAACCTGGACCCCTGAGAAGGAGTGGCGAGCATGGTGATTCTTGTGGAAAATGGGCAGTGGCCACCATTGCAAACCCTTTGAGAGCTTTGAGTAAATCTAGGTTGCTTTTTTTTTTTTTTTTCAAACTGCACTGTCCTCAAGACTCCAATAGCTCAGGCTTGCCCCCCTGGGGAAGGTAAAGTCCCTTGCATGCTATGACGTTTCTTACAGGTATTCAAAATCTCGCTTGAGCCATCTAACCTCCACTCCATAGTCTTGTGGACTTTGGCTGGATTTGGGCTCATGTACTTGAACTGAAGCTAGGCGGAGGCTAGGGAGGATGGCTGCACATATTATCTCCTGGGGACTTGGGGCTCCTCTAACCCCAAAGAGTGTGTACTCTGCCAAGGGCTAGACTTGAATTTCTCCATCTCAATGTCAGCCCTTGTGCTTCACCCCCTACAAAGCTAGGTTAAGCCAAAGAGGGGAAGAAGTTCGCATATTTGTTTGAAAGCTTAATGCAGCTGTTGCAAACAGAGCTACTGCCAGAGGCCTCCACCAGGAGCTAAGGGCATGTGGAAAATTTTAGCTACAAGGACTGCAGCTGTGATGGAAGCAATTTGTTATTTACTCATCTCTGGATGTTTTTCTAACTCCATTAGTTGGGCCTGTCTCCTTCCCCTACTCCCCCCAGCCCCCATGAAGTCAGACACTGCAGCCCACAGAATATTCTTAGCACTTGGAATGCCAGCTGGGGCCCATCGAGAACCTCTGTCTGCCACTTCATTACCGTTCCTTCATTCCTCCCCTCCTCTTTCCCCTCTCCTTGCTGAGTCTGTTCTCTTGAGCTCCCTATGTCTCCAGGGGCAAAGAATGAAACATTCATGGATCAAGAAATCTCCATCCCTTCTGAAGTAAGAAGTAAGTCAGAAGAAACTGAAGAATTCCTGTTTAAGAGAATGTGATCTGAATTGTCATTAACAATCTTTAGCAGGAAGGGGCTATATAGATCTCACCCTATAAATAAGTCTGTGAGGGAAAAAGAGAGAGGGAGATGGAGAGAGAGAGAGAGAGAGAGAAACCTAAGTGCAGAAGCAGGTAAGATAATGGCCTCAAAAGCCACGATAACCAACCTCATTTTTAAAGTTTATTTTTTATTGAAGTATAGTTGACGTATAATGTTATATAAATTACAGTGTACAATACAGTGATTCACAATTTATAGTTGTTATAAAATATTTGCTATATTTCCTGTGTTGTACAAATAAGCTACAAGGATACACTGACTGACCTCATTTTTATGCTGGTGCAGTCTATTTTCAAATATTTCTTATTAGTGTGCCTCAAAAGCCTGCTTTGGCTTAGCCTGTTTAACCACCTTTGTTGTTGAGCATAGTTCTCTGTATCTCATTGAAGTGCCTCCTACTGCAGTCTAACTCCTCGCTTCTCCAAGACTTGGTCTAGGCCCTGCTCTTCCTGGAAATAGTGAACAACAGCTCCTAGAACTTACCTGCATACCACGTTGGCGTCACGGCTGGAGTGAGGAAGAGCAGCAGAGAGAGAGCTCCTCTTTGAGTTAGTTGAAGGGCCATCCTTGAAAAGTGGGGAAGTTGGGGCGGTGGTGGAGGTAGGGTGAGAGAAATAGAGGGATGTGGCCAGAAGTACCCGGGCAAAGGAAAATGACTTCTAGAAATCAGCTGTCAATGAACTTCCAAAAGTGAGAGGGAGCAGAAATGCAGGATCTGCGAGGAAGAAGAGAGATTCCGACATTAATGAATGCCTGTTACATGGTCCCCCTTGTAAGGATCTTCCACTCTATAGGATAACAAGACCCTATTTCTTATTCATGGTCTCTTTTCCTCCCAGGAGGAGGAGGACCTAAAACAACCCATTCTCAATTGGCCTTGGTGATACCTGACGCCAATGTTCCCATGGCCTAAGTTACAGAGAGGGACACTGAAATACCGAGAAAGGGCCAACATAAAGTCATATAGAACCAAGAGGGAATCATGCAATCTAAATCTTAGACTAGTAAGTTTAACCTAGACTTACTAGTTAGGAAGTCTAGCTAGTACTTCCTAATCACTAATCTGGGAAAGTGTTAGAGTATATGGACTAAGAGCTGGAACTCTGAAGTCCCACAGATCAGGATGTGTATCCAATTCTGTCCCTATTACTATGGGGTCTTCTCTGAGCCTCAGTTTCCTCACCTATAAAATGGGAATAATAATAGTATCAACCTTATAGAATAGATTATTGTCTGGCACATAGGGAAGTGATCCATATATATTAGATATCATTGCCAACTCTGTCTTGAACAGGACTGGATGTCTCCTTTCTCTGGTCTCTCAGGCAGTAACTACACCCTGGCTCTGTTCTTAGCTTTGGGTTTTGAGGCTTAGTGGTTTGGTAGTGGCTTCTGGCTTTCGAGTCCAGCCTAACCTTCTGGTTTTACCCCGCTGAGCCAGCAGGAAGTCAGTGAGGTTGGAAAGAGCCTACTGAGGTACGTGAGGAGAGGGTAAGCAAGCTCCAGCTGCCCTCTTACTTCCAGTCCTATCCTCACTCTAATGGGATGAGAGTTTTGTGGTTCCCAGTAGGCAAATACTTTGTAAATGACAGTATTAAAACTTGCTGTCCATTGGTATAAACTGGCTACTTCTCAGCAAGCACCCATTCACCCACAGGCTTTCAATGAAATGCCATGCTCAGGGGAGGAGTCAGTCCCAGGAACGGAGGAACAAAAAGATGGCAGATTCTGGCTAGCATCCCTAAGGGACGTGAGAAATCCAAAAATGGCAAAAATTCATCTTCCAATTCATTGCTACCTGGCTTCAGATTTGTCTAGAGAGTGGCAAGGAAGCAGCATAGAAGGAAAGTTGCAGGAAGGAAGCTCAGCAAAAAGAAAAGAAAATTTAAAAAAAAAGAATGAAAGGAAAAAATATGCCAGAGCTGAAAGCAAGAGATAAAAGCAGAAAGAGGGAATGAAAGGATGAGACAGGATATGAAATAGAGAGTTAGGAAAATGAACTGCTAGAGGCACTAGTCATTGACTCCTCTCCTACATGCAGTTCCCATCCAGTTCCTTGATTTGGGATCGAGGGAGGCTTTCCTTTGCAGATCCAGAGTTCTGAGTCAGTGACCCCTTCCCTGCCCACCTTGTCCCCAATCTCAGACTGAAAAGTTGTCTCACTACCGGAGTCGGCCATCCCTCTGCTCCGGGCTGGGAATGTAGGGGGAACTTGTGTCTGCAGCCAGGTCACGGCTCAAATGGAAAGCAGCATATAGTCCAGTTTCATAAAAGAACTTCGACCTCCCCCCACTACCCCTCCCAAGCCACTTCACCCAAGTCCTGGGTCTTGTTACTGCCCAGGGGTTGTGAAATGGAGTAGCATGGTGTGGAGGGGTAAAGCAGCAGATCTTACCTGTTGTTGGGGTTTTTCTGTGCTCTCCTTCTCTTTCTCTTTCTCCTTCCTCTCTGCTCCTCTCATTAGTCAGAAAAACATCTACTTTAACATTCCTAGAACGAGTGGCTCCCGGTCTGTCCAGGACTCCAGGATTCTGTTAACACTGCCCAGATGTTAGGACATCAACATCTGCCAGAAGTTTCCTTAAAGCTATACTATCCCCAAGATATAGCAGTTCCTCCCTCGGAGAAGAGTTTTTGAGAGGTGGGGGAGAAGGAACACAAGGATGAGAGGAGCTCAGTTCGTCTGCTGCAGAGCAGAGGAAAGTGTGAATGGTGCTGGCCCCGAGCCCATGAGTATAGTAATGACTAACAGGCTGGCTAAAGGGCCTCCAGAGATGTGGCGCACCGAAGAACACTTTTTTTTTTTTTTTTTTTTTTAATGACTCAGCATGACATCAGGATTGAATGAAAACAATTCCACAAACTCCTGGGAAAGGGGGAGAGTAGAGCTGATTTTGACATTCCCTGGAGATTTCCCCTGTAGTTTCTTTGTACTCCCCATTTCCAAGTTGCCCTGACATTTCTATGCACAGGGTCAAACCCACTTGGAAACACTCTCTGATGACCTAACTTCTTCGGACTTCAGTTACTGATAAAATTTTGTTGTTGCCAAAAAAAATACCATATGCTTCTAGCCTGCAGAATCAAAACTGATTTCCTGTAATAAGCGTGGAGGGAAAGCATGCTTAGAGTGGCTTTAGATGGTGGCTGTTTAAGTGAATCTAGATGATCTATCTGTGTGTGGCAAGGTTACAGCCATTGCTAAGCTGTTTGTCAGTGGTTTCTGATGGAGGGCTGTGTTTCTCTTCACTAAGCCAGCTTTCTTCATTTTAGTATCTGATAATGAGACTGTTCTACCATGATACAGACCAGCTCCTGGTAGTTTCCCTCCCCTCGGCGTTGCATTTCCATCCTTGAAAATGCAGTGCTTGTAGAAGAAAATTTTTAGCTGCTGTAGTAAAGATTTCTTCCTGTGTGTGCAAGAAAGTTGGTAACCCCTTCTCAGTTATGAAGGGGAGAATTGTGCTTACGATAATAAAATGTTCAGTAGCAAGTCTGTTTCATTTTCCCATCCATCAATCACAAATATGTATTGAGTGCTTAACATGTGTTCGACAGTGTGATCGTTATGTAAAAAAAGCCAAAGACATGGTTTTGGCCTCATTCATTCAATACATTTATCAGGCATTTACTGGATTAAGGATGGTGGACAAAAATCCCTGACATCCTAATCCATAATTAATTCAACAACTACTTGCTGAGCATCTATTATGTGCCACACATCGAGGTACTTGAGAGACATCAGTGAGCAAAATAGATGTAAACCCTTGCCCTCATGTACTGAAGGAGATAGACATTAAACAAAAAGTGATCTTAATGACAATTATGTGTGTTTAGCAGACTGAGCTTCATTGGGTATCTCCTATAAGCTAAGGACCGGGAGGCGTGGTGAATAAGAAATGTGTGATTTTTGATCTTGTGGCACTTACTCTCCAGCTCCCAAAGGGTTGATATTTACTAGGGGAGAGAAAGGGGACACAAATTATATAACACTATATACATTTCCAAAAGCTATGATATACACTGTGAGGACTTAGTGGGAAGATATGGGCCTTAATCTGCTCTCAGGCCAGGGAAATGACATAAACAAGAGCTCCTTGTTAGGTCAGCAGGGGATGGGCTAACCGGTAAGCAGGTTCATGGGAGCAGTAAGAAACAACATTGAATAAATATGGTAGAGCCAGTTTTGGGGCCCTCGAAATCAGATATAGGAGTTTATATTAAATTTATGTGGTAGGGAATAATGAATCTATTAAGTGTGTGTGTGTGTGTGTGTGTGCGCGCGTGTGTGTGTGTGTGTGTGTGTGACACAGAGACAGAGAGAGACAGAGACAGAGAGAGAGAGGGAGAGACAGAGAGACAGAGAAATTGAGAAAGAGAGATTGAGAGTGAGTGAGTAAGCTAAGGAATGAATTCTACCAGGGTTGTTTGCTTTTTTAAAAAAAAAACCCCTCACTGGCTCCCTCTTGCCAAAGAGTACAGAACAAGCCTTTAGGAGGGCATAACATACCCCGCACAAACAAACCTCACCTATATCCTCAGCCTAGTTTTAAACGTTCACTCCATTACTCTTCATTCTGAAAACACTGAACTTCTTGCTCTTCCTTTCACACCCTGGTGGGCTAGAATAGATATGTTTACTCTATCTTGTATCCCTTTCCTTTCTTTCCTGGACTGTTGAGACATTATTCATCTTTGCTGCTGAGAAGCTCCCCTCAGCCCACCCCAGCCGGAGCTGGTTTACTTCACCTTCCTTCCTGTCATATCACTCTGTGCATGTCTCAATTACAGGATTTCTCACACTAATTTTCACTCTTGATCCATGACAATCTCTGTCCCCTACTATACTAGTCTATTCCATCTCAGATTCATGCCTGTCCCCTACTAGACTGTGAATGCCTAGAGGTCAGGGAACTTGCCTTAGTCTTCTTCATTCCTCCAGCACCAAACACAAAGCCCAGCATGTGCTAAGATGAGGAACTGCATAGAGATGGAAGGAGCAGGACAGAGGGGTGGCAGAGATGCTGAAGAAGAAAGTGAAAGGGAAGATTATGGAAATCATAGGAAGATCAGAGTAAGGGATTAATGAGATGAGAAGGATATCTTTCCTATGAAGCACTGGGGTCAATAATATGAAGTCCTTACCCAAAATAGGTGGGGTCATTTTAAAAAACCAACATTTCTTCAGCACCTACTATGTGTGGATAACACTGTATTAAACACTGTGGGGATATAAAGTTAAATAAAACACCTCTGTATGATTTAGTTGCGAAGATGAGGGAAACAAAAAGATTGACTGCATTCATACAAATCTAGGTTTTTATTTTATTTTTATGTAATGATTTTTATTTTTTTTCTGTTATAGCTGGTTTACAGTGTTCCATCAATTTCCTACTGTACAGTATGGTGACCCAGTTAAACATACATGTATACATTCTTTTTTCTCACATTATTATGCTCCATCATAAGTGACCAGACATAGTTCCCAGTGCTACGCAGCAGGACAAATATAGATTTTTTTAAATTCTTAAAGTTCGGTATCATTTTCAAGTTCAAGACTTTTAGTATGAAGCCCCTCAGCCCTCAATGAGATATTATTTTAAGAAATATTAGCTATGGAAACTGACTTGCCTAGCTGAGGTCTCAGCAAAGCTTAACAAGCCTAGACTAGAAACATCTTTCTTAGAAAATGGACTGAGGCAATTTGACATGGAAATGTGAATTTTAATACCATTTAGGAGTATTTCTCATTTCTATGTGTCCCATGTTGTATATTATGAGCCTTTTCAGAAAAGGCAATAGCAGGGCTGGAAAAGGATTCTTGGAAAACCTGAAAAGAGTAGATGGAAAAAAAACTGAATAAAAAAGACACAGAAGAGAATTCCAGAGGAGGAATAATGAGGATACACAAGAGACAAGAAGAATAAAAAATATTCCTTGTTAGGAAACTGATTTGTAAAACTGTACCTGTGAATTATGTTTAAATGATGATGTTTAAATTATCTGTTTAAATGATGTTTATCTAATGGTTGTAATGTAAAACATGAGATTTTAAGAAAATAAGTGGAAGGTGCTTTTAAATTTTATGAGAAGCACTTAGCCAAAGGTAATTGGAGGGAGTCTCAAAAAGGTATTAGCAAATGAAAAGGGTAAGATCATTATGTGAATAAGAGATAAGATGTATTCTGTGTGAAATGCTTCATGTCTTTTTATTGTTTCCTAAGACAGGGAGCAGCAATGTCCCTAGACATTAGCTAGCAGCTCAACTTAATTTTTCTGTTTTATGTCGATGTGATACTGGGATGGCTTAGCTATTTAGTTTTTCATTTCATTGAATTAATCAAACCTTAAGTCACCACTAAGTGGTTAGCCTCAGAGACCAGCTATGACCACGACCAATGAGCTGGACAGGGATTGGCTGAGCACCAGATGAACTCATCAATTGAGCATTGTGTCCTAGGGTACTGGAGAGTATAAAAGGGGGTGCAGGAGCCCTGCCAAACTGGCTCTTCAGTAGTTTCTGAACATGTAGACAACAGGATGTAGGACAGGTAAGTAGTGAAGCAAGTGGGTACTACAAGCAGGTACCATAGTAATTGACTTAAGGTAGGGGTTAATGTGAGTGGTCAGACTATAAGCCCTGATGTTAAAGAGGTATATGTGTGGCCAGGGGGGTGGGGGGGTGGGGGTTGGGGGAGGGTGATCTCATTGAGTTGGGGTTGAGCTGAACCTTAAGCTGGGGGCAGGGATTTTGAGTTTGGAGAGTGGGAGGGGAGTAGGGAAGATTTTTATTGGGGAGATAATCATACTGGCTTATTGTACAGAAAATTCACTTGCGAAAAGCTGTAGGAAATAAGTTGATACGTGTGTTGGGGAAGGACTTGTTTAAATGCCAAAGGAAAACATTTAAAACTAATCTTGAGGGTTCAAGAGGTAATGGGGAAGGGACATTATTCTATACTAAATATTGAATGTGAAACAAGGAACAGCAATACATAAGGAAAAAGGAAAGTATCTTCCTTTTTTCTTACATTTTCAGCATCTGGCATGTGTTTTTGTGATCAGAAAGGGGGAGAAATTAAGACGTTGAATCTGAAAAACTATGTTGAACTCTCCACTTTCTGGGACAGGCAGGGTTACTCTTCTAGGTGCTTGGGCTATTGAGAGAAGGCAAAAATAAAATTCAACAAAAACCCCAAGTATGAGGCAGAATTGGGGAAACCACTGAGGTTCTTGTGCTTCAGGGGCTCCGAGGAGACCTTGTTTGTAGTTAAACATTTGAGTACAGCTGTCTTGGCTTGGGTTACTCCCAGCCAAGACAGCTGTTTGTACAATGGCAGCCATGTCTCATCACAGAGCGGGGCCTCACTGCTGATGAGGGAAACAGAAATTGCCAGAACTTAGTCCTAGGCAAGTTACTGAGCCTCTCTGAACCTGTCTTCCCATCTGTAAAATGTGGGCAGTGGTAGTCTTGACCTCACAATAAAGGCTTTTGTGATGTATGCATGAGGTAACACGTGTCCCGTGGAGCGCTTAGCAACGGTGGTTAGTACAGAGTCAATGCTTAATATTGCAGTCATTATTAATATTTTAAAGACTAAATTTACCTTATGACCTAGAGAATGACTTTCTACATTGCTTAGATGGAATTAGATGCCCCTTTGTCTGGGTTTGGACCCAGACCTAGGCTTAGATTTGAACTAAACGGAATTTCTGGGTTTGTTGGCATGGCAACCGAGGGCGGGGTGGGGCTAGCAGGGTGGAAGGCACTGGTGCAAGGTGTTGTGGCCTTAGGAATATTAAATTCCATGTTAGCTTTTGGTTTAATTTGGCACCAACTATTATTCAAACAAAGCAGCGTTGTGAGTGGCAGAGGAAGGGAGAGGAGGAAAATCAACACATTCTTGGAAATAAGATGTGGCTTTTTACATTTTTTTTTTTTTTTGCTTCAGTCAGAGAAATATTTATTTGCTCTCAGGCTCACAACGAAAATCCCTTTGAGGATATGGTACAAACCTAAGCTTCAGAGGAACCTTCCATTTAAATGAAAATAAGTTAGCAAGACCTCCTTTTATACTTTTTTTGTTTTAATATGAGAACCTCTTAGATAGTGCTATTCAGTCCAGGGAGAAAGCCTTGTGTAACTCAGAGCACCCCTTAACCTCATTTCCTCTAGCAATGGCATATGTGGCATATAAATTGGTGTCTGCTGTATTTCCTGATGACCTTGACCTTTGCCTTAGTGTTTACAAGGTGTATAGATGTATCATTTACCCATTCTCCCCAGGTACTTATGTGTTAGGTTTTTCTAATTTTAGGGTAAAATTTTAGTCTAAAGCGTGGCAGGGCAATAATTCATTCTCTAATAGTTGCTCTCTTGGACCTGAGACATCTGGCATGATGCTGTAGGAGCTGGTCCTAGGTCAATATTTGAAGCACAGGGAAGCTCTGTGTAACCAAGTCAATGGAACTTTCCTGTTTTCTGGTTCTGTGGTATATGCTTAAAGCAAGGTTTCAGGCAAAAAAGTTTTAGGCATCCACTTCTTCACTAATGCAGGACTTATTGCCATAGCAATGCAGCAGATGCCCATTTGTGACATTACTCTGTGTCAGTGATGATGTCAGCTGATGATGTAATGGGTTGGAGAGGGAACTTGATGCTGCCTTCTAATCCTATCCCTCTAGAAATATCACACACACACACACACACACACACACACACACACACGACACAGTCTCTCCCCTCAAAGAGCTTACACTTTGAGAAACCAGACCTTAATAAATGAAAAAGACATTCCTTTCTTGAGGTTTCCCTGAGAAGTGAAATCACCTATTTAAATTAAGGACAATTGAAATGGCTCATTTGGTCACTTTTTTTTTTTTTTGGTCTTTTTTGGTCTTTTTGCCTTTTCTAGGGCCGCTCCCGCAGCCTATGGAGGTTCCCAGGCTAGGGAATCTAATTGGAGCTAGAGCCACAGCAACTTGGGATTGAGTTGAGTCTGCGACCTACACCACAGCTCACGGCAACGCCAGGTCCTTAACTCACTGAGCGAGGCCAGGGATAGAACCTGCAAACTCATGGTTCTTAGTCAGATTCGTTCCGCTGTGCCATGCCGGGAACTCCAAGTCATTTGGTCACTCTTGAAGCCTAAAAAAAGCCTAGGAAAAAAATCAGGCTCTGCTGATTTGCATAATCCATTTTCTAAGGCCTTTCCATTCTCTGGAGACTTGTCTTTCCATTTAATCATTCCTAAAGTCAAGCCTTGAACAAAGATAAGCTTTTATTCATTGTTTCGGAGACCAGGTGAAGAGGGCTAGGTTTTTTATTTGTTTGTTCTTTGTTTTTTTGTTTTTGATTCCACTTTACCCCAAAGCTTGACTCAGGGCTGTCTGTGGACACAGGGGACAGGAAACTTCTTGATGATTCATTCCCATCCTGTAAGCAGTTGAACTCCTTAGGAACACGCCTCAAGTTCTAGGAAGATCTAAGCAATTGGGAGAATTTCTTGGGGATGAGCAGATACCAAATAGCCCATACAGCTTGTATAATAGGAGAAGGGATTGGAAAACACAGTTATCTCTAGTTTTGGCTTTGCTGTTAGTTGTGTGAACTCAAGTATTATCTGTGACATCAGATTTCAGCCTCTTTGTGATCAGCTGGTTCTTGATCTGAAAAACCAGGGGGGTTGAAATACAACAGTACCTTTCAGTTTTAGCATTTAAAAGGGGGTCACATTTACCCTGCATTCTCCGTAGTACTTTCTCTTTTTAAAGTTTGTAGCAAATAGCTGAACTTACATTTCAAGATTAATTACTTTAAAACACCTTCCCTCAATTTTCCAATTAGAGGATAAGGGAGGAGAAGAGATGAAAGAGTCTGACAAACTCTCCTAGAGAAATTCTAAAATTCATTATCTTTCATACCTACCTTTGGGATTCTTTCAACAAGTTATCATTTCCCACAATCCATTCATTCTTATGCCCCCTCCCCACCACATAAAAGAATGTTCAAAAAAAATCACAAAACAAGGGAGAAAAAGGTCAATGTCATTCCACCACTCAGGTAAATTGTATTTTTCCTTTCGGTTTTTGTCTAAAATCTTGTGACTGTACGTATCGCTCTGCAATCTGCTTTTGTTTCTCTTTGGAATTATATTTCTTGAGAGTATTTTGCTGCGAAATAAAATATCCTTAGGTCACTTTTGACCTCTTTTCATTTTTGTTTTCCTTCTAGGGCACCAGGGGCCAGCGAGGCCCAATCTCAGAGCGCTGCTGGCGCTGCTGGTGATAGAAACAATATGATGCAGTTATAAGGGCTGGGGGAGGGGTGGGGGGCGGGAAAGATTCCTTGAGCTAAAAAAAAAAAAAAAAAAGAAGCAAGCTCCACTAGAAGATCTAAGGAATTTCCGACAGTAGAACCTATTGTAGAGAGTTTTCGGCAACCTTCGGCAGGGGGCGCTCGGAAATTGTCGTCATTTTCGGAACGGCCTCCCGGACTTTACCCTTTAGAAAATTGTACAGTGTTTCCGGCTCTTTTCAGTCGCGGACGCTCGTAACTTTTCGGCAGTTTCCGGGAAGACTCGGGGACTCCGCGCCTAGCTCGCTCTCTTCCGATCGCCTGGCGCGGTGGGCCAGGGGCTTCGGCTAGTCATGGCGTCCCCGTCTCGGAGGCTGCAGACCAAACCGGTGATCACTTGTTTCAAGAGCGTCCTCTTGATCTACACATTCATCTTCTGGGTAAGAGACGGAGACGCCCGGGGACGGGAGGGATGGGTCGGAGGGGGGGGGTGTGTGTGACCCCGAGCGCTGGGAGCTCCGATCGGGGGTGAGGTTGGGGCGGCGGTCGCTGCTGGGACCCGGGCGCTGTTGACTTTGTGCAGGGGCTCGAGCTCTGGCTCGGGGATCTCGCCCTCGGGGTGTCCGGCAACGG
Source organism: Sus scrofa (assembly GCF_054392235.1). Taxonomy (NCBI): domain Eukaryota; kingdom Metazoa; phylum Chordata; class Mammalia; order Artiodactyla; family Suidae; genus Sus; species Sus scrofa. The sequence continues at coordinate 92,406,400 of NC_139401.1, read as the reverse complement.
CAGCCGAGAGGCTGAGCCGGGACCCAGACGTGCCCGGCGTTCGAATTCGATATGGGGGGCGAGTAAGGGAGTTGCTCCCCCCGAAAGAAGCAGAGGGTGTCCCCGGACCGTTGGAGAGGCCAGGCTTGCCCGGCCCCCATGAGGTCTCGCTTGCATAATAGTCTCTTTCTTTTCACTGCTTCATAAGAGGGGAGTATTTCGCAGGTAAGTATGGTAAAGGCTCCACTCCCGCCAATCTATCTTTGGGCTTGCTTTGTGTATCATCCCTTTGTATCCTGTGCTCATCTCTGAACTGGGGGGAAGGGGAAAGTTTCTGGGACTCCTAGAACCACCCCTACCCCGACCTGAGGGAAGGTTAAGAAGTTCTGATACCTAGGGCAAATATAGAAGTTGGCTTGTGTTTACCCAAATAACTGGGTAAAGTTAAATTTTGTCAAGATACCTTTCATAGCTGGTCCCTGGCTTCCTGGGCTACCTAGTGTTCCAGCGTGTGGATTTATCAAGACATGTCCTTGTGTGCAGCTTCCCTTCCCAACCCCTGTACAGCTGCCCCCCCGCCCTCGTCTGCCACATCCCAGCCACAGCTCTGTGACCACAGACTGCTAAATCAATTTTCACACCTATTGTTTCTTAAGCACCTAGTGGTTTGTGGTTTGAAGATGCTGCCTTGTATAGTGTGTTACTTTGTATTTTATGATTTCTCACATAGATCACCGGTGTAATCCTTCTTGCCGTTGGCATTTGGGGCAAGGTGAGCCTAGAGAATTATTTTTCCCTTTTAAATGAGAAGGCCACCAATGTCCCCTTCGTGCTCATTGGCACCGGCACTGTCATCATTCTATTGGGCACCTTCGGTTGTTTTGCTACCTGCCGAGCTTCTGCATGGATGCTAAAACTGGTGAGTCCTTGCTTCTTAGAATTGGTTGTTGATTTTTGAAAAGGCTTATATGTTGTAGGCTTTGTTTCTTGGAACTGGGGTGGCCCTTTTTGATTTTTCCTCTTCCTTGTGAAAACTTACCAAGTAACAATTTAGCTGCCGATTCCCATTTCTGTTGTTTTTCCTGCTCTTTTCAATAAAAACATTCTGAAATGATTGAGCAGACAATTTTTTTTCCTTTGACTCACTTTGCAACTGTGATACATCTTCTTTATGTTGACTTTGACTTTCTTTTTATCCTGCAGTATGCAATGTTTCTGACTCTTATTTTTTTGGTCGAACTGGTCGCTGCCATCGTAGGATTTGTTTTCAGACATGAGGTAAGCCTGAGTTTAGGAGCCTTAATATAAAATTTATGCTCTAAGAGACAGAAATGGATTAATTAAGTAAAAGATTTAAAGATGGCTTTCACTAGTTTAAAAATCATTGACTTTTCAATCTGTACCTGATAAGAATGGCTTTCTTGTAAAAAAACCTAGCCCACTTTTTTTGTAAAATTAAAAGTACCCACTTCAGATACTGTAGCACAGAGCTGCCACTTGAATAAATACAGCCTCCCATAGGACTTTGAACGTCTAGTGGTTATCATCTTTTATTGGAACGTTTTGCTTAGGAGTCCCCTTAGCTAATAGCTAAACTATATCACTTAGAGGACAGGCTTGGGCCATAGAAATTAATTACCACACCCGTTGCTGCTCTCAAAGAGAGGACCATTTGACCAATTTCTTACTTGGCCTTGTGTTTCTTTGCTATAGATTAAGAACAGCTTTAAGAATAATTATGAGAAAGCGTTAAAACAATATAATGCTACGGGAGATTATAGAAGCGATGCAGTAGACAAGATCCAAAATACAGTAAGTGGTCATAAGTGGCAAGTGCTCCCAGGGGTGGCTTTGCAAGAGGGGAACACATTCCCTATTCTCTCAGAGGATGGGGCCCTTCCTACCGGGTGTTGTCCACTTGTGCTATATTTTCATTATAGTCTCAGATTAGGAGAGAATGGAGCCATGTCTTTGGAAGTAAGTGTGGAATGGTACTAAGTGACCTATCTCCCATTTCTTCTAACCATTCCCCTCATTCGTGCACCTCTTCACTCCCCACTTACATCTTGGATCAAATACTCTTAGTGCCAACTATAGCAGGAAAGTAAGGCCAGTCCCCAAATGCTAATCTCTTGAATTACAATGCCAAGAGAGGATGGCCACTTTAAAATATGTCTTAGGATAGAGATCACTGAGTGTAATCTAAGATGATGGTTTAATTGTTTGACTGCGGAGTTGTATTATGAATTATAAATGCATTTGTTGGATTTTTTTTTTCCAGTTGCATTGTTGTGGTGTCACCGACTATAGAGATTGGAAGGATACTAATTATTATTCAGAGAAAGGATTTCCCAAGAGCTGCTGTAAACTTGAAGGTTGTTCTCCTCAGAGAGATGCAGATAAAGTAAACAATGAAGTAAGGAGTGAAAAAATGTTTGAATTTTTACTCACAATGCCCAATACCCTAGTCTGAAATGAGGCAGGGCAGGTGTTACTGAGTAAATAAGGAAACTCAAGAGATGTGTGATCAAAGTATTATTTCTCTTCTATCAGGGTTGTTTTATAAAAGTGATGACCATTATAGAGTCAGAAATGGGCGTTGTTGCGGGAATTTCCTTTGGAGTTGCTTGCTTCCAGGTAAGTCCCTGTCATCAGGAGAAATGTGTTTCATCACTCTTGTAGTGTACGCTACAAGATTTCCACTTTGAAGGCTTCGGGGGCTTGGATAACAAGGGTGTTTTCAAAGAAGTCACATTTTACAAAACTCTCAGTGGCTCATCACAATAGAGAAACACATCTGAAACATGTAGTCTGTCATTTGTGATTGGTCTTTATTTAGCTTTGCTATTTTTTTGTTTTGTTTTGCTATTTTCATTCCAATTTTTGGTTGTCTTCAGTCTTACATTTTTTCCACACTGGTTTCTTCAACTACCAAATTCTCTAAGACCTGGTGCCCTCCTAGGTATGTCTGACTCTCCACTAGCCACCTTTCGGAAGTTATAATTATTAAATTAAAATTTTGGCTCCTCAAGTTACTCTTGCCCCATTTGAAGTGCTTAGAAACCGTATGTGGCTAGTGGCCACTGTGTTGGACAGCACAGATATTACGGAACATTTTCATCATTACAGCACTGCTCCAAATCCTCCAAAAGAATCTGATAACTGAGAGGAAGAAAAATTTCCCCCAAACTTAAGACATTCAAGGTTTTCCTGAGTGATTTTTATCAGTGATGGTTGTGAAATTCCAGATCACAGTAGTAGTTGGGCTTCACTTATCTGCTTGTATAATTGTAGCGAACATAAGGAAGGAAAAGAGTAGTGAATTAGAAGTGAAAGAAGCATATACGTATATCCTGAGGTCTTTAAGCTTTGTGTGTGTGTGTGTGTGTGTGTGTGTGTGTGTGTGTGTGTAATTTTGCTTGTATTTTATTTCCAGCTGATCGGAATCTTTCTAGCCTACTGCCTCTCTCGTGCCATAACAAATAACCAGTATGAGATAGTGTAACATGGGCCTATTCCTCTCCAACTTTAAGGTAGGTTCATTTTGGTCCTCAGTTGCATCAGTGTTGGTGTTTACTCCAGCTTATACTTGTGATGGATGAACCTAGTTTGCCTCAGGTCTTTCAGTACAAGCCATGGCCAAAAAGGACAGAAGGGCCTCTTTGGGCTTACTTACACATGTCAGCCTAAAGAGCCTTAGTGGTCCCCTTCTAACAGATTTGGACCTAGTAAAGAGAATCCCACTAGTGACCTTATTTGTAAGGATCCCTGGCAGGTATGCTCTGCTCTTAATCAATACCGACATTTTTCTCTAGTCTTTTTACTAGTTCCCATTTACTGCAGTCTTCTGGTGGACTATAATTAGAGCCATAAACTCAGCTAGCCTAACCAGGAGCCAGATTTTAGGGAAACGTGTTTCAGTAACTTCAGTATTTGATTGATAAAACATGAGAACTGTAGGTGGCTGAATTAATAATCCCTATGGCGCCCTTCACATCTGAAGGTCTTCATTAGCAGACTAGATTAAAATGTGTGCAAATGAATACAGACACTGAAATTTGGGTTACAAGCAAATTAACTTTTTTTCTTTAATTTTAGGATATTAACATACCTATACCCCACCCTGTGAATTACAAGATTGCCTGGATGGAAGACCTGCATTACTTACCAATAGGTTGAAAAACTACATCAATAGTCTGATTCGATCAAGACATTTGCTTGATATGTTCGAAGTCCACCTTTTGTCCCATTCATGTTAGATCATCGAAATCCCCATATCACCCCGAAACACTGGAAGAGCTTAGTAAATTGTAAATGAAGCAATACTGTGTTCTTCCTGACTTTTCTTTTTCTTGGTGTGGGGCGTTTTGAAAGCCACTGTGGGTTTGCTTTTGATGAAATGTGATTGAAAATTGACTGTTCCAGACTGGCCCTTTTCCCAGCCAGGTTATCTGGTGTGATTGTATAATCCATGTCAAGAAGTTAAAATGTTTTCATAGTCTCTGTTCTGCTGATAGGCAGAGAGTCACATTGTGTAATTTAATTCCAGCCAGTAGTTGGATAACACCCCTCATCAGGGTTGCCAAATGGTGGTAATGGTCTCTGATCTCTAAGGCACTCAAGTCTTATAAGGCACTATCAATGCTTTGTGATGCATCAGGTTGCAACACACAACACTGTACATGTCTTTGCCTCTAAATTAAGGTCTTTATACTACCATTAACATATCCCCTGTGTTTGAAAGGTTCTGATTATTACTGTGGGAGTTTTTGCATTTGCTTTAGGAATTTAAGACAACTCATCTTCATTAGCTTTAGCTGGAATGTCCTTACCAGGTTGATATGACTTAATTGTCCATATTGTTAACTTTAGTAGTCTTAGTTTTGGTTTGTGCTTTTGGTTAATAAATGGAAATCTTTTTCACAATAAATAGTGTTGTCCTCTAGAATCATCATGTTTAAATTAACTTGCAGAAAATCTGCTGGGATGATGGTTTTCCACTGAGAGTGCTAAGCCCCCCATTTCTCCTTGGAGTAGTTTTCAATAGGAAATGTAAAACTCAAGTCTTGACTCTAAAGTCCCTGTTTACAAAAACTATTCCCCATGAAAGGATTATATTCCTTGCTGTGAAATAGCATATGCTTAGCTTTCTAGACATCAGACTTTTTTATTAGTTTATATTAAGAAGCTGGATAAGGGCGTTCCCGTCGTGGCTCGGCAGTTAACAAAACTGACTGGCATTCATGGGGATGCAGGTTCGATCCCTGGCCTCACTCAGTGGGTTAAGGATCCGGCGCTGCGGTGAGCTGTGCTGTAGGTCGCAGATGAGGTTCAGATTCTGAGTTGCTGTGGCTGTGGCATAGCTGGAAGCTACAGCTCCGATTGGACCCCTAGCCTGGTAACCTCCATATGCCACGGGTGCGGCCCTGAAAAAAAAGACAAAAAGACAAAAAAAAAAATAGCTGGATAGGGAGAGATATATAACCTGTACCCCAGGGTAATCAGGGAATCAATAATTAAAATTCAAGTTGGAATGGGGCGGTTCTTTCTTTGGTTTTGGGCTTTTTTATACAACCATTAGTAGAACCTAGCTCATCTTACGGTCCTTGTATTTGATGCTCAGGGGGATGCAATCACAGTTACAAGGAAAGTGGATAAAAACTCCTAGTTAAATAAGATTAATAATGAACTTGGGGGTCCATGGTTTAAAATACTTGGAGTTACTGTAGAGAAAGGGTATTCTCCATTAAAATAGTTGATGGGTGATTTTTGACATCAAACATCATGATAAAACAATTGGAAAATACTTTCCAAATGCAGTGAATCAGAGTTACTGGAATTAGTGAAGCTGAAGAAGGATTTAAAGGATAATCAGATTTATTTAAAAGGTAATCAGAGCAATTTTCAACTGGATATTTTTCACTGGAATGGCCTAGAAGAACCTTTTAAAGCTTTATTTTTTTTAAGTTAAAAATGTTTCCTCATTACTAAAAAGAAAAAACAACAACAACAACAACAACAGGAGATATGGAAGGCAGGAAGAGAAAAAACACCCTGCATCACCCTTAAGGTGGGTTGGTGTGTTTATTTTTAAGGTGGGTTTATTTTATTTTTAAATTTTATTTATATAACGATTTTTATTTTTTTCCATTGTAGTTGGTTTACAGTGTTCTGTCAATTTTCTACTGTACAGCATGGTGACCCAGTTACACGTACATGTATACATTCTATTTTCTCACATTATCATGCTCCATCGTAAGTGACTAGACATAGTTCCCAGTGCTACACAGCAGGATCTCATTGCTAATCCATTCCAAAGGCAAATAGTTTGCATCCATTAACCCCAAGCTCCCAGTCCATCCCACTGTTTATTTTAGATGGCCAGTTAGAAAAGTCCCTTCTAGCTAACGTGGGCATATACAAAGGTAGAGGTGGATTTTATAATCCTCTGGGTTGTCTCATTTCCAGGACCAGATTGCCCATTGCAAAGCGACTCTGAACTCCATTTGGAGAAGGAGAGCTCTGTGGGTATGTTTTCTGAAAGTGTGGAAAGCTTGGCAGCTTTGGCCTATTCCTATGAGAGGTTGGGTTTATGTCATAGGCTTCAAACTTTCATGGAAAAGAAATCCCTAATACAAGGTATAAATGCCATTTCTGTTTTTCCTCAGAGCTCACATAGGATTCTTTGAGATGGGGTTTTTAACCTCCTGTCAGAATCCAAGTTGTTACTCTAATAGTGATGCCAGTCAGCCAAACTGATTAAATTATGAGAGGAAAAGCGATGTATGCATTTTTGTGTGTGCGAAATTGGGAAGCCTTGACTCCTTTATACCTTCTGTATGGACTTTTGTTTGTATTTGTAGAAAAAAGTCTTAACACCATTCCTCCCATAAGACATGTTGAGATTTGGTATTTTTTAAATTTGCTGCCCTGCGAGGTTGACACTTTGCCTGTGATGTGGCAAACCAAACCATTCAAAAAGGAAAACAAAAGGCTAATATGTCAGGAAAGAATACATAAACCGAAAGCGTTTCAGGGAAATGAGATTTTCATTTTTAAGCCATGGGTCTAAAATGTCCCCCAGATTCCTTGTGAGAGAGAAGTCATTATGATTTAATTATGGCTTTTCTATTAGGTATCCCTGCCCCGTGGAGCTTAGTAGTTAGGCCTTTGTAAGAGCACAGCAAACACTAATGAAATGAATGAGTGAATCTAATTATAATGGCTTCTTAATGTTCTGTGTGAAATAAGTTGTTGATCTAAATATCTCATTCCATATAAGCCACTGTTTATATAATGGAAACCACCTGCCCAGTCAGAAACCACTTAACCTCAGAAACCTCTGCTAACTTCCCCTTGGTTAAATCACTTTTTACTGCTTCTCTTTTTTGAACTTCTTGCTACATGTGATGTCACTGAAGATTCTTGTTTTTTCTGTTTTGACCTTGTAATATCCTGCTTTTCTTCCCTCTCACTGCTTTTTTGGGTTTACTTTGCTGTTTTAATTTCCTCCTACTTTTCAAGTATGGCTGCCCCTAAAGGCTTGCATTTGGCTTTGTGCTCTTAGATGATGCTGACCTTGGATGAACTGATAGTAGATAATCATCTGGCCTGTCTGCTCTCTGCTTGGACACTTCAGTTCCGTGTTGATGACTGTGAATTTCTTGTATTTCCTTCCCCCGTCCAACACCCAAAATTTTAGCATTCTGAACACTTAAACATTTTGGATAGTGGATGCATTTGATATTGACTGAACTGATTCCATTGCCAAGAATAACACAGTTTATGGGAACTGGGAAAAATAGGCTAGTTGCTCTGAGAGTTAATCATTGGTTCTCCTCATTATAGGTGAACATGAGTTCTTTGGGTGAGGTTGTCATATTTGGTCTTGTTGTTACCATATCCTCAAAGGTTTTACTTAAAAAAAAATTGAATAAACACTGAGGTAATACTGGATAGCACAGGGACCTATATGCAATATTCTGTGATAAATCCTAATGGAAAAGAATATGAAAAAAGGATTTTCCATCATGGTGCAGTGGAAATGAATCCAACCAGGAACTATGAGGTTGTGGGTTTGATCCCTGGCCTCCCCCAGTGGATTAAGGATCTGGCATTGCCACGAGCTATGGTGTAGGTTGCAGACGCAGCTCGGATCCTGTGTTGCTCTGGTTGTGGTGTAGGCCAGCAACTGTAGCTCTGATTTGACCCCTAGCCTGGGGGTGCACCCTATGCCACGGGTGCAGCCCTAAAAAACAATAAATAAATAAATAAAAAAAAATAAAAATAAGAAAGTTGCAATTCTCACTTAAAAAATAAAAAATGAAAAAAATTATGGATATAAAAAATATGAAAAAGAATCACTTTGCTGTGCAGCAGAAACTAATACAACATTGTAAATCAACTACACTCCAATAAAATTTTTAAAAATTCAAAAAATAGAAGTACTGGCTTATAAAGACCTTTCTTCCAACAAGTTTCTCTTCACTTTTGCTGAGAAAAGACAATCCTACTAGCAATATCCTCGAAACACATCAAACTAGCATGGTGCTTGCCTGGATACAGACAATCCATTCACAAATGGATGTACATGGCATCTAAGTAGGTGACACAGCTACTCAGAATCATTGCTGGAAAGGTAGATTAGTTGCATTATAGACAGAGCAACACACCTGGGCTACAGTATGAGGTCTTGTGACATGAGGGACAGCGTCCATACATTGTCACTCTTGAGTGCATGTCATTACCTTCTTTAGCAGGAAAATGGCATCTAAGTTAAAGTAGTAGAAACTGTACAAATAATTTTTTTTCCCACTCACTTTCTTCTCCCCCCACCCCAGGGAAGGTAAGTGAATCTAATGTTTACTGAGTACTTACTAATTGCCCCATATCATGTAAGGTGCTTCAATCAACTACCCTGTGTGTGTGTGTGTGTGTGTGTGGGAAGGGGGATAGAGTAATCCCCATTTTTTCAGTAAAACAACAGCAAAAAAAGCTGAAGATTAGTTTAAATAATCCGTCCAAGGTCACACAGCTAGTAAGTGGCAGATCCAGGACTTGAACATAAATCTGTCTGACTCTGAAACCCCTTCTTCTTTCATTGGATTTCTCTGCATCTTTTTTTTTCTTTTTGGGCCACACTCTGGCCATATGGAGGTTCTCAGGCTAGGGGTGGAATCAGAGCTGTAGCTGCCAGCCCATGCCACAGCCACAGCAGCACCAGATCTGAGCCGCACCTGCGATCTACACCACAGTTCATGGAAATACCAGATCCTTAACTCACTGAGCAAGGCCAGGGATTGAACCTGTGTTTTCATGGATACTGGTCAGTTTCCTTAACCACTGAGCCACAACCGAACTCAGGATTTCACTGCATTTTAATAATAATAATAAAAGGCTCTGGGGATTATGTGCTGCTAGTCCATGACTAGAGAACAGGAGTAAGAGAAAAAATTCTCCATATAGCTTTCAATTGGTCTTTATTGAAATGAATGCTTCAAAAAATGAAACTATCATGAAAAAGAGTATCCTGTTTTTTCACAATATGCTCTTGTAAGGTGTTAGCATATACTAAGTACATATTGAAAACAAACACATCCTGGTGTTATTCCCTGCCTCCACTATGTTATTGAACCAAAGGAATGACTACAAAGAGTTAATCATAGTCTAAACATTAACCCCTCCCATTTTCTTTTAAGCATCTTGTCATACAACCAAAGCCTTCTTAAAGTTCATAAATGAGTATTTCTTACGTTGGCAAAGATACTCCACAACACTCTGCTGCTTTCATAGCATATTCTATTGTGAATATCTTTAAATATTAAATGAAAAAATCATCCCTCCAAAACCCAAATCCCTCTTACACACACACACACACACACACACACACACACACACACACACACATGCTGGAGGCAGAATCACTCCGAATCCTAGCCACAAATCCAGAGGCATGTTTTTGTTAAAAAGGTTGGTACACATGCATGCAGATGATCTATCCCCTTACAGGATAGTGGCAATTTCCAAGACTTCCAGCCTCCAGGGTGCATCTAAGGGAGTTCAGAGCTGCATACCACAGATCACTGCAGCCTTGAAGCCAGCCCAGTCACACTCTGGCCCAAACAGGGGAGCAAGCAACACAGGCCCTTCTTTCACCAAGTCTTCCTCAACACCCACGGCAACCCCTCTTGGCCTTGACCCCATCCTGGGCCTCTGGCATTGGCAGAATAAAACATAACAGAAAACACATCATGGTAATTATTGAATAATTTGGCCCAAAGACATACCCAGAAGAAATCAGAAAATATCCACAAATTTAGGGAAAATTAAAAATGTAAAAATCTTACAAATCAAAGATAACTAATATTTTGATTTAAAAATAGATGTTTCTGGATGGAATGGTAGGACTGGAGCTCAACTTCTCTCCTAAAAACAACAAAAATTGCAACCAAATGCTGAGCAATCTTCATCCAAATGGACTGGAAACTTTCAAAAAGATATCCTACTCCAGAAGACAAAGAGGAGGCCACATCAAGAGGTAGGAGGGGTGATTATGTGATATAAGCAACCCCATACCTCCCAGGTGGGAAGCCCCACAGACCTGAAAGTAACTGCATCATAGAGACTCACCTACAGGCGTGAGAGTTCTTAGCCCTACATCAAACCCCCACATGTAGGGATCTGGTACTGGGAGAAAGAGCCCCCAGAGAATCTGGCATTGAAGGCCACTGGGGCTTGTGCACAGGAGCTCCATGGGACTGGGGGAAACAGAGACCTCATTCTTAAAAGGTGCACAAAGGCCTTCACGTGCACAGGGTCCCAGGGCAAAGCAAAGTCTCCATAGGAATCTGGGTCAGACCTGACTGCAGTTCTTGGAGGACCTCCTGGAAAATAGGGGTGAATGTGGCTTGTTGTGGGGGAAGGACATTGGAGGCAAAGCTCTCGGAATATTCAGCAGTGTGTGTTTCTCTGGAGGTGGCCATTTGGGAAAATCTGGCACCACCCATCAGCACTGAGATCCCCAGGCCAACAACAATCCAGGTGGGATCACAGCCTCTCCCATCAGTAAACAGGCTGCCAAAAGCCCCTCCAGGCACACAGCCACCTCTAATCTCACCCAGAGACAAAGCCCCAGAGGGATAGGAATCAGCTCCACCTACCAGTGGGCAGGCATCAGTCCCTCCCATCAGGAAGACTACAGCAAGCCCCCATAACAACTTCAGCCACAAGGGGGGCAGACACCAGAAGTAAAGAGAGGCTACAACTCTATTATCTGTAAAAAGGTCACCATACCAAAAACCTATAAAAATGAAAAGACAGAGAACTATAACTCAGATAAGGGAGAAAGAAAAAAAGAAACCCCAGAAAAACAGCTAAGTGATCAGGAGATTCTCAACCTCCAGAAAAAAGACTTTAGACTATTGATGCTGAAGATGTTGCAAGACATTGAAAATAAACTGGAGGCAAAGTTGGATAATTTACAGGAAACACTGAGCAAAGACATACAAGATATAAAACCTAAACAAGAGGAGATGCAAAATACAATAACTGAAATAAAAAATTCACAAGAAGCAGCTAACAGCAGAATACAGGAGGCAGAAGAACGAATACACGAGGTGGAGGACAGATTAGTAGAAATTATGGATGCAGAACAGAAAAGAGAAGAAAAATTGAAAGCAAATGAAGAGAGTCTCAGAGAATTCTGGAACAACGTTAAATGCATCAACATCCATATTATAGGGGCGCCAGATGGAAAAGAGAGAGAGAAAGCGACAGAAAAAATACTCCAAGAGAAAATAGCTGAAAACTTCCCTAACATCAGAAAAAAGCCACTCGCTCAAATCCAGGAAGCACAACAAGCACAATATAAAATAAACCCAAGAGGAACACCCCAAGACACATATTAATCCAACTGACCAAAATTAAAGACAAGGAGAAAATCTTGAAAGCAGCTAGGGAAAAGAAACAAGTAACATACAAGGGAACCCCAATAAGGTTATTGGCAGATTTTTCAGCAGAAACTCTGCAGGCCAGAAGGGCGTGGCATGATATACTTACCGTGATGAAAGGACAAAACCTCTGACCAAGATTCCTCTACCCAGCAAAGCTCTCATTCAGATTTTAAGGAGAAATCAAAAGCTTCACAGACAAGCAAAAGCTAAGAGAATTCAGCAACACTAAACCAGCTTTATGACAAATACTAAAGGAACTTCTCTAGGCAGAAAAGAAAAGGCCACAACCGGAAACAAAAATTCCACAAATGACAAGGCTCACCAGTAAAGGTATATCTACAGTAAAGATACAAAATCATCCAGGCACAATTATACCACCAAAACCAGAAATCGTGAGAAGAGGAGGGTACAAATGCAGGACACTGGAGATGCACTTGCAATTAAGAGACCAACAACCTAAAACAATCTCGTGTATACATAGACTCTTATATCAAAACTTCAGAATACCTGCAAACCAAAAATCTACAATTGATACACAAACAAATAAGAAAAATCAACGCAAGTACAACACTAAAGATAGTCATCAAACCACAAGAGGAGCGAACAAGAGAAGAAGGGAAGAAAAAAGAGCAACAAAAACAAATCCAAAGCAATGAATAAAATGGCAATAAGAACATCCATATCAATAATTACCTTAAATGTTAATGGACTAAACGCCCCAACCAGAAGACATAGACTGGCTGAATGGATACAAAAACAAGACCCATATATATGCTGTCTTCAAGAGACCCACTTCACTTCTGGGGACACATACAAATGGAAAGTGAGAGGATGGAAGAAAATATTCCATGCAAACGGGAATCAAAAGAAAGCTGGAATAGCAATACTCATATCAGACAAAATAGACTTTAACATGAAGAATACTTTAAGGGACAAGGAAGGTCACTAGCTAATGAGCAAAGAATCAATCCAAGAAGGAGATATAAGAATTCCTGTTGTGGCTCAGTGGTTAACAAATCCAACTAGGAACCACAAGGTTGCAGGTTCGATCCCTGGCCTTGCTTAGTGGGTTGAGGATCTGGCGTTGCCATCAGCTGTGGTGTAGTTTGCAGACACGGCTCGGATCTGACATTGCTGTGGCTCTGGCGTAGGCCAGTGGCTACAGATCTGATTAGACCCCTAGCCTGGGAACCTCTATGTGCTGCAGAAGCAGCCTTAGAAAAGACAAAAAAAGAAGGAGATATAGCAATTTTAAGTATCCACACACCCAGCATAGGTTCATCACAATATATAGGGCAACTACTAACAACCTTCAAAGGAGAAATCAACAATAACACAATCATAGTGGGGGACTTTAACACCCTACTTACAGCCATGGACAGATCATCCAGACAGAAAATCAATAAGGAAACACAGGCCCTGAATGATGCATTAAACCAGATGGACTTAATAGATATTTATAGGACATTCCATCCAAAAGCAACAGAATGCACATTCTTCTCAAGTGCATATGGAACATTCTCTAAGATTGATCACATCCTGGGCTACAAATCCAATTTCAGTAACTCTAAGGAAATTGAAATCATTTCACCATCTTTTCTGACCACAATGCTATATGACTTGAAATCAACAAGAAACACTGCAAAAAACACAAAAACGTGGAGACTAAACAACATGCTACTAAACAACCAATGGATCACTGAAGAAATCAAAGAGGAAATTAAAAAATACCTAGAAGCAAATGACAACGAAGTTATGACACTCCAAATCCTATGGGATGCAGCAAAAGCCATTCTAAGAGGAAAGTTTACAGCAATACAAGCCCACCTCAAGAAACAAGAGAAAGCTCAAATAAATAAGCTAACTTTACATCTAAGGCAGCTAGAGAGAGAACAGACAAGACCTACAGTTAGCAGAAGGAAAGAAATCATAAAGATCAGAGCAGAAATCAATGAAATAGAAACAACAACAACAACAACAAAACCATAGAAGAGATCAATGAAACAAAAAGCTGGTTCTTTGAAGAGATCAACAAAATTAATAAACCCTTAGCCAGAATTATCAAGCAAAAAAGAGAGAGGACTCAAATCAATAAAATTAGAAATGAAAAAGGAGAAATAACAATGGACATCACAGAAATACAAAGGATCATAAGAGACTACTATATGCAATTATGTGCCAATAAAATGGAAAACCTAGAAGAAATGGACAAATTCTTAGAAAAGTACCATCTTCCAAGACTAAACCAAGATGAAATAGAAAAGATGAAGAGACCAATCACAAGAACTGAAATTGAAGCTGTGATTAAAAAACTTCCAAAAAGCAAAAGTCCAGGACCAGATGGCTTCACAGGTGAATTCTATCACACATTTAGAGAAGACCTAACACCTCTCCTTCTGAAACTATTCCAAAAAATCGCAGAGGAGGGGACACTCCCAAACTCATTCTATGAGGCCACCATCACCCTGATACCAAAACCAGACAAAGATACCACACAAAAAGAAAACTACAGGCCAATTGCACTGATGAACAATGATGCAAAAATCCTCAACAAAATACTAGCAAACCGCATCCAACAATACATTAAAAGGATTGTACATCATGATCAAGTGGGATTTATCCCAGGGATGCAAGGATTCTTCAATATCTGCAAATCAAACAGTGTGATAGACCACATTAACAAATCAAACAGTGTGATAGACCACATAAAAACCATATGATCCTCTCAATAGATGCAGAAAAAGCCTTTGACAAAATCCAACACCCATTTCTAATAAAAACCCTTCAGAAAGTGGGCATAGAGGGAACCTACCTCAACATCATAAAGGCCATATATGACAAACCCAGAGCTAATATCATTCTCAATGATGAAAATCTGAAAGAATTCCCGCATCTGCTCTCGCACTACTCTTCAACACAGTTTTGGGTCCTAGACACAGCAGTCAGAGAAGTGAAAGAGATCAAAGGAATCCAAATTGGAAAGGAAGAAGTAAAACTATCACTATTCCCTGATGACATGATACTATACCTAGAGAATCCTAAAGACTCTACCAGAAAACTGATAGAGCTCATCCATGAATTTGGCCAAGTCACAGGATACAAAATTAATACACAGAAATTGATGGCATTTCTATACACTAACAATGAAAGATCAGAAAGAGAAATTAAGGAAGCAATCCTGTCTACCATAGCATCCAAAAGGATAAAATACCCAGGAGTAAATCTACCTAAAGAGACAAAAGACCTGTACTCTGAAAACTATAAGACACTGATGAAGGAAATCAAAGATTGCACAAACAGATGGAAAGACACACCTTGCTCTTGGATTGGAAAAGTTAATATTAACAAAATGACAGTACTACCCAAGGAAATCTACAGATTCAATGCAATCGCTCTCAAAGTACCAAGGACATTTTTCATGGAACTCGTAACAAAATATTTTAAAGTTTGTTTGGAAGCACAAAAGACCCAGAATAGCCAAAGACATCCTGAAAAAGAAAAATGGAGCTGGAGGAATCAGGCTCCCGGACTTCAGATTATACTACAACCCAACAGTCATCAAAACCATATGGTACTGGCACAAAGACAGATGTATAGATCAGTGGAACAGAATAAAAAGCCCAGAATTAAACCCACACACCTACAGTCAGCTAATCTATGACAAAGGAGGCAAGAATATACAATGGAGTAAGGACAGCTTGTTCAATAAGTGCTGCTGGGAAAACTGGACAGCCACATGGAAAAGAATGAAATTACAACACTCCCTAACACCATACACAAAAATAAACTAAAAATGGATGAAAAACCTAAATATAAGAACAGATACTACACAACTCTTAGAGGAAAACATAGGCCAAACACCCTCCAACATAAACACATAAACGATAGCAACATCTTCTCAGATCCACCTCTTAGAGTATTGACAGTAAAAGCAAAAAGATACAAATGGGACATAATCAGACTTAAAAGTTTCTGCACAGCAAAGGACACCATAAACAATATGAAAAGACAACCCACAGAATGGGAGAAAATCTTTGCGAATGAATCAACTGACAAGGGATTAATCTCCAAAATTTATAAACACCTCTTACCACTTAATACCAAAAAAACAAACAACCCCATCAAAAAACGGGCAGAAGATCTAAACAGACAATTCTCCAAAGAAGACATACAGATGGCCAAAAAACACATGAAAAGATGTTCACAATCCAGTTTTTTTCACTCATTATTAGAGAAATGCAAATCAAAACCACTCTGAGGTATCACCTTACACCAGCCAGAATGGCCATCATCAAAAAAGTCTACAAACAGTAAGTGCTGGAGAGGGTGTGGAGAAAAAGGAACCCTAGGACACTGTTGGTGGGATTGTAAATTGGTGCAATCACTGTGGAAAACAGTATGGAGAGTCCTCAGAAAACTAAACATAGAACTCCCATTTGATCCAGCAATCCCACTCCTGGGCATCTTATCCAGCAAAAACCATGACTCGAAAAGACACATGTACTCCGATGTTCATTGCAGCACTATTTTCAATAGACAAGACATGGAAACAACCTAAATGTCCATCGACAGAGGAGTGGCTAAGGAAGATGTGGTACATATACACAAGGGAATATGACTCAGCCATTAAAAGGAATGAAATAATTGCATTTGTAGCAACATGGATGGACCTAGAAATTATCATGCTAAGTGAAGTCAGTCAGACAATGAGATACCAACATCAAATGCTATCACTGACAAGTGGAATCTGAAAAAAGGACAGACTGAACTTCTTTGCAGAACAGATACTGACTCACAGACTTTGAAAAATTTATGGTTTCCAATGAGAGAGTTTGTGGGGGTGGGGGGATCTACTGGGGATGTGGGATGGAAATGCTATAAAACTGGATTGTGATGATCTTGTACAACTATAAATGTAATAAATTCATTGAGTAATAAAAAGAAAAAATAAAAGAAAGGCTAAGATAAAAAATAGGTGTTTTTTATCTACAAAATGAATTATGAATTATAAAATGTATAAAAAATTCAGAGTTCAAAGTGGTATTATAAAGTAATAAATTTGTCTCCCTTACCTGTCCTGTCCTATTCCCACCTCCCAGAGGGAATTACTGATAAAAGTTCCTTGTGATTCCTTCCACATATTGCCGGCCATATACAAATATACCTGTATATTCTTTTGTTTTTCTTTCCCACAAATGGAAGCCATGGTTAAAACCATAGATTGTGGAGCCAGACTGAACGGTTTAGATCCCCATCTCTACTAATTACTAGCTGCGTGTTCTTTGGCAAGCCACCTAACCTGTCTGGGCCTCAGTTTCCTAATTTATGAAAGGGGGATAGATATTACCTACTACAGGGAGCAGTTATAAGTGCTACATGTCAAGCACTCAACATGGTGTATGGTACATAACATAAATGTTAGCTATGATTTGAAAACAATTCATTGAGATATATTTAGTGTATCATAAAATTCACCCATTTCAAGTGTACAATCCAGTGATTTAATCAGTTATAGAGCATTTTTATCCCCACAGTGAGATCCCTCATGTTCATTCATAGTTTATCCCTGTTCCCACCCCTAACCCTAGGCAACCATGAATCTATTTTCTGTCTCCATAGATTTGCCTTTTCTAGATATTTCATAGAAATGGAATCACAGGGAATTCCTGTTGTGGCTCAGAGGAAACAAATTTGACAAGTATCCATGAGGATGCAGGTTCAATTCCTGGCCTCTCTCAGTGGGTTAAGGATATGGTGTTGCCATGAGCTGTGGTGTAGTTCACAGATGTGGCTTGTATCTGGCATTGCTGTAGCTGTGGTGTAGGCCATCAGCTACAGCTCCAATTCCACCCTTAGCCCAGGAACCTCCATATGTTGAGGGTGCGGCCCTAAAAAAAAAAAAAAAAAAAGAAAGAAAGAAAGAAAAAAAAAAGAAATGGATTCACACAATATATGGTTTCTTGTGTCTGGCTTCTACAATTTCACAAAGTGTTTTGGAGGTTCATCCTTGATGTGACATGGATTGGATATAGTCTATTCCTTTTAATTGTTGAATAGTATTCCATTGTGTGGATATACTGTATTTTTCTATCCACTTGCCAGTTGGTGAACATTTAGATTGTTTCAAATTTGGGGCTATTATGAATAATGCTCCTGGGAACATTTCCAAGCAAGTCTTTGTGTGGACATATGTTTCCATGTCTCTTGAATAGATACCTAGCAGCAGAATTGTGGGGTTTTATAGTGGTTTCATGTCTAACATTTTGACAAACTGCTGAACTGTTTCCAAAGTGGCTTTCCTGTTTTTACATTCCCATCAACATCCAGCAAAGGTTCCTACTTCTCCATAATTTCACAAACATTTGGTATTGTCTGTCTTACACTCATTCTAGTGAGCACAAAGTGGCATCTCACTGTGGTTTTTATTTGCATTTTCCTAATGACTGATGATGTTAAGAATCGTTCATGTGCTTATTAGCTGTTCATAAATCTTCTTTTGTGAAAAGCCTGCTAATTTCTTTTGTCCATTTAAAAAACTAGGTTATTTGTCTTATTACCTTGCAAGATTCCTTTGTATATTCTAGATTTAAGTCCTTTATCCTATATGTGCTTCATAAATATTTTCTCCTAGGTTTGTTTGCCTTTTCATTTTCTTTTCTTTGTTTTAAAACGATTTTTACTTTGTCCATTATAGCTGGTTTACAGTATTCTGTCAATTTTTTACTGTACAGCAAAGTGACCCAGTCACACATACATATAGCCCTTTCATTTTGTTGTGTCTTTTTTTTTCTTTTTGTCTTTTTGCCATTTCTCGGGCCACTCCCGCGGCATACGGAGGTTCCCAGGCTAGGGGTCTAATCAGAGCTGTAGCCACCGGCCTATGCCAGAGCCACAGCAACGCAGGATCCGAGCCACATCTGCAACCTACACCACAGCTCATGGCAATGCTGGATCCTTAACCCACTGAGCAAGGCCAGGGATCGAACCCGAAACCTCATGGTTCCTAGTTGGATTTGTTAACCACTGTGCCATGACAGGAACTCCTTAATTGTGTCTTTTGAAGTATAAAAAAAATTTTAATGTTGATGAGGTCCAGTTTATCATATTTTTTTCTTTTATGCACCATAGTTTTTGTGTCATGTCTAAGAAATCTTTGCTTAGCCTAAGTTCCCATAGATCCTTTTATATTTTCTTCTAAAATTGTCATGTATTTTAGCTCTTAATTAAGTTTGAAAAGTTTACAGTAAAATTTTTGTATATGGTGTGAGGTAAGCACCTAAGATCTTCCATGTACATGTACTTTTCCAGTCATCTCGGAACCATTTGTGTACCATTCTTTCCCCCAGTGAATTGCCTTGGTACCTCTGTCAAAAATCAGTTTACTTTAAATATTAGGATTTGTTTCTGAACTCTTAATTCTGCTCCATGGATCATACTGTCTATCTTTTTGCCAGTACCCCACTATCTTGATAATTACAGCTTTAGTAAATTTTGAAATTGGAAAATGAGGGTTCTCCAGCATTTTTTTCCCAAGATTTTTTTAGATATTCCGGATTCCTTGAACTTTGAGCTCTCCTTGTCAATTTCCACAAAATCCTGCTTTAATATGAATTTTGAGCTCTCCATGTCATTTTCTGCAAAATACTGCTGTAATTTTTTAGGGACTATATTGAATATATAAATCAATTTGGGGAGAATCACTGTCTTATCAATAATGAATCTTTCAATCTAAGAACATGGAATGGCTGTCCACCTATTTATAGCTTATTTAACTTCCCTCAATAACGTTTTTTAGTTATTAACACACAAGTCTTGAGCATCGTTTGGTAAAGTTATTTCTAAGAATTTTATTCATTTGAAGCGGGTGTAAATAAAACTGCATTCTTAATTTGATTTCTGATTGTTTGCTGCTTTTGCGTAGAAATGGAGTTACTTTTCTGTATTGCTCTTGTATTCTGTGGCCTTGTTGTACCTCTGTTTTGTTTTGTGTTATTCCTTAGGATGTTCTATATTGAAGATTATGTCATATGCAAAAAAGAGGTAGTTATACTTCCACCTTTCCAGTCTGGATATCTTTTTTTTCTTGCCTAATTTCCTAGAACTTCCAGTACAATATTGAACAAAATTGATGAGGAACAGATATTCTTGTCTCTTTTCTGATTTTAAGGAAAACTTTCAGGCTTTTAAAATTAAATACGATGTTGAATGTTTTTTATCATTAAAGGGTATCATATTCTGTTAAATGCCTTTTCTTTGTCTGTTGAGATGATCATGTCATTTTTGTCTTTTTTAACAAATTGAGATGATGTAAGAAAAGGAATGTATGTGTGCGTATATATATATATATATATATATATATATATATATATATGAATGTCTGGGTCAATGTGCTGTACAGCAGAAGTTGACACAACTTTGTAAATCAACTATACTTTAATAAAAAATAAAAAAATGAGATGATATCTTACATTGATTTTCATACGTTGAACCAATATTACATTCCTAGGATAAATCCCATTTGGTTGCAGTGTATAAACATTTCTACATATTGTTGGATTCAGTTTGCTGGTATTTTGTTGAGAATTTTTGTGCTTATATTCATCAGGGATATTGGTCTGTAGTTTTCCTGTGATGTCTTTGTCTGATTTGGGTAATATTGGTCTCATAGAATTAGTTGTGAGGCATTTCCTCCTATGAGTTTGTAAAACATTGGAATTAATGCTACTTCAAATGTTTGATAGGATTACCCAGTGAAGCCAACTGAACTTGGGTTTTTCTTTGTGGAAAGATTACTGATTACTAACTCAATCTCTTTATTTTTTATAAATCTATTTAGATTTTAAAAATTTCTTTTGGAGTCAGCTTTGGTAGTTTGTGTCTTTCCAGGAATTTGTCTATTTCATGTATGTTACCTAATTTGATGTCATGCAATTGTTTATGGTATTTTCTTATTTATAATACTTTTATTTCTCTAAAGTTGCTAGTATGTGTGCTCTTTCATTCCTGATTTTAGTAATTGAATCCTCTCTTTTTATCTTGGTCAATCTATCTAAAGGTTTGTTAATTTGTTGATCTTTTCAAAGACCCAGCTTTGGTTTTATTGCTTTTCTTTATTGTTTTTCTGTTCTTTAGGTCAATTAATTCTACATTAATCTTTATTATATCGTTCTTTGGCTTACTTTGGGTTTAGTTTGATCTTCGTTTTCTAGCTTGTTAAAGTGGAAGTTTAGTCTATTAATTTGAGATCTTTATTCTTTTTAAATTATAGGCATTTAAAAGTATAAATTTCCCTTTAAACACTACTTTAGCTGCATATCTTAAATTTTGATACTTGTGTTTTTATTTTTTTTATTTATTATTTTTTTAATTTGTTGTTGTTGTTGTTGTTGTTGTTGTTGTTATAGTTGCTATTTCTTGGGCCGCTCCCGCGGCATATGGAGGTTCCCAGGCTAGGGGTTGAATCGGAGCTGTAGCCACTGGCCTACGCCAGAGCCACAGCAACGTGGGATCCGAGCCGTGTCTGCAGCCTACACCACAGCTCACGGCAACGCCGGATCGTTAACCCACTGAGCAAGGGCAGGGATCGAACCCGCAACCTCATGGTTCCTAGTCGGATTTGTTAACCACTGCGCCAAGACAGGAACTCCTGTTTTTATTTTAATTTAGGTAAAAGTAATTTCTAGTCCTCTTGGAATTTCTTCTTTGACCCATGTGGTTTTTAGAAATATGTGTAATTTCCCAATACTTTTCGATTTCCCTAATTTCTTTCTTCTGTTGATTTCTAATTTAATTCTATTTTGGTTACAGAGCAGACTTTGTATGATTTCACTCTTGAGTTTGTTAATACCTGTTTTGTGGCCTAGCATAAGTTTATCATGTACCATGTGCACTTCAAAAAATATGTATTCTACTGTTGTTAAGTACAGTGCTCTATAGATTTCTGTTAGGTTGAATTGGTTGATAGTGCTTGCTATTTTTGTTTTTTCTGTATGTCATATCTTTTTGTACCTCTGCTCTTCCATTACTTCCTTTTTTGTAATAAATGGGTATTTTCTAGTGTACCATTTAAATTGCTTTGTTGTTTCTTTTACTATACATCTTTCAAGTTATTTTCTTAATGATAACTCTGAGGATTACAATTAACATCTTAAAACAATCTACTTCAGATTAATACTAACCAAATTTCAATACTGTATAGAAACTTTGTCCAGTATAGCTCCATTCTAGCTGCATTCCTTTGAGCTTTTACTGTTAAAGAAATCACTTCTTTACACGTTTTTAGTCTACAACACAGTTTTGTAATTACTTCATTATGCAATTTTACTTTATTTTATTTTAGTTTAGTTTAGTTTTGCTTTTTAGGGCTGCACCCATGGCATATGGAGGCTCCCATGCTAGGGGTCGAATCAGAGCTACAGCTGCCAGGCTACACCACAGCCACAGCAACATTGAATCAAGCCACATCTGTGACCTATATCCCAGCTCATGGCAACACTTGATCCTTAACCCGCTGAGTGAGACCAGAGATTGAACCTGCAACCTCATGGTTCCTAGTTGGATTTGTTTCCACTGCACCACGATGGGAACTCCCTATGTAATTGTATTTTGAATAAGGTAGGAGAGGACAAAAGTTACCAACAATACATTTATATTATATTTTGTATTTACCTGATAGTTAGCCTTTTTGATGGTCTTCATTTATTTATGTAGATTTGAGTCACTGCCTAATCCTTTCATTTCAGACTGAAGGATTCCATTTATTATTTCCTGTATGTCATGTCTGCTGGTAAAAAATTCTTTCAATGTTTTTTCTTCTGGACATATCTTAATTTCTCCTTCATTTTTGAAGAGCAGTTTTGTGAATATAGAGGTTTTGATTGACAATATTTTCCTTTCAATACTTAGAATAGGTCTTCCCTCTGCATTCTAGCTTCCATGGCTCCTGATGAGAAGTCCATCATTAATCTTATTGGAGATCCCTTGGACATGATGAGTCACTTCCCTCTTGCTGCTTTCAAAAATCTCTCTTTCTCTTTGTCTTTTAACAGTTTGACTCTGATGTGTCTCAGTGCATATCTTCTTGGGTTTATCTTAGAGTTTGTTGAGATTGCTGGATGTGTAGATTAAAGATTTTCTTGAAATTTGGGGAGTTTTTGGCCATTGTTTCTTTAATAACTCTTTCTACCTCCTTCTCTGACCCCTCTCCTCCTTCTGGAACTCCTATCATGTGTATGTTGGATGCTTGATGGTGTCTCACAGGTCTGTGAGGCTCTGTTGATTTTTCTTCATTCTTTTTATTTTCTGTTACTCAGACTGTATAGTCTTAATTGGCCCATCTTTGGATTCTCTGATATTTTTCTCCTGTCAGCTCATATCTGCTGATGAATACTTTTAGTGAATTTTTTTTTTGTCTTTTTAGGGCCATACCCATGGCATATGGAAGTTCCCAGGCTGGGGGTCGAATTGGAACTGTAGCCACTGACCTATGCCACAGGCACAGCAAACCCAGATCTGAGCTGCATTTGTGACTTACACCATAGCTCACAGCATCACCAGATCCTTAACCCACTCAGCAAGTCCAGGGATTGAACCTATGTCCTCATGGATACTAGTCAGATTCATTTCCACTGAGCCACAACAGGCACTCTGTGAATTTTTAATTTCAGTATAATTTTCAACTTTAGGATTTTTATTTGTATTTTTAAAAATAATCTCTCTTCACTGATATTCTTTATTTGGTGAGGCATCATTGGTTGTACTTTGATTCTTTACATATGGTTTCCCTTAGCTCTTTGAACATATTTATAAAAGCCTATTTGAAGTCTTTGTCTAGGAAGTTCAATGGCTGAGCTTCCTAGGGAGAGTTTCCATTGACTGATTTTCTTCCCTGTATATGGGCCATGTTTTCCTTTACTTATGAGTCTTGTATTTTTTTGTTAAAAAAAGGGCATTTTAGATAATATAATTTGGCAACTCTAGATCGCATTCTCTCCCTCCCCAGGATGTTTTTGGTTATTGCTGTTTTGTTAGTCAGTTTGCTTTTGTTGTTCTCTACTAACTTTTCTGGACTATTTCTATTGTGTTTTCTCTGGTGTGTGGCCATGCAAATCTCTACTCAATTTAGTGATTAGATGGTGATTCATTAGCTATTCCCTTAAGCTTCTTGAATCAATAATTCTTCCATCATTTTCCTAGTGGAGCAGGATTGGGGTGGTCTTGAATCAACAATTCTTCCATCCTTTTCCTAGCAGGGAAGGATGGGGGTGGTGATCTGTATTGGCTGGGACCTACCTTCAACATTCAGGCAGGCATTTATAACTCTGCCTTAGCCTGTACTTCTGGCTTGCAGAGAGCCTTAAGGTCAGTCAGAGATGAGAGATTGGTGTCCTCTCAGGTCTTTCATAGGGATATACACAGCCCTGTGCATATACACAGTCTTCTAGATCCCCAGGATTATATCAGAGCTCTTTGAAGGCCAATATGGACATATCCTTCCCTAGGTCTTTTTTTTTGGGGGGGGGCGGACCTGAGGCATGTGGAGGTTCCCAGGCCAGGGGTCCAATTGGAGCTGTAGCTGCCAGCCTACACCACAGCCACACCAATACAGGATCCAAGCAACAACTGTGACATACACCACAGCTCAGGGCAATGTCAGATCCTTAACCCACTGAGCGAGGCCAGGGATTGAACCAGCAATGTCATGGTTCCTAGTCAGATTCATTTCTGCTGTACCACAAAGGGAACTCCTCTCTTTCTTTTCTTTTTTTTTAAGTTTTTGACTAGGCTCTTGCTTGCCCAAATTATTTCTGTTGCCTCAAGGAGCTGTGATATTAACCAATTTCTGCTGATTACATCCAACAAATGCTCTTCATATAGGGCTTGTCCTGTGGAGCAAGCTCTGAGTCAGGTCAAATAATGACAACATTCTATGAATGGAGCTTTCCAGGGAAGTATGAGATAGGTTAAATGGTGACAGTGTTCTGGGGATGGGACTTTTTGAGTAGCTTCAAACCCAATTTGCTCCCTCTGGTGGTTGTAAGGCTGTTGTTCTCTCTGCAGAAACTATGGTTGCGAGTTTGCTCTTTTTGAAGGCTGCCGTGAAACTGGGGAGAGGGACATATGGGACCAGGTCAAGTTAAAAATGCCAAAAAATATTCTTGTAGAGGTCAAATAGCTTTTGTTGATTAAATGCTCCTCAGATTGCTTCAGGCCTTTGGTTAATTTCCAGATTTCTGAAAAAATTAATTTTATAATTTTGACAGTATTTTTATTGTTTTTATGTAAGAGTGGATTTATAGAAGCCTTCACTCTGCCATTTCAGAAACTGCACATGGTTAGCTATTACTTTACTATTCAAGTTGCTCCTTAGCTTACTATTCCCCCCTACTTAATGATGCTTTTGATTTATAAATATATATAAATATATATATATATATATATATATATATATATATATATATATCAAGTCATCCAGATATTCTGTACTGTTCCAGAGTAGGGATGAGACATATTTACTTAACCAGGCCCTATCACTGGACCACTTTGTTTTTTCCCCCAGTACAATCAATGAAACAAATACCCTTTTGAACTATCTTTTTTATATATTGCAAGTATATCTCTTTAGATTAAATTCCAAACTGAGGAATAGCTAGTCAATGAGCATGTGCAGTTCTAATTTTGATTGATATTGCCAAATTGCCCTCAAAATAGCTACACTAATTACACTCTCTCTACTACTATATCAAAGTGCCTTTTTCACATATACTTGCCAACACTGAGATTCTTAATTTTTGCTAATTCAATAGTTCAGAAAATGGTGCCTCATTTCATTAATTCACTTATTTATTTTTAAATTGGTTTTAATGCAGTAAATGTGATTAAAGAGCTTAGTATAAGACCGACTATCTGCTTACTTCACACATACAGTTTGAAAGGTCTTTTGGATTGAGGCTTTGTTGTAATAAACAAGAGGAGAGGAAAAAGCAGTGGATGTGGGAGCATCACAAAATATACCTTATTACCAAGGTGGTTTTTCCAGTGGTTTGTAAAAGCTGTCTGGGGATAAAGCCATCAATCAAAACCTGCTATTGCCATTATTTCGTGGATTTGGAGAACTTCACACTATTAGGACTTACTGTGATTATTGGAAAAACCGAAGACCCACACGCTGGAATCTGGCAAAATGACTCAGGATGGCGAATGCAGCTCTCTCCTGTAAATTGCTCTGAGGTGCTGGTAAGCTCTGACTAGAACCTACAGCTGCTCATGAATATTTTAGCTAGATACTGGTGATCTTTTTCTTTCACAGTTAGAACTAGAAAGAATTGGACATCCTTTGGGCTCACGATTTTTTTTTGTAGAGTGTATGAAAAGAACACTGTTATGTCCAGGCTGCTTTAAAAGTATTGTATAAGAGAAGGAAACAGGGATGTTTCAAGTGAGGTTAAAAAGACAGGGAGGGAGTTCCTGCTGTGGTGCACAGGGTTAAGGATCCCGTATTATCTCTGCAGTGGCTTCAGTTGCTGCTGAGGTATGGGTCCAATTTCTGACCCTGCGTAGTGGGTTAAGGATCTGGTATTGTTGCAGCTGTGGCTGTATAGGTTGTTGCTGTGGCTCAGATTCCATCTCTGGCCTGGGAACATCCATATACCACAGGAAAACAGGGAAAAAAAAATCAAAGGTCTACAATTGAAAGCTTGATATACCTAAATGCCAGGTAAAGTTCAGAGAGAGATTTATTATGACAACTGTAAAGAAAACAACTCCCTTGTCTAGGCTGATGTCTTCAATTACGTTTGTTGTCTTTGGGGTGCTAGCATGGTTTCCAAAAGCCATGCCAAGTTTGCTTAATACACAGCTTATTCTTTTACATCCTCCATACGTGGCCTTTCCCAGACTATGGATACGGTGCTACTCAAATCAGGACAGCATGCAGAGGAACTGAGCAGGGAACATGCAAGAATTAGGAGTTGAAGGGAAAAGAACAGGCCTCACTATGCTGCCACCATTACCTCTGTGGTGACCTTGGACATTTTGCTTGATGTCTTAGTTTTCAAATCTCTTAAGGGAGGCAATAAATTAACAGAGAATATGGAAGCATTATATATACCATGATCACACAGTATTCTGGGAAATTGACCTTTATCAATCAAGCCTCTAATAAAGGGCTATGCTTTAAATCTTTTTTTCCCTCTCACAATAATTTTGTACCATTGTGCTTAGTGAGTAAAATAAGAATCATATAATCACCACGAAAAAAAAGCTAGTACTTTCCCTTTAAAATGTAGACAGTTAGTATAACATAGTGGTTAAGTACGTGGCCTTTGGAGCCAGATTGCCTGCCTTCATATCCTGGCTCTCTGCCTTACAGAGTCTGTGATCTTGGGCAATGTCTCAGTTTATTCATTTGTAAAATAAAGATAATAATAGTTCCTAACTCATCCACAGGCCTCATATGAAGATTAAATTACTTAATATAAGAAAAGTACTTACTACTGGGCAGATAGAAAACACTCAGTACATATTAGCTATTATTGTTATTATTATTAAAACTGTCTGTTATGCTCAGGCATCCAGCAGGAGCCAGTGAGGCAAGTAGAGGTGGAGAGCTGCTGTGTGTGAGAGCAACGAAACCAGAGGCTTTCCTCCAATCCCACGAGGGAGATCATGGTTCTGATGATGGTGTTGCTGACATACACATCAATAATTATTTATACCATCAGGGTGTTTTGTGAAGAATATGTCAACGTTATTCAAAATATATCCCTTGAACTACTTGCATCAGAATTACTAGGGGAGGGAAGAACTTATAAAATGAAAATTCCAGGGCTTCATGCCATACCTGTAGAATCGGAATTTCTCAGCCTCGGAACCAAGATTATCCATTTTAAACAGGTGCTCCAGAAACTTCTGATGCAGGCTAAAGTTTGAGAACAACTGGATCAGGCTATATTTAGTTACGGTTCAGTCAGAACACAGTAAGCTGCTAGTAACGCTGACAATAATGTCCAGCGGTAATAATATTTGAATCCATATTGAGCTTAACCCAGAAGCTGCTCTGGCTTCACTTGCTTCTGCTCTCAGCCTAATGAATAATCTTTTATGTCATTTTTGTACTCAGATGGCAAGAGATCCTGTTTCCAGGCATGGTAAACCAATTTTTAATTCCTAGTTCTATAAGGCTTTAGTCAAATAAATTTTTGACTACTGGCTGTAGCTCTCCATTTTACCAGCAGGGAGCAGAATCAGTCTATTGATCTTAGGCTTGGTATAACAAAGAAGTCTGAGATGATCTTTTAGTGTGGATATCTTTTCTCAAGGTTGGATAAAAAGAGACAAGGGCCATTTCTGTGTGGGGTAGGACTGTGACCCTCTGGGTGGGATTGTTCATTTTTCAAAGATGACGCAGACTGAAACATTTACAACTCAAACTTTTATAGCTGAAAAATATAGTCTCCTGGGCATGCCACTCTATAAAATGAAATAGAGCCCTTCTTTCATAAATAATGTGCATTCCAATTGAACACTTTAGAATAGGGTGTGAAATATAGAGAAATGTGTAAGAAAAATTATGAATTCTTTTATTTTTGAAAACAAACAAACAAACAAACAAACAAAAAGTGCATTGGCATGTGGAATTAGACACCTGGGGGAAATACTTGAATGCTTGATGAAAGATAAATTTCAATTTTCTGTGGTTCGAGGTGTTTTTTCTCAGCTCCTACAGACCATTTAATTATCATCTAAAAAGAAACTGTGAGGACAAGGGTTTGCAGGCTTTGGAGAAAAGCTGAAATGCAGATCAGCTTTCTCTCTCCTCCCAAAATCAAAATATCTGAGACTGTGAGAGCAAAACCCTCAAATGAAAACCTTTCTTACTGGTTTCTGTACAACTTCTCATTAACTCAAAGGGAAGGATTAGTTCATTAATAAAATGCAGACACTAGGAAAACAAGTTTTAGGAAAAAAAATTGGACCGAAAATCAGGACAAGTAGAATTTCTGTGAAGAAATTTCTCTGTACTTGAAGTAGGCTTCGTTCTTGAGATGGCTGAATATAACACTGGGTCAAAACACCGGGGAATGTTGGTTAATATTTATTGAATGCCCACAATGAATGTGCTGTAGGGAATCAGTTTGTGTTGGTTGGCCTGAAGACTGTGAATAAGTTTCAAACTAATAATTTTTTTTCTTTACTTTTTCTCTGGTGGCCTTAGTCATCGTACTTTCTCTGAATATAAAGGCTTATGCTCCTGGGATTGGTCTATAAATTGGTTACAGTCTTTTATATCTCCAAAGCCAAATTCATCGAGATGATGGATGGGATCCATTGATGGTGCAAGAAATGAAGATTCAGAAAAATAAATGTGGATTATCGGCTACTTGTAAGAGAAGGAAAATTTCCCTGGGTGACAGTAAAAGAGAACTTGTTTTTTCTGTCTTTAGATTCTCACATCTGCTCTGTGTGTGATGGGTCATGAAATTTACTTTGCTCTACTAGACACATTTTGATTCCCCACAATGTAGAAGATGAACTTTCTCTAGTCAATTTGTGTGTCAAAACAAACCCTCTTTGATTAAAAATATTCATTTTATTAAAGGTCTTACTCCAAAAACTGGTGAGTGAGGATTTTTGAAAAGAAAAACTTGTATCCATACTTATCTTCAAAATGGTACTCTATTTTGATTCCAAAATAAGAGTTACAGTTGTTTAAAAGTATTTTTCTGTTCTCCCCTTTCCAACCAATTCTAAGTCTCCTAGTACCACTTCCCCCTCCCTCTTTGATAAAAACAAAAAACAAATAAAAACCTTACGAAAATAATAGTAAATAGAATTATTTGCTCTGTGACATGATATAGTTGTGTATAGTTTACAGACCGGAGCAATTGTGTCACATTATACCAACTTAGATGTGTGGGGCTAGTCCTCAGCAAAATTGTGAAATAAACAAGATTGGTTTTGGTTTTCTCTCTACCCTCAGCCTTTCAACATGTAGTGCCTTAATCCCACTGTGCCTTGTGGATGCTTTTCCTTAACATATTTTTATTTGTTTCCCCATTAATGTTTTTGGTTCCCTTTACTTATTTTATGGTCACATTCTTCAGAGAAAAAGCCTATCTCATAGACTTGTTTGTGATCATATGGGAATGGGTCTTCTTTTGCTAATGTTTTACCACTTTTCAAGTCATATTTGCACTTAACAGAGATTTTGAGAGACAGCAACTTAATACAAAAGGGATGACTTTAATAATAGGGATTCTAGATCCTGTAACAAATTGCTGTGTGGCCAATATTTGCAACCGCCTCTCCCAGCATGACTTCCCACTTTCTTTCTCCATGACAGAATCATGATTTCATTTGGTGTGATAATATGCCCAGAACAAAGGCTATTACCAGTCTCCTTTGAAGCTACATTTGGCCATGTGGCTAAGGTCAGGCTAATAACATGTAAATGGAAGACTCCCTAAAAGATAGAGGGAGGCCTTTTGTCCTGACCTATTTCTTTGGGATGCCAATTCAGAATGTAAACATGATGACTAGAACTGGAGTTAGCTCTGATCATGAGTTGTCCTTGAGCATGGAAACCACATACTGAGGATGGTGAAAGAGAAAAATAGATACATGGGCTTATTGACTGGACTACCTGGAATAACTACTTCTACCTTGTTTAAGTTATATCATTTGGGGACTTTCTGTTATGTGGCTGAACTTGATAAGCTGACTTTTTTTTTTTTTTTTTGGCTGTGCCTGCAGCATGTGAAAGTTCCCAGGCCAGGGATCGAACCTGCATGGACCATGTAATCTGAGCCATAGCAGTGGCAATGCTGGGTCCTTAACCCAATGAGCCACATGGTAACTTCCTGGCTGAACTTGATTATAAGGAGACATAAGACAAATATCTTTTGGAAATCAGGGCTTTGTGGTATCAGTCAGCAAAATCAGTTAGTTAATTCTGAGAAAACCATCACTGTTGGCTTTTGAAAGCCAGATGTTGGCTTCCATCTCTGGGAGCATATGGAGGATTTTTGCTCTCCTGAATTCTTCCTGCTCCAAATCTGTCATACTTTCTTAACTATTTAGAAGGCGCAGATCTTATCTTGCAAAATATACTGTGAAAGACTAGACAACGAAGAAGATAACCCATCTGCCATGCCACAGTATTTAGTAGAGTAAGAGGTCAGATTCTTCATATCTTGCTAATCATTTTTTTTTTTTTTGCTTTTTAGGGCCACACCCACAGCATATGGAGGTTCCCAGGCTAGGGGTCTAGGGGTTGAATCAGAGCTACATCTGCCGGCCTACACCAGAGCCACAGCAACGCAGGATCCAAGCTGCATCTGTGACCTACACCACAGCTCATGGCAATGCTGGATCCCTAACCCACTGAGTGAGGCCAGGGATCGAACATGCATCCTTATGGATAACTAGTCAGATTCGTTTCCACTGAGCCATGACAGGAACTCCTCTTGCTAATCATTTTAGTGTAACAGTTAGCCTAGATTGACATGCCCTAATAGAAAGACACTCTCAAACAGAGAAGTAGATTGGAGGAACAGGAAATGTAAAAGGTCAACCACAAACCATTCTGATTTGAACAGGATATGATTTAGTATAACCAAAACATCAAAAGCTATTATTGGGAACATGGAAGATTGATATCACAGTGGTGCACAGGCCTACAGCAACATTGCTGTGAAGAGGCAACCCCCAGCCCAAGGGCTGGATTTCTGTGGACACGGTGAATTTGTGGGTCAGCATACTTCATGGGTCCCTCTGCAAAATAAACAAGCTCAAGTCCCTGTGACTATGACTAGTCACATTGCTGCTTTTTACAGAAACTCAATTGTAGCTAGAGCCTGGATACTAAATCCCCTACCTTTGGCAAGTGTCATGTTCTTGGCTCACTGAGGATCGATATGGGTATGAGCCTGAATTATGTTTGAGTAGCCAACATCTTTGTAAGACCAGCAGAAATACTGCTGTCAGTGGAAAGTTCAGAATGGCAAATGATAGCGTCAGCAAGGAAGGATAAATATAAACAATATATTCACACTACTTTTAGACAAAGTTCATCTTAGCAGTATGGACTTGCTGGGTTTTGTTTGTTTTGGTTGAGGCATTTATTGTGGCTTGGTCCATTTCCCTTGATTCAATGTGCCTCTCTCTTTCTTAACCTTTTTAGCAAGGACATTAGGCCCAAGTGTCAAATAAATGGAAGGAAGAAAAAATAGGCAAATGGAACCCAAATATCAAAGTGGTAAGTATACAAGTGACTCTTCACTCATTAGGCTACAAATGCCAGAGTCGAGTATTGATCAGAATTGCAGTCCTTTGGTAAGTAAGTAGATTTCATGCAAATCAATTAAAGATACCAGAAAAGACTTAGAAGCAGGATTTTGGAATGAGTCACAGACAATATTTTTGTGTGTGTGCATTCATACCTGGATTTTAATATGGAGCCACTTTTCTTTCTTGTTAGGGAATGGCATGTTGTCAGCAAAATGAAGCCCTGGAACGAAACTTCTTCAAAAAAGGAAAGCCAAAAATGAAATCATTTTTAAGGGTATAAATAAAATAGCTCCATGCATTTCCTGACAGCCTGAATGAGAAGGTCCATATTTATCTCAGTAAGCTTTCAGTGTTAGACTTCAGGAGCCAAAGTAACAGTTTTGGACTCAGCCAGACAGTGAGCCTTATATATAAATACTCAAAATAGATTTCTTTTGCCCCTAGTCCTGCCAAAGAACCATTTTAGGTGTGCAGGAAGGCCCTGAGCATGCTAATGCACAGTGCCCTTCTGCTGACTGGGAGCAATGGAGAACTTGACCTCACCTGACTTTCTTGAATGGAATTTAGATTCCCAAAGAATCTGAAAGGTGATAGAATAGTTCTTGTGATTTCATGGCAGATGTACTTTTGCCTTTTTTTTTCTTCTTTTTTATACATGGAACCATTGAAAATTGAGAGGGAAATGCAAAAAGCCTGTGTTTGTATAATGGAAATGGATCATTGAACTGTGGGCAGTCAGCGAGGCTTTTGATCAGTCTGGGATTAGAGGAATTCTTCATACTTGTAGAAACAGACTGTGTCAAAAGATAAGAAGTACAAAAATGGATTTAAGTAAGATAAGAACCTGCATCCTAAATTTTGACAGAACTCAAGGCCAAGTTTTTAGAATAACATTCTGAAGAGCTTTGTAACTGTGCTCTTTTACAGCCTCCTCCTTTTCCTCTACCTCCTTCCCTCTCCTCTTTCTCTTTTGTTACTTTCAATTAAAAAATTAAAATCCATTTATAAGCTTTTGATTCTGTGCTGGGTTCTGGACAGAGCAAAATGGGAGAGAATATGGGCCTTTTTTGAGAACTTGCAGGTTAAACTCGTATATAAATGGTATGTGCACTGACTGATATATGAACTTATGCAGCATAGAATAAAGTAGAGAAGATTGAGGTTTCATGTTTAGGTGAAAGGAAAATGGGATTTTGTAATCTTTTTCAATTAGTGAGGGAAAACTCGGTAAAGGAGGTGGGATGACTGCACAAATACAGCATGAAGCTAATGTACTTGAGATGAACAAGGGGGGTGGGTAGGGTAGTGGGAGAATAAAAGGGATGTGAGCTGGTGGTTAAGGGTGGTTGGAGAAAGGGCTGAAAGCAAGTCAGGCCCGATCTTTAATGTAGTAAGTGGCTATTATAGACTTTCAGGAGAGGAAATGGCATTCATGAAATCTGTAAGTGAAAAATCAACTTTGTGTAAAAGCATTTATTCCAGCTTCAGTCTGTAGCCTGAGAACTTCAGCGGGGAGGAGGTTGTAACAGCTGTGCAAAGAAAGCACCTGTGGCTTGGCCCAGAGCATAACCCAGAGGTGGTTTAGAAGGACAAGCTAGCAGTATTTGGTGAGAGACTGGAGTGGAGGACAGGGACACATTGATGCTACCCCAGTGTCTCTGGCTTGGAAGGTCAGAGTTACTCTGGCTTCGCGTCTCATGATGGGAGGCTGGACTTAGGAAAGGGTGGTGGAAGGAACAGAGGCAGCTTTCAGCTTCAGTGGGGTTGGTCTGAGGGAAGTATAAGGCATGATGTCAGGAATCTGTCTGTACAGAGCTCCAGGGAGGGGCAAAAATCTACGACAGGAGAGTGATACCATACTTTCCTTTTCTTTTTTCTTTTTAGGTCTGTACCTGCAGCATATGGAAGTTCCCTGGCCAAGGGCTGAATCAGAGCTGCAGCTGCCGGCCTACGCCATAGCTACAACAACACCAGATCCTTAACTGAGCAAGGCCAGGGATCGAAGCAGCACCCTCACAGAGACAATCTCGGGCCCTTAACCCACTGAGCCACAACGGGAACTCCTTTTTTTTCCCCTCACACTTTCTTCTTGTCCATGGCCTAGGCCTATATGAAATGACAGACTCATGTGTCAGGGTTCATTTGCTGTTTTGGTTTGTTTTTCTTAAGCGTGAGATGACCTGAATGCTTCTTTAAGCATGTTGTATTTTCTTTTGAAACTCATGGTCTGCTTCATTAAGGGTAGCCACGTTTTCCCAGGGTGATATTATGTGGAGGTCGAGGTATTGCATTTGAACAAGAAAATGCTTCCTGAATTAAAATAATGTGATGGAGTTCCCTGGTGGCCTAGCAGTTAAAGGATCCAGCATTGTCACTGATGTGGTTTGAGTTCTATTCCTGACCTGGGAACTTCTGCATGCCTCAGGCACTGCCCCCCACCATCAAAAAAAAAAAAAAAAAAAAGGGTAAAATAAAGTGAGTAGGAACTCTTAGCCCTCACATGTATATGAAAACTCCTATACCTCTTGTGTGTGTGTGTATGTGTGTGTGTGTCTGTATGTCTGTGTCTGTGCATGTGTATGCCATATACACACTGTAGTTAGTTGTGTATAAGCTTCTGTATATGGGACTTTGTATTTTGGGTGTTTTAGGTTTTTTTGGCAATAAGGAGTATGCCTTTTACTTCATTTGTATCCCCCACAGAGCGCAGTATATATTGTACAATGTAGACTGCATCAAATTGAGCATTTCAGGAATTAAAAATAATTGGCTGATCTTAAAAGCCCATGTTAAAAATGAATAATTTATTTAAAAATGATAGAGAACATCATAAAAAAGTCCATGCAACCTCAAATTAATCTCATATCTTTTACATTTTTTTTCTATTTCAGCTCTAAATGAATGTCTATTATGATAATTGAAGTACTACAAAATTTTCAGATGTCTTCTAAATCTTTAATAAAAAGGAAAATATTTTTGGTGATGTTGCATTGTTAGATATGTTTTATTGTGCTCTCATTCTGTGAACATTGGTAGTCCAAGTATGGCATGTATACTAATTATCAATTAACGACTGGCTAATCTTAACTCGGCCTTGGGCAAATCTGCTTCTATTTGCCTCCTCAACTGTTAAATGAGGGAAAATAACTCCTGGCTCACAGGCATCTTGATGAAGATTTTACTCTTTGAAAATGGAAAGTGTCAGACAGATATTTTTGTGACACAATAACTCTGAAGGTTGAGCAATGAAGGGGCTACCTTCAAATGAAACTGCAAGGAATGACTGACGTGTGGAACAGGAATTTTGAAACCAGAACTGGCTGGGACACCAAGGCTAACATTACACTCTAACTACGTCCTCTCCTCTTCCCTTTGCCCCCCTTTCCCCCTGTCAAGCAAAGTATCAGATGGTTGGAAACTAGGCCTTCCCCTTCCTTTAAGAAACTGCCATACTTCTCTTTTCTTGTGGTTTTGGAGGGGAAAAAAAAATCCCATTTGACTCCTCACCTGAGTAATGTCCTATAAAGCTTGTTTCTGTGAATGATATTTATGGGTCCCCATTTTCCAGGCTATTGCCTTGGAAAGTTATGTAACCAGACAGTGATCTAAAGAGAAGTCATACCTGAAGGTTATGAAGTATTGAATTTGTCCAAAGTTGAGTTCTGGTTCACAGGAGGAGAGCCTAGGACCCTTTTTGCTAGGTTA
Source organism: Sus scrofa (assembly GCF_054392235.1). Taxonomy (NCBI): domain Eukaryota; kingdom Metazoa; phylum Chordata; class Mammalia; order Artiodactyla; family Suidae; genus Sus; species Sus scrofa. The sequence goes on along the minus strand of NC_139401.1, from coordinate 92,370,476 downwards.
GCTTTCTCCTTTGCTGAGTCGGAGCACTTGGAATATTTTAGTGTTAGCCTGCTGTGACTCACTGCCTGTCCAGTGGCTTAAGCGATGCTTAAGCAACTCCACAATATGTCTCTCAGATAATTAAACACTAGGGCTATGCACGAAAGAACAAGTTTTTATGTATCAGTTATGACAACACTTTATCATCAGTCCCTATTTCCATTTTCTTAGTACAGCCTAGTCAAATATGCTATTTGAGAATTCTTATGCTTTGCCCTTTTCTACTCCCAAAACCTGATGAAAAACGCCAAGTTTGTAGCGTTGTCCTCCACATGAGACAGATCTGCTCCATTCAGTTGCAGGAAATATTCTTAGCAAACACTTACCCTGTGTGTTCAGCAGCAATCAGGCCATTGATGATGATGTAGAAGTTTATTAGAAGATGAAGAGAAGAATTACCTACAAGTAATTCCGGAGTACTGGCTACCAGGAGCCAAATGCCTCCTCGGCAGAAATTCATTGAATAGCATGCATTTATTATATATTGGCTTCCAGAAGTTTACTCAAGCTCAAACTTGCTATTTAAACCCTCCCCAGCATGCGGGCCACCCACCAGTTGCAAGGCATGATGACACGACAGATAACCCGCCCTCCTTGGTAGCAGTATGGATAAGGGTAGTAACCTAGTAAAGGTTCACAGACACGGCGGCAGTAGCGGTTGCCTCGACGGCAGTAGATACAACAATAGCCTCTCTCATCCAACATGGGGTCGAATTCTATTCCATTTTCAGTCTGAAAAAAGAAGACAATGTTGAGGGGAAGGTTCACTAGCAAGAGATCCGCAAAGCTGGGGAGGACTATAAAGCCATACGAGTTGGGACTGGTGAGCAATTAATTTCCTGAGCCTTATCATGGAGATACATCAATGGACTAGATCAAGATTGATCTTTAATTTTTTAGTTTTTAACTTTTTAAAAATTATTTTTAACCAGACTTGTGTTGGTTGCCAAGGGGTGGGGGGAGGGAATGGGATGAACTGAGAGTTTGGGGTTAGATATAAACTATTACATTTAGAATGGATAAGTAATGAGACCCTACTGTATAGCACAAGGAACTATATCCCATTTCTTGGGTTAGAATATGATGGAAGATAATATGAGGTAAAGAATGTATATATATGTATGACTGGGTCACTATGCTGTATAGCAGAAATTGGCATAACCCTGTAAATAAACTATACTGAAGTAAAAGAATGCATGGATGCAGCTAGAGATTCTCATACTAAGTAAGTCAGGAAGAGAAAGACAAATACCATATGATATTACTTACATGTGGAATCTAAAATATGGCACAGACGAACCTACCTACAGAAGAGAAACGAACTCACAGACAGAGAAAACAGGCTTGTGGTTGCCAAGAGGGAGGTAGGAGGGAGTGGGATAGATGGGGATTTGGGGTTAGTAGATGCAAACTATTACATTTAGAATGGATAAGCAAGCAATAAGGACCTGGGGATAGCACAGGGAACCGTGTCCAATCTCTTGGGATAGAACATGATGGAAAATATATGTATGACTGGGTCACTTTGCTGTACAGCAGAAATGGACACAACATTGCAAATCAACTATACTTTAATAAAAAATAAAAAACTACAAAAAATCTAAAAAATTATTTTATTGAAGTATAGTTGATTTACAATATTTTGTTAATTTCTGCTGTACAGAAAATACACATATATATTCTTTTTCATATTCCTTTCCATATTCACCAGATTGATTTTTTTTTTTTTTTTTTTTTTTGCTTTTTAGGGCCGCACCCGTGGCATATGGACGTTCCCAGGCTAGGAGTCCAATCAGAGCTACAGCTGCCGACATACGCCACAGCCACAGGAACATCAGATCAGAGCCATGTTTGCGACCTACACCACAGCTCATGGCAACACCGGATCCTTAACCCACTGATCGGGGCCAGGGATTGAGCCTGCAACCTCGTGGTTCCTAATTGGATTCTTTTCCACTGCTCTATGACTGGAACATCTCACAAGACTGATTTTGAACAAGTCTTCTAGGGATTCCAAGATTTTTAAATACTTTTTTTTGTTAAAACAATGACCATTCTCCTTTCAGTGACTGTGACCTAAGGAGCAGTGAGTTTTGCGAGGGCTCTCTGTTTTTTCTCTAACAAGAATAACGTAAACAGAACTCACATAGTCATTGATTGGGAGTTCTTCCTCACTTGCTTGTCTGGCATGACGGGTCTTCTCCACCTTCACTTGAGGGACCACCCACTGCTCGTTTTGTTCAATGCCCTTTTTTTCATTGGTAGGAAAGTGAAGGTCTTCACCATCCTCCTCAAAGTCTTGTAACTCTGAAACTAAGGTAATAAATACAAGGTTGTGATGCATCTGCTTTGCCTGGGGGACTAGCATTTGGGGACAGAAATTTTTCCAGTGTCTTCTCACTGCCATCATTTAGGCATGCATGAACCAAGTTCCTGCAGCTGATATTTAAAGGAAATCATCCCAAACAAATCTGATCATTTCCATGTGCATAGAATTCTTTGTTCACTTGGCATCAAACACTTGCTACTTTGCCTTATTGGCATACTAAATTAAAAACTGAGGACAGGGGACCATGGTGATTTTACCCATGGTAGATTCTCAGGAAACATTTTTTGGTTGCCTGATTTGATTCAGTGCCTCTATCCCTTCTCTTTCCTTTCTTAAAAAAATTTACCTTTATATTTAGAAATAATCTTAGATTTATAGAAGCATTGCAAAAATAGTACAGAGTTTCTGTATACCTTTCACCCAGTTTCCCCTAACGTTAGCATCTTAACAAAACCATGGGACAATGATCAAAACTAAGAAAATAGCATTAGTACAATATGATTAATCAAACAACAGACTTTATTCAAATTTCATCATTTCCACTTAAGTTCTTGGGAGAAGAATGTTGGAGCGGAAGTTGTAGTGTCCAATCCAGGATACCACATTACATTTAGTTGCCTTTTTTTGTTAAGGCTAAAGAGTACCAATAGATGCCTGCATTGACTAGAGTGTTCTCTCTTGGGTGATATAGTAATCTATGCTATCCAGAATGAGGGAGGCCAAATTCTATGTTAGCTGGGCAGAATAAGATGTCAAGGGACCTTTGCCCTCTCTATGGGCGGACTGGAAGTTGAGAGCTGGACACTTCTACTCTGGACCTTTAGCTCTCAATTACTTTTAGAGTGATTCCTAAAACAGCCACAAAGAAATTTTATATTGAAATCACCATCCTATCTTCTGGGGAGAATGCCACCATTTCACATAGAGAATCCTTCTTGAGACAACAGAGCTTTGTTTGGGCTCTTTTCTCCTCTGTTCTTGGGTTGGGCACACAGTGGTTTGAGCCATAGTCTGGTAGCCTAACTACAATAAATATAGATGCGCAAAGAGAGACAGATTAGCTTTTGACTATCACTACTCACATTAGGGTGGCATTACTTCGCTGGGCTATTTAAAAGCCTGTCAGCATTAATTTATCTGATTTATAACTTGGCTGTGAAAAATTTCCCTCCTCACTGGCAGTCAGCATATACAGTTTCATCTAAGAAGATATAAGCTGATCACTTGTTTTCCTAGAAATGTACTTTCTGAATGCTGGGAACGTTAGCCAGTTACTGACTTTGGAAAGTGGAGGAGAAAGAGGAGGAGGAGAAGGAGGAGGAGGAAGCCATACCTGCTATTAGAGTGGGATTGATCCAATACATGGTCACATTATCACAAATCTCCAGAATTTTGGAATTTTTAAGAAAGTCTCGGTTTTCAATAGGCTTTTCTGCTGGGACCCAAATCACTGACTGTTCAAAGAAAGTTGTGGTAATTTCTTCATTCTGAGAGAAGAACGTAGTTCAGGGTGGGGATAGGCAGAGAAATTAACAAAATGAGTGAGGCATTATGGGATATTTGAAAACACCATATTTTGAGTCTGAACAATAATTCCAGTCCGAGAGCTACCAGTGAACTAGCTCTGTGCCTTGCATATAGTAAGTGCACTTGAGAGAGTTAACAATTGGTTCCTCCCTCTCAGGTCTAACAGTAAGGCTGCTCACTGAAACAGGAGTCTTCTTTGCTACCATTTCACTTAAAGTCAGTAAGGTGCTCCAACATTTTCTACTCCCACTGGGCCATGTATGTTTTAATTTGAGCTTCGGGAGCCATGAGTGATTTATATCTATTCTCTTTCTTTTATTTTTTTTTTTTGTTCCTTATTTCCTTTTTTTTTTTTAATTTTATTTTCCCACTGTACAGCAAGGGGGTCAGGTTATCCTTACATGTATACATTCCAATTACAGTTTTTCCCCCACCATTTCTTCTGTTGCAACATGAGTATCTAGACATAGTTCTCAATGCTATTCAGCGGGATCTCCTTGTAAATCTATTCTAGGTTGTGTCTGATAAGCCCAAGCTCCCGATCCCTCCCACTCCCTCCCCCTCCCATCAGGCAACCACAAGTCTCTTCTCCAAGTCCATGATTTTCTCTTTTGAGGAGATGTTCATTTGTGCTGGATATTAGATTCCAGTTATAAGTGATATCATATGGTATTTGTCTTTGTTATTCTCTTTCTTTTAAATGGATGTTGTGAGCACCTGCCTTGTTTTAGGCTGACAACCAGGGTTGCAAGCTGAATTTGATCTCAAGTTGAAAAACATTTCTAGGTCTGGGATCCGGCATTGCAGTGAGCTATGGTGTAGGTTGCAGATGCGGCTCAGATCCTGCATTACTGTGGTTGTGGCCAGCAGCTTTAGCTCCAATTGGACCCCTAGCTCAGGGACTTCCACATGCTGCAGGTGTGTCTGAAAAAAAAAAAAGGAAAAAAATTTAAGGATTTCTTTTCCAAAAGGAACATCACGGATGAAGTTAAAAACAAGTTGCCAGAGTGGAAGAAAATATTTGCAATATCTAAAACTGAAAAGACAATGTGGGAAAAGAATCTAAAAGAGAATGGATGTGCGTATATGTATAACCCAATCACTTTGTTGTAGAGCAGAAATGATCACAAGATTTTTTTTTTTTGTCTTTTTGCTATTTCTTTGGGCCACTCCCACGGCATATGGAGGTTCCCAGGCTAGGGGTCTAATCGGAGCTGTAGCCACCGGCCTACGCCAGAGCCACAGCAACGCGGGATCCGAGCCGTGTCTGCAACCTACACCACAGCTCACGGCAATGCCAGATCATCGTTAACCCACTGAGCAAGGGCAGGAACGGAACCCGCAACCTCATGGTTCCTAGTCGGATTCGTTAACCACTATGCCATGATGGGAACTCCTGATCACAAGATTTTAAATCAAATATACTTCAATAAAACTTTAAAAATGAAAAAAAACTGAAAAGGGATTAATAAAAAAACTTGAATAAAACTAAAAAAAAAAGTATGAGAAATGGCATTGCATTTAACTAGAGAAAAAGAAAGTGAGTCTGTCTTAGTTAGACCTGGTTGTTCTGGATGGAAAAATAAGGAACAGACTAAGATGAATATAAAAAGTTGTAAAAATTATGTGGAAAAGGGAAGTTTGGGAGTTCCCATTGTGGGGCAGCTGAAATGAATCCGACTAGGAACCATAAGGTTGTGGATTCGATCCTTGGCCTCTCTCAGTGGGTTAAGGATCTGATGTTGCCATGAGCTGCAGTGTAGGTCATAGACACGGCTTGGATCTGATGTTGCTGTGGCTGTGGTGTAGGCCAGCAGCTGTAGCTCTGATTCGACCCCTAGACTGGGAACCTCCATATGCCACAGATGTGGCCCTGAAAAGCCGAAAAAAAAAAAAAGCAGCAGGGAGTGGGGGGGGAAAGTTTGGTTGGGTGCGTGTATTTTGTTGGGAGTGGGCTGGGGCAAGACTTGGATTTGGTCTCTATGTTAAGAAAATAAGGTTTTCTTAGAATGCTGACTTTGGTAACAGATTGCATAAATTTCATTGCCTTTAAGTGATTTTGGTTGAGAGTTTAAGTTTTATTTCACAATGATCTATGATTTTATTTGACCAAGCATTTTAAAAGTTTTTGCTGTTTTCAATGAACTTCTAAAGTGTCAAATTCTAGTTAAAGTTCTTCTGACCTCTACCTAAATTGAGGTGTTTCACAGGGTGCCTGGGGCACCTCAGAAAAATATTAAACTGGGACTACTTTACAGATTAAATCGAGGAACATTGTCAAAAAAAAGATTCTGTTGCATGAAGATAAATTTCATTCCATGTCAATAAAAAAAAATTAACCTCTCATAAAAACCCAAACATTTCTATAATCCAAATTGGTGAAATCGGTTAAATAGCAAGAGAACCTAATATTTTTCTTTTTACAAGATTGCCTGTTGGGAGTTCCTGTTGTGGCACAGTGGAAACAAATCTGACTAGAAACCATGAGGTTGCAGGTTTGATCTCTGGCCTCACTCAGTGGGTTAAGGATCTGGCGTTGCTGTGGGCTGTGGTGTAGGTCGCAGACGCGGCTCGGATCCCGTGTTGCTGTGGCTCTGGTGTAGGCTGGCGGCTACAGCTCAAAATTCGACCCCTAGCCTGGGAACCTCCATATGTTGTGGGTGTGGCCCTAAATGGACAAAAGGCAAAAAAAAAAGATTGCCTGATGATAGTATGGCTGTAGTACAAAAGATGTCCTTGTTTCAAAGTCAAGTCTCTAATTTGGGGTGGGGAAAAAAATGTAATGTATACATGTAAGGATAACTTGATCCCCTTGCTGTAAAATGGGAAAAAAAAAGTCTCTAATTTGTGACTTCACTGGCTTTACTACTATTTTACTTCTTTCATTCTAGATGCTTAGAGTTTGTCTCCCAGAGTGTGTTTTGTTTAGGTATCCCTTCTTATATTGTCAAGAACGCTGCCTTCTCTACTGTTTATAGTGCTGGAAGTGTTTTGTGTACTTATCTCCCATTCATTTACCTCTTGGACTTGGACATTCCTCCCCCCCCCCTTTTTTTTGTCTTTTTTGCCATTTCTTGGGCACCTCCCGCGGCATATGGAGGTTCCCAGGCTAGGGGTCAAATTGGAGCTCTAGCTGCCGGCCTACGCCAGAGCCACAGCAATGCGGGATCCAAGCCATGTCTGTGACCTACACCACAGCTCATGGCAACACTGGATCCTTAACCCACTGAGAAAGGCCAGGGATCAAACCCGCAACCTCATGGTTCCTAGTCAGATTCGTTAACCACTGTGCCACGATGGGAACTCCTTCCCCCTATTTTTTTTTACATCACATCTATGGCATATGGAAGTTCCCAGGATAGGAGTTGAATCAGAGCTGTAGCTGCTGGCCTATACCACAGCCACAGCAACTCTAGATCCAAGCCAATCTGTGGCCTACACCACAGCCCATGGCAACGTACCAGGTCCTTAACTCACTGACTGAGCAAGGCCAGGGATCGAACCCTCATCCTCATGGTTCCTAGTTGGATTCGTTTCCACTGCGCCACAAAGGGAACTCCTCCCCTCCCCACTCTTAATAAGGCCATTTCTTTTCTCTTTTGTTTCTTTCTAGCTTTATGATTTCAGTGTTTTTATTTATACTTTGAAATATGGCTTTGTATAATTTTCCTCCTAGTCATTTAATACTCTCAAGTCTTAGCTCCTTTGCTCTTGGTTCTGTAAAGACCTTGAGCTGCATTGAAAGGAACTGTAGGAGTTCCCGTCGTGGCTCAGTGGTTAACGAATCCGACTAGGAACCATGAGGTTGTGGGTGTGATCCCTGGCCTTTCTCAGTGAGTTAAGGATCCGGCATTGCCATGAGCTGTGGTGTAGGTCACAGATGTGGCTCAGATCCCACGTTGCTGTGGCTGTGGTGCAGCCTGGCAGATGTAGCTCTGATTAGACCCCTAGCCTGGAAACCTCCATATGCCGTGGGTGTGGCCCTAGAAAAGACAAAAAAAAAAGGGACTGTATAAAACGAGGTTGGTACCCTGACTAGCTTTGTTAGCAAAATCAGGTCTATTTATATACCTGCTCTGCATGTTTAACATGCACAAACCATGGCTATATTAGTGAGGCAAGTACAGAATAAGAGGATTCTTCTCATTTGGGACCACAAATTCATCTCGTTAAAAAATCCGTAGCTCGAATATAAACAATAGGATTTTCTTGAAGATAAAGCAATCTCACAATCATGAGATGAATACTTCCTTTATTTAGACAATCTGACAAAATTAACTGAAGAATAAATTAGGGCCAAAATGAGACATTATGAACCTTTGCCTTTAATTTTTTCAGAAAAATAAATCCTGTTGTGTCAGTTCGGGAGGTCTTTGCATGCTTGCCCTACTCAAATGCTTATATTATCTTCTATAAACAAGGAGCATATGATATTGGATATAATAGCTTTTTATCCTATTCTCCTTTCATTTTATTCTTGCCTCCTCTAGCAATCTCTGAGATCCTGGAAGTTGTTCTGTTCCTCAGATGAATCCTATTTATTTATTTATTATTTGTTTATAATTTTATGGCTGTACCTGCAGTTTATGGAAGTTCCTGGGCCAGAGCTGAATCGGAGTCACAGTTGCAGCCTATGCCACAGCCACAGCAACACTGGATCTAAGGTACATCAGTGACCTCTGCCACAGGTTGCAGATCCTTAACCCACTTAGCAAGGCCAGAGATCAAACCTGCATCCTCACAGAGACTATGTTGGGTTCTTAACCCCCTGAGGCACAGTGGAAACTCCCAGATGTATCCAATTTAGACTCATTAAAAAAAAAAAAAAACTCCAAAATTTTTCTCTTGCCACAGACCTTGGGAGCAGAGCATCATCTCTGGGGGAAATCCTCCTTTCTTAGAAACTCTAGAAGCCAGGGTCTGTAAGTTCTCTGGCCATGAGGAAACTAATAGCATGTTTGTGGGAGCCAGGGACAACCCTGAGACTTGGGTAATGGAAAGAAAAGCATGATCCCCACAACTCCTCACCCCACAAAATAAGAAAAGTAAAAAAAAGGGTAGACGAGAATTAAGATGGAGACAGTTGGGTGGGAGAAGAGTAAAAAAGAAAAAGGGAGAGAGAGAAGAAAAAAGAAAGCATATTTACAGTATGTAGAGTGGCCACTGTGCCATTGTCATAATCTCATTTTAGATTTTCAGTTAAACACTGAAATGAATCAACCCAACCCAACGTTCGTTCCTCTGGCTGCAATGGTGTATGCCTCAGCTAAGGTTTCCCTTCTTCCTCCATTGAGAGCAACATACATAACTATGGTCAGAATATCAGGAGAAATTAAGTCTCATGGTCATTTTTTTGGCTGCTCCTATGGCATGCGGAAGTCCCTGGGCCAGGGATTGGACCTGGACCACAGCAGTGACCTGAGCTCCTGCAGTAACAACACTGGATCCTTAACTTGCTGCACCACCAGGGAACTCATCATGGGCCTTTTTGATGTTTGCATTTTAGGCAATAATTCTCCATCTCCTACTAGGCCTTCAGGGGCCATTCAGCAAATTGGTACCCTAGGTATTCTTACATTGGCCTAGCAGTGTGTTTTTAAAGAATTCATATTACACTGTAGTTCTTACCTTCTTTGCTTTCGCCTTTCCTAGTGATATTAAAGGTGGATTATTCCATCAGCAGCCCAGCATAAAATGGTAAAGTGAAGGAATTTAAATCTTTAAATAGGTTGAATGTCACAGCGTGACAAAAATGACAAGGATCCCAGGTGGTCCTAGGGCTTTTTTAAAGGACTTTATCTTAGGCAGGTTGATTTTGTTCCTCTGGCTCATCCCTCTTACTAGAAATCTTTGGTTTGGAATCTTTGTTAATTGCTACCCAGTATAAAAGTACTCTGTTGGACCTGAAAGCATGAACTTTTTATTTATTTATTTATTTATATATTTAGGCCGGGCCCACAGCATGTGGGAATTCCTGGGCCAGGGATAAAACCTACACCATAGCAGTGACCCAAGCTGCTGTAGTGACACATGGGATCGTTAACCCATTGCACCACAAGGAAACTCCAGCTTTAGCGTTTTGAAAGGCTTGAGTTCAAGATCCCAATCTGCTCTCCACTAGCCTGTGTAACCTTGGGCAAGTCACTTTTTGGTCTGCATCTGAAAATGGGGATAATGATAGTAAGTATCTCTGGGTCATTGTGAGAATCAGATGAGAGTAAAGCATTTAGTACAGTGTATGACACACAGTTAGCCCCCAATAAATTATGGCTTTTGCTATGACTATTATTATTCTTACATACCTCATCTATTTCTTCCTCTGGTTCAGAAAATTCAGGAATCACTTTAATCTGAGTTTTGATGAAGCATTTTTGAAGACCTACAAAGTAAATGCCAGTGTATCCCTATAAAACAGACAAAAAAACAAAACAAAACAACTTCCTGAAATAGTCACAATTTAATGTGTTTCAAGATCTGTCAGGGCCTCAGGCTGGCAAAATTTGAATTCAAAAGGAAACTTTGTCTTATAATTAAAGGGAGGCTGCAGTTTATTTTTAACTTGATTCAAATGTTCTAATATTTTAAGTAGGAAGTCTTAGGGGGAAAATATCCAACTTACATTTTTAAAGTCATGTACTTCCAATGTTTCATCAGTGCCATTTCCACTTCTGAATATTTCGGTTCTGGTCACAGGATCAATTTCCATGTAAATCTTCTTCTTCTCTCCATTGCTGTAGAAAGTGTGTTCCATGTCGTATGTCTGAAAGAACAGAGGAGAACAACATCTAAGATACTCAGTATGTCCGTTCATGAGAGACATTAATTGGGTAATATCAGGGGCATCTTCTTTTTCCAGAGCCTTTGTAGAGAGGTGCCATCTCAGCAGCTTGCTGTTGGGAGTTCTCTGAGAGTTGAGATTGAAGTGAGGTGTTTTTTGGCACTGGAGCTGATATGGGGATCCCTTCAGAGCCAGTATTTTGTATTCAAGCCAAGTTGCTGAACTAATTACTAAGAATTCCAACAGTTTTCTTGGCAGGCTTGACTAAATTGCAAATGATATTTTACAAACCAGCCTGTAAGGTGTTTCCCCCTTGTGGAAAGTGGAGGAATTGCCTAAAATCTACACTGCTTTAAGCTACCACTTCCCTTTCCAGGTACTCAGTGGTCAGCCCTTACTCCCCATGAAAGGCTAGGAAAGAGATTTGAACACATTTGGAATACTTAGCTATTGTTTTTTATCTCCTTATTCATCCAGGGGTTTAATATTGTCTCAATAGTCTTGGGTCTCCTTTTTAGAATCTGCAGACAATCCTCTTTGGCCAATATTAGAGAACAGTCTTACTGTGACCTCAATTGCTTCCTTAATTTTTTCTTTCCTTTTTATTTTATAGCCACACCTATGGCATATGGAGATTCCCAGGTGAGGGGTCGAATCGGAGCTACAGCTGCAGGCCTACATCACAGCCACACCAACGAAGGATCTGAGCAGCATCAGAGAACTACATCACAGCTCATAGCAATGCTGGATCCTTAACCCACTAAGCAAGGCCAGGGATCTAACCTTCATTCTCATTCACACTATGGGACACTATGTCAGTCTCTTAACTCACTGACCCAAAATAGGAACCCCTCAATTGCTTCCCTTTGCCCTTTAAACTCTATTCAGCGACTATATAAACTTTTCACACTCTGGGCTAACCAAATCATTCTGTTTACTCCTGATTTTTCTTTTCCAAACCGATTCAGCTGACTTCCAATTCTCCAGATTCTGGGAGGGATTAAAATGGCGGAATAGAAGGACTGGAGCTCAACTTCTCCCCTAAAAACAACAAAATTTACAACCAAATGCTGAACAATCTTCAACCAAATGGGCTGGAAACTTTCAAAAAGATATCCTACCACAGAAGACAAAGAGGAGGCCACATCAAGAGCCTCCAGGAAAAAGACGTTAGACTGTTGATGCTGAAGATGATGCAAGACATTGGAAATAAACTGGAGGCAAAGATGGATAACTTACAGGAAACACTGACCAAAGAGATACAAGATATAAAACTTAAACAAGAAGAGATGCAAAATATAATAACAAATAAAAAATTCACTAGAAGCAGCCAACAGCAGAATACAGGAGGCAGAAGAATGAATAAGCGAGGTGGAGGACAGATTAGTGGAAATCACGGATGTGGAACAGGAAAGAGAAGAAAGATTGAAAGCAAATGAAGAGAGTCTCAGAGAACTCTGGGACAACGTTAAATGCATCAACATCCATATTATAGGGGCGCCAGATGGAAAAGAGAGAGAGAAAGCGACAGAAAAAATACTCCAAGAGAAAATAGCTGAAAACTTCCCTAACATCAGAAAAAAGCCACTCGCTCAAATCCAGGAAGCACAACAAGCACAATATAAAATAAACCCAAGAGGAACACCCCAAGACACATATTAATCCAACTGACCAAAATTAAAGACAAGGAGAAAATCTTGAAAGCAGCTAGGGAAAAGAAACAAGTAACATACAAGGGAACCCCAATAAGGTTATTGGCAGATTTTTCAGCAGAAACTCTGCAGGCCAGAAGGGCGTGGCATGATATACTTACCGTGATGAAAGGACAAAACCTCTGACCAAGATTCCTCTACCCAGCAAAGCTCTCATTCAGATTTTAAGGAGAAATCAAAAGCTTCACAGACAAGCAAAAGCTAAGAGAATTCAGCAACACTAAACCAGCTTTATGACAAATACTAAAGGAACTTCTCTAGGCAGAAAAGAAAAGGCCACAACCGGAAACAAAAATTCCACAAATGACAAGGCTCACCAGTAAAGGTATATCTACAGTAAAGATACAAAATCATCCAGGCACAATTATACCACCAAAACCAGAAATCGTGAGAAGAGGAGGGTACAAATGCAGGACACTGGAGATGCACTTGCAATTAAGAGACCAACAACCTAAAACAATCTCGTGTATACATAGACTCTTATATCAAAACTTCAGAATACCTGCAAACCAAAAATCTACAATTGATACACAAACAAATAAGAAAAATCAACGCAAGTACAACACTAAAGATAGTCATCAAACCACAAGAGGAGCGAACAAGAGAAGAAGGGAAGAAAAAAGAGCAACAAAAACAAATCCAAAGCAATGAATAAAATGGCAATAAGAACATCCATATCAATAATTACCTTAAATGTTAATGGACTAAACGCCCCAACCAGAAGACATAGACTGGCTGAATGGATACAAAAACAAGACCCATATATATGCTGTCTTCAAGAGACCCACTTCACTTCTGGGGACACATACAAATGGAAAGTGAGAGGATGGAAGAAAATATTCCATGCAAACGGGAATCAAAAGAAAGCTGGAATAGCAATACTCATATCAGACAAAATAGACTTTAACATGAAGAATACTTTAAGGGACAAGGAAGGTCACTACCTAATGAGCAAAGGATCAATCCAAGAAGGAGATATAACAATTTTAAATGTCTATGCATCCAACGTAGGTTCACCACAATATATAAGGCAACAGCTAATGACCTTAAAAGGAGAAATCAACAATAACACAATCATAGTGGGGGACTTTAACACCCTACTTATAGCAATGGACAGATCATGCAGACAGAAGATCAATAAGGAAACACAGGCCCTGAATGATGCATTAGACCAGATGGACTTAATAGATATTTATAGGACATTCCATCCAAAAGCAACAGAATGCACATTCTTCTCAAGTGCATATGGAACATTCTCTAAGAGTGATCACATCCTGGGCTACAATTCTCCCGATTCTCCAGTATATAGAATTCAACATCTCTGAACTGTAATGTTCACTATGTAATATGGAGCATCCCAAGAGGAGCACTTTGGTAAAGCTGCCTATCAGGTTGCTCTCGAGTGGCTGAAACAAAACTCCTTCCTACCCTCTAAAAGAGACAATTCACTTTCTAAGGACCAAGAGGACCAGTCCCATAGAGTGTCCCAGTTTCCAAGCCAGCCCATTACTTATTTCTGAGGACACATTTATAGCTAGAAGTAAATAAGCAGCCTAAAGGAATTTGCTACCTGGCCAGACCTGCTGGTGCCATAAGAAAGTTTATTTTATCCCTGTCGTTAGGAGGCCTTTGGCTATCAAGTTTCTTTATACACTTTTTTCCCTATGAAAAAAATTTAGTGAACTAAAAGCCTGAAAAAGCCAGTCGTCCACAGAGCCAACGTTGCTTTCTAATGATACTGTTCCCAGCAGCAGTCTTTCAGAGCTTGCACTGGGTCGGGTTGTTTTTTAACATCTGCTGGTGTCTTTGACTGGATGTTAGTTTAACCTGGCCAAATTTTCCCCAACTCAAGTAGAAAAACAAGTTGGAAGGGTTTGTAGAAGCAATATCACCTCAAGTATGAAAAGTTTATATAGTCTCTGAATACGAAACTGAGACAATATCATTTACCTCTTTGCTGCCCTAAAGTGCCTTGGACATGGTCAGAGCTGAAGTATTTGTTGAATATGTTTTTTCTCACCAAGAGCAAACTCTCATCTTCCTAAAGAGAGATTTTGAGCATTGGCAAGGTCTTTTAAGAGACCATGTTTTAAAAAGGGGAAGGAAAACAGTATTTAAAACCTTCCAGCAATTGCAGAGTTAACACAGGAAGTCTAGCCTGGTTTGTGACAGGTAGCAAATTCCTTTAGACTCGATATTTGCTTCTAGCTATAAATTTGTTCTCAGGTCCAGCTCTGCAGCCAGCTTGAGAAACTTCTACCTATGGCAACAAATTGAACTCTCAGTTGGCCTGAACTAAGTAGAGGAGAGCGGCATCTACTTCAGATCCAGTCTTGTCAGCTCTCCCAACAGGGGGGAATTTCTTTAGAAATACTATCCATTGTTGAGACAAATGTCAACACCACTAGTCATTGGGGGTGGGGTGGGGTGTTTGTTTCCTCAGCAGCACAACTGATGGATCACTGCACGGAAAAATGAGGTTAGAGACTAGGGGATGCTGGAACACTGCCTACCTGGGCAAAAGAGAAAATACAGGCTGTATTTTCAATCATTGGTAGAAGATTATGGAACCATACTGGTGACATTTAGGATTTCAGTGTACTTCTGTCGAATGAGTTTTCCTGCCCTGTTGGCAATGCACTTCACTTGGACACCTTGCTAGATGAAAACTATTGGAAACTGCCTAGCTCAGCAGATCTCCATTATTTTCAGCATTCCTTAGAAAAGTTTTTTTTTTTTTTTTTTTTCGGTGGGGGAGGAGGAATTCATTGTGATTGTATTTATTAGCCAGCCAGTTAGCTTTTTTGTTAGCAATGGTAGTAGGATCAGAATGACTTCATTTACATGTGAATTCTGGGTGGGGGTGGGGAGCTGTATATTCACACCAATGGAATTCCACCATCAAAGGTGTCCTTCTGGAACAGACTGTCCTTTGTCTAGAAAGATGAGGCTGGTGGCCCAATTTGGACTGCTTAGGGATGGGTTTGAGCAAATCCAGACATACTGTTTCATCCGGGTCCCTGTGGAGCACATTGCCTGGGTAATGGCTCTGCAAGCTTCACTGGCCCATATCAAGACTGAGCTCATGACTTTGGCTTCAGAATGACTTTTTTCTCTACTAAGCTCACTGGTGCAGGGGCTGAGGGTCTTTCTGGAGATGAAGGAATAAATGTCCACTCAAGTGCAAACTAAGGCAGAGACAGGATGATCGGTCTGAGAGAGGGGTGAGTGTGTTCCCAGTAGCTCATCTCAGTCTGCCCCCAAATCAGCTTTATTCCAGGAAGGACAGAACAGGGACAGAGTCTGATGAAAAGTACACTTCCACCAAATTGGCAAAGAGAGCAAGTTAATCTTCGATGTGTCTAGTTTCCCTTTCCTGTTCTTTTCTTTTCCTTTTTTTTTTTTTTTGTCTTTTTGCCTTTTCTAGGACTGCACCAGTGGCATATGTAGTTTCCCAGGCTAGGGGTCTAACTGGAGCTGTAGCCGACTGCCTATGCCAGCGCCACAGCAATGCCAGATCCGAGCTGCATCTGTGAACGTATACTTCACAGCTCATGGCAACGCCGGATACTTAACCCACTCAGTGAGGCCAGGGATTGAACCTGCAACCTCATGGTTACTAGTCGGATTTGTTAACCACTGAGCCATGATGGGAACTCCAGCCTTTCCTGTTCTTTTCATATCTTGTTCCCTTTGTACCTTCCTAGCCCTCTCTCCTCTTCCCACTTCCCTCAATTCCTCTGTCATCTGTTTAGGCATTTATGAATCTCATGGTGTTCCAGGTACATTATATCGAAGAAGAAATCACTCTGACCAATGATTTCATTAGTGATGGCTATTTGCCTGTTTAAAAAATTGAGTGCAATACTTAACTTGAAGGAGTGAATTACTAATGGTGGATTTTAAGCAGCATCAGGAATAGGAGATATTTTAAGAGAAAGGGCCTCTTTCCAGCTCCACTCAAATGGGTTCTGACTCTATCCATACATAAGGCTGGTCTTAACTATTAAGGACCAGAACAGTGGAGTGGGACAGGGAAGGCAATGGAGTGGAGAATAACTCAGAAGTGAAGTGAGATAGATACATGGTGAAGGCCAAGCACTGAGGAATGTAAGAAGACCACACGGACAAAACATGGAGAGAACACAAACCCATTTCTCTTTCCTGCCCAGGAATTCTTTCCTCAGTCCAGTTAAACTCTCTACTCAGGCAGCAAATGAGCCCCAAAATCCTCCTCTCACAGTCTGCTGTGTTTTCTGGCATCAATTCGTGACATTCTCTGGGATCAGAAAAGAAAGCTTTTGATAAAGAGTAAAGCTGCCTCAGACCTTAGTCTGATGGATCTGTTTGGGGCAAGTAGCTTTAGCCTGTCCCGAAAAGGATTTGAGAACATTTGGCTGAGATTTGTTTTTTGAAGCCTATGATTAATTTAGCTGTTCTTCTCTCCACCTTCATTCTTTACTGTCTGTTTATGAGGTACACTCTCCAAAGGTGAAATACATGCTCAGAATAGCTGGCTAGCAGGTGTAGGGCTGAAAGGAAGGGAAGGTAATGCATTGTACCATATTATTACCGATCTAGCCTGTGGGAATTAAAGGGCCTCTGGGTATTTCTTTAACCAAAACAGAGCAGACAGATTGTTTCTTATGCAAAGTTGGACTTCTGCATCTTCAATCATCAGTTCTCAGCCCTGAAAAAAATTGGCATAGGCAGCACAGGCATTCCTCTTTTTCAAAAAGGAAAAAAAAATGCATTTTTTTCATCTACAGACTCAAACTGGCTGGGAAGTTTTTCTCTACCCACTATCCTTACCACTCCTTATTCTTAAATGCAGCTGAAGGACAGTTGAAACAATTCTTAGACTAGGTTCTAGGTCTAGCCTCAACTCTGCCACTTACCAAATGTCTCTGGATGCTTGGTTCCCATCTCCACCCCCCTTGCCAGATACAGTGATGAATAGTTGACAGAATCGATTCTTTATTTTTTCTAATTGGAGTATAGTGATTTACAATGTTGTGTTAGTTGCAGGTGTACAGCACAGTGATTCTGTTATACACACACATATATATATATATCTATTCTTTTTCAGATTCTTTTCCATGATAGGCTATTACAAGATATTGAATATAGTTCCTTGTGCTGTACAGTAGGTCCTTGTTGTTTATCTGTTTTATTTATAGTAGTTTGACAAAATCAGTTCTGCTTGGATTTGGGTTGACACCTATCAGGTTGAATCATTGGACTTGCTATCTGTTGATTACCTGGGCTACTTTCCCTACAGTAGCTCCAACACCCCTCTTGGCCACTAAGGGACAACTCCCTTCGAAGACCTAGGTTTTTCTG
This sequence comes from Sus scrofa, assembly GCF_054392235.1. Lineage (NCBI taxonomy): Eukaryota > Metazoa > Chordata > Mammalia > Artiodactyla > Suidae > Sus > Sus scrofa. The sequence continues at coordinate 92,352,748 of NC_139401.1, read as the reverse complement.
GCTGGTGCCACAGAAGTTGCTCAACAAACGCTGCCTTAGGAGAATGAAGAGACCTAATATGAATGTGCCCCTAGCAGCCAGAGTCCTGCTCTATGTAATCGATGCTGCCCCTCAGTAGTGCAGAGCAAGAGCTGTCCTGGGAGGGTTGCTGTACAAAGGTGGACTTTGCCCTTGCAATGGATTGGGAGGAAAATAAAGTGAAAAGAAGGCCTTTTAAAAATGCTTCATCATAGGAGTTCCCGTCATGGCGCAGCGGAAATGAATCCAACTAGGAACCATGAGGTTGCAGGTTCGATCCCTGGCCTCGATCAGTGAGTTAAGGATCCGAGTTGCTGTGAGCTGTGGTGTAGGTCACAGACAAGGCTTGGATCTGGCGTTGCTATGACTGTGGTGTAGGCCAGCTGCTACAGCTCCAATTAGACCCCTAGCCTGGGAACCTCCATATGCCGCCAGTGTGGCCCACAAAAAGCAAAAAAAAAAAAAAAAAAAAAAGGCTTCATCATTTGGTGAAGCTCAGTCCCTGCTGAAGACACAAAACTCCAGCTACAACTACAACTCCATCTACAACTCCATCTCTTTCCTGGAGCGGATGAAATGCTTCTCCAGATCAACACTTCACCCACCAAATTGCTGTGTAGGAATGCCCAGGGAACACAGGGGGGAAAGCTGTATCCCTCATGTGCCTAGAAGAGGAGCGAAGAAAGTTGGTCTCTTAGCCTTAGAGAAATAGGCATCGTAAAGCCAGATCCAGACTTAGAAGGGAAGTTCTTTTTCTGAGCAAAGGATTTCCAGCCTAGAATGCTATTTAGGCTTGCAGTCCCCAGTGAAACTTTTTTTTTTCTCTTCTGTCCTTTTAGGGCTGCACCCATGGCAAATGGAAGTTCCCAGGCTAGGGGTCGAATTGGAGCTGCAGCTGCCGGCTTAAGCCTCAGCCACAGCAACACAAGATCCGAGCCTTGTCTGTGACCTATACCACAGCTCACGGCAACTCGGGATCCTTAACCCACTGAGCAAGGCCAAGGATCAAACCTGCATCCTCAAGGATTCTTGTCAGATTTGTAACCCTGTGAGCCATGATAGGAACTCCCCCCAGTGAAACTTTTTTAATGGTCATCTGCAGTTGAGATGGGGGAGAGGGCAGAAGGATAACCCCTTATTCTCCTCCCTTCTTGTTTTATCCTGGTAATATGCAGAACTTGAGGGGACATCCCCAAGAATCTTTGGATTACTGGGTGGGCCTTAAGACTTAGGCTTTCCAAATAGCCCTGAGTCACCAGGCAATTCCTATATATGGCAGGAAGTGCATCATTTCATTTATTGAATGTATTATTCTTCTGCTTCATTCTACAAAGAATTGGAAGGGATAGGCTACAAGGTCTGGGTTACATCTATCAACTGTTGGTTTAAGGGCTGGAATTTTTTGACTTGTTTTCTCCATGTTGGATTAATTACCTAGGGAGTTGGCTTCTGATGGTTTCAAGTTCAATGTGTAATATGGGGAGCTTTAAGCAAAAATGTTTCTCTAGGGAATATGTCTCAAAGAGGCCTAGGTGGTTACTGCCTGGAAGTGGAGACTCTTTGTGATGCTCTCTTAAAATCTCTGGGACTGAATAGGTCCCCTCTGCTTGGTTAGGAAAGCTGAATACAGAGCTTGATGGACTAACTTTCATTTGGCTCAAGTGGCTCCTATGTGTGGCTGTGGATTGGGGGTCTGTAGCCTATAAGGGAGTCCAGATTTAGTTAGTCTCCCTTGTTACACTTTATTTTATTTTTTAGTTAAAAAAAATTTTTTTTTTGTCTTTTTAGGGCCACACCCACAGCATATGGAGGTTCCCAGGGTAGGGGTCAAATCGGAGCTGTAGTTGCTGGCCTACACCACAGCCACAGAAACATGGGCTCCAAGCTGTGTCTGCAACCTACTCCACAGCTCACTGCAATGCCGGATCCTTAACCCACTGAGCAAGGCCAAGGATCGAACCCACGTCTTCATGGATGCTAGTTGGGTTCGTTAATCGCTGAGTCAAGAAGGGAACTCCATTACACTTTATTTTGATCCCTTTCTCCCCATGCCTCCACCTCTCTCCCGTGTATGCTTGTGTTCATGCTGGAGATGTATGGGGGGGGGGGGAGTCCAGCATAGCTTACTTCCCCTTTAAGATCAAGAATCTGGATCTTTTATCCACATCAAGGTGGGAGGTAATGGAAGGAGGAGGAGGGGGTGACTTACTGGCATGGAAATGTCAACACCAGATGTGGAATGTTAAATAAACACTTTATTATACACAGATGTCAAAATACAAAATAAAAAGAAGACGTGACGGAGGCTAGAGGAGCAAACACTAAGGACTTGGAGGAAGCCCTAGGACTTAAAACATATCACTGTCACCCATAAACACAGCAGCAGTGCTGCTTCTCTCCACCAAGGGCCCCACAGCCCCCACAGGTCCAACAGGCTTGTAGAGGAAAGTCCAGAAGAGCCTGGGTTTTAATCTGCTAACTGCTTTTTCTTGCCAGGCCATACTCTTAAGGGGAGACTCTTTAATTTGTGCAAGATGCCTGGATCCTTTTCCTCTGCAAATCTTCTTCCAAAGACTAATCTGACTGCTCCTCACTTCCCAGCATTCATAAGTCAGCTCCAAGGCAGGCTTATTGGTTGCTTTAGCCATAGAAACATAGATGTTCCCTTGGGCTTTTTGGGAATTGAAGGTAGTCAACTGAGTGGAGCAGTCACATTTTCTGCTGATTTCCCAGTTTGCAGTGGACCTAGCCTGATATTTAAGTCCTGGCCTTGTGGTGAAGGCCAGGACTTAAATATCAAAGATAATAAATTGCAACTCCCCACTAGAATAAAGAACAAACAACCTTTGTTCATGGTGGGGAAACTTGCCCCAGGATACATCTACTTACTGTCTTTAACCAGATTACTTTGCAATAATTTTGTGCATTTTTGAGAATCTCTTTGCTAAAAAATTACATTGCAAGATGGATTACTTCTTGAGAGATTTGGTTCTTGATTAACCTTTTTTTTTTTTGCTTTTAGGGCTGCACCCATGGCATATGAAGACTCCCAGGCTAGGGGTCGAATCAGAGGTACAGCTGCTGGCCTACACCATAGCCACAGCAACGCCAGATCTGAGCCACTTCTGCAGTCTACACCACAGCTCACAGCAATGCGGGATCCTTAAAACACTGAGCGAGGCCAGGGATCGAACCCACAACTTTATGGTTCCTAGCCGGATTCGTTTCTGCTGCGCCACGATAGGAACTCTGGTTATTGGTAAACTTCATCTGGTAGCATACCCCACCTCTTCTGTGCGTTCACTGACTACATTTTATATTTGGTTTGAGGAATCACAGGATTGCTCTTTATAATCCATTAAAAAGAGAACTCAAGTGAGAAGTAAAGGTTATGTAATATAGAAGCAGAGGAGACCATGGGCCCTGTTCACGAGCTTGGCATCTTGCAAGATAAAAGCAAGGTTCCCCACCTGGTCATTTTTATTTTCACTGAGACAAATAGCATTATAAGTTTAGAAAAAAAAACATATAAACTCTTTCAGAATACACTTTGCAATACAAATGGCTATAATAAAACAAGAAAGGCCATCTGGGTCCCACCTTTAGGCAAACATGTATGGGTGGTTAAGTACATCATGGCCAGGGAGCACAAAGTGTTTGTTGTCCTCTAACTCATCTGTAATTGTTAAGAGGATCCAAGATTGAATTTGTGGGGCAGCATGTCACCTTGGGAATTAGCTAAGTAATAGCAGCATTGGATCAGAATACATTTTGGCACTCTTACTCATTTGCTGTTTCTTTCCTGATCTCAATCGCTTTGCCCGTCTTGCTACCCTGAATATAGGTGGCTTCTCAAAGACATGTGAACCGTAAGTAGTTCAGAAGCAAGATAAGAGAAAGGGCTAAATATAGGCAATGGATGATGCTTGAAATCTTTTCTGGAACAAAGTATAAATAAAAAAGCAAGCAAACAAAGTTTGTTATTCATTTTCCCTCCAGCTTAAACTTGATAAGGTATCTTCTGGGACTAAATGAAAGTAGGTATAGCCACAGAGGTGAAGAATCCAAAGGGGGCTATCCCTTACTTCTCTCTTCTTTTGGACACTTGTCCTGTTGATTTTCTATTTTCTACACCCCCCACCACCTCTCCTTTCCAAATGATCCACATTCTTTCCTCTCTGCTCCTATCAATAGTTTGGCTCCTAATAGTTCATGCCAACCCATAATCTTATTGAATTTCATCCTCCCTCCTGGGTTTGTGCCCTTCCCTTCCTACATATGTTATCAAATAGAAATGAGCATCCTGCGACAACAAATTAATAACAACAGTAACAACAGTAACATCCCACAGGCGGAAAAATGTGGCGAAGTCAAAATAGCAGCTTCACACCTTATAGTTTGTACATTCATTAATTCTCTTTCAAATGGAAATTGTCGGCATGAAGGGACTACGATTTTCTTTGGGTCACATCTAAACTTGCCTATTGCCCCGAGAGTAGCAATAACAGTAAGGTATACTAATGTCAACTAGGATGGTCAGCCAAGCTCTACCAAATAATGCTAATATCAGAAGTATTCTGAGATATCTGTTATTAATGACTTGATGTTGTTTGATTCTACCTTGTGGCATTACTATCTCAGTAGGACAGCAACGATTGTGGCTGGTGAGAAGCTGAAAACCTCTATTTTTTTTTTTTTTTGAGTCGCAAATAAATGTGAACTCAGGTATGAGAATTGCTGCCTGTCCTCACAGCAAATGTATTAAGCCAGAAACATAATCCTTGAAAATCCTTTGCTGCCATTTCTGGTGGTTTCTTCTTATGTGGTAGTATAATTAATTTTCCATCAGTTTTTGCCCAGATAATTAAAAGAAAGATGGAAAAAATTTTTTTCTTACAGTAAAAATTTTGCTTCTATTTTACTCCATAAAGCCAAGCATTATAAAAGAATGGGTAATTTTTAATCTTATCATTACTAACCAGCATGCAGAAGACTCATTTTTCCCCTTCCAAAATAGGCAAAAAAAAGAGTGAAATCTTAAGTTTTCATACCACCAGAAAATAAACACAAAAGGAACTTAATGATTTTCATTTTTAGAGTCATATACCTGCCCATCACTAATTAAATTCAATCAGACTCAAAACAGAAACATTCAATAAAAATGTGCATTTACTTACTTTTTTGGGTGTCTCAGGCCAGAAGTGCTTGCCCCCCCAAAATAGGACAATTAGCGTTAGGGCGAGTATACCAAATACCAATCCACAAATCTTAAGTGATTTACATATCTTCTTGGATTTAAAAGCTTCTGCCTAAGCAAAGAACAGAGAGAATGAAACAATACACAATAGCTCTTAAAATAGCAAGCCATAATTCAAAGTCACTTTTGATTTCACTTTTTAATGTTCATATTGCAATATGATAAATCTGTGAAGCCAATGCTTCTGCTCAAAAGGGAAAAAAATATGAATCAACTTACATTTAAAATGTGACAGTCCTCACAGTTCTCTGGAGGATTCTTTGCCATGGTCTCTCAGCACACAGTACTCTTTCTCTGCTTTGAGAGGACTGAGAGACCACTGCTGAGGTGGAGTTTCAAGTGAGTCGGCTAACAGATGCCAGAGGAGAGGCTGAATTTATATGGCTCAAATATGTCATACCAGAGCCTGAGGGAGCCCAGGGGGCTCCTGTGCTGTGATTTGTTACATAGATATACCCATATATGTATATAACTTCTGTGCACAGAATTCCATCCAGAATGGCAAAGACAGAAGGTTATAATGAAAACTATTGTCCTGGGGGTTGCTTTGGAAGGGGACCAAGCCTCGGACACATTGAAATGATTTTTCACTATGAACTTAAAATATCAGTGGCAATACACGCTGCACACTGCAGCAATAAGCAAACAAAACAAAAAAGGAATGAAGACTCGATTTCAATTCCATTTGATCAAACAAATACTTATTGCAGGGATATTAAATGTCAGGCACCATGCTTGGTGTAGGAGATTCAGAAATGAATAAGCTAGTGCCTTCTCCACTACCTTATAGCTTTTTGAGATCAATATGCAGTCAACTAATTATGATTAAAAACAAGATTTACAAGATTTAAACTTTCTTTCTCACTCTTGTCATCCTAGCTCTCTGATTATTTTCCTTTCCTAGGCTCTTTTCCTCAGTCTGTTCCTTAATGTTGGTATTCCTTATGGTTCTATCCTTCTCATTCTATATATACACTTCTTAAATGATCTCATCTACTCTTACAGTTTAAAATATCCTTTATAGATCAATGGTTTACAAATCCATATCTATATATCTATAGCCCCATTCTGTCTTCCGAATATCAGAGCCATTTGAATATCTCTACCTTGATGTACCTCTGGAATCTCAAAATTCAACACGTCCCACATCAAACCCTTCTGCTTTAGATACCCTCTTCCTAACGCCCCGTGGTGACAATTAGGTAGCAGAATTTTATTTATTTATTTATTTTGCTTTTTAGGGCCACACCTGCGGCATATGGAGGTTCCCAGGCTAGGGGTTGAATCAGAACTACAGCTGCCGGCCTACACCACAGCCACAGAAACTCAGGAGCTGAGCCACGTCTGCGGTCTACACCACAGCTCACAGCAATGCCGGATCCTTAACCCACTGAGCAAGGCCAGGGATTGAACCTGAATCCTCATGGATCCTAGTTGGGTTCGTTAACCGCTGAGCCACAAAGGGAACTCTAGGTAATGGAATTTTATATTCTCACAGCCCTGGGGGCTAGAAGTCCAAGATCAAGTTCTCAGCAAAGGTAATTTTTTCTGAGACCTCACTCCTTGCCTTGTAGATGGATTTTATGTTCACATGGTATTCCCCTTCTATGTATGTGTATGTCCTAATCTCTTCTTAAAAGGACACCAGTCATATTGGATTAAGGCCCACCCATATGACCTTATTTCTCCTTAATTACCTCTTTAAAGGCCCTATCTCCTAATATAGTCACATTAAAAAATAATGTATATTAGGGCTTTAACATATGAATTTGGGTGAGGGGCACAACTCAGTCTGTAACAGTGGAAACATTACTCAATCAGGTTCTAAAATCAGAAACCCATGGTTTCACCTAGATCCTCCTTTCGTTGTCACATTCTTTTAAATTTATTTTTTCTCTTTAGGTCTGTACCTGTGACATATGGAAGTTTCCAGGATATAGGTCGAAGTGGAGCTGCAGCACTGGCCTATACCACAGCCACAGCAACACCATATCTGAGCCATGTCTGTGACCTACACCACAGCTCACAGCAATGCCAGATCCTTAACCCACTGAGCGAGGCCAGAGATCGAACCCAAATCCTTATGGATACTAGTCAGATTCTTAACCTGCTGAGGAACAACAGGAACTCTGTCACGTTTCTTTATTCAATCCGTAACCAGGTATTTCTGACATCTTTCAAAGCCATTCTTGTCTCCCTATATTGCCTTTTAAGCCTTAGTTTAGGTTATAATCTCTGATGAGTCTCAAATCCGTGCCTCTAATCCAGGCTGCTCCTAGGCCTCTAGACCCATGTGTCCATTTAACCTACTAGACATCCCCACTTGGATATCCCACATGTCTCAAACCAAATTAATTATTTCCTGTTCCAAATATACTCTTCTTTCTACATTCTCTCTCTCATTAAATGGCATGATGATCAGTTTCTAGAGTAGAAATCTCCAAATGATCCTTGATTTCTTTCTCTCTTGCCTAACTCAGCCTCTACACCTAATCAATTATTAAATCCAGTCAATTTTGCCTCTGAATTATCTCCCCAATTTTATTCTCTCTGTCTTCAAATTCCACCATCATAGTTGAGTTTCTCATAGTTACTTTTATTGTTGCAGTAGAATCCTAACTGGTTTCTTTGCCTCCAATCTGTTTCCACTATGATGATTTTTTCTAAGACTCAAATATGAGGATAATTTCTCTCCTGATTGAAATCCTTTTATTCATTGTCCATAAAATCAAAGTTACTTATGATGACAACATGGGCACTTCATGGTCTGGACTCTGCCTAATCTATCCAGCTTTGACTTTGGACAATTTTTTCCATAGAGACGGAGTTGATTGGGTGTCTCAGTTGGGCAGGTCCATGGAACATGGATGTATGACTTCATCCATATCATAATGTTTTGAAGGAAGATAATTTTATAATTGTCACAGACATGATCATGCATGAAGTTGATTATGGGAGTTATGAAATATGAGTCATGGTTCTATTTGTTCTAAATTATTTAGCCAAGTTTAAAAAAAGAATGCCATGAGAGCAGTCTTGTGGAGAAACCCATGTTTACTGTGTTAGATGGTTCCCCTTAAACAATGTTACCCCACAGCATTCGTCCTATACATTCCTTACACTTCAGGCTTTATTGATTCTGAGCACCCTCTGCTTTTTCATGCTACAGGGCATTTTCACATACTACATACTTTTCTTGGCTTTCCCTTTCCCCCCTTGTCTACCTGAAAATTCCCATTTAGCCTTCAAAATGCTGCCTATATGTTACCAGTTTCTGAAGACTTCCCTGGTCTCATCTCTACCACTTTGTTGAGTCCATTACCATTTCCCTTGCTCTGCTTTTGTATTTTGCTCAGACTTCAAATGATGCATTTGTTACACAGTATTATAATTCATTTTATGTGTTTTTCTTCTGAGAAGACTTTGAGATCCTTTAAAACATGCCTCATTTGTTAAAAAGATTGAATTAAAATAGAAGTCAAAGCAATAGTTCATGGAAGCATAGAGAGAGGAGTGATTAAGTCTGATTCAGGAGAGCAGGGAAAATGGCACAAAGCACCTCAAATTTCAGTAGATTTTTCATTTATTAGCACTTTATGTGGCAAGCACTGTTATGGGTGCTAGATATATATTCAGTAGTGAACAAGACAAACACAGTCCCTGACATTATAGAGCTTAGAGGTTAGTTGGGGAGATAGCAGTTAACTAAAAGGAAAAAAAATCCTGTAAGTAAATAAAATATAAAAATTATGAAACATGATAAGAAAGAAAATTCAAGGTGTTATGAAACATGCTACGAAGGAAAAGTTCAAGTTGGATTGAGAGGGTGGTCAGGAGAGTCCATAATAAAGAAATATCCCTTAAGCTCAGACCTAAATAATGAGTAAAATTTAGCCTGTGAAGAGGGGGACCAGCACATGCAAATGCCCTGAAGTAGAAAAATTGTTGTGTTTGAAGAGTAAAAGGAAAGTCATTGTGGTGGTAATACAGTGAATGAGGAAGAGAATTGCACGAGATAATGCTGAAGAGGTATCATACAAGATTGTATCTATTAGTACAGTTTTTGGCTGCATGTAACAGAAACCAAGTTATGGTAGTTTAACAAAATAAGGGGTTTATTTTTCTGATGTAAAGGAGCCTCAATGTCAGCAGTTCAGAATTCATATAGGTTTCAGGACTCAAACTTCCATCTTTTCGTTCCATGATCCTTTGAGCATGGCTTCCATCTTCATGCTTCCAAGATGGCTGTTCTACCTCCAGGCAGCAAAAAGCAAAAAGACATCTGACAGCTAAGTCTGTCTGTTTCCATCAGGAATGTAATATTTTTCCCGGAAGCCATATCCTTTAAGATTTCCATTTATGTATTGGCTAGAACTGGATTAGATGGCCACCTCTGGCTATAATGGAGTATGAGGAAGTTTTATTTTCTTTCTTTCCTTCTTTTTTTTTTTTTTTTTGTATTTTTAGGACCGCACCCATGGCATATGGAAGTTCCCAGGCCAGGGGTTGAATCAGAGCTGCAGCTGCTGGCCTACACCACAGTCGCAACATCGCCACATCCTTAACCCACTGAGTGAGGCCAGGGATCGAACCCATGTCCTTATGGATTCTAGTCAGGTTCATTACCGCTGAGCCACAATGGGAACTCCAGGAAGTTTTATTTTCAACTCTGCCTATTACTACTCCTAAAAAAATCCTGGGTTTTATTATAGAAGGGGGAAATATATTGGATAGGGAGTTTGCAGTTTTTGCTACAAGGGGCAAGGGGTTCTGAGTTTATTCTAAGAACAATGGGAATTCATTGAAGAGTTTTTTAAAACAGGGGAGATACACAATTCCTTTTATGTTTATTAGCTGCTGTTAAGAAGATGAATTGTAAGGGGGCGAGAATTTTTCTTTTTCTTTCTCTTTTTTTCTTTTTAGGGCTCCACTTGTGGCATATGGAAGTTCCCAGGCTAGGGGTCGAATTGAAGCTGTAGCTGTTGGCCTATGCCACAGCCACAGCAACTCTGCGACCTACACCACAGCTCATGGCAATGCTGGATCCTTAACGCAACTGAGTGAGGCCAGAGATCAAACCCATGTCCTTATGGATACTTACTTGGGTTTGTTAAGACTGAGTCACAATGGGAACTTATGGTTACAAGAATTTTTAAAGGTTGAACAGTTAGAAGGTAATTGCCAGAGATGATGGTGGTTAGGGCTAAGGAAATGGTAGCAGAGATGGACAGAGCTAGACAGATTTAGGATATACTTAGAGGTGGCATGTACTTGGTGACAAATTGTGTACACATGGTGAGAGAAAGGGAGGAATAAAAAAATGATGCATGTATTTCTGGTTTGTGTGTTCAGGTGGAGAGTGGTGCCATTCACTGTGATTAGGAAACATGGAGGACCAGTTGGGAATGAGGGGTATGGTTTTGGACATGTTGAATTCAGTGTTTATGAAGCATACAAGAGGAGATGTCTTCCTGGCAGTTGAACCTAAGTGTCTGGAGCTCAGAAGACAGCCCCTGGAGTTGAATAGAGATTTGGAAGTCATTTGCCTGTGATGGTATTCAAAGCTATGGGAGCTGATGACATGGTCTAGAGAGTCCAGAAGAGAAGGCTCAAGACTGACCACTGGAGAAACATCAAGAGTTATTTATTTAAAAATATACTTTTAGAATGGCTTCCACATTTTTATGAAAAAAATACTCATTATAAAGTAAGCAAGCAATTTAGAGAAGCAAAAAAGGAGGGGAAGATATCTCCAAATCAGCACTAACTAGAAATAATCATTATTGTGTTTCAGTTTCCTTATCTGAATAAAGGGGGATAAAAATAGTAACTATTTGGAATTCCCCAGTGGCTCAGTGGGTTAAGGATCTGGTGTTGTCACTGATGTGCCTGAGGTTGCTGCTGTGGTGCAGGTTTGATCCCTGGCCTTGGAACTTCTGCATACTGTGGGTGAAGCAAAACAAAAAAATAGTAACTATAGGATTGTAGTGATAAGTTAATGAGACAATCCATTTAAAGTGCTTACTTTGTTATCTGACAGGTAGTAAACAGTTCATAAACATTAATTACTAAGATTAATGAACATTATTCTGAGCATTGCTTTTATTACAAAGGGTTAAGAAATGGATAGAAAATTTCAATAGAAATAATATACATGTTTTTTTATAAAGTACAAAACTTTAAAAAATGATTGAAATGAACAAAAGAAAGATAAATCAAAGTGAAAGTAAAGAAATTGAGAAACTTCAGGTAAATATTTCTTTCCCCTCAAGAACTAGTAGTCTCCAAAAGGCAATTTTAATTTCTTTCTTTCTTTCTTTCTTTTTTTTTTTTTTTTGTGGCTGCACCTGTGGCATGTAGAGGTTCCCAGGCTAGGTACTGAATCTACACTACAGCTGTGGCAACATTGGATCATTTAACCCACTGAGCCTGGGCTGGGGATTGAACCAGAACCTCTGAAGCAACCCAAGCTGCTGCAGTCAGATTCTTTTTCTTTCACTTTTTTCTTTTTATGGCCACACCTGAGGCACATGGAAGTTCCTGGACTAGGGGTTGAATTGGAGCTGCACCTGCAGGTCTACGCCACAGTGATGGCAACACTGGATCCCACCTGTACCTGTGACCTATGCTGTAGCTTGTGACAAGTCCAGATCCTTAACCCATTAACCCATTAAGCGAGGCCAGGAATCAAACCATCATCCTCATGAACACAATGTTGTGTTCTTAACCCATTGAGGCACAATGGGAACTCCTTCAGTTGGATTCTTAACCCACTGTACCAAAACGGGACCTCCAAGGCTATTTTAAATTTAAGATCAGAATAAACCCAGGGGACCTAATCAAACTGAAAAGCTTTTGCACAGCAAAGGAAACCCAAAAGAAAACAAAAAGACAACTTTCAGAATGGGAGAAAACAGTTTCAAATTATGCAACCAACAAGGGCTTAATCTCTAGAATATATAAACAACTTATACAACCCAACAGCAAAAAAACCAATCAATCAATGGAAAAATGGGCAAAAGACCTGAATAGACATTTCTCCAAAGAAGATATACAGATGGCCAGCAAACACATGAAAAAATGCTCAACATCACTGGTTATAAGAGAAATGCAAATCAAAACTACCATGAGATACCACCTCACACCAGTCAGAATGGCCATCATTAATAAATCCACAAATAACAAATGCTGGAGGGGCTGTGGACAAAAGGGAACCCTCCTGAACTGTTGGTGGGAATGTAAGCTAGTACAACCACTATGGAGAACAGTTTGGAGATACCTTAGAAATCTACACATAGAACTTCCATATGACCCCACAATCCCACTCTTGGGCATCTATCCAGACAAAACTCTACTTAAAAGAGACACATGCACCCACATGTTCATTGCAGCACTATTCACAATAGCCAGGACATGGAAACAACCCAAATGTCCATCAACAGATGATTGGATTAGGAAGAAGTGGTATATATACACAATGAAATACTACTCAGTCATAAAAAAAGAATGACATAATGCCATTTGCAGCAACATGGATGGAACTAGAGAGTCTCATCCTGAGTGAAATGAGCCAGAAAGACAAAGACAAATACCATATGATATCACTTATAACTGGAATCTAATAGCCAGCACAAATGAACTTCTCCTCAGAAAAGAAAATCATGGACTTGGAGAAGAGACTTGTGGCTGCCTGAGGGGAGGAGGAGGGAGTGGGAGGGATCGGGAGCTTGGGCTTATCAGACACAACTTAGAATAGATTTACAAGGAGATCCTGCTGAATAGCATTGAGAACTTCGTCTAGATACTCATGTTGCAACAGAACAAAGGGAGGGGAAAAAATGTAATTGTAATATATACATGTAAGGATAACTTGATCCCCTTGCTGTACAGTGGGAAAATTAAAAAAAAATAAATTTAAGATCAGGAGTTCCCATTGTGGCTCAGCGGTAACAAATCCAACTAGGATCCATGAGGATTTAGGTTTGATCCAGGGTCTTGCTCAGTGGGTTAAAGATCCGGCATTGCTGAGAGCTGTGGTGTATGTCACAACGCAGCTCAGATGCTGCATTGCTTCGGCTTTGGCATAGGCTGGCAGCTGTAGCTCTGATTTGACCCCTAGTCTGGGAACTTCCATATGCAGTGGGTGTGGCCCTAAAAAACAAAAAATAAAAAAAATAAACTTGAGATCAAAGATTTGGAAAATGGAAAGAGGTTATAGCCATGATACTTTTATCTCCATGTTTCAATTTTTGATAGTGTTAGACTGATCCCCTGGCCAGTTGGTTAAGAAGGTGGGTTCTGGAGACAAATTGCTTGGGTTCAAATCAGGTGTGCCACTTACTAGCGACAAGGCAGGCAAATTATTTAATCTCCATGTGCCTCAGTTTTCTCATTTTTATAATGGGGATTAAAAAGTGCCTACTTCATTGGGTTGTAAGGAATAAAAGAGTTAATACATATAAAATACTTGGCACAGTGTCTGGTATATAATAAACTATTATTATAAATATGAGAAATGAGTTATAATTATGAAATATGATAAAATTCACTTCCCCTTCCATCTTTCGATTTTTGTAAGCTATATTATTTTTTTACCTTCTCATGATTTTTAACATTTACATTTTATTCTCCATCTAGAATTCTTTAAGTTATTTTTGTTCTTAGTTCTATGTTTAAATGAGTTCACTAGTCCTTTTATCATAGCTTCTTTATTCCTGAGTTCTTTGTTTTGATCTATCTCTTGGTTACCTAGATTTTATCAGCTATTTGTTGTTTTTTTTAAGGCAGCTTTCATGTGTGTTGCATTTTTTGCACTTTGTATGCTTGAGACTGTTGAAGAGCAAAACCATAGGCTAGAAAATTCTTGGGTCACACTTTGGTTTTCTCAGGAGTTTGTTGATATTTGTCCATTGTTTATGGCATTGTGGGTTATACTGGTCTTTTCATCATGGCCTCTTCCATTCATCCTTTGGCTAGATGGATTTCATTGTAGAAATTCCAGCATTAGAAGTCAAATGATAGAGGAAGAGGAGATGGCAAATGAGATTGAAATAGAGTGCCCCCCCCCCCAAAAATGGGAGGAAAACACTGAAGTGTCACAAAAGACAAGAGAAGGGTCTGTTTAACGAAGATGACACCGGTGAAATCTGTCAAAAGCTTCTGCAAGGTCAAAAGGCTGTTAAGAATAGGATTGGGGTAGGTGGGGGAATGTGGAAGAACATTTTAGGCTGCAATAGAAGTTATAGATGTATATGTTTGGGGTATAGGAGAACTGAGTAGTCCATTTTGGGTGGAATGGTGATTTCAGGGGAGAGATGAAATTATGACAGTTCATGTTACTCAGTCTTTTTCTCTTGGGCTGCCTTGTTATTTCCTTCTGCCTCTCCACCCAGCTCTTCATCTGGATTAAAGAAAAATCTTGGAGTTCCCACCGTGGCTCAGCGGAAATGAATCTGACTAGCATCCATGAGGACGCAGATTCAATCCCTGGCCTTGCTCAGTGGGTTAGGGATCTGGCATTGCTGTGAGCTGTGGTGTAGGTCGCAGACGCGGCTCAGATCTGGTGTGGCTGTGGCTGTGGTGTAGGCCGGCGGCTGCAGCTCTGATTCAACCTCTAGTTGGGAACCTCCACATGCCTTGGGTACTGCTCTAAAAAGGCAAAAAAAAAAAAAAAGAAAAAAAGAAAAATCTGAGTTATCTATCTTTTGCTCCCTTCTTTAATGTCTTCCATATTTCTTTATTTTTTTCTTCAGAATAAAAGAAATTTGATGTTTAGTAATGATCTGTCCATAAATCAATTAATAAATTAAATAAATATCTATCAGTTAGGAATACTGCAATACACAAAACAGTGTAATGGGAGATACAGGTAAACCAACTATAACAGCTTGGCGTGTGCTAAGTGCTATCTTAGATCAGTAAAGAGTGCTTGGGAACACAGAGGAGCCTCTAACCCAGCTTTGCAAGGTTACAGGGAGGGGAAGGATACTCAGGGCAGGCTTCCAGGAGAAAGAAAGAAAGAAATCAAAACTTGCAAGATGAATAGCCAGGCGAAGATGTCGACAAAGACAGTGTTGCAGGCAGAGGGAAATCATGGACAAATTTTGAAAATGTGAAAGAGAATGGAATCTTCAAGCAACTGAAAGAATTTTAGTGTGGAATGAGTGTTTCAATTTTTTTTCATTACAAAAGAAGTACACCTTCACAGGCAAATTATCTATCAAAGGTAGTATGTAAAAAAAAATCAAAATTTTCTCCCACCTGCACAAGTCCTCAGAATTGATCACTAACCGTTTAATAAGTATTATTTCATGTCCTCTACTCTTCAAGTAAAAATTCACACCCACATATACATGTATGTATGTATGTATGTATACAGTATTAATAGCTTTTTATAATATATCATCTTACAAAAACATTGTCTGCTACTTGATTTTGCCACTTAGAAATATAACATTGACATCTTTCCTTGTCAATATAAGAACTCTATTAATAGCTGAATAACATTCTATATACAATGGAATGTATTTTAATTTATTTAATGATTGCCCATTGATAGGCATTTAGGTTACCTCTGGTATTAAGAATGCCCCAATAAGCCCACTAGTACATGACAAATATGTTTGCCCACTTCTACAAGCATTTCTGTAGGATAGATTCTTGGTAGGGTGATTTAGTTTCCTAGGGCTGCCCTAAATAACCACAAATTTGGTGGCTTAAAAAAACAGAAATTTATTCTCTCACAAATCTTGCCTTTTCCTAGCTTTTCATGGTTCTGGGCAATCCTTGCTTTCCTTGGCTAGTAGCTGTATTGCTACAATCTCTGCTTCTGTCTTCACATGACATTTTTCCTTTTGTGTCTGGATCTGTGTATCTCCAAATCTTCCTTTCCTCATAAGGATGGAAGTTGTTAGTTTTAGGCTGAAAATATTACATCTCGTTTTAATTGTAGTCCTGCCAGCATTCCTTCTGTAAATTTCTTGTTAATATCTCTTGCTCAATTCCATTATTTAAAAAAAATTGATCTTTTTATAAAGATATAATTCACGTACCACACAAATACACCATTTAAAATTATACAATTCAAGTTATTTTAGTATATTCAAGATTTGTGCAACCATTATCACTACCCAATTCCAGAACATCTTCATCACCCTTAAAAAAACCCCTGTATCCATTACCAATCATTTTCCATTCATCCCTTCTCTAGCTCCTGACAATCACTAACTTATATTTTGTCTCTATAAGTCTACCTATTATGGATATTTCATCTAAATGGGATTATATATATGTGGCCTTTTGTTTGACTTCTTTCATTTAGTATAATGTTTTCAAGGTTCATCTATATTGTAACATGTATAAGCATTTCATTCTTCATTGCCTAACAATAGTCCATTGCATGAACATACTACATTTTTTGTCAGTAAATGGACTTTTGGTTTGTTTCCATTTTTTTTGGTTATTATGAATATTATTGCTATAAATATTCTTGTACAAGTTTTTGTGCGAACGTATGTTTTTAAATTCTCTTGAGTGTATACCTAGGAATAGAATTGCTGGATCGTCTGGTAACTCTATGTTTAACTCTTTGAGGAACCACCAAACTGTTTTTGGCAGTGGCTATACCAGTTTACATTCCACCAACATTTGAGGGTTCCAACTTCTCCACATTCTTGTTAAGAATTGTTATTGTCCTTTTTAAAAAATTACAGCTATCCTAGTGGGTGTGGAGTGGTATTTCATTGTGGTTTTCATTTGCATTTTCCTAATCGCTAATAACATTGAGCATTTTTTCATGTGCTTATTAGCCATTTGTATATCTTTTAAAATGTATATTCAAATCCTTTGTCATTTTATTTATTTATTTATTTATTTATTTACTTATTTATTTATTGCTCTTTAGGGCCACAACCATGGCATACAGAAGTTCCTATTCTAGGGGCCGAGTCGGAGCTGTAGCCACCGGCATATAGCATGCACCATAGCCATAGCAATGCCACATCTGAGCGGTGTCTGTGGCCTATGCTGTAGTTTGTAGCAATACTGGATTGTTAACCCACTGAGTTAGGCCAGGGATCGAACCCTCACCCTCATGGATACTAGTAGGATTTGTTACCACTGAGCCATGGTGGGAACTCAACTTTTGCCATTTTTAAATTGGGTTATTTGTCTTGTTTTTGAGTTATTATGAGATTTTAAAATACATTCTAGACACAAATCCCTTGTTAGGCATATGATTTGCAAATACTTTCTTTCATTCCATTGGTGGCTTTATTATTTATTGATAATGTCCTTTGATGCACAAAAATTTTAATTTTGATGAATTCCAACTTACATATTATTGCTTGTACTTTCGGTGTCATATTTAAGACTCCATTGCCAAATACAAGGTCATGAAAATTTATCCCTATGTTTTTTTTCCTGAGAGTTTTGTAGTTTTAGCTCCATTTAGACCTCTGATCCATTTTGAGTTATTTTGTATGTGGTATGAGATAGAGATCTCAATTCGTTCTTTTACATGTGGATATTCAGTTTTACAGCACCATTTGTTGAAAAGATTGTCCTTTCCCATTGATTGGTCTTGGCATCCTTGGCAAAAATCAATTGACCATAGAGGTTTGGGTTAATTGCTGGGCCCTAAGTCTATTTCATTGGTCTATATATGTATCCTTATCCTAGTATCCCATTGATTTGATTACTGTAGTTTTTGTAATAAGTTTTTAAGTCAGGAAGTGTAACTTTTTTGTTTTTGTTTTTCAATACTGTTTTGGCTATTATGGGTCTCTTGCATTTCCATATAAATTTTAATATCAGCCTTTCAATTTCTGCAAAAGAGGCAGTTAGAACTTTGATGAGGATTTCTTTGACTCTATAGACAAATGTGGTGAGTATTGCTTTCTTAAAAAATTAAGTCTTCCAATCCATGAACATAGGATGATGTCTTTTCATTTATTTAGGTCTTCTTTAGTGGCTTTCAATTATATTTTCTAGTTTCCATTGTACAAGTCTTACACTTCTCTTTTTTTTTTTTTTTTTGTCTTTTTGCCATTTCTTTGGGCCGCTCCCGCGGCATATGGAGGTTCCCAGGCTAGGGGTCTAATCGGAGCTGTAGCCACTGGCCTACGCCAGAGCCACAGCAACGCGGGATCCGAGCCGTGTCTGCAGCCTACACCACAGCTCACGGCAACGCCGGATCGTTAACCCACTGAGCAAGGGCAGGGACTGAACCCGCAACCTCATGGTTCCTAGTCGGGTTCGTTAACCACTGTGCCACGACGGGAACTCCAAGTCTTACACTTCTTAGGTTAAATTTCATCCTAAGATTTTATTCTTTTTGATGCTATTGTAAATGGAATTGTTTTCTTAATTTAATTTGGATCATTCATTGCTAGTTTATAGAAATACCAAGTTATTTTTGTATATTGATCTTGTATCCTGAAATGTTATTGAACTTGTTTATTAGCTCCAATAGTTTTTCAGTGTATTTAGTTTTTTTCAATTATAAGATCATGTCATCTGCAAATAGGTAGTTTTAATTCTTCCTTTCCAATTCTGATGTCTTTTATTTCTTTTCTTTTTCTAATTTTATTGGCTAGCTCCTCCAGTGGAGCTATTAGTTTTACAAATTCAGTTTTGGACATGCCAAGTTAGAAGTGCTTGGACATCACTCAGGTAAAGAAGTTAAGAAGATGATTGACAATTCAGGTCAGAAGAGAGATCTGGTTTAGAGATTCAGATTTAATAGATGTTAACTTAGAGATGTTAATTGAAGCCCCTTGAAAAGGTAACATTGCCCAAGAAGAATGTTTAGAAAGAGAAGACAGCCTGGAACAGAGAACAATATCCTGTAAGGAATGAGGATAGGAAGAAGATGTCACAAAGAAAACTAAGTAGTCACTGCCAGAAAATTAAGAGTTAAATCTTGAGAACCTGGTGTCATAGATATCAAGGGAAGAAAAAGTTTCAAAAAAGTGGGAGTGGTTATTACTTTGGGGGATATAAAACATTTCCAATGCTGCTGAAAACTTTAGTAAAATAATGTCTAAGATTAGAACATGTTGAAATGCTCCAGGAACAAAAGGTGATGGTGAAGATGCTAAGGACAGGGGTAATAATCAGCAACCTATATTTATTTCAATCAGTAAATACTATTCTTGGATTTGTATTATGTCTGAATTTTCTGTGTATTGTTTATGTCTTTATTATTATTATTATTATTGTTATTATTTTGTCTTTTCTAGTGCCGCACCTGTGGCATATGGAGGTTCCCAGGCTAGGGGTCTAATCAGAGCTGTAGCTGCCGGCTTACACCATAGCCCCAGCAACACGGGATCCGAGCCATGTCTGCAACCTACACCACAGCTCACAGCAATGCCGGATTCTTAACCCACTGAGCGAGGCCAGGGATCGAACCTACAACCTCATGGTTCCTAGTCAGATTCGTTAACCACTGAGCCATGATGGGAACTCCTGCTTATGTCTTTTTGATGTGGTGGAAAACTCACTGTAGAGAACTCTTTGCTTGGAAGACCTAGTTCTAATGGGCCATGCATGAGCAGGTCCAGGTGGAAGTGACCTGATCTAGTCTCTCTAACCTAGAGCTTCTCAAAGTATGCTCTGACTTTCATTAGAATCACCACCAATACTTTTTTAAAGATACAGATTGTTGGGTGTAATTACAGATCTACTGAATCACAATCCCTGGACTCTGTATTTTAACAGATTCCCTCAGATCATTCTCAAGCATACCTAAATTTGAGAAGGATGGCTCTGGAAGAATCACCTTCTTTCAGTTAGTTACACTGACTCATTTACTCCAGTGTAACAGAGAAGAGATCCATTTACCCAAGAGACACTTCGGGTTCTCTGTAAAATGACTGAACTATATCAAACAATATCTAAATCCATTTCTAGTTGCTAATAGCATCTCATACTTTTGAGCTTCATAGCTCTTTGGATTTTTCTTTGTGCTTTGTTTTCTGTTCTGACCAACAAGTTAATCTCTTTTTTTCTGTATTTATTTTGTGTGCTCACAGTGTGTTTTCTTTTATTGATTACTGGGCTTTTTTTTTTTTTTAAAGACACACCTATGGCATGTGGAAGTTCCCAGGCCAGGGTTCAAACCCATGTCACAGTAGCAACCAGCACCATAGCTGCAGCAATGCCAGATCCTTAACCTGCTGCACCACAGGGAAACGTCCTCTTTTATTGATTATAGCATCAAAGAAAGTTGAGACTAAAACGACTTTAGCAATTTTCTGCTCCAACTTTTATGTTTACAGATAGGAAAACCGAAGGCCAGAATCATGAAACGACTTGCCCAAAGTAACACAGCTACTTAGCGATCCATCAAGACCTGACTGGGTCTCCTGATTCCTTTTCCAGGGCACTTCTCACTATAGCAGGGATAAACAAAGAATCATTTTTCATATGTTTTTTAAGAAGGACCAAGTCTGGGGTGCAAAAGGAAGAACTGAAGGAAAATAGTGAGCTTCTTTTTAAGCTTAGTCTGTTAAAGAGATTTAACTTTCAACCACTATATTAGTTTTCATTTTTCCCCCCTTCTCTGCCAGAAACAATAAAATGACTTCTGTGGCACTGAAACCAAGACAAGGTATTATACTTACATCTGAGTTTAAATGATTTACAATTGAGTGGGAAGATTTGTCTGGTGTACTGGGTTTACCAGGCTCTTTCTGAATGCCACAGACAAGCCATGTGACCTTCATCAAATCACAAGTCTCTGTCCCTCAGTTTCTTCATTTCACAGGGAGGACTCTATTCAGAGTGCTTAGGCAGAGACCAATGAGAAAGCAGTAATAGGAAAAAAAAAACGTTACTTATATTCAAGGGGTATCATCAGCTCTGGGCAACTTACTGACTGATTTTTACAAAGGATAAGATTGAGGCATAGAAAGGTAAATGGACTCCTCACTGCCTCATACTGTGGTTTGATTAATATTCACTTTTGAAAACTTAAAAAATCTCCAAGATGAATAGGATATCACATTTTAAAATGGGACAAAAATCTGGAGTAATAGAAGTTGTTTTTCTTCCTCCTGATCTTTTTTCTTTTTAAATAAGCCTTTTGGATAACCAAAAGAGTCATTAGAAAGTGAGCATGAAGTAGAGAGACAGGAAAAGAAAGAGATCATTTAAAGAGAATTTGACAAAAGAGCAGCAACCATAGGGAGAAAAAAAAATACCTCAGAGAGACGTGGTAAAGTCAAGCAATTGGCGTGAAAAGAACATGTGCTGTGTAGTAGTAGGTGCCAAGGAGGATAGATGGAAAATAGCATGTGCCTGACCAAAGAGCTAATTTAAATTTTTTTAAAAACTGAGAACTGTGAGAGATAAATGGGCAGTCTCCAATGTGCTCTGGAAAATCAATCACAAACATAATCTAGAAGCAGCTGACTTAATTCATTCTATCCCTATTACAATAAATCTGACTGGCATATAAAATTCGTGTGCCTGGAAATACTAGCCTGAAAAATTACTTTTGGGCTCGCACTTGAATTTTTATGTGAATAAAGAAAATGAAGAAACCACCAAAACCACACAGAGAACCCAACTATTTCCTCCTCCAGAGAATATTTCAAGGCTCAGATCCAGACTAGTATGTGGATAGTCTTTGACTATGTAAAACAATTAGTAGATTTTGGTTATCCAAAATGAAGAATGCCTTTACATAAAGATACATAACTTCCACTAGGATGAGTAGTTGGAGTATTTTCTTCTCATATCAGGGGTGGTTTTGAATCAACCCATCTGTACTTTCTAACTCTGCTTCCCTCATATTCAATGCTAAAAGGCTGGCCATGGAACAGAAAAAATTGAATGGCTCACCCACGGCTTGGGCCCATGACTGGGGTCTCATTAGCACCGTGGCTCAGCCAACTGATTCTAATGAAAACTCTACCAAAGTGGCTGTAATGGATTCACAAGTCTTAAATTAGAGCTACTGAAAAAGAACAATTATTTTTTATAACATTATCTTACTACAAACCAGCTCCAGTTGATGGTAAATAAATCACTTCAGAATGGTCAGGTTCCTTTAGTGCATGTTGCTGGGCACTTGGTGGACTCAGCAAGTACTCTCCAGGTACTGTAGAATTTGTATCCCTCAATGCTGGAAATTTTTCTTGCACTATTAGATAATTTCACCCCCTTCATTTTCTCTCCCTCTGAGCTCTAATTATGTGGCTATTAGACCCCCCCAGATTGACCCTCAAATTTTACTATCTTTTTTCTCTCATTTTAAAATATTTTTATGTTTTTGTTTTGCTTTAAAAAGTAAAATTTACTTTTTAGAGCAGTTATAGATTTACAGTGTAAGTGAATGGAAGGCACAGAGATTACCCATATACCCCAGACCTTACATATGCATAGCCTCTCCCATTCTCAACATCCCCCACCAGAGAGGTACATTTGTTACAATTGATGAACCAACATGGACACATGGTAATAACCTGAAGTCCATACTTTACATTAGGGTTCATACTTGGTGTTATACATACTATGGTTCTGACAAGTGTAAAGTGACATGCATCCACTATTATAGTATCACACAGACTAGTTTCACTACCCTAAAAATTTTCTCTGCTGTGCCTACTCATCTCTTCCCCCT
Source organism: Sus scrofa (assembly GCF_054392235.1). NCBI lineage: Eukaryota > Metazoa > Chordata > Mammalia > Artiodactyla > Suidae > Sus > Sus scrofa. The sequence goes on along the minus strand of NC_139401.1, from coordinate 92,329,844 downwards.
CACTAACTCCTGGCAACCATCTTTCACTATCTCTATTTTGCTTTTTCCAGGATGTTGTATAGTTGAAATCATGTAATATGTAGCATTTTCAGATTGGCTTATTTCATGTAATAATATGCATTTAAGTTTCCTCCATGTCTCTTCATGGCTCTATGGCTCATTTCTATTTAGTGTTGTTTTCAACTCATTTGAATAAATACCAAGGAGTGCAGTTGCTGGACTATACAGTAAGAGTATATTCGGTTTTGTGAGAAACTGCCAAATTGTCTTCCAAAATGACTGTGCCATCTTGCATTCCCACCAAAAATGGATGACAGTTCCTGTTGCTCCACATCCTGGTCAGCATTTGGTGTTGTCAGGGTTCTGAATTTGAGCCATTCTAATAGGTGTGTAGTGGTATTTCATTGCTGTTTTAATTTGCATTTCCCTGGTGACATATGATATGGAGTATTTTTTCATCTGCTTACTTCCCATCTTTGGTAAGGAGACTCTTCTTTGGTAAGGAGTCTGTTAAGGTCTTTAGTCCATTTTTAAATCTTGTTGTTTGTTTTCTTATTCTTGTGTTTTCAGAGTCTTTGTGTATTTTGGATAAGAGAAGTTTATCATATATTTATTTTGCAAATATTTAGTCGCAGTCTGTAGTTTGTCTTCTCAATTTCTTGGTAGTGTCTTCCGCAGAGCAGAAGTTTTACATTTTAGTGAAGTTGAGGTTATCAACTATTTCTTTCATGGATTATACCTTTGGGATTGTATCTAAAAAGGTATCACCATACCAAAAGTAATTCAGGTTTCTTCCTGTGTTATCTTCTAAGAGTTTTATAGTTTTATATTTTACATTTAGGTCTATGATCCATTTTGAGTTACTTTTTGTGAAGAGCATAAGATCTATGTCTAGACATTATTATTATAATTATTGCAATTTTGTGGATGTCTGGTTATTCCAGCACCATTTGTTGAAGAGACTCTCTTTGCTCCATTGTATTCTCTTTGCTCTTTTGTCAAAGATCAGTTGATCATATTTATGTAGACTATTTATGGGCTTTCTATTTTGTTCCATTGATCTATTCGTCTATTACTTTGCTAATACTGCACTGTCTTAATTACTGCAGCTTAATAGTAAATCTTGAAGTTGGATAGTGTCAGTTGTACAGCTTTGTTCTTCTTCAATATTGTGTTGGCCCTTCTGAGTCTTTCGTGCCTTTGTAAAACTTTAGAGTCAGTTTGTCAATATCCACTAAATAACGTCCTGGGATTTTGATTGAGAATGCATTGAATCTACAGATCAAGCTGAGAAGAACTGTTATCTTGACAATGTTGAGTCTCCCTATCCATAAACACAAAATATTTACTTATTTAGTCCTTGATTGATTTATATCATCAGAAAGATTTCTAGTTTTCATCATATATATCTCGTACATAGTTTGTTAGATTTATGTTTACATATTTCATTATTTGGCTGCTAATTTAAATGGTATTGTGTTTTTAATTTCAAATTCCACTTGTCCATTGATGGTATATAGGAAAGTTATTGAGTTTTTTTAATGGCCTCACCCACAGCATGTGGATATTCCCAGGCCAGGGACTGAATTTGAGCCGCAGCTGTGATCTACACCACAGCTGCTGCAACACTGATTACTAACCCACTGCACTGGACTGGGGATTGAACCCGTGTACCTCTGCAGCTACTTGAGCCACTCTAGTCAGATTCTTAATGCCACAGGAGGCACTCCAGAAAAGCAATTTGCTATTATATATTAATCTTGTATCCTATATTCTTCTGATCATTGTTTATTAATTCTAGGAGTTTTGGGTCAATTTTTTGGATTTTCTACATAAATAGTCAAGTAATCTGAAAATGATGCCAATTTTACTCCTTTCTTCCTTATCAGTTTTCCTTTTATATCCTTTTCTTGTCTTATTGCACTAACTAGAATTTCCAATACAATGTCGAAAAGGAGTGGTGAGAAAACATCCTTGTCTTGCTCCTGATCTTAGCAGAAAAGATTCTAGTTTCTTACCATTAAATAGGATATTAGCTATAGGCTTTTTGTAGATGTTCTTTATTGTTACCCTCTACTCTTAGTTTACTAAGAGTTTTCATCATGAATATTTGTTGGATTTTGTTAAATGGTTTTTTTTTTGGCATCTATTGATATGATTTGATTTTCTCTTTTTAGCCTATTGATGTGATGGATTACATTATTTTGATTTTCAAATGCTGAACCTGCCTTGCATACCTGGGATAAATCCTACTTGGCCATAATATAAAATCCTTTCTATACATTATTGAATTCAATTTGCTGTTATTTTGTTGATGATTTTTGCATCAATGTTCATGGGAGATATTGGGGTGTAGTTTTCTTTTCTTGTGATATCTTTGTCTGGTGTTTGTATTAGGATGTTGCTGCTCTCATAGAATGAGTTAAGAAATATTCCTTCTGCTTCTGTCTTCTGGAGATACCACAGAAAATTAGTATAATTTCTTCCTTTAATGTCTGGTAGACATCAACTGTGAATTCTAGGTCTAGTACTCTCTGGTTGGAAAGTTATTAATTATTGAATTGACTTCTTTAATAGGTATATGGCTATTCAAATTGCCTATTTCTTCTAATATTTTGATTAAACTTTTTATTTGGTCTTTTTAAATTTCAAATGTATCTTCTTGTAATATATTCTTTTCCCATAGAATTCTGTTCTTGTACTATGGATACAATAATTCTTAATTCTCTGGGGATATTAATTGTAGGTTTTAAAAAGACTCTTTCTTAGTGGAAGAGAATCACTTTGAAAACTGTCCAAATATGGGGGTGGGGGAGAGAGAGAGAAACAATGAGAATTCAGTAAAATGGTAGAATACAAAGTTAATTTATAAGAATCAATCAATATCTTTACTATGCATAATCAATCTTTTAGGAGATGTAATGGAATAGAAGAACATTTTGCAACAGCAACAATAACAACAACAACAAAAAAACGCTTAGCAAAATTTGTGCAAAATATATGAGGAAAACACAACTGAAAAACAAAAGTATACCTAAAGAAATGAAAAAACATGCTCTATTTGTGTGTAGGAAAGATTCACATTGCAAAGATATTGATTATCTATAAGTTAATTTATAAACTTAATGGGAAAAAATAAACTTAATGGAATCTCAATAAAGTGTAGAGTAGGTTTTCCTTGAACAGAATTCTGAAGTTCATATGGAAAATAAACAAAGAAAAATAATATATGGCACAAAAGAACCTTTCCAAAGAAAGGAAAATCATTGACTTGGAGAATAGACTTGTGGCTGCCAAGGGGGAAGGGGAGGGAGTGGGAAGGACTGGGAGCTTGGGGTAAATATATGCAGAATGTTGCCTTCAGGATGGATTAGCAATGGGATCCTGCTGTGTAGCACTGGGAACTCTGTCTAGTCACTTATGATGGAACACGTAATGTGAGAAAAAAGAATGTATACATATATGTGTAACTGGGTCACCATGCTGTACAGTAGAAAAAATATATATATAAATAAATGATAAAAAATTAACTGGGACTCTTTGAATTAGAAAAATCAAATATCAGAGTTCCTGTCATGGCACTGCAGAAATGAATCTGACTAAGAACCATGAGGTTGTGGGTTTGATGCCTGGCCTTGCTCAGTGAGTTAAGGATCTGGCATTGCAGTGTGCTGTGGTGTAGGTCACAGATGCAGCTAGCACCCTGTGTTGCTGTGGCTGTGGTGTAGGCCAGCAGCTGTAGTTATGATTCGACCCCTAGCCTGGGAAACTTCATATGCTGTGGATGCAGCCCTACAAAGCAAAACAAAAAAAGAAAAAAAAAGAAAAATCAAATATTGAAACATGTTATAAAGCCTTAAGTGTTAAAAGCTGGCAGTATTGGTGAATGAATAGAAAGACAGATGAAACAGAAATAGTCCAGAAACAGACCCAAATAGATATTGGAATTTAGTATAGGGCATCTCAAATCAATGTGCTAAAGGTAGAATTTTGGGGAAAGTGGTATCACCAAGATGGTAATATAAATTGTTTTGACTTCATTCCCTCTCACGAAAAGAACAACTAACAACTATTCAAGAACAAAACACTATTGAGAGAATCATAGAACATTGAGATGAGACTGAAGCACTTTGCTCTACTACAGAGGCCAAGACAGACTGCATTAGAAAGATAAGAGAAGCAGCTGCACATTTACTGCACTGCCCTTCCTCTAGGCCAGTGCAGCACCATGTGGAGAGATTTCTTCCCACCTCTGGTTCCTCCAGTGGGGGAAAAAAAGCTGGGGTGACAGTTGGTCCCTCTCCTCCAGAAATGTGGATCATTTTGTGGGAGTCCCTACTCTGATCTCACACCATAGGGACTGCAGGGGAATCTGTGGGATTCAACCACTGGGAATTTAATTGTGATGGGGGAGGAGGGGGCTTACAACAAGAAGCACACAGATCTTGACATACCCAGTTCACAGCTGCACCACCAAGTAGTAATCCCACCCAGCAGCATTGTTTATCTGAAGATCCAAGTTCCTGGTGCATTTTGACCAGAGAACCTGGTGGAGTGCAGATCTGCCTGATCCAATCCTCAAACAAGGAGTTTTGCAGCTATAGGGCCTGGCCTGCCCCAACCCAGGCACAGACCTGAATCAAATCCTCATACGCTTTTGAGAGTATCTCCTAGCCTCATCTAACCAGAAAGGCTAGTGACAATTCCTGGAAATTGTGCAGCCCAGTGGCACTTGAGTCTAGATGTGGGTGGGCAGAGCCAATAGTTTGCAAAATCAGTGGCCCTGTTCAGAGAATTTAAGGCACAGGTCAGCTGACTTAAGACAACAAAGAAAGAGATTTACTGGCTTTAGAGCCACTTCTCCCACTGTGCCCAGGTAGGGAATCTATTTCATAACCCCACTTATTGCTGGATAGATCCTTTAGCTTGTCTGATCAGGGAACCTGGCCAGAGCATATGGAAAGCTGCACAGCCCATTCAACAATCCTGTGTAGAGTGACACTTGTACAGAGAACACAGCCCATGATTTCCCTGTCTGCAGAGCAAACAAGTGGCCTAACCTGACCAGGGAATTCAGAGAACACTCTAGTCTGATTTGGATCTCCAAACAATGTACTATACAAGTCCCCAGTCATATGTTGCTTCTCTGCCAGGGCAGGGAAGCTAATTCATAGCCCCATCTACTACTGAATATAGTACCTAATTCTGATCATCCTGTAATCCTGACCACAGAATCTAGGCAAATGCAAAGGCTATCCTATACTACACCTTCATTTGGGTAAGGAACCAAACAAGCAGTCCTATCCAACTGCTTTCAGCCAGTGGCACCCTCCTCACCCACCCATCCATGCTCATCTTCAGGGCCCAGATGTTTGCTTTACACCAATATAGACTGTAATACTAGGCTCCACTTGCCCGAGGACACTAAATGACACACCCAGAAACCTAAACTGCACTGACTGATGAAGAATAATCTCTGCCAAAGTAAACCTGCGAAGTCTAGAAGAGGACCCTGATTACTCAAATGTGCAAATATCAATATTAGGAATCTAGAATCATAAAAAATCAGGTAAATATAATACCTTCAAAGGAAACTAATAAAACTCCAATAACTGATCCTAAGGAAATGGAGATCTATTTACTGTCAGATGGAGAATTCAAAATAATCCTCTTAAGGAAATTTAGTGAACTATAAGAAAACAACAGACAACTAAATGAAATTAGATAACTAAATGAAAAGAAAACAAAGCATTAACAAAATAAGAAGTATAACAAGAAAATAGCAACCATCAAAAAAACCCAAACAGAAATCTTAGAGTTGAAAAATATAATACATGAACTGAAGAATTTGATAGTTTCAAAAGTAAACTCAACCATTCAGAAGAATAAACCAGCCACTTGGAGGATAAGGCATTAGAAATAATACAGTTAGAGGGGAAAAAAGAATGAAAAAGAGTGAAGAAGCCTACAGGAATTATGAGACACAATGAAAAGATACAATATTTTTATTACGGGAATTTCAGAAGGAGAAGAGAAAGGGACAGAAAGTGTCTTTAAGGCAATAATGGCTGAAAACTTCTCAACCCCAGGCAAAGAAATAGACATCTAGATCCATGAGGCCCAAAGGATCTCAAACAGGCTGAACCCAAATCAAGGCACACCAATACACATTATAATTAAATTGTCAAAAGTCAAGACAAAGAATTTAAGAGCAGCAAGAGAAAAAAGAGAAATTACATACAAGGTAAACCCCATAAGATTATCAGTGATTGCTCAAGAGAAACTTTTCACACCTAGAGAGAATGGGATGACAAATTCAGAATACTGAAAGAAAATAACTGTAAACTAAGAATTCTATACCTGAAAAAGCTGTTCTTCGGAATTGAAGGAAGGATAAAGGTTTTCCTGAAAAAAACAAAAGTGGAGGGAGTTTATAACCACCAGACCTGCCTTATAAGAAATGCTAAAAAGGAGTTCCCGTCGTGGCAAAGTGGTTAATGAATCCGACTAGGAACCATGAGGTTGCAGGTTCGATCCCTGCCCTTGCTCAGTGGGTTAAGGATCCGGCGTTGCTGTGTGCTGTGGTGTAGGTCGCAGACGCGGCTCAGATCTTGCGTTGCTGTGGCTCTGGCTTAGGCCGGTGGCTACAGCTCTGATTAGACCCCTAGCCTGGGAACCTCCATATGCCACAGGAGTGGCCCAAGAAATGGCAAAAAGACAAAAAAAAAAAAATTAAAAAAAAAGAAATGCTAAAAGTAGTTCTTTGAGTGAAAGTAAAAGAACATTAATTAACACCAAAATAAATAAATAAATAAAAATATGGTGTAAATCTCACTGGTAATGGTAAATATATAGCCATAGTTAGATTCAGCAATATGGATATAGAGGTGCATAATTCAGCAATATTTTCCGTATGAACTCCAGCAATATGGATATAGAGGCACATAATTCACTTACAACTCTAGTTTAAAACTTAAAAAACAAATATAGTAGAAATAATCATAACTAAAATAATCTGTTATTAGCTACATAATATTAAAAAGACTTATAAATTGTAACAGTAATAACCTAAAATGTTAGAGGGAGGAGAAATAAAGTGTAAAATGTATAAATTTCATTGAAATAACGTTATTATCAGTGTAAAATAGGGTATTATAAGTTTAAGCTACTTTGCACAAGCCTCGTGGTAACCACAAGGAAAAATCTTGTAGTAACTACACAAAAGGACACAATTAAAAAGTTGAGGTGTACTGATACAAAAGGACATCAAAAACACAAAAAACAGAGGATAAGAAACAAGGAAAAACAGATCTACAAAACAATCAGAAAACAATTAACAAAATAACAATAGTAAGTCTTTACCTATCAATAATTACTTTAAATGTAACTGGATTAAGTTCTCCAATTAAAAGACATATAGATTGACTGAATGGATTAAAAAAGAAAACAAGATCTAACAATATGCTGCTTGGAAAAGACTCAAAATAGCCTTAAAGATACATGTAGATTTGAGAGTGAGGGAATGGAAAAAGACACTTCAAGCAAATGGTAACAATAATAGCAACAATAAAAAAGCAGACAAAATGGACTTTGAACAAATAGAGCTAAAAGGAGACATAAATAGTAATATAGTGGTAGTTGTAGACTCTAATACCTCAAAGATAGATAGAGCATTCAGATAGAGAATCAATAAAGAAAAAACTCTGGAGATAAAATGGACTTAGCAGACATATATAGAACATTCTATCCAACAATAGCAGAATGTATATTCTTTTCAAGTGCACGTAGAACATTTTCTAGGATAGATCATATGTTAGGCCACAAAAAAGTCTTAGCAAATTCAAAAATACTGAAATATACAAAGTATCTTTTCTGATCAAAATGACATAAAACTAGAAATCAATAACAAGACGAATAAGCACAGGGATATATAAATTAAACAATGACGTATAAGCACCCACTGAGCAAGGCCAAGGATCAAACCCACAACCTCATGGTTCCTAGTCAGGTTCATTAACCACTGAGCCACAAAGGGAACTCCACCAAACTTTTAAGGAAGAGTTAATACCAATCCTTCTCAAATTCTTCAAAAAAAAAAAAAATCCAAGAAAAGGAACACTCCAAAGCTCATTTAACAAGACCAAAATTATCCTGATACCTAAAGCATATAAGGACACTCCTAGGAAAGAAAATTACAGGCCAATATCCCTGATGAATACAGATGCAAAAATTTTCAATAAAATACTAGCAAACCAGGAGTTCCCACTGTGGCTCAGCAGAAACGAATCTGACTAGCATCCATGAGGATGCAGGTTCTATCCCTGGCCTTGCTCAGTGCATTAAGGATCTGGCATTGCCATGAGCTGTGGCATAGGTTGAAGATGTGGCTTGGATCTAACATTGCTGTGGCTGTGGTTTAGGCCAGCAGCTACAGCTCTGCCTTGACTCCTAGCCTGGGAACCTCCATATGCCACAGGTGCAGCCCTAAAAAAAAAAAAAAAAAAAAAAAAAAAAATACTAGCAAACCAAACTCAGCAGCACATTAAAAGCAATAAGTGGGATTTATCTCCGAATGCAAGGATGACAACATATGCAAATCAATCAATGTGATGCATCACATTAATAGAATGAAAAAAATCATAAGATCATTTCCATAAACACAGAAAAAGCATTTGACAAAATTCAACATTCATTCACGATAAAACACTCTTAACAAATCAGACATAGAAGGAATACATCTCAACATAATAAAGGCCATATATGACAAACTCATATCTAACATTATACTCAGTGGTGAAAGACTGAAGGCTTTTCCTCTAATATCAGGAACATGGCGAGGTACCCACTCTCATCACTCCTCCTGAACATAATACTGGAAGTCCTGGCTAGAGCAATCAAGCAAGAAAAAAAAAAGAAATAAAAGGTATCAGAATTGGAAAAGAAGCAAGATTGTCTCTATTTACAGATGGCATGATTTTATACATAGAAAATCCTAAAGACTCAACTAGAAACCTGTAAGATCAATTCAATGAATTCAACAAAGTTGCAAGATACTAAATTAACATTAAATTGGTAGTGTTTCTATATATAGCAAAAGTTTTTCTGAAAAAAATTAAAAAATTGAGCTAATTTATAATAGCATCAAAAACTATAACATACTTAGAAATAAATTTAACTAAAGAGGTGAAAGATCCTTGAAAACTACAAGACACTGATGAAAGAAATTGAAGACAGAAATAAACAGAATGCTATCCCATGTTCATGGATTGAAAGAATTAATATTGTTAAGACATCAATACTACTAAAAGCCAGCTGTAGATTCAAAGCAATCTCTAGCATGATTCCAATTTTTAATAATCTTGTATTTTTTAAAAAAAAGACTCCTAAATTTTATGTGGAATCGCAAAAGACCCCCCAAAGTCAAAGGAATCCTGAGAAAGAAGAACAAAGCAGGAGGTATCACACTTCTGGATTTCATGCAGTATTATAAAGCTATAGTCATCAAAACATTATGGTACTGGCATAAAAACAGACAAATAGACCAATAATAGAACAGAATCGAAAGCCCAGAAATTAACCCAATCATATACAGTCAACTGAAATTTGAGAAAGGAACCAAGAATACTCAACGAAGAAAAAAATCCTTTTAATGAATGGTGCTTGGGGAATTGGATATCCACCCGCAGAATGAAATTGGACCCATTTCTTATACCACTCACAGAAATTAGCTCAAAGTGGATTAAAGTCTTAAATATGAGACCTTAAACCATGAAACTCCTAGAAGAAAACAGAAATAAAGCTCTCTGACATGGGTCTTGGTAATGATTTTGGGGATATGACACCTAAAGAACAAGCAACAAAATAAAGAATAAACAAGTAGGACTATGCCAAACTAAAAATCTTTCCCACTGGAAAATAATCAACGAAGTGAAAAGAAAACCTAAAGAATGGGAAAAATATTTGCAAATCATATATCTGATAAGAGATTAATATTCAAAATATATTAATAACTTATACAACTCAATAGCAAAAATACAAAAGCCCAATTAAAAATTGGGCAAAGGAACTGAATAGACATTTGTCCAAAGAAGATCTATAAAATGCCAACAGGTACATGAAAAGATGTTCAACATTGCTAGTCATTAAGGATATGCAAATTAAAACTGCAATAAAATATCACTTCACACCTGTTAAAATGTCCATCTCAAAAAGACAAATGATAACAAATGCTGTTGTGTGTGTGGTGAAAAGAGCACCCTTGTGCACTGTTAGTGGTACAGACACTCTGGAAAACAATAAGGTGGATCCTCCAAAAATTAAAAATAGAACTGCCATATGAACCACAAATTCTACCCCTGGGAATAGAAAGTAAACAAAATATCTGTACCCCCATGTTCATAGCAGCATTATTTGCAATAGCCAAGATACAGAAACAACCTAAATGCAACCTAAGTGTCTACTGATGGATTTAATTTAACCATAAGAAAAACAGGAACTCTTAGCGTTTGTGGCAACATGAACGGAACTTAAAGGCATTATGCTAAATGAAATAAGTCAGCGGAAGACAAATACTGTATGATCTTATTTACATGTGGAATCTAAAAAACAGACAACTCAGGAGTCCCCGTCCTGGCTCAGCGGTTAACGAATCCGACTAGGAACCATGAGGTTGGGGGTTCAATCCCTGGCCTTGCTCAGTGGGTTGGGGATCCCGCATTGCCGTGAGCTGTGGTGTGGGTCACAGACATGGCTAGGAACCCTCATTGCTGTGGCTCAGGCTGGCGGCTACAGCTCCGATTGGACCCCTGGCCTGGGAACCTCCATATGCCATGGGAGCAGCCTTAGAAAAGGCAAAAAGACAAAAACAAACAAACAAACAAAAACCACCCCCAAAACAGACAACTCAGAGAGAAAGATCAGACTTGTGGTTACCAGAGACAGAGGGTGAGAGGAAGAGTAATTGGAGAAAGATAGTCAAGAGGTACAAACTTTTAGTTATCAGATGTATAAATAGAAGGTGTATAACATACAACAGGAGACTATATCCTACACTGCTGTATAATATACAGGAAAGTTAAGAGAGTAACTCTTAAGAGTTCTTATCAGACAGAAACAAAATTTTTCTTTTTTTTCATTCTTTTCTTTTTATCATGTGTGTGTGTGTGTGTGTGTATACATATATATATGAGATAATGGAATTGAGGGGGTCTCTCATGTAGTGTGCAGACTTTCACTTCATCCATGTGTTTTTTTCAGCTCCGCATCCACTTCTGCCCTCCATTAGTTCTGCTTTGGTTCAGTTTTTCCATAGAATGATTATTTGGTTGTGGGTGTGATTGCCTGGAATCTCAGATAGTGATTCAATCACTTCATACATAGATTTTCAACTAATTACCCTGTATTAGCCCCATGCCTCACCTTAGTTTTCTGAGGTGTTTGAAATCTGTAAGCCCTTGCCCTATAAGGGTTCTTCAGGGTGAATTATCTCCCTCTTCCTCCTCCCTCTCCTTGTGATAAATATACATAATATGAAATTTACCATTTAAACCATTTTTAGGTGTATGACTCAGTGGCATTTTAAGTATATTCACATTGTTGCAAGTTATCATCACCTTTCATCTCCAGAACTTTTTCATCCTCCTAAAGTGAAACTATGTACCCATTAAAAAATAACTCAGCATCCTTCCCTTACCCTAGGTTCTGGTAACCATCATTTTATTTTCAGTTTCTGAATTTGGCTACTTAGGTAAACTCATGTGAGTAGAATCATATAGTATTTGTCCTTTAGTGTCTATTTTATTTCACTTAACATATTATTATCTTCAAGTTTCATTCATATTTTAGCTTGTGCCAGAATTTCTTTCCTTTTTATCACTGAATAATATTGCTTTGTATGTATAGAGTACATGTTGTTTATCCATTCATCTGTGCTTCTGATGGACATTTGGGTTGTCCCCACTTTTGACTATTGTGAATTATGCTACAATAAACATTGGAGTATGTACAAGTGCTTGTTTTCAATAATTTTGCCTATTTTCCCAATAATGGGGTTGCTGGATCATGTGATTTTATGTTTAGTTTTTGAGTGACTACCATACTGATTTCTGCAGCAGCTGCAACATTTTACATCCCCACCAACAGTACACAAAGGTTCTGATTTCTCCACTTTCTCGCCAATGTTTGATATTTTGTTTGTTTTTTTTTTTTAAAAATAGCCATCTTAATGGGTATGAAGAGGTATCTCATTGTGGTTTTATCATTTCTCTAATGATTAGTGATGTTGACCTTCTTTTCTTGTGCTGGTTGGCTCTTTATACATCTTCTTTGGAGAAATGTCTAAGTCATTGGCTTTTTTTTTTTTTAACTGAGTGGTTTCTTTTTTTATTCTTGAGTTGTTAGAGTTCTTTATAGATTTAGAATCTAAATCCCTTATGAAATATATGATATATAAATATTTTCTCCCATTCAGTGTGTTACTGTTTTACACTGTGGATAGTATCCTTTGACGCACAAAAGTTTTTTTTAAATTTTATTTTCCTACTGTACAGCAAGGGGGTCAGGTTATCCTTAGATGTATACATTGCAATTACAGTTTTTTCCCCCACCCTTTCTTCTGTTGCAACATGAGTATCTAGACATAGTTCTCCCTTTTCTCCACAGCCCCTCCAGCACTTGTTATCACAAAAGTTTTTAACTCTGGGGAGTTCCTGTATGGCTCAGCAGGCTAAGAACCTGACTAGTATGCATGAGGATGCATGTCCGATCCCTGGCCTCATTCAATGGCTTAGGAATCCAGTGTTGCCAAAAGCTGCAGAGTGTGTAGCTTACGGATTAGGCTGGGATCTGGTGGTGTTGTGGCTGTGGCTTAAGCCAGCAGTTGCAGCTCTGATCCGACCCCTATCCCAGGAATTTCCAAATGCTGTGGGTGCAGCCCTAAAAAAAAAAAAAAAAAAAAAAAGTTTTTAATTTTGATGAAGTCCATTTTATCTATTTTTTCTTTTGTTGTCTCGCCTTTGGTGTCATATGAAAGAAATCATTGCCAAATCCAAAGTTATGAAGCTTTTCCCTTGTTTTCTTTTAAGACTTTTATAGTTTTAGCTCTTATGTTTAGGTCTTTGATCTATTTTGAGTTACTTTTTGTATATGATGTAAGGTAAGGGTACAGCTTCATTCTTTATATGTGGATATTTAGTTTTCCCAACCTATTTAAAAAAAATATATAGTCTTTTCCCCACTGAATCATCTTGGTACCTTGTCAAAGATCATTTGACTTTATATGTAAGGGCTTATTTCTGGGCTCTCTCTTCTGTTCCATTGGTCTATAAGTCTGTCTTTATGCCAGTATCACACTGTTTTGATTATTTTAGGCTTGTAGCCATTTTTTTTTTTCCTTTTAGGGCTGCACCTGCAGCATATGGAAGTTCCTGGGCTAGGGGTCAAATCAGAGCTGCAGCTGCCAGCCTATGTTACAGCCACAGCGACGCTGGACCCGAGCTGTATCCGTGACCTTACACCACAGCTTGTGGCAATGCCAGATCCTTAACCCACTGAGCTAGGTCAGAGATTGAACCACACCCTCATGGACATTATGTTGGATTCTTAACTTGCTGAGCCACAATGGGAATTACTGTAGCAATTTTTTTAAATGAGGAAATGTGAAATATCTAACCTCATCATTTTCCAAGTTTGGTTTTTTTTAGGGGGCGGGCTATTTGAGGTCTCTTGAGATATTAAATGAAGTTTAGGATGCATTTTGCTATTTCTGGAAAATATACCATTGAGGTTTTTGTAGGTATTGCATTGAATCTGTAGATCACTTTGGGTACTACGGACATTTTAACAATATTAAGTCTTCCAATACATGAACACAAATTTTCAATTAACTTATGTATTTAATTTCTTTCAGTATCGTTTTATAGTTTTTAGTATACAAGTCTTTCATCTCTTTGGCTAGGCTTATTCCTAAGTATTTTATACTTTTTCCTGCTGTTGTAAATGGAATTTTCTTAAATTCCTTTTCAGATTGTTCATTGTTAGTGTATAGAAAAGCAACTGATTTTCTCTGTGTTAATTTTATATCCTACAACTTTGCAGAATTTGTTTATTCGTTCTTACAGATTTCCATCTAGGTAGCCTTCAGCATGTAAAATAATCTCCTATGCCTCAGATTCCTCATCTGTAAAATGAAAATAATAGTGTCTAATTCACAGGCTTGATGTGAGAATTATATGAAGTAATTCATACAAGCACTTAGAATCTGTCTCTTAGTACTCATTCAGTAACTGTTGATTATTATACATTTAAATTGTACAGAAAAAATGTAATTAGAACAAAAACTATAATTTTATAAGTAGCATTGCTTAAGATTAGGCAAAGTAAGAAAACTGAATTTATTTAAAGGAAAGTATTAAGTGAACTATAGTACAGGTAATTGGACATAGAAAAATTGGGAAATTGTATATGAATGATATTTGGAAAACCATACCCTATACCAAAGATATCTACCTTTTGAAAGCAGTATATTGAAAAAATTTAGAATTAAGTTTTTTTCTCTTTCTCATCAATGTTTCAAAGGCCTTAGTACTAAGTTCTCGTCAGAGTTTCCCTTTCTTCCATCAGTTTATGTAAGAAATAACTTATGGAAAAAGCATTTGAACTGAAAATTAAGATAGAAGCCCATGGTGGTGAATGCATTCATACTATATCCCACAACACACACATACATGCACACATGCATACACACGACTGCACTGAGAGGGAGAAGCATTTTGTTTCCAGGATGTTTGGGATGGACAATATTGAGGTTTTTAAAGTACTCTGAACCTCCTGATTGAATTGCAATAAGAAAGTGGGATAGGGAGTTCCCATCGTGGCACAGTGGTTAACGAATCCGACTAGGAACCATGAGGTTGCAGGTTCGGTCCCTGCCCTTGCTCAGTGGGTTAACGATCCGGCGTTGCCGTGAGCTGTGGTGTAGGTTGCAGATGCGGCTCGGATCCCGCGTTGCTGTGGCTCTGGCGTAGGCCGGTGGCTACAGCTCTGATTAGACCCCTAGCCTGGGAACCTCCATATGCCGCTGGAGCGGCCCAAGAAATAACAACAAGACAAAAAAAAAAAAAAAAAAAAAGAAAGAAAGTGGGATAGGGTCAAGCCTTCAGTTAAGAAGGGTAAGAATGGGGAGGGGGTGGGGTGTAACATATTTGAAGAGTAGAGAAAGATGTAGTGACATACAGAGGGAGGAGATGGAGGATGAAAAATTTGTCCTTAATTACTTCTATCTATTTGTTTCTGGAGAGTTTTACCTGTGTCTGAATAGCTGGGACATGTTCCAAGATTACAATGTGAAAGGGCCTGTCCAATCACTAACCTAAGTTTCTGCTGTCCAATCACTAACCTAAGGTTCAACACATCCTTGACCACTGGATGCCATATTTAGAAGGTGCCCAAGATTTCTGCCTGGTACCTTAAGGCTGGTGCGATGCTTCCTAAACTGACTCATTTATGGGAACAGTTGTACATTTTGCCATATACACCTACCATCTATACAAAAAAACCCATTTAAGTTAATTTTAAATTAGTTCATCTTTTAACATTTAACTTTGTTTTAAGCCACAATAGTCTTTGAAAATTGGTTTAATCAATTAGTTATTTTTTTCTAATACATATTAAAATAAATAGATAAATACAATTCACAAATCACTTAAAATTACCTAGTGTACTGTCAGTACTGTGGGTGCCATCCTAATGAAATACAATGCTAGTGGAGTATATACTCCAGGATCAAAGGAAACCTGATATGGTAGTTTGCTAACTAATCCCAGAGAACTCTGATTCTCTAGGACTAACCTATAGTGGAAAAAGGCACTTAAAGAGAATATATGTGAAACAAGGAATGTTTCATGATGAATAGTGGAATAATAAAAGGTTTTATTGGAATTTTAGTTCTAAAGTGAACATATTATGAAAAGAGGTTTATCTTACGTTTAACTCAATACTTTAGGGTCATCTATCTTCTATCTATTTTTCTTTTTACAGCCACGCCTGTGGCATATGAAAGGGTAGGGGTCGAATTGGAGCTGCAGCTGCAAGCCTACACCAAAGCCAAAGCAACACCAGATCTGAGCCGCATCTGTGACTTATGCAAAGCTGGATCTTTAACTTACTGAGCAAGGCAAGGGATTGAACCTGCATCCTCACTTAACCTGCTGAGCCACAGTGGGAAGTCCTATTTTCCAATTCATAAAACAAATAATGAATTGTTGCTTTGGGTGGGGGTGTAATTTTCTTCAAACTTAAGTGATAGGATGATTATAATTCCATTTACTTCACTTTTGACTTTCACAGAGGGTCATTTTTGTAAAGATGTTTGAGAGCTATATCATTTTTTTCTAAGGACCTCTCTTAAGCTTTTACTATTCAAATAATTCTTTTGAAATATCAATGCTATCATTATCCTTGTCCATTTTCTCTTCTTCAATTGTTAACTGATCTAACTTTGCCAAGTCATCATTTGCCAATGACTTTGTGAGTTACTTGGGCAGTTTGCCAACATCTTTTATCTACTTTATACTTCTATATATTTTTGCAAAATTTTCTATTTCACTTTTGCAAATTTGCTCTATGCATTATTGGATATTTATAGGAAAGAAAGACTATTGCTACAATGGCCAAGCATAGTCACTACCATTAGTCAAAGAGGGATGTTTAAAGGGGGCCTAATATTACTATGGTTAGTTCATTGACCAATATCTTTTGTGTAATGACAACTTTTTCTCCTTGCAGGAAAATACTTTGTAGCCCCTGATAATGAACATTTAGATAATAAGAACCTCTTTGCAAGCCCCAATAAGTTTTGTCTTTATTTAATTAGGATTATTTTACCATAAGCAATAATCAATGATTTATTCTTTAGAGTCCCAGTGGTAGCAATGACATTTTTAAACCAATAGAAGTCGATATTACAGGTCTTAATAATCTACAAGAAAGAAAACTTATAATATCAGTGAACCAGATTGACCAAATACTTTAATATTTGACAATTCTCTGACACTCTTCATTCCTTTGTGTAGACCTCAGTTTCCATCTCAAATCATTTTACTTCAACCTGAAAAAATTTCCTTATCACTTCTTTTTAACTATATATTTTTTTTGGAATAGATTTAGATTTACAAAAAAGTTTGCAAAGATAGTACATAGAGTTTCCATATACCTTGCACTGTTTCCCCTATTCACCTCTTTTTAAAATTTTTCATTTTTACTTTAAAATGTTTTTATTAAAGTATAGCTGATTTATAACTTTGTGCCTATTTCTGCTGTACAGCAAAATGACCCAGTCATATATGTGTATATACATTCTTTTTCTTATATTCCATCATGTTCTATCCCAAGATACTGGCTATAGTTTCCGGTGCTATACAGTAGGATCTCACTGCTTATCCATTCTAAATGTAATTGTTTGCATATATCAACCCCCCAAATCCCCATCCAACCCACTCCCTCCCTCCTCCTCTTTGGCAACCACAAGTCTGTCCTCTCTGTCTGTGAATCTGTTTCTGTTTTGCCGATAGGTTCATCTGTGCCATATTTTAGATTCCACATATGTAACATCATGTGGTATTTGTCTTTCTCTTTCTGACTTAGTATGAGAATCTCTAGTTGCATCCATGTTGCTGTAAATGGCATTATTTTATTGAAATATAGTTGATTTACAGTGTTGTGCCAATTTCTGCTGTACAGCATACTGACCCAGTCGTATATATATATACTTTTTCTCATACTATCTTCCATCTTGTTCCATCCCAAGAGATGGGATATAGTTCCTTGTGCTATACAGTAGGAGCTCATTGCTTATCCTTTCCAAATGTAATAGTTTATATCTACTAACCCCAAACTCCCAGTTCATCCCAGTCCTTCTCCACTCCTCCTTGGCAACCACAAATCTATTCTCTATTTCTGTGAGTCTGCTTCTGTTTTACATTAGTATGATTCATTTCTCACATGAAAAGATACTCAACATCATTAGGTATAAAGAAAATGTAAATCAAAACTACATAGTG
Organism: Sus scrofa; assembly: GCF_054392235.1. Lineage (NCBI taxonomy): Eukaryota > Metazoa > Chordata > Mammalia > Artiodactyla > Suidae > Sus > Sus scrofa. Next base: position 92,311,788 of record NC_139401.1, on the reverse strand, counting down.
ATAACACTTCATATTCAGTAGGGTGGCTAGTAGGTATGATAATAAAAAAGATAGATAACAGCAATTATTAGTGAAGATGTGGAGAAATTGGAACTCTCATACATTGCTTCTATGTATGTATAATGGCACATCTGCTGCGAAAAACAATTTGATAGTTTCTCAAAAAGTTAAACATAGTTTAACCATAGGATACAGCAATTCCACTTCTCAGCTACCCAAGAGAAATGAAAACATGTCAACACACAAACTTGCACATGACTATTTACAGCAGCATTATTTATAATAGCCAAGAGATGGAAAGAAGCCAAATGCCCATCAACTGAGGAATGAATTAACAAAATATGGTATATCCATACAAAGGGAATATTATTTAGCTATAAAAGGAATAAATTGCTGATAGAAAAAATGTACTAAAATTAGGTTATGGTGATGATTGCATAACTCTGTAAATATACCAAAAACCATGGAATCATATACCTTAAATGAGTGAATTTTATGGTATGTAAATTATATCTCATTACAGCTGTTAAAAATAGCATCATACAATACATTTTTCTATAAATGACTATTTGATTATCAATTTAGTGTTAATATATTTTATGCTGATAAATTATGTTATTAGCATATTTAAAAATCTTTATTACATACTAATTACAAAAGTAATGCATGTTTATTGGAAAAAAATCTCAAAGAATATAGAAATGTCTAACATAGAATATCAAGGCTTTCCATAATCTTATTACTTCTTCAGAATGCTATTAATTAGAATACAATTAATTAATAAAATTAATAGAATACAATTAATTAGAATACATAGTAAATACAGTGATATGTTTTTATGGCTGCTTAGTATTCTGTTGTATGGCTGTACCATAATTTACTGAGTAAATTCCATATTATTTTCTATTTAGCAATAAATTGAAAACAATCTCTAATAAATCCCCCTACTTTGAGCATCTTTGTGCTTACATTATAGCGCAAATGCCCAATTATATTCTTAGAATAAATTCTCATAGGTTATTTCTGTTTAAAGTGTGCATATATTTTTAGTTTTGGAATTATACTCTGTTAAATTTTATCCAAAAAAATACTAATTTGTACTCTAATCAGCAGTGTGTGGAGTATCTGTTCTCCCTTATCTTTTTCCAACCCTGGTTATTATTTTTTCCTTAAAATATCTTTGCTAGTTTGGTAAGTGAAAATGGAATCATTTTAATTTAAAATTATTGATGTTTATAAAATTGGGTATTTTTTTCATGGACTTTTGGCTGTTTACACTCTTATGAATTGCTTGTTTAAGACTTTTGCTCCTTTTATTGTTATTATTATTATTGTTGTTGTTGTTGTTCCCAGGCTAGGGGTCAAATCAGAAATACAGCTGCAGGCCTACATCACAGCTACAACAATGCCAGATCAGAGCTGCCTCTGTGACCTACACCACAGCTCAGGGTAACACTGGTCCTTAACCTACTGAGCAAGGCCAGGGATTGAACCCATATCCTCATGGATACTAGTTGGGCTTGTTACCACTGAGCCACAATGGGAACTTCTGCTTTTTGGTCCTTTTATTTTATTTTTTATTTTTTTATTATTTTATTTTATTTATTTTTTTCCTCTGTACAGCATGAGGACCAGATTACACTTACATGTATACATTTTTTCCCCTCCCTATGTTCTGTTGCAATATAAGTATCTAGACATAGTTCTCAATGCTACACAGCAGGATCTCATTGTAAATCCATTCCAAGAGCAATAGTTTCCATCTGATAACCCCAGACTCCCGATCTCTCCCACTCCCTCCCTCTCCCCATGGGCAGCCACAAGTCAATTCTCCAAGTCCATGATTTTCTTTTCTGTGGAAATGTTCATTTGTGCTGTATATTAGATTCCAGTTATAAGTGATATCATATGGTATTTGTCTTTGTCTTTTTGACTTATTTCACTCAGTATGAGAGTCTCTAGTTCCATCCATGTTGCTGCAAATGGCATTATGTAGTTCCTTTTTATGGCTGAGTAGTATTCCATTGTGTATATATCCAGACAAAAGTTTCCTTAAAAAAGACACATGCACCTGCATGTTCATTGCAGCACTATTCACAATAGCCAAGACATGGAAATAGCCCAAATGTCCATCAACAGATGATTGGATGAGGAAGATATGGTATATGTGCACAATGGCCCTTTTAAAATTGGAGTATCTCTTACTTCAAGACTACATTCAGTAGAATAATATGCAGCTAATAAATATGTTTTATGATGATCTTAATGCTTACTTTCAATATTACATTAAAAAACAGAAATAGAAAACTATCTTTTATATCAGTGTAATTATGTAAAATATATGAACTAGGAAATACTAAAAAAATGTAGTGTTATCATCTTCAGCTAGTCAGTTTAGATAGATACTTCAATACTCTTTAAACTTTGTGTTTTCCCTGTTTTCTACAATGAGCATATGTTGCTTTTATAATTAAGGAATATTTTTTCTTTCAAAGCACAGAGCTAGTTTGTGGCTGAACCAGGACTAAAGTCTTTATGCTCTCCTGCTACACATTTCCCTTACCCATCTAGAAAGGCATGGTCAGAGGTAGAGGAAAAATCAAGGGAAGGTAAATAGAGCAGACTGTTGTAGGAGGATAATCTTATTCTTAGGAAATGCATGCTGAGGAACTGAGGGTCTCAATGTAGCTGTATCTGCAGCTTAGGAAATGTATGCTGAGGTATTTAGAGTGTTATGAAATCTGAGAGAGAAAGGAGCCTGGAGAGGGAGAAAAGGGAAGAGGTAGTGGCAGGGGAATGGAGGAAACCATGTGAAATGTTAATCCATGAGCTAGGTGATGGGGATGTGGCTGCTCATTGTAGTATTATTTCAACTTTTTATAGGCTTGAAATTTTTCAAAATAAAGAAGTTAGGGGAATTCCATTGTGGTGCAGCAGGTTAAGGATCCAGTGTGGTCACTACAGTGACTTGGGTTGCTGCTGTGGCACAGACTCCTTCTCTGGCCTGGGAAATTCTACATGCTGTTGGCGGGGCCAAAAAAAAAAAAAAAAAAAAGTTGGGAAAATTGTGAGAAAACAGAAGAGGGTAATAATCTCGCAAATGTTTCAGAGAAATGAATTAGGAAGAGGCCTGAGGAGCAGGTGACCACTGGAAATCTTTGGAAAAAAAATGTTGGTTTCAGAAGGGTGAGAGAAGAAGGGGCAAAGTCAGATTGCAAAGGGTTGGCAAGTGAGTGGGAGGTGAGGCAGTCTAGTCAATGGTGTGTATGGTAACTCTGAGAATATGAACAATGGAAAAAGAGAGATGGGAAACTGGTTTGAGAAGCAATAGAATTTTGGAAACCGTATTATTAATAATTTTCTCTTCATTATGGATTACTATTCATATATAATTAACATTTGACCTTCTGTCTCCCCCTCCACACATATGGCTTTCCTGATGTTTAAAACGATGAATCAGAAAATCATAGAAAAAAGTAAAAAAATAATATGCACAATGCTACCATCTAGAGTATCCACTGAAAATCACACACAGTGTTTGCCATCAATTCGGGTAATTTGCTCAGAGACTTGATTGGGGCTTTTGAATTTTTGTGTGTGTATGGGTGTTTGTTGCTTTGTAAAGGGCGAGCGATATTTTTGTTGAAGTCCAGTGTTTGGCAACCAATATTTTTATCCCAGAAGGAAATTCTTAATATTTCCGTGAAGTCCTAAAATTTGATTACAAACTAGGAAAGCCATTTTGGCAATGCTTTACCTCAACGGTGCTTTGGAAATGACACATGAAACATTTAGAAGGAGAAGAAGAGGTCAAAGACAGCCTTAATGACCAGAATTAAAGGGCTCATTGTGCTTAGCTGGGAGAAAGGTGAAATTACACTTGAAGTTTATTTTGTGCTCCAGAAAACTCCATCAATCTTTTTTGTTAGTCCAAAGCCAAATGTTACTGGATAATGGTGGCGGTGCTCATATGGGAATGCACTCTTGGGGAAGGGTAGACAGAGTAATTTAGGGTAGACTGGAGCTGGCTCTTGACGGGTGTGTAGGATTTCAACAGTCAAAGATGGGGGTGAACAGCAAAAGTTCCAGGCAGAGGGAACATTGAGAACAAAGAGAGAAAAGCACAGGACCCAACTGGAAAGCAGGGACCCATCTCATTTGACTAGAGTGAGAAAGAGTGGGAGGGAAGGTAGGAGAGTTGGGTTGGCACCTCTATGTCTGTCTTCTCTTCCCCCGAGCATATGAATCTTTCTTGAGAATTGGAGAAGGGGGAGGGCTTGCCTTTTGTTTTTTCCTAAGGGCCTAACACTTGGCTGGGTATATACAATAGTGGCTAAATAAATTTTGGTCACTTAGACCATTAGCTACTACCATTGTATACTTACATGTCCTAGAGTTTGGACATCAGAACTAGGAATGAAAGTGGATGTTCTCATTCCTAGGATTTAACTACTAGAGGCATGATTCTGGTGCTTGAAATCAGGCAAGTCTGACTCCCAGCTAACATCCCAAAAAAGCAGCACTTTTCAAACTTTACTACGAATCACCTGGGGATCTTGTTAACATGAAGAGTCTAATTCCATATGGCTGGCTGTGGTGGGGCCTGTGAGTCTGCATTTTTAATAACCTTTCAAGTGATGCTAATCTGGAGACCAAATATTGAGTATCAAGGATTTAAAGCCCTACTACTTACACCTTGAACTTCATAGACTTCAGACTCATGATTGAGCACAACTAATGGTTCTTCACTTAGCATAGCTGATGAAAGAGTTTGAATTTAAAGTATCTCAAGAAGTTATCCTGCCATTAGAATTGTTGAGGTACATGTGGACTGATGGCATACAATCTATGTCATCTTTTTTTTCAAGTTAGTGAGATGAATATGGTTCTATCTTGTGAGACTCAGAATGTAATCTAGTTTATTTTTAAAAAGGGTGAGCCTTCGCTCTCCAAATATAGACTCATTTATTATTTGAACATCCTTTCTGTCTACATACCATGCTTATTTATTTATTTTTTTTGTCTTTTTGCTATTTCTTGGGCCACTCCCGCAGCATATGGAGATTCCCAGGCTAGGGGTCTAATCGGAGCTGTAGCCACAGCAACACGGGATCCAAGCCGTGTCTGCAACCTACACCACAGCTTATGGCAAGGCCGAATCCTTAACCCACTGAGCAAGGCCAGGGATCGAACCCTCAACCTCATGGTTCCTAGTTGGATTCGTTAACCACTAAGCCACGATGGGAACTCCACCATGCTTATTTTCTCGATAATTACAAACCCATGTTTCTCAGGCTAAGAGCTCACAGAAGGGGTAAAGTCTCATCAGTGATGTTCTAAAAATGATTATTGTTATATGGCCATAAGGATCTGGATAAGTAGGAGTGGTCTCTATGACGAAAATGAAAGTGATGGTAAATTTTTGCATATATTCGTTGGCTTCTGATAAGTTTCACAATGTCACCTGGCCACATTTTGGCTGCCCTACAGGGAGAGAGACTGGAATGCTGATAATTATAGTCTTATCGAGAAATACGCCTGCCTTTAAGGCAAGATCATGGTGTTTTCTGGTTTTTGTTTTTTCACATATATTTATGGGAAACATAAGCTTAACAGTGAGATATTCACACGGCCTGGAGTCTGGACACAAAGAGAGGATGCCTACTTGACCCTTTTCCTGAACCAGTGCCTTTTCTCTTTTCTCAGTGTTTGGGACGCCATCTGCTCAGATTCTCAGTTTGAGTTTTCCAGGCCCCTCATCAACCTAATTTAGCCTCTGGTAATAGCAAGTTCTGTTCAGCAACTTCTGACCACCTGAGGGTCCTCTTTCAAGTGGAGCTGAGGGAAGAGGTATTCTGCTGATACATACAGATTTGTAAATGTATATATTAAATCAAGAAAGTAAGAAGAAGAGAGGGAATTTTGCTTTTGCATTTTAATCAATTTTTCTTTCAAGGGCTAGAGCAATTGTCATGCTTTGTTTTCTACCCAAAGCGGGTGGGCTGTATTAATCATTAGCAGGGCAACCTAAGAGCATTTTTTTTGTTTGCGGAGAGACTGGACTTTTCATTTCCTACTCAATGTTCTGGAGTGTTTTCCCTATAAACTCAAGTCTAGAGGTGGTCAAATAAAACAAGCCCTCTTCTTTCTTCCTTTTTTTTTCTTTTTACAGCTCCATCTGCGGCATGTGGAAGTTCCCAGGCCAGTGGTTAAATAGGAGCTGCAGCTGTGGGCTATGCCACAGCCACGGCAACACTGGGTCTACTACGGGTTTTCGCAACACCAGATCTTTAACCCACTAAGAGAGGCCAGGGATCAAACCTGCATCCTTACAAAGACAATGTCAAGTCCTTAACCCACTGAGCTACGATGGGAACTCCAAAACAAGCCTTCTTATTCCTGGCTATTTTTCAAATGCAATCCTATTTGATTTGAGTGAGGATTCCGTGTGAATGTTACCCTCCTTCTTCTTCCCTTCTTGAATTTTTATTTGCTTCCAGATATACATGTTTAAAAATTACAAACAAGATACTATGTTGAAAAGAAACTTAAATATTACAGAAATAAAGGTTCACCATCCTGCCCTTTTTTGGACTAACACAATTAATTTGGTTAACATCCGTCACCTCACAGTTATAAATTTTTTTCTTGCACTGAGAACTTTTAAGACATACTCTCTTGGCAACTTTCACCTATACAGTTAATTATAGTCATCATACAGTACATGACATCCACAGCACTTATAAGTGAAAGTTTGTACCTTTTGACAACCTTCACCCAATTCCCTACCCCCACTCCTCACCTCTGGCGACCACCAGTTTGTTCTGTTTAATCCCACTCTGCAGAGGTAACCATATGAACAGATTGGTATATATTCAAACTTTTAATATGCATATATAAATATATACCTTCAGCTATATAAATTATTTAGGTTTACAAAAATTGGATGATATTTTATATACTTTTCTGTGTTCTTCATTTATCAATACATCAAGGATACTTTCCTATATAAATATGAATAGTTTCCTTTATTGCGTTGCACCATAGTATTCCATTCTTATAATCTATTTAATCATTCCCCTATTAACAGAAATTTCATTCATTCCATTTTTTTCTTAAATGAATTATGCTACAACAAATGTGCTTGCACAATGCAAGTTTTTTTTTTTATTATTTGGTAGCATAAGTTCCTAGAAATGGAAATCCTCAGTCAAAATGTCTACATATTTAAATGTTGATAGATTTTCTCAAATTTCCTTAAAAGACTATATCAATTTAAACTCCTACTACCAATGTTTAAGGGAACCTGTTTTCTAGAACCCTTACTAATATTGGGTATTTTAATGCTTTATTTTTTTGTCAGTTTAAAAAACAACATTTTGGTGTTGTTTTAATATATATTTCATTCATAGCTGCTGAGGCTGAGCATCTTTCCATATGTTTGATAGCCATTTATGTTCTTTCTTTTGAAGGACCTACTGCCACCAGGAATTTGCTTAGGGCAAACAAGCCAGCTTTCATGACAGAACTCTGGTAATGAGAAAGGTGTTTCACCTTTGCTTAGTAAAATCAAAAGACAAGTGTTTCTTCTTATTAGAAGTACAAATATGCCTCTTTAAATGGTAAAGGTTGAAAGGAAATTGGAATGTGTCACTCTGTAAAGGTTACATAGACTAGCTTTGTAGTATATTTCAGAGACACTAAGGCAATCAAACAGAAGAAAACATGGAGGAATAAGACTGCTGCAGAAGCTGGCAGTGTAATTATAACCATCCATTCATTTGTTCATTATTTAACAAATATTCAACAAATATTTTTGAACACCTACAACGTGCTAATCTAGTGGTGAACAAAGATCCTAGTCTCCGAAATAAAACTGGTTCAGATTTTGGCTCCATCTCTTACAGCTGTGTGATCTTGCACAAGTTCCTAATTGTCTTTGTGCCTCAGTTTCCTGCTCTGTAAAATGGGTATATAACATACAGGACATACAGCATTGGGATGTTGAGAAGATTAACTGAGATAATTCAAGTAAATTTCTATGCACAGAGTAAGCACCTAACCAGAGTTATATTTCTGATTCTTGACAAATGAGGTGCTGCTTCCTCCCCTAAATCAACTCTGGAGAAACTATAGAAGATAGAGGGGAAAAGCTTCCAGGAATAACAGTAACCACAACAATAGCAACACTATGAGAAATGCCTTGGGATAACAAAAGGAAAGCTGCCTTGAACTGGTATATGTAGAAGTTGGATGGTTGTAGGGGATGACCAGAGGCATCGGTGGTAGCATAGGGCAGAAGAAAACTTTTGTTCTACTCCTTCCTCTCCCCTGTGTACCCTTAGTATAATTATTTCTTGCCTTATTCATTGCAGAAATCAGCTACAATAGCCCAAACTGCCTGTGTCAGCAGGCTCATGAATTGATGGGCAATGCAAAAGTTATTTTGAGGGGGAAGAGTTGGTGAGTGTAGGTATAGACTAACCAGTTGCCTTCTGGCATTCATTGCTCTGTCTCTCCCCCTCCAAACTCTTGGATCTGGTGAATTGCAACTCTTGGATCTGGTGAATTGCAACTCTAGGCGACAGGCCAGAAGACAGAAGTGTAACAGTAGTTCTGTGGTGTCTGAGACTCTTCACTAGGACTGGACTGGGGCTTGGCCTTTGACCCTTCCTTAATACACATTTATTAGGTGCAGTAGCTGATATCCCCAGGTAGTGGAAATTGGCAATACCTAGACTTCTGAGAAAGATGAAAGCACTGAATCTGAGCCACTAGACCACCAGGGACTTCTGAGAAGGATGGAATGACTACTGTAGAAAAGACAACAAATTGAACAACATATACAATTCAATGCATAATTATTGGAACAGATCAGCTAATAATTTAAAATAAATATGCAAGGTAAATATATATAAAGAGTTTTGGTAATAAATTAGTAATATAAAATAAAATAAATAATTTTAAAAGAATCAAATGGAAATATTAGCCATAAAATATACATTTCTTTTGCTGTTTCTTTTTTTTTTTTTTTTTATGGCTGCACTCGTGGCATATGGAAGTTCCTGGGCCAGGGATTGAATATGAGCCACAGCTACACTACAGCTGTGGCAACGCTGGATCCTTTTCCCACTGTGCCTCAGTGGGAACGCCCATATTTGTCATTTCTGATGCTCCTCATCTCTTTGTGTAGATCTCACATCATTTTACTTTAGCCTGAAAAAATTTCTTTATCATTTCTTTTAAGGTTTATTTTTATTTTAGAATAGGTTGAGATTTAAAAAAAAAAATTCCAAGATAGCACTGAGAGTTTCCTGCACTCTGTTTCTTCTATCATTAACTTCTACTTTTGCCTTACTTTTTTTTTCCTTTTTCAGCACTGCACCCATGGCATATGGAAGTTCCCAGGTTAAGGGTTGAATCTGAGCTGAGGCAAGGGATTGAACCCACATCCTCAAGGATACTAGTCAGATTCATTTCTACTGTGCCACAATGGGAACTCCTCCCCTATTGTTAACTTCTTACATTAGTGTGATGCATTTGTCACTACTAACAAACCAGTATTGATACATTGTTATTAACTAAATTCCATACTTTATTTTGATTTTCTTAGTTTTGACCTTATGTCTTTTTTCATTCCCAGAAATCTATCCAAGATAACACCTAACATTTAGTAGTCACGTCTTCTTAGGCTTCTCTTGACTGTGGCAGTATCTTAGACTTTCTCTGTTTTTGACGACCTTGAGAATTTTCAGGAGTACTGGTCAGGTACTTTGTAGATTGTCCCCCATTTGGGTTCACGTGATTTTTTTCTCATGATGAGGCTGGTTTATGTGTTCTTGGGAGGAAGATCACAGAGCCAAAGTGCCCTTCTCATCACATTATAATATGTATGTAGACTGTCAGCATGCTTTTTCACAGATCATCTTGCTAAGGTAGTATTTGTCAGGTTCCTCCATTATAAAGTTACTCTTTCTCCCCTTTTCACACTGTAGTCTTTGGAAGGAAGGTATTATGTGCAGCCCACATTTGAGGAGTGAGGAGTTATGTTCCACTTCCTTGAGGGAAGATTATCTATATAAATTATTTGGTGCTATTTGATATGGAAGGTTTGTATATTACCCTCCACTAATTTGTTTACTAAATCATTTATTTATACCAGTATGGACTTATGGATACTTATTTTCTACTTTGGGTTATAATCCAATACTCTTCTTTTTAAAAATCATTCTAACTTTGGCCATCTGGAGTTCTTTCAGATGATTGCTGTGTCCCTTTGACAGAGTCCCATCATTTTTTTCCTAGTGCTTCTTTACTTTCTGAAACTACAGGATGCTACAGGCTCATCTTGTGTAATTCCCAACTCTAGCCTTAGAGAGTCAGTTGTTTCTCTAAGGAGCCCTGGTTCCTTTCATTACAGAATTATATTAAAAACCAAGATCTGGGCACTGGGTATAACATTTCCTTTTATGCAAGTTTGCTGGTGACAAATTTTCTGAACATTGGTTTGACTGATAAAACATTTATTTAGTCCTTATTTTTTAAATTTCCCCTCCCCCTTGGATATAGAATTCTTTCACAGCTTATATTCTTTCTGACAAGAAGTCAGTATTTATCCTTATCTTTATTCCCTTATATTTAAGGTATTATTTTTCTTCCTCTTGGCTGCATTTAGGTTCTTTTTCTCTATGGTTTTCAGCACTTTGATTACGATGTGCCTCTTGTAGTTTTCTTTGTGTTTATACTGCTTGAGGTTTGTGGAGATTTGGGGATCTATGAATTCGTAATTATCATCAGATTGAAAATCTTTCAGCCATTATTCCTTCAAATACTTTCTCTGAACCCCCACTGTGGGACTCTGGTTACATATAGGTGAGACCACTTGTATTAACCCACATGCGGCTCTGCTCATTGTTTTTTTTTTTGTTTTTTTTTTCCAATTTGTATAGTTTCCATTGTTATGTCTTCAAATCTACTCATTTTCTGCAGTGCCTAATTTGCTGTCAATATCATCCAGTGAAGTTTCCATTTCAAATATTATATTTTTCAGCTCTACCACTTTCATTTGATTCTTTCTTTTAGTTTCCATTTCTTTTTTCATTATGTCAATATTTTCCTTTAAATACATGAACATATTATAATATCTATTCTAAAGTTTTTATCTGTTAATTCTATTCTTCCTGTCATTTCTGAGTCTTTTTCAGCTATTTGGTATTTCTTTTGGTTATAGATCATATTTTCCTGCTTTGTTACTTGTCTAGTAGTTTTTGTTTGTTTGTTTGTTTTTTTCATATGCCCATGGAATGTGGAAGCTCCTGGTCCAGGGATGGAACCCGTGCCACAGCAGTGACAATACCTGATCCTTAACCCACTAGGCCACGAGGGCACTGCAGTCTAGCAGTTTTTTAAAAAAATTTTAAATTTAATTAATTAATTTATTTATTTATTTTTGTCTTTTGTCCTTTTAGGGCTGCACCCGTGGCATATGGAGGTTCCCAGGCTAGGGGCCTAATCGGAACAGTTGCTGCTGGCCTACGCCAGAGCCACAGCAACGCCATATCCGAGCTGTGTCTGCGACCTACACTACAGCTCACAGAAACGCCAGATCCTTAACCCACTGAGCGAGGCCAGGGATCAAACCTGAAACCTCATGGTTCCTCCTCATGGTTCCTAGTTGGATTCGTTTTTGCTGCGCCATGACGGGCTCCATAGCAGGTTTTTTTTTTTTTTTTTTTTTAAGGATGCTGGATATTTTGAGTGCTTCATTGTTGATTGCCTGGATTTTGTTGCCTTACTTTAAAGAATGTTGAATTTTTGTTGTTTTTGGCAGGCTGTTAAGTCATTTGCAGATCAGCATGAAACTTTCAAGACTTGTTTATAAACTTGGTTATGGTAGGTGTGAGCATTCTGGGAGCTCTACTTAAATTTCTGGGCACTCAACAACATTTCTCCACTCTGCATGATTGGAACTTGAACATTTCCTAGCCTTGGATAAGCTCTGGGAATTGTTCACCTTACAGCTCCCCAGCAGTTATTTGCCCGTCCTTGGAGTTTCACTCTATGCATGCACAACTCTGTATGTTTCAAAAACTGGAGGGAACTTCTATGCCAATTTCTAGAGTTCTTTCTAGAGTTTCTTTCATAGCTCCCTCCTCTTCAGTACTCTGCTCTGCTAATTATAGCTATCTCAGTCTCTCTGAACTCTGATCTCTTGTCTCCTCCACCCAGTAAGATCACTGCGTTCTACTTGGGGTTTTCATCCCTGTACTGTGGTCCAGAAACTGCCTCCAGGTAGCAAGCTGGGACGACCACAGAGATTACCTCATTTGTTTTCCTTCCTTCAAAGATCATAGTCCTGTACCACCTGTTGTCTGCTGTCTGAAAACAATTGTTTCCTGTATTTTGTCCAGTTTTCTAATTGTTTATGGTAGAGGGCAAGTCCAGGGCTGGTGACTCTGTCATGGATAGAGGTAGAAATTCTACTCATAAAAATATAATAGTTGAAATTTAAAATATGATTGATGGAATCAACAGCAGGATGAATGTAGCTAAAGAAATGTGAGTTAAAGATAAAATTGAGGAAATTTCCTAGAAGGCAGTAGGGTAGGATAAGAAGATAGAAAATATAAAGAAAAGCTAAAGAATATGGAAGGTGGAGGTAAAAGTTCCAATGTCGAATAAAAGGAGTTTAAGAAATAGAGAAAATAAAAAATGGCAAGAAGCAGCTGCTTTGAGAGATAATGGAAATAAATTTTCTAGAATTTAAAAATGATAAAAGACTTTATGTTAGTGGAAAACAGTATGGAGAGTCCTCAGAAAACTAAATAGAACTACCGTTTGATCCAGCAATCCCTCTCCTGGGCATCTATCCAGAGAAAACCATGACTCGCAAAGACACAGGTACTCCAATGTTCATTGCAGCACTCTTTGCAATAGCCAAGACATGGAAACAATCTAAATGTCCATCGACAGAGGAGTGGATCAAGAGGAAGTGGTACATATACACAATGGAATATTACTCAACCATTAAAAGGAATGAAATAACGGCATTTGTAGCAACATGGATGGACCTAGAAATTATTATCCTAAGTGAAGTCAGTCAGACAATGAGACGCCAACATCAAATGCTATCACTCACATGTGGAATCTGAAAAAAGGACACGATGAACTTCTTTGCAGAACAGATACTGACTCACAGACTTTGAAAAACTTATGGTTTCCAAAGGAGACAGGTTGGGGGGTGTGGGGATGCACTGAGGGTTTGGGATGGACTTGCTGTAAAGTTTGGTTGTGATGATTGTTGTACACCTATAAATGTAATAAAATTCATTAAGTATTAAAAAAAACAATATTCATTCTTCTAAAGAAAAAGTCATAGAGTACCAAACAGGAGAGAGAAGGAAAACCTATACTAGATACACTATAGTGGACATTAAGAGCATCAAAAAGAAAATTCTAAAATCATCCTGAGAGAACAAGCAGTACACCTACAAAGGAGCAAGTATCAGGTTGATCTCTGACTTTTCAATAGCAATGTTAGATGCAAGAAGAAAGTAGAGTATCCTTGAGGAAATGAATAGGAGAGCTTCACAGAGAAAAATCCTTAGAGGGAGGGGAAAGCAGAAGAGTTGAATTGGTAACTGATCAAAAGCCTCCACAACCATAGTTTGATAGTACAAAAGGCCATGTACATATCTTCTGGGGCAGAATATTAGGGCATGATTTCCACCCCCACCCGAGCATCTTTCTCCTCTGGAGTTAGAAAGACTAATTCCATCTTGCATTTGTATTACATTTTATACATTTCAAATTGCTTTAGTATTCATTACTGAGTTTGAGCTTTTGCGTTGTTGTGTTCAAGTGGTTATAGATGAGAAATGAGATAAGAAAGCTGAGCCCAATTAAGGTCATGCCATTGACATTGATAGAGCCAGACCTAGACCTCTAAGTATCTTAATATCTTTATTTTTGCTGTTTTTCTCAGCATAGTGAAGGAGGATAAAAGCTCAGGTGAGCTAGGTAGATTGTGAACTGATTTGTCAAATAGACCTTGGTTGCAAAGGTCATTTGGCTTGGGGTGGGCATTCTCTAGTGAAAACGTATAACAGTGCTGACTATGAGAAGGCTGTGTTCTGCCATATTTGGCTTATGTACAATGACTGTCCTCAGTTCTGAGATATGATCCAATAACGAAAAAAACATCTCTTTTCCCCCTTGGAGTTCTTGTTAGTCATTTATGTGAATACGGTTTTATTGGGATAATTATTGTAAATGTGGCACACATGAAGAGTTACTCCAATTGCATTTTTAGAGCATAAATGTATGATAATGAATTTCATGGCAACTCACACAAATCTCCTCGTCCTGAAAGCTACCAGCAGGAGAGACATTACTGTCTGTCAGAGAAATGACAGAGAGGAAGTAACCCCTTCTTTAATTTTTCCTTCTCTAAATATGAAGTGTCTCCTTCCCATGGAGCTCATAAAGACCCTTCATGTTGTCAGCTATACATGAACATTCTTTTTACCAAGTACCCTGAGGTTCTTAAAGCCCCAGTGAAGGAACAAAAAGAGCATAATAATTCTAAGGAACTGGATGAATGCTAGATTGCCAATATCTCCTAATTAGAGGGGAAGGGAGTCATGAATGCTGCAGTGTGTCAGCCCCAGGGCTAGTCTCCCCTTTTGGGGTGACGAGCTTCAGAGACCCTGCCCAGTCAATGAGAATGTGGTCTCCTGCTTTGCTACTGGGCTTTCATTTGTGCTTCCATCTGAAAGACATACTCTGTGAGAATCTGGACACTCCTGTCTCCACCACCGATACACACACACACACACACACACACACACACACACACACACACACACACCCCTCTCTAGCGGAGCCTTCATGTTTGAGAGCAAAAGCCCTTGCATAGTCCATTAAAAAGTAAAAGAAATAAGAATGAATGGGGAGGAGTTCTCATCGTGGCTCAGTGGTTAACAAATCTGACTAGGAACCATGAGGTTGCAGGGTTTGATCCCTGGCCTTGCTCAGTGGGTTAACGATCCATCGTTGTGCTGTGGTGTAGGTCGCAGATGCAGCTCGGATCCCGCGTTGCTGTGGCTGTGGCATAGGCCAGCGGCTGCAGCTCCAATTAGACCCCTAGCCTGGGAATCTCCATATGCCATGGGAGTGGCCCTAAAAACCGCAAAAAGATAAAAAAAAAAAAAGAATGAATGGGGATTGAACTGTATGTTAGGAAATTTCAGGTCCCCACACATCCAAATTGTAAACCAAAATCTGATCTGATAGTGATGTCAAAACTGGTGCTTCAAATGTAAAAGTTGAAGTGGACTAGAGAGAATGTGCTGTATATAGAGGTGAGTCTGAAAATCTTTTAGGAATAGCTAATTTACATGTTAATACCCCTGTAGTTTTAAGATTTGAATTTCATTCTGTTTTATACTTGAAGCAGTGTTTTGTTTTCCAATCAGGGCCCTTTGGATATATAATTTTTTACTGGAGTCAGAAAATGTAAAACTTTTAGCAGAGTCTGGCTGACACCAGCTGCATTTGGCATCATCTCTGTGAAACCCCATAGTTACTGACTTGAGTTCCAAACTGGATTGCTTTTGGTAAGATGGTATAGCTGGCAAAGTTGGTTTCCGGAGTCCTAAGCTTCTGTACTCTGCTCATTTTTCTCTTTGTATTATCTGCCCCACCATCGGCGCTTCCCGGGCTCAGCCCCCCATGCCCCCTCCCTTCAGGCTTAGGGTACTGCCAATTCTCCTCCTTCCTTATTAAAATCTGCTCTGAGGAGTAGCTCTAATATCAGTCATTTATGACTCAGTATGGATTTAAATCAACTTCCCTCTCACAGGGAGCATCTCTCTAAGCATTATGTCCAATTATGGAATTAAAGACGTTGTCCCTTATTAAAGAGATTTCAAGCATCAGCGAGCTTGTGGAGAAGATAGATTTTTGGCCAAGCAGACCTTAGGCATCTCAGAACTTGACGGATGATTGTACCACCCACAACACTTAACACAGCAGCTGGCACACCTAGTAGCAGTTCAATGAGGATTTGCTAATTGGATTAAGTGGTTATTTTCTCCTCCTACCAATAAGGCTTTGGCTGTTAGGCTTTTCCTTTGGCTTTCAGTGTTTCCCAGATAGATATTGTGGGGCCTGGGCACATTGAGGATCCTGATATTACCTTCAACTTTGATAATGAAAAAGGTTGCAATATTTGAGAAGATGGAATCTTGAAGGATAATTCCATGAGCAGTCACAGGACAGAATCAGAAAGTTAAACAGACATATATGAATCTTCGAGAATTGAAAACTGTCGAAATTGCTGGAAGATTAGATCATATTAGTCATTTGCTATACACCTGCTCCACTGTACCTTCAAAGAAGAGTTTATTTCCTGACTGTCAGTCAACTGTGGCCTGAGTAGAGGGAGCAGGATCTAAGGAGGTCGGAGTCTGGGCTCTGGAGTAATTTCTGACTAGTTTTTCTTTTGCCTAAAACACAGCAGGAAAAGTGAGTGTGAGGTGGAGAAGAGATTTATATTTTTTTTCCCTTATTGCTCACATGAAGCTTATATTTCCATTTAAAATCTTTTCACGGAAAGCTCTTGGAAAAATTGACCCCTGAAGCAAGCATTATTTGGAGAGCTTGGGATGTGGCTTTCTGGCAAGGCGTAGGTTTGAATGTGATTAGCAGACAAGCCCTGTGCTGGGCCTCTTGGCTTCTGCTGGCTAGTGTTCATCCATACACCACTCAGCTTTCCCTGCTTCTGCTATTGCTAGAAATGTCCTCGCCATTGTTCTGACATTCTCCAGTACATTCTAGAACCCTCCTTCATTGTCATCTGGTAGTGGCCCACCCTCTGTGCATACAAATCAATTATTGTAATTTTCCCCAAGAAATCCTGAGAGGAAGGAGTGGTGGTCGAACTCAGATGAGAATACATCTGTAACATCCATGCCTATGTGAGTGATATAAGGACATCTTCTACCAGCTTTGGGGAAGGAAATGGGAAGAAAAATAGGGGAACTTTGCTCTGCCCTTGACAAAGGTAATTGCCTTAACCACTGGGCAACGTTTCATCGCCCACTTCTCATACATACTCTTATTCCTAAGAAACCCCTGAGTTGCTCTCTTTTTTGGCCTCATATTATTTTTTAATAGGTTAGAACTACAACTGTTAATAAGCAAGGGCTTTTGCTCCAGGACTGTCAAACTAGCCCTTTTCAAATCTGAAAAATTTGTTTAGCAATTAAAAGAGATATGAAATCTCATATATTCATTTAAGTGGCTCTTCCTTTCATGTACTTGCCTGGCTATAACTTGAGATGCTTTTTAACCACAAGCTTTTCATTAAGTAGAAAATGTAATTATTCTCTTCAAGAGGAAGGGCAAAACACTCCCAGGAACCTGTCTAAAGAATCTTTTAACTAATGACAGCTTCTCTCAAATTAGAGCAAGAATTGTACTGATTCTGAACAATATGGGGGCAGGACAATAAAATCAGGAAAATTTTAAGAATAACATCATTGCCCTAATAAGTAGTTTTCTGCTGTGAAAACCTTGTAAGCACTTTATTAAAGGTATATTTGGAAATATAAAAACTATTGCATTCTAGGCTCAATAATGCAAAGTGATAATGGTGAATAATCTTAAAGATCTTTCAATAAGAAGAAGGTTTACTGGAATGTCTAAGAAGTTTGCAGTATCAGTTGAAACAAAATTTTATTAAATATAGCTCAAAATCTTGTTTTGGTGAGTTTCAGAGAACTAATACAACTTTCTTTAATCAGAACTCTTAATTAACCAAGCCTTTTTCTGAATTGTATTCTTGCAGCAAGAGGTGCGTCAAGAAATAAACACATTCTGTTTTAGTTTTAGTTTTTGTTTTTTTTAAAAAAACTAACAAAACAGCACTTCCAGTGTATTGTGGGTTCACTATGGGTTAAACACAATCTCTTAAGCGTTTTCCAACTACATCACTAGTCTGAGCTGATGCCATCTATGGTTGGAAAGATGACTCCAAGGCCCAGCCATATCTTCAATCTTCAAATATTAAATTTTGTTCACTAATGTAACTTACTCTACTGTACTCACTAAGGCAGGAAATTGGACTCATAGGCTTTCCAGTCATAAATTTTGAAAAATAATAGGGCTTCAGGTTAACCCCCAGTTACCCAGACAAAAACCAATTAACAGCAGTGTTCTATTCTCAGACCCAGTGAAGAAAGGTTTGGCCATGCTGATGTGTCATTGTATTGGAAGTAGCCCAAGATGATTGCCTACAGTTTGAAAATAGTTTTTGTTTTGCAGTAAATCTGTGGTACTAGAAATTGATCTAGGGGTTTGTTATCATTCACAATATACAGTCATTTAGAACAGAGGGTGGCTTTAACATGGTAGGTGTTTTAAAATACTTTTTGTCTAAATAGGGGGATGACTGTGTGTCCTGTATATTTTTAAAAATATCAAACCAATTTTTGTTGTCAATTGTTTCTGGTAATCTGTATCATTATTGTGTTGTACTCTTCCTACTCATGGAGTCATTGGACTTATTGCTTCAGGGGAAGACGGATATGACCTGAAACAAATATATCATTACTCAGCTCTCAGTTTCAAATTGCAGTTTTTTGAGTGCATTGTGAGATAATAGTTGCAAAAGCCAGCCTTTTATGAGGGTAGCTTTCCTTTACATACCAAGAGCAAAATACGGTGGTCTGAAAATAGCACTTCACCATCATCTGTTGTGTAGAGAGGATGGAGGATACCAACATAAGGGAAGTTTCTGCCTTTCAGGAAACTGAAAGCTGTTTTGGTGCTCAGAGGAGCTTGGAGATATTTGGGAAAGAATGTTAGGTTTAAGATGCTGGTGCTACATTGTGGGTCACAAAAAGAGACGGTATTTTCCTTATTGTCTATAACTCTTGGAGGTGCATTTCATGGTGCCCCATATCAACACAAAGAGCCGCAGCTGAGTAGAAATGGCACTGTGGCATAACAATGAGAGGGTTGGGGATACAGTGTATCTGGTCTTGGAGGGTTTTAAAGGAGATCTTAAATTCTCACAAGACCTGGTGGGAGATGCAAGAGTGAAGAAAGGATAGGTGGATCAAAAGAGGCCTGGGGACAAGAGGAGGGAGCTGAGTGCAGGAACCTTATCATCAGAGTAATGGCAAGGTTCATGGTCATTAGTGGTGGGTCCCAGCATGATTCACCAAAGGCCAGGTGGCCCTAAGACACTGTGCAGTAGATACCTGTGCAAGACTCATGATGATCAAGCGTGGTTAGGGACATCTCATCAGAGGTCAGAAAGAAAACAGAGACCAACATGCAGCACAGAGAGGTCCCTTCTCAAGTGCAATGAGGCTATAAAAGCTTCTCTCTGCACCCTGATACCTTCTTGGAGAAGGAGAAGAGGCACTATTTTGAGAAGATAGAGGTAGCACTAATAGGAAGTTTGAAACTTTGAATTGACTGAATATTAACCTGAAAGAGAGTAGTGGAATTGGGGCTCTAGAGAAAGATGAAATCAGATACATGAAATTAAGTTGCCTTTTTTTGTAACTGAGTCAGAGTGTATAAATTTGTACTTCCTCTAAGAAGTGCATTCTCTAATACTTTATAGACTAAGGCAAGGCTCATCTACCTTTCTAACTTAGCACCAAAGCTTTTTACTAATTTTTTCCAAGTCTTCCTTTTTATTCATTTTTTTCCAGCTTTATTGAGGTATAATTGACAAACAAAATTGTATATATTTAAGTGTTCAATATGATTTGATATTTATATACATCGTGAAAAGATTACCATGATCAAGCTAGTTAACACATCCATCACAGTTACTTTTTTTGTTGTTGAGAACACTTAAGATCTACTCTCTTAGTAAATTTCAAGTATACAATAAAATAGCATTAACCATGCTGTCACCATGCTGTTTTAGATCCCCCTGAAACTTTGTACCCTTTAATGAACATCTCACAATTTCCCACATCTCCCAGCCCTGGCAACCAACATTCCGCTGTCTGTTTCTGTGAATTCATCTTCCCTTTTATATATTTACTCTGAGAAAGGTATGAGAAGGGAGTGAGATGAAAAGAGAGGAATTCTCTATCAAAAGGCAGATTTCTCCAAAAGTAGTTACACCTTATGATTGTATCAGTGAATACTAAATTATTATTAACAAAAGAGTTTCCACTAACAACACCTCAGTAAGGGTTTACAGAAAGTGGGAGAGTCATAAAGACTGGGCACTTTGGGAGTTCCCACCATGGTGCAGTGGGTTAAGAATCTGACTGCAGTGGCTAGGGTCGATGCAGAAGTGCAGGTTCATCCCCCCTGCCTGATGCAGCGGGTTAAAGGATCTGGCCTTGCCACAGCTGTGGTGTAGGTCATAGCTGCAGCTCGGATTCAGTCCCTGGCCTGGGAACTTCCATATGCTATGGGTGCGGCCATTAAAAAAAAAGGAGAGACTAGGCACTTTGGAGAAGATAGGGAAGAATTAAGTACTGGACATAGTCTCCTTAACATCTTTGAGGTTGCTTGGATAGTATTCTTTACCCTTTCCTTAACCTCCTGGGACACAGAAATGGACTACTCTTCATTTCTGGTGGTTATCAAGGCAATACTGTGAGGTAGTTGAGAGCATGGACTTTGGAGTCAGATAAGCCTGGGTTCAAATTCTAGCTGTGTGACCTTGAGCAAGTGACCTGCTTTTAACTTTCATTTTCTAATCTGTAAAATGAGGAAAATCCTATATATACCAAAGATTTGTTGTGAGGGATAAATGCAATCTGAAAACATCTAATATCCTAAATGTTACAGGTGCTCCATAAAAGCTTGTTCCTTGTCAACTGTGCTGGCCATCTCCCCTTTGCCACTCCAGAGCCAGTCCCCACCCTTTTCTATCCTCCTCTGTGTTTCAGAATACTGACCTGTCTTAGACTCCTTCACTGGGCATCCTTGTCCACTGGCTTCTGTGTGAGTTAGGCCAGTGAGAACATTAGTGGGTGAGCCAGTGGAAGGAAAGAGAAATTGGGACATTATTACCCCTGCTTCTTCCCTGCAGGACACCATAAGCTAATTATGTGCCTCAATGAAAAGTCACAGGAAGCCCTCTCCACAGAACCCTCTCTCCTGGGAGCAGCTTCCTTCCAATGCCCTTTCAGGCCTGAGGTGATAACTCCTCTCTCATTCCTCCCAGTACTGCACTGTCTCTTCTTGTATTTTACCTCACCCTGTAAATAGTCCCTTTATTAAATTCTCCTCAAATTACTCAGTTTGAGTGTGCCTGCCTATTTCTTGCCAGGATCCTGATTGGTATATTTTCTTACCATTTCCAAGTATCTTTGACAAGTAGAAGGAAGACACATGCACTCAGTCTCTCTGTCCAGGCTTGAGTCAGCTGCCTTGGTCCTTTCTTTGAGATGCTGAGTCCACAATTTGGTCTAGTGAAAAGAACCCCAAACTAAGGGTTGGAAGACTTGGGATTTTGCTCTGGTTCTGACATTAACTCCCTGTGAGGTGGAGCAAGTGACCTACAGCTGTGGGTCCTGATTCTTCGGTGAAATGAAGGGGTTGAATTAGATGACTTCCACAGTAGCTGCTCATGCTTATTCCACAGTGACTAAAGTTTTCCCTCCTAGATTTGTACCGGACATTCCTTTGATGTTAACTCATTTAGCTTTCTATACGTGAAAGGAGAATGATGCATCTCCCAATCTTTCTTAAGAAAGAAAGTAAGAAAAAAAAAGAGAACAAGCTCTTAAAAATGATATGTGAAGCTTTTAAGCCTTCTAATCAATCTCTCTGCCCTCAGATTGGCAGGTTAGGACTCTTGACATCTGAATGATTTATTATGACTTAAAGTCCATACTTGCAGCACTTTAGCTTGATTTCTTCACCACCATGGGAGGCCATGGAAGCAGATGGATGACAGGCAGGAAGCAACAGACCAAGAGCTTAAAAGGTGATTCTTCCACATGGCCTTAGCAGGCATTAAAAGTCTTGGCCATTGCTAGTTTTTTGGTGTGGACAGTTTGTAAGCATAGGGAGAGTGTGGGGGGGAATATTCACACACAGTTGGACAAAAAGAACAATTAAGGCATATGGAGAGGAATATAATCGCAAGGGGATTGTTGGGGAGGAAAGCATGAGACTGTGTATTGAGATCTATGTTCTAGCCCATTGTGTTGTGGGCTTTACTAACATTATAGGATTAAGTCATCACAACAACTATGTGAGGTAAAGAGTATGATAATTTTAAAGAAGAGGAAATAGGCTCAGAGAGGCTGAGAAACTTGCCTAAGTTCACCCAGCTTTATTAGTAAGCAAGAACCCCAGCATTTGAAGCTAGGTTATAGATTTCAAAGTCTATACTTTCCAGAGACTGCTGGGTGATGCCATGAATTGTATCTGGTGATTTCAGGGCATAAAGAGGTTTAGAACAATTCACTTATGCACTCATTCAAGAAAGATTTACTGTGTATCTACTCTGTGTCAAGCAATGTTCTATATACTGGGATAAAGTGACTGGTTAACCAGTCAGATGAAATCCCTGTTCATACCTCCTAGGAGCTTACCTCGTAGTAAAGGGGACAGTCAACACATACAAGAGTAACAAAATGTAATTTTTCTGGTAGTCATAAGTGTTTTGAAGAAAATAAAACAGGGAGAAATTGATTGGGAGGTAGTCATGGGTGATTTCTCTGAGAAAGTGACATTGAAGCTGAGTCTAGAATGACCTAGGAGCTGGCCTGCAAAGCTCAGGAATAAAGGGCATTTCAGACAGAGGTACAGCAGAAAAAAAGAGGGAAGCCAGTACAACTAGGGATGGAGGGAAAGAGAAATAGTGAGAAAGTGAGTAGATCACATAGATCCCTGTAGGCCATAATGAGAGGGTCTGGCTTTTATTCTAAGCATGATGGTGAGTCATCAGTATCCTCAACTGCTTTCTCCACCCAGATTTTTTTTTGGCCCCACCCATGGCATGTGAAAGTTCTCAGGTCAAGTATCAAATCTGTGCCACAGCAGCAACCCCAAGCATTGCAGTGACAATGCCAGATCCTTAACCTGCTAAGCCACAAGAGAATTCCCATCCAGGTCTTAATGGAAGGATTTTCTGAGAATAAACATCAAGTGTTTATGTGAATCTTAGCTACCTGTGAGATAGATGGAGTTTAAATAATCAGTAACCTTCATGACAAAAGCACTTATTAAATGCCAATTTGTACACGGCACATGGTTCTAGTTCTGCAGTTGCCACCCCATCTCTCTGTGTGTGTGTGTGTGTGTGTGTGTGTGTGTGTGTGTGTGTGTGTGTGTAGAGTGTAGAGGTAGAGTTGGAATGCATGACTGCAAGATCTGGAAGGTAAGGGGTGGGTGGCAGTCCTTAATCCCTTTTTCTTGGTGCTTGAGACTATTTCCAGATCCACCTGCTGGAGTCACTCTTCAATGAACCAGCTTCCAATGGAAATGAAGGGAAGATGTTTGCATGGCTTTGAATCTTACATTGGCAATTCCAGAGAATGCACAGGATATATTTACATGATGCTGGAAGCATTTACTTGATGCTTGAATTGCATAGCTTGTGAGGAGGTTGTTTATTCAAATGAAGATTGAGAGGGCTAATTTGATTTCTTAATTCAACCCAAAACTATGTGATGGTAGGGCATGTAAATAATTTGCCCACTGATGGATGGTTTTATCTTTCTATTTAAAAAAGAAGGAAATAAGGGGGGAGCAGTGCTGGGATTGTGGCATGAGAGGGCTTCTGATATGCTGGTTATTGATCCTGGGTTCTGATTATACGGATGTATTCAATTCAGTTCAGTGAGCTATACACTTGTGATTTGTGCACTTTCATGTGTATGTTATACCTCAAGAAAATTCTACGAAATATGAAGTAAATGAAATGCAGCCCTGCAGGCATTTTCAATATAATAAAGCCAGGATAGTTAATAAGCCCTGGAGAAGGAGTTTGCAGTCTTAGCTTAAGTTAAAGCCCTTCTACTAACTCACATGAATAAGTAATCAGAATGTGGAGGTTTGAGGTAGCCAAATAAATGGCATCCTTTCTTTTCTTCCTCCAGTTGTGAACTGATTGAGAGAGACAAAGAAGTAAAGCTGGTAGAGATCAAAAGAAATTTCTTCCTAATGGAAGTGCTAGAGAAAATGGCTTAGATGTGTTTGCCAAGTGGGTTTCTTCATTCTGAACTTCAGAATTAGGCAGAGACCCAAGAAATGCAAGATAATTGTAGGTCTTGCCCACAAGAGGGATTTTATAGCAGTGGATAGAACAGAGTTCCTTCCCTCTAAAAGCAGATAAGGAATACCTGGTCTGTGACTGCTCCCAAATCTACCAATCACAGTTCCCTTCTTGGGAGTCCCTGTTGTGTCTCAGCAGATTAAGAACCCGACTAGTATCCATGGGGATGCAAGTTCGATCCCTGGCTTAGCCCAGCGAGTTAAGGATCTGGCGTTGCTGTGAGATGTGGCCTAAATTGCAGATGCAGCTCAGATCTGGTGTTGCTGTGGCTGTGGTGTAGGCCAGCAGCTGTAGCTCCGACTAGACTCCTAGCTTGGGAACTTCCATATGCTGCAAGTGTGGCCATAAGAAGAGAAAAGAAAGAAAAAAATGCCCTTCTCTTGAGAAGGAGAAAATGAGAGACTGAAGAGAGGTCAACAGTCTTATGCCAATCGATGTCCTTCCACTAGGAAATATGAAGCCACGTATATGGAGATAGCATGTCCCCAGCCTTCCTCAACTAAAAGCAAAAACAACTTCAGCTATGATGATAGTAACCGTCTTTTACTAAGCACTGACTATAGTTAGGTGCAGGACTAATGACTTACCCATTAGTAATATAAGCACACATATTTTCTAACTCACAATAACCCCAAGAAATAGATATCATTATTACCTCCATTTCATTGATGGAGTGACCCACCCTTGGTCATACAGCTTAGAAATTGTGGAGCTGGGATTCCAAAAGCCACAGCCTGAGAGGGAGCAGTAGCAAATCCTACAATAGAGATTCTAGTACTGGGCTCTGTGATTTAAAATTCAGTACCACTTATTAGTTGTGTGGCCTTGGGCAACTTTCCGAACCACTCAATTTCTACATCAGTAAGATGGAGATGTTATTTACCTTCTCTGGGACTCCTTTTCCTTATCTGTGCAATATGTGGGGTAGATTAGCGCTATGGTTCTTAAAGTGTGGTCCCTGGACCAGAAGCTTCAGCATCCTCAAGGAACTTGTTAAAAGTAATACTTGTATTAAATTAGAGACTCTGGGGGTGGGGCCTGGAAGCCTGTTTTAATGAGTTCTCCAGGTAATTCTGGTATGTGGAATTTTAAGATCCACTGATGTAGATGATCTCGAATTTTTCTTCTAGCTCTGTCATTCTGACCTCTAACCTCAGTGTTTCTTGTTACTCTTTCTTCTTGTCACATGTCCTCCCACTAGAGGAGACATTGCTTCACCCTCAGGAAGCTCCCAGCTGTTAGACTTGTGGTGGGATTGCATAGAGCTGCCTTGAGGCATGCCATTTCTAAGAGGGCAACCACACTATTTTGGTGTCTTGGGAAGGCCTGGAAATAGGACCTCCCTAGCCCAAAGTGGGCTGGTGACAGATGACGGGATAGCGATTAAAGGCAAACCCCTTAGTCCGAGCTGGGAGTGGCTGTGGGCTGCAAGAGCTGCCAGGAATGGCTGGGCTAGAGGTGTGGCCCCAGCTTCAGATCGTTACAGGGGTTAGACTGTGGGATACAGTTCAGAGATTTTGTACTCAGCCCTTCCTGAACTTTTTCTCACTGCCTCTGCTCCCACCCCACCCCCAACCCCTAGATGGCCTGGGCGTCCTGACTTCCTACCATTAGTGAGACAGGATTTGTCAGAAACAGCATATTAGCGCTGCAATTTGGAGCAGTTAAGGAACACCTTGAAACATTCTTTTGTACTCTACAGCTGTGGATAACTTTCTTATTAACACCTCAACACAGCTAAGGAATAATATTTGGTAATTACGTGAAAGGGCTTTTACAAGCTGTAGAAATAGAGGATATTATTATTATAAAGAATATGGAATTAGGCCCTTGGGCCAATTATAGTCTTCCAGTATGGCCAATACAGGGGTTTACAGATGTCTACATAGTGTGCTTTGAAGGGTGTCATTTAACATTTTCACACTGATTAATTCGTCAGATAACTAGCTGTTACCTTGGCAATTCAAGTAAGGCCCTGACAGCATAGGACATAGGATGGGAAAATTTTGCCTGGATGCTGAGGGTGAGGGTGGGAGGCCTAGAGGGGACTTTGAGGATGAAGTGATATACCATGTGCAAATTAACTAGCACAGTACCCGGAGTGCAAAGCTCTTAATAAAAATTGGGGGTATATGGAGTTCTTGTCATGGTGCAGCAAAAACGAATCTGACTAGGAACCATGAGGCTGTGGGTTCGATGCCTGCCCTCCAACAGTGGGTTAAGGATCCAGCGTTGCCGTGAACTGTGGTGTAGGTCAAAGATGCAGCTAAGATCCTGTGTTGCTGTGGCTGTGGTGTAGGCTAGCAACTGTAGCTCCGATTGGACCCCTAGCCTGGGAACCTCCATATGCCACGGGTGTGGCCCTAAAAAGCCAAAAAAAAAAAATTGGGGGTATAGGGTACCGGTTAGGGAATGCAATTTGGAGGAAGGTGGGGGGGGGAATGAGTCAGGGGTGGCTTGGGGAATGTTGGAAAGGAGGGGGAAAGAGAATGAAGTAGAAAGGGGGTGGAGGAAGCAATTTAATTTAGCTGACTTGTTGAGGAGTCTAAGAACTGTTCAAAGGCCCTTAGTGTTCTCATGCTGAAAGACTTAGGAAGGCAATGAAAAAAGGACTGGTTTGTTTTGCAGTTAAGGAGGTTATTTTAAATCTTTTGAATTTTACTCTCAGCAGCCTTCGAAATGTCTATGCCACACAGCAATCATGCAGGTCAGTAACCTGTTGGCATGAGAAATTGCTTTCTTTTCTCTGGACCCTCTTGACAAAATAATAACATACTGCTGTAAAATCAAGAGAATTAACATAATCACAGAGCTTCTATTTTTAAAACTGTGCTTAGCTGTATTAAAGAAACAACATTCAGGCCAGTGCTTCTCTCAGGTTGAACACTGGTTGAAACAGGATTAGGGCTCTGTCACTCACTGTGTGACTTGGGGAACTCACATGCCCAAGGCACGTATAACTTTCTTCCCTAGAGAATAGGTGGCTTCTATGATCCTGTTTGGGATTTCCAAGTCTTTAGCACTCAGTAAGCTTGAACTCACATGCCCAAGGCACGTATAACTTTCTTCCCTAGAGAATAGGTAGCTTCTATGATCCTGTTTGGGATTTCCAAGTCTTTAGCACTCAGTAAGCTTGTATGCTTCCTTCATTTTCCCCACCATGGCTCCCAACTCCTCTGGCTGTGTTCTGAAGGTGAGGGAATGCTATGAAGTTTGCATACAGACTGTAGTCATGAATGCATAAAAGGCAAGTGAGGCTCCAAACACCAGTGATCATCATCATCAAACCCTGGCATATCCCAGGGAAACAGAACAAGGACTCCAGGAAGGAATTATGTACTGATTCTAGATACCAAAATGTCACATTGCGTTGGCCAATTTGGGCAGATGTTGTCAAGCAAGAGGCATCGTGAGACATTAAAAATTCTCTTTGTGAGCTTAGAAAGCCAAACATCAGGCTTGCCTCTCTTCAGAGTTCTGAACTGAGCCGCAGGCTGGTCCCTTCCTTTTCCCCTTCAACTCTCTGATGTGAGCTGAAGCCAAGGGCAGGGATCCTTGGCCCACCAGCAGTCTTTCATCTGGTCCATCCACGGGGCTCTTCCAGAGATGTCTCTACAAAAGTTACAACCAAAATACAACAGTGGCGCGGCTTGCTCTTCTCAGCAGGCTGCCTGCGTGGCAGATGTGATGGAAAGGAACTCTTGAAATGATAGCTAGGACTTTGTCTGGGAAACTGCGTAAAGCTGGTTTAATTGGAGTGTCTCCTTTGTGGAGTTTTAAATTCACTTTTTATTTGTTCCGCTTCCACCTCTCTTTTCTACACCAGCCCCAATTGTGTTAACTCAGCAGCTGTTCCCCACCCCTGAGACTCTGGTTTCCTCTCCTATCCCTGTCCTCCTCGGCCGCCTTCCCAGCTGAAAGGCACTTGGACGGAGACCAGCGAGTATAGTCTATACTTCTTCATGCCCTGTCTTTTTCCATGCCCACCAGCTTATCCAGAGTTCCTGCTCTTCTGCCTCTTTCTTCAGCCTCATTTTATGTATCTTTGGGATTCTAGGAGCATTGCTAAGATCACATAATATATGTGAAAGCCATTTTAGCTCAAAGAAAGAACGGGGCTCACTGTGTCAGGTTTCTGAATAAATTGTGATTGGCCTGATGAGCCTGAAATAGGCTGGTGTAGTAAATATTGACACTAGTGTAACATCCAAAGGCTGTTTTTTTTCTTTTGTGTATCTACCATTTATGCTAGGCAAAGCTCAGACACCTTTACCTCTTCCAGGAAGCTTTCAGTGGACACTTCTCCGCTGGTCTTATCTTACCTCTTATGCACCTCTGACAACAGCTAACATTTATTAAATACTTCTTATGTGCCAGGCACTTTACATGTATTAACTTACTTAATCCACAAGTCTTACTGTGAGATTGGCACTCTATCATAATTCCCATTTTACAGGTAAAGAAACTGAGACATTGGTTAAGGCATAGATTAAGCCAGCTTGCCAAAGGTCACAAAATTAGAAAGTACCAGAGCTGGAATTTAAATCCAGGAATTCAGCCTCCAAAGCATACACTCTACTGCTTCCCCTTTCCCTATGATAGCTAATGTAGTATATATTGACACTAGTGTAATTATCTGGTTACTTACCTGTATCCACAACTAGACGGAAAACTCTGTGCAGGGCAACAGTGGTGTCTTACTTATTTCTCTATCCCCAGGGCCTGGCACAGTGGTGCAAATAGATGTTCAATAACTGCTGAGTGAATAAGCAATTTTTGCTGAAGCAGAAAGTACAAAGCTTTTGGAATCAGAAGACTTGGATTTGCATCATGACTCTGCCTAGCTGTGTGATCCTGGTAAATTATATAATTTTTTGACCCTCAGTTTCTCCTTTTACACAGTGAAAAAATAAAAGATATTTAAAAGCCTTGTCCTGAGAATTAAGAGTGTTGATGTTTTTGGTGCACATAGAACAGTAAAGGTGCTCAGTACATGGTTTCATTCATTCATTCCTTCATCTATCCATTTATCCATTCAACAAATAATTATTGAACACCTGGTATGTGCCAGGCACTACAATATCTGTGGGTTATTCACAGTGAACAAAATAGAGTTCCCACCTTGTGGAGTTACATTCTAGTAGGGGAGGGGAACAAAATGAATGAACAAATGAGTTAAAAATAAATATAAACTACTTATAAAGTAAATAAACAGAGACTAACTGAGGACTGCTTTTTTAAAGAAAGGATGGTCAGGAAAGTTCTCTGAGGAGTGCTGCTAACATGGAGGCTTGAAGGACGAGGAAGTTAGCCAGATGTAGAACCTGAGAAGGACCATTTCACGAAGAGGGAATAGTCAGTATAAGGGCCTCGAGTTTAGAAAGAGATATGTGTTCAAAGGAGAGAAAAGGGGCCAAGATGGCTGGCACCTAATAATTGAGGAGCAGAGGGGTAGGAGATGATGTTGGAGAGACAGGTAGAGCTCTTATCCTTAGGGGTCTTGCAGTCCCTGTTAAGTGTTTTGGATTAATATAAATGCAATAAGAATCTGAAAAAGAATGGATATGTGTATATGTATAACTGAATCACTTTGTTGTAGAGCAGAAATTATCACAACACTGTAAATCAACTCTTCTTCAATAAAAATTTAAAAAAATAAAAAAAATAAAAATCTACAACAATATCTAATGGTGTATCTTAACCACTATTTATTTTAAAAGCAGATATTTTCAAATTGTCAAAACAGGACATATGCTAATATAATTACCAACCATGAGAAAATGTTCTGTGATTTGAGGAACTTCAAAGCCTAATTAAAAATTCAAAGGATATAGATGAAAATCTGATTTTATGAAAACTTAATAACTGTTTAATCTTTCAAACACAATTTGATGCACATATAACTACCATTATTTGCAAATAAAATATGTACGAATTTTTTTTAAAGAAGCTATTACTAGGTTGTAAGTGAAGGAGTGGCAGAGTGCAATTTATATTTATTTCTTTTTCTTTTTTTTTCTTTTTTGTCTTTTCTAGGGCCGCACCCGTGGCATACAGAGGCTAGGGTCTAATTGGAGCTGTAGCTGCTGGCCTACACCACAGCCACAGTAAAGCGGGATCCGAGCTGCGTCTGCGACCTACACCACAGATCATGGCAACGCCAGATCCCTAACTCACTGAGCAAGGCCAGGGATGAAACCCGCAACCTCATGGTTCCTAGTCAGATTCGTTAACCAGTGAGCCACGATGGGAGCTCCTGATTTATATTTCTAATGGCCCACTTTGACTGTTGTGAGATGCGTGGATTTATTTATTTATTTATTTATTTATTTATTTATTTATTTATCTGCACCTTTGGCAACTTTGACAACACCAGATCCTTAATCCGCTGAGCCACCAGGGAACTCATGATGTGTGGATTTTAAGGGGGCAAGAAGAAAGGAAGCCAGTTAGCAGCCTATTGAAGTAGTCTAGGTGAGAATTTCCAGTAGCTGAAACTAGGGTAGAAGCAATGGAGATAAATGGTCATGTTTGAAATATCTTTTAGAGGTAGGACAATCATATCTTGTAAATGGATTGGATATCACAGATGATGAGAATGGAGGAATCAAGGCTGACTTCTAGGTTTGGGTTTGAACAACTGAGTGGATGGTGGTATGTTTATTGAATTAGGGATGTTGCGGGGAGCAGCAGGCTTGAGAAGAAAAACAAGAGTTACATTTAAGACATGTTACTATGGACTGAATATTTGTGACTACACTACCCTCACCACCAAATTTGTATGTTATTTAGAGGTGGGATTTTAGGGATATGGTTAATTTAGCTTAAGTCATGATAGTGGGACCTAAGATGAGGAAGAGAGACCAGTGCTCTCTGTCTCTGTCTCTCTCTCCCTCTCTATGTCATGTGAAAACACAGCAAGAAGGCAGTCATCTACTAGATAGTAAGAAGTTGCTTGCCAGGAACTCAATCTGGTGGCACCTTGATGTTGGACTTCCCAGCCTGTGAATTTCTCCAGAACTGTGAGAAACAAATGTTGGTTTTTTAAGCCACTTCAACTGTAGTATTTTGTTACAGCAGCCTGAACTAAGACATTAAATTTGAAATGCCAATTAGATATCAGAAGATATATGAAACAGATTTATGATTTTGGATGTCATGGGAGAGGTCAGAGTTGCGGGATATAAATCTAAGAGTCATTTGACTATGGTTGGTATTATCAAAGTGGATGAGTTTACTAAAGAAGTGTATAGACAAGAGAATAATAATAATAATGGTAATACTAATGGTAATAATAAAATAGTAATGATAATGGTAATAATAGTAGTAAACATGTATATACAGGGTTTATTACATGCTAGGTACTGTTCAAAGTGCTTTATATATATTAATTCATTTAATCTTTACAATAAAACACTGCAGGGTAGGTGCTATTGTTATCCCTATTTTACAGATGAGGAATCTGAGGCAAATTGTTCAATTCCACACTAAGTAGCAGATAGGATTCAAAACTGGAAAATTTCTCTTTCAAATTCAAAAGTACTCTGAAGTACCATGCTCTTATTTTCTCTTAAGAGAACCAGAATTCAGTCCTGGAGCTCTGTCATATTTAGCAGGTAGGAAGAAGACAACTGAGAAAAAGAAATTCATGAGGAGTTAAGTAGAAGTGTGTGGTGTTGTGTAAGCTAATGGTGTAACGATTATCAATAAGGAAATGCTGGAGTTACTGCTGTGGCACAGTGGGTTAAGAATCCAACTTTATGGGCTTGAGTCCCTGTGGAGATGCAGGTTCAATCCCCGGCCCAGAGCAGTGAGTTGAATGATCAGATTCAATCCCTGGTCCAGGAAATTCCATATGCTGTGTGTGTGCATAACAAAAGAAGGAGATGTTTAACCTAATATTTTGGGGCAGTTAAGTAAGAAGAGGGTAGAAATGTTTCCATTAGATTCATCAATATGGAGGTCACCAGCAGAGAAATTCCTTCCTTAATAGTATTTATCCTTTTCTGAAAGAGTCCACTCTTCAGTTACTACCTGTGTTTTTCAACTTTGATGCTATCCCTTAGTACAGTCAGTTAACTCTTTGGCCATGAACTTCATCTGCCACTAGGTATGTGCAATCAGATCACTTCATTTCCTAAGGGATATCTTCAGTAATGTTTTATATCTGGGTTTTTATGCCGCTTTTTTGAGGGGTGCCATAGTCCAGTTTCCTTGATTTTTTGGTCTTATTTCTTCTGGAGATATTTTCCTTTGTCATCGAAGGAAGTACTTAAGGGGCTCTTTCCTTAGTCCTACTGTTCCCACTTGCCCAGCTGGTTGACTCAGAGTGGAAAGGAGACAAGATTCCTGGCTGCTCCTGAATGTCAAACTCAAGAGCTATGTCACTGGGCAATTCTAATATACAGAACTCCCTTCCTACGGTTCCTACAATTGAGTAATTGAGGGACAGTATCTGAAGGCTAAATCTAGATGGTTTGGAATAGGAATGGGCCACATGACTAGTGCCTCTAATTAACCCCTTGGCAAGCTCTAGTCTAGATTCCTTATTTATGGCACAGTGGTACTTAGATAGGCTGTGATTCATTTCTACCAGTATGTGTGAACACATATGAGTACAGCAAAAGAAACTCAGTTCCACTTGGAGTCCTCTTGAACAGTGCTGCCTGGGGTGAGCAGTGCCGCACCTCAGCCTCAGTAGGACAAGGTCCTTGGAGAGGAAGCTTCCCATTGCTGTCTGATAAGGAAAATCAGTGCATTGGATAGGATGTCATAAAATCCTGAGATTTCTCCCTTAAGCTCAGGAGAGCAGATGGCAGGAGGACAGCATAGGATTGACAAATGCTTATCACTACTTGGCACTAACTTTCTCAAAACATGTCAACATTGGCCTTCCCTGGAGATCTCAGTCAGTAAAGGCATTGCTTTAAAGGAAAGCATTCACAGAGCTGAGTTCCTTGCTTCCATTTGCCATCCCACATGGATTTGGAGTTCTTCAGGGGTCAAGAAGTCAAGGCCCATGGCTTCTCCTCACAACTGTCTTCTCCCTGTAGAAATGGTTCAGGCTAAATAGCTATCCCAGCACATTGGGGCATTCAATTTGCTTTGTACTTTATTTAAATTTCTTTGTACTTCTTTAATCCTTCTTAATCATGGAAACCCTAGAGCATAGATAGGGGAAGGGTCATCATTGGTGTTAAAGATACCAGAGAAAAGGAAAGGAATGAGTTATAAGAGAGAATGCGGGGTGTTCCCTGGAGGAGCAGCAGTTTAAGGATTGTTACTGCTGTGGTGCAGGTTTGATCCCTGGCCCCAGAAACCAGAACTTCTGCATGCAGTGGGAGTGGCCAGATAGAGAGAGAGAGAGAGAATGTGATCCTGGAATAGTAGAATTGATCTGCAGACTGGTGGGAGGCTAAAGAGGCTGAGGAGGGAGAAATCTTGAAGGCTATCAGAGAAAGGGAAATTAAAATGGTAAGAGAAGATGCAGGGGCAAAATACCTTCGGGGAACAGAGATGAAGTAAGAGATGGCCTGTGAGATGATGAAGGGCCACATGAGTAAGAACATAAGAATAGGTAAGACACTCACTCTCCACTAATATCCCTCCTATGGATCTACTTTTATTCGACCCCAAACTGAAAGCGAAGGAGTGCATGAAGGGAACAGAAAGGAAGGCAGAGGGGCCTTGTCATTAGATCAGAAATAGAAACATCTGAAATTTTCCACTGGAAAAACTTGGCAGGATCAGACCCTCATGGGACCTTAGAGGAATCTCAATTTAACTCTTATTGGCCTGCATAGTCCAAGGGTGTGGTGTGCTTGGAAAAGCTTGTACTCCCGGGAGAGAAACGTGACCATGAAGAGTTTCTTTCATGTGTGGGAGTTGAGGATGGAATAACCCCCCACCTTTTTTTGGTAAACTACTTCAGACTCACTGGAAATTTGTGATCACAGTGAAACCTGTCTCAAGTTCTGCTCTTCACCTCTACGAAGTCCCACCCTGTCAATGATGACTTTACCTTCTTCAGAGTTTCCAGGGAGAATATCTTTACAATGCCAAGCAATCAATTTTTATGGGTCTCTGCCTGGAATTTAAGTTTAGAGTTGATTCTTTACAATAAGGACAGTTTATTGGTCAATGTTAAACCCACTCATAACCAACAGATTAGCCAATATAACAGTTTCAGACTGATGAACACAAGGGGTAATTGACCAAGATTTTCCAGAGTTTCATCAGTGAGTTGAGCCTTACCCAAAAGGAAGTGGGAGATTAAACACTGCTGGAACAATTTGTCTGGGCCCCAGGGGCTTTGTGCCTGAAGAATTAGTTTGAACCTTAAAATTTGCTCTAGACAGAAATGTAGAAGCCCAAGGGGTAGGATTTCAGGGGTCACATTCCTAAAAATATATCACTTCTCCCATCCACTGGCAGATGAGTAAAATTGTTTTAAAGGGTGACAGAGTCTTGCATTTCATCATCTTTGACTCTCTCAATCTTCCTTACAGGCGCCATGGCCACAGTAACCCAGAGGTGTTAGATCCTTTTTTCGAGAGTGGATTTTCTTAGCGGAAATAAAGGATAGAGCATTGCCTGCTTGAGAGTGGGAATGGGTGGGCATTGGGAGGGTGAGAAAGGAAATACTGGAAATCTGAAAGCCAAATTACTGACTTTACAGTTTTGTGGAGGATGACTAGTCCTTTTCAAGTAGGAATTTTAGGAAAATTCACCCCAAGGCAATGGTAAGAGTCTTCTTGAAGCAGCAAATGCTCTCAGCTATTCACCATGTCAGCGCTGTGCCTTTGGAAAGTACTAGAAGTGCTAGCAGATATTTTCCCTGCAAGGTGTAACATTTCTTTTTTTTTTTTTTTTTTTTTGTCTTTTTTTTTTTTACCTTTTCTTGGGCCGCTCTCCCTCGGCATATTGAGGTTCCCAGGCTAGGGGTCTAATCGGAGCTGTAGTCGCCGGCCTACGCCAGAACCACAGCAATGCAGGATCCGAGCCGTGTCTGCAACCTACACCACAGCTCACGGCAACGCCGGATTGTTAACCCACTGAACAAGGGCAGGGATGGAACCTGCAACCTCATAGTTCCCAGTCGGATTCGTTAACCACTGCGCCACGACGGGAACTCCAACATTTCTGACTTAGCAGTTCTTTTGACCTTCCCTGCAAGCTTGATGAATCCTAGAATATTTTTCTTGTTTCAAAAATGCCAATTTCTCATTAACCTGCTCTGATATGTTCTTCCCCCACCCACAATTATTAGATTACTTCAAACAATCCATAGATTATTCCAAGAAAACAATCTATTTGGGGTGAATTCTGTTGTGCAGAGTGGAGACATTGCCGGGGTGTACACAAAAACATTTTCCAATTTAATAGACACTTTTGCTTTTCCTTTGAAGGGGAAAAGGATTGCAGGAAAGGACAACTGATCTCCAGCTCCAGGGTCTAGGACAGGCTGAATCTCTTGGGAGGCCATCCGTCCAAGCTCTTCAGCCTCAGCAGAGAGGATTTCCTGCAGCAGCTGGGCAGTGCCCTTGCTCTGCAGCAGAACAGCATTCCCATGATGAAGATATGGGCAAGAGAGATTTCTGCAGTTTCTCCCTGTTCTAGTAGACACCACAGGCACCTCCATTATTATCTTTCCAGCCTGTTTCACATAAAAATGTTCTGTTGATTTTCATTTTAGCTGAACTGGGTGGACCAGTAACAAGAGGCAGATGGTTGGTCAGAGTTCAAATAGGTGTAGGGGAAACTGGAGTGTGTTTGCAGCATTTTTACACTGTCTGTGGTGAGGAAAGGGAAAAAAAGGAGAGAAACTTATATACTCCTTTCCAAATAAAACATTCTCAATCCATGGGGTATCCCACAAACAAGCTTTATGTGGCCAGCCCTGCAAGGGGTGTGGGGGGGTTGTGCCAAAGTCAAAAGCCCATCACCAGTTCTCAGGGGACACCCAGCAATCCTGTGTCATCTCTTTTATTAGCTTGTAAACAGTCGTGAACTATTAGCTCAACTGTAGTAGGAATAAAAAAAGACATGGAGGCAAATAGCCAGGAGAATATTAGGTTAACTACACACTCATTGGCAGCAGTGCTTCTTCTTGTCCTTTGAGTAACTATTCCTTTAATCTGATGGAATGATTGGTTCGAGGAGAAATTGAGTTGAGGAATGAACTCAAAACATTCTAGATTGCAGCCCTTGAGGTAGCTGATCCAGAAAAACCTCATACGCTGCTGAGACTCAAATCACCATGACTAGTTTAGTAAACACTGGGAAGTGTAAATATTTGAGGATAAGGAACTAGGTTAAATTTTTGTTATGTTTTTCTTGGAATAAAACAATATTATGCTTACATTGAGGGAAAAGTTTTAGACAAATCATGCACAAGCCCTCTAGCACAGCAGCTATTTTCACTTCTGCACTTCCCTTTCTAGTCTACATCCAAACAGGTATTTTTTTTGTTGTTGTTCTTTTTAGGGCCATACCTGAGGCATATGGAGATTCCCAGGCTAGGGATCGAATCAGAGCTGTAGCTGCCAGCCTATGCCACAGCCACAGATGCAGCGGGATCCAAGCTGCGTCTGCAACCTACACCACAGCTCACAGCAATGCCGGATCCTTAACCCACTGAGCAAGGCCAGAGATCGAACCCGCGTCCGCATGGTTCCTAGTCGGACTCATTAACCACTGAGCCACTACGGGAGCTCTGAGATAGGCATTTTAATTAACTATTTTTTAAATTTTATTTTTAATAAAAAGTGTATATATTGAAGGTGGGCAGCATGATGATTTGATATGCATATACATGGTGACATGATTACTACAAACTTATTAATATATCATCTTCTCACATAGTTACCACTATTTTTGTGAAAAGAGCAACTGAAATGTGCTTTCTTAGCAAATTTCCAGTATTCTATACAGTATAATTAACTATAGTCATTATGCCATACTTAGGTCTCAGTAGACAACTTGCGAACATCTTTTTTTTTTAGCTTAGTTGCAACCCAAATGAACATAGATTTTGTGTTCTGCTCTTTTCTCATATCATCATATCTTACACATTTTCAATGCCTCCACTTCATCTTCACAGTCTTTTTGAAGTCTTCATTTGGATTTTTGTGATTATAAGAGTAATGCACATTGGCTGTAGAAAATTTGGAGAGTACAGCAAAGAATGAATTGGGAAAAGAGCACCCACAATTTCACTACCAAAAGGCAACTACTAAAAATATATTGGCCTATTTCCTTCTAGTCTTTTTATATTCAATGTAGTTTACATAATTGAGTTTATACTGTGGGTATATATGTATTCTGCCTTGTTTTATTAACATTACATAACAAGCATTTCCCTATGCCCTATGTTATTATAAACATACTTTATGAGGACTGTACCATTTTCCACTGTTTGGAAGTTTTCTCATGTTAGTTTGTTTCGTTAATTTCTCTAATACCAATAATGCTACAATGAGCATTGTATTAGTTAGAATAATGCCATCTGCTGTAACGAATAGACTGCCTAACATGTAATGGCTCAAATCAAAGAAATTTGTTTCAAGTAATGGAATGACTTCTGAGTCAGGTCATGGTTCTTCTTAATGCAATCATTCAGAATGAAGGTTTCTTCTGTCTTTTTCATTAACTCTGTCCCTTGAACATCTACGCTCAGACCCACAGGATGAGGAAATAGAGCAGGGCGGGGGTATGCCTACTTTTTAAGAGCTCTGGCCCAGAAGTAGTGGAAGCACAGTTTGTTTGTGTTTCTTAGTCACACAGCCACACACAATCAAATGAAGCTTGAAAATGTACCACACCTGGGCAATCATGTGCCTGGCACATCTATTACTATGAAGGGAAGAGAAAAGAGTTTTGGGGGGACAGTGGTCTGCTACAAACGTATTTGTGTACAAATATTTATTTGCATTTCAAAATTTTTTCATTAGGGTGTATTCTTAGAAAGACTAAACATTATTCCTTGTAAACCACAACTGCTTCACTCTTGCTCTTTTATTTTTAATTCATTTCCTGGCTAACCTGAATGCCCTAGTTTCTTTCAAGAGGGATCCATGTTGACGTATTTCCTGAGCCCTAGCATATCAGAAAGTTTTTATGCTTTCACATATGAAGGGCAATGTCTCTAAGTGTAGAATTCTTGGGTTATAAAATTTTCCCTTTAAGGCATTCCTGTCGTGGCTCAGTGGTTAACGAATCCGACTAGGAACCATGAGGTTACGGGTTTGAGCCCTGGTCTTGCTCAGTGGGTTAAGGATCCAGCGTTGCTGTGAGCTGTGGTGTAGGTCGCAGGTGGGGCCTGGATCCCGCGTTGCTGTGGCTCTGGTGTAGGCTGGTGGCTACAGCTCCAATTCGACCCCTAGGTTGGGAACCTCCATATGCCATAGGTGCGACCCTAGAAAAGGCAAAAAGACAACAACAAAAAATTCCCTTTAATACTTCATGGTTGTGTTTCCACTGTCAGCATTCATCCATTCATTCAAATGAATTGTTTTAAAAAGTTCCAGTTATTGTTAAAAAATGTTGCAGTTTTTCATTGCTATATAGTTGACATAAAACACTGTAAAATTTAGAATGTACAACCTAATGATTTGATATATGTATATATTGTGAATTGGTTACCACAAATTTAGTTATCACCTATCACCTCACAAAGTTACAGAAATTGTTTTTCCTTCGGGGTGAGAACTTTCAAGATCTACTCTCTTAGCAAATTTCAAATATACAATCCAGTTTTGTTAACTACAGTCACCCTGATGTACATTGTATCCCAGAACTTATTTATCTTATAACTGGAAGTTTGTACTTTTGCTTATCTTCACCTATTTCTTCCACCCTCCACCCATTACCTCTGGCGACTACTAATCTGATCTCTGTCTCTATTAGTATTTTTTTTTTAGATTCCACATATAAATGAGATTATACAATATGTGTCTTTCTCTTCCTGACTTATTTCACCTAGAATAATGTCTTCCAGATCCATTTCTGTTGTTCCAAATGGCAGAATTTCCTTCTTTTTTATGGCTGAATAGCGTTCCATTGTATAATTCAAAATATTTATTGAGCGTCTATATATTCCAAAGATTGCTATGGATGTTGAGAATATAGCTGTGGACAAAACAGATAAAAGGCCTTGTTCTCACAGAGGGACCAGTGGGTTATACTGGGCTTTATCTATTTGCTCCCAACCCTGAGCCATTCTTATCCTGCTCTGGGCCTTGAAAGACTGACCCCCTGTAGATTGCTTTTCCCAGGCTCATTTTTTTGGGCTAGTTTCCATTTTTTTTTCTTCAATGGGAGTCACTGGGAGGGGATTGGAGGGCAGGAGGATAGAGAGGCTGGGGCGTTTTTATTTGTTCCCTTCCTTTTTTTGCACTTTATCCCTCTAGCTCCTTCCAGGAGGCCTCTCTTCCACAGTTCCGCGTTTCTCATTGAAATAATCTGAAGCTATTTCTGCTCTTTTCCCTGATCCTGCCATGGGTGTAATGATCAGGTCACAGCAGGAAAGAGATGGAATACTCAAAAGGTTTAAGCAAGGAGTTTAATGATAAGACTATTTACAGAATTATGGTCAGGGTTAAGGGACCCACAAAGGATAGTGAGACACCCAGGTATAGTAACAGCCTGAACACACAAGAGAGTGGTTACTAGGACCAGGTAAGACCTATAAGAGAGGGGCTGCCAGATAAATGCTATATCATCATAGGTAGAAAAACAGAAACGTTACCCAAGCGGTAGTCTTGCAGAAGAGTAAATATCCTGACTTCATTCTCCTACTTTCAGATGTGCTGCCATCTCCTCTCATTTTCCAAACCCAAGTGGGAACTAGAAATCAAGACAGCTCAAGTGATACAGTCTGTATAGGTCATCCTCTCAGGGCTCTGCAGGGAAGGCAGGAGATGGATCTAGGGGACAAATGGAGATTATTAAGCAAAATGGGTTAATATTTGGATTTACTGGTATAGTTAAGTCTGAGATTTGGCCGTTTGAAATTAATCCATTTTTCTTATTTGATACTTAACAAGAGCAAAGGCTTTGCTAAATTTTGAAGTGAGAGTCTCTCAAATGCAGCAAACTTTTTTAGATTAGTTTTTTTTTTCTTTTTTAGTCTAGTCTGATGAGCATTTAGGTAGGCATATTCAGATGGGGAAAGTTTTAAGGAATACTTTTTAGAATTAGAGCACGAATTGGAGGCTGTGGCCAGAGATCAGGAAGCTGGATAGTCTGTGGTAGCAGAATGTGTCTCTGATGTCTGATATAAAGATAGAAATTTTTTAACACTTGAGTGCCAAGGACTTTGGTAACTGCTTTATAGGTATTAGCTTATTTAATGCTCAGAAAACTCTTGTGAACTAGGCATTATTATTTTTCTTTTTTCACAGATTGAGAAATTGGTTTTCAGGGAATTTAAGTAATTTACTCAAGGTCCCATAGCTGGGTGATCATCAAGTTGCTGATCTACTCAGTGTAGTATTTCTGCCACTCAAAGATGTCCTCAATCTATAGCAATTCCATTCCCAAGCAAAATAGTTGAATTTGGCTGGACCCAGCTTTGAGAAGAAGCAGCAAGAGTGGAGGTAAACTATGTTGTGGATCTTTCTGGGTCAGGATGGCTCTCATTGTACTGTTGGAAGGCAGTATACCATTTAATAGCAGAAGTTTTTTGATTGGACTGATGGGAATTAGAAATCTGGCTCTGCTACCTACTAGTTCTATAATCTTGGGAGAGTTAATCTCTTAGTCCTTAAATTTTCTTTTTATCTGTAAAATTGACATTTCCTTTGAGGATTAAAGGATTATGTGATATTTAGAAAGCATTCAAAAATTATTGTTATTAATTCTGTATGGTTGAAATGGGTCAGGATAAGACATGTGGGAGTGGAATTGAAGTCTTTAATATTTGCACCAGTAGGTCACCATATACCTTCCCCCTCCCCTGTAAGGGGATTGACTACTGGAATTGCCTGGAAGGAAAAGCTGACAAAGTTTACTGGAATCCTTCCAGTTCAGAACAACAATTATTCTGTCTGATGTTTGGGTGAATCCCTTGGATGGACAAAATATGACCTGGGCCTTTCACTTCTGGGCTCATAATACACATATCTCTAGGTTGGTCCAAAGAGCTACTTGCACCATGAACTTATTTAAAGAAAGAATTTGATATGAAGAAGTTATTCAAATAAAGAGTGATTACATGTAGGTCAATTTCACTTATGAACACAGATTTAAAATCCCAAATGAAGTATTAACAAATTAAATGCAACAGTGTATTAAAATAAGAAAGCATCATTACTAAGTAATCTTTTACTCTGGGAAGGCAAAAATAGTTATAGCAACCTCTATAAATGTAATTAGCAACATTAACATATTATAGGGGAAAAACATGTAATTGCAATAGGTGCTAGAAAAGCTTTGGATAAAATCCACTACTCATTTTAGATTAAAAAAAAAAAACACTCTTAGACTAGGGAAAGAAGGAAATTTCCTTAACTTTTTAAAAGGTTTTCTACTAGAAACATGTAGCACATATGATACTTAATGATGAAATATTTGACATATTCTTATTAAAGTCAGGAAGAAGCCAGAGCTGCTTGCTTTCAGCTCTACTATCCAACGTTATTCTGGAGGACCTAGCCAAAACAATTTGAAGAAGGAGAAAGAGGAGAAGAAGGAGGAGAGAAAAGAAAGAAAGATAATTAAGAAGTACTAATATTAGAAAGAATGAAACAATTATTAATCACTCATAGTAACATTATATACTTAGAAAAGTCATAAGAGTCAACTGGCAAGCTATTAGAATAAGAGAGTTTAATTTAGCATTGTATGGCCAGATCAGTGTAAAAACATCAATACAATTCCATTAAATACCAATTAGAAAATATGAAAAAAGTGTCTAACTCATCTTAGCAATGAGACTAATAAACATAATAAAAAGTAACAATTTTACATGTTTATATCTATTAAAGGTTACTGAATGACATCATAGTAAAAAATAACTGAGGGAGAATGCCATTGGATTAGAAGGCTCAGAATCTTAAAGATGTAAATACTCTTCAAGTTAGTGTATAAATACAATGCAATTCAAAGAAAGTTCCAAAAAGATACTACAAGAAACCTGACTAAGATTCTTTTGGAAAAGAAAATGGACAGAGATTTCCAAGGACATTTTGAAAAAAAAAATGAGTAATTGCTTTCCTTACTCCGTATCAAAATATTGCATAAATGTATAATAATCAAAACAGTGTGATATAATTTAGGAATATAATAACAGATTAATAGAATTCCCGAATAGATCCTTTTAAAAATTAGAATTTAGCATGTGATAAATGACATTAAAATCAGTGGGACATGATGGACAATTTAGTAAATGATTTGGGGGGACAAAATTAAAATTTAATACAGTTACCTCTCTATCATAATCTAAATTCCAGATGGATTGAAGAAATGAACATAAAATAATCTATATGTCTCAGACAAAAATACATGAGAATAATGTAAACCTAAGCCACAATGGAAAACACTGACAAATTCAACAACATAAAATAAAATGCAAAACAAAAACAAAAACCTCTGAACATCTCAACAAACTGGTGGCCCATACATGCAAGATGGTTTGTCTTGCATGAAGTTTTAATGTTTTGGGGGAATGTTAATAATCTTAGGTAGGCATTATTGTCTTTTCCTTAGTGTCTTACACCTAGTAATCTTTATACAATCATATTACCTTCCCGGCCTTTGTAACTGTTTCAGTCTGTGACTCATGAAACGAAATAAAAGGACAATAAACAGACTGGAAAAATATTTACAACATATGTAAAAGACAAATGATTAGCATCCATAATATACCAACTGCTCTACAAATCAGTAAGAAAGCGACAAACAACTCATTAGAAATATGAGCAAAGCTATGAATAAGCAACTCATTGAGGAAATACTAACTGCTGATAAGCATATGAAAAGATGTTCCTTCTCACTAGTAATCAGAAGAATTAAAAAATGAAAGAAAAATCAAATTTTTTTTTTGCCCATTATGTCAGCAAAAAATTTAAAAGGATTGATTATATGTAGTGTTGATTAGGGTGAGGAAAACTAATATTCTCAGACACTGTTGTTGGGAATGTAGATCCATATGGCTATTCTGTTAGGTAATTTGGCACCATTATATCAAATTTAAAATGCAAATACACTTTGAAGCAGCATATTCACTTATAAAAATGCTTGCACATCTGCACAAGGAGACTTATACAAGGATGTTTATAGTTCTAAAAGGTTGTAAACAACCTAAAGGTCCATCTGTATTGGAAAGATTAAATAAATTATTGTACCTACTTGCTATAAAATACTACCAGGCAGCTGTAAGCAAAATGAGATAGACCGGTCTATACTGACTCAGAGAGATCTCCAAGGCATTTTTTTTGTTGAAAAGTGTAGGTAGCATTAAAATGTATCTAGTATGATCCAATTTTTGTAAAAAAAAAAGTTCTATGTATATGTTTACACATGTGTTGGAAAAATTCTGGAATTACATACACAAAACTGTTGCCTTGGAGTTGCCTCTGGAGAGTGCTGTAGTATGGGGAGTGACGGTGAAGAGAGAACTAACCAGTGCTGCCAGTGCTGCGTAGGACCAGGCTGGGCAATCAGCCTGTGCGCTGTAATGAGGTCAGCCCTTGGCTGTTCCAGTGCCCATAGGAAGCCAATTTTGAGTTTCTGATTTGTGGCTGGAGGTTATAATTATGTTTTTAATTTAAAAGAAAAATATAGGTATATATATATATATGAATAGAAATATTGTTTAGTTTTGTTTTTTTTTCACATAAATAATATCTGCTGTAACCATTGTTCTGAAGCTTGCTTTTTTTTTTTTTTTTTTTGCTCTCAACAACAGGTGTTAGAACTGTTTCCTGTTTCTGTGTTATTATAGACAGATCTATCTCCTTTTATATGGTTGCCCAGTAATCTATATGATATTTATTGTATGAACTATAATTGATGTAAATGCTCCCCCGTTTTTCTTTCTTCCTTTCTTTCTGTCTCTTTCTCTTTCTCCCTCCCTCCTTTCTTTCTTTCTTCATTACAAACTGTACTGAGCATCCTTGCAAATGCCTGTTTCTGCTCATGGGCAAGAATTTCAATGGATAGAGAAATGGAAGTGGAATTGTTTGGCTAAAGAATATGCTCACTTAAAATTTAGTGGATAACTGCCAAGTAATTTGTAATTAGATTTTATAAAAGGAGAGAAAAGAAATTCGTGTTCTTCGAACTCATTGGTCTCTCTGTTCTTGAACTGTTTTTCCCCCCTATTTCTGTATTGTTTTTCTTTAGCATCTTTGTGAGGTCACGCTTCAAAAAATCTACCCTATCTCAGCAAAGCTAAGAAAGAAAATTGGTTACACTAACCTCCAGGATATTGGGGGCGCAGAGAGTGCCCCTAGTGGCTACATGGCAGCAATGCAGCCCTGACTGCCTGGCCTCAGCTGGGGAGAGGGATCCAGAGATCTAAGAATGGGATTTGCTGAGAGGAAGAGTCAGGATGGCTGCAGTATCCTTTTCTTACAGTTTAGACTGTATCTTCATACACTTTTCTTTGTGATCTTGGAGAAC
Source organism: Sus scrofa (assembly GCF_054392235.1). Lineage (NCBI taxonomy): Eukaryota > Metazoa > Chordata > Mammalia > Artiodactyla > Suidae > Sus > Sus scrofa. Next base: position 92,266,889 of record NC_139401.1, on the reverse strand, counting down.
CCTTCACCCTGAATAACCCTTTATCCTCCGCCGACTCCAAATCAAGAAAAAGGGAGGCCATACATTTTACAGATTAATGAGACCTTCTGAGGAACTAGTGCCATCTACAGTCCTAAAACTTGCCCGCACGTTTTCTTCAGAATTTTTCCACAGGTCTCTATTTACTCCTTCCTTTGCTTCAAATGATGCCCGTGTTAGCTAAAACTTTGGCAGTGAAAATAACAGTAATGCTAAATGAGTAATACATGATTTATAACTCAGTGATAGCGTTTCTTGTTAGTTTTTAAGCAGTCTTGCAGCAATTTTGACTTTTAGTATTTTTCTTTGCATATGTTTGACTATATTAACATACCCGCCATTCGTATATCACTTAGTGTTCGCAAAGGACTTTTAAGCCCAACATTCCATTGACTACTTGTAGCAACCATGGCTGTCCTTGATTTTATATAAAATGAGACTCAGGGAAGGTAAGTTACTTGCCTAAGATCATGTAGCCTGTAAGTGGCAGAGCAATGCTTAGACTCAGATCTATTTTCCTTGGCCATTTTATTACAATCTATGGTCCTCTGGCTTTATGATTTAATTCTTTTTTTTCAGCCTGAAAGCGTAAATGTGACTTTGATTATCTTCTTTTGAGCCACTGAAGGTGAGGAAACCAAGGCTTGCACCTTGAGTTTCCCAAGCTTGATAAACAAACTTCTGGTGAATCAGAGTAACAAAATGGAGGGGAAGAGTTTCTGGTAGCTTTGTACATGGGTGTGGAAGGGAAGATTCCTCAGGTGTTACTGAGAAGACAGTTACTGTTCAGCAGTACATTCTACCTCCTACCACTGCCATCAGCACAAAACTGTGCTGTTGAGCATTGACTGTGGCTGTCTTTTGAGGCTAGCTCTGTAGGTGATGGCTGCTTGGTCCCCTTGTTCAGATCAAGGCTTCGTTTTGAATAGTGGTGCCCTTGGCGGAGGGGGGTGGGGGGGCTAGTGTCTGAATTATTTCAAACTGGGGCTAAACTTTAGAGCGTCACTAAAGTCTTCTTCTCCAGCTTTATAATATGTACAAGTAAAATTTATCGAGTGCTTTCTAGGTTCTGTGTACTGCAGTAAGCTTTTCACAAATGCTAACCCATGTAATCTTTACAACAGCCCTATCATGTAGATTTATTATCTAGTTATGATTATCGAATCAGTTACAGATGAATAAATTGTTGCTTAGCAGTGTTAAGTAACTTGCTGAAATTTACAGTGGCTAGTGTGTGGCAGAGTTGGGACATGATTCCAAGTCTATCTTATTTTTTTCTTTTATAATTCTTTTAAAAAAATTTTATTGGAGTGCAGTTGACTTACAAATTTGTGTTAGTTTCAGGGGTACAGCAGAGTAAGTCAGTTATATATATACAGATATCCATATCTTTTCAGATTCTTTTCCCATATAGGTTATTACACAGTACTGAGTCTTATTTTAAAGCTTGTACTCCTATTCATTATCAGCTTCTCAAAAACCTTCCCCCATTTAAAGAACTCCAAAAAAACACCAAAAATATAACATGAAAGCTGAAATGGAGTGGTGATAATGACTTTTTGGCAGGAATGCTATCTTTTTGGCATTGGACAAATGGCTCCTAAACATGGATTGAAATATAAAATTTAGAGTCTCCAAAATTTGGGTCAAATCTCAATTCTCTCTTCTTTATCTCTTGTTTTCCTTATCTGTAAAATGAAAAGAATTGTAGTAGCTACTTTGGATACTTTGTTGTTTTCTTGGGTGAACATGAGTCTCATCTAGCTCATAGGGAGCACTAGAAATGGCAAAACACTTTTTTACCCTTTTTTTTCATTTTTAAAAGTTTTATTGAAGTATAGTTGATTTACAATGTTGTGATCATTTCTGTTGTACAACAAAGTGATTCAGTTATACATGTACACACATTTATTCTCTTTCAGGTTCTTTTCCCACATAGATTTTTGCAGAATATTAGTAGAGTTCTCTGTGCTATACAGCAGGTCCCCATTGGCCAATCATTCCATATTCCTTGGTGTGCTTGTCTGCTAGAAAAGAGCTGTTATTTACTTGTACCTGTTGAAGCAACATGGAGTGTATTTTCAGCTATCTTTTGTCAGTTATGGCCTTGGAAAGATTCATGGACCAGTTACATTTGCTTCCTCAGGCACTCTGTACACCATACTCTCTTCCTTCCCCACTTCAAAGCCCTCATTCATACTTGGGCCTTGGAAGAAGCCAAATACCTATCATTTTCACTGAGGTGTCTCTGGCCAGTAAAACTTCTTCCATGCAGTTGAACTCAGCACTAGACGTTTCCTCTAAATTCATAGTGGCATTTTAGGTATTAATCTGTAGGCACAAAACAATAATTTGAAACTCAAAGCCTTCAGCTGCCCCTAATATGATATCAAATTATCATTAAACCAAGTCCTTCCCTACCCTACACATGTACATGGTTCAGATTGGGCATAGTCTATGAGGCTCCCAGGGGCCCTTTTTACTTGGATAGCAAGGAGAGATTTCCACCCTTGCTCATCAAGGTTCAGAAGTCAGGTTTTGGAAACACAGCCCAATTCACATTATCAAGAGAACAGTACAGTATCCCACTTGGCTTATTAATTATTTTCTTCTGTCAACTTTTCAGTAATAAATTCCCCTTCATTGTAATTAGACCTGGTGATTAGAATCTCTAGAGTTTGCTCTTCAAGTATGAGCAAGCATTGGAGTATCTGGGATTGTGAAGAGAGCTTCAGTTTGAACTGCTGTTGGAAAGGGAAGATTGGACAGGCCCTCAGCTTCTAGGGCTGTTGATTTAGAAGACGCATTACGTGCCCAGAGAGACTTGGAAGAAAAGGTGTTCATAGGGCCCATTAATGAATCTTTAGGGGAGACTGAATTATTCCTCTAATAATGTGGTCCATTTATTTTTAAGATCATTTGTGGGTTTCTTATATCTTCTAGTTTGTTGGGGAAAGAAAGGAAATGGGATATTTCTGTCCTTTTTCCTCTTTAGATTTTGGAAACCTGCCATGATGAAGACATAAAGACTCCAGAGAAGTACAATAGCTCTGTATGTATGGAGATGCCCTTTAAAGAGTAAGTATATATGATAGACAAATAGTTGGTGTTATTAATATATATAAAGAGCTCTTATAGATTCATAAGAAAATAGGAACATTACAACAAAGAGTTAAAAATGAACAGACTGCTTACACACCCACACATACACACAAAGACAGAAAGAAATGAAATAGACTGGCCAATAGACGTAATAAAATGACAGTGAACTCAAATGTTCTAGTAATACCTAATATGTTGACAACAATTTAAAAACAAATTGTCACAGACAGCATTGGACAGTTTAAGGAAGAAGCAGTACTAGTGAAGGTATAAATTTCTCTGAAGTTACTGAAGGGCAATTTCAGAATATATACCAAAAGCATTAATATATGCGTATCTTTTTTTTTAAATCTTTTTAGGGATGCACCCACAGCATATGGAAGTTCCCAGGCTAGGGGTTGAATCGGAGCTACAGCTGCCGGCCTATGCCTCAGCCATAGCAACATGAGATCTGAGTCATGCCTGCAGCCTACACCACAGCTCATGGCAACCCCAGATCCTTAACCCACTGAGCGAGGCCAGGGATGCAACCTACATCCTCATGGATCTTCATCAAGTTTGTTACTGCTGAGCCATGACAGGAACTCTAATATATGCACATCTTTTGATCCAGCATTTTCACTGTTAGATATTTATCACAAAAAAATAATTAAAATGTTAAAAAAAGATTTAGCTACAAAAACTGTAGCAGCAAAAATTGGAGGCAACTAAATATCCTCAGACTGGAAACTGGTTAAATAAATTATAGTATAGGCATAGAATAGAAAATTATGAAGTCATTAAAAATCATGACTTTGAAATGAGAAAAAGCTCATACTATCATAAGATTAAAATAAGAGCATAAGATATGAAGCTGTGTATGCAGAATGTGACCCCAATTTCATAAACAAAAGTATATGAAAAGACTAGAAGAAAGTACACTTAAATGTTAACAGTGATTATCTTTGGGTAGTGGGATGACAGATAATCTTTACTTTCTTCTTTTTAGGCTTTTATGTCTTTTCCAAATCTCATACAGTGAGTATATGCTACTTTTATAATTAGAAAAAACAACACAGAAAGAGTATTAAAAAAAGACATTTAAGCCTGTCTCTGAAAGCTAATCTTTGATTTAATTTTTTTCTCTTCTAATTTAAACACAGTCGTTTCCTTTAGGAAATGAAGAAAAACATTTTAACTATCTAGTGGGAGAAATTATATAGAGGCAAATTTTTTTCTAGGGTATGTGGGAAATATCCTAAGATAAAAGTATTGCAGTGGAGTGTATATATTCCAGACTGACCCTTCTTTGAAAGGCTTTATTTTACTTTTTAAAACTGCTTTATCAAGATAGAATTCACATAAAATTCATCCATTTAAAGTGTATGACTCAATGTTTTTTTAGTATATTGATAAGATTGTATAGCCATCACCAATTCCAAAACATTTTATCACTTTAAAAAGAAAATTCAGGGAGTTTCCGTCGTGGCTCAGTGGTTAACGAATCCGACTAGGAACCATGAGGTTGCGGGTTCGGTCCCTGCTCTTGCTCAGTGGGTTAACGATCCGGCATTGCCGTGAGCTGTGGTGTAGTTCGCAGATGCGGCTTGGATCCTGAGTTGCTGTGGCTTTGGCGTAGGCCAGTGGCTACAGCTCCGATTAGACCCCTAGCTTGGGAACCTCCATATGCTGCGGGAGCGGCCCAAGAAATGGCAAAAAGACCAAAAAAAATTAATTAAAAAGAAAATTCATATACCTTAGCAGTCACTCCCCATCCCACCCTCTCCCCACCAACTGGGAACCACTAGTCTACTTTCTGTCTCTATGAATATATATCATAAAATGAAATCACACAAGATGTAAACTTGTTTGAGCTCTCACTTAGTACAGTGTTCATCCATGTTTTAGCATGAATCAGTACTTTATTTTTTATGGCTGAATAACATTTAATTGTATGGGTACACCACATTTTGTTTATCTGTTTATCAGTTGATAGACATTCGAGCTATTCCCAGTTTTTGGCTATTATGAATAATGCTACTGTGAACACTCGTGCAAAAGCTTTTGCTTTTACTTAAGACCTGTGTATATCAAATTTTTAAGTAATGTGTATTATTTTATAATAATAAAACTTTTAAGAAAGGCTGCATTAGTAAAACCTAGCTTTTTCATCAGTGTAGACAGTTTGGTTTTCATTATTCATGCAAGAATAGTGGAAAGGAACTGCATATTTAATAGTTTTAGTAGCACTAAATTATATGCAGACCCTCCTCTATATCATATTTCTTTACTCTCTCATAGGGTACTGAGCCAACTTTTAGGAAGTAACTCCTTTTGTTTTTATTTTTCTATTGCATCCAGATGGGTAAATTTATGTTATCATGAAACAAGTTTCAAGGTAAAATTCATGGCTTGTAAACATTTCAGTAAAAGCAGAGTCTTCAGGATTAAAGTAGAAAAGATTGGAGAGACAACACTGGGATATATTTGTTGGTAACCAATTTTTGATAAATTGCATTTTCTAAAAAAGGAGTTTGGCAGAATAGTTTGTTGTACAACAGAAATTTCTAAAGTCATTTCTGGGTTAGAAAATAATTACTTGAACAATATTAGACTATGTGACTACACATGGAAGTTGATCTTTTAAAATGAGCCAGTTGTTGATGGAAAACAGGTTTCTGCTTTCTAGCAAAACTTGCATTAAGAGCCCTTTTATATGATCCACTGTGGTGGGGGCAAGGGTAGGCTTAGAGTAGTTGCCCTTTCTATTAATGGGAAAAAAATGGGATGTCTTAGTTCTCAAATTAGGAGAGCCACATGAGGTCAACAGCTTGGTGCCCTAGGTATAGTCGGGATAGAACTTGCTTGGTTAAATATCATTACAATGGATTGTCTCCAATATCTCTTTTCAACTTGGTTTACACTTCATTTCCAATTCAATTTTAAGAAAATCAAGCAGGAGTTCCCATTGTGGCTCAGTGGATTATGAACCCAACATAGTGTCTGTGATGATGAGGTTTTGATCCCTAGCCTTGCTCAGTAGGTTAAGGATTAGGCATTGCTGCAATCTGATGTGTTGCTGTGGCTGTGGCATAGCCCTGCAGCTGCAACTATGATTTGACTCCTAGCCCAGGAATCTCCATATGTCGCAGATGTGGCCCTAAAAAGAAAAAAGAAAACCTCAAATCCCTACAATGTGCCAGGCATTATGTTAATCTCTATGGTGGGTACAATTATGAATATAATACTATTTATATTTTTGTTGAGCTTTTAAAGGCTTAAGGTGTAACTGGAATACTAAGTGGTCTAATTCATCTCAGGGAAACTGTAGAAGTTGCCTGGGGAATGGTTCCAAGTGGAGCTGAATCATGCTCTGTGGTGCCGAAGGCAAGAGAATTTGGGGCTGTGTTCCTTAACCTCTAGCTTTCCTTCCATGAGAACTGGAATCCTCCACACCTAAGAAGAGCTGTGATCAGCAATGTTTGCCTAAAGTTTTATGAAAGGAATATTATATTCAGTTGGCCTCTTACAGCAAAAAAAAATGAAATACATGCATTTTGACTGAAAAAAAATGGCCCTCATCTCTAATACAGTAAGAATGAAATAAACCTATGCCAAGAATTACTACTTCTCCCACACCATGTTAATACTTCCACTAGCTATACTTAAAGTCAGTTTCACATTATAAACAATGACAACAAACCCACTGGTAGAGGTAAGTCACAACCAAGGACTTCAGTGCTCTTCTAACCTCTTTTGTTTCACGCTCTTCCTGCTGTCAGACTATCAATCCCTAACACATATGTTGTTTTTCACCAGCCTCAAACATCCTCAGCATTTCCAAATATATACCCAAGACGATTCTATTATTGTATCTGGCACCTTTCATATCATCTGAATTTATAGGCCTCTTTGCAGACATCTTCTGGTGACACCTGAACAGTTAATTACAATGTTCTTGATTGATGGAAACTAACGGCATCCACAGGGAAGGACTGCCATGTCCCTTCATTATTTGGCAGGGGTTGCTCAGTTGCAGATTCTGATGGGAAAGGGTTCCATGTTATGCAGCTAGTAATGTTAACTAGCAGTCTTGTCCAGCTAGTAATATTTACTAGCTGTCTTATGAGGAGCTGTACATGCGGCACCTCCAGGACAGAGTTTGTTAAAGGAGATATAGTTCAAGAGTCTTAAAGATAGATTTAGTCATTATGCTAGAAACTTGACTTGCTGGGGGAGGTAGCCAGCTTAAATCAAAATGGATGAATTACAGGAAGTTTCCATCATGGCTCAGAAGAAATGAATCTGACTAGTATCCATCAGGAGGCAGGTTCAATCCCTGGCCTCTCTCACTGGGTTTAGGATCCAGTGTTGCTGTGAGCTGTGGTGCAGTTCGCAGATGCGGCTCGGATTTGACATTGCTAGCTGTCTTATGAGGAGGCTGGAAGCTATAGCTCTGATTTGACCCCTAGCCTGGGAACCTCCATATGCTGCAGGTGTGTCCCTAAAAAGACAAAAGACAAAAAAATGGAGGAATTACATAAGGTGAACATATTTGACCTGTAACTCTGAGAAAGTAATAGTGGTAACAATTCTCTGGATGTGGTGAATCTTACAGGGGTAATTTGGGTTAGGAGGCTTAGCCAAAGGCAACATGATGTTTGGTAATCTAATGCATGAAGATGGGTGGGGGAAAGTAATAGTCAATGGAGGAACAATTTTCCTGCCAGGAATTGCATTTTCTAGAGATGGGTCTTCCTAAGTGTGTAAACTTGGGTAAGTTACTTATCTTCCCTAAGCCTCAGTTTCCTCTCTTGTGTAGTGAAGATGATAATCCTTATCTTGTAGGGTTGTTTTGAGGAAAGTACATAAAAGAGTGTGTTATACATAAAGCAACTGGAGACAGAGTTTGGGGTGCAAGATATTTATTAGGGATCAACCTCCATGAAAGGAAGTTGGAGGGAACAGAATTAGGCAGGGAAGAAGTCAAATTACATGTTGTCAAACTCCAGCAGGGCAGACCAAGCTTAGGCCAACTCTATAGGGAAGTAAGAAGAGACCACTGCCCATCTGAGGGCCCCAGGGTCCCCTGTTAGTCCAAAATAACCTGCTTTGACCTCTCTCTCTGTAGCTGGTCAGCAAGGCCTTCTTTGGAGCAGGATTTAGTTGGCACATCTCTGTGTCTACCACAGAAAAGTAACTGTCATTATAAAGGCTCATCACTGTAGGTATGATTTACAGTTGTCCTTTCTTTAATACCTGGCCAGCCTTATCTGTGTATTTTTCCTCATAAACACTTTATGGTAAAACATGATATTCTAACCAAGAAAGAAGGCTTCAGACCTTAACATAGGCTCTTCCCTTTGCCTAAAATGCTATTTCTCTAGAGCCTCTCAGGCCTGTGATAATAACCAGGAAGAAAATAAAACCAGAGTGTGTTTCTCTTCTAATTCCCATTTTACTTTCATTATTATTATTATTATTGTTATTATTATATTTCCATAAAATATATATATATATTTTCCATATTATTGCTTTTCCTATGAAAAGTCTCTGTAAATGCCAAGCTTTTTTTTCTTTTTAGGGCTGCACATGGAAATTCCTGGGCTAGGGGTCAAATCAGAGCTGCAGTTGCTGACCTACACCACAGCCACAGTAACGCCAGATCGGAGCTGCATCTGGGACCTACACCCCTGCTTGTGGCAGCTCCAGATCCTTAACCCACTGAGCAAGGCCAGGGATTAAACCTGCATCCTCATGGATACTAGACAGATTCTTAACTCACTGAGCTACAACAAGAACTCCAAATGCCAAGCTTCTTAACCTGCCACTCAAGGGTCTCTATGATCTGCCCATCGCTTACCTATGTACATTTCCCCACCAACCTTCAGCAGACAGAGTTCGCCACTCTTCTTGGGGCGAGGTATCTTCATTCCTATACTCGCCCTTTCCTGATGCCATTCATCCTGCCCTCCTGGCTGCCCTTCACACATTCAAATGCTCCCCATTCCTCAAGGAGGAACTCAAGTGCATGTCCACTTGATGTTGTACTGGTCTATACTATCTCATGGTAATTGCTCCCTCTTTTGAATTGCTAGTTCTTGTGCTCAGAACTCCTTGTGTTATAAAGCCTTGTCATGCCTCTTTTTTCATTGCCATATATTATTATTATTACCTTTATGATGCAATATTTATTGAGCATCTTTTCTGTTCCTGGCCCTGTTCAAGGGACTGAGGGTACAAGAATGAACAAAGATGGGCAAGTTGCTTTCCTCAAGGGGAATACATTCCAGAGGGTGGAGATGACAAGTAGTAAACAAAGGAATAAATGAGATCATTTCAGGTAATAATAAGTACCATGAAAAATAAAACAGTGCATTAAGGGGTTTCCATGGTTATTGCAGGCAAGGAAGGCTCTAGAGAAAGAGCATTTCTGGCAGATGGGGAACGAACAGCAAATGTTAAATTCCCAAGCCTCCTGTTTTTAGTTAGAGTATGGGGTCTTACTACTAAAGGGTTTATAAGGAAAAACACATAAAGTAGGCCACCAAGGCATCTGGCTCTTGCAGTAGCAGACCCTTACAATGATTACTGCACACATTTTTTTCTTTTGTTTGCTTTGTAAATTATAAAGGTGCTACACGAAGAAGTTTACAAAACATTTCACTTGATGACCACAGTCACTCTTCAAGTTTGGTAAGTTGGGTATTATTATCTTCATTTTTTAATGAGGAAAGCAAGTGGTCAGATGACTTGACCACAATCCTATATTTAACTGTTTGTTGGGTATGCTTCATTTTCCCCATCACAATGGAAACACCTCAAGTCAGGGACCTTGAAGTGAGGATAATGGTGAGAACTCTGGAGGCAGTCAGATGAGAGTTCCAATCCTGACTCCACCTTTTACTGTGGAGTCTTGGGCAAGTTATTTTACCCTTTGTGTCTGTTTCCTTCTTTGTAAAATAGGGTTTAATAATACATCACGGGGTGGTTGTGCAGAATGAAAAAGATAATGCATAGAAAGCCACTGCTGGAGTATTTAGCACATTAATAAATGGTCCCACCTGTGGTTATCATTACAATGAATATAATAACACAATTATAATAAACAATGGTAAAATAATGTTTCTAAGATTATTCAGAGAGCTGTTTATCCACTCATGCTACATTTATAGCACTATTAGCTATCAGATGGTGTTCTTTGTACCTAAAACAGTCTCCATACATTATTACACACCAGTTCATCTGAGTTGCAGTGACTTCATGAAAGTGATGTGAAAGAAACTGTAAATTGATCACTGAGCCTAGTATATAGTACATAGTAGTTGTTGTTATAAGCCGTTATTTCTATATTCCTTGGTTGCCCAGCATTGTGCTGAGTGCACCGGCGTTCAAATAATATCAAGTGAGTGGATGAATAAATAATTTAAAGCACAAAGTGGCCTTGTTTAGTTGCAGCTAAAACAGAGCCAAATAAATTAATACTGGACTTTGATCATTGTCCATTGTCATCTGAACCAACCTGAGAGGAGAAAACATGCCTTCCTTTTCCTTTGTGTCCCACCCCCACCCCATTCCTATAGGTCACTGTGCTTAACTCAGTTCAAGTCTTTGTACAAAGTGGGCAATCCATACATATATGTTGAATCAATTATCAGTTCACATTATCTAGAGGCTCATTTCTAATAGATCAAATTCCATGACACCTCAGTGACACATCTGCAATACTGCCATTGTCCGAAGGGGAAACTAAGTCTGAGGGCTCTGGAAATCTGATGATGGGACTTCATGATTCAAGTTTAAATATAGCAGGAACTCAATACAGAGTTGTTGAAAAAAATAAATGAGTACTGAATTAATGCATCCTTAATTCTTGCCACTAGATGCTTCTCTTTCTTACCATATGTCACAGCAGGGAAGTCTGCAATATTCATTCCTGTGTTTTTCAAGTGCTTAGAGCTAAAGGCATTGCTTTGAGGCTCCCTTGGGCAACGGCATTCTAGTTGAATGCCATTAGGCAAGTTCCTCAACAGAAGCAATTTGGCCTGTGGGTCATCTGATGTTTCATTTTCCTATGACTGTTCTGCCCAAGGCAGCAAGAAACAGAATCTGCTCTACTAGAGATCCATCAGGGTTGGACCCCACTTCCATCTCCAGAGATAGTAGGCCCTGAAATTGTCCTGGGATTGAAATTGAAATTTTCCTTGAACTAACAGTGCAATCTAGTTAACCCCATTAGGTCTGCAGCTTGAGAACTATAAATAGAATCTGGATCCCTACATCCAAAAAAAAAAAAAAAAAGCCATTTGTTGTCAGGATAACTATGTGTTAGTGGCTTGGGTGAGGAGGAGGCAATTCTGTGTAAGGATGTTAGGCATGATTTAAAGCATTTTCTATTGCTTATAATAGGTTTTCATTTTTTTGTTGATTGAATTTATTTACATCTGCGGCTGGTGTGCAAGCTCCTGGTTGGGAGGGGTAATGTGTGTGTGACCTTTTTAACTTTGTAGCACTTTAATGCAAATGAAATTTAAGGAGTGGAGGAGCAAGAAAAACCAACCTAACAACAATGAAATCATTTTCTAAATATGTTTACAATCAAATATCTCTCTCAATAATTTGATTTGTAGGAAATGGCAGAGTGCAGCATTTTATACAGAAGCTTTTCAATAATTCATCCTCATCTCATTGATGTGCAAGCCTTTGGCTAGGTTGGTGAGTACAATAGGTGCTCTGGCACGAGGGAGAAATTCATTTGAGCCCTGAAATCAATGTACCCCTTGTCTGACCCACTCATCTAATGCTGCTTGTCCTGGTGGGTGGCTAGAGCCTTTTCAATCTTACTAGTCCTGTAGTTCCCCTCCCTGGGGCATTTGGAGATTGTGGTCTCTCCTCATTCAATTTTTTTGGGGGTGATTTATATTAGTACAGTCCCTATTAAGCTATCCAAATGATTAAACTCCTTCGTGGAAACTTCTGGAAAATTGACACTCCCAAATGTTCGCTTCTGGGGGCATGGGGATGTAGGAAAGAGTGGGAAGTGGCAATTTGGGGAGAGTCTTGGGCTAGTTGAAGATGGTCCAAGATACTTTTCAACCTGCTGGATTTTCATGTCTAGTAAAACCTTTTCTTAGTCCCAGCATAGCCAGGGAATGTGGCTGAGATGGCAGGAATCCAAGATACCAATAAGGTGGCAGGGGAGGGGGCAGGATGGGTGTGACAGCTGATTTGCTTCTGCCCTCTCCAGCTTAGGAGGGCACAGTCCTGCCCTTCAGAGATAATCAGAGAAAATCAGGTTAGCCAAGTATACATTTTTTGACCAATAGAATTTGGCCAAGAGCCACCTATTTTGTTTAATGATGTAGCATATGCTCTTGGCGCTTACACCCTAATAAAGACTGTACAGGCATTTGGAAGCACGTGTTCTATCAAAAGGTTTTGACAAATAGAAAGCAAACAAAAGGACAATTTAAACGTAACATCACATCCACTCAGGCTGTCACTCTAGTGCCTACCAGTGATCTGACACCAAATCAACAGTATTATGGTTCATTGAAGTCAGATCAATGGCTTCACAAAGTTTCAGAGCAGCAGCAGCAGCACAATAGCAAACTTCATGTCTCCTGTCTATTATTACGGAGCAGGTAATCAGTCTGGCTTCTCTTGGTGCCAAAGCTTTAGCACACTATTGCCTGAAGACTCTGGGACTCTAATTGACATGACTGGGCACACCATTTTCATCTCATCCACTTCCTCCTTCTATCTTGCCTCCTCTTACACCATTCCCCATGAAAAAAACAGAAACTAGCTTCATAAGGATTCCCGGCCCCCCACGCAAGAACCAGTGTCCCTTACAGACTGTGAGAAGCCACAAGAATGTAAGTTCCCAGGAATAAGATTACTTTTGAAGCTAGTTCAAGGTTAGAGGGTCTCAAATGCCCCCGGTCTCTACTCCTTGTGTATTCCAGCTCATTTGATCTTGAGAAATTGAGAGAGGCTTACATCTTCAACTAGCCCAAGACTCTCCCCAATTGCCACTTCCCACTCTTTCCTACATCCCCATGCCCCCAGAAGCGAACATTTGGGAGTGTCAATTTTCCAGAAGTTTCCACGAAGGAGTTTAATCATTTGGATAGCTTAATAGGGACTGTACTAATATAAATCACCCCCCAAAAAATTGAATGAGGAGAGACCACAATCTCCAAATGCCCCAGGGAGGGGAACTACAGGACTAGTAAGATTGAAAAGGCTCTAGCCACCCACCAAGACAAGCAGCATTAAAATTTTTCTATTGTGTAACTGACTTGTGAGTTTTCCATGAAATGCACAGGTTGCTGGCATTTCAGTTTCATCTGTGTTTATTTTTTAGTGGTTGCAAACACAGAAATGTAGGAAGCTATCATGAAATTGTCAAGATTTTCCAGCAAGCACCAAACCCAGGGATCCATCTAGAACCACCGGCCTATGTCTATTCCTTTTTTTAATGGCTTTTTTTTTTTTTTTTTTTGCTTTTTTGCTTTTTAAAAGGGCTGCATCTGCAGCATATGGAAGTTCCCAGGCTAGGGGTCAAATCGGAGCTGTAGCTGCCGGCCTATGCCACAGCAACGCAGGGTGCTAGCTGCATCTGTGATCTACACCACAGCTCACAGCAATGTGGGATCCTGGACCCACTGAGTGAGGCCAGGGATCGAACCCCCAACCTCATGGTTCCTAGTCGGATTCGTTTCCACTGCATCATGATGGGAACTCTGGGAGAGCTCTATTTTTGAGTATGCATTGTCACTGTAGACAGAGGAAACAGAGTGGGAAACAGTCTGTGGGAGTGGATGACACTGTACAATTTGGAAGGGAAGAAAGAGGAGTTGAAGAGAGTAGCGCTAAAGAAGCAAAAGTGTTATTGGAGTAAAAAGACACTAAGGAAAATACTGTTCCAAGAACCCAGCAGGAAGTGAGAATTCCAGGAGAAAAGAGAGGAGCCAGTGGATGAAGTTGTGCCTACTTTTGAAGGAGGAAAGAGATTTGTTTATTTCCCCTTCAGTTTATTCAGAGTTTGTTAATGAAGGCCCAGCAGCAGGAGATAACGTGGTCCATTTAGGAATGACAAGGACTGCTAATCCAGGATTTACCTATGCTTGCCGGAGGTGAAAGCCCCTGCTACTAAATTATTTCAAGGGAATGCATGGGCTCAAGCAGAGATCTAGTTGTCTGGCTGGGCTCAGTCTTTGAGTTAATGCTTCAGCCCATGACAGTGGAAGTAAAATCCTGAACTGGATTTCCATACTTGTCTAACATAGATTCAGGCAAAGCCTGAGATGAAGATTGAAGCCTTTGTTTGTTTAAGGAGGCGTGCAGAATTTCAAGGAGCTTCATTTCCATGACTGAGAGGCTGAAATGTGACCCCCTAATCACACCGGGAGGCTGAGCGCCCTTTGTACCGGTGGGTTACCAAAGGGGGATCCTTAACCTCTTTGGTATAAGCCGATAGAGACCATGCCTTACTGCTCCAGTACTTTTTTCCGTCTTCCCCAGTGAATCAAGAAATCTCAACTCAGCAACAGGAGGTTAAATACTGGTTGATGGGACTGTTTTTTTGCTTGGTTTCTCTCCTAATCTTGATGCTGGGAGCAGGTGCCTGCTTGGCAGCTCTGAAGCCCTGGACCATCTCAGAACAACTACAGTCGTGCGTTTCCAACCCACAGCCTCTCCACAGGGTCCTTCTGCTTGGCAGACCTGCTATGGCCTGGTAAACAGGGCTCACTAGCTAGCATCTGCTCTCTGGAAACTGGTGTGAAAGTCTCTCCTCAGGCCCCCAACTAACCTGCTGCAGGGAGACAGGAGGCTTTGGGTAAGATCTATGGGTAAAGGCCTTTGTAGAAAAAAATGATTCAACTCCAGACCCCCAGATTTTGGAGCTCATACCCTCTCCCTCAAAGATCTTTTGACAATGTTCCCATTGTCCCAAGCGCCGTTTACATGGTAAACAATTTCTTTACTGTGTGCTTCAGTCCTGGCCAGATTAACACCTAGTGGTTCTAACTGCTAAAAAGCTTATGATTCTCCCCATAGGTAATTCAAAAGTGAAAACATGCTTTATCTGTAAAATAGATGTAGAAAGTCCAAAAATATTTTTATTTTGGCATAATGACATTGTTTTCTAAAAAGCAAACATAGGAGTTCCCGTCATGGCTTAGTGGAAACGAATCCAACTAGAAACCATGAGGTTGCAGGTTCGATCCCTGGCCTCGCTCAGTGAGTTAAGGATCTGGCATTGCTGTGAGCTGTGGTGTGGGTCGTAGACTCAGCTCTGATCTGGTGTTGCTGTGGCTCTGGCATAGGCCGGCAGCTGTAGCTCCAATTTGACCCCTAGCCTGGGAACCTCCATATGCCGTGGGGGTGGTCCTAAAACGCAAAAAATAAATAAATAAAATAAAATAAAAAGCATATACAATATTGTTTAACATTTTGTGGTAAATTTACATAATCTGGCGTTGGCTCTGGGATGATCCTAGCAGACTTGGGGGAGAGAGGCTACCTCTGCAGAGACCATGTGAACTCTATATGCAGAGATTCCATATTCCAAAGCTCACAACCTCCTTCCCTAGCTCATTTTTGAGACTGTTTCAAACAAATATTTCCTTGCAAGGTGCTCCAGACTGAGCGTAATGAGCCTATATCCTCACTCAAACTGGCTGTGTTTTTCTCTTTTGTAAAGTATCAGAGAAACCCCTGTTGCAGAGACTGGTCTGAAATCATCTGAGCTATCTGTTTCTCTCTTAATGCTTGATTAGAAGAATCAATCCGTTTAATCAAAGAAGAGGCTCATTCTGTCACCCTTAAATCTTTAAATTCACATTTTTCCTTAAATGTGTGGCTTGATACCCACCTGTTGTTTGGGGGAACTTCTATCAGAATAGAAGTGGTGCCTAATTTTCATGTAAAACAGTTCTTTCTTTTCTTTGAGTAAAGCCATTACTGAAGTGTAGGTAGTTTAGGCTGAAAGAAAGGATGGATTTTCTCAGTCCTGTACTGTGGCAGAACAATCCATCATTAAGTACAAAGATGGCCCGAGGGAAACTACTAAAGGATTAGCCCAAAGGGGCAGTCCTTGATTTGTTCTTAGTGGGTTTTTTTTTTCATTTCAGTGGAGACAAAAGTATTGCTAATGGGAGATATACCTTTTCCCACATGAGCACATGGAACTCTAACAACCAACTTCACTGAACCAAGTAGAGTGATACAGAAGCCTCCAGCAGCAGGAAGCTATAACCAAAAATATCCTACTTATTCAACTTAACTTTAGACCTTATTGTTAATTAGCTGTAAATAATGATAAACGTGCTGGTATACTTCTGTCTGTGTAGGATTCTGAGAAATGGAACAGGACTCACTCTACTGTGTATTCAGTTGTGAAATGGTTTTGAATACACAGAGAGCTATTTGAGGTAGCCAGACTGATCTCATTTCCCTGGCCTTGGGTTTATGTTTATGCAATGGGAACCTAGGGGGAGTGTTTGGATTAATTCTTATTCTGGAAAAACACTTCAAATTCTCTGCTTCACTGATTGTGGCTCAGTAGGGTTATTTCTATTTAAAGTACAGAACATTTTATTTTTCAAAAGTGATTACCTCTGAAACATCTATTATTTATATTAATTAATGCAATGTATATGTTGGATTGGTTTATAGAAACTCAGACTATAGCTCTGTAGTATGTTTCCTTGTAATTGTCCCTTCTGTAGCAAGCAGCTAACCCTAAATATTATTGGTGAATTTGACTTGTATTTTGGAAGGGGAAACAAACTACTTCTCCATCTTCCATACTGGCTCTAGAATCACAAATGTGGGTGCATACTTCCATAAGTAATACTGTTTCTCCAAAAGGAATAACTTATAATGGTGCAATACACAGGGCTGGAGAAATGATCACTAATTTACTGATAAGGAAACTGAGGGGTGGGCAGATTAAGTGACATTCCCAGGTGTGGTGTCCCTCTCTGCAACTGATTTCCACTTGGAACTGTGAATGTGATATTATTTGGACATAGGGTCTTTTCAGATGTAAATCAAGTTAAGTCAAAGTCATTATGTATTAAGGTGGGTCCTAAATCAAATGACTGATGTCTTTAAAAGGAGGAGGAGGTTTGGAGACACAGAGACATAGAGACCATAGTAAAGAAGACCATACAGTGGCCAAGGCAGATATTGGAGCGATGTAGCTGCAAGTCAAAGAACTCAAAGGATTGTCAACATCCACCAGAAGGTAGAAGAGAAGCATGGAATAGATTCTTCCCTAGAGCCTTCTGAGGCAGCATAGCTCTGCTGACACCTTGATTTCAGACTTCTAGTCTCCCAAATGGTGAGAGAATAAATTTCTGTTGTTTTAAGCCCTAGCCTGTGGCTATTGGTTACAGTATCCCTAGGAAACTAATAACCCAGGGTTGCATAGATAGGGAGTTGTAGGTCCATGGATGCAGTAAGGCTTTTCTGAACTCTAGTGCAGTTTTTCCAAGACACCTCTGTGCCTCCTTATGTGTGCCCTTCTCCATCCACACTTACTACCCTCAGTAAAAATCAGCTAGAGAAATCATTATCTTTGGGATTTATGACATTTTGTGTTTTAGGACATTGTGATTATGAGGAAGTAGGTAACAGGTTTGAATTTTAAGAGGACAGCAGTATAAAAATCCCATAGATGCTGTCCAGACACAAAACTTGCTATATTGGGCAATCCACGGCATGTGGAGAATATATTCCTCCTCTCTGGTTTCCCCCACTGAGACAATCTCAAAACAGAGCTGTAATGAGTACTATCTATCTCTGCTGGTAACCTATGATACAATTATGATAATGATGATGATAAACACTTATTAAGCACCCACAGCGCAAGGTGTTACTTGTTCAAAGCTCATAAAAGATCTGGTCTGCACAGTCCAAGGGTTTATCATAGTATTGGTCCAGTGAGGGATCACTACTTAATGCTTTGTGCTGATCTGTTTGGACAATGGACTGCAGTCCTTCACACTTCTGAATTTCTTTTGTGAGTTCCTCTGCTGTCTGAGGCCCCCATAAACACATTGGGCTTGGAGACCATAAAAATTATGAATTTTGGAAAATTTGGTATTGCTATAATGACTAAAATATTTGAATCCACTTTTCTCATCAACTTACTGATTAGCCATCTACTGATGAGGAAACTGAGGTATGGGCAGATTAAGTGACATTCCCAGGAATAGCGGGCTGAATAGTGCCCCTTCCCTCAAATTCATGTCTCCCTGGAACCTGTGTGTTGTAGTCTCTGCACTTGGGTGGAAGAAGAATTTTCCAGATTTAAAGCAAGGTGTAGAAATGACAACTTTATTGAGGCAAGAGACACCGTTAACACAGTGGCCCGACTTTCTGATAATCAGGAAGAGCTGACTCTGGGTGCATCATCGTGTCTGTTTTTATAGCCCAAAGACAAAGGAGTTCGAGGAGTGGTCTTGCCATACACCTGTTGACCTGGCGATTGGTTGGGAAAGAATGGGGTCTTCTGATACACTTACTGGTTGGTTGAGGAAGGATGGGGTCTTTGAATACCCTTGCTGGTTGGTTGGGGGTATACGTTACCCCTATAGGGGCTGGGTAGGGAGTTGGCTACATACCTTTTCTACTAGGGGCCAAGAAGGAGTAGGCCAGGTTGATCAAGGGAGAGGATGTGAGGCGTGGGCCACATAACTTTCCTAGTAGGGGGCAGGAAGGAGTAGGCCAAGTTGCTGGGGTGGGGAGGTCCTTAGGAACATTGTAACAACTATAGTGAAATAGGTGGGATGATAAGGATCCAATAATTCTTATCCCTGCCAGAGGCTTTTTCAAGTTTTATCTCCTTGAAGAAGTCTTGAAGTCCCACACTGTGGACGTGACCTAATTTGGAAATAAGCTTCTTACCGATATAATAAAATTCAGATGAGGTCATACCAGATAAGGGATGTTGGTTTGGTTGTTGTACTGAATTATTGGAGTTTTCATATATTTCACTGATTCTAGATTACCTTGCTATGGCTCATTTAAGCTAGATGCAATCTTGTTATGAGGAAGATCTGGTGATAGTCTCAGAACCATGTATTTTAGACTTGGAAGGGACCTCAAGATAGCACGGTAAGCCACTTGCTTAGGGTGGCTAAGCTATCATTGTTTCCATTTTACAGATGAAATAATTGAAGGGAAATTCCATGACCTGATAAAGATAACACATTTTTTTAGTAGCAGGTAATATCCAACATTTTTGAGTACTTTATATGTGTCAGGCATTGTACTAAGTATTTTATGTACACAATCTCATTTAATTTCTACAACAATCTTATGAGGTATATCATTTTAAAGATGAGAAGACAGAGACACAGAAAGATTAAGTAATTTGACCGGGGCAGTACTGCTAGTAAGTATCAGAATCAGGTATCTGCATCTACATAGCGTAGATAACACTATGACCTGAGAAAGTCTGGTTCCAGAGCCAAAGCATTTAATCACCATGTTACATTGTTTTTTTTTTCTTTTTTATAATGATTTTTATTTTTTACAATTATAGTTGATTTACAGTGTTCTGTTAATTTACGTTATATTTTATTCTGTTTAATGGTCAGAGCGAGAATCACGTCATCTTTTCTTGATGGTTTAGTGAAGTGGTTCCCAACCATTGCTCAACAGGGTCTATGAATCTGTATATACTCCAAGCATTATCTGTAGACTAAAAAATGTGATCGTCTAATATTTTTAAATTAATACTGATTTTTTTGGGGTATACTGTACATTCATTTAAAAGCGTTATTGAACTAAGAGGGGCTTCTTGTCATGATTCACTTATTAAATTAGTGACTATTAAAAGAACAATCCTCTTTTGGGAGAGTCTGAAATGTTTTGATCTGGGAAGGAATCCTTATATTCGTGAAGAAGATTGTGAACCACAGGTAGAGTAGAAAGAAAGCTCAATTTGGAGTCATCCAGACCTGGGCTTGAGTATTGCTTCTGTTTACTGCCTAGCTGAGTGACCTTGGGCAAGCCCTTTAACTATCTCAGCTTCAGTTTCCTTATCTGTAAAATAATATTCTATAACATCTCAAAATGTTGTTGGGAGTCTTAGCTGCAACTGTGTACGTGAAATTCTTTTATTTAAAAAAAGAGTTTTCTCTATTTTCCCTCTCTGATACTCAAGGGATCAAGTTTCATCCTGAATACTTTCTTTTTTTTTAATTTTTAAAAATTTTTTATTTTATTTATTTTTTTATTTTTTGTCTTTTTGCTATTTCTTGGGCCACTCCCGCGGCATATGGAGATTCCCAGGCTAGGGGTCTAATTGGAGCTGTAGCTGCCAGCCTACGCCAGAGCCACAGCAACGCGGGATCCGAGCCGCGTCTGCAACCTACACCACAGCTCAGGGCAACGCTGGATCGTTAACCCACTGAGCAAGGGCATGGATCAAACCCGCAACCTCATGGTTCCTAGTCGGATTCGTTAACCACTGTGCCACAACGGGAACTCCTCATCCTGAATACTTTCTTATGTGCTTTTGTCCTGTAGACTGTCAGTAAACATTTTTTCTTTTGTCACTATTGTGACAAAAATATTCATTCCTGCATAAGCTAACACCACTTTCTAGTCATGCCTGAAGTAGCATCCTTTGTGAAATGAAGATTTTGAGTGGCCAAGAGGAAAAGAAGATGTCATTCCAGCTCTTCCGTAGGCTTGACTTCACCCTTCCTCTTAGAGTATGTCAAAATCATTCTGGGATACCCTGCATAATTTTTTCTGGGATGAGAACTAGGGATGGAAGAATGGAGCCCAGCCAAAGAGAGGGGGATCTATTTCTGTCTCTTTCTCCCATGTCTCTCCTTTCTCAACTTTCTAATCTCTTCTGGGGGCACTATTTATTAAAAAATAATTCTAAAAGAACAGACCATATCTATCTGTTTCCTTTCTAACTGACATGAAAACACTGTCAGGTTTACCGAGCAGAGATACCATTGTGAAGTGGCCAGCTAAAGTACTCCTAGCAGTGAATCCAAGGGGCTTGGTGAAGTTGTATCTAGGTGAGAGCAGGGACAAACTTGAAGAAACCTCAGTTACAGCCCTGAATCTATTTTAGTCTGACTTGGTCACTGCTGTGACTTTCCATTTCCCCTTTGATCCTAGTCATTTGTAACTGCTGAGATGCTGGAAGACTTAGCATGAAAAGATTTGCCTCAGCCTCTGGAGCTAGAGCTGTGCTGCCACCACTTGGAGTTGGGGTGGATTTCATCAGCAATTGTCTGTACCTCACTCTCAGCAGCCAGTTATCCACAGACAGAATGTTCAATTTGCTCTCTTGTCTGAGAAAAAAAAAATCCTTTTCTCTGGAAGCTTCCTGATTCCTTAGGAGATGCTTGATTATGGAGTGGGGTTTGGTTTCTAGATTATTGAATGAAATTTACAAGGTTGAAAGTAATGAATCTTTAAACAGGCTTCTTATACTCTTCACCAGCCACAGCTATCCATTATGATTAATAAAACAGTGCATTAGCAACCTAGGTCTGACCAGTGATAAGGCCTGATTAATCCTGTGGCCCAACTGCATTTCAACTCTTTTTGTTAACCTCTTGCCTGAGGACACACAGATATCAAGAGAGACTGAGCACCTCCTTGTCAATTACACTAGTAGCCTACAGTCAGTTTATAAGACATGGGAAATATGGAAAAGATGATTAGCTGTTCTATCTTCTTATCACCAACTTATCCAGAGAGCCTTGGCACTTATCTTCTTGGTTCCATCTACATTTCTCTTTGGGTGCCATGCTAGTCCATCCTATGGCAGACTTCGGTTATGTGTCTTGCCAGAAGATAAAGATGAACTTAAGTGCTTGATCTGCTATGTTCTTTGTTGTCAAGGTAAGAGGAGGATTTACCCTCTAATTGAAAAGTGAAACCTAGTGCAAGATGCAGAGGTCTTATAGAAAGGAGTGGTCCTCTGAACTTTGGAGTTGGTCCACATGTCAGGCCTAAAGCAATTGTGTGCATAGTACCAAGAGAGCTATCATTTGCTGGATTGACTCTCAAAGTCAGGCTTGTTTTAGGTTCACATGAAAGAGGTTGGTTGTTGTTGGTGGTCATTTGGTTGCTCTTAGACACATTTAATTTTTATTATGCCAAGGCAAGGCTTAAAGAGAGATGTCATAGGCTTGGAATACACCGCACTTCTGGTGCAGTGAAGATCTGACAGAGATGAAAATTGTAAGACTACACAGAAGAGTTCCAGGACCTTCTGTCTCCAAGAGTATGCAACTATAGCAATACATGGCTTTATAGCTATACTGTCAGTGTTCCAAGAATTAACCATTTTCATTCTTACCACTAGGTCTTATACTAACCTCTGTCTCCTGGTCTTTTCCTTATATTGTATAACCTTTTGACAAAGCTCTTATTGCTTTTAGAAACTTTCCTGGTCTAATCGCTAGCAAATATCTTGAAGAAAATCAAGTTTGCTCAACAGGCCATCTCTTGGCATTTAGTGAATTCTTATCAATGTAGACTGCCTTAGTTGGTCTTTAGATCTCATATTAAATGCTACTTTGGCAGAGAGACTTTTCCTGACCATCTCTTTTAAAGCTGGTTTCTCCAACCTCCTCTTTGTTATAGTAAGAAAACATGGTTTAGAGGCAGACAGATCCATTCCCTGGCTCTGTCCACCACTAGCTCTGTTACCCAAGGCAAATTACTTGACCTCTCTGCATCTTAATAAAATAGACATAATGATAGTACATACTTCATAGGGTTGTTGAGAGCATTAGTTATGGTACATAAAGCATTTAGAACAGTGCCTGGCTATCATCATCATTATCATTTCAGCTCACATTTGTGTCTTTTATATCACTTATTATAGCTTTAAATTTTTGTAGGTGTCAGTTTTTCTTTTTTTTTCAGTCTCTCTTCCACTGTTCTGAAAGTTGCATGAGGGCAGAAACCAAGTTTGTATTTGTTTGTTCATTCCCCTTTCCTCAGTGCCTAGCACATAGTAGAAACTCAATAAATTCTTGCCAAGTAAATTAATGATAATTTAAGGAGTATTTTCTCAACAACCCAAATATCTCCTTCCTCCAAGTTCTTCTTATTATAAAAGTCTCTTCATAACAAGAGGACTCCCAGATCTCAATCAATTGAACATTTTATTTCAAGGAAAACTTGTTACAAACAAAATGCCAGGGCAACATGTTCCAGTCTTTGCCGTCAGCCTCTTCCTTTTTCACTATTGCCTTTGTCTTTTCAAGCTATTGACAACTAGATCTACTAATGTGGCCCACCTCTAAGTCCAGGCCTAGAGCCCACATCAATCACCCAAGCCATAACTTAGGCATTTAATCTAGGGTATGAAAAATTTGAAGGTACAAACAAATTAAATAACTCAAATGTACCTTGCAAACTGTAAAGTTCCCTTACCCTAGCATTAAATGTATTAGAGATGTACCCTAGATGCCTGTGTAGCCTCCAAGTAATAGATCCTACTCACCATTCTCTCCATCATAAACAGCCACATGTTCCAGAACCTGCTCAAGATTCCTGTACTTTTTACCTGTAATCTTCTGCTAATGGACGTATCCTGTCCTCTTCTTCCCTGAAGTATTTTGGGACTTCATGAATTCCTTGGACACAATGCCCTGGACATACAACTTCCATTGCTGATATGAGCCTCCTCTGACTTACAGTACCCCAGGTCTCAGTGTTGTCACCCATTCTCATTGTGGCTCTTGAGCTTGCTCTAGTTATTCCACCTTGGTGTATGTTGTACTAGAATTTGACTTGTGTAAGTGAGTTAGGAGTTCCAGTTGTGACTCAGCAGTAAGGAACCCTACTAGGATCCATGAGAATGCGGATTTGATCCCTGGCCTCACTCAGTGGGTTAAGGATCTGGGGTTGCCGTGAGCTGTGGTGTAGGTCGCAGGTGTGGCTTAGATCCTGCATTGCTGTGGCTGTGGCATAGGTCGTCTGCTACAGCTCAGATTTGACCCCTAGGTTGGGAACTTCTATATGCCCTAAAAAGACCAAAAAAAAAAAAAAAAAAAAAAAAAAAAGAAAGAAAGAAAAAAAGAAAAAGAAAAGAAAAGAAAAAAAAATGTGGGCAAACTAGAGGAAGGTAGAGGAAGCCAATATGATTTATTTCAAAACAAACCACAAATCATATAAATGATGTTTTGTTACTACTCTGTTCAAAAGACTTTGATGACTTTACTGGCCTCTAGTATAAGGTTCTAATTCTTCATTCTAGCACTCAAGGCCCTACACAATTGCCTCTACCTACCTTTGCAACCTCAACTATCATTACTCTGCTATACAATGCTTCTGTGCGATCCTTAAGGGCACAGGCTTTCTCTTCTTTAGTAGTAGCCTGGCATTTTAACTTATATTTGGTGTATTGTGGTGCTTGGTAAATACAGCCACTAAAAGTTATTGAGTTCTTTACTCTGTGCTAGGCATGTAAAACATGAAGTACTTTCCAGACACAGGCATCATCTCATGTAATCCCCCAACTTTCTGAAATAGATGCTATATTAATTTGTCCAAGGTCACTCAGCTAGGGAAATGATAGTCCCTAACCCATATCTGTTTAGCTTGTGGCATTAATATGTTATATCACATCACTTCAGTGATATCCGTAGAATAAATACTTGAGTCAAACTGTACACTTTTTTTTTTTGACCACCCTGTGGCATATGGAGTTCCCAGACCAGGGATCAGATCCGATGCCTGTGACCTAATCTGCAGCTGTGGCAATGCCAGATCTTTAACCCACTGTGCCCAGCAGGGGATTGAACCTGCATCCCAGCGCTCCCAAGTTGCCTCTGATCCTGTTGCACTACCTACAGAACTCCCAAACTGTACTCTTAATTGTTTGCCTAACACAAGGAACTTATTGCAGTTTATGTGCCTTCACAAACACTCTTTCCCAGAGTTCCCATTGTGGCTCAGCAGTAACAACCCAACTAGTATACATAAGGATGTGGGTTCAATCCCTGGCCTCACTCAGTGGATTAGGCATCCCTTGTTGCCGTTGCTGGTGGCTGTGGCACCGGCCAGCAGCTGCAGCTCCAATTTGACTCCTAGCCTGGGAAATTCCATATGGCAATGTGTAAGCCCCTAAAAAAAGACAGAAAAAAAAGCACCCTTTCCTTAAACCAAAAAACTTTCTCACAGCTTCTAGGTCATCAGCTACTCTTTTGGACTTAGGTTATTTCAGTGCTGTGTACTGTCATTTAGATACCTGATAAATACTTCCTTGTATTTGTAATTCTCCCTTTATGATGCCCATAGCTAGACTCTAAGCCCTTATGTCTTACAATGCTATGCATTTCAGGCTTCACATCAAGTATAGGAACTTAGATCCTGATGGCGATGGCTTAAATGGGGATGAGATAAAATAAATTGAAGTTAGATTCATGATTAATTACAATTGGCAAGAGACCTATATTACAGAAGGATGTATCAAAACATTAAATTTCCTAGAGTTCCTGTCATGGCTCAGTGGAACCGAATCTGACTAGTATCCATGAGGATGCAGGTTTGATCCTTGGCCTCACTGGGTGGGTTAAGGACCCAGCGTTGCCCTGAGCTGCGGTGTAGGTCACAGATGCTGCTCGCATCTGGCT
Organism: Sus scrofa; assembly: GCF_054392235.1. Lineage (NCBI taxonomy): Eukaryota > Metazoa > Chordata > Mammalia > Artiodactyla > Suidae > Sus > Sus scrofa. Next base: position 92,241,144 of record NC_139401.1, on the reverse strand, counting down.
TTGCCGTGGCTATGGCATAGGCAAATGGCTACAGCTCCGATTCGACCCTTAGCCTGGGAACTTCCACATGCCTCGGGTGAGGCCCTAAAAAGACAAAAAAAGAAAAAACCATTAAAGTCCTTTTATGTGCAAATATTAGTTACTGGGATTAAAAAGTGAAGGAACAGGGAAGAAATAGTTAAATAGTCATCATAACAATCATCCTTACAAGTCAATCTGCTTCAGAAGTTGAATTATCCTGTTAAGTCTACCAATTTTAGACCAATCTATGGGAACTTCTAGAAATCAGAAATTAGTTGCTTAGGCTGGACATAATTATTTTGCATTTGTGGAGTCATTTACATTTATAAAATGACTTTACAATAATTATAATGTTCACAGAAGATCAAACAAGACTGAACAGGAAACCTGGGAGGGCCTTCAAAGGCTTCCTGATGACCAGAGACTGCCTATGCTAGAAAGTCTTTGGTTACACTCTATGTAGATCTCTTTTTCTCAAGAGAGTATCAGATTTCATTGATCTCCATGTTCCAAAGCTGTTCATGATCCCTGCTGTTCTGGATGTGTGACAGCTATTTATTTCTCAGGGAAAAGGGAACTAAATTAAGCGTCTTTATTTTACTCTCCTTGGCTAGAAAAATCTAATGCTATATTGGAACAGGTTAATGGTCCACTAAGTAATATTCAGAGCCCTGAGTTATAAATGAAAGGAGGCCCATGTGTGAATCTTCTCTAATGTATGTATAAGAAAATATGTGAAATTCAGAATTTTGAATTTTCTTCTGACTCTTGTAGGTGATTACCACTGCTGGGGTTTTAATCTGGTGGTTCCATAGACTATGAGATAGTACGGTTTGTGTATATATATACACACACATAATTTTCCATCCTCTTTACATTAGAAAAAAGGGTTTGTGGAAGACATGTTCTTATACATTGACATTGAAGAGAGACACTCTATCTACATCCCCCCACCCCAACCCAGATAGTCCTGATCTCTGCTATGGAGCATGCAATTTGATTACCTTGCTAGTGTTCACTTATATTGCATGACTAACAAAATTATTAATAGCTATAAAATTATTCAGGTCCTTAAAGATGCAGTCACTATGCCTCTCTGAATGGTCTCCCACAGCAGCAAATTCTAGGCTGATTAGAAGCTGCACACTGATTTTAATTTGAAATGTTTTTTCCATTAATTTAATTGAGCCCACTCTTATCCTTCTGCAATGGTACTGAGAGTCAAAAGGGCTTTCCTTTCTCTCCCACCATACCTCCATGGTTGGAAGAAATCAGACCCGGATTTTCTCACTTCTCATCTTCAGGCTCTGTCTTTTTCACTTTATAGTTTCTTTCTGAATGACCCTTCTCTTGACCCTGGGTGTGCAATCTGAGAGCTGCATGGGGGTGGAGTGTGGGGAGGATATTCTGGAGCTCAGCAGATGTATCCCAAGAGCACAATGGCTTACCAGCCCTCCTGTGATTGTTGCCAAAACGCCTTCCTGTTTTCAAAAGTCTCTCACCCCCTGCTCCTTTGTTTTGCTCTGCTAGGAGACTGAGGTTCTGAATTTGCTAGGGATCAAAATCTGCTGTTTCAAGGAAATGCAGCTGCTTGCTTTGGTGGGTGGCTTCAGAGAGGGAATGTTTCTACCTTCCCTTCCCAACCTCCTCACTATCCCACCCCACACGTGAACTCCACTAGCTTGTTCATCATCTCACGAAGCATTGATTTTAGAAACTGACTATTTGCTTTTGATTGTTTGGCTGGGGTTGCAACGAAGTCATTGATGGATCGCATTTTGAGCTATCATCCTGTCCACTCTTTTCAGTCAGCCTTCCAGAACTGATTACCTCTTCCCCCAAATGAAACTGCGTAGCCAGACATTGAGGCTTTCTCAAATTTCCCTGTTTCCCAGGGCAGAGAACACACAGAGCTGCCTGGGCCTCAAGCTGGGCCAGCTCCCCTCTAAGACTGTTAGTTCTCTCACCAGCCTGTTATTAGGCATGAGACTTAATTTGTGCATTGCTGCCTAGGCTGCTATCCCTGAGTGGATGTTGCCTGGTACTGATACAGCTGCATTTTGTGATCTTTGTTGAAAGAGACCAGTCAAGCTCAGCCCAGCTGGTGTCTCCTGTGATATAGGACACCCTCTTTCTCTATCCCTTCCAACTCCCAGATTTCGAAAGAAAGGTCATTGGTTGTCTCTGGACATTCTGACCCCAGCCGTGGGCAGCAGACGCAAATTAATATGCTCCCCCCAAACCCCCAGTCGAACACTCTAGTATGCAAACTCTTGGAGCCCAAATCAGGATGCTTTCTCAGCTGGCAAGCCATTGTTTTCTTCTTATTAAAAAAAAAGTGCATAATTTCTCTGCTACTAAAATGATTTTTCTGTCACTTCTGCTCTGTCTGCCCCCTTTGTGGTGCTCTCTCTGCCTCCTTCTGGGATCTCCCTCTTTGAGTTTACTCTCCACTGCTTCAGGGCTTGTCAACCTGAACAGATACTGTGCATTGTGTTGTTAGTGACATAGGTGACATGCCTTTGGTACTTACCTTGCAAGCCCAGGTAATGTAACTGCAGCTGTCAAACCGGTAGTTCTTCATGTTTATTAGTTTTCTTTCTTTCATTCTTAAGTTGATATTAAACCAAGGACTAAGTTTCCTAGTCTAGTGACAAATCAGTCAGTGGAGCAGCTGGAACTCCCAGGGAGCTACACAATGCTTTGGAGGAACCGAGAAGAAATCTAGGCTCAGCCTAGTCACTTAGGACTAAGGAGGGGACAGTAGATCGAGGGTCCTCACTGAAATCATCTTTTGCCCAAGATAGCTAGAGAAGCCCAGGAAGTTGGCTCATCAGATTGACTTTTGTGTTCCTCTTCTCATCAGCTCTTTGGCTATTAGTGTCTTTTTGAACTTAAGGCAAAGAAACAGGTGCTCTAGCATGGAGTTCATACACTTACCCCAGGTCCATTACCATATCTCAAAGTCTTGAAAGATATGATTTTTTTTCCAGTCCCATGGACCTCTCCAAGTAGAACCCAGCCTCCTATAAAACTAGGCAACCAGCTTTTTTTTTCTTAGAATTGTAAAAAAATTAAAAGTACAGTTGATTTACAATGTTGTAAAAAAATTATAGTTGATTTACAATGTTGTGTCAATTTCTGCTGTATAGCAAAGTGACTCTCTCTCTCTCTCTCTCTCTATATATATATATATATATTTTTTTTTTTCTTATGTTAGCTTCCATCATGGTCTATCTCAAGAGACTGGACATAGTTCCTTGTGCTATACAGTAGGACCTCATTGATTATCTGATTTTTTGTTTTAATTTGGAAAGCTGATCTTCAAGAACCATCCTGTAGAATTGATATTTGGGTTAGAGGTCCTTCAGCACCATCAACCATTCCTTCTAGTGATATTTCTACCTTGTTTCCTGCTTCATTTGAATCACTCCAGAAATGGTGAAGAGACTTTGAGAGAAGTCTAGGCTGGGAGTCAAAAGCCAAGCCAGTGTCTGGAGCCCTTGGGGTCCCTAGGATCCACCTAATAGGTTGCAGTACTAAAATTTGAGGGTAGCAGTGCAAAAAAAAAAAAAAAAAAAAAAAAAAGGCTTGATCTAAAAGAGGGCATCCTCACTCTGTATATTTTCAATTATCTCCTCTTTTTTTGCATCCAGCTCGTATTTCATTTGGTTTTTGAGTTCTCTTATTTGGTGATAATCTTTCTTCCAAGTTTTCAAGAAGACATTTCAGGAGTTCCCATTGTGGCTAAGCCGAAATGAACCTGACTAGAATCCATGAGGATTTGGGTTTGATCCCTGGACTTGCTCAGTGGGTTAAGGATCTGATGTTACCGAGAACCATGGTGTAGTTTTCAGGTGCGGCTTGAATCTGGTGGTGTAGACAGGCAGCTGCAGCTCCGACTCGACCCCTAATCTGGGAACTTCCCTATGCCTCAGGGGCAGCCCTTAAAAAAAAAAAAAAAAGAACAAGGCATTTTGTCTGGTGGTGGTGATGTGGAATGTCACTCTTACACTGCTCCTTGGGGTGAGAGAGCAGTGGGAAGGCTGGACATGATCTGATCAGAATGCCTTTGAAGAAAGAGCTTTATCTTTTCAAAAGTGGTGGTGGTGGGGAACAATAACCGTTGGTATGAGTTTGCACCTAGGGAAAAAACGTCTGGGATCCACTTTGAGAGAATTCACACGAAAAGGCCCAGGCAATAATGCCACGAGCCCAAATGGTGCTGTCAAAACATCACAGGTAGTCACTGCAGGGTAGTACGGAAGGTGTTAGAGAGCAGTGTCATTTATTGAAATGTATCTGCTGATTTAGCCTTTGCTAATTAAATGGTCCCCATGATGTGTGTTTATATAGGGACAGTTATGAGTTTTGTAGCAGCAGGGGTTTGGCCCTGTGGGAAGTGCCATTCCTAATGAGAATGGATAAGCATGGAAAGGACATGGGCATAAACTGTTCAGGGATGCTGGCCTTGTCAAAATGGAAAGACTTGGAGTGGTTAACAGCTTTCTGTCTCTTTTTTCCACCACCATCCCTTACCTCTCTTGTGTTTCTTTGGAAAGGTAGGCATCAGGGCCATGATGAAAATTTTAGCACTTAAGGAACACTTTCTCTATTCGTTTGTCATGCTACAGCTCCCTGGCTGTCACTGTTAACCCTTTGTCATAGCGTGGGAATGGGGGTGGGGCTTGGAAGGAAGAAAGATAAAAAAAGTGCAAGAAACCTCAAAGATTTTTCTTGGGCCCCTCCTCTTGTCCTCCTGGCATTTCAGAAGGGTCAGAAACAGCATCCAGGATGGTGGAAACCATACGCCATCCCTGCCTATCAGGACTACATACCTGGCTATTGCTTTTAAGGCCTTTCCTTGTGGTGCCTGGAAATGTGTGTGTCTGTGACTGTGTGTGTGTGTTGAGGGGGGCTAACTAGAAATTGGGCAATCACTTTGGGCAGAAAGGGCAGGATTTCAGGAAGCTGTCAACATATATAACTCATTCTAGTTCCTCCTCTGGCAAAATCTATATAACATAGAATTACACACTGCTATCAAATTAATCAACTGAATTTAAAACGTCACAAGGGCAAGGACCAGCTTTAAAAAAAAATTCTCAGTCCCTGGGCACACAGCCAACACTTGTTGATTTCACAAGGGAAGTGGTTGAGTTTTGTGTAATGAGGTCATCTTGGCAAATCATTGAACTACTCTGCAATTCTGCTTCCACATCTGCAAAGTCTTTTCCACCTCCCAGGAACACTGTAAAGAGTAAATAAGATGATGATTTTAATAATGACAGCTTGCAGTTTTGTGCTGTTTCCTCCATTTTCATTCTTTTATTCTCTCTACTCTAGGCATTGTAACCTAAGTAAGAAGATCATATCTGTAGGATGGAAAAATTTGGCTATTTTTTAAACCAAGTTTTTCTTTCTAAGAGAACCATCAGGCAGCTAGTCAAATTAGTTGAGTAGAATGGGATGCTCATGAGAGGCAACAAAAGCCAAGCTAAATGATGATCCACTTTTCTGCAGAAGGCTGTTGGAAGATAGAGGGGAGAAAGTGAGGATGGAGTGATTTGAAGGTTACTCTCTTTGGAATTTGAAGCAAACAGTTGGAAAAATACATCAAAGTCCACATGATGGAGTAGACAAATGCTGGAGAGGGTGTGGAGAAAAGGGAACCCCCCTACACTGTTGGTATAAATATAAATTTGTGCAACCACTATGGAACACAGTTTAGAGGTACCTTAGAAAAGTAAATACAGAACTACCATATGACCCAGCAATCCCACTCTTTGGCATATATCTGGACAAAGCTTTCCTTGACAAAGACACATGCACCCTTGTGTTCCTTGCAGCGCTATTCACAATAGCCAAGACATGGAGACAACCTAAATGTCCAACAGCAGCTGAATGGATTAAGAAGATATGGTATATATACACAATGGAATACTACTCGTCCATAAAAAAGAACAAAACAATGCCATTTACAGCAACATGGGTAGATCTAGAGACTCTCATCCTGAGTGAAGTAAGTCAGAAAGAGAAAGACAAATATCATATGATATCACTTATATCTGGAATGTAATATATGGTACAAATGAACCTTTCCACAGAGAAGAAACTCATGGACATGGAGAACAGACTTGTGGTTGCCAAGGGGGAGGGAAGGAGTGGGATGGACTGGGAATCTGGGGTTAACAGATGCAAACTATTGCCTTTGGAATGGATAAGCAATGAGATCCTGCTGTATAGCACTGGGAACTATATCTAGTCACTTATGATGGAGCATGATGGAGGATAATGTGAGAAAAAGAATGTGTATATGTGTATGTGACTGGGTCACTTTGCTGTACAGTAGAAAATTGCCAGAACACTGTAAACCAGCTATAATGGAAACATAAAAACCATTTCAAAAATAAAATAATAAATAAATTAATTTTAAAAATAAAATACAAAACACATCACAGAAAGTCCCCTTAAACTTGTCAGTGCTACAGGCCTCATATGCTGGGATCTTAGTTTCTACCATCAATTTTAGTTCTACCAGAAGATTTTTTTGAACAAAAATTTTTTACCCTATCCTTGTCAATGTTGGAAGATGAAGATTTATCCTCATACACAGGCTTGATTTGAATGTAGACCATTCCCCACTTTGGTCTCCTTTTCCATTGCCATTACTTAAGTGGTACAGCTGAAATTTTAAAGATTAAAAAAAATCTCCTTACCAATTTTGATTCTGGCCTCAGTGACACAAAGAGTTGCCTTGGCCCAGAGAGCTGGCCCCAGGCTGCACAGCACTATAGCTGATACTCAGGGCCCAAGTGTTTCTCAGCAAAGTTTGGATCAGAAATACTGAGGACGGTCACTAGATGTCCCTCTTGTGTCTCTAAAGAGGCTGAGAAGGCGGCGTTCCCTTCAGGATTGAAGGGAAGCTAAGACCGAGAGAACATTTATCTACTCCCAGAACGGTTTTATTCAATTAATTAATAAATTCCTGATCATGAAGGTGTTTTCTGCCACTCAGTCTATAGCATTGTTGGAGTATAACGATCAAATGTGTTTATTAGCAAACATTGCTGGAGGATAATTATAAAGCTCATCTGTTAGCAAAAAAGTGAATTCCCAGAGCAAATGGTGGTGTTAGGGTTATCTGTGGAGATAGACTGGGGGTTGGGAGGGAAAGGAAGAACTATCTTGTTGGAGGGGAGTTGCCGCAATCACTTTGAGCTTGGAGGGTAAGGGGAAGGAAGGAAAGCAGATGCACATGCCCCTGCTTCCCTCTGCATCTTGCTTCCATAAAAGTGGTTTAGTGTAGCCTGCAGTACCTGCCGTGCTTGACTTGGAACAGAGGGGCTCACTGAGTGTGAACACGAGTGGGACTCAGGGAACCCCCATGTCATCTCCTTAGGAAGAGCATTTGTCTTTGCAAATGCAGGATGTATCTTTACAATGTGATTGCAATTACAAAGGTAATGACATTGTACATGAACTGACTTCTATTTATCTTTAAAAGACAGCAGAATATAGACATTCTATTAGCACTCCCCAAGGAAGAGGTCCTTAGCCCTCTTATCGTGTTGTGTACATCTTTTCAGATGCCACGGCAATGTTAATCATTTTACCTGAATAAATCTTCCATTTCTCATTACCTGGGGGATTGTTAATGGCTGAGACTACTTCTCAGACTCAATCAAGCCGTGGAGGCGCCAGTTTACTTTTATTGATCAGCGGGTTCCTGACAGCCTTCGCCACAAGGAAGCAGCATCATCCTTTTTTAACTTAAAGGGGAACAGATCGCCTTAAAGTTTATAGCTAAAAGCTTCTAAGCATAGCATGCAAACATTTTAGCATGCTGCTAATTGTTCTGTTTAAATAGTCCAAGCAATATTTTAGAAAGCTGCCAAACGCCCAACTCACATCCCGTGATCAGATAGCAAACCCATTTCAAATGCCTTTTTAGGCCTTTTTAATTAGACCAAGATGCACTTCATTCCCACTCGCTGACATCAAAGGTAAATAACTGTGATAAATCAAATGGAGTCCTTCTCTTTGCAGAGCCCGTGAGGTGAATCCGCGTTGCCTGCCATGTTGTCACCCTCCTCCAGCAGGGTCTGCAGACAACCGGGCGGGCCACGCAGCTCCCTCGAGCCGCCACTCTGCTGTCCACTCGCACCTCTAAATGACCAAATTAAATGATGCTCATTGCAGATGCTTCGATTTTCTCCCTAATGTTCTGGGCTGAATAGCATCCAGAAAGAGTGAAACGACCCCACGTGGAAAGCGGATCAGGCTCCCGGCGCCCTCCCTTTAGTCTCAGATGCAGGTTCAAGGGGGTGAAACCTCACTCCCGAAATAATTCCTTTTTGTAGGAGAAAGCTGTATTCTTCCCTCTGCCAAGGTAAAGGCTGCTATACTAGCTCCTCTCAGGAAGGATAAATCTTTTTAAAAAGCAGTTGGGTCGGTCTTTGCAAGAAGATGGCAGTTTTGAGAAAGCCTATATATAACGTGTTCAAATATGCCTTTCCCCTTTTCTGGTTTAATTTTTTTTTTTTAAGGGCAAAAGTGACTCTCATTTTACGCACACAGGCTCCAGCCAATGTTGCTGGGCTAATTATGAGTTTGCTCACCCAACACTCCCAAATATCCGAGACCACTCACTCTTCCAAGAATCGTGAATTCGGAAATCAGTCCCCTTCAACCCCAATCGATGATGAAAAAAGAAAGTAACAAAAATCCCAACGTGTTCAGTGAAGTGCTTTTGATTCTTCCCGCCAGTGACCTTAATTAAGAGACCCAGAATTGGGCGGGGAGGAGTTCTCCTCTTTCCCCAGGGCGCCTTCAGTCCTGAAGGCAAGCTGAGTTTGATAGCCTCAGCCACGCTGGCCTCCCGCTTCTCAGCACTGGCACACGCCGCCGCCGCCTCTACTATCGCCCGAGCGAAGCTGGCAGCCCCCTGGGACCTAGGCTCCACAGGACGGCTGGGGCGCCCAGCGCACCCGCGCCGGCTCCAGCTGCCGGAGACCTACGTGGAATGTGCGCCAGCCCCGCAGCTTCCGCTGGGCTTGGGGCTCTCCCGGCTTGGCGCGGCGTGGTGCGGCGGCATCTGCTCCACCAGCACTTCTTAAACGTACAGTTTATTTATAGGGAGCTAAATTCTCCTATGGGGTGGGGTGAGGGGCATCGAAATGTGTCCAGCCCTCTCGGAGACTCTGTCCCTGCGCCACAGATCCCATGTGATTAACAAGCAACAGACAAGAGTGAACCGAACCGGGCAGGGGGCTCTGCTTGGCTGGCGGGGGGCGGGGGGTGGGGGGCACAGCGCTGTGTCTGCCCAGGAAGGAGTGATGGAGGTGACGGTCCCGGGAGGATGGCTGCAGCGGTTCTCAGCTGAAGTGAAGAGTCACCGGCCAAGAACTGGATGAATGACCACCTCTGGGGCGCTATCTTCCCTTTTTTTCCTTCCAGTACCAGAGAAGGAGAACAGAGAAAGACAGACAAACTGACAGACAAACCCAGGGCGAAGAGACAAAGAGAGAGGAGGGCGGGGGAGAGAGAAAATATGAATACGAATATTATATTCAATATATGAAGATATGTGAGAGAGATAAACACGCCGAATCAAATCCTCATCTTTCCTGCATTCTCTACAAACAAGAGAGACGCGTAGTTCCTGGGGAGGCTCAGCAGTAGCGCCAGCACGCCTCTCTCCCTGCTCCACCCTGCCTTCTTGCCTCTTCTTGGCCTGCCCAACAGGCCTCCCCAGACTCTTGCCTTGGCTCCGCGGGTCGCGGTACCTCTCAGTCCCGCCAGTGTGTAAGTTTCTGACTCGCCCCGCCCCGCCCCGCCCCCCACCCAGAGCATTGGCCCCGCCCCAAGCCCGGAGCCCGCTGAGTCGTGCGCTGATTGGCCAGCGCCTGGCGTAGCCGGGCTCGGCAGCTCGGGCTCTCTCCGGCTCTCTCCAGACTCCACGGCCAGTAGTTTGCGGCATCGGGAGGAGCAGCAGCAGCAGTAGCGGCCGCCGGGAGCGCAGTGGGGAGACAGCCGAGCGGGCACAGACGGCAGCACGGCTCCCGCGCACCATGCCCGGCTTGCTTGGGGGGAACTGGCACCCGCGTGCCTAACCTGGCACGGGCCCTTGGCGCGTTGCGCTCCTCAACATTCTGGCTGAGCAGATTCATCGGAGATCAGAAACCTCCCATCCCTGCTCGCTCACACTCCCCACTCATATTCCCCACACCACACACTCGCTCTTCTTTTCTCTCACACATTCACACACAGCCCAAGACCGAGAGCGCGAGACCGACCTCGCGAGTGCGCGAGCGCCGGGGAGGGAATAAGCCCAACGCAGTGCGGCCAGCGCCTCTCCAGGAAGATGGAATCAAGAAGCTCTCGCAAGTAAACTTTGGCGGCGACGGAACCGTCGACCGCGGCAGCTGCTGAGGCGGACCCCAGCGACATGCGACTGAGCTAGGAGGGCTTCCTCCCGCGGCGGCGGCGGCGGCGGCGGCGGCGGCGGCGGCGGCGGCGGCGGCGGCGGCGGCGGCCCTCGGAGCGACACCCCAGCCCAGACAGAGGGAGGAGGAGAAGCCCCCGGTACCCACGGCGGCGGCCCCGCCTCTCCTGGCCGGTACTGTTGTCGCTTCCTCTCCCCTCCTCCCCACTCCCCCCCCCCCCAGGCCATTGGAAAGGCTGGGACTTTTATTTTCTTAGACAAATTGCCATCGCCCGGTTTTCACAAACTTGACGTGGAGACTCGGGAGGCGCTGATAACTTTGATTTCCGAGACGCAAACGCCCGCAGTCCAACTGCTCTGTGGGGGTGATTCCGTGCCCACCTCGGATCCGGGACAGACGCGCCCCTCAAGCTTTCCGAAGCCAACCACAGTGCAAGGGAGCGCCCTCTCCTCTCCGCAGCCTCTCTCCCCTCCCCCTTCCTCTGCCGGCTGGGGGACTGCCATCCTGCTCAGCCAGATAGTCGGGCGGCTGCGGCGCTTGACAGCAACTCAAACTCCCTCTTGCGTTTCCCTTTTCTCCCCGGTAGGCCTCGAAAAGGCCAGCGTGGCCCCCCCGGACCCCGGAGGGCGCGTTCCAGGCGGGTCCTCTCTCCGCAGTGAGCCAGGAGCACTGGGGGGAGGTCCTTGCGCATGCCAGGTGCACCGACAACGCTCTCGCCAGCCCCAACGCCGCTGCGCCGCGGCGGGCCGGGGAGTGCCTGAGAGGCTGTACCGCTACTGCATACCCCGATTTCGCTCCCAGTGCGGTCCAGACTTAGCAGCTCGTCGACTCGGCCGCTCAGACGTCGTCCCACCAGCAGCCCTGCGCCGCTGCGGCCAGTCGCGCCCGGCTAACTTTGAAGGGGGAAAACTGAGTAGCCGGGCTGGAGGGAGGGGGCTCGGGGCCGCGCGGTGCTCCCTCGGCCCCCCGGAGCCCCCGGGCCCCCCGCGAGCCCCCGCTGGGTCCGTCGCAACCTCAACATTGGAGCCGGCGCGGGTGTCCCCCCCGCGCCGCCGGGCCGCCCTGGGCGGGACTCCTCCCGCGGCCTCCGGGGCCCTTGGGCGTGCGCAACAGGCGGCCCGAGTCGGCGGGAAGCTGGAGCGCCGGCGGCGTCGACCTCGGAGGGGTGTGGAGAGGCGAGGCCAGGCAGAGCCCCGCGCAGCCATGGAGTCACTCCTGCTGCCGGTGCTCCTGCTGCTGGCTGTATTGTGGACTCAGGCGGCAGCCCTCATTAACCTCAAGTACTCGGTAGAAGAGGAGCAGCGCGCTGGGACGGTGATCGCCAACGTGGCCAAGGACGCGCGAGAGGCGGGCTTCGCACTGGACCCACGGCAGGCCTCTGCCTTCCGTGTGGTGTCCAACTCGGCTCCGCACCTGGTGGACATCAACCCCAGCTCGGGCCTGTTAGTCACCAAGCAGAAGATAGACCGTGACCTGCTGTGCCGCCAGAGCCCCAAGTGCATCATCTCACTCGAGGTCATGTCCAGCTCAATGGAGATCTGCGTGATTAAGGTGGAGATCAAGGACCTGAATGACAATGCGCCCAGCTTCCCGGCGGCACAGATTGAGCTGGAGATCTCGGAGGCGGCCAGCCCAGGCACACGCATTCCCCTGGACAGCGCCTATGACCCAGACTCGGGCAGCTTCGGTGTGCAGACGTACGAGCTCACGCCTAACGAGCTATTCGGCCTGGAGATCAAGACGCGCGGCGATGGCTCACGTTTTGCAGAACTCGTGGTGGAGAAGAGTCTGGACCGAGAGACGCAGTCACACTATAGCTTCCGCATCACTGCGCTCGATGGCGGCGACCCGCCTCACCTGGGCACTGTTGGCCTCAGCATCAAGGTGACCGATTCCAATGACAACAATCCGGTGTTTGGAGAGTCCACCTATTCCGTGAGCGTACCAGAGAACTCACCTCCCAACACGCCCGTCATCCGTCTCAACGCCAGCGACCCAGACGAAGGCACCAATGGCCAGGTAGTCTACTCCTTCTACGGCTACGTCAATGATCGCACTCGAGAGCTCTTCCAAATTGACCCGCACAGCGGCCTGGTCACGGTCACCGGTGCCCTAGACTATGAAGAGGGCCACGTGTACGAACTGGACGTGCAGGCTAAGGACTTGGGGCCCAACTCCATCCCAGCACACTGCAAGGTCACTGTCAGCGTTCTGGACACCAATGACAACCCCCCTGTCATCAACCTGCTGTCCGTTAACAGCGAGCTGGTGGAGGTGAGCGAGAGCGCCCCCCCGGGCTACGTGATTGCACTTGTGCGGGTGTCTGATCGGGACTCCGGCCTCAATGGGCGCGTACAGTGCCGTTTGCTTGGCAATGTGCCCTTTCGGCTTCAGGAGTACGAGAGCTTCTCCACTATCCTGGTGGACGGACGGCTGGACCGCGAGCAGCACGACCAGTACAACCTCACGATCCAGGCGCGCGACGGCGGCGTGCCCATGCTGCAAAGTGCCAAGTCCTTTACCGTTCGCATCACCGACGAGAACGACAACCACCCGCACTTCTCCAAGCCCTACTACCAGGTCATTGTGCAGGAGAACAACACGCCCGGTGCCTATCTGCTCTCTGTGTCGGCCCGAGACCCCGACCTGGGTCTCAATGGTAGTGTTTCCTACCAGATCGTGCCATCGCAGGTGCGCGACATGCCTGTCTTCACCTATGTCTCCATCAACCCCAACTCGGGCGATATCTATGCGCTGCGATCCTTCAACCACGAGCAGACCAAGGCATTTGAATTCAAAGTGCTGGCCAAGGACGGCGGTCTGCCCTCGCTGCAGAGCAATGCTACCGTACGGGTCATCATCCTCGACGTCAATGACAATACCCCAGTCATCACCGCCCCACCCCTGATAAATGGCACCGCGGAGGTCTACATCCCCCGCAACTCCGGCATAGGCTACCTGGTGACCGTTGTCAAAGCAGACGACTACGATGAGGGTGAGAACGGCCGGGTCACCTATGACATGACGGAGGGCGATCGCGGCTTCTTTGAAATAGACCAGGTCAATGGCGAGGTCAGAACCACTCGCACCTTCAGCGAGAGCTCTAAGGCTTCCTACGAACTTATTGTGGTGGCCCACGACCACGGCAAGACGTCTCTCTCCGCCTCTGCGCTTGTCTTAATCTACCTGTCCCCTGCTCTCGATGCCCAAGAGTCGATGGGCTCGGTGAACTTGTCCCTGATTTTCATTATAGCCCTGGGCTCCATTGCCGGCATCCTCTTTGTCACTATGATCTTCGTGGCGATCAAGTGCAAGAGAGACAACAAAGAGATCCGGACCTACAACTGCAGGTAGAGCCAACTTTTCTTTCTTTCTTTGACTTGGGTGAATAAGGTGTCTCTGTGAGAAAATCCCAGTGTTTTTGTTTCCTATTTAAACGCATGCACCTTACTTACAGTGCTTCTTTTGGGGGGTGGGTTGGGAGGAGAAAGTTTGTGGCAGCCCAAATTGATCAATTCTTTTGATCTGACGATTTGCTGGAAGACAGTCATTTACCGTTTGAATGGATTCTGTCACATAATGATGAGTAGAAAAGCAATTATCATTTTAAAGTTTGCACAGCTGTTTCCACGAAGCTACCGCAGAAAAAAATTTATGGGGGGGGGAGGGAGAGGGAGAGAGCCATAACTTTATTTGGGGGCTGCAGTGTTTTGGGGACAGATTTTGAAAGGAAATTGAGTGCTGGCTGTTTCCCTGTCCTGTTGTGAAAAGAAACTCTGAAGAGAGCTTGTGAGTGGGAGTCTAAGGTAGCAAACAGAGTTGGAGAAGAGAGAACAAGAGTGTGTGGGGAAGTAGGTGATTAGTGGTTGTGTGTGTGTGTGTTCTTGGCTTGTTTTGTATCCAGTCTCCAAGCATCTGGCTATGTGACGTGAAATTCTACCAGTTATCTATATGTTTTTGAATGTCTGGTTGCTGGGGTGAAGATCAGGCATCCCAATAAAGGACGTGACTTTTTGCATCTAGATGTTTCACTAAATGTAGCAATCTTCTGGAGTTGGTGGTGTTTTCCTCTAATGCGGGACTCTGCTGTGGCACTAAGAGCCGATCCCTACCAGTGGATGTCACTATGTTACAGTTTCCCTTGAAATGTGTGCAGGATGTGTGGGTTCCTGAGAGAGGTGAGGGAGGGAGGGAGAGAGAAGGGGGGCAACATAGAAGTGTGGAAACTGGAATGACATGTAGTAATTTTTTAAAAAAAGATTTCCCAATAAGCACTTGGAGGGTCTTGCTGAAGCAAGCCCTTAAAATTGGATAGAACAAATACGTCTAAGTATTTCTAGAATCCAATATCCAATTTAGGATGATACATGTAATTTTGTTTCCATCAGTGTCTCATCGAAACGGTTGAAAAAAAAAGTTGTTTCTTTAGTTTGCTGAAAATGAATGATGCTGCTATTTCTTCCCAAGGTGTGTGTGTGCTTTCAACACACCTACACATCCAGTGTGTCTTTTGTGCCATCTGTGCTCGCATGTTAATCAGTCAAAATATATTTCTGTAGGTCCGAGTTGTATTTGACACCAACTGAAATGCACACTTCTGTGAATCAGAGCCCCCTGAATATGTAACAGCCATGCAATTATTGTTTCCCTTTTACTATTCTCTGCGTTACACAAGTTAGTAGACAAATGCTAACCACACATGAATATCAATCAGGTGCCATAAAAGAGCAGCTGCAATGCCTCATAAATGCTTTAATCCTGTTACTAGTGAAATGGCCATGACTTTCTTTCCTTCAGCTCCGAGTCATTTCAGATGGGAGAAATGGAAATTAATATTGCTCTTACCTTTGAAACCGGTGACTGCCAGTGGCGATTTTTATAGGAGAGAAATGCAGGGGTCTATAAAATTTTATTTACATGGAGATAATGATAGAGGGGATTCTTTTTAAAGCCATTTCCTCAGCATAAAGTAAATGCGTAAAGACCCTTTGCTTGATGAAAAAGAAATCAGCTTGAAATAAAGATATTGAAAGCTTTGCCACCTCTTGGTGATATATGACTAGAAGTGAGAGGCACTTTCTGAGAGCTTGCCAGGGAGATCATTAAACAGGGAGAAGAGCGTTTGAATTGGGAAAAAAAAAAAAGCAAATCTCAGTGCTCTCCAACTTTACTCATATGTGTGTTTTGCAAAGAGCTCTGTTTCCTGTGCTGGTTTGGGATTAATGAAGTACACTTTAATTAAATAATTGGTCAATACAGAAAGGGCTGCGCAATGAAAGCCTCAGCTGAATCATTGGACGGGGCATTGCCAAACTTACCCATCATGGATAAACAAAATGATTAGAACTTCCCATTGATTCTAAATAGATTTGAAAAGAAAAATCAACCCCAGTCCTGGGCTCTCTGGAATTTTGCTCCCGAGCCAAGGTAGCATCAGCTTGCCACCACTGCAAGTCTTCAAGAGAGCACAGAGGGGAGGGGTGAGGGGAACGCACCTGCTCAGCACTAGGAAGATCCCAGGGATCCAGCAAGAATGTGCCTCCCGAGATAGGCAATCTCCCTGTCTGCTCAGACTTTTTAGAAACCTAAAGTTCTAGAGCTTGTCTTTCCCTGTATTAGGCAGAGGTTTGTTCTCAGCCTCTGCAGAGCCTCTTCCTGGAATGCATTCATTTATGAGACTTGCGAGATGATCTGCTCCCTTTTTGTATTCAGAAAATTAGCTTTGTGGAGTGAGAATACAGGCACAGGTTTTCCCCTTTAAAGATCAACCTGTATTATTTATTAACCCTATTGTTTTGCTGATTATTGCTCAGAAATTGAATTTCCAAACAATAAGCCGAATCATTATGTGCAAAGTAATAAATGACCTTGAGAATCTGGCTGCATTTAAATGTATTTCTTTTGACAAGTCTCTTAATGCTTGGTGTCTTTGGTACACATTGCTGGGTCTGTGTCAGTGTTAATTAAATTGAGCTCTTTATGTTCCAGTTGCAGCACAGCTGCTTGTAGGTACACCTGAATGGAGAAGGATGCTGAATGCACTAACCTTTAAATTCCTTTGCAGTAATTGTTTAACCATCACTTGTCCCCTCCGCTGTTTTATAAAAGGACAAAACAGCAAGTGTCTGCATTGCATCTCGGTTTCTCCCATTAGCGAGGAGCAAGACAAAAAGGCTGAGGAGAAAGTGAGCCTGAGGGGAAAGAGGTAAAAAGGCTTTTCCCCTCATTCAAATGGGTTTGGCTATCAGATTTCTTGAGAGGTGGGGGTGGGGTGGGGAGTTGAAGGGAGCAGGAATAGGGCAGGGGGAGGAGGGGTGGAGGCAAGGAACTGAGGATTTGGTAAAGGATGGGGTCTGATCTATTGCAGTTCAAAGCTGATCAGGTCCATCATCAAGGAACTTGAGTGAGGGTGTTCACCACTTGGCAATTGCCTGCAGGAAATGGAAAGGGGATTGTTTTTTATTTCTTTCTATCACTTCTATTAAATTAGGACTTGCTTCTTATTTCACCCAGGAATTCCTTTGGGTTCCACGAAAGCTCCAGATTTGAGCATTTCCATGCTTTCTCTCCCATAGGCTCAACTTTCCCCATTCCACACCCTTGTTAAATGGTCACTTACAGTGAAAAATTCCAAATCCAAAGTGTAGAAGCCTTTTTTTAAGGGGGGGAGTGGGAGGTTACTATGTGTAATATAAAAAACTTTATAGCCTTCAGCTTGTTTTCATATGTAAAAAGCACAGGGAGAAACTCGATGATGTAATGCACCAGAATAAGAAGCTGGAGCGGAGATGGGGTGCAACCCTCTGGGGTGCTTAATGTTTATTAATCGATGCATGGTTTGGGAGGGCGTTAGCGATACATGCTGCCTTTTCTGTCACGTAGAATCGCTGAGTACTCCTATGGGCACCAAAAGAAATCAAGCAAGAAGAAAAAAATCAGTAAGAATGACATCCGCCTGGTACCCCGGGAGGTGGAGGAGACAGACAAGATGAACGTTGTCAGTTGCTCCTCCCTGACCTCATCCCTCAACTATTTCGACTACCACCAGCAGACCCTTCCTCTGGGCTGCCGCCGCTCTGAGAGCACTTTCCTGAATGTGGAGAACCAGAATACCCGCAATGCCAGCGCCAACCACATCTATCATCACTCTTTCAACAGCCAGGGCCCCCAGCAGCCAGACCTGATCATCAACGGCGTGCCTCTGCCCGAGGTGAGTGCAGCTAAATGGCTCTGTGGGGTCCTTCCAGACCTCTTTCCCAGGCTGCTTACTGAACCCCATCATCCTCTATGGTGGTACATTGCCTGACAGGGGTGGGGAGAACCTCTCTGACCAAACCCATTTGCACAGTCAGGGTTTTGCTACCAGCGCATCTTGGGACAAAGGGTAACTCAACATATTGGGCCTTTGTAGGCGTGGATGTTGGGAGTGGGAGCCTAAGGTCCAAGCTTTTGAAATACCCGTATGGTATTCTGGCATAGTATGAATTTGCTCCACCTGTTGTAAATACACATGCTTGCCAGCCTGTGGTACTCCTATTCCAGTTGAAGTGTCTTAGTGAGAATCAACAAGTAGTCTTAAATATGGATGAACCCTAGGATGCTTGGGGGCCAGTTTCCTAGTGTGAGAGTGATTCAGCTTCCTGAAGCACCCCCTTTTGCTTTTTATTTGGTCATATACATCCTTTGCTGAGAATATGGATGGGCTAGTTAAAGGAAGGCAAACAAAAACATAAAAAAAACTTGACCGTTTTTCAGTAGTTCTTATGGTGACATTTGACAAATGAGGAGGTTGAAACTGTCACTAATATGGAAATTTCGGGAATTAACCATGCATTTGAGTTAGCTGTTTCTCTTTATTGGGAATGAATGTTTTCAAATGGAAGCATTTTTTTTTTTTTTAAATAAAGACACTATGTGGTCTGGTGTTTGCTGGGTATTGAAATATTTCAGGGTGGTAGGGTAATAAGGTGGATGATGGCGGGTTGGTGGCTGGGTAAAAGGCTATAAATAACAGTTCTTGAGTTAATTTCATTTTTCTTTGACTTGCTTAAGTCCCTCTTTGGTTGGAAATTTGATGCACTGGGAGGCATATGCCCTCTTCCGGGCCACTAATGAAAGGAGTACTGTATACTCGGAGAGCACTTGACAACCGTTGTCTCCTTTGATCCTTACAGGCAGGTATTTTTATAGATTGCCCTTCAGTAGATGATGAAATGGAGGTCCAGACACACTAAGGGACTTGTTCAGACTCACACAGCAGAGAGGACTAGATTACAGGGCTCTATAATTCTGGCGAGTGCTGTTTCAGGGACACTTTCCAGCCTGAGAAGTAATTCAGCCTGCCATACCTGGGCTGGGATGCAGATAAAATAGCCTCATAGTCTTTGTATCAATTTCATAGGGCAAAGGGTTTTAGGACCACTTTCATTGACTGCTCCTCCTAGTTCCGGAAAAATATTTCTCATTGGAATTAGTGGAAGAAAAAAGCAGTGATTTGAATGAAAAGCTGATGATCTTCTTCCAGCAACAGAAACAACAATAGTGTCACTCTATAAATCTGTAAAGAAGGATTTATGGAAAACCCAGTATTAAGTTGGGTTGGCTCAGTTATAATTATGAATATCAGTGAATACTACTAGGAACTAGATCCTAGACTTTTTGCAGGACTACTTGTGGACTACCAAGAGTTTAGCAATGGAGAGGAGAGGTAGTGCTATGTAGTGGAATCAGATAGACTGAGATTTTGCATCTGGGGGACACGTCTTGCTATAGAATCCCTCTGAATTTCTGTTTCTTCATATACAATGGGCACATCTATCATGCAAGATTGGTCCAAGGAACAATATGACATGTAATGTAAGGGGTGTGACACATAGGTGGCCCCTGAATGATAGATCTCCTCATTAGACAATAATTGGAGAATGCTGTTGTCATAGCCTGCACACCTGAGTGTGACTCCCTAGGCACTTACAACCGAAGAGGAATTTAGGCTGGTTCTGTATAGATAATACCTACAAAGTGGTGTGGTTAGAGCACTCATACTGGACTCTTAAACAACGAAAGTGAAAAATGCCAAAGTGTGGGTTCAGGTGCTGCCTGCTGTTGCTTGAGGTGGACAGAAGCACTGAATCTTGAGGGCTTAGTGATTTTTATGCAGTCGATTCAAGGCACTAGAAAAAAGTAAGCCCTAGTGTCTAAGGGATGCTTGGAGAGGGCAGGAGATACATGACTGTGTTGGCATGGTTCACCTAAGATCTTGGTGTTCTTTCTAAGATTCTCCCATGGGCAGAATGAAACAAAGTATTGCTTCAGTTATTTAGAAAAGCCAATGGAAGTCTGAATTCTGATCCTATTTCTGACTCACAAAGCCAGATGCTCTCTCTATTTAACAAAATCACACAGATCTCATGTCTAGGTAGGGCTAGTCTGGGTCAAGACAGCACAGCATATTTTAGGAACAGTGTGTATGTCTAATATGCAGTCCTGGAGAGTTCAATTGATAAACCCATTCAAAAAGGGAAGAGACCCACTCATGGCAGAGAACAAGTCAAGTCATTTACCCTACATCTGTCACAAAGTCCTGCATGGGGAACATGATACTTTTTCCTTCTTTTCCCATACCAGAATCCCCTGAATGTGGACTAGGCACGATGCTTACAGTGAAATGTCTAAAAGCACAAGGATGATTGATTCATACATTCAACTAATACTGTTGAGTATCTATTCTTTGCAAGGCTCTTCTTTAGGCTCTGGTGTTAGAGAAATGAAAAAGGTGTTCTCTAATCTCAAGGAATGCACATTCTAAAGAAGCAGATTAGGAAATAGGTGATTTGCAGTGTGGAATGATAAATGCTACTATCAGGAACAATGGGATATTCTCCATTACTAGTACAGTAATATCCTAATATATTTCTTACCTTTTCTTTATACTTTTCTGATTAGGTAATTAATCCATCCAAGAAACCAACATTTATTAAGTAATTATAGCACGAAATGATAAGTGCTACAATGTGATAAATCTTAGATTCTGTGGAAATTTCTGTATTAAATCTTGTTAAGGCATGTATATTTTTCTCTATATTCTTTCATTAAACCATTCTTTTATTTGTTCACTAACTCAGCCTAGGAGCATCTATGGCATACTTAGAAGATGCCAGGCACTGTACAACTTGCTGAGGATACAGAAATAAAACACTTGATCCTTGACCCCAGGGAGCTATAGGGAGAGAGTCAAGTAAACAGGTCATTTCAATTCAGGGGAATATCTCTTTCCTGAGCACATGTTATATTCTTACTTGCCAGACTGGGACCAAAGGTCATGACACATTATGTTCCTCTGCTAGGCTACCTTGTGACAAACTCTCTCCTTTCATTAGCTGCGGAGTCAGTTGCAGGGTTTACTGGGCCATAGGATTACAGAGGAGTCAGAACTGCTTACCTCACAGAACTCCATCAAACTTTGAAGTTTATCACCATGCGTTAGATCAGATCAGCAAGCATTGTTTGAGTGTCTACCATGTGCTCAGCTGTGTGGCAGGTACCATGGGGATCCCAGATGAATATAAGATGTAGCATCTGCCTTCAGAGATCATAGTCTAGTTGGGATGCTAAGATCAGCCACATGATTTCCCTGTAAGCAACACAAAAAAGTTTCTAATCATGAGTCACTTTGCAGCCTCCTGCACTCCTACACCTCCTTCTTGGCAGCCCTGCCATCATTTATACATAGATTTACTGTTGAGCTCTCAAGGTTTGGTGCTGATGTGAGAGTAACTTTTGCATCAGTGTGCAGACCTAGACACATCTGAACATTCTTGGCTTTCGGAACTGAAGGGAACGTGACTTTAAATGCAGGTAGGAAGGTCAAGGTAAAGGGAAGGGAGCATTGGTCTAGAGAACTGGAACTCAGCCTTTAGAATTACAGAGACCATCTTGCCTGGAATTCTTGATAATCATTTACCTGCCCTCTGATGTTGGTCAGGAAATCAGCTGTGTGGATTTTGTGGTTTTGTATACAAATTTGAGGCAGGAACATGGAGGATGCTTTTGCTGTTTACACAAGACTTGTAGAATTAGTGATGTTGGGTATCTCAAGTATTTTAAATTGAAGGGTGAGATTTGCTTTCCTTGGCATCTTGGTTTATTTAGTCCATAAACTTAGAGTATATGTAAATTAATACATATGAGTGTGTGTGTGTGTGTGCACACGCATGTGGGTGTTAGGGGTGGGAAGAGAGTGAAGAGAGAGGAAAGGAGGTTGAAAAAAATAGAGAATGGAAAAGAGAGAGATAGTAGTTTTGTCAGTTTGCTAAGATTTTTCTAAAATTATTCCAGTTTTTTTTTTTTTTGAGGCTCCTCAGTATGGCTAATATTTTTTCTTCCAATCTTATGGAATGGAGGCATGCCTACTGGGTGCATCGGTATTAGTCCTTTGTACATCGGCATTCCTGCATTACCCTTTTTTTTTTTTTTTTTTTTTTTTTTTTTTTTTTTTTTTTTTTTTTTTTTTTGTCTTTTGTCTTTTTTTTTTTGTTGTTGTTGTTGCTATTTCTTGGGCCGCTCCTGCGGCATATGGAGGTTCCCAGGCGAGGGGTTGAATCGGAGCTGTAGCCACCGGCCTATGCCAGAGCCACAGCAACGCGGGATCCGAGCCGCGTCTGCAACCTACACCACAGCTCACGGCAACGCCGGATCGTTAACCCACTGAGCATAGGGCAGGGATCGAACCCGCAACCTCATGGTTCCTAGTCGGATTCGTTAACCACTGCGCCACGACGGGAACTCCTACCCTTTTTGACACCCAGGCTGTGGTCACTGTTGGAGAAGGAAAATACAATTCGTTTCTTCTGCTGGTAATGGAGACTTGGGTGGGACCTCTTCTTGCCTTCAGGGGGGATAAAATGGCCAAACACCCAGTCTCTGTTGAGGCATTTACAAAGTTTAGTTTTTTAATATTGAATGTTTCAGAGCTGACAGCTCTAAGGGAGTGACAAGGGGCAAGAGCTCCCAGATTTCTAGTCATAGGTGAATAGGGATTGCGATTTTGGTTTCAAACTCCATCTTGAGTTCTCACTCTTTTATTTTTCCTCCATTCACTAGCAAACTGGCATCTTTGATGTGAGACATCCTGAGGGTATGTGTATGCTCTTCTCTGGTCACTCACACAGCAGTTTCATAAGTAGCAGTGTAGGAGCAGTGGAAGGCTTTGCAGGACAAGGATGTATGTGGCAGACCAAACTTGAATGCTTCCAATTATCTTACCAAAACTCTTAATGCACGTTATCTGAGTGCAAATAATGAAACTAAAACATCAGTTAGGCTTTGAAGAAAATAAGAAAGAAATAGCTCAGCATGCTTTGGTCCCTCAAAAGAGTTTTAAAGTTAGGGATTTGCAATGATTTGAGTGAAAACTCTGAGCTAAGGAGCTAGAAGAGCAGCCAGAAACCTATTAGATGTCAGATTCAGAAGTCATTAGACAATTAATAGGTACAATGAGGCTGGTTTGGATGGCAAGTTAATGACACAGATCACCACCTCCAATTAAAACAAACCAACAAACCCTTCAGTGTGCATTTTTCCTTTTACTTCCCTTGTTACAACAGGGTCTTGGAACCATGTAAGTCTTATCCCTAAGGGTCAAAAGTATCCCTCAGGCTGCAGAAGGAAACAATGGAAAACAACACAGCCCACATCTTTTCAAGGCTTACTCAAGCTTTCTTTAAAAACAAAATCAAAGGCTCCACTTTTACTGAGAGACACTCGAGGACCACCCTACATTACATTTTCCTGCCCAGTTTCACATCTAGCCTAGGTAGCGCGTTTCCCAGTGGGGATCCGCTTGCAAGATGTGTTCCAGAATAAACTGTTCCTCTGTCGTCTCCATGCAACTGCTGCAGAACTGAGTTAGTTTACATTAGTATTTGCTAATTTATTATTATAATTCCTTATTGGCAATTAACTGGTTACCTTAGAGATCACCTCTCTCCCCATACACCTTCACTAAAGTTGAGCTCAGCCAGAGTGCTTGCTAATGATCCTGAGATTTCTCTCCCTAGGGTATGGGAGGCAGGACATTTTCCATAGAGGGCTTAGAGGCTTTGGAATTCCTCTTATCAGAGGACCACCAGTTCAGGGGCCTAGTAGCCCTACCTGGTTTTGCTCTGAGTGTCAGGCAGATTTATAAGGCAGGAGGAGCTGCAGACCTCTCCCTCCCTAACCTTGCCCTCGTCTTTGCTGTGGCTTTGGTATACTGTACACAGAGGCCAAGCTGTGGGGTTGGGGGGATTGCTTGTTAAGGGTTGGAAGACCAAAAAAGGATGAAGTTACCTCCTGGCAAAGCTG
Organism: Sus scrofa; assembly: GCF_054392235.1. NCBI lineage: Eukaryota > Metazoa > Chordata > Mammalia > Artiodactyla > Suidae > Sus > Sus scrofa. The sequence goes on along the minus strand of NC_139401.1, from coordinate 92,217,334 downwards.
GAGTCTTTCAGTTATGGTGCTGCAGTGGATCTGAGTCCACTTGGAGCTTGAGATGTTGACCCCTCTGCATGTGTATCTCAGCTTCCAGGGCTTAGGGGAGGCCAAGCTTGGCTAGACTGAATGTCTCAGATATGGATAAATGAAGCCATTTGTGCAAGAGGCCTGTGTTATGAGAGGCGGGAGGCTGGCTCTGGATCGGCCATTTTCCCCACTGAGAAGAGGCTTGATTTCTTGATGTGTGACTGGCTGGCCTTTAATGTGAGCCTCATTTACTTCGAACAATTGAGAGGTTTGAAGTGAAAGTCCCAGAGGATCAGTTGTTTGTAGAGGGAAATGCTCTTCAAGTTACATTTCCTCTTTGGCTGTTGTGTAGTTATGAGTGGTTTTTGTGTGGCCTGCATGGTGAGGTTCACCCTGCTTCCAGTGGGTGTACCCAGGCTGCTAGTGCCTCCTTGTGCCCCTGCCCCCCCCCCCCCCAGTGAACCAGGAGGAAAGTACTACAGCCTGGAGCTGGAGAACAGCCCTGCCAGCTCCAGGAACTTGGCCTCCCATAAGGAAATCACATTTGCTATCATTTACGGTTTTGCTTAAAAATATTGGCTGGGACTACACAGCTCCACAGCACTCCTGGAAAAGGTGTCAGAAGGGACCAGTATCTCTACTCTATAATCATGAAAATGGAGTTGCAGAGAAGACAAAGACTTGCCCAGGCATACATCATTTGGGGCCAAAATGGACTCATTTTGCTTGATAGCAGTTCTGCTGCAGCTTCAAAGTACTTTCTGTCAAGTAACAGAAAACCTGATTGGAATCCACAGGAGGACCTGTGACTATACCTTTGGCCTGTGATTGTGTTCCTGAAAAGTTGTGCAGCAAGGAAGTGTTTGTTTTATAAATTAGACCCCATGTTAACCACAGTGGTGGTGTTCCATATAGAAACCATGTGGTGGAGTCTTTCATAAAGGAAAGAACCCCTGTGTCATGTGAATAATCAGCTCCTTACTGATTTCCTTTGTAAGTCTGGATTTTTTACCTATCTTGTTTCCTTAAAGTGTAATTCTTCACCTTGGCAAGAATTAGAAAACCTTTGAAAGGTGGGCTAATTCATTATTCCCGTGGATTCTTACTGTTTAGCCTTCCTGGTTGAATCTCACTTCATTAAAAATGTAATTATGTAATATTTAAAATACATGGAGTCTAGAGAAGACAGATAATATCACCCAGATTTAACAAATGTTAACATTTCATATTTGCTCCAGATTTAAAAAAAATTAAATAAAAAGTTAACAGCTGTTGTCTTCCCATCCCATTCCTTTCTCTCCAGCCATTCTTTGTAAGTCTGTAGCTGGAAGAGCAGAAATCCCTCAGGAATATTTTTGGTGCTTTTTGTCTTAGCCTCTTGAGCACGCTTCAAAAAAGATGGTTCTTATTTTGCTGCCTCAGGTCCTGAAAACTCCCCAAGTCAATAAGGGTTTCCTCGATTGAGCAGAAGCCTGGGAATTATTTTGGAGAATGAAAGGGCTCTCTTAGACTTCCCTTAAATTCAGCCTTTGGGGAGGGAGAAACTTATTTTGGGGAAAGAAAAATTTGAGATTAAGCATTAGATTGACAGACAGACAGGTGTTAAGGGCAACTATTTTGCATTTTGAGCAGACCATTGGGGATTGAAGCAGGCAACAAACTTGATGGGAAGCCTGCATTCTCCTTGAGCTCAGTGTTCATGGACTAGCGCTGGGGCTTCTTCATGTCAGATGCTTAAGCACTGCCTTGATGTGCATAGTCTTCGGATGCTCCATTAAGTCTCTGAGTGCCAGTGTGGCCAGTTTTCAGCTTCTCCCACCAGGGCCCATCTGGTTGCTGTTCTGCGACAAGCTGCTCTCCCTGATTGCCACCAGCACTGGTCTTGGCAGTCTCTGCTTTCTGGATTATTTTTGCTCCTAAATCTGATTTCCAGAGCATGAAGGGCACCTCGTCTCAGATTTTATAGTTTGCTCTTCTTAACAACATGGACCCCTTATGCAAGCTGGTGGGGAGATAAATTCAGTCCAAAGGCTCTACCCTTTAGGGCAGTGTGTGTGTGTTGGGGGTGGGGTGGGGAGGTTATTATTTGCTTCTTTCACCCACTTATTCTGGTCTGAGGTGATGGAGCCTTTGTGAACTGGCCTGATTGTACACATGTCTATGAGCTTAGGCTCTCAGAACCCCTTCCTCAGCCTTGACCCTCTTCTGGTTGCCTCCCTGAGGAAATGCTTATAAGCATAGTCACAGCAGAGTATGATTCCCACCAACAGGGAACCCCAGAGACAGATCTCCTGGGGACTTTTTTTTTTTTTTTAAATGGCTGCTCCTCTATGGAAGTTCCCAGGCTAGGGGTCGAATCAGAGCCATAGCTGCTGGCCTATGCCACAGCCACAACAACTTGGGATCCAAGCCATGTCTGTGACCTACACTACAGCTCATGGCAACTCCAGATCCTTAACCCACTGAGCAAGGCCAGGGATTGAACCCTCATTCTCATGGATACTAGTCGGGTTTGTTACCTCTGAGCCACAATGGGAACTCCATGGAAATTATTTTTAATCATCGCCATGCATACATCCTAGCTTAAGAAAACCTTAGAGGGAGTTTCAACTCCTTTGAAATTATTTTCCGAGGCTCAGTTTCTCTTTTTGCCCTTTTTATGGGGAGGGCAGGGCATAATTCTGCTAAAAGTCTTCCTCTTTAATTCACTTGGCTCAAGTAAATCTGGTTAGGGCTGCCTATGTGTACGGGTGCTTTGCTAGAAAACCATATCTTTTCTAAGTGAGATGTATGAGTAGGGAGACTAGATCAGACTGCATTGATAGGGATTGACTTAACCTTTAAACACCTTCTTTTTTTTAAAAAAAAATAACTAAAGATGCCTGTAATCCAGCATTCGTTTTGAAACTTGACATGCTTGAGGGATGCAGGGCTCTGGAAATGCAGGGATAGGTAGAGGCATCTGGCTATAGGTAATGTTGAATGGCTTGTTGGAAGACTGATTTCCTTTTCTGAGCTGCCAGGCACAGAGGCCATGGTAAGGACACAGGCACGCTACACTGAGAAGACTGGCATTGACTCTGATCTTGCTGTCCTGGTCATTTCTTTAATTAGTACATTTCCATTTTCTCAAGTATAGACTTTTGAGTGATGAAGTATGCTAATGGCCGCATTTGTTCCTTAGAGCTTAGGGGAGAGAACATGATAGCATTAGTATTAAATAATGGGTTTTTCATAGTGAGATTTTGCCTGATTTTTTAATTGCAAAACAATTTATGATAGCTGTGGCTCTTTAGAAACAAATATCAAATGCTCCATATGAAACACCTATTTTCTGTGTGGCTTGTGAGCTTGCTAATGGGATGTGTGTCCTTACACTTCTAGGTCACTCCTTCTAATTTTGCCTCCACTGGTCATTCTTTAGAAATGGAAAAAGGCGTGTGCTTTGTTGCAATAAGAAATACAATAAGGAAATGCCTGAAATGGAAACAAAGTTAAATTGCTTTTGCACAAACTCTACATTGTGTAGTGGTCTGGTAGAGCAATGTCTTATGAAGTTGGTAAAGCCATACAGACCTTGGCACTGGGCATTTCTGGAATGGCATAAAGGGGCTTGGTCTTTGCACAGCTGATCATCTGGTACCCTCAAGAAATGATCATGGAAGGTGGAGAAAAAAATCTGGAACTGCTAAGGTTTGTGGTTTGTGCATGTGTCATATTTGGAGACATAGGGTCAAAAACTGTGTGTGACACTTGCAATGCCTTGCTTTCCTCACCCTATGAGCCTAGAAAACACTGGGACAGTTATTTCTAATGTGTATGTCACCACTAGTCACTCTGTGATAATCTGGAGATCTGTAATTCTGGGATGGGGAGGAGGTCATTAGCAAAACAGATGAAACAATTAAAAACCCCACAAAAGAAGAGCCTTAGTTTATTGAAATCTATTACTACTGAGGAAAGCAGACTCCAAGACATTGAGAATTCTGAAAAATCCAAAAAGATGCCAAACAGCACTTGTCCTGGAATAATTATATGAGGAGACTGGGTCAGGGGATCTCCAGGTTATCTTGAAGCTCTGAGTGTAATTCTTTGAATTTTGCAATATTGGTTTGAAGTTAGCATTCATATAACTGACTGCATTAAGGTTTGAGTCCCTGTGATGACAGTGGCGGCTCTGTAGGTAGTATTGGGGCTAAGGGAATTACCTATGACAGGTGACACAATAGGTACAGCTTTGACATAAAGGCAAGATATTCTGTGTCTAATATGAGTTGTATGTACATCAAAACTCAATAACCTTTCTATTCAAATGGGTCTTCTTGCCCATTGTGAGTTCTGTCATAATGGCAGCAATGAGTACACTAACCTTGCTTCAGTTGGTCTGTACTTGTTCTAGGGCTGAGTAGGAGACACACTTCTCTTGCTTGACAAGCTAGACCTTTCAGAAGAACACAAATTCACTTAAGTATAAATTATGTTGATTATCACACTACCTAAAAATTCACAGAGCTGTAAGTCACCAAGATCTCCTTTTTAAGTTAGGTATTCTTGAGAACTGTTTTGTATATCATGATAAATTATCTAACCTTTCATACTGTTGAAGGCCAACATTATGGAAATAAGCAGCTTTTTATTCCATTCTAAGGTCAGTCTAACCAAATTATGCAACTTCTAATGCAATTGCTTGAAGCTTCCATTTTGAAAGTTTTCTCATTTTAATACCTTGCAACCAAGATAAATATTTTTTCACTGCTATTCATGCTTAACAATATATTTCCATGGTTGTCATTCTTTTTCTGGCATTTGTTGGCACGAAAGGCAGTTCTCCATGGCTTTCTTGGCTCATTTTGCTGTTTGCTATAGATAATCAGCCAAAGGCCGGAATTCAATAAAAACATGAATTTTCGTTGTTGTTGTTATTTTTAATTTCAGGCCATAGGAAGCTAACTGAGCCCTACAGAATCAATATATATGGGGCACTTGGGGTTTTGCTTGAGAGCCAAAAATGAGGTAGATTTTCTTTTAAAGCAGATTTGATTCCAGAATTATGAAACTCAATGCATGTCGGAGGCTGTCGGATTGCATTCAGCAGGATTTGGGGCACTATCCGTAACAAAGCAATCTATTTCTTTCAGGGAGTAAACTGCTATTTCAGGGGAAGGAGAGGTTAGTAAAGGAGCTTTTGGGAAGCTCTGTTTTACTTTTAAGTCCCCTAAAGAATACTCTTCAGGGGTTCTGGAAGGCAGGGCCAATTCTGTGCATTTCCTTCTGTACAGTGTCAGGTGTTATTATGTTTGTTACTGATGAGTTTATGCAGTTTCTATGGTGGTTATTGTGCCCTGATCTTAAAGGGTATTCATTTATTCTAGGTAAAGCTTGGCCCTCTATGTGGATTGCTTCCAGACTTTAGTGAATGGACTTACTGTTTAGTTAGACTCTTTAAAAAATATTTTGGCTTGAAAATTTTCATCCATTCATCTATCCACCAAATATTTGTAGATCATCCTTTAATGATCAGCCCTGTCCTCAGCCCTGAAGCTTATAGAGGAAATATAAGCAGTGCTTACCCTCATAGCTTATATCGTAATTGAGGAGACAAGATGAGAAGTTAAACACATTTTTTAAAAAAATCAATGGGGAAAGTAAGGATTATTTACTAAGTGGTGCCATGTAATTGATTAACAATAGGAAAAATGTTTTTATTTCCCACTGTATGACGAAATAAATACTACATGGATTAAAGAGTTAAAACTTCAAGATGAAAACTGAAATAGTAAAATTATTAGAAGAAAAAAAATAAACACCCATCTAATCCTGAAATTGAAAAGGACTTCAGAAGCTTAAAATCGGTAGAAATGAATTCAAAGAAAAATACCAGAAGCTCTGACCATGTAAAATTTAGAAATGTCTGTATGCCCCCAAATATCAAAAGCTAAATAAAAAAATAAAGCATAAGCCAGAAAAATATTTTCAATTTATATAGCAAAGAACTTATATTTATTATTTCTACACTATACTTACTGTGTACTGGTCACTAACTATTCAAAGTGCTGGGGATACAAGAGTGAACAAAGCAAGGTGCCTATTCCCACTGAGTTTATATATATATATATATTTTATTTTATTTTTTTTTGTCTTTTTGCCTTTTCCAGGGCCGCTTCCACGGCATATGGAGGTTCCCAAGCTAGGGGTCGAATCGGAGCTTTAGCCACTGGCCTACACCAGAGCCACAGCAACTCAGGATCCGAGCCATGTCTGACCTACACCTCAGTTCACGGCAATGCCGGATCATTAACCCACTGAGCAAGGCCAGGGATTGAACCCTCAGCCTCATGGTTCCTAGTCAGATTTGTTAACCACTGAGCCACGACGGGAACTCGGTGAGTTTATATTTTTATAGGTATAGGCAAACAATAAACAAATACATGTTAGGTGGTGATATGGAGAAAAATAAGGAAGGGTAAAAGGCATATGTTCTGCCAGCAATGAAGATTCTCTGGCAGAAATGAAGGTTCTCTAGGAAGGTCAGGGAAGATAACTTGGACAAGGGGACATTTATGCAATACCCTTAAAATATAAAGAGCTCCTTCAAATAAGTAAGATAAATACTACAATATAAAAATTATGCAGAGGACACAAATAGGTAATTCATAAGGAAGCTGTATAATTTACCAGTATGTATGAAAGTATTTCAGTCTTAATAACTAAATAATAGCAGAGCAATGCCATTATTAACTTTTCATTATGAGTACTAAATATACTTATTAAAAAGTCAAGCAATACAAGAATGTATAAAATAGAAATGAAGTCTCCACAACTCTGTTCTCCCCAAGTCATTACCTCAGGGCATCCATAGACAATAATTTGATGTACAAGATGTAATTTTTTAACTTATTAAATTAGAAAAGATTAAAAAATATACTCTGCATTGGCAAAGGTGTTGTTATCATACATGGAGTATAATTGATAAAATTGAAATTAATATAATCTTTCTTGGGGTACACTTAATCAATACACATTAAAAGCCCTAAAGTATCTAGTATTTCTTCTTCTGGAAGCTATCCTGAGGAAACAGTTTTAGATTTACTTAGAAATTCATGTTCAGAAATGTTAATCTCAGCATAATTCATAGAAATAAAATATTAGAAATATCCTAAATATCATCAATATGTGAAGGACTAAATATATCATGGTACATATATTGTTAGAATACTATGGAGCCATTAAAATAATATTTTGAGGAATATTTAGTGACATAGGAAACTGCTCATATTATAACATACATTAATTGAAAAGAACAGTAAAAAACCCAGCGTGTATATAGATGTGTTCCAATTGTTTAAAAATATATATGCTTTAAAAAAACACCAGAAGGTAAATTACCAAAGCATTAACAGTTATCTCAGTTTCAGGAAATCAGGTGATTTTTTTAACTTTTTAAATACATTTTTCTAATTTCCCAAGTTTTCTACATTGGACATGTATTATTTTTGAGATGAGAAAGCAATTACTTAAAACATTAACTACTATACAACACAGTAAACATTAAGGTGGCATAGACAGGATTGTAGATTATTATGAGGAGGGACAGATTTGTTATGCTCTTCATTTTCATTTTTTCTATCAGATCATACATTCTAAATTTTTCTTCTTATTTTTCCTTTTTTGGAGGTCTCTCTTAGATGATAACAGGTACAAAGGTTTACATTTAAAAATAACCCTTTTCATGATAGTTTACCTTTTAAGTGTGAGAAATAATGTTATAAAAAATATTTTTCCTCCTTCCTTCTTCTTGCCCATATGTATACTCTTGCAAAAGTAAATTTATTTCACCAGTGTTAGACATCTGGTTTACAAATTTTATTTTTAGAATGAGAGATTTTGAAATAGTAACATTTAACTTTAATCAGTACAGATTTTTAATACTATAAAAATGATATAGGCTTTTTCTAAGGGCAAGTTTTGGCAAAATATAATTTTTTCAGTGCCATTTTCAAGACCATATAGCGAATTTGAGGGAGAACCTTTTTGTACTCTTCAATATTTGATTTCATATTTGGGCTTCTTGGCTCTGAGGCATAGGATAGCCCCAACAATTTGGAACAATAAAAAGGAGGGAATTAATGAGTTGGCGGTAATTGAGATATTCAAAATTTCAAATTCATGTCCTGGCTATTGTGAATAGGGCTGCAATGAACATGCGGGTGCATGTGTCTCTTTTAAGTAGAGTTTTGTCCGGATAGATGCCCAAGAGTGAGATTGCGGGGTCATATGGAAGTTCTATGTGTAGATTTCTAAGGTATCTCCAAACTGTTCTCCATAGTGACTGTACCAGTTGACATTCCCACCAACAGTGCAGGAGGGTTCCCTTTTCTCCACAGCCCCTCCAGCACTTGTTGTTTGTGGATTTATTAATGATGGCCATTCTGACTGGTGTGAGGTGGTATCTCATGGTAGTTTTGATTGGCATTTCTCTTATAATCAGCGATGTTGAGCATTTTTTCATGTGTTTGCTGGCCATCTGTATATCTTCTTTGGAGAAATGTCTATTCAGGTCTTTTGCCCATTTTTCCATTGATTGATTGGTTTTTTTGCTGTTGAGTTGTCTAAGTTGTTTATATATTCTAGAGATTAAGCCCTTGTCAGATGCATCATTTGAAACTATTTTCTCCCATTCTGTAAGTTGTCTTTTTGTTTTCTTTTGGGTTTCCTTTGCTGTGGAAAAGCTTTTCAGTTTGATGAGGTCCCATGGGTTTATTTTTGCTCTAATTTCTATTGCTTTGGGAGACTGACCTGAGAAAATATTCATGATGTTGATGTCAGAGTGTTTCCCAAATGTCCATCAACATAGGATTGGATTTGGAAGATGTGGTATGTATACACAATGGAATACTACTCAGCCATAAAAAAGAATAACATAATGCCATTTGCAGCAACATGGATGGAACTAGAGAATCTCATACTGAGTGAAATGAGCCGGAAAGACAAAGACAAATACCATATGCTATCACTTATAACTGGAATCTAATATCCAGCACAAATGAACATCTCCTCAGAAAAGAAAATCATGGACTTGGAGAAGAGACTTGTGGTTGCCTGATGGGAGGGGGAGGGAGTGGGAGGGATTGGGAGCTTGGGCTTATCAGACACAACTTAGAATAGATTTACAAGGAGATCCTGCTGAATAGCATTGAGAACTATGTCTAGATACTCATGTCGCAACAGAAGAAAGGGTGGGGAAAAAAATGTAATTGTAATGTATACATGTAAGGACAACTTGATCCCCTTGCTGTACAGTTGGAAAAAAAAATTCAGCTTTGACTAAATGTACTATTTTTTTCCAAAAAAATTGAAGTGAATTCAATCCTTTTAAAGAAAGGCACGTTTATTTAATTGCCTCCCCATCTAGTAGCCTAACTTTAAGTAGCATGAATATAACAAAACCCATCATCCATTGGGATAACTTTAAAATGATGGCTGTGTAAACTCTCACATACCAAGTATTGCACCTAAATGTAAACTGACTATTCAGTGGCCTTGTGTATATATCAGAACTATTTAGATATTGTAAAGAAAATTCTCATTACAAACAAACATGCTTCACCCACTCCAACCCCATAGCTAATAGATGAGAATGTCATCTGTACAATGTCACCTGATTGTAGATGAAGTGTGTGCCTGCTACAGGAAAACATCTGCAGCCTGATTCTGTAGTCTGTCCCTTGGATAAATGGAGACAATGGATTTCAGTAGGATTGTATCTCTTATATGTGCAGTCATTTAACTAGATGTGTTTCAATTTGGATTATGTGTCTTTTACATTATAACATGCAGTATTCGATAGAGAAAAATAGCTGCTTCTTTGTTTGTGACTGTGGGCCCAGGAAGAAGGAACTAATAAATAAAGGAAATTAAAGGAAACACCATTACTTTCCTCCCAGCACCCAACTCCTATCTTAGATCTTTAATGTAAAAGTCCTCATTTAAAGAAATAGTGACAATGCTTGGAACTTGATTATGAAGCAACTTAAGAAAAGATTCACATTTTCCCTTCCTATGGTTTAAAGATGAGATTGTTTGAATTAGAATTTCCAGGAAATTAAAATATTTAATTGATTTAAAGCCAGGATTTGAAAGAAGTTAATGTGATAAAGCAGAGTGTTCTAGCTGAAAAAATAAAATGTAATACTATGTAAATTCATATCACTACTAGAGTGAGTGTGCAACTCCGGAAGGTGATAAGATTGAAAGCAAGGGATTTTGTTTATTAAATTTCGAGACCATTGGCAGTTGCCAGTCAGTGGAGGCCAGTCAGTGGAGGTATGGTGCTGGCTTTGAGGAAGGCCCTACTAAATACATGCTGCTGCCTACTATGTATGTGATGGTCTGATTCTGAACTTGCTTATAGTCCTGGGTAGGTCTAAAGACCTTGAAGTTCTCTCTGCTGCCTTCTACTCTACAGAGCTGTTGTTGCCTAGGACCCAAGAACAGAATTGGTTAGACTTTGTGACTGAAAATTTCTTATTTACTAGTGCCATTATGAGGTAGATTGAACCATTTAAGGAGATGTAGACACACCCCCACAACAAATGGTAATCACATGAGTTAGTTTCTTTAAAGACACATCTGTTAATGGCCTGAGTGAATTCAGTATACTATCCAACTTTCACTCGACAATTATTGCTCTCTGGGGAAAAGTAGGCTGGGTCCTGGTGTCTTTTTTATTATTGTTTTTTATTGGTTACTCATTACAAAATCAATTCATTTTCATTGTGAAAACAATGAAATATTTGAGGAAGATGGAAAATCATCCATAATTCCACCACTCACCCACAACCACCATTAACTTTCTGGTCAGTCAGTGCCTGACACAAAATAAATGCTCAATAAGATTTAACGAATTAATGAAAAAAATTGCACATTTTTACTGTTTTAAAATTGAGCTCATTCTCAAGCTTTACTTGAGCTCATTCTGTTTCTTTTCCCATTTTTACATTAAAGTTTTTTCTATATTATTAGAAAATATTTATAAGCAAGATTTTTTTAGTGCTTGAATTGTAGCCTGTTCTGTGGATAGGATTGATTTTACTCAAACAACCTTTAATGTTGATCTTTTAAGTTATTTAACTTTTTGTCATATTATAAATAATGCTATGATTAATATCCTTATACATAAATCTCATTGTGATCTCTGAATTTTTCCTTAGAATAAATTCCCTCAAAGTGGAATTGTTTTACCTGAAGGCTTACATCTTTTTAAGACAGCTGATGTATATTTCCCCGAGAAACCTACCAATGTAGAGTCCTACCAGCAGTATATAAGAACCTATTTCACTGTATTCACAAAGCGTTATTATAATTTTAAATATCATCACCAATCTGATGAGGCCAAAGGGAAACAGATAGTCTCATATATTGTTGTTGAGCATATACATTTATACCAGACCCAAGGAAGACAATTTGACAGTGTTCTTCAAAATTGCAAATGCATATACTCTTTGACCCAGCAGTTATGTTTTTAGGGTATTCATCTTATAGATAGGCTTGACCACATCCAAAATCATGTAACTACAAGGCTATTCATTGATGTATTATTTGATATAGCAAAACTTAAAACAACATAATGTGAAGCAGTATAACCTTTTCAAAAGTGAATGTTTTATATATTGATATGGAAAGATTCTAAATATATAGTTAACTAAACAAAGGAAGATTCAGGAAGATATGTAAGCACACTATCATTTATGTGAAAAAGAGGAGAAAAAGAAAATATGCATTTTAATTGTTTTATGTATACATGAACTTGTACGATATGATAAACAGGAAATAGAGTGGGCACATGTTGGGAAAATAGCAAATGAGAGCATGGGAATGGGAGAGAGACTTATAGTTCCATAGATGAAAATGGATACCTAATTTCAGTTTAAATTTGTATTTCTTTGGTTTTTTTTGAAAAAAGCTCTTATTTCATTTGTTGCAAAGACTTTTTTTTTCAGTGTGTTGTATGACTTTAATTCTGTTTATGCTTATTTTTTATTTATAGTGTTTTGGAATCATTATATAGAAAAATATATCAGTCTTTTACTCTGTGATATCTTTTGTTGCTTTTAAACTATGAAACTTTCTCCCAACCTGAAGATTATATATCTATATATATACATATATACAGTCATCCCTCAGTATCTGTGGGAGATTGTTTCTGTGGATGCTCAGGTCTCTTATATAAAATGTCCTAGTATTTGCATATAGCGTACACATCTTCCCGTATACTTAAATCATCTCTGGATTACTTATAATATGTAATATGAGTAAATGCCATGTAAATAGTTGCCAGTATGTGGCAAATTCAAAGTTTGTTTTTGGGAAATTTCTGGATTTTTTTTCAAATATTTTTGATCTGGGGTTGGTTGAATATGTATATATATACATATAGCTCACATTTTCCCTAGTATTCTTATGAATTCATTTTATTTTATTTTTTTATTTTTATTTTTTTGACTTTTTTATTACTCAATGAATTCATTACATTTATAGTTGTACAGTGATCATCACAATCCAATTTTATAGGATTTCCATCCCACAACACCAGTGCAATCCCCCACCCCCTGAACTGTCTCCTTTAGAAACCATAAATTTTTCAAAGTCTGTGAGTCAGTATCTGTTCTGCAAAGACGTTCATTCTGTCCTCTGTTCAGATTTCACATGTCAGTGATAGCGTTTGATGTTGGTGTCTCATTGTCTCATTGACTTAACTTAGCATGATAATTTCTAGGTCCATACATGTGGCTAAAAATGCTGGTATTTTGTTCCTTTTAATGGCTGAGTCATATTCCAGTGTGTATATGTACCACATCTTTTTGATCTACGCCTCTGTTGATGCACATTTAGGTTGTTTCCATGTCTTGTCTACGGTAAATAGTGCTACAAAGAACATTGGAGTACATGTGTCTTTTCGAGTCATGGTTTTCTCTGGATAGATGCCCAGGAGTGGGATTGCTGGATCCAAGGTAGTTCTATTTTTAGTTTTCTGAGGACTTTCTACACTGTTTTCCACAGTGGTTGCACCCCTTTACAATCCCACCAAGAGTGTCATAGGGTTCCTTTTTCTCCACACCCTCTCCAGCACTTAATGGTTTGTAGACTTTTTGATGATGGCCATTCTGGCTGGTGCAAGGTGGTACCTCAGAGTGGTTTTGATTTGCATTTCTCTAATGATGAGTGATGCTGAACATCTTTTCATGTGCTTGTTGGCCATCTGTTTGTCTTCTTAGGAGAACTGTCTCTTTAGATTTTCTGCCCATTCCTTGATGGGGTTGTTTGACTTTTGGTATTGAGTGGTAGGAGGTGTTTATAAATTCTGGAGATTAATCCCTTGTCAGTCAATTCATTTGCAAAGATTTTTCTCCCATTCTGTGTGCTGTCTTTTCATTTTGTTTAGGGTTTCCTTTGCTGTGCAGAAACTTTTAAGTTTAATTACATCCCATTTGTTTATTTTTGTTTTTACCGCCAGTACTCTAAGAGGTGGATCTGAGAAGATGTTGCTATCGGTTATGTGTTTATGTCAGAGGGTGTTTGGCCTATGTTTTCCTCTAAGAGTTTTATAGTGTCTGGTCTTATATCTAGGTCTTTCATCCTTTTGGTGTTTATTTTTGTGTGTGGTGTTAGGGAGTGTTCTAGTTTCATTCTTTTCCATGTGGCTGTCCAGTTTTCCCAGCACCACTTATTGAATAGGCTGTCTTTTTCTCCATTGTATATTCTTGCCTCCTTTGTCATAGATTAGCTGACTGTAGGTGCATGGGTTGAATTCTGGGCTTTCTATCCTGTTCCACTGATCTATATGTCTGTCTTTGTGCCAGTACCACATGGTTTTCAGGATTGTTGCTTGTAGTGTAGTCTGAAGTCCAGGAGCCTGATTCCTCCAGCTCCATTTTTCTTTTTCAGGATGTCTTTGGCTATTCTGGGTCTTCTGAGCTTCCAAACAAACTTGAAAATATTTTGTTCGAGTTCTGTGAAAAATGTCCTTGGTACTTTGAGAGCGATTGCATTGAATCTGTAGATTGCCTTGGGTAGTACAGTCATTTTGATAGTATTGACTCTTCCAATCCAAGAGCATGGTATGTCTTTCCATCTGTTTGTGTCGTCTTTGATTTCCTTCATCAGTGTCTTATAGTTTTCAGAGTACAGGTCTTTTGTCTCTTTAGGTAGGTTTACTCCTGGGTATTTTATTCTTTTGGATGCAGTGGTAAATGGAATTACTTCCCTAATTTCTCTTTCTGATCTTTCATTATTAGTATAGAGAAATGCAGCTGATTTCTGTGTAGTAATTTTGTATCCTGCGACTTTGCCAAATTCATGGATGAGCTCTAACAGTTTTCTGGTAGAGTCTTTAGGATTCTCTAGGTATAGGATCATGTCATCAGGGAATAGTGATAGTTTTACTTCTTCCTTTCCAATTTGGATTCCTTTGATCTCTTTCATTTCTCTAATTGCTGTGGCTAGGACTTCCAAAACTATGCTGAATAGTAGTGGCGAGATCGGACATCCTTGTCTTGTTCCTGATCTCAGTGGGAATTCTTTCAGCTTTGCACCATTGAGAATGATGTTAGCTCTGGGTTTGTCATATATGGCCTTGATTATGTTGAGGTAGGTTCCCTCTATGTCCACTTTCTGAAGGGTTTTGATCAGAAATGGGTGTTGGATTTTGTCAAAGGCTTTTTCTGAGTCTATTGAGAGGATCATATGGTTTTTATTCTTCACTTTGTTAATGTGGTGTATCACACTGATTGATTTGCAGATATTGAAGAATCCTTGCATCTGTGGGATAAATCCCACTTTATTATGATGTACAATCCTTTTTTTTTTTTTTTTTTTTTTTTTTTTGTCTTTTTGCTATTTCTTGGGCTGCTCCCGCGGCATATGGAAGTTCCCAGGCTAGGGGTCGAATCGGAGCCGTAGCCACCGGCCTACGCCAGAGCCACAGCAACGCGGGATCCGAGCCGCGTCTGCAACCTACACCACAGCTCACGGCAACGCCGGATCGTTAACCCACTGAGCAAGGGCAGGGACTCAACCCGCAACCTCATGGTTCCTAGTCGGATTCGTTAACCACTGCGCCACGACGGGAACTCCCAATCCTTTTAATGTATTGTTGGATGCGGTTTGCTAGTATTTTGTTGAGGATTTTTGCATCAATGTTCATCAGTGAAATTGGCCTGTAGTTTTCTTTTTGTGTGGTATCTTTGTCTGATTTTGGTATCAGGGTGATGGTGGCCTCATAGAATTGTTTGGGAGTGCCCTTCCTCTGTGATTTTTTGGAATAGTTTCAGAAGGATAGATGTTAGCTCGTCTCTAAATGTGTGATAGAATTTGCCTGTGAAGCCATCTGGTCCTGGACTTTTGTTTGTTGGAAGTTTTTAAATCACAGTTTCCATTTCAGTTCTTGTGATTGGTCTCTTCATCTTTTCTATTTCATCTTGGTTTAGTCTTGGAAGATTGTACTTTTCTAAGAATTTGTCCATTTCTTCTAGGTTTTATGTTTTATTGGCATATAGTTTCATGTAGTAGTCTCTTATGATCCTTTGTATTTCTGTGATGTCCATTGTTATTTCTCATTTTTCATTTCCAATTTTATTGATTTGTGTCCTCTCCCTTTTTTTCTTGATAAGTCTGGCTAAGGGTTTATCAATTTTGTTGATCTTTTCAAAGAACCAGCTTTTCTTTTCATTGATCTCTTCTATGGTTTTCTTTGTTTCTATTTCATTGATTTCTGCTCTGATCTTTATGATTTCTTTCCTTCTACTAACTTTAGGTCTTGTCTGTTCTTCTCTCTTTAACTGCTTTAGATGTAAAGTTAGCTTGTTTATTTGAGCTTTTTCTTGTCTCCTGAGGTGGGCTTGTATTGCTATAAACTTTCCTCTTAGAACAACTTTTGCTGCATCCCATAGGATTTGGTTTTCCTATCTTTGTTATCATTTGCTTCTAGGTATTTTTTAATTTCCTCTTTGACTTCTTCAGTGACCCATTGGTTGTTTAGTAGCATGTTGTTTAGTCTCCACATGTTTGTGTCTTTTGCAGTTTTTTTCTTGTTGTTGATATAATCCAGTTGTATAGAGTTATGGTTGGAAAAGATGCTTGACATTATTGCAATTTTCTTAAAGTTACTGAGGTTGATTTGCAGCCCAGGAAGTGATCAGTCTTAGAGAATGTTCCATTTGTGCTTGAGAAGAATGTGTATTCTGTTGCTTTTGGATGGAATGTCCTATAAATATCTATTAAGTCCACCTGGTTTAATGCTTCATTCAGGACCTGTGTTTTCCTATTGATTTTCTGTCTGGATGATCTGTCCATTGCTGTAAGTGGGGTGTTAATATCCCCCACTATGATTGTGATATTGTCGATTTCTCCTTTGAAGGTTGTTAGTTATTGCCTCATATATTGTGGTGAACCTATTTTGGGTGCGTAGATACTTAAAATTGTTATATCTTCTTCTTGGATTGATCCTTTGCTCATTAGGTAATGAGCTTCTTTGTCTCTTAAAATATTCTTCATTTTAAAGTCTATTTTGTCTGATATGAGTATTGCTACTCCAGATTTCTTTTGATTCCCATTTGCATGGAATATTTTCTTCCATCCTCTCACTTTGAATTTGTATGTGTCCCCAGAAGTGAAGTGGGTCTCTTGAGGACAGCATATATATGGGTCTTGTTATTGTATCCATTCAGCCAGTCTATGTCTTTTGGTTGGGGCGTTTAGTCCATTAACATTTAAGGTAATTATTGATATGGATGTTCTTATTGCCATTATATTCATTGCTTTGGATTTGTATTTGTTGCTCTTTTTTCTTCCCTTCTTCTCTTGTTCTCTCCTCTTGTGGTTTGATGAGTATCTTTAATGTTGTATTTGCATTGATTTTTCTTATTTGTTTGTGTATCAATTGTAGATTTTTGGTTTGCACTTATTCTGAAGTTTTGATATGAGTCTATATGTATATGAGATTGTTTTAAGTTGTTGTTCTCTTAATTGCAAGTGCATCTCCAGTGTCCTGCATTTGTACCCTCCTCTTCTCACGATTTCTGATTTTGGTGGCATAATTGTGCCTGGATGATTTTGTATCTTTACTGTATATATACCTTTGCTGGTGAGCCTTGTCATTTGTGGAATTTTTGTTTTCCAGTTGCAGTCTAGAGAATATCCTTTAGTATTTGTCATAAAGCTGGTTTAGTGTTGCTGAATTCTCTTAGCTTTTGCTTGTCTGTGAAGCTTTTGATTTCTCCTTCATATCTGAATGAGAGCCTTGCTGGGTAAAGTAATCTTGGTTGGAGGTTTTGTGCTTTCATCATGTTGTATATCATGCCACGCCCTTCTGGCCTGCAGAGTTTCTGCTGAAAAATCTTCCAATAACCTTATTGAAGTTCCCTTGTTTGTTACTTGTTTTTTTCCTAGCTGCTTTCAAGGTTTTCTCTTTGTCTTTAATTTTGGTCAGTTGGATTAATATGTGTCTCGGGGTGTTCCTCTGGGGTTTATTTTATATGGTATTCGTTGTGCTTCCTGGATTTGAGTGAGTGGCTCCTTTTCCATGTTAGGAAGTTTTTGGCTATTATCTCTTTGATTATTTTTTTCTGTCCCCTTTTCTCTCTCTCTTCTCCTTCTGGCACCCCTATAATTCGGATGTTGGTGTGTTTAACGTTGTCCCAGAGTTCTCTGAGACTCTCTTCATTTCTTTTCAGTCTTTTTTCTCTTTTCTGTTCCATATCTGTAATTTCTGCTAATCTGTCTTTCACCTCACTTATTCATTTTTCTGCCCCCTGTATTCTGCTGTTGACTGCCTCTAGTGAATTTTTAATTTCAGTTATTGTATTTTGCATCTCTTCTGGTTTAAGTTTTATATCTTGTATCTATTTGGTCAGTGTTTCCTATAAATTATCCATCCTGCCTCCAGTTTATTTCTAATGTCTTGCATCCTCTTCAGCATCAACAGTCTAAATTCTTTTTCCTGCAGGCTGAGAATCTCCTGATCACTTACCTGTTTTTCTGTTTTTTTTTCTCCCTCACCTGAGTTATAGTTCTCTGTCTTTTCATTTTTTTTTTGTATTTCATGATGTGTACTTTATTTTTTTTTATAATTTTTTTTATTTTCCCACTGTACAGCAAGGGGGTCAGGTTATCCTTACATGTATACATTACAATTACATTTTTCCCCCTCCCTTTCTTCTGTTGCAACATGAGTATCTAGACATAGTTCTCAATGCTATTCAGCAGGATCTCCTTGTAAATCTATTCTAAATTGTGTCTGATAAGCCCAAGCTCCCAATCCCTCTCACTCCCTCCCCCTCCCATCAGGCAGCCACAAATCTTTTCTCCAAGTCCATGATTTTCCTTTCTGAGGAGATGTTCATTTGTGCTGGCTATTAGATTCCAGTTATAAGTGATATCATATGGTATTTGTCTTTGTCTTTCTGGCTCATTTCACTCAGTATGAGACTCTCTAGTTCCATCCATGTTGCTGCAAATGGCATTATGTCATTCTTTTTTATGGCTGAGTAGTATTCCATTGTGTATATATACCACTCTTCCGAATGGCATTATGAAACTAGAACACATCATCTGTCGATGGACATTTGGGTTGTTTCCACGTCGTGGCTATTGTGAATAGGGCTGCAATGAACATGCGGGTGCATGTGTCTCTTATAAGTAGAGTTTTGTCCGGATAGATGCCCAAGAGTGGGATTGTGGGGTCATATGGAAGTTCTATGTATAGATTTCTAAGGTATCTCCAAACTGTTCTCCATAGTGACTGTACCAGTTGACATTCCCACCAACAGTGCAGGAGGGTTCCCTTTTCTCCACAGCCCCTCCAGCACTTGTTATTTGTGGATTTATTAATGATGGCCATTCTGACTGGTGTGAGGTGGTATCTCATGGTAGTTTTGATTGGCATTTCTCTTATAATCAGCGATGTTGAGCATTTTTTCATGTGTTTGCTGGCCATCTGTATATCTTCTTTGGAGAAATGTCTATTCAGGTCTTTTGCCCATTTTTCCATTGATTGATTGGTTTTTTTGCTGTTGAGTTGTCTAAGTTGTTTATATATTCTAGAGATTAAGCCCTTGTCAGTTGCATCATTTGAAACTATTTTCTCCCATTCTGTAAGTTGTCTTTTTGTTTTCTTTTGGGTTTCCTTTGCTGTGGAAAAGCTTTTCAGTTTGATGAGGTCCCATGTGTTTATTTTTGCTCTAATTTCTATTGCTTTGGGAGACTGACCTGAGAAAATATTCATAATGTTGATGTCAGACAGTGTTTTGCCTATGTTTTCTTCTAGGAGTTTGATGGTGTCCTGTCATATATTTAAGTCTTTCAGTCATTTTGAGTTTATTTTTGTGCATGGTGTGAGGGTGTGTTCTAGTTTCATTGCTTTGCATGCAGCTGTCCAGGTTTCCCAGCAATGCTTGCTGAATAGACTTTCTTTTTGCCATTTCATGTTCTTGCCTCCCTTGTCAAAGATTAATGGACCATAGGTGTCAGGGTTTATTTCCGGATTCTCGATTCTGTTCCATTGGTCTGTCTGTCTGTTTTGATACCAGTACCACACTGTTTTGATGACTGTGGCTTTGTAGTATTACTTGAAGTCTGGGAGCGTGATGCCTCCTGCTTGGTTTTTGTTTCTCAGGATTGCTTTGGCGATTCTGGGTCTTTTGTGGTTCCATAGAAATGTTTGGATTGTTTGTTCTAGTTCTGTGAAAAATGTCCTGGGTAATTTGATAGGGACTGCATTGAATCTGCACTGATTGCTTTGGGTAGTAAGGCCATTTTTACAATATTGATTTTCCCAATCCAGGAACATGGAATATCTTTCCATTTCTTTCCATCTTCTTTGATTTCTTTGATTAAAGTTTTATAGTTCTCGGCATATAGGTCCTTTACCTCCTTGGTCAGGTGTATTCCGAGGTATTTGATTTTGTGAGGTACAATTTTAAAAGGTATCGTATTTTTGTATTCCTTTTCTAATATTTCATTGCTGGTATACAGAAATGCAACTGACTTCTGAATGTTAATCTTATATCCTGCTACTTTGCTGAATTTATTAATCAGTTCAAGTAGTTTTGGGGTTGAGTCCTTAGGGTTTTCTATGTATAGTATCATGTCATCTGCATACAGTAACAGTTTGATCTCTTCTCTTCCTATATAGATGCCTTTTATTTCTTTTGTTTGTCTAATTGCTGTGGCTAGGACTTCCAAAACTATGTTGAAGAGCAGTGGTGAGAGTGGGCATCCCTGTCTTGTTCCAGATTTGAGGGAGAAGGCTTTCAGTTTTTCCCCATTGAGGATTATATTTGCTGTGGGTTTATCATAAATGGCTTTGATTATATTCAGGAATGTTCCCTCTATACCCAGTTTGGCGAGGGTCTTGATCATGAATGGATGTTGGACTTTGTCAAATGCTTTTTCTGTGTCTATTAAGATGATCATATGATTTTTGACTTTTTTTTTGTTAATGTGGTGTATGATGCTGATTGATTTGCATATGTTGAACCATCCTTGTGAACCTGGGATGAACCCAACCTGGTCATGGTGTATAATTTTTTTGGTATGTTGTTGGATTCGATTGGCTAAGATTTTGTTGAGAATTTTTGCATCTATATTCATCAATGATATTGGGCGATAGTTTTCTTTTGTGCTGGTATCTCTGTCTGGTTTTGGAATGAGGGTGATGGTGGCCTCATAGAATGTCTTTGGGTGTGTTCCTTCTTCTTCAACCTTTTGAAAGAGTTTCAGGAGGATGGGCACCAATTCCTCTTTATATGTTTGATAGAATTCACCTGTGAAGCTATCTGGTCCTGGACTTTTATTTGTAGGGAATGATTTTATGACCTCTTCAATTTCATTTCTAGTGATCGGTCTGTTCAGTTGGTCTGTTTCTACTTGATTCAGTTTTGGCAGGCTGTAAGATTCTAGAAAATTGTCCATTTCTTTCCAGATTGTCAAACTTGTTGCCGTATAGTTGTTCATAGTATTCTCTTATGGTTTTTTGTATTTCTGCTGTATCCGTTGTGATTTCTCCTTTTTCATTTATAATTTTGGTTATTTGGGTTCTTTCTCTCCTCTTTTTTAGTGAGTCTGGCCAGGGGTTTGTCAATTTTGTTTACCTTTTCAGTGAACCAGCTCTTGGTTTTATTAATTTTCTCTATTGTTTTTTGAGTCTCTATTTTATTGATTTCCTCTTTGATGTTTATAATTTCCTTCCTTCTGCTGACTTTAGGACTTTTTTGTTCTTCTTTTTCTAATTCGTTTAGGTGGAGGGTTAAGTTGTCAATTTGGGATCTTTCTTCTTTTTTGAGAAAGGCCTGTATTGCTATAAATTTCCCTCTGAGCACTGCTTTCGCAGCATCCCATAGATTTTGAGAGGTTGTGTCTTCATTATCATTTGTTTCAAGGTAGTTTTTAATTTCCTTCTTGATTTCCTCATTGACCCATGGGTTTTTTAGTAGCATGTTGTTTAGTCTCCATGTAGTAGGTTTTTTCTCTTTCCTTTTTCCATGGTTGATTTCTAATTTCATGACATTGTGGTCAGAGAAGATACTTGAGATAATTTCTATGCTCCTAAATTTATTGAGATTCGCTTTGTGTCCCAATATGTGGTCGATTCTTGAGAATGTTCCATGAGCATTTGAGAAGAATGTGTATTCTGATTTTTTTGGATGTAGTGTCCTGAAGATATCAATTAAGTCTAACTTTTCTATTGTTTCCTTTAGGATCTCTGTTGCTTTATTGGTTTTCTGTCTAGAGGATCTGTGCATTGATGTGAGGGGGGTATTAAGGTCTCCTACTATGATTGTATTCTCATCAATATCTCCCTTTATGTCTGTTAATATTTGTTGTATGTATCTGGGTGCTCCTATATTTGGGGCATATATGTTGACGATAGTAACATCCTCTCCTTGGATGGATCCCTTAATCATTAAATAGTGTCCTTCTTTGTCTTTCTTTATGTCTTTTGTTTTAAAGTCTATTTTGTCTGATATGAGCGTTGCGACTCCTGCTTTTCTGTCATGTCAATTGGCGTGAAATATTTTTCCCCACCCTTTCACTTTCAATCTATATGTATCTTTTGTCCTAAGGTGAGTTTCTTGTAGGCAGCATATTGAAGGTTTTTGCCTTTTTATCCACTCAGCCACTCTGTGTCTTTTGATTGGGGCATTCAGTCCATTGACATTTAAGGTGCGAATTGATAGATGATTATTTATTGCCATTTGAACCTCGGGTTCCAGTTGATTCTATGGTTCTCCATTCTTCCTTTCTTTCTTTCTTTCTTTTTTTTTTTTTTTTTTTTGTTGGATGGTCTCCTGTTATTATCTGCTTGAGTGTATTTTTTTTTTCATTTTTTGCAAATGCAATATTTGGTTTTGGCTTGTGGTTGCCCTGTTTTTTATGTATGCTAACCCCTTCCCATAATTGTGTGTTTTAGCCTGATGGTCCTGTAAGTTCAAACACTTCATTACTATCTTAAAATTAAGAAGAGAAACATACAAACAAACAAAAAGGGTTATTTACTTCCTAACATCCCTTGCCCACATTTTATGGTTTTGATGACTCTTTTTTATTTTTTTCTTTTTAATTTTATTTTGTTTGAAGCATGTTCATGATTAAATCTGTATGCTGGCTTATTTGAGTGACTGCTCTCTGATTGTGGTTTCCTCAGTCCTAGTTCTTCCTCTTCTTCTTTTTTTTTCTTTTCTTTTTTCTTCCCTTTTCTTCCTTTCCTTTTGGTTTAGAGAAGCCCTTTCAATATTTCCTTTAACCTGGGTTTTGTGTTGCTGTATTCTTTTAGTTTTTGTTTGTTGGAAAAATTTTTATTTCCCCTTCTATTTTAAATGATATTCTTGCTGGATAGAGTATTCTAGGTTGCATATTTTTTCCTTTTAGCACTTTAAATATCTCTTGCCATTCCCTCCTGGCCTGTAGTGTTTCTGTAGAGAAATCAGCTGATATTCTTATGGGGGTTCCCTTGTAGGTAACATTCTGTTTTTCTCTTGCTGCCTTTAGGATCCTCTCTTTATCACTAACTTTTGCCATTTTTATTATGATGTGTCTTGGTGTGGGTCTGTTTGGGTTCAGTTTGTTTGGTGCCCTCTGTGCTTCTTGTATCTTGAACCCAGTATCCTTTAGATTTGGGAAGTTTCCAGCGATAATTTCTTCAAATATATTTTCCATCCCCTTATCTTTTTCTACTCCTTCTGGAATTCCTATTATGCGTAGATTGGCCCGCTTTATATTATCCCATAGGTCTCTTATATTGCTTTCCAGTTTTTTGATTCGGTTTTCTGTCTGTTGACCAGATTGAGTGATTTCCATTATTCTATCTTCCATATCACTGATTCGTTCTTCTGCGTTATTCATTCTGGTTTTTACTGCCCCTAGTTCAGTTTGCATCTCTGCAAATGAATGTTCTAGTTTTTCTTGGCTCCTCCTTATATTTTCTAGTTCCTTTCTGAGGGTATCTGCATTACTGTTCCTATCTTCTCTTCATTCCTTCAGTATTTTCACTATTTCTCTTTTGAACTCCAGGTCTGTCTGACTGCAGAGATCTGTTTCATTGTTGACTGTTTTAGGTGAGTTCTCCTGTTGGTTTGACTGGGGGTGGTTTCTCAGCTTCTTCATCTTGCTTGTTGTTTTCTTTCTCCCGAGGGAGTTGTACTCTCCATTATCGGGCAGTGTTTGCCTTGTCACTGCCGTGGAATATTTCCTGAGGGTTGGCGTTGTTGGTCAATCTTTTTTGAGGCAGTGTGGCTTTTCTGGAGTGTTGATGGGGCTAACAGTGTTTCTTTGAAGCAAAGGAGGGCTTCCTGAGGGCAGACAGGACTGGGAGGTCCCCACCACGATGGTAGCAGATTTCACTTGGTCATGCAGAGCTTGCTCTGGTGTTTTTAGGCTGTGGGGTTCTTGCAGGGGGTTGGCGGTGTTGGGCAGCTGCTCCTCAGGAGTGCAGCACCCCCTGGGGGTTGGAGCAGATATCTGGGTCACTGAGCCTAAGAGGCTCTTCCCTAGGGCAGCCCAACTCAGAAGGACGGCCTGCAAATGTAGGTGGATCTTTTCACAGTCTGGCCAAGCTTTTTGCAGGTTTTCTGGGCTGCCGGGGCCCTTTCCTGCCTGGAGCTGGCAGTCCTATGCAGCTGATCCAGTAGGGCACCCCCTGGGGGCTTGGGCAGGTAGCAGGGCCGTTGGAAACCCAAGAGGCTCCTCCCCAGGGCAACCCGACTCAGAAAAACCGTCCGAGAATTTGGCCGATCTATTCATGGCCTGGCTGGGCTTGTTCTTGCTTTTCTGGGCTGCAGGCCTTTTCTCGGGGGCTGGTAGTGTTTGTTGCTGCTCTGCAGAAGTGTAGCCCCTCCAAAGGGCAAGCAGGCCTGTGCAGGGACAGCCCCTGCAGTGGTAGGCTTCAGGCAATTGTTGAGGCCAGCCCTCCTGGATGGCAGGCAACCCCAGGTCTGGCGAGCGCATAGGGGGTGGTGGGGGTGGTGGGAGGGGATGCACTGGGAAGCACAGCTTTCAGCTAGCTAGCGGGCCTGTAAGCTTGCTGTGGCGTGGGGGGTATTCTATGGGGACCCACCCCTTCTTCTCTCCTCTCCCCAGCATGGGCGCAGACCAGGCTCTTCTCCCAGGTTCCCTCTGATGCGGCTTTCCACTTCCCCGCCCCTAGAGTATTGCTCCCTTCCTCTGCGACAGCTTTGTTTTCTAGTCTCCCAGGCAGTCTCTGCCCTGTCAAATGGTTTCTAGACCTCCCAAGCAGTTTCCGCTCCGCCCTGCCCCCCCAGCCCGTTCTCGACGACTAACCTCTGGAGCCGAGGATTCGGTGCCCAGCCCCCACCCAGGCGTCCCCTGGCCCTTTCCCAGGGACTAACCTCTGGGGCCGAGGACTCGGTGCCCAGCCCCCACCCAGGCGTCTCAATTTTTGGTGACTGTGCCCGTAGTTCAGATGGTCCGTTGGTTCTTGATCGGCTTTTCCGTACTCCAGCTTACTGCTACACTCTTCTCTGCATCTGGAGATTCCTCCGGTTTGTTTGATCTTTCCCCTGGTAGGTGACTTTCCAGGGTGCGGGATCCCTTTCTCCTCTGCAGTTCCCTTTCGGGAGCACCCGTCCCGCTCGGATTCACTTTCTCTCACTCTCCTCTTTTCTCCCGTTCTGCCAAGTAATGTCACGAACTTCTTGCTGTTATTGGAGTTTAGGTTCTTCTGCCAGCGATTGGTTGCTGTTCTGTGCAAGTCATTTATTCTGTAGATGTGCTTTTTTTGTTGTGTTTGTGGGAGAGGGCGAGCTTGTCCCCCTACTCCTCCGCCATCTTGTCGACCAGATCTGTCTTTCATTTGTATAGGTTTTTGGTGTGGTGACCTTTTTACAGATAATAGAGTTGTAGCCTCTCTTACTTCTGGTGTCTTCCCCCCTTGTGGCTGAAGTTGTTATGGGGGCTTGCTGTAGGCTTCCTGATGGTAGGGACTAATGCCTGCCCACTGGTAGGTGGAGCTGATTCCTATCCCTCTGTTGGTTGGGCCTTTGCCTCTGGGTGAGATTAGAGGTGGTTGTGTGTCTGGGGGGTCTTTAGGCAGCCTGTTCACTGATGGGAGAGGCTGTGATCCCACCTGGATTGTTGTTTAGCCTGGGGCTTCTCAGAGCTGATGGGTGTTGCCAGATTTTCCCAAATGGCCACCTCCAGAGAAAGGCAAGCTGATGAATATTTGCAACAGCTTTGCTTCCAATGTCCTTCCCCCACAAAAAGCCACATTCACCCCTGTTTTCCCAGGAAGTCCTCCAAGAATTGCAGTCAGGTCTGACACAGATTCCTATGGAGACTTTGCTTTGCTCTGGGACCCAGTGCACATGAAAGACTGTGTACACCATTTAAGAATGGGGTCTCTCTTTCCCCCAGTCCTGTGGAGCTGCTGCATACGAGCCCCCACCAGCCTTCAATGCCAGATGATCCGAGGGCTCTTTCTCCCAGTGCCAGATCCCCATGCTTGGGAGTTTGATTTGGGGCTCAAAACTCTCACTCCTGTAGGTGAGTCTCTATGAAACAGTTAGTTTCATCTGTGGGGCTTCCCACCAGGGATGTATGGGGTTGTTTATATTGCAAAATCGCCCCTCCTACCTCTTCATGTGGCCTCCTCTTTGTCTTCTGGAGTAGAATATCTTTTTTAAGGTTTCTGGTCCATTTGGCTGAAGATTGCTCAGCATTTGGTTGTAAATTTTGTTGTTTTTAGGAGAGAAGTTGCGCTCCAGTCCTTCTCTTCTGCCATCTTAATCCCATCTCCATTTTTTCATTACATTTTAAATTCATTAATAATTTATTGTGACATATGGTTGGAGGTGACTGTGAAGAATTTTTTCTAGATGGTTAGTTGGTTGACTTTTATTATTTCTCCTTCCTTCTTCTCCACTGCTTTCTGGTACTTCTTAAAAATCATACATTAAGTTTTTATATGGACTAGGAACTTTCTAGAGTTATTAATAATTTTCCACTGGTCTGCTTGTCTACTCTTGTACTAATACCACATTGATTCACTGCACTGATACTTTATAATAGATTTTATTAAGATGGTAGAATTTCTCTCTCCTTATTCTTTGTCATTTCAGAAAACTTCTAGTTTTTCTGTATTCTTTCAGATAAACTTCGGAATCATGTTAAGTTTAAAAGTGATTATGTAGAGATTTTGTTTGGAAATGTGCCAAACTGGTAAATAAAGTTAGGAATAATTGGCATGCATATACTGTTTAGTCTGTTTTTTTAGGAATGTGACATCTTTCCACTTAGTCACATTTCATTCTAACATCATCATTAAATTTATATTGTTCTCCTTGCATTTCTTATTAACCTTATTTTCATCTATTTTATAGTTTTACTGTTATATTGAGTGGGCTTTTTTTTCCATTAAATTTTCTGACTTGATGAAGCTGGTAGAGTATGTAGGAGAGCTCTTGACATTTGCAGCTCTATTTTGTATCTTGAATTTTTTGTTTGTTTTCTTAGATGTGGTTTTCACTTGGGTGTTTGATAGTTGAAAAGGCAGGACTTGAGCTTATACATCTGGGCATAGAATAGGCAGGACAGTGGTAAGAGCTTGGATTCTATTAGTATTTTAACTATGCTAGTCTTTAACCAGTGACTTTAAGGGAAGTTAGTCTCTGAGCCTCAGCTTCCTCCTTGGAAAAGGAGAGTAAGACTGCCTATTTCATAGATTCTATGCAAAGGCACATAGTAAGCTTGTCATAAATATTGAGTAGCTATTATTATTATTATCGTGGTCTATATATGCCTAAGAAGACATCTAATTTGTTTCTTTCAATCTGGAAGGAGACAATCAGATTCTAATCCCCCCTAACCATGAAGGCAACACAATCCAATTTTGAAATTAAAGGAAAAGTTCCATTTGATTCTAATTCTTACAATTGAATTGTACCCCAGCATACTTTTTTTTTTTTTTTTGCTTTTAGTTATGTGAAGTCCCTTTTATGTGACAATATTTAGTTTTTTCATTAGTGGGGCTTCTTCAAGGTTTGTCATTGCTCTTTACTATGATACTCATCTCTAGTTCACCTGTGAAGTTGGAGGAGGTCCTACATGAATCAGAGTTAGCTAGATGTGCTGGCAGGAGAGCAAAAAGCCCTTCTTTGATGTTATCCCCTTGTATTTTCTTTCCAGAGTCAGTGGGTATTAATTTAGGCCTTAATCTGGCATTTTTCAACCTTACTCCTGCGTGACTCTGTGCTGAGTATCTCCATTAGCTAGGAAGCTCTAGAGATGGCAATTTCATGGACCACTGGCTTGAGGTTGTGACCTGCACTTCAATAAATACTGCCCCAAGCCTTTCTTCTCCTGTGACCTGCTGCTTTCACAGACCTTGGCTCTGTTTCAGGGCCATTGATTTTTCTTCTCTCTTTCATGCAAGTGACTTACAAATGAATTTTAAATAGTCAGTTCATGGTGAGGAACTTTTGAGTTCATGTTTCCAGAACTGCACTCTGTCCCAGAGATGCATTCCTTCCACCCAGGAAACCAGTTCCTGGTGTCTCTTACTGAGGGATATTTTGTACTTTTTCCCTCAGTTTTGGGGTTGGAATATAGTGGCCTACGATAGGGACTCCAATTCTACTTTGGCCACGTGGGGACCAATTTGTACTTTTGGAGTTAATTTTAGGGAAATGCCAGGAGGCTGGTGGGGGTTAGTGTAAAGGGAGAATGAAGCTTGATTCTCTATTCTAATATTGAATGTGAATGAAAAGTGTGATCCCTGGCAAGCCTGATTTTACTGGAAGTGAGTATGTTTAACCTGAATGGAAAGTGTGAACCATGGCAAACACGGTCTTACTGAAGGGAATCATTGCCACTTAATAAAACAATAGGTAATTGGGGGCCACTATTTCCTAACTGGATTGTATGTATCCCTGGTACATCAGTTTGATTTTTAAAAAATGCCTAGATATTGTTCCCCATAGAGTCAGCAGTTGGAGTACCAATCACTTTCTATTCATTAAGCACAGGCTGATTTCCAACCCCCCTACCCACCACTCTTTCTAGCTTATAGAGTTGTAATCCATACCTGTGCAATGAAAATGATATCCACATACAGCTCAGGGTTCCCTTTGAATTTGTAGTGGCTTTTGTGCATAAGGAAGGTTGTTGCTTTGCTATAAACCACAGACCCAGAGTAAACCTCAGCTGTGCTGTAGCTATTTTGGACGACGAGTTTCTAGTTGCTTGTGTGTAATTGCCCATATTACATCATCCTAACTATTGTGAAATGTGCAAAATACAAAGCTTGTCTAATGATTCATTTCAGGTGGACAGTTCCTTTTAACATAATTTTAGTAATTTTAGAAGCGGTTCCCTGCACAAAACAGATTCCTCCCTTTGCTCTTGCTTTCCAGCTGGAAGGTAATTTAGTGATTGATAACAATGCAGCAGAAAGAAGTGTATCATACACATTGTGCTCCATAACCTTGACAGTCAGCCTAAAACATTCTATGGGATGTAGTTTAGTTTCTCTTGGTGCAAGTCAAGAACCAAGGGGAGAAAAATTCCCTCCACATCAAACCAAGTAAGAATTAACCTCCAATGAAATTTAATTTCCCTAACACAGAGCAGCAGAGGAAAAAAAAAACTACTTTCAATGACCACAAGAAACTTGGATATAAACCACTCGCTGGTTTTGTTGGGGTTTTAGTTTGTCAGATTGTGCTGTCTTTTGTGATGGTAGATGGATGCCATAGGAAAGACTTTAAAATGTCTCTGTTGAAGGATTGTATTAACCAACCCATCTTTAAGTCAGGCATGTGAAATTCCACTAAGCTAAGACCTTCTGGTATTTTCTTACCAGTGTCAAACATTTGCCGACTAAGTATAGGTCACGTTTGCTCATCTTTTAGTAGGAAGAGGAGTTTTAAAATAAATACATTTATCTTTGGTCATAGACTTTATGTCTTGAGCACAGAGTATAGTTTGGGAAAAGGCCTTATGGATAATATTTCAAAGTGGGAAAACAGGATTTCTTAGAACCTGAAGGTTAGAAGTAGATCAAATAATTCTATGCCTTTTTATTGCTGAATAATGGACTTTGTAAATACTGTATGTGACTATTAGATCAAATGAGAATACGTAGAGTTCAATATTAATTGGCTCAGCATCAGCTTATGGCCTGTTTGCAGGATACAATGAAATTACGTTATCAATATAATGTTTTATCGATCCCTTGGTTTGCAAAATTAAATAAACATAGCATAAGCACTTGGAGTGGAAAGTTGAAGCAGGGAACAGGATTTTGATATGGAGTTTGAAAACAGAATTAAAGGTGATTGAAGCAGAAAGCAGGCTGTGGCATGAGATTTCTGCCAGCATCTCTCGATGTAACTAAGTATATCTGGATGTTTGGGAGGAATAAGAACCAAAGAACAGAGTTTTTGGGGAAGTGTTCCAAAATGCTTTTTTAAGGCTTGTATCAATATTAGAAACTGCCCTTCTTGAATAGGTTTGCTTGTTTTGGTGTGGATATATTCATTTATTTCCTTCTAGGCTTTTTCTTCAGTATTTTGTTAGTATTCTAGGAACTGGTTAAACAGTGGTGAGCAAAACTGACATAGTCCCTGCCTTTGTGGAGTGGGGAGACAAAACCCCAATATAAAATTATGGTGCTATAAAAGAGAGCTCGTGCTATTATGAGAGAAAATGGGAGAACCTGGAGGGATTAGGGAAGTCATATTTGAGTTGACACCCGGAGTGTGAGCAAGAGTTGGTGATGCAAAAAGTGTGGAGAAGAGGCAGTTGTTGAAAGCCAAGAAGGAGCAGCTTGTGGGAAGACCCTGAGGTGGGAAAGAGCTTGGTGGAACCAGAGTGAGAGGGCCAGGGGAATCAGAACAGGTAGGTGAGGGGGAAAGCATCACATGCTGTGGCTGGTGGGGTCTGCATCTGGAATGAAACCCTCGGCCTAATGTCAGGGAACCAGTCTTTCTCCCAGGTGGTTTGAATCTGAGTGCTCAGGTCCTGAATCGCACATACAGCCTTTGGTTAAAAAGGTGCAAAGGGGCTGAGGCGGGAGGATGGTGCAGAGTCCACTGCATATTCTACAGAAAGCCAATTCATTTCCGAAAAGCAGTCATGGAAAGAATGGATTTTGAAGTAGAGAAAGAAGCAGCCTGCAGCCAGCTTCAGATGGACGGTTTGTGGCCCAGGTCCATTCTCCTCAATGGCCTCTTGTGTTCATGCTGCACCTACACACATTAGTGAGTGCTGTACATGAGCTCTTGGAGATGGTGTTTGTGGCACATGCCAGGCTTATCTAGTCATAATTATGACATGGAATCTGTAGTGTCAAGGCATCAGTTATGATTTTTTTTCTTCTTTTTTGGCTGCTCTTAATATAGAAGACTACAATGAATTCCTCCTTTTCACCCTTCCTCTGAGTAAGTAGACAATGGGCCCCAGAGAAGAAAGAATTCTTTCTTTCCCTATGTCTTGGCTTTTTTTCCTCTCTTCCCTTTCTCCGCTCCAACTTTTTTTTAATCTGTGAAGTTCTGCCTGACAGTCAGCAGAGGGCGCACAAATGCACTAAAATTCAGCCTTTATTCCTCTGGCCACAGTAATTTCATTGTCTTTATCTCTTCATTTTTACATTCCTCAGAGACAGGAATGTATCTTGGCCTTTTCTCTTTGTAGTATTTCCGTCAAGGGCAATCATTCCTCATCTATTTTGTAGAGGTGGGAAGAGCTACTGTCCAGATAAGAAAGAGAACAGGATTGTATTCCTGAGATCGGGGAGCAGAGTATGTGTGTGTATGTGTCTCTGTGTGTGTGTTTGTTTGTGTGTGTGTGTGTGTGAGAGAGAGAGAGAGAGAGAGAGAGAGAGAGAGAGAGAGAGAGAGAGAGAGAAAGAGAGAGAGAAAGAGAGAGAGAGAGAGAGAGAGACTGTGACAGATCTCAGAGTTGCTGGCACCTTCTGTGACTCATTTGGGAAGGACTCATTTTGCCAACAAGGCAGAAAGTCTGGACTCCTCTTCTTCACTTTTCCTGGGCTGTTGTCCTCATAGTAGCTCCCCTGCTTCCTGACGTGTTCTAATAATGAGGATGATGTGGCCAGAGGGAGATTCGTCTTCTTCCCCACTATGACTTCTTCAATGAATTTGCTCCTTGCTGAAGTACAAAGAGGATTGTCTCCTTTTAACTTCGTGATCTGTTCGCTCTGCCCAAGGTCAGAGAATTCAGCTGGAGCCTGTCTGCCTCCAACATCACTGGCCTTAGAAAGATCCGCATATGTCTGTGACAGTTCTGTGCGTGATGTGCGAGAGGCAGGGGAGAGCTAGTTTAAGCTTCTCCAAAGATGTCTTGGCATGGTAGTGCTGATGAAGGTGGAGACTTGTTTGTGTCAATGACATAATCAGAGAAGACATCCAGAGCCCTGCTGCAGGGAGTGAAGAGGTGTGCCGCTTAATACTGGCTTCTGACAAAAGCCCACATGCTTCACATTCGTCTTCCCCTATTGTCAATCTCCTTCTGATGTCTTAACCTGACTTTTGTTCTGCTTTGCTCACATGGTCCTGATGCCACGAAGAATTGCTTGGCCGGGGGTAGTTATACTGGCTTGCACATTGATACAAGTGCAGGGTGCTTTCTAACTAACTAGTTTCATAATAAACTGCACACGAGGAATGGACAAGGTTTAGTTTAACATATTCTGCCTATTGGAAAGTATCAGACACAGTTATGGCTTCTCATAAATAATAGTGATAGCTCCGAAAGGCCATTTTTCATGCAAATTTCCTGACTGTTAGTGAGTTTGGAAGACAACTGTGTTGAAGAACAGGTTATTTAAAAAGCAGAATGGTTTTTCAATAAAATGCTTTTCAGATTTTCCCTCTGGGGCTCTGGGGTGTCCCTCCCCTGTCTACAAGATCCACGTGGGCAGATCACATGTTAGCTTGAGAGCCCAGTAAAAGCATTCTTCCTTTCTATGCCAGTAAAACGCTAATAGTCTAAACACAAAGGACATTTAATGCAGTAACTGTTTCTGATGGAGCCAGTGGCACTGCCAGCTTGCTCTCTCTTGGATGGCTTCTGTACAATGGGAGCAAGATTGGGAGTCTGGCCCAGAATACTCCTTGGTTTTTGTGGTATAAATGAACAACTTTTAAAAAAAGTGTTTGTATAGTCAGGGTCATTCCTGCACTTTCTCAATAGACTTGCAAGCCTGGGCTGAATACTTATCTGGCTTGGTTTTGTGTCTTTGGAACAAGGGAAACTTCCAGAGGCCTGTCTGCTTACTCACTAATGCTTATTCCCTCTTCCCTACTATTCTGTATTGGGTTTCCTTCTACTCTAGTACATTGGATTTCCAATCACATCAAACCCTATTAGGCTGCCTTCCATTCACAGCAGATTAGATTCCCTTACACCTCACTGCCTAGCAGGATTTTCCTCTCCACAATGCAGAGAGTATTAGGTTCCCTTACATGGATTGCTGCTTGTTAAGTTGTGTTCGGTGCTGCGTAGTATTGAATTCTCTTTCCCATCAGCAGTCACTGAGTTGTTAATTACACACTTGCAGATTCACTTCTCTTGCACATTCTCTAATGCACAGCTCTCCATGAGCTCTGCACGCACACTTCAGTGCCTCGGGTAGCCCTGTCTGCTCATAGGTTTGGTTCAGTTCAGCTATGCAGTATTAAACACCTGTGTGCCAGCATCTGCGCTGGCTACTGCAGGGTTCAAAAGTGAGTGGGGGAGTAACCTTGCTTTCAAGGAGTTTAAGTCTACTGGGTGGGGATAGGGCAGGACAGTGCATAAGATGAACAACTAACTATGTGCATGAACGGTAGGCACTGGTTTTTACACTTTCCTAGTAACCATTTATATTTGGTATAACTAAAGTACCTTACAAAGCAACTTGTTACTTATAATGCTATTATTGCCACCACTCTGTTTCATAATGAAAAAAAAAACATTATGAAGCACAACTGATTGAAAAATGGACATTTTACTGGGTTCCACTGCAGGTATTGGCAGAATTGTGATAAAACTCTCGGTTCTCTTAACACACTCAGTCCTGCTTTCATATGTACCTAGCATGATACTAGAAATTTGCATGACTCAAAGAGAAACCCAGCAGGCAGAGCATAATAAAAATTCATATGCAGACCACTCTCAAACAGGCCTTAACATTACACACAGACTAGGGTCTATGTCTATCTGTTTCTTCTGACACCAAAATATGTATGATTTTATTCATCCTTGGAAGGAAGGGAATCAAAAGTAATGGAAAATGGAGTCAGTCATGGTTTCCCACAAGCAACAGCTCAAAGAGTCTCATCCTGGTGGCAAAAATCATAGTCTGTGTCCCACATTATGGTAACTGTGACCTAATTCCTTCTTGATAGAGCTCCTCATTCGTTGAACACTCACCACATGCCAGGCATGGTTCCAGGTCCTTCCTTGTAGCATCTTAGTAATTGCTCACCATAAATGAACCTTCTCTGCATTTGCTGTCGATAAAAAAATCCAGGTTGACTGGCAACAAAGGGATGTATTTTGTATCTCTTTCTGCCAAATCAACCAGAGCGCTTCATTGATGCCAGATTTCTAATTTGATGTGAGCAGTACTTGTAGCACAGTCTGAAGCTTGAAATGACAAATACTGATCTCAAAAAAATGTAGTTTAGAAAAAGACCTAGCTAATAAATACAATAATTTATATAGGAATGAAAAAAAAACCCCAAAACTTTGGGTCTATGTTCTTTCAATATTGTAGCATTTAAAAAAAAAAAAATCCCTGGAAGGGAGGGAAACAAAAGTAAGGCAAAGTAGAAAGATGTGGCAGGACCAGGGTTTTTGCAGTTAACCTAATCTTTTCTAACTAGTCAAATTTAGAATGTATCTAAAACCTAGAGTATGATATCTGTATTTCCTCTTCTAATTGTGGAGTATAAAGAGACTTGACTGCTATGGAAAAGTGACAGTGACATTTTAAACTTGTTTTTCAGATATGTTATTCTTCAGACATGTGGACCATAACACTATTTCATTAGAATAATAAAACAGAAGTTTCCCGTTGTGGCTCATCAGGTTAAGAACCTGACACAGTGTTCATGAGGATTTCAGTTCCATCCCTGGCCTCGCTCAGTGGGTTAAGGATCTGGCATTGCTGTGAGCTGTGGTGTAGGTCAAAGATGTGGCTCGGATCCAACATTGCTATGGTTGATGTGTAGGCCTGAAGCTGCAGCTGTGATTCAACCCCTAGCCCAGGAACTTCCATATGCTTCAGGTGTAGCCTTAAAAAAAGAAAAAAAAATAGAATAATAAAACATTGATCTTTCAACTGAAATACTCTACCTCCGAACTTGACCAAGGTTATAACAGTTGCCAAGGGACTTTTTCTTTTCTTTGCTGAGGTTTGTCCTTACTGCATAGGTCTTAACATGCACATCTGGACACAGATTTTAGTACCCCTGAATACTGTTCCTGCCTTTACTAAGCTCCTACTATGGGTAATGCTGCACCTTTCTACCCTCTCAAACACTCCTACCAGGGTGTGTATATCCATAACTCAACTATTTCATATTTCATCCCCTTTTGAATCCAAGACTTCTGACCATAACTTATGATTATGGCTTCAGAGAATCAATTGGTTATCATGTGCCCTGCTATTCCTTGCACAGGTCTTGATTCATAGTACAGTTTCCACTTTACCCCTGTTGCTCATTTTTTTAAGCTTTATATAAAGACCACAGAATCAGTCTCTGCCTCAAATATGGCCACCCCCTTCTGCATTAATAGCATAATGGTGAACATTCTGTACATTGCCTGAGACTCACATAATCACCATGCAAAATGCATCATTCATAAATTGTTTAGTGCGACCTTTTGCACAGTAGCACTAATTATTATTATCACAGAAGCCCAGTAAACTAGACTGGTAATTATCAGGGATTTATTTGAATGGACAGCTAAGCTATTCTTGGCAAGTTAGTCAAAGCAGTTGTCATGACAGCCATACAAATATGTCTTAAGAATTGGGTTAATTAGGGTAATTAATAACTGTTATTTGGCCCCCTTCTCCCGGGGTATTGCCTATGCATTATCAAAAGGGGAGAGGTGAATTTTAAAAACAAGATTGTATCTCTCTTCTAAGAAAGCTACTTTTTTCAAATCAGTGAAAACCACCCGGCCTCCAAAGGTGGCTCCCCTGGAGAAACCCTTATTTTGTGGGATCTTCTGCTACTTTTGGAGGTTTCAGAGCCAGTGAGCACAAGCCACTTTGAAAAAAATGTAGTTAAGAAGAAGAGCTAAATCATCAGTTCCCTGAGGCTGCTCTTGCTTTCCTTTTAGTCACCTCTGAGAGCCCCCAAGGGACAGTTCTGGCTTCCACTTTTGGCAGAGCCCTGCTTTGTTTTTTTTTTTTTTTTTTCTCATCTAGAACTTTCTTGCCTTGGTCTCTAGCCTGTTCATTGTATTGTTTTCTCTTCTTATTTTTCCCTCACAAGGAACTTGTGAGTTTTCCTTACTTGGGTTTCTGCCCCTCTGAGGTTTACCAAGTTTTAATTTTGTTGGAGGCCTTTTTTTTTATTTAATGCCTTGGGGACTGTCTAACGTTGCCTGGTGGTGGTTTTGCTCTTTTTTCAAAGAAAGGGAAAGGGGCTAGCTCTGAAGAGCTTTCTCTTTCTCTTTCCTGAAAAAGTAAAGGGGGGGAAAGTCCAAGTTTTTTATCTGCACATCTCAGCATATTAAGTTGTTTCCCTTATTATAGTGGAAAGGAAAGACAGAGGGAGAGGTTAAAAATGAAACCGGTTTTCCCCAATGAGATCATCCTTTCAGAGGATACCATTGTTCACAAAAAGAATTCAAGGCTTTTAATAGTGGTTTTGAATAGCATATCAATTTCTCCCTGTTTCTTCCATAAAGCATGGAGTAGGGAATCCAAGGAGGGAAGGGAACTGAGAACATTAATGGGATACCGAATCTAGGTCGTTAGTTCCTGGGCCTGATCCTTTCATATACTAACTAACAATCATCACAACAGCCCTACGAGACTGGAAACAGTATTATCCTACTTCTGCAGATGAAGAAACTGAAGTATTTATAGGTTAAGTAATATTCCTGAGGTCACACACAATCTAATTGGGACTTGAACCCAAGTTTCTCTGACCCAGAGTCCTTTCTTCTACAACAGCTACAACAGAGTTTTCCAGAAAAGCATGAGGCTACTAGTATTTCTATTACAAATTTCAGATGCTGTGTTCATACCCCAAACTCCCCTTGACTAGAAATACACCTTCTTCCTTGCTTCTCTGCCTCTTTGGCAATCAAGATTTCTAGGTCAGGGGCCTGCATTCTGGCTGACCCATAAAATCCGAGTTTGGGGACAATTCTAGGAAAAACTTTTAGTAGAAGGAGTTAGGCTAATACTTTAGAGCCATGGCACTTTCTTCCTGTGTTACACTGGAATCCTATGATGATGAAAAGGCAGTTTCCTTTTCAATTTTACATAGACTTGCCCTGTTAGGGAAGAAAGGCTTCTTGTCGCCTAAAGTGACTTGGTGATGGTTGGAGGCTAGGTGGGTGGGACATATGGGACATGGAGTGGTTGGGGTCCTCCAGGTATCGCTGTCCTAGTAAAACAGGACCATGTTCTGACATCTTAGGAAGCTGAAGACTGAGAAAAGGGGGCTAATGTAGGCCCTCTTCTCTGGTGTGGCTTTACAAAGTTTAGAATGAGTATTGCACATTTAGTATTTAATTTTGTGTGTGTGTGTGTGTGTGTAGCCATTTACCTAGTCCATGGTGAACAAACTGCTTTTTTTTTTTGTCTTTTGTCTTTTGTCTTTTTCAGGCTGTACCCACAGCATATGGAGGTTTCCAGGCTAGGAGTTGAATTGGAGTTATAGCTGCTGGCCTACACCAGAGCCATAGCAACTTGGGATCTGAGCCACATCTGCAACCTACACCACAGCTCATGGCAACGCCAGGTCCTTAACTCACTGAGCGGGGCCAGGGATTGAACCCGCATCCTCATGGATACTAGTCAGATTTATTAACCACTGAGTCACGATGGAAACTCCCACAAATAGCTATTGAATGCCTACTTCATGCCAAGAAGTGTTTTCAGGGTTTCAGGAAGAGTGTGAGCAAAACAGACAAAACTTCCTGACACCATGGAGTTAACATTCTAGGAGGGGGAGAGAGATAATAAATAAAACACATCAATTAAATACCTGGTATTTTAGAAGATAGATGCTATGGAGAAAAGTAAGACAGAAAAGAGGGATTAATGAGTGTTGGAGAGATTTTGCAAATTTAAATGGGGTGGTCAGGTGAGGCATCAGTAATACTTGTTTATATTCCTTCTCACTTCACATACTTCTCCATCCAGGCTGATAGTTCATTCATTCATTAGTACCTATCCTACCTACTACCCTTGTATCCTGTCAGGCACAGGAGACACATTTAAGAACAAAACAGATATTTCTCACACCCTTATGGAGCCCAGAGTCTAGTACAGAAGACAGACAGTAAAAAATGGTTACACAGATAATGTGTGATGGAAAGCAGTACAGGGTACCAAAATGTACCACATATGAAGGCCAGGACATAGCTATTAACTCTGTGAAGCTCAAGGCCACAGACAGACTGCTGAACATTTGGTCTCACTGGATTATAGTAGGAAGGACCATGATGACATAATTGCAAAATAGCAAGTCTCATTTGGTTTTGGTGGTATTTAGGGATCCATGAATTTGTGATATCAAATGTCTGGTTGCCATAACTGCATATAGATACCTTCAGCCTCCAAACCAGCTAATTACCAGCCTTGGATTTTAAATACACACACACATATATGTGGCTATATTTTTCTGGAAAATAAATTAATGACTGTTTGATGTGGTGAATTGTGGGGCTGCTAGAATACTGACTTAAAAGGAGGGAAAGCTTTAATGAAGTAATGGCTGATTTGCAGAGCAGAGGGCCTATTCATTTTTACTTCTCCTTTCATTGTGCCTCCAAAGATTCAAAACCCCCTAAAATGAAAGACTGAGGATAAAATGCATCCTTTTTAAATTTTTAAACCATGGAGAGCAAAGTATTTTAATGAGGAAATATATTATATTATTCTCCTATGAACGAAGGGCTAATAGCCTGGAACTGGTACTTTGGCTCCCTAAAAAGTCCAACAAGACAAGCCAATTACAGACTCTGAAACATTTCTATTTTTAGTTCCTTGTAATAGCGATTCATTCTCTGCTATGGTACATTAACTGGGAAACAAGTTGAAATGAGAGTTTGGGCACCTTTGGAATAATTGACTATATTTACTAAATTCTTAATAGTGCGGAGGGGCTAGTGGGTGGGGAATAAAAGAGCAAAAGGAGAGGTAAGAGGAACGTGTGTCTAGGAAAGCATGACTTTTAATAAAGTTATAACTTCCAAGTTATGACATCTGGGAATACGGTTTAGCTAACTTTTCTTTCTTTCCATTTATTCTTTAAGTCAGGCAACAGTTTGGTTATTGATGCTGATTTCTGCCTTTAGTTGCCATGTGGTGTTACTTTGGTAAGCAGGAGTAATTAGCTGTTTACAAGGCATAGCTATGATATGCTTCTCCATCTCCAGCAGTGTCCAATTGTCCTCTGTCTATGGGCGCATAGGTGACACTACTAGCTGAGCTCTTCTCTCTTCTTTTCAGGATAATTTATTTAGTTTAGGAATTCTGTTACTTTCCTTTTGGGGTCTACTCTTCCTTCAGTGGCTCTCCTTGCCTACCTGCTGCTCTTTTTAAAAGTTCCAACCCAATGCCAATCTGGGGTGGGGCTGGTCTTACCAAAATGGATGGAGACTTTGGGAAGGATAGAAATGTTATGAGGGAAGGCAGTTGAGGTTAAGTGGATTGATAAAACCAATAGGATCATAGGCCTCATCAACAAAGTATAGTTTCCCAATTTTAAGAAAGATTAACCCCTCTGAACTCTTGGCTGCTCAGATTATCTCTGGAGTATTATGTTCAATTCTGCATGCTTTTTAAAAAATAGGACACTGACAGCCTAGGGTAAATTTCCGAGAAGGTTAGGAAACTGATAAAGGGCCTGGAGACCACATCATTTATGGAACAACGTTCATATTGCTTAATTATAATGGTGTCAGAAAGTCAGTCGCATGAAGCCAAAGTTATTATTGGTCTGTTCTGGGAAAAGTGTTGAAACAAAAGATACTGAAACCAAAGTGTCACAAAAGTAGAAAACACTCGTCTTCATGTTGGGACTTTTAATGAGTTACTTTGGCTAAAAATATATACTGTTTTAACCCAGCACCAGCTCATTGCTTGTCGTTTGACCAGTACAACAGCTTTTACATATTCAGTCTGGAAAATCAGTTCTGAGGTGTTAGGCCAAAACCTGATGGATCATTGGGTGATCATGGGCATTTTGCTTATAGAGTGTACTGTATTTAATCTTTTCATCATGAAAAAACACTACTGACAGAGGCAAGGTCATAGGAAGGATGGACTAATGCTGTCTTCCATCATCTCAACACCCTTTGCAGCTTGGTAGTGGTGTGCATTTAATGAAGTTAGGAAGCCATTAATATCTTGGCATAACCTTGGATGTGGCTTATTTTCCTCTTAGGAATCTGAGAAGATGAACATGTAGTTGGGAAATGTTGAGATTTTTTGGTTTACAGGCTCTTTTTTTAAAACATACTTCTAATTATCATCATAATCATCATTACAAATGACATAAGAAATATTAACTTGTGAAATTAAATGTTCAGAAGGCAAATTTTATGAAATGGTTGACCTCCATAGGATCCTCACTATTTTTAGAACATGTAGGGAGAGGTCATTCATATCTTTATTTATGAATTCTTTGTCTTCTTATGCCTTGTTTATTTTTTAAAGCACAGGAGCAAAAACTTGTGAGGGAAGAGATAAAAGTAATCTCTGTTTGCACAGCAACACAATGTGTACATTGCTGGCTTAAGGCCTATAGTAGTCAGAAAGAGTCTGGCTTCAGAGCTATCCTGGCCCTGTCATCCAGGAAGCGAAGACATAGAAACATCATTATCAGAGCAGAGACAGTGTTTATCAACAAGCCAAGATTTCCTTTGTTTCTTCTTGTGACCTTCCATCACTCTGAGGTACTGGACAGGTCCTGGCCTCCAGGGATGTCACTCAGTTACCTGGTGAGTGATAGGGAGGGCTTAGGAATCCAACAGTACCTGGGAGGGTGACCCAAGAATGTTCAGCTTCTTCTAGAGAAAAGGCACAGAGTCAGGCAATCAGAAGAGGAAGGGAACAAGCATAAAATCTACATGCTTACATTCCGTTAAGAGGAGAAAGGAGAGCACTCACTCTGCTCTCCACCATGTGTGCAAGTTTTATGGTAATCTCTTCTTGTAGGTCCGAGAGCAAGTAGTTTTGCCATGCTGAGGAAGGTATAGGCCCTCACCTACAGGGTGCTAGTCTCCATCTTCTTTTCGACTTCTGACAAGTGGACTAGGGCAACTTTTAAGAGACTATCCAAGCTAGGGTAGACTTGTCTCAGGACTCATCTTTATGCAAAGGCTGCAAAAAGAATTTGAAAGTCATGAACATCTGACCACTGGAGAAAAAGCTTTCCTGGCTCAAAAATAAGTCTCTGTGGTTTAATTAGCTACCCCTTCGGATATTGATTTTTCTAGCACTTGTGCTGAATGTAACTTGTCTTCCAAACTTTACAGAAGAGCCAACCCAAATCCAACTAGATTTGCGGCTGGAGGGAAAGTTGCCTGATTTTATTAGGCA
This sequence comes from Sus scrofa, assembly GCF_054392235.1. Classification (NCBI taxonomy): domain Eukaryota; kingdom Metazoa; phylum Chordata; class Mammalia; order Artiodactyla; family Suidae; genus Sus; species Sus scrofa. Next base: position 92,176,005 of record NC_139401.1, on the reverse strand, counting down.
TGGCTTATGTTCTCTCTCTCATACCTGACACTCATAGGTAACTTGCAAAATCAAGCTAGAGAGAAGCACACTCTTCCCTCCAAAAAATGTTTTCCCTAGTTCCATCCCCCACCAACAGATCACACATGTCTGAAGGCAGTTCTGATGGTAAGTGTCACTTAGGGGAACCTTCCTTTGTGTTGCCCTCTCTTCTTTGCTACCACACATATATACTGTTGTCATAGCACTCACAACATGGCATTATAATTGTCTCTTCACTTATCTGTCCCCCACACTAGAAATGTGAATTCCTTGAGGGCAGGAGTGGAATCTGATTCATTCATCTCCATACTCCAAACATCTACAGAAGGGCCTGGGACACAGTTTTAATAGTATTTGTTGAATTTAATCAAATTATTTCAGGTCTAAACTCTGTACCACTGCCATTTGTTCTACAGTAGGCAGTCAAGGACAGCCAGGGAGCATGAGGCAAATCTTTTCAATTGTGGGGAAGGCTCTGAATGATATCTTTTTGCTTTTCCTTCTATCCCTCCCCATTGCTCCTATCTGCTGCTGGTTGCCTACAGTTTGTGCAAAGAAAGATCTTAAATGTAGTGCAGGATTTTCTGTGACTTTCTTGTTTTTCAACCCAGGGCTGATGGCTTTGTCACTTTACTCAGCCTTTATATAGTACAGTCAAATCTGATTAATTGAGACTAACTTGGGGGAAGGCCAGTCAGAATTACAGAGAGAAAAGAAATGCAATTTTATTACTTTCAAGTTCATAGAGTAATAACAAGTAGACTAACAAAGTTCTTGCCAGGAAGGTTTGCCAAGTAGAAGTCCTTGGATCTGCTTTAATGAATAAATAAGAATGATGTGCAATTAACATATTTATTGTTTGTAAATTGCTTCTAAAGTGCTTAAAAACAATTTATTCTCCTAAGTAGTTTAAACACTTCCCTTGTAATCTTGTTTACACCATAATTTTCCCAGAAAACCTTTTTAAAAATAGATAAAGCAGCCTAGCTCTATCAGAATGATCACCAAATATGAATTAGTGATGTCTGAACTACAAAGGTATGACTCCAGCAGGGTAAAGAAGGAAGTCTGAGAACGATGCTTTGAGGAAATTGGCAGAGTGGATTCTTCCTCTCCTGCTTAGTTGTTGTTAGTCCCAGAGGCAGGGGTTCAGCCCTATTTAGAGAAGAGAAAGCCTCCCTCACCAGAAAGCAACATTTGCCATCAGTCTAGTGACCCCCCTCCCCCAGGGGTCTAAAGCCAGTTTCCACTGGGGCAGTAAAAATGAGCAAATTTACCTTTTGGATTATTTCACTATGATCAAACAATCCCCAGTGGGCAAAACTAATAGAAGATACTGTATTTTGATTGCAGTTTATCTCCAGCAATTATAGATGAGCAATTTAAGTGGCAACAAAGCAAGTCATTTGCTGGAATGAGGCTGTATTTCACTGAACTTTATCATTCGACTTTCTTTGGATCACTCAGCTAAAGACAGTCTGTATCCTCTTTCTATAGTATCCCAAGGAACAATTACTTTTCTTAATGATGGGATATTGACAAGAAATGATTTACAAACATCATTTGCAGTCAATTTGACTTTTCCTTCCCTCAAGAAATTTTGTGGATGGAATCTGCATCCTTAGGTTTTACTCTTCTGGGACATCTGAGGAGATTTACAAGGAGATCCTGCTGAGTAGTATTGAGAACTATGTCTAGATACTCATGTTGCAACAGAACAAAGGGTGGGGAAAAAATGTAATGTATACATGTAAGGATAACTTGATCCCCTTGCTGTACAGTGGGAAAATTAAAAAAAAGAAAAAAAAGAAAGAAATAACAGGAAGGGGCTGGGCAGGTGGAGAGGGATGAGCTCTGGCCTGGGTGTCTGAAGAGCTGGGGTCTAAACTTATGCTTGGGTTTCTAATAAGCAGGTGTGATGCTTTGAGGTTGGTTATGAGGTTCCCTGGACCCATTCCCTTGCTTTCAAAATATTGACTATGTGTGTGTTGGTGGAGTGGGGGAGAGAGAGAGGGGTAGAGACAGAGATAGAGACAGAGACAGAGAGGGAAGTGAGACAGAGAGAGATTAGATACTAAGATCTCTTTTGAGTTTGAATGTTCTTTGGGTATGTGATTCTGTGATGGTCATGAGACCAAAAGAGAATTTTTTCTTTTTTTTTATAATTTTTTTTATTTTCCCACTGTACAGCAAGGGGGTCAGGTTATCCTTACATGTATACATTACAATTACATTTTCCCCCTCCCTTTCTTCTGTTGCAACATGAGTATCTAGACATAGTTCTCAATGCTATTCAGCAGGATCTCCTTGTAAATCTATTCTAAGTTGTGTCTGATAAGCCCAAGCTCCCGATCCCTCTCACTCCCTCCCCCTCCCATCAGGCAGCCACAAGTCTCTTCTCCAAGTCCATGATTTTCTTTTCTGAGGAGATGTTCATTTGTGCTGGCTATTAGATTCCAGTTATAAGTGATATCATATGGTATTTGTCTTTGTCTTTCTGGCTCATTTCACTCAGTATGAGACTCTCTAGTTCCATCCATGTTGCTGCAAATGGCATTATGTCATTCTTTTTTATGGCTGAGTAGTATTCCATTGTGTATATATACCACCTCTTCCGAATCCAATCATCTGTCGATGGACATTTGGGTTGTTTCCATGTCCTGGCTATTGTGAATAGTGCTGCAATGAACATGCAGGTGCACGTGTCTCTTTTAAGTAGAGTTTTGTCCGGATAGATGCCCAAGAGTGGGATTGTGGGGTCATATGGAAGTTCTATGTATAGATTTCTAAGGTATCTCCAAACTGTTCTCCATAGTGACTGTACCAGTTGACATTCCCACCAACAGTGCAGGAGGGTTCCCTTTTCTCCACAGCCCCTCCAGCACTTGTTGTTTGTGGATTTATTAATGATGGCCATTCTGACTGGTGTGAGGTGGTATCTCATGGTAGTTTTGATTGGCATTTCTCTTATAATCAGCGATGTTGAGCATTTTTTCATGTGTTTGCTGGCCATCTGTATATCTTCTTTGGAGAAATGTCTATTCAGGTCTTTTGCCCATTTTTCCATTGATTGATTGGTTTTTTTGCTGTTGGGTTGTCTAAGTTGTTTATATATTCTAGAGATTAAGCCCTTGTCAGTTGCATCATTTGAAACTATTTTCTCCCATTCTGTAAGTTGTCTTTTTGTTTCAAGAGAGAATTTTTTCAAAGCCAGGGCATAGCATGGTCAGATGATGATTTCAAGAACATTTGCAAATGAACATATCTGTCAGAAAAGCAACTGAAGAAATAATTAATACTGCATGATATGAAGAAATAATATTGCATAAAAGTGTATATTTTTTAATTTATGAAAGATAGATCTCAGAAGAGACTATAGATTGAAAGCAAAAGAAGTGTCAGCCAACTGAGCTTCCATTTCCTCTGAAGTTAGACTGGGTGGAAATTTCCCTTGTCTGGAAAGAAAGAGCCTTAGGTTCTTGCTCTGAATCTGCTAATAATTGGCTGTTGATCTTAGATTCAGAAACTCTCTGGGCCTCAGTTTTTCCATCTGTTAAAAAGGGAGAATAGGGTGTTCCCATTGTGGCTCAGTCTATCCTAGTGAACTCGACTAGGATCCATGAGGACTCGGGTTTAATCCCTGGACTTGCTCAGTTTGTTAAGGATCCAGCGCTACCGTGAGCTGTGGCATAGGTCGCAGATGTGGCTCAGATCCTCTGTTGCTGTGGCTGTGGCATAGGCTGGCAGCTGTAGCTCCGATTGGACTCCTAGCCTGGGAACTTCCATATGCTGCAGGTGTGACTCTAAAAAGCAATATATATATATGTATATACAGACACACACACATATAAAAAAGGAGAATAATACTTTGCCTACATACTTCTTAAGACTGTTTTGGTTATTGGAAGAGAGCATGGGTTGAGGCTCTGTGAAGAACCTTACTGAAACAAGGTGCCATTTAAGAAAATAATTTAAAAAATTGGGCTACTGAGAGACACAGTCCCATAGGTATGTCTCATTATCAGATTGTAAAAACCTTCTTTAGGAGTTCCCGTCGTGGTGTAGTGGTTAATGAATCCGACTAGGAACCGTGAGGTTGCAGGTTTGATCCCTGGCTTTGCTCAGTGGGTTAAGGATCCGGCATTGCCCTGAGCTATGGTGTAGGTTGCAGACACGGCTTGGACCCCTTGTTGCTGTGGCTCTGGCGTAAGCCAACAGCTACAGCTCTGATTGGACCCCTAGCCTGGGAACCTTCATATGCCAGAAGAGCGGCCCAAGAAATGGCAAAAAGACAAAAAGACAAAAAAAAAAAAAAAAAAAGCAAACAACCAAAAATTCTTTAAAGGTGTGGATGGTATCATGTTCAATATACTGTGTATTATACATTGGCATCTTAATATTGATAAACATGGGATTCTAATTTTTTAGGTTCACAAATGATGCTTTAGATGAATGCAAGAGTCGGATTTATAGGGGTGGGGTGACAGAAGGGTAGTTTTGAAGTTAAGCCAGTCCTCTCCAAGATCTAAATTCCTGAGAAATGCTGAAACAAATACAAGTTTCAGAAGCAGAGTCGCCTTTCTTTAAACAGCTTCGCAAACCTTACATTTCCGATTCAATCTGTGAATTCCTATCACACGGATGCGTCTAACATCAGCTGTTAGTCAATTAACAAGCAGTGGGTGAGCACCTGCTTTGTGCCAGGAACAGTGCCAGGCACTGAAGATATAGACACTTAAAGACATAGTCCTTGCTCTTAAGGAGTTTCCAGCCTAGTGGGGCTGACATATATGCCGTATGATGTGTTACATGATGTGATAGTGGTAAGTCCATGTCTTATATTTCCTTAGGCCATCAACGGCAACATATTTCAGAATTGGAGAGTTCCCAGTCACAGGCCCACAGTCTTGCTCTAGGGAAGCATTGTCCAATAGAACTTTATAGGATGAAGGTAATCTTCTACATCTGTGCTAAGATGGTAGCCACTAGCCACGTTGCCTATTGAGCCCTTGACAGGTAGCTACTGTGACTGAGAAACTAAAATTTTAACTCTATTTTTGTTACGTTAAATGTAAATAACTACATATGTCTGTGCTATTGGACATAGTATCTATGTTCAGCTCTAAGAAATATTAAAATGAGCCCACATTCAGACTCCAGGGTGGTTCTGAGTTGAACTGTCTCATTGCTTGGGGTCTGGGATCTTAGAAGGCCTTGGCCAAGCTGCTTCAGCCCTTTAACTGTGCTTTTTTTTTTTTTTTTTAATCCATACACTACGGTAGGCTTTGAATGGATTTTTCCAGCTGAGGGCTCTGAATTATGCATGCTAATGTGCTTTACTTAACCCTGGGATGAGGTTTTCTTTCTTTTTTTCTTTCTTTTTTTTTAAAATTAAAGAGATTCTGTGACACTTCAGTCATAACAGAGGAAGGAAATGGGGCAAAGGAAAACTGGTTTATAAAGGCTTTTAAAGTGTCTCAAATCTTGTCTTTCACATAATTTCAGATGGTGTGAGGTCATTTCAACTCTTTTTAAGCTGAATTTTCTTTCTCTGTTTCTGTCTCTCTCTCTCTGTCTACACACACACACACACACACACACACACACACACACAGTCACACTCCAGCTAAGGCGTTGAATCAGTAATTAGAGAAGTTGAGTCTCTCTCTCTCTCTCTGTATATATCTTTCATGCCGAAAAATAAGACTGGTCATCACATTGTTTCTTTTTCTGATAGTACAGATAGGGGGAGAATGAGATAAAATATCCTAGTAGGAAACCTTAGAAGGAAAACTATTCATAATGTTCAATAGGAATTTAGTTGAAAATAGAAATAAATATTCAACAGAGGTAGTTCCTGTCATGGTTCAGTGGAAACAAATCTGACTAGGATCCATGAGGATGCAGGTTGTTCCCTGGCCTCGCTCAATGGGTTGAGTATCCGATGTTGCGGTGAGTTGTGCTGTAGTGTAGGTCGCAGATGCGGCTCCCATCCCGCGTTGCTGTGGCTCTGGCGTAGGCCAGTGGCTACAGCTCCAATTCGACCCCTAGCCTGGGAACCTCCATATGCCGCGAGTGTGGCCCTAAAAAATGACAGTTATGTGTGTGTGTGTGTGTGTGTGTGTGTGTGTGTGTGTGTGTGTTCAAGAGAAATTGTTTCTAAACTGATAATCTGATAACCTGTCATTTGTCCGGCAGTCCACTTTTAGAAGGCACCTGCACATTTATTGTTTTGTTTGATCCTAATAACAACTTTGTAAGATTGTTAAAACAGGAGCTATTTCTATTTTATAGCTTAGGAAATTGCATGTTAGAGAGGTTCAGTGATTTCTTCAAGGTCACACACCTAGTAAGAACTTAATTTTTACCTTGAAGGCTCTGTATTTGGAGGGTTTCTAGGACTTTTCTTTAAATATTCTGTGATCTTTGCTAAGCTTAAAACCACCCACAGAAACAGTCAGCAGGGTGAATTATGGCCCTAAATGAAGCTGTGTCTGCCAGAAACAAGCATTTTTTAATAGGGAGACACAATGATACAACCCTCTTTTCCTCACAAAAATTATATGTAATATGTCTGTATCTGTATGTGTGTGTGTTTGTGAATTAAGATATGACTGTGTACACCTGTTTGTACCAGTTGAGCCCCAAAAACATTCTTTCTTTGTTATCAAGTAGGCACAAGTATTGAGCAGATAAGGATGAGGAGTGAGTGTGCTAGTTTCTTTTGAGAGAGGGGTATAAGTGAATGGAGAAGGAGGAGTCTACGAGTATTTAAAAGACTGACCAGGAAAAAGCTGAGAATGTTGTGGGGAAAGGAAGGTAGAAGTCACCTATACAGGTTGATGGGTTGGACTACCAGACATGGAACAATTATGTTTCTGACAGTGTTATTTTTTTTTTAACAGTTAAGTTTGGAATTGTTCCTGGTTTTTGCTGCTGGGAGTCTGATGGGAGAGGGAGGGTGAGGTGTTCCCCCTCATTATTTCTTAATCTTCCTGCAGGAGGAAATTGCTCTAGTTGTGTTCACTGTCCTTGAACTTGTCATGTTTAAGCAGGTAGGGTATTTTTTTTTCTCCCAAATAGTACATCCAGTCAGCCAGTCCTAATTGCTTCTATTTCATTGCATTTCCCAGAATCCTAATGAGGTGTGGCCTAGTGGTGTGAACGCAGGACTTGTAGTGAGAAATCTTGAATTCTAGTTGCAGACGTGACACTGTTCCTTTCTAGTAGAGGGCATGTCTCTTAACCTGTTTTGTCCTGCCGTTAATGGGGATAATAATATTTATTTAGCTTATAAGAGTAGCAGGAGGACTAATTAGTTAATGTTGGTTAAAAGGCAAAGAAAGAAAAAAAAATGATTAAAAAAATGGCAAGATTTTGCACATTGCATCCATTTCCAAATGCTAATTCTTTCAGGGTGTTATTGACAGGAGGCACCTGCTCCATTGCAGTCATCAAGCACCTCATGGAAGTCTTGCTGGCTGGCTTGGGAAGCAAAATTCTTCAATTCTGTGCCATGAGCTCTGTAGAAAATGTAGTTACCTTTAGGCTTAGTTTCCAACTTGGGCATCTGTTTTCTGCCCATCTAAAAATATTTCTCTCTCTTCGAGCTTCTATTGTGGCTCAGTGGTTAATTAATCTGACTAGCATACATGAGGACTCAGGTTCGATTCCTGGCCTTGCTCAGTGGGTTAAGGGTCCGGCGTTGCCATAAGCGGTGGTGTAGGCCGGCAGCTGCAGCCCTGCTAGGGAACCTCCATATGCCCTAAAAACCGAAAGACCAAAAAATATATATATATATATATTCCTCTATCTCATGGTTTCTCTAAGGTTAAGTACATTTTTTTCTCTCCTGAAACCCTTTTAATTATAGTTACTGGTACAACATTCAGAGATTCTTTGTGAGGAAAGGTCCCCTTTAAGTGCAGGGTGCTTTAGCAATTGTTCTGTTGGTATATGGCATAACTGCAGTATGGATTTCTAATACTCTGACAATTTCAAGCTGCAAATAATGTTGACCACTTTTTAAGGTGTAATTATGGCTTTACTGTGCATCATTGCCGGCACTCATGTCAGATAGTAGCCTTTTGATTAATCTCTTTTTACAAAATCAGGTCAAATTCCAGCCTGCCCTCACCACCCCTTCCCCACCCCAGCATAAAATGAGAAGATCTATTAGAATTTGGGAGGACGGGTAGGGGTTTTTAGAGAATGAGCAAACATTTCCATGACTTCCTTGAATCAGTCCTCTTCCTCTTGCTACTCATTTATGCTTCATGAAGTGATGCTGAATTGTGAGCTCTGTCTTGCCTCCAACACTGATTTGTGGCAATGCTTGTTGAAGTCACTAGAAACTGGAGGGAACGGTGGATTTCCTTCAGTGCCTAATAATTTCAGCAGAACTGAATGTTCTTTATTTAAACTACTGTCATAATTAGAGGGTTGCCAATGTTAAGCAACCATGGAGTCTGATTCTAAGAAATGTTTATTGTGCCTCGTTAAATTTGAAACTAGTACTTAAAAAGATCAGAAATAAATAATCTGTTTATATTTTGGTGACAGTAAATATAAGTGGATGTTGTGTGTTCACATCCTTGCCTCTCTGCATCCTGGTGAACTGACACACCCCCTCCTTTTGCCGTAGCAGTAATCAAAATAGCTACATCAAAAGAGAACTGTGGAGGATTTCATCGACCACAAACTAGAAAATGATCTATTGTATTGCCATCTAATTAGAAACATTAATATTAGAAGCTAACACATTCACTATTTCTAAGATGGTATATTACCCGGTTGGTTTTTGTCCCCATGATCACATATTACAGGCTTGAGCAACAAGCCAGTACAAGGGAAATGAATATAGAATGATATGCCAAAGGCTGTTACTCCTTCACTCTTAAATAAGCTTGTGGAGGCAACTGGCTTTTAAGTTATGTATAATATAAATAATGAGATTGGGGCTGGAACTAGATTGGGGGTGTTGCTTTGGCCCACAAGCATAGGGCCACCTGCTGCTTTCCCTCCAAATATTTTGAAAGTCTTGTCAGCTGATAAGACTTGCTCAATAGAAATTGCACTCTGCAGGAAGACAGGGCTTCATAGCTGCTAAGCAGTATAGAATTGAGACCAATAAAATAGAATTTAGCAGAAATGGACCCGCTCAGAGTGCTGGGTCTTCTTTAAGCCAGAAAGGCTCAAAGATAGGCTGGATTCAGGAGAGTTCAGACTGAGGATCCCTGGGCCATTTCTTGTGCGAGGTTTTACATTGGTTTCCTATTGTTGGACCAGCTATCCCAAATCATAGTTTCTGAAATTGAAGCTACCCCGTGAGTCATCACTAATCATCTTAGGTCATTTCGTAAAGATGTTTGCCAATGCCTCTAAAGGACAATTGACATGGTCACCGAGGTTCCAGGGAAGAAAGTGGCTCATTTCTGGATCCTGTGGGCTATGTGACTGGGTTCTCTGGCTAGGTCTGGAGAACTATCTCCAGTTAGTGGATGCCAAATTGTTCTTTTGTCTATCTTCTAGACTATACTCTCCTGACTCACTCACTGAAAGTAGCCAAAAAAGTCATCCGGAGAAAAATACGTATAAAGCAGCCTAATCACTTCCCTGATGCTACCATCTTGTGTTTGCTTTCCATCTCAGTGGTAGGTAATGCCAAGAACAGTGTTCCTGGGGATTTTTCTTGTCCTTGTTTTTGTGGCTTGTTCTAGCTGAGTCAGTATTTAACATGGCTGTAGCACTTAGCCTGTATGTTTGTTTTCTTGGTTGTTTAAGGGGAGAATAACAATTGGCACCTGCTCATAAAGTACTTTGATATTTAGGGATGAAAGGCAGTCTGTGCCTGCAAAATAGCTTTAATGTGTTGCCATTAGATATTTGGGGGTGGTGATTGGACTCCAGGGTTTGTTCCACTGGCAAATGCCGTTGATGACTATTTACTTCTCAGGTTGAATTTTGTTTATGTGGGATGAGATAATGTGACTCATGTGTTTGGATTAGTCATTTTATTTACTCTTAAACTACTTTTTTTATCCTCACTGAAGTCTCGTTGATTTTGCATTCCCATATAGAATAGGCATTAACTGGCTCCTCAGAGCTTTTTATAAGCAGATATTATTTTAAAGTGCACTGTGCTCCCACAAAAGACTTAGAAAAGGGCCCCAGAGCCTCATTCAGAAGCCCGTTCTTATCTATATAATGGGATGGTGCTTAGCCTGGTCATTCAGTAGGCTCTTTGCCTCTGAATTGTTTCGAATCCTGCAGAAAGCTGCTGAGTTTCTCAAGGATGCCTTTGTAGTAAAATTTGTGCTGGGTTGCTCTTCTAAAGGCACAACTTTGACCCAATAAAAGCTAAAGGTAGAGAAAAGTGCTTTCCCTAAGCTGCCTTTGTCACCTCTAGGTAGTCTGACTACATCAATGGTGTCAGTGAAATTTTAGGAGAGATGATAAAAGGCCACCAAGAGGGGAATTCTTTCAACTTGACTTGGATGTTAACTAAATGGCCTGTGTTTCCCACTGATAGCCCTGTCTTGAAAGCCATTGGAATCCTAGAGTTCTCTTCCACATGCAGGAAAGGAGCTGCCACACTGTCAGTCCTCAGCTCCGAGGTCTGATAAGGCAAAGCCTTATCTTCTGACAGAAATTGTATCCATCCTGGTTTGGAAATACTCTCATGTGTCACTACTGTCATTCCCAGAAATATAGTAGGACTGATGGATGGTAGGCAAGAAGCACCTAACTGTGGCAACTTAGTCCTCACAGTCATTTCCAGGCTGCTATGCATTTATAAGGTCAGAGTTGGGCGTGAGTACAGGGAACAAATTGTTTTTTTTTTTCCCCGTCTTTTTAGGGCCACACCCCCAGCATATGGAGGTTCTTAGGCTAGGGGTTGAATTGGAGCTGTAGCCACTGGACCACTGGTCCACCGGCCTATGCCACAGCCACAGCAGTGTGGGATCTGAGCAATGTCTGTGCCCTACACCACAGCTCACAGCAATGCTGGATCCTCAACCCACTGAGCGAGGCCAGGGATCGAACCTGTGTCCTCATGGATGCTAGTCAGATTCAATTCTGCTGAGCTAAGACAGGAACTCCCAGAGAACAAATTATAACTGCAGAAGACAGTGTTCAGATTCTTTCTGAAGATACAACACCACCTTGGCCTAATAGAATTGGTTACTTTAACTGCAATAAGAAGCTTTATTCTCAACCTCTTCCATCTCTTCCCCAGTTATTTCATTGATGCATTCATCACATGAGTACTTGCTAAGTGTCCAGCATCGTGGCAGTGATACTTCAAAAGAAAGCTTCCAGTCTAGCTGGAGGACAAACTCATATGCTACATGTGAAATAATCATAGAACCTAAGGAAATGCATGACTGCATCACACAGTCTGTACAACAAGTGCTAAGAACATTCTAAGCTATGTGGGATGATCAGTGATGTAGATAGATTTGAAATGAAGGAAATGAGTTATGAGGGAGGCAGAGGACTCGTGTTGGCTGACTGCTCAGCTAAAGATTTAATTTAGATTTAATGTGAAATGCAATAGGGAACCACTGTAATGCTTCTTTGAACCCTTGAAAAGACAAGTGCTGTGATGAAAATAGAAGGCAAGTATTATTTACATAGCATTTTGCAAAATGGGCTAGAGCAAGAGGCAGATAGAGATGAAGAAGAACTGGCAGAAAGTGATGAAGGCTGTGGAAATGGAGCCAAAGGGACATATACATGTGCTTTTTCCAAGAACTTTAAGAAATTTATAACTCCTTGGATAGAAGAAGGAAGTTCCCCAAATTTGTGCTGTGGTTTAGTATGCATAACAAATATAAAGGCCAAATCCTCCTGTGTGTGTCACCGCAAGCCATTAGGGTGATACTTAAATCCATAGAGTTGCAATAATTCTCAAAGTTGCACTGCATAGCCTATGCACAAGTATGTGCCTTGTCTGTAGGTAAGCATGTGGTTGTGTGCGTGTTTCATGTTTTTCTGAATGGCTGACATTTTAACCAGTCCCAGTAAAAGGTCTATCAATTTGTGACCTCCTTGCACATGTAGCCTATATTTTTCATCCTCCATGATTGGCGAATGTGTATTGAATGGAAGAATGAAAGAATGAATTAATGAGAGCCATTTTGTCTTAGAATCCTAGAACTGTGGGAACATAGTGTCAGGTGAAGGGAACATTGACACCATTTGGGTTATTCATTTCATAGGTAGATAAGTTAAGGACTCGAGAGAGATTAAGTGATTTATTCAAGGCCGTCAATGTCAGTGACATATGTAAGGAAGGAATCCAAGTCGCCCTACTGCACTGCATTGCTCACTGTAGTCAAGCTGTGTGTGAGTGTGGTGTGTGTGTGTATGTGTGTGTGTGTGTGTGTGTGTGTGTGTGTGTATGCATGCACATGAGAATTAGTGCTGATATGTATATAGGCATGGTTAATGGAAGCTTACTTAGTTTGTTTTCCAGTTCAGGGTAAATATGAGCTTTCTAGTGATGGCAGCTCTGGGGGTGGTGCCTTTTATTCCATCTTAACTAATTCCTACTTCAGCTGCTGCTATCTGGATGAATGAGTCTTTGAATATACATTCTAGCTGGAGGCACATTGGCTTTATTTTTATATAAAATCTACATTTTCATTTTTCTGTGTTGAGGATTGGAAGGAGGAAGAAGCCGTTTATCAATTCATTTTCTAAAAACACCTTTGTGAGGAGATGCCATCTAAAGCAGCAATCACTTTTAGAAGAACGTTGAGTCTTATCATCATTGATCAATAAGCACAATTATCATTATTAGACATCAGCAGTTAAAAAAAACCCAGCATTTAAAAATCATTTTGCTGTGCATTTGATTTGGGATTCCAGTTTTCCTGTTTGTATTGTTAAAATTACTAAGGGTGAAAAATACTTTTAAAAATAATTAGCGGGAGTTCCCACCATGGCTCAGTGGAAATGAATCTGATTAGTATCCATGAGGACTCAGGTTCAATCCCTGGCCTTACTCAGTGTGTTAAGGATCTGGCGTTGCTGCGAGCTGTGGTGTAGGCCAGCTGCTACACCTCCAATTCGACCCCTAGCTTGGGAACCTCCATATGCCGCAGGTACGGCCCTAAATAGACAAAAAAAAAAAATAGTGGATTGCAGTTATAATGCTTTTTGGTTTGAGGGGGACTTTTAAAGTGTAATTTAAATTGGCTATTCGTTTTCAAATGAAAACCCTTAAGATTTGAGGAATCTCGGTTTTCATCTCAACATCTGTAACCTTTTTTAACTGTATCACGACCTAGGGATTTGTGCTGCTGGGCGAAGATTCTAGTCCTGGATATCTGCATTTATTTCTCCTTGGGGTTGAAGTCTCTCCTGGTGATAAATGTGGTGCTGAGAGAGTCACAGTCACTCTTCCAGAGACTAGGGCACAACTCACTGAACTGTAAAAAAAATGCAAAATGACAATTAAAGTAGGACATTCTGGTTCCTTGGGGGCCTGACAAAGTGGAAGTATGCGACTTCTGATGTGCCAGACTTATTAACATAATAACATACCACCCATCCCAAAATCTCTCTAGAAACCTCCCATATCCAGAAAGGCGCTGAGAATAGAAAGAAATCAGCAAAGAAGGCTCCCCAGCAGGTGGAAAACCCTAACAACACTACCACCACTCAAACCATTATGCAAAAGTCCCTATAAAACTCATGTATTTTTCCCTCTTAGAAGAGCCACATCTCAGCTCTCTACCCAGAACTTAACTCTCATTCTCTAGACTATTCTAATGAATATAATTATATAGTTTCCAAGAGCACAGTAGAAGCATCAAACTTGAAATGGAAGAGGAGCTGCTTTTGATATACTAATAGCACTGAGAAGTAACAGTACTTACTGAGTGTTTTATAGCAGGTTGGTGGGAGGACATATGTTAAGAATTAAAGGCAAGGACTCCAAAAACACAGTGCTGTGAGATCGGTGAGCACACAGGCAAAACCTGCATTGTCGTGATTTATGTTTAGGAAGGTGCTTCTAAGTAGCCAATGAGCAAAACCAAAGCAGGCTGGCTAGGATTTTAAATCAAAGTTTTAGTCCTTACAGGAGAAAGCCTTGAGCTCTCTAAAAAATTCTGCTATCCGTAAGTATTCTTTATATTTGTAGAAAATTAAGACTTTTATTAAATATAAACCAAGTGAGAAGTCTGCTCTCAGTGAATCTTAGGATAAAGACTACTAAGTAAAGATTTGGGAGAAATACATTAAACAGAAATATATTAAATGATGGGAAAGTGACTCAGTTACCATTGAGACTGGAAATAAAAGTTTGCTCTAGACCCTTTTTGTAAGGTTGAAATTTAGGTTTTTCAGAAACAAATGTTGTTCTTGTCTTTCTTCTGTGTTCCTGTGTTAACTTGGCTGTCTCATTAGAGACAGGGACATTTCCTAGTGAAATTAATGTGACATTTAAAGAAAATTTCCCCTCTCAAATGTTTCATGTTATTTGCCATTTAGAATACTTAGAGAGGGGATTGGAATAATGTCAAGCAAATTTTGATTAAATAAGGCTAACCAGGAGCCAATACGTTCATGCAAAAAATAAAAGCTCTTCTATTATTTCTTAAAAGTGTATTTCTGTTGTTGTTCTTTATCCTCTATTAAGAGACCATGGCAGATAATCTGACAAAAGAGACACCATCTTCTAAACAGCTGAGCTTGCCTTAGAAAACAACACCTCAGGTCAAAGCCTGTGGCCAGTCTTTTTCTCAGGACAATTCTCCACTCTCCATATGTTAGTTACCTGGGAAGCTTTTAAGAGATACCAATGCCTGGGTTCCACTCCAGACCAATTACTTCATAATCTTTCAGAGTGGGACCTTTGCAACAGGATTTAAAAAAAAATTGCCTAGTTGATTCTAATGTGCAGTTAGGGCTGAGAATCATCGGCTTAAGACAACTTAAAACAATAGTGCAAACTAGTCATTAAGAAAAGATTATTTCCTGCTTCAGGGTGGTCTGAGTCTCATTCTTTGCTGTAGCCGAAGTGTGAAATAATTTATTCTTTCAATGCATGGGAGTTGGGTTTGAACACCTTGAATCAGTACAAGCAAGAACACTTGATGTTAGTATACACTGACCCATAATAGGCCATCCATGGCCAGTTAGCTCAGTTGTTTGGACTGGAGGACTCATGAGGCCAGAAAAGTGTACTTTGTCCAGTTAGAATAATTCTGTTGCACAGGTTGTTTCCATAATTCCAACAAAGCTGCCTCACAAAGAAACCCCAGACTGATTACAAAGGCAAAGGACAATGGATGACTCAGCATAGCTCCATCCACTATGGAAAATCAGTTCTAGGAACCTCCCTCATGACTAGTGCTTTTAACTGCATGAGGATGCAGCATGGGGACCTTATAGTTTATGCTGGTTTGGGGAATGGAATATTGACATTTGAAGGCCATGACCCACAAGAATAAGGGCTTTACTCTCTGAGAGTAAAAAAAAAACAGGAAAGAAATGTTGCTGAAACTCAGCCTCTGTCTGCTGTTTCTGAATAGAAACTCAGAGACAGAGTTTTGGGTGAAGGAGAAAAAGATAGCTTTATGGCTTTGCAGGGCAAAGGGGGCCACAGCAGACTAATGCCTTAAAGACTGTTCCCCCTTTGGGAGAGATTAGGAGGTGGTTTTATAATTTGGGGAGTGGAAAATAGGGCAATAGGGCCGTAGATAAGGATCAGGGTAGAGGCAAGCTTGAATTGTCTTTCAAAGCTGGTGTTTAGTGGCCCTCAGGACTGGTTCTGGTGGTCCTCTTTTTTCCAGGAAAGAAGAATGCTTCATCAGGTAGTTAACATCTTCCATTTGTTGGGCGTTTTAGTTCTGCCCAAGGTCTCAAAGATACTTTTGTATATATTCCTTAAGGAAGAACCAGGACCCTGCCCCAAGGCTGCCCTACTGTCTCTTGACTGCTCCTCCCCGGTCTCTGCAACCCTTCCCTGATTACCAACTGCCCTTTGGAACTCAGGGAAGGTCATGAAGGCTGAAGCTTATTCTCTAAAAACAAGAAAAGGAGGACACAGAAAGGCTTGTGTGCCCAGGAGCCTCACAGGGCTCTGCTTGCTTTCAGAAAGAGAGGAAGGTGATAGGCTTCAGTGATACTCTCCTACCTACAGTGCCAGATCATGCCTGACATATCTGCCCAGGTTAATCCATCTGCACATCACAGTCTGGGAAAGAGAATGGTTAAGATTTCCATAAGCAAGGCTTCTAAACTGATTTCTTCTTTTAACTCAATGTCTATAAGAAGAAATCCTTAAGGTGAGATATATTATTCCATGAGGGCCAAGAAGTAGTATAGTCACCAGGGAGAAAATTTGTATGGCTTTGCTTATTTGCCCAAACAGAGTTCTGGCACCATGCCTGGAGGTCATGTCCCCACAGAGCTCCATATTTTATGCACAGTGCACACAGATTGGACGCCATCATATGCACAGCTCTGCAAAATATTCTACTTGAAAACTGGCTTCTTTAACATGACAGTATCTTGGGATGTTGCTTATGCTTTCCCTGCAAAGCTAGTATCCTCTTTTCTGTTTTTGCATCTATGCGTCTATTACCTTTCTTGAAAAAATGATTTAGGAAGTTTAGAGGTTGAGGTGGAACGTGTATATGTTATTCTCTTATTGCCCAAATGAGGTCAAATTCCAGATCCTACTCAGGAATCCAGGTTCTGTAGAAAGCAGGGAATATGGATTTCCACCATTCCCACCAAGAGTCATGATAAATGTAGTTCAAAGTCCTCTTCGGATTTATGTTCTTTTATGCCTATTTTATGGAGGAGGAAAGTGAGACACATAGAAATTAAGTAATTTGCTCAAGGTTGCACAAACTAATAATTAAGCTCCTGAGTGCTTAATTGGTTCCTTATTTTACTTGGATAGAATGCTTTTTGGGGTGGTTAAGAGACTTTCACTTGTTAAATTGTATATTGTACTGAATATCATAGAATAGCATATTTACCCAAAGTTCATTTTTGCCTTTTATGTTGATATAAAAATTAATTCAAGAAATGCTTGTTGGAATTTAAAAATCTATACTATGAATCCTTTATGATGGAAATACACATATGATGTACAGCTGTCTGAGAAATATATTTAAAAATTTTAAGATTAGGTAAGCAACAATATAAAAAATTTAATGTTCAATAAAGCTAGTTTTCAAAGTATAAAAAAAGACATGCTTGTTGGTTAAGTGACCAATGGATAACCTCTTCCAGCATTTTTTTCTCAATGCAGCTTCAAGTTTGCTTCCTCCTCCTATAATTATGTTTGCAACAGTTTCAGCTTCCATTGTCTTAAGAACCAAATTGCAAAGAACTGACCTTTTTGATTTTCACTCTCCCAACCCATTCCTTCCAACAGCAACAAAACTTGTCGCTTTCATTAAAGGGGGTTTTATCCTCTAAATAAAAGCAGTGTGAGTGGATATTACACAGCTTATCTTCAAATGAGGGCCATGTGGAGGGCATGGACATGCCTAAATACAGGACAATGATGGGATTAATTTTCTTTGCCATACGCCGCTCTCTTTCTTTCTCTTGCCTACTCGCCACCCCCATTTACTCTAGATACTTGGGTTCCCTATCCTGACTCTTGGCTGTTTGGTGCTCATGTGGCAATTAGATTTGCCATCACCTGTCCTATCTTCTCCTCTACCAAGCTCTGAGCTCCTTGAAACCAAAAGCTGCTTCTGAGAGCCTGGCAAAATTCATGTATGACATGTAGTCATCTGAAAGGAATTTGCTATTTTGTTAGCTAGACAGCTATTGTGTTTCCTTTCCCAGGCACTTTCAGTTGAAGTGATTTCAGAAGGCCCTAAGGAATGGTGAGAATGGTGAGGATTTCTGGTAGACTGGCAGGAGGGCAGAGGGGGTGTGTTTGGACATTTTTCAGCTTATACAATGGTTCAATGAGTGTAGTACTTTAGTGTTGGAGGTAAGATCCACTTTTCTAGGACTTGCAGTTACCTCTGTGTCAGCATTTCCCTGGGTCCCTACCTCCTAAGACTGCCTCCCCTCAAACCCCTCCCTCAACCTCTGGATGCTCTTCAGCTGGTTTCTCATCTCTTTCATCTGGCAGGTATTCTGCATCTGCTTTTGTAAAACCGTTGCTCAGGCAGTCTACTGTAACCAGATTAGACAGTGGTGTTTTAATGATAGCTGAGACAGGGGTTTGCCTGCAAACTTCATGTTTCACATGAAAGGCTTTGGCACCCCCTGTGGACTGCCCTTCACCCTGTTTTAAGCATAAAACTTGTTTGCCTTTATATCTGTGATACAACAAAGGCCTTCCTATATAACCAGTGCTGAGCAAAATGTCTTAAAACAAAGGGAAGACTTTAAATCCACAGTGGGGATTACCTTGTTGCATTTCCATATCTATGGAATAAATATTTTAACATGTTAAATATCTACTACTAATAAAAATACCTTTGAACTTCCAGTCAATTTGATGGGCACACAGTTGTGTCCACTGGGGAATGGGAAGCAATTACTTTCTGTAAAGATTTTGGGTCATGCTGTGTCTTCCCTAAGAGGTTGCATGGTCTGTAGCCAGGCATATTCTGGTGGATGTTTGTGTTAAGTTCATCTTGGTCTGCCCAGGAGAGCTGCCTCCACAGACTCCCCAGGCCCCCAAGGATGTGGCAGGCATTCCTCAGGCTGTTGCCCCACTATAACTTTGGTTTCTGATTCATTCATTGCCTCTTGCCAGTAGAAAAATTCCTCCTATAAGTAAAATAATTTGGCTCTTTTCATGAATCATCTCCATAACCCTTTTAATCTTTTTTTTTGTGCATTGCAGACTGAAAACTATTCTTTTGACTCCAACTACGTGAACAGCCGAGCTCATTTAATTAAAAGGTATGTTGGTTTGCTTGTCTATTTCTACAACTAAGCTTGATTTAATATAAAAAAAAGAAGATTAAATAGTTTTAATGATGCCCTTTTCAGATTTTAAAATGAAAATACCTATCTGCTTAGTGTAGAAAATTAGGAAAATTCATAAAAGCATAAAAAAACTAAATAAGAAACTCTGGTAATTCCGTGACCCAATCAGTGTTGGCATTTTGTCATGTTTCTTTACATTAATGTACACACAATTACCAAAGTAAAATTGGGATCATTTTAAAACACAGTTTTATGTGATAATTTAGAAATTTAATATTAAAATGTTCTCCTATGGAACTTCTAGTGAATTTCAAGATGGCTGCTATTTTGACAACTTTGAAATCGTTTTAAGGCTACTTTAATGGCAGATAAACCGATTCCTTATCTTTTAAAAACTTTATAGATGAGAGAATGAAAGAAAAGATATTTGCCTAATTCAATAAATTTTAAAATATTTACACGTGTTTCCAATGAAGAGTTGTGGTTTGTGTGAATGGTTGGTCGTAACCCAGTTATCCATGGAGGCACAATGTATGTGATGCCCAAGGCAGGCAAAACAAGGGGTTCAGGGAGTCCTCTAAGCAGAGAACTTCTGCAGAAAAACCGGTACTGACCATTCAGGTGATGCCTTTATTACTGTTTGATGCAAGTGTCCTCTTGAATGGTCCAGTGGTTATTCTGCAGCTAAAATTGAACACTGTGTGTTGAAATAATAGAAATGAAGGGTAGGATTTGAGGAATAAACTAGTTTGTTGTACAGACGACTTTAAATCATATCTAATTTAATCTATGATGCTGCAATAACCCCCTGAAAACAAGCTAGGTTTATCTGTATTGATCTGGAATTGCTTGTGACCTTAAGTGATGATCGTTAATTATCCGAGTGTGGATAGCCCAGTATTAGCAGTCATTCTGTTGTTTGAATTTTTATTTATTTATTTTTTTTGAGGTGTTGGGAGGAATCCACTTTGAATATTTTCTTGGCTCAGAGAATAAAAACAAAAGTTGAGGAATTCAAAATCATTTGACTGATTTGTTTTAGGAGGGGAAAAAAACTCTCTTTTTTTGTGCACTGACTAGAGTAACTTTGAAGCAGCAGTTTGCTTTGTTTTCTGCTTCAGAATTGATATTTAAAAGCTCCTTTTTTTTTTAAACTTCTGGTAAAAACAGTGACTTGCCTTATCCTCACAGGTCTCTTGGGCTAGCTCTGGGTACCTGGGAATTCTGTGATTAGGTTAAACTCATAGCATGAGCCTGATTTTCATAGCATGGCAGAAATCTAAGGCTCCTGGGGACCTTCACTGTCTTAGGTCAGACCTGAACTGATGAGATGAAGACTTATGTTCAAACATTTAGCTTTTGGGATACATGTATTTCCACAGCAACTTTGGGACTCCCTAGAACTTTTGATTTTGATTAATTACTTTTTATGTTTCTGTTTACACACATGTATACAGAAAAGGCACAAACTGGACTTAATAGGCTCTCAGTGGAAAAATCTCCTGATGTTGCCTGATATCAAAGATAGTGGCTTTTTACCAGAGACCACCTTGATTAAGAGGAAACACCTGAAAGCTCAGGGACACGCCATTTTTGCCGGGTTCTGTTTTTGGAACCTTGAAGGCTTTGGAAAACCACAAAGGCCTTGGAATTTATAGGATCAGCTAAACTTAGACAAAGCACAATACCTGGAAAGACACAGGGAATCTTTTGTGCTATGCTTTTTTTTTTTTTTTTTTTTTGGGAGTTGTAACCATTTTGAATGTAAAATGTTTGGAAAATGTTAAGAGAGTGGTGACTAACATCAGGTGATAAAGCCACAAAAACTGTTCAAATAGCTCACAGTGATACTTGAAAGGCGTTTCACTGTGTGGTTTCTTGAGGATCCATTTACATGCATGGAAAAAGCTCCTGGCCAGGAAATTCTGAATCTGATTATCAGTTTTAATTTTATTATCAAGTCCCTGTTTCTTTAAATGCCAACCCAATTTAAGGCCAAAAGTTGGCCTAAAACTTTTTTCGAATCCATTTTCTCTTCCTCTACTCATTTTCTACCCATCCAAGGATGCTTCTTGGACTTTTCTTTTTGGCATTCACCAGCAGTTGTTAATGTCTTCCATGCTGGCTTCTTTTTCCCTCTCTCATCTATCTACCTCGGCTAAACCAATGGAAAGCCAGAGGGCAAGGGGGTTTTCATAGCACAAATCAAGGTTTAGAAGGATGAAGAGTAGATCCTGAAGGGAAATGAAAGATATATGATGCTTTCCCCATAACCTTCTGCACTGAGGAATCTAGTGTTAAAAAACTGTAGTCTTTTATTTTTCCTGAATGTCACCTGTAACCTGCAGGTGTACCCAAGGCTTATGTCAGAATCCCAGATTAACAAGCCAAGACAGTTTAGGATTATTTTCTGGTGTTTTGCTTTTTTTTTTTTTTGGCCGTGCCTGAAGGATGTGGAAGTTCCCAGGCCAGGGATTGAACCCGAGCCACAACAGTGACAACTGCTGGATCCTTAACCTGCTGAGCCACCAGGGAACTCTCAAGTTCAGAATTACTTTCTGGATGGGCTTCCTTCCTGCTTTGTTTGTTTCCTTGCTATCATCTCAGAGCAAGGAAAGCCAGCAGTGGTACTTTACCACTGCTGCAACATGGTCTTTCCTCATGCCGGTTTTCTGTCCTGCTGTCTGATATCCGCTCCTGTGGTGCTTTTTGAGCAGTATCAAGGCTGTAGCTCAAAGAAAATAAAACAGGAAATGAACATGGTACTGAAGCAGTGTGGAAAAAAAAAGATGAGCATTGGGCCCTAAACCATGCATAGGGCTTTCCTTTTCCACCCAAATTGTCCTGGGGTTTTACAGCACCTGGCATGGTGCCATGTCTATAAATGCTGGTACATGTTTATTGAATGAATGGATAGATGAAAGAAGTTGAGAGAAACCTCAGCATTTTTCCATTGAAAACTAGCTTTAAAGGTCCCTTTAAGCCAGCCATTCCAGGCCTTTTTTTTTTGTTTTTTTTTTCCCACTGTACAGCAAGGGGGTCAGGTTATCCTTACATGTATACATTGCAGTTACAGTTTTTTCCCCCACCCTTTGTTCTGTTGCGACATGAGTATCTAGACATAGTTCTCAATGCTATTCAGCAGGATCTCCTTGTAAATCTATTCTAAGTTGTGTCTGATAAGCCCAAGCTCCCGATCCCTCCCACTCCCTCCCCCTCCCATCAGGCAACCACAAGTCTCTTCTCCAAGTCCATGATTTTCTTTTCTGAGGAGATGTTCATTTGTGCTGGATATTAGATTCCAGTTATAAGTGATATCATATGGTATTTGTCTTTGTCTTTCCGGCTCATTTCACTCAGTATGAGATTCTCTAGTTCCATCCATGTTGCTGCAAATGGCATTATGTTATTCTTTTTTATGGCTGAGTAGTATTCCATTGTGTATACATACCACATCTTCCAAATCCAATCCTATGTTGATGGACATTTGGGAAACACTCTGACATCAACATCATGAATATTTTCTCAGGTCAGTCTCCCAAAGCAATAGAAATTAGAGCAAAAATAAACCCATGGGACCTCATCAAACTGAAAAGCTTTTGCACAGCAAAGGAAACCCAAAAGAAAACAAAAAGACAACTTACAGAATGGGAGAAAATAGTTTCAAATGATGCATCTGACAAGGGCTTAATCTCTAGAATATATAAACAACTTAGACAACTCAACAGCAAAAAAACCAATCAATCAATGGAAAAATGGGCAAAAGACCTGAATAGACATTTCTCCAAAGAAGATATACAGATGGCCAGCAAACACATGAAAAAATGCTCAACATCGCTGATTATAAGAGAAATGCCAATCAAAACTACCATGAGATACCACCTCACACCAGTCAGAATGGCCATCATTAATAAATCCACAAACAACAAGTGCTGGAGGGGCTGTGGAGAAAAGGGAACCCTCCTGCACTGTTGGTGGGAATGTCAACTGGTACAGTCACTATGGAGAACAGTTTGGAGATACCTTAGAAATCTATACATAGAACTTCCATATGACCCCACAATCCCACTCTTGGGCATCTATCCGGACAAAACTCTACTTAAAAGAGACACGTGCACCCGCATGTTCATTGCAGCACTATTCACAATAGCCAGGACATGGAAACAACCCAAATGTCCATCGACAGATGATTGGATTCGGAAGAGGTGGTATATATACACAATGGAATACTACTCAGCCATTCCAGGCCTTTAAATGTGCATGAGAATCACCTGGGAGGTTTGTTAAATGCAGAATCTCTAGCTCCATCCCTAGAGGATCTCCAGTTTTCACAAGTTCCCAAGGTGATTGTGATACAGATGGTCCAGGAGCCACTACAGGATTTTCCTTATGTTTCTTAAATACAGTTTGACTTTCGCTACCTTCTCATTTTTACTCTCAGAAGGTATTCCTTGGTATGTGGTGTAACCTACTGGGAAGATATGACCTGTTTCCTTTTAGATTATTCTACTTTTGGGAAAGATTTCCAGAGTCTTAAAGGGTAAATCCAAGTCAAAATGTTATTAATGTTCATTCATCAATAATTTTCTGAGTAACTATTATGTGCAGAGTCTTGTTCTAACTTTTTTTTCAAACAAATTTGTCTGTCCACCACCAGAGCAACTAATAGAAACATTGCAAACAGAACCCTAATTTATTGTTGCACGAAAGTTGGTGTGCAAGTTTTTCATCTCCCAAGAGGTACACAGGTAATAAAGCAAGTGAAATCAGCATTTTTTATGCCTGGCATAAATTGTTATTTGTTTTGGATGAGCGGCCGTTTACCAGGCTGTTTTACAATTTACAGCATCTTGCTTACTGAGTCTTAAACTGCCTTACAGAAATCCATTCATTAAGCTACTAAATGTCCTTACAAGATAAGAGTAAGTGGTGCTTAGTTTTTCAGACGGGCAAACTAATCTTTAAACAAGTTAACTATTCTGAGGTTTGGGGGAGGAGAGTTAATACCCCTTGCTTTTTCTTTAGAGAATATGTGACTTACACTCACTACAGTCCCTTAAACCCTAGTAGCCAATTCTTCACTCTTAATATTTCTTTTCTTCTACCTGAAAAAAACAAAAGTTCTGAGGTGGTTTATAATATTCAGATGCATATAGAAATGATGATGGAATTTTAAAAAGACAGATCCAAAACCAGTTAGGAGAAGCTAAATAGATATCCTTTGCATCTAACTCACTGCAATCAAACATTATATTTACTCTGAAGCTTTTGAGAAGCTGAAGCAAAACGGTAAGTATACCTGAGCATATAGTTCTCATTTTTCAGTAAAGGAAGGATACACATTGGACAGGAGAATTTTTTTCCTGTTCCTGAATTTTAGAAGAAATGAACATAGTGGACAATGTCTGACTATAAGTTACAGAAGATATAAAAACATTCTTTATATTTACATTTGCTATATCAGTCCTATAAAAAAACTATGGATGTACTATTTAAATGTAAAACAATGAAAGCATTATGATATATGAGAATAATGATCATATTAAACAATAACTGTTGAGCATTTGTATATACCTGGTACTTCATGTGAAGTATCTCATTGAGTCCTCAAAATGGCCTTGTGGGAGTTCCCGTCGTGGCGCAGTGGTTAACGAATCCGACTAGGAACCATGAGGTTGCGGGTTCGGTCCCTGCCCTTGCTCAGTGGGTTAATGATCCGGCGTTGCCGTGAGCTGTGGTGTAGGTTGCAGACGCGGCTCCGATCCAGCGTTGCTGTGGCTCTGGCGTAGGCTGGTGGCTGCAGCTCCGATTCAACCCCTAGCCTGGGAATCTCCATATGCCGCGGGAGTGGCCCAAGAAATAGCAAAAAAAAAATGGCCTTGTGAAGGAGGTTTTAGCAAATATATTTTATAGACAAGGAAATCAAGGCACAAAGCCATTAGCAGCTATCAGGCCCAGGGTCCCATAGACTAAGTGGCAGATTATGGATTATTGCTTGTTCTAATCACTCCAAGTTCAGTGCTCTTTCTACTATAGTCAGGAAATCTAACATGTTACAGGAGTAGAGATAAAGAACTTAGAGCAGTGGTTCTCAACTGGGGCTGATTTGGCAATATCTGGAGACAATTTGGGTATAACTTGTGGGAGGGGCACTGTTGGCATCTAGTCGGTGGAGTCTAGGGATGTTGCTAAACATCCTACAATGCACCGGACATCCCCACCCCCAACAAAGAATTATGCAGCCCCAAATGTCAATAATGCCAAAGTTGGGAAACCTTGCTCTAAGGAATTGTTAATTGCATTGTCCTTGTTCTATATCCCTCACCATCATATATCTCAAGAAAGTTTTGGCAACTGCTGAAATGCAGTCAATTCAGGGTTGAATTCTCTCGCTTAAGGTAATAATTTTGTTTTTTAAAAAATAACAATTTTGTATTGTTGTGGATTAAAGAAATTTTCATATGCATCAGATAGCAGAAATGCAGGTTGAAAAATTATTTGTTATAGACATGTTGGAGCCTGTAATGTCATCCAGGCAGGTCATTTCCTTTCTCCTGAGGTGCAGGGGTGTATGTGGGCAGGATCAAATTTTTTTCTAAAAAATAAACTTTGAATCTGTTCATGCTGTGGGATTAGTATTTACAGGAAGCCTCGAAATCTGTGCCATAAAGCTAGAGATGGTGACACACTTTAAAGCATGTGTTTCCAATTGGTCTTAATGACCATAAAAGACTCATAGGATGATTCGTTTTTGAATGAAACTGCATCCTGGTGGGTCCACAGGGCTGAGTAACTGCATGACATAATTTGGAGGAACTGAACGAGTTGCCCCATTGAGTGATTTTAGTTTTAATACAGTTGATACTCGGTTATTCTTTCTGAAAATAATTAGCAAACAGGTCAACGCTTCACCCGCTTCTGCCCTTCATTTTCTGATAATTATGGCTTTCCAGTTACTGCCCTTGTGATCTTTTCCTTTTCATATGCAGGGCAGCAAGCATTCTACATCTAGGTTGGTCATATGTTAAAAATCTGTTGTGATTCCTTTTGGCCAAGTGTGGAGAATGACAATGTAGCCATTGTGTCCATGGCATAGTTCTTTATATGTACTGAATGTTCTTATCAAAGCCTAGGAGAGTCAGGCCAGTGGATGTTCAAGGTTGAGCAGATCAAGTGAGTTTGCAGTGTCATCTCCACAGGGCTCCCTTTTCAGAGGTACAGTAGGTCTGCTGGGACTTGTCCTAATTCACAAGTGTGCTACTCTCCCTTGTTGAGACAACAACACATTTTCTTTGAGTATGCCTTTGCTGCCTCCTCACTGACTAGGGAATGGATTCACCATTCACTAGGTATTTCAGATGCATAATTTATGGTTCATGGTGCAGCACAGCTGCAGATTCTGTCAGGACACACAAAGTATTAGAAATAGCAGATGGGGCCTCTATGGATGCACCTTATGTGTTATTCCTATTTCATGAGAAATAGTGTGCGGTTCATGGACAGTAGGTTTAGTGCCTTGAATGGTGGATTGATTTAATCAGTACAAGAAAAATTTACTCACAAACTCTTGAGCTAAAAGTTGCTATGTTCTTAGCGTAACTACACTCCCAGTTTCATTAGAGCTCACTTTCTGGTTCTCACTTTTATCTCACATTTCCATGCACCAAGGCTTTCCTCTTCTTAGCTCCTACCTCTCCTGTTTTTCTTTGAATCTATCCCCCAGCCCTTTTCAGTTAAAATTGACTTGAGGTCTCAGATCCTGATTACCCTTTCTATTTTAATTGCATTACCTCAATGTCCGCCACTTTCATTTTGACAGTTGGTTAGTAGATATCTTTGGAGAGGCAGTATTCATAGGGCTTGTGTCCAGGCTCTGGGGCTGGACTGCCTGTGTTTTGTCTTAGATCTGCTACATTTTCACCAGCTGTGTGACACTGGACACATAATTTAACTTTCATGTGCCCTTTTTTTTTTTGACCTGTAAATGTAACTATTAATAGTACCTTTCTGTTATAGAGTTGCAATGCTTAAAAAAGTTCATTCATGTCAAGCACTTAGAACAGTGCTTCATGCCTACTGACTTCTCAGTAAACATTAGCTATTATTATTTTACTTTGTATAAGAAGAGAAAAAAATTCTGAAATGATGATATTTTTTGCAGGTGGTTGTTTCAGAGTTGTAGCTTCTTCTGCCTCGCCTGTAGTGATGCACTGAAGATAAGTGAATGAAAGTATTAGCTGCATCAGCATCCAATAGTGAGAACCTCTCTACAGTGTTAAGTGCCATGATCTTTAAACAGAAATTTCTCTTCCTCCTACCCTGTTGGACAATCCAGTCACTGTTGGCCTCACCACAGACCTGATGTCATCCTGGCTCTGAAAGAGTTTTTAAAAGTCAGGCCTATCACAGTGTTATAATTTTATCATTCTTTCTTCAACCCAGCAGCTCCACCTTCAAGGACTTAGAGGGCAACAGCCTGAAGGATAGCGGCCATGAGGAGAGCGACCAGACTGACAGTGAGCATGACGTCCAGCGCAGCCTGTATTGTGACACTGCTGTCAATGATGTGCTGAACACCAGTGTGACCTCCATGGGATCTCAGATGCCTGACCATGGTAAGGGCTGATCAGACTTAAGTTGCAACTATAGATTCCAAAGAACCCAGAACGTTTGGAGGATCACTGTAGTACTTTACCATAATGAGTATATTGTCAAGGTGTGCATTGTGCTCATGCCTTAGCAGCATCTATAGGCTTTTGAGATGTCCTGACACTAGTCCAGATTCTTCTTCACCTTTCCCAAGCTGATCCTCTAGGATTGTATAATGTTCAGGCATTTAAAAAGCTGACTACCTATACCCATTGCATACATACTCTTCAATCATAACTGTACTGAGCACGTAGGAAATGAGCAGATGCCTTCTCACCAGGAACAAATGCCTTTTGGCTTTAGTACATGAATTTGACTGAGCGATTGAGTTGCAGAGAACACAGCACTAACAACACCAAAGGAGTGAGTTTTACTTCCATATCAGGCGGGTTAACTTCATCCAGAAAGGGACTCTGTTCTCTGACCACAGATTGCATACACTTTACTGAGGGGAGAGAGTACAAAACTTCCCATTTTGTCTATGAGGCTGCAATGCCAAATCTATCTAGCTTCCATGCAAATGCATGCCATTGGTCATAGGATAGACCAGGGTAAGAGAACACGTCTGCCTTAATGTAACAGTCTGTGTATGTAAAAAACGCCCCAAAGCTCATGTCAGGAGCAGCATCCTCATGTATGAAGAAGAGTCTATTTTTGTGGACTCAGCCACACATGCTTTAACAAGAGGAGCTATTTAAAACTGTGCCAGGCATAAACTAGGATATAAAAACATTAGCAACATTCAGCTAAGGCAGAATGTTCAGATGGACTTGGGCACAAACGTCATTTTCAATGTTTTACTGATGCAAACATGCTAGGCAAACAGCCTGTCTTTTTCAATTAAGAACTATGAATTCAGCTTGGTGTTTAGGCTCAGTGAAGCTTCAGAATGCTTGGCTATGTCTTGAGAGAGGCTAGACGCAAGCTCAGCTGGAAGTCCCACTGCTAAAAGACTTAAAGATGAGAAAACAAAATATGGTGATTATGCGCTGGTCTTCAGCTGTTTCATTTCACTGTAAACATCATTTTTTTTTTTTTGGTCTCGTAAATGAATCCAAAGGAAAAAAATGCACGATCCACAAAACAAAATGTTTTCTATGGGAAAAAAAAGTTAGTCACTTTAGATTCTATTAAACTGTTTAATCCATCCCCTCCCCAGCAGACCCAAGTGTCAAAGTCTATAATGTATAGAAGTCACTAGCGATTGTGCACTGCTCTCCTCCCTAATTGGAGAGTGGTGACATCCGCAGAGATAATATACTACTTTCTGGGCAACCTTACTAAGACGAAAGATGAAAAAATTAAACATTTATATAACTGAAACAGAGATTATTTAATTCTCCGAGGATTAGCTACATGTCACAGGATACCAACTGATATGTATCATTTACTAGTCACTGTGTCTCAAAGAAATGCTTTTTCATTTATATCAGAAAAGATTTTAGTCAGATGCTCTCTAAAATGAAATGACTTCAGGAAAAGAAATAGTCGTAATTGATTCTCACTTTGTACCTTGCTAGAACAACATCTGTTTTGGCTTTTTTGTCACATATTTCTAGGAAAACAATATTAGTGGACTGAAGCTCATTTTTCTGGGAGAGTGTTTCGTACAAATGGGATATATGGTATATATATTACTGTAGGTTGTATAATAATGAAATTCTAAAAGATATGTGTGGCTTTATTTCCAAGACTCTCCTATGTTTAAGATGGGGATCTCTCTCTCTCTCTCTCACACACACATGTACACACACTTTTTGCTGTTCTGTTTTGGTAACACTTTTACATTTTGTTTCTCAATATTCTGTTCTCCTGTATGTATCCACATTTTTTCCCATTATTCTAGCCACAGCTAAGCCTTGAACCAACTCTTAGGTTTATTTTATTTTTTCAATCTGGTTGAGTCATTAAAATTTAGATACAAAGGTAATTCAGGTCTTGCTTGAGTTACATCTTTGGCTCTACCATATGGTATCCTACCCAGTACTACTGAGCTTTACAGAATGGTACTTAATTGATGTATCCCAAATCAACTCTAGGCTAGCCACACAGATGGTGTCACCAGTTCACTTGGGTTGAATATTGCTACCTCTAATAATAGCAAAAATTTCAAAAATTAACATTTTATAGCATTTTACTGTCTCAAATCTGGATTCACATAGTTGTTTCTCATTTTATCCTAAAGTCCAGTGGTTGAAAGGCAATCACTGAATGAACTTATCGTGCCTGATCTTGTAACCATTTTAGTTACATAACCAGTAATCATAACTAATGTGGTTCTAGTTAGATTTGTTCCAGGGTGATATGGTACTGTTGATTCTGGGGACTACTGAGTTAGGAAGATGAAGAGGGAAAGTGGAATCTCCTCTATACTCAGACCTGCCCTGAATGTCTGAAAGATTCCTTGAGGGAAAAAAAAAAAGATCCCAGGTCTCTTTGGTTCATTGATACTGTGATAATGCATCTCAAACCCAAGTGCCCTGAAATCCTAATGGTTCCAGGACTGAACTATTCTTGAGGTTTGAGTGGATGTCTCTGGAGAAGAGCAAAGGTTATAATGACCTTCTGAGACTAACTCTGCTCTTAATATTATTTCTTCTGGTCCTGTCAGAATTGCTCCAAAGTTGGGCCAGTTATACCCAATTGAGTACATCTTACACTTGTTTTGAGTCTGGCGCACCTTGGATTTTATATCTGTAGCTCTTTCTATGATGTTTCTAATCTGGATATTAGCACATCTTTTTTTGCATATACATGGACATATGAATGATGGAGAATCTCAGGATTTTCAAAATGAAGATATTTTATGCATCTGTTAATTTTTCCTTGACCAGGAACAGGTTGTTCAATGAGCTAATATCGTGTTGCCAGTGTTTGAGGAAAAGGTACAAAGTGTATTTTGCTCCTTGCTCTCTTATACACTTGAGCCCTGTGCTTCTTCACATTGCCAAAGCTTTCTTGGGCTTTATTCTTATAACTGTACTGTAGCTGAAGAATGCTCAGTGTGAATGTCAATTGTGATTTGTGACTCTCAGATCTTTTAATTTTCAGTAACCCTCCTCTAAGGACATTCCTAGAGGTGGGAACCCAGAATCACTACAGTCAACCAAAGAAAGAAAGTCTGGAAGAGTTTTGTACTCGAAGGGCAAAAGTCTGAGCTTAGACACTTGACTTTGCATTGTGTTTTGATCACGTCTGTGAGTTGGGTCAGGGCAGAGATAAGAGGGAGTGACAGGAATCTCTGATTTTAGGATTATTGTCAATCCTGGTATCAGCCTTGACATGCCTAAAACCAGGTCAGTGGGTTGATGAACTGGCTGAGCTGAATTTCCTGGTTGCCAGCTAACTGAATTACATTTATCATCTGCAGTGCCTTTAAATTAATACGCCTCAGCTTGTTCTCAGTACCGTAGCTCTTGTCATGGCTTCCCAGAAAAGAAAGTAACAGAGCATTCTTTATCCTGTACTTTCTACTGGCAGATGGCACTTTTTGGAATGCTATCTCTCTATAGCTCTCAGAGTGTCTTGTGAACAAGTAAGTGTCACTCAGCAGATTTTTATCACCTGATTTAGTTCCTGAGGTGATTTGGTGCTGAGCTGGGGAGTCACACTTAAATCTTTTAACCAATGCTTTCTCTCCCTAAATGTAAGTTGTTTGGTTAAAATTACCAATTGGCAGCGACAAAAATTTTGCCCTACAAAATTTCCACCAACAATCTCTAAGGAAAGTAGCCAAAATGTAGGGTGGTCACAGGTGCCAGAGGCTCATGGGTTTCCTGCATGATTGGGGGTATCACTGGGCTTCAGTCTCTTCCTATCAGGGTTATTTTTGGGTTGAATAGTACTGGGGTTAATAGACTTCTGTTTCCTCTTTCTTTGCCTGCCCATTTGTGCATACACAAACATGTAGTCCTGTTATGAAATTAGAGTTTATAGGTTCATGTCTTAGAACTGTGCATACAAGTCCCAAGCCCAACTAATCTGTTCCAAATCACACTCAAATCTCTCTTACCTTATTAATTATTGATTATAAATTCCTCAACTGAAACGATGACTTTCATTGCTCTAATGTGCACCTAATTTGGAGTTCACTATGACACTGAATTGGCTTCGCTCCTATGCCAGTTGATATCAAATAGAAGGAGCATACAGAAATTTGTGATAATATCTATCTGATTTTCATATTTAAAGCATCCCCATGCAATATAAGGATTGCTTTATTTCTGGAAGTGTAGGTTCTTCCACATTTTACTAAACTTGTTTGTTTGCTATTTCATCACCTGAATGTCATTTAACATGTTTATTGTGTAAAACCTGGATTTGAAGAACTTGCTCTATGCTTAATGCAACTGCTGTTGCAAATTAGCCGTGAAAATGTTCTGTAGGCTGCATACTATGCATAGTCTAGTTTCAAACACAGGTGTATATTAAGACATTTACACTTTCTACATTCTACCAACAATGTGTACTTTCATATCCTCTAGCCTTTTAATGAAACTATGATTCAGTGACTGAACATCCTTTCCTTATATCCTTTTACCTATCCCCCTGACTCACCTCTCACCTTACTAAATTTCCAAACACTCATTTCAATTAGTCTCTCAGCAAAATAGGAGTTCTCGATGGAGAATGTTTTGTGACATTGCAAAGCAATGTGCTGCTGGGCCCCAGAAATGGTAGCATGGACCAGATGTTCATAGAGTAATTGAAAATTCCATTTTATCAGAATAGCATTTGCTGTCAAAAAGTTTTATCTTTACTTCAACAAAGAGGTTGATTAGATCCCCCTGGACCCTAATTAGCATCTTTGAGGCTAGATATACTGTTTTGCAATTCATGTTGTTATTTCTCCCCTGGTTTTGTGAATATAGGCTCTTTTAATAATGTCTTCAGCCTATTGGAAATATACTGGGTAAAATGTTTAATTACTTGAACACAGTAATGTGTACATACACACTGTTTCTATACATACGACTTTCAGGTTTTTTCAATGCCTTGGGTATATAACATTCTAATGCCAGGCAGGAATAGTCCATGCATAGATATATATTGTTCATTCATTCGGCAGTTTTTTGAGTGCCTGCCATATGTCAGGCTCTGGGAATGTGTCAACTACTTCTGTCATTGAGTTATCATCTTTTTTGATTTTCCTTATCTGGGTTTTACTGGGGTTACCAAGGTCAGCTCAATGATGAAATGAATAATTTTCTGATTTACAAAATCATTATAAGAATAGAGCCTAGGATTAATTAAAACCTTATTAATATTGTGCCAATAAAGCAAAAGAAGCAGTAAAAGAAAACTGTTACAGTCAAGATCTTTTTTTTTTTTTTGACTATGGTGTACAACAACTTGATGTTCCCAGACCCAGACTAGGGATTGAACTTGGACCACAGCAGCAAAAGTGCCAAATCCTAACCACTGGACCACCAGGAAACTCCTAAGATCTTATTTTTAATAATAGTATCATGATTCTTCCTTGATATTCTAATTTGAACAATGTCACAGTGGTAAACATTTTCTTTTTAAATCTATCTGCTCTGAGATTGACATTCCTGCTTACTTTTAGTTACTGTCACTGTAAAATGGAAGGTTTAATCTCTGACATGTCCCATTACTCAATACCAAGTCTCCCTTTTCTGCTCACGTCCAGGACCTTTATCCATTCTCAGTGCAGCAGTGTCTGGATAGGTAGGAAGACAGGTGACAGGTGGACGCTTTTGTTTATTTCAACTACATTGCTGCACCAGATAATTGGACTCCTTCCAAAGCATTATTTACATCTTTTTTTTTTTTTTTGTCTTTTTGTTGTTGCTATTTCTTGGGCCGCTCCCGCGGCATATGGAGGTTCCCAGGCTAGGGGTTGAATCGGAACTGTAGCCACCGGCCTACGCCAGAGCCACAGCAACGCGGGATCCGAGCCGCGTCTGCAACCTACACCACAGCTCACGGCAACGCCGGATCGTTAACCCACTGAGCAAGGCCAGGGACCGAACCCGCAACCTCATGGTTCCTAGTCGGATTCGTTAACCACTGCGCCACGACGGGAACTCCTTTTTTTTTTTTTTTTTGTCTTTTTGTTGTTGCTATTTCTTGGCATTATTTACATCTTATTGGCAAGGTAGTTGCTAGAATAAAAAGTTGTCCTTAACTAAGGGAAAATCCATGGTGTTAGCAGTTGTTTGCTAGCATTATTTTGCACGGGCCCTTTGGTCACAGAATTCTTTTAGGACAGCTCTGTTCATCTGCTTTTAAATAGAAGCAGTATTCTTCTTTTTTTATATAATAATGTTTCCCTGATCCACTTGGAACTGTTATCTCATAGTCATTGTCTATTATAAATTTTATTATTAATAATTACCAGTGGTAAGGGATACATTATTCATCAAGAGAATAAATATCAAGGGCTTTCTTGACTGGTTGACACTAAGCATTTCTATATTTCTGAGCACTTGGAAAACACTGGAGAATGGAGCTATATAAAGGGAGTGCACTGAACAATTAAGAATTTCATTCTCTAGGAATTTATGGCCCAGTAGCACAAATGGTCCAGTATGGAATAGACTGCATAGGATCAGTGAATAAATTAATTAAGATTATTTGAGCTGGAAAGCAAAATGCATTTCAAAAGACACTTTGGTGTAAAGGGATCCTTTTGGAAGAATAGCGGAAGCCAGGCCCAACATAGTATGCAAGATAAATGTTTTATTTGGGCGATTTTCTAGGTGAATTTTTTCCAGTTGCTTCATGGTAAAGCAAGTTCTGTAGCCCACGATAAGTAGGGACACTGCCAATAGGACAACAGATGAGAAGCAAATAAGATGGTTTTATAGGACTAGATCATAGGGATTACTTCACATACTCAAAAAGTCCTTTGAAATATCAAAAGTATTATCTTCTTTGGGTCTTTAAATTATTTAAAATTATGTCCTGATGCTTAAAAACCACAAGTAAACTCCATCAGGATGGGAAAACATAAATCTGAACTTTACATTTAAATATTTACGAAGTATTTTTTCTGTTCATTTTCTTTTTAACCATTTCATTATGAAATAAATGTGAAGAATTAAGTCTAATCGTAATTTAAAAATCAATTTCAAGGACATCAAAATTATATTTTATTTATTATATAGGCAAAATACTTGTGAGATGGTTTTCCTCTCTTATTGTAGATGCTTTTTTTCATCCAAGGTCAGGTCTTTGCCCCAGGTATTTTTGGTCTCTGTCTTCACCAGATAGCTCATTGCCTGTTTGTTCATTTTCAGCCAAGAAAAGCTAATTTGACACATCCACTTGACAAGAAAATCTTTTCAATTTATCATCCTAAAAGACTCCCAATAAAACTTTCTCCCAATAAAACTCCAGCCATGGAAAAATCACCAAGCACCTGATTGGAAAAGGTTTGAACTGTCCTTTAGAGCCATCAGAAAAAGTTGCTTTTTAGAGACTTACACACAGCTTCAGGTGGTTGACAAAATAGTTGCTTTCGCATTTGGGCACAATGGAGCCCGCTCCCACCCCCCCAAACCATGTACACAGAATGCAAAGCAGTTCCTCATGGCTTGGGCTAAAGAGATGTCAGTTTCTAGAGTTGTTTTGGAGCAAATCCTTTAGGGCTAGACATTTGCGTGCAGGTGACAAAATCAGAAAGATGTTGTGGCTTTTAGGTTTTATGGTGAACACTGAACTTCACCCCCAAATGTGCAGGTCAAAGATCTACTGTTATGGTTGGAGGAATAGGCAAACTGGTAGGTAGCAGAGGTGATTCAAAAGGCACTGAATTCAGACGGGGCCAAAGGAGTTTATCAGAAAATAAACTCTGGATGAATTCATTCCAAGTTTTGTCTCATAAGAGACACTTTGTTTTTTGAGGGTTCCTGGTAATCAGAAATAATAGGTCTACCTCATTATTCTTTACCACAACATAGACAACAAACTTGTAAGATGTTAAATCTGAATAGACAACATCTTATCATTAGTTTTTTTTTTTTTTTTTTTTTTTTTTTTGTCTTTTTAGGGCCACACCTGCAGCATATGGAAGTTCCCAGGCTAGGAGTAGAATTGGAGCTGTAGCTGGCAGCCTATGCCACAGCCATAAACATGTCATATCCGAGCTGCGTTTGCGACCTACACCACAGCTCTCGGCAACACTGGATCCGCGACCCACTGAGCAATGCCAGGCATCGAACCTGAGTTCTCATGGATAGTAGTCAGATTCATTTCTGCTGAGCCACGATGGGAACTCCTCGTAAGCTTTTTTTTAATCTTAAAAATATCCACTTTCATGGCAAATGAGACTCTTTAGATTCCTGTCTTAGGTGAACAGAAAGATTTTCAATTTGGCAGAAGTTAAAACTTTAAAAACATGTTCATCTCCCTCTACTCCAGTTAGCTAAGCCTTATGTTCTTTTTAATTCATAGTCTAGTACCCAGACTCTAAGTCATGCAGAAGTGCAACAGTAATCTGTATGCTTTAAATAAAAGCATAATGTATTATGTTCCTTCCCTTTTAAATAGATAACTGTAAACAAACACTGCTGTTATCACCTGGAGAAACCTGGTAACCTTAGTCGATTATGGCAAGACAGCTTCCCAACCATGAGTTTGCAAATTCAAATCCGGTGCCAGAGAATCATTTTCCAATTTTTGCGTGGCCACCTTCTCCACCCTTCAGCTCATACAGTCTCTCTTTTCTCTCCTTAACTTGGATAATAATAGATGTTTGACCACTTTCTTCCCTCCTCTTTCACCCTGTGGAGTTTCCAACCTGTATGAACAATAGACTCTTTACTTTTTAATACATGGAAAAGGAGGAAGAGAGAAATGGTATAGGTTCCAAGATACTCAGACTGGTCAAACTGTTCCAAGACATCACCACCTGCTGTTTTTAATCATTAATGAGGCTGTCAGTTGCTCTAATCTGGGAGGTGAACCAAAAGAATGGTTTTGATTTTAATTTAATTTAAAAATCAGCTTATTGGGAAAAAAAAACGCCTCCAGCTTGTAAGAGTCAGGTTGCCCACTGTTGATAAACTAAAGCAAGTCAGATGCAGACGCTGAACCATCATTCATATGCAAACGTGAACTGTTTTTAATTGGGGGAACTATCACTAGCTAGAAAATTTAGTCCTTTTAATTCAAGGAGCCATTTTATTCAGAGACATGCTTCATATAAATATCTGTTCCATTTTTTTTTTCTGGAAGAAAAACTGATGCACTGAGAATTTAAAGACTATTAATATTGGAACACAAATAATTGGCAAAGTCCAGAGTGAAGCCCAAAGTGCAAATTCTTTTGCTTGACTCACTGCCCATCAAAACTGTACATCTTAGAAGTTGAGTGATTATCTGTGAGTTTCCTGTTAAGTTTGGGTTTTCTTACAATGGGTGAACTTGCTTAGTGGCAAAATGAGAATTTAGAAATACAGTGCCTATGCCCAAAGTGGATCTTAAAGACCTGGAGCCAGACTTTTTTTTGTGCCAACTGTCAACTTAGAAGGTTTCATTATGCCTTTCGGAGCTTCACCAAACATTTTCAGACTTATAATTGATGTCAACTGAAATTGAAGGCAAAGAAAACCTGCCTTATTTGGCTGCAGAAAACATTACCTTACTGTTGGGCCCTAGTTAGCTGTAGGGTAGGTGTATCAAATCACACTCGCCTTCTGCTAACACAGCAAGTGAGCATTTTCTGAATTCAGCTGATAATCAATCTATGCAGCTAATGAATCTGCAAACAGACTGAGCTGCTGGAGCTGGCACCAGCAAACCATTCCAAACTAACCATCTCTTATTAACCTTTTGGTGTTTCCTTTGTGACACTAATTAGAGACTCATAAAACTATCGGCTTTGGATCTTTGGTTTAAAATCCAATTTTCAAAGAAACACAGTCTACTTGAAGGTTTCCATTAGTATGGTGTTTCCCCTCATGGAGGAAAATGACTGACTTGCCATTTAAGTAAGTTTTGCCTGATTAATCTGTAAAGTCCCAGTAATTAAAATGCTGGAAAAGTTGCTTCTGTAGTTGGTATAGTTTATAATGTTCTCCAGACTCCAGTGGTACTGAAGTGGGCAGCAGATGTTTCTACCAACTTTATATGTTGATGGTCTGAAGGTACCCACTTCCAGCCTGTAGCCCTGTCTGCAGACTCCCTGTCTGCCTTCTGCTTTGGACTAAATTCCTCTTGATTGCCTAAGGGTGTTAGAGGTGTATTTTGCTTCCTTTCTACAGGATGAGCCAAGGAATGAGCTTTGTACTGTTGGGAGGGGGGAAGTCTTCTTTATTTAAGAGCTGTTTAGCTCAAGATGATAGGTTACCAAGTGGGTTTAACCAGCATTCAAACTATTATACATTTTCATGAGGAAGATGAAGGAGGAACATTCTTTTCTGCTCTTGTCCTTCATCCTGCTTCCTTTTAGATAGTTTCCACACCCAGAAGTAAGTGTCGTTGAGCCAAGAACATTTTGAGATAAGTGTTCCACACCTGTTGGACTCATGGCTTCATCCTGTGCTTTTGTTTATCCATCTACAGCACCTGGAAGTGCCTCGTTTCCCTCTCCTTTGTCCTAAAGAAAGATTATCTAAAATGAATAACTTGCATGATCCTAGGGGACAGAATCTCTAAATGAGGAATTGGCTGTCTATTAAATAAGTATGATTTACAAAGTTGGGCATTACTTTATTTAATTGAGGAAACTGGTACTTCTTCCAGGAGCCTAATGTTAATCATCTAGGACTTTTTAGAGATTAAAACACCTATATCAGACAGAAATCTAGGCACAGGACCTAATATTCTACTTGCAGCATTACTTGGAGCCCCTTTGGTATCTTAAGTTTCCACTTAATATAGAATGTTTAAAGTCCTGAAAAGTCCCCCAAATCATCGTGAAGGCAGTTCATGTTATATCGTTTATCCATTACAGCAATCCTGAGAGGGGGACAAGCATAGAATTTGAAAAAGTTAACAGAGGAGTGACAGCCATCAATTCAGGCTCCAGCTAATATAAGCAAATCCTGTTGAGTCAGTACAACTGCTTCTACCTACTCCATTCTCTTCAAGATTGACACTCTTAGTCTGCCTAAATCCATAGGCAAGCATAGCATCATAGACTAATAGTACAGATTTTGGAATAAGGCATATCTAAGTTCCACACTTATCTTTGCCACTTACTAGCTATTCATCTTACTCAAATTACTTATTTTTTGAACCCTCAATTTTCTCATCTGTAGAACAGGAATAGCCATAGCAATTCCTTATTAGGGTAGTTGTGAGATGATATAGGTAAAGCCCTTAGTGTTACTTAATGGCACATAGTAAATGCTTAAAAAATAGAAAGTGTTATCATTACTACGGAAATTCAGTGGGTGAAAATATCCATTTTGCTGATTTCAGCGACACCACTATCCAAAGCCTCTCATCTGCTTGTTGCTGTCTATGATACATTTAACAGAGGGACAGTCATATTGTTTTATAAATGTAGTTCAAACTTCAGGCAGCCCTTGGGAAAAGGGAGTGCATTTATTCAAATTCACACAAGTTGTAAATGGCTGGTATTAGATTATTTCTGAGTTTGGAATTTGGTGTGTGTTTTGGGGGGGTGGTTTCTAGAATATTTAAGACTAAGAGTCTCAGTGGATGGGGAGAAGCACAAAAAAGGGGTGCCACAGATGACAACTTCACGAGTTTGCCCAGAGCTATCAATATCCAAATGAATTCTGGATACTTATTTGATTGACTCACTGTGAAATATCTGAATGCTGAAAAGCTGCCTTCACTATCAAATTATTTTTCTGAATTAGCCCAGACTTTGGTTTGAGAAATTATAGGATGTCCACTAAAGGTTCTCATGGAACTTGGAAGAGGATCCATATTAACCTACATTATGAAATGCACATTTTCTTGAGCACCTGTGGTGAGGCAAGCCAAGTTCTAGTTCTTTTGGCACTGACTCTGCTTTGCTTTCCCTCTGCAAAAATGAGCATGCCCCAACCCCAGAGGTCCTGTCTTCCCTTGCTCTCCTTCTCTTGCCTCACTGCTCTTAAATGGCTAATGCGCCATGGTTTTGATTCTTTTTGTTTGTTTCTACTTCATGCCAGGCTTTCATTAAAAAAATAAATGAAACATTTTTCATTTCTAGTGTTCCTCTAAAAAAGTTACCCTCCAAAGGATTGTTTCTATCCTTTTTTTTTTTTTTTTTACTGCCCATGGGCTGAAAAATGCCCAGCTCCTACCTGAAACGTCATGTCTCCTTGTCATATGAATGAGCTCACAGCAGGTCCATGGGGACAGTGTCGTCTGAGCAATAATGGGAATTTATGTGCCTTTGGATTTCTGCCTCTTTTTGTAGTGGAAAAAATGAATTTGTTAATGATAGAAAAAATCTCAACCAAAGGCTTTTATAAAATCTCCATATAAATGCAAGGAGAGAGCTACTCAAGTACACACTTTATAAGCGAATTTTCTTCTTTTAACTCTTGCCTTGCTTAGAGCTGTTTGTCTTATGTTAATGTCAGATGGCTTATCTTCGCTGATTATAGTGTTTTTAAATTTTTATATTTAGTGTTTTGAATTTAGCTGACAGGCTGTGGTTTAAAGTGACGTAAAATGCTTTGGCTTATGAGGGACCTTTCGACATGGTTGTGTTTGCCAATAAATGGAGATGGAGAGAGAGAAAATGAGAGAGAGGGAGAGAATGAGAACATACAGAATAAT
This sequence comes from Sus scrofa, assembly GCF_054392235.1. NCBI lineage: Eukaryota > Metazoa > Chordata > Mammalia > Artiodactyla > Suidae > Sus > Sus scrofa. The sequence continues at coordinate 92,135,688 of NC_139401.1, read as the reverse complement.
GTGGAATTAGGGATATGCACATAGGACTTATAACACAGGGACATGCATTGTTTATTAAAAAGTCAGGAAAAATCAAACTTTCATAGCTTGATCACAACATTCCATGATCAATGTAACTGAAAAGGCATAAGTTTTGCCTTCCTAAAAGTCCACATCCACATATCCTATGCAAAATACTAAAAAGGTCATTATAGCCCTAAAATGATTTAATGCCGTGTTGCCCAGGAGAAAGAGAATTTTAGTTTTCACCCTATTATTTATTCATCACAGAGCCTTGGGTAAGTCACTAACCTTTCAAAATCTTTTTTTTTTTTTGTCTCTTTGCTATTTCTTGGGCCACTCCTGCGGCATATGGAGGTTCCCAGGCTAGGGGTCGAATCGGAGCTGTAGCCACCAGCCTATGCCAGAGCCACAGCAACGTGGGATCCAAGCCGCGTCGGCAACCTACACCACAGCTCACGGCAACGCCGGATCATTAACTCACTGAGCAAGGGCAGGGACCGAACCCACAACCTCATGGTTCCTAGTCGGATTCGTTAACCACTGAGCCCCGACGGGAACTCCCAAAATCTTAATTCATATATTTATAGAGGGGTTGATGAGCAATGTTGTAAAAGTGTTGCTAGGATCAATAACCAAAGTGCTATTTATATGTGTATAATACCTTTTCTTGGTACAGCATAATTGTGAGTCAGATAGCTATTTTTTTCCTCTGCTCTTCACCTCCTTGACCTTTTGACCTGAGTGCTTTACTATCAGCACAATCTAGTTTAGTGGATAAGCACTGACCTGAGAGTCAGGGGCTTTTTTGATTCTCATCGTATTCCACAAATTCATCGCTGTGCAACTGGATGCAAGTTACTTGTCCTGTCCAGTCTTTGGGTGTCTCATATGTAGAATAGAAGCTATTGGACCACCTACCTTATAGGGTGGTTGTAAAGATTAAATGAGGTAATGCACATAAAACATTTAGAAAAGTACCTGCTTTAGAGTAGGCACTCAAAGAATGATGGCAGTAAGATGAGGCTGATGAAATCATTCTCCTTCGTGGTTTACTTTCCCTCTTTACTCATCCATATCTCTTTACTTTAAAGTCTAGGGCAGGGGTTCCCATTGTGGCTAAATGGTAACAAACCCAACTAGTATCCATGAGGACGCAGGTTTGATCCCTTGCCTCACTCAGTGGGTTAAGGATCTGGTGTGGCCATGAGTTGTGGTGTAGGTTGCAGATGTAGCTCAGATCCTATGTTGCTGTGGCTGTGGTGTAGGCTGGCAGCTGTAGCTCTGATTCAACCCCTAGCCTGGGAACTTCCATATGCTGCAGGTGTGGCCCTAAAAAGAAAAAGAATAAAATGTTGGGCAAAATTTAAGTCCTACAAGAAGCCTTTCTTGACCCAACTCTCCTTTACTTGGCACCTTTTCAATACCTGTAGACACATTAATTTGCATTTTGCTTATTTTTCCTATTTTTAAATGTAAAATGAGTAGATTGGTGATTGTTAGGAACTTTCAACTTTTAAGGTCTTTCATTCTGCATTTTAAGTTCTGAGCACAATCTTTTGAGTCCTGAGCTCATAGCCATTTGCCAGTGGATCTGTAATGAGTGCCATACTCAAGTTAACAGATGGTATGGTGTGCTTGCTTTGAGGGGTAATTGCTCTTTCATCTTAATTTCCTCCCTTTGGTGTTCCTTTCTTGGAAACTGCTCAATGGTAATGTCATGAAGCATGGGATGAAAATCAGAGAGAAGTAGTGGGTTACTTATCTATTTCAGAAAAAAATTTCAGTTAAAAACTAAGACCAGTGAAGTTCTACTGAGGGAGGGACTTTTCATCCTAGTATTAGAGGCCAAGTAAGTCTAGGGACACAATAGGCTTACATTGTCTGTTCATTACTCTTTTCCTAAGCAAGTTGTCTATTCCTAGTTGATAACTGCCTCCATTTTCCTTAAACAATGTTTAAGGCTCCTCCTCCTTGGCTGACATGTGACACCTCTCACTGTCAGTCTGTTCTTAAAATCTAACACTCTAAGCCAAATTTGGTATCCTTTCTTCTATGGGAGTCACTGTAGACTGCTCACATTACCATAGGCTTTCCCTTTCCGTCCTCCCCCCCTCCCCCACTTTTCTCCTTGATGTTTCTTATTTAATTCTTTCTTCAACCCTCCCTCCCCCTCTTTAAGCTCAGCCTAATTCTATACTCTTGTCTTCTAGGGACAACTTCTCTTTCATCGTTATATTTTTACAAAAAAGAGAGGTATTTTCAATGACATCAAGTAAGAATTTTCTTGGATGCAGTAGTCCAGTGTTCCCTTATACAAGATTTTTACGGCTTCATTTCATTTGGTACAGTTGCCTTCTTTATTATTTTTCCCCTCCTCCCACACAGCTCCTAGCACATGCCTATGAATAGAGAAGACCCTTAGTGAACAAATGTTGATCAGTTCATTGCTCCGAACACCACCAAACAACAGATACCAGCCACCAATGTTTGATCCCTAGGGCAGTTCTCATCCACCCCATTCTCCAGATGCCGGAGGTAAAATGATTTACTCTAAGACAGGGCAGGGGTCAGAAGAGAGTTTGTGTTTCCTGCATTTGTTATGTGACTCCGGCGCATTGTTTTGTTTTTCCATTTGAAATCTCAAAGGCTACTGGACTGGCAAGAAGTTTTTATTCCTGTTTTGAAAGGGCTACTTCCTCCAGTTTAGAAGAGATGTTACTTAGGGAAACTGCAACAGAATATAGTAGTGAAGCCAGAAAGATCAGAGGGAGGGAGTCAGAAGCATTACTATGAGATGGAAGGAAAGAACTGATGTGTCTAACTAGCCCAGGGCGCATGTTTGATAGTACCTTGATGTGTCTACAATGTTGGCATCTGTACAGATACTGGCTTTTCACTTTTTCACTTTGTTTCTTACATTTTACTCTTTGAGTTGGTCTGCTGTGTAATCTGTGTCACTGGCCATTCCATTGACCACACCACTTCAACTGAATCACAGCTTGAGTCTTTTTGAAGTTTTCTTCCCTCTAACCTTGATGGTTTCTTGCTCATGTTGGGCTTAAAGCTTTTTCTTTCAAAAGGTGCCTGATGAAATTCAAATCTTTAGCTTCTGCTCCCTTCATCATTTCCTCTGATCTGGGCTTATGAGGCAAATGTTTTCATTAAGTTAAACACCTTAAGTTTTATCTGATGGCTCCATTCTTTTTCGCTTGTTGGACTGCACATTTGCTGAGGCCCAATCATTCTAGATGGGCTTGTTCTTTGTGATATTGTGTGGGCTTTTTGATGATAGTCATTTCTCAAAGATGATCTAAAAAATATTTTCCACATTGTCAAAACACCCTGTGATCACTTTTTACTTCCCAATATTTATTGAGGTATTTTTTACTGTTTTTTTTTTCCTTTTTATTGGGGTTTTTGTTAAATAGGGAAAAAACTCTGATTCAGGCATCAGCATTCAAGTCCTGGATCTGTTACTAACTCCATTTGTGATCTTAAGCAACTTACTTCCTCATTTTGGGCCCCAGTTTCCTCATCTGTAAATGAAGAGTTCAGATTGGAATGAATTATGGAAGCTCATTATTGCTGATACTGTATGTCTCTTCATTTTTCTTTTAGTATGAAAAGATTAATGGAAAAGTAGGAGGAAATTTGGCTGGATTTTCCTCTGTATTTTTAAAGACCAAGGCAGAATGGGAAATATGACTCTTAGTCATGGGGCTTTGGGTTGTAAAGATCCTTCCATTGTGGCAAGTAAAATTAGGGTGAAATATGGGTGAAGATAGCTTGTATTAAACATTCTGAGTTTATTCCTCCTCTTTGACTTTTGTTTACATGTGTTTAGCTTAAACCTGCTTTCAAGTGTGTGTAGTTTTGTAAAAATGGTCTTCCTTTCCTTTTATACCTGATTCATGTTCTCATCTTCCTTCTCCCTTACTGAATCATCAATTTCTGAATAGTTTGCAATTTTCAACTTAATTAGGTCTTTCCCCTAAGTGAAGAACACATCTGTTCCCTCTCTGATGCGTTGGCAGCTGCCTCTCTGCCTTTCCCAAGATGGAATGATTAGCTCTTTCTTTCGTTGTCCTAGCTGGTCTTTAGTTCAGGACTAGTAGCCCATCTCATGGTAATGGAATGTCCAAATCCGATGACCAGAGTTGTTCCCATTGCCTTTAGTGCCTTTCAGTCTTTGGTGGGGGATGCCTAATTCATATGAAATGGGGGATCTAGCAATCTTTAGGAGCTCCATTTGCCTCATTATCTTCAGTGATTCCATTGTTCAGCCTTTTGAGGTGCTGATTCATCTATGAGTATTTAGCCCAGTGTCCCTGATGTGGTTTTGATGGAGAAACAGAGGATAAGAAAGATCCTAAATGTCCTTTGTCCTTGAATTAAATGGCTTCCTTTGTCCATTTCACAGATTCTCTATTTCAGTTCCTAAGAAACCTTATTGCCCATTGATCTTTTTGTTTTAGTTTTAGGTACCTGTATTCTACAAAGTGATTTCTATTTTTCCTCTAGGTGTTTTGATGTTATCTGCTCCCCTTGGCCTTTAATTTTATATTCACTTCCAATGTTAATTGTTGGGATTTGCACTGATCATAGCTTGCCCTTACATCTAAGATATCAAGTCAGCTTCTCCATTCTATTCCATCTTCCCTCTCACACTATGCTCCCTATTAATCAACCCAAAGTGTTTTGTATTGTGGGTTTAGTGCTGCCCTTCCAAATGTTTGTGGTGCAGCTGGTTTTCGTTTCCTTGCCCCAAGTGCCTCATTCAATTTAATTCCTCATACTTAGCATATTAGGCATCTTGTCAATACTTCTTTTCTCAGGTCTATTTTTTAAATTTGAATGCATTCTGCCTAGGGGTGTGTGTGTGTGTGTGTGTGTGTGTGTGTGTGTTTAAGTGATGACATCTCCTGCAGCAGAGTCAGAATTAGCTCTATGCCTAGGAGGAAAGATAGCACAGAGGGAAAAAGCATTGCTCACATTCTCAGAAAGAGTATGCAAGGGTGAGCCCTCGGCGAAATTGTATCTGCCATGTCACTGTATTCATCTGCCTGCTCCTTCCCCTCTCTTTGGGCATCTAATACTGCCCTTGGGTTTTCTTAGTTTCCATCACCATTAGCCCCTCTACTCAGGGCCCTGCATTCTCAAGCTTTCTTTGCTTGTCTCCTATTCCCACATAAACTAATCTGTTCTGTATTCCATTTTCCCAAGGTCTTAGTTATTCCAACGGATCTGCTAAACTCATCAGTACTTCTTTCCAAATAGCATTTGATACCTTAATATGATGATAATACAAAGGAATAATTAATGGTGGCATTTAGGTCACCGATGTGGCCTGATGAGGGTGATGTCTTTAATGTGAGGTCTTTCCCTGCATCCCTTCTTCATATCTCACCAGTAGTTGACTACATGGTCTAAGGATAAGATCAGCTCAGACTCCATCTATCCCAGAGTTGGAGCTTTCTGACCTAAACGTGTATTGAGGTTTTTTCCTTTGTGCCAGGAACTCTTTAGCTTGGTTTACACTTTGGATCATCCCAACAACACTGGGAGGTCTGTCCTCTTATTCCTATCTTACAGATGGAAGGAAAAAAACCCAAGGCACAGATAATAATTTTAATTTTAAATAACTTCTGGATAGGGTTATTAAGCGGTGGATCTGGGACTTGAACCAGGCAGTCATGCTCCAGAGCCCACACTCTTACATACTTTGCTACACTGCCTCTGGGAGAGAGATGGTAATGCAAACTTCGCTGAGAGGAGCTGGCTTCAGATGTACTGCAGGGTAGCAAGCTTTCCTTTGGCAAGGAGCAGATTAAGTCTTGAGTTGCTCCAATAGATTTGACTCAAGTGTGCCTCATTCTTTCTGGAGAGAAGCTTGCCTTGGGACACAGTGCTGCATCAGAAAGGTTTGCTTTTGCTTCTCCATGCACAAAAACTTAGCTATATTAAACATTTTCTTCACCTGTCCCTATGGCTTTAGGTCCTCAGCAGGAATGATTCTCAGATGCCTAGGACTAAACTTACCCTCCATCTTTTCTCTACTTTTGGAGCTGATGAAGCTGTGCAGAGGGTTCTCTGTGGTGCTGGCCAGCAGGAACATGACAACCTCAGGGTGGGGGCTCTGTGAAGGGGAGAGCAGATTCACCCCTATTCTCAAGGGCCAGGATTGCAAGAAAGCTGGCCTCACTAAGGAAGTGCCTGTCTTTTCACTAGATATAGTTTATCAATATAGTCACACAGTGAATTGTTTTCTGACATGGATGGTTGTCTTTTCTTCTGGACTGAGCTTTTCCTTCTGGACTGAGCTTTTCTTGGCTGCTGCTTACTTACTAGCAGACAGAAAGCTTCCTACCTGTGGGCTGCTGCAGTCATGGTAAGGCACACTCTGCTCAGACAAGGAGCACTTTCTCTCTCTCTTTCTCAGTAGCTGTTATCCCAAGGCTAGAATTTAATATATTCATTTATTCTTCTTTAGATAAACAGGATTCAATCCAGAATGAAGAGGGAAGCAGTCTAATGTGGTGTCACTTTGCATGATTTTTCAGGGTCTGCAGAGTTCCAGCTGTGTAAACATGATTAAAAAACTTTGGGATTGTCTAATGGAGGAGGATTGCAATTTGGGAGAGGCCCACCATAGCTGGGCTGAAGCCAGACATTCTTCCACCCACTCTAGTCCACACCCTGTGAGGTTGGCTTGCTTAGCTCCTAGAGTCAGAAGTGAAGATGGGGCAGCTGGTGTTAATTATACTGTCTTATAGCTTCTTATCAGTAGGGGATGAAAACTAGGCAAGAGTTAGGAAAACCTAAGCCACATTCTCAAATATGCTCAAGTGATGGTGCTAGGAAACAAAAAAATTGAAGATGTTGGACAAAATGAGAAAGCCCAAAAGATTAAATATGACAGTAGGAAGAAAATAGCTAGGGAGACTGTAGCCACATTAATATTCAGTTTGATCTACTCCGTGTTCACTGGAAGCAGGGGCAGAGAAATGTTGCCTTTGGAAAGGACTGATTGGGTTCTGATATCTGGACTCAATTTTGTTTGTCAGATTTGTTTAAATGATGACTAGCTCAATAATGCTAAAGATTTTTAATATATGAGCATTATTATTGTGGAAGGAAATGTGGTTTCTCCATAACAAATACAAATATTATGGATTATCCAGTTTTTCCATCCCCACCCTCCACCCACAATTATGTGCAAAGTTGGATCTGCTCAATTCAATAAAATCTGGGATCTAGTAATTGTTTTGTCCCTCTGAAGAGGCTCATGGACATGCATATTCTTGAGCTCCGAGGTATGGACTTTCTGATGAGATAGTGGGTTTCTGTGCCTCAGATTCCAGTTAACACAAAAGCAATTGGCTTTCCCCTGGAGGTGAATGTCAGGATATGCTCCTGATGAAGGAAGAAAATAAAGCATTACCTTTTCAGTGCAATGGCATGCTATTGCATTTAGGGATAACCCAGTGAGTTAGATTCACTCCTGATACAATTGGCTATTGAAAAACTATTTTCCTGCGAAGTTCACTTCAAAGTATTATCTCTGAGACAGAGTATTCTTTTATGGGATAGGAAGCCTCTGGTTTGAGAAGAAAAACTTTAGCACTGAGTTTGAATCATAGGGGAAGTGTTTGGGAATAGAAGAGGGAGAAAAGTTCAATCAGTTACCATTTGATGCAATATTGGGATGTCAGGGAAATAAAAGACTCACTAGAGAGTTCTAGGCTTTATAGCATATACACGTGAATTCCTTTGTTCACTAGCTGTCAGAGTCTGAAGAGGCAGAAACAGGCCTCCAGACCAGCAGCAGGACATTTGAGAACCCCTATATCTTCCATCATATTTAACTGGGGAGGGGGGCAATCCTGTCAATACTGTGTATGTGGTGCCCTTGGAACTTGAGGCCGGGATGCCTATTAGTGCTGTGCTGAATGCTGTAATTGTAGCTAGACAGAGCATCTCAAAATACTTAGTTCTTGGATGCTTGTCTGAATCATTAGGTAGGAGCATTATGGGTGCCGTAATAGCCCTGGTATTCCTGCAACGAAAAAGGAAACACATTCGGCTGGTACTTCATCTACAATCACTTACACTTAGGCTATTGATAGCTGATTGGGATCAGTAGACTGCTGGGCTGGTGCCATGGGACTTCTAAGCATATTTGATGGGTGGAACAGACAGGGAGGCTGTAGATTTTGGCAAGCTGTAGTTCCCATTAGTCAGGCTGAACTAGTCAGGCTGACTGTATCTGACACTGGAGATTCCAATTCACCACGATGAAGCTTACTACTCTAGGCTTTGGCTGATGGCCCAATGACATTAACATGAAGGACAGAAGAGGACCAATGTTAAATTAGACTGTGAGTTGCCAGTGAGCAAATAGTTGAGTGGTTTACTGAATACCCTTTTGATTCTTTTGGCAGACATAAAATTCATAGCAACTTTTTTTTTTTTTTGAATTTTAGGGAATTGTAAGTTTAAAAATTTTATTTTATGATAAATGTTAACCATTCACCCTCCTAATAGCGAGGTGGGCTCTTTTATAGGATGTACAGATAATATTCCTCTCCTCAAGTTTTTCTTGTAAGGGGGTGCTGGTAATATACCCAGCTAAGGATATTCCAGACACAGCTGTTTCTAATATTCCGAGGGGCCCCCACAGAACCATCAGGATTACTCTGAAGGTGCCTTGGTAGGAATGGGGAAATGTCCCAGAGAATAGGCCTTTTTCGCATCGGTGGATTTTCTGTTAGACTTGGCCACCGCTATTGTTTCTGATTGCCTCCTTGTAGCTTCCCTGGAGGTATGAGTTTCTAGGCAGAAAGATTTGATGTGATGAGGAATGGCTACAAAGCTGAAGGAAGAGAAACGGAGTCTGAATGGAGTGGTAAGACAAGAGGATATTTTAGGCAAGGCAGAGATGTGTTGAATATTATGGAATGGAGACAAGGGAAATGAGATGAGAAGTAATTCATGAGGGCACTTATTATTTATAGGTGGGAATAAAAGGTCCATTGAACTCCAGGGGAACCTTCCTTTATGCAATGCCTGTGCATATGTTGAAATTCGTGAAGTGAATTCCATCTTAAATGCACTGGGGAAGCTGACGACCTGCAGTTCGTGGAATATTCTATTTGGTACACAATCAATCTACTTTCCCCCTGCCCTGGACAGTCTTTGGGGTGTGTTCAGGAGAAAGTAAATAGAGCAGATGCGATATTTCCTCTCTGGAGAGTTCAAGAGTTTCCTTAAACAAAGGCGAGATGTCAGTGTCCCCTTTTTACTTTCCAAACAACCTTTTCTGAGAGCTAGCTTGGCAATTTTCTGGCTTCCTCGCAGTTCTGAAATAATTTCTGAAACATTTAGGTACTCTGATTAGTTTTACTTTGGAAAATAAAAGTTGGTTTGTGTTTTAAAAAAATCGTCTGGACAGTCCGTATCTAGTTGGGTGGTGCAGAAGAAAAGGCGAGCTCTTGTATCAATCTTTATTCCCTCTGTAAACACAGATGACCAGAAGGGAAGGCTGTTATTAATGGTAACGCAGACCAGAAAAAAGGCTATTATTTTCAGTCTGTTGAACAGTACAAAAATGCTTCTCAAGCACTGTGTTCAGATGTTTCCTTTTATTAGCCGTCACACAAGGAATTAGACTCATTTCAAACAGTTCATTTTCCCACTCTTGTCTCCATAAAATCATTACTCATGAGTGGTTTCTTTGTTGAAATACTGCTGACCTCCCATATTGGAATGGATAACAGAGTGTTAAACATATAAACTTTTCAGTTTGCATAAACTCTGAAAGAAGGTGGTGGTGGGGGGGGACAAAGATTCCCCAGGAGAATAAAAGTGTGCGTCGATGTCTTTGTTTGTTACTGTCCTATAAGTATCTTATCCAGGAAACTATGTCAGCATTATAATTCTGTGTTGTGTGTGTGTGTGTGTGTGTGTGTGTGTGTGGTTAATAACAGCAAAGAGCTCTTTGAGCACCAGCAGGAGGTTTTAAAATATCATTCTGCATCTGCCCTGTTCTTTTCTCCTTTCCAGCCCTTTTCTACCTCCCTGCCCCCAATCCAAGACCATTAGAATAGTCAAAGGAATTGTGCCATGTCTTAATATGTGAGCAGATGATGATCCTCAGCTCTTCAGCTAGTTGCCGTTTGCATTTTGCCAAAGCTGATTATTTTATCTGCAGTTTTAATAACAAGCTGGATTGTTGGCTATTCACTAACTGACAGAAGCAAAAAAAAAAAAAAGAAAAGAAAAGATTGCAAAGTGGAATGAAGGAGATGAGAAAGCTCTAGGGCCAAAGAAGACTTTTTCTTTAATTAATAATTTCAATTTACTCAGAATATTTTTATGCTAGGACCCAACATTTTATGTTAAACAAGTCTGCACCCTCCCTCTCTGTAACTGCCAAATTGGAAACTCAGAGAATAGAAATCATGCAGGCTTGAATTAAACATTAAATTCTCTACTCCCAGTGTTTTGTTTTCTGAACATAGAACTAGGCTCCTCAGGGAGTCTCCAGCCACAGCATGGCATTTGTTCATTAGCCCCATGTTTCACAGACCCAGTCATGAAAGATTGGCATTTTAACCAACAAGGGGCAGATGCAATAAAATTGGAGTTCAGGAGATGCAATGTTTTGGAAAAACAGATTATTCCAAGGGTGTGAAGATACATGATCTGTGCTAAATGGATAGAACATTTAAATTTACCAGACTGATTTTCAGTAATCTTTTGATTTGTTCCACTGATTTTTTTCCCAAGCTTTATTGAGATGTGATTGATGTATAATGCTCCATTGTTTTAACTTCTGAATAGAGATGAATATGCAGGATGATGAGGGCTGGTAGGGGTGGTGAGTGTGTGTGTGTGTTTGTGTATACATGTGTGTAGGTCTGTAATAAGTTTTTTCTGGCCACACCTGCGGTGTATGAAAGTTCCCTCCACAAGGATCGAACCGAGCCAAGCAGCAACCTGTGCCACAGCAGTGACAATGCCCAATCCTTAACCCGCTGCTCTACAAGGGAACTCCTACAATAGGTTTTGGGGGCTGTAATTCAGGCTTACTCTACATCAGCACTTACATAGACTTTCCTAGAGTTGTGTCAGAATGTCTTAACTCAGGTCATCTCAACTGAAAAGCCTTCTGCTACTCCTATATTCAGAGTTCAAGCCAACTCAGAAAAAGCCCTCACAGTTGTGGCCCAAAGAGATTCTAAGACTTCCTTGATGCTTCAGTTGGAGCAGCCATTCTTTTTTTAAAAGAGTTGGATATGCTGAAGGTCAGGATGTCATACTGGAACCACCATGTGCAAAAGGTGTAAAGGACTTTTTCTTCTTAAAACAAGCAACAGGACAAATATCTGGCACCTTCAGATTATCAAGTTTCCTCAAAGAACGGATTAATTGGTCTGATTTCTGAATTCGTCTAGTCGCTTTTGAGGCAACACCCTGAAAAATATAGCTTGTTTTCTCCTGCTGGTATGGTTATGTGGACAACTGGAAAAAGAGTAATTCTAAGTAATTCTAAGGAAAAAAGCAAAAGAATAAAATTGAGCATTGTTCATGAAAGATGGATAATGACAAGAAAACATAGAAGGTGGCGTTTCAGCCCTTCAATTTTGGTATTAATTATTCATGGTTATTATTCATAAATTCTAACACAAATGTTAGGCCTGCACCCCAGTGACATATTTGCATTTTATTTTAAGTTGATCTCTACCTAATTTTGCAAACAAAGATTTAATGGTTTTGGTTGTCTCTTATGCTCCCTCTGCTACTATTTTGTCTTTTTCATATACTGGCTTCTATCCCTTTCATATTCGCTATCTCCATCATTCATCTCACTCCTCCATCCAAGATTCATTCGTTCTTTCTCTCTTGCTCTCACTCTCGCTCTCTCTGTCTCTCTCTTTAATGTTTTAGGAAAAAAAGATTTCTAACATGGAAAAGTGATATTTGAATAGATTCCCCTAAGGCAATCCATTTACTTTTAATTTGTCTGGAAGTAAGCTTTTCTTTGTTACAACAAGGAAGGATTGAAACTGCTGTAAAATTTATTAGCTTCCAGGAAGATATTTGAAATGAATTTTTTTTAATGATTGTGCTGTTTGCTGTACCCAGAAGCAGTGTCATCGCAATTAAAGTATTCCAGATGGTTGCTGAAGTTATGCTGAAATATCAAGATAATGCTAGACATTTCTACGAGGCTTTTGTTGGCAATGAATAGTCCAACCTAGGCAGTTAATAGATAGTAATCCCTCTGACACTCCTATTTGTTACCAATGACTATTTCTTGTGATTTCCTACCTAGCTGATGACATGACTCATGCTATCTTTTTGAATCATTGAGCACTTTATTTTTCAAATGGGAAAGAAGTGATTGGAGAATTACCAATGTTGTTTCTTAACTTCCCCACCCAGTAATAGGAACGTTTTGGCAGTTAAGAATCTTGAAAGAATTTAGAAGTTGCAGTTGCAACATTTTTCATTGACTCATGTATAGCAGTGTCTCTTTCACACAACTGAATGTCCTGGGACTTGATTGAAGGAAGTGTCAGTTCCTGTTAAGAACAGCATCTGTTGGGTCCTCCCCCCACCCCGCCAACCAACATTAAATTTTCACTCAAAAAGGAAAGATTTTTTTTTCCTGGCGAACATGCCCTGTCCCTCTTGCTTTCTCCATCAGCCTTATTTGTGCCATCTTCACTATGTATTGTGTCCAATACCCAGAAACTTATGACAGGGATAAAAGTGAATTTTTTCTCATGCTAATGATGTCAGCAATTTGCATATGTTCAAGGAAAGAGTGAAACCAAGTTAGTGATAACCTGAGGTTTAGTGCTATTTATCAGTACCATCTAAAGGCACTGTCTTGGCAGCAGCATAACTTACCTGTAGAATGTGTGTAACTGTCTGTTTTTCATTTGACTTCACGCCAAGTCAAACAATTGGTTTAGACTCTTCAACTGGTGTTGTAGGTGTCTGGTGGTTGTAGGCTAAGAGACTATTCTGTGGACATGGTAGAATGAAACTCTCGAAAATGGTCCCTCTTTGCTCAGAGTTGCAGCATCTCAGTGTTCCCCCTTTGGGGGAATAGTTCAGTGGCCTTCCCTGACACCTCATATTTTACTTGTAAAGCTTTTGCAAATGGTTTTTAAGCACCTTGTCAGATAATTTGCTCCACCATAGAAGCCAAAATACGAAGATTCCAGTCTAGTCAATCTCTGCTTATCTCAGTCATTGTCAGCACCTCTTATTTCTCAGTCTCAATTTTCCAGGCAGCCTTCTGCTTCATTTCCTTGCTCCCTATGCATCAGCACAAATGACTTATACTTATACACATCTTGAAATCTCTTCTTTATGGGTTGAATTGAATTGAGCCCCAGTACAAAAATGAAAACTCCAGGAACTATTGTGATTGCCCAAATTGCAACTTAGATTGTATGACTGTACATGCCACACTGTCATCTATCATAAATATTAAATTCTCAAGCACTTACACTTCAATATGTTTTAACTTTGTCTCTTCGACCAGCTCAGCACTGAAGATTCCATTGAAGATAATTCAATTGCTTTGCATTCTGAAAGGGGCATCTTTTTAATCTATTTTCATGTTGCACTGGGAGTAACTGAATTTCGGTTGCATAGCCATGAATGAGGGGGAGGCCTGCATGCCATTCAGCCAAATATTGGGTGGCACTTGCTAACAAATGCTCAGGTGTCAAATGGGCTAGGGACAAGGTTCAGGTTCCTCAGTCTTTTCAGCCATCCTCTCTATCCCGAGCTAAAACCAAATTTCACAGAATTCCTGCTGTTTAACTAGTTAGCCATTCTGAAAATGTCAATCTATGCTGATCAGGGCTGGTTTTTCTCTCTGCCTGTCTTCTCTCTTTTGGCACCATCTCTTTGCCAGTCTCAGGAAGTTTCTTCTCATATCTTACCCCCACCTTGCCTTTCCTTAGGTATCTCTCTCCAGACATTTCTAGCTTTTCTTACTCCATCAAAACTTTCCTATCCTGCCCTTCTCCCAGGGCTTTGCTATATGACCAAAAAAAAAAAAAATTGATGATCTCAGTTTGTTAGTGGATATTTATTTATTTATTATTAAAGTATAGTTTGTTTACACTGTTGTGCCAATTTCTACTGTATAGCAAAGTGACTCAGTCATATATATATATATCCATATATATGTATGCATGTGTATATATATATATATATATATGTTTTTTAAAATGCTAATTTCCATTATGGTCTGTCCCAGGATGTTGGACAGTTTGAATTCTCTTATTTTTAACAGGTGCATTTAATGTCTGTACACAGATGAAGGAAAATAGTGGGATTTTTCGTCCATGTTTATAAGGGTTGGTTTTTGCATACTTCTTCTTTGGCATCTGTCAAATAATACCACCTAGCTGTTTTAAATGCTAATCATAGTTCCGCATCGTATCCCTTCTGCCTGTTGTTCATCAGGCCATAGTGCTGTAAGAAGGGCTGCTAAATAGGAAAACAGAAAGAAAGCATTAGGGAGGAACCAAAATAGCAGAAAATGCTGAAAGAGAAAAAGGGAGTGAGAAGGAAACAATACTCTTTGTAGTGTATGCAATTTTTGATTTACTTCTTGTCATGCTAGAATGGCTGCAGGATAGCTTGGTGTTGGTTCATGAGCCTCTAGAAATGTCTCAGTTTTTACTGGTCAGCTCTTTAATATTTTATAGATGGTGCTCCATATTTTCTTCCTGAAACTTTGGGTCCTTTAGGAAGTAAGTATAAACTCCTTCCAAAATTACAGCCTAGGAGGGCTCTGAGAAATCTTCATTTTGCAGAGTCCTAAGCCCTTATTGAATCTTTGCTACATGTTCAAATAGTATCTAAATACCCCCAAAGAAGCCCAAGCCTTAGGATGTTAATCAGATCAAGACCGAGATGTAATGTCTGAAGCCTACGTGTTGTTTTCTGCTCCCTTTCCTTCCCCCTTTCTATCTTCCCTTCCTCCCTTTTCCACTGAGTCCACTGCTACTCTGTTTGCTTATTAAGTTTCAAATAAAGGATGAATGTTCTTTCTCCTCAGTCTTTGCAGGCCTTAAAATGCTTTTAAGAATTCTTTCCAGGATAATTCTTTCCTTTGGAATTCTCAGGCATGTTTGACAAGAGCATTTGTTTTTCAATGGGTATTTAAGTTACTTTTGCCAGGAGGAGTCAGCATCTCCAGTGGGTCTAAAAGGCCCGTTTTTGGCCTATATTTTATAGGAATTAACAACAATTTTATTCAATGCCAAGAAACAATGCTTCATATTTGAACAACAAATTAATTTCATAAAATAGACTCTTCTGCTTATTGCATTGTTAACTTATCACAGTACAGGCCCCATTGACTACTGTTAAAATTAAAAACTCCAAGGTACATGGCAGATGTACTTTCAACTATATATCAAAGCATAACAGATCTCTCTAAGACCTGTACATAGCATGCAGGAAACTGCCCAGAGGCTAGTGAATTAAACAAGAAGGAGGCTTATTTTTTCTCTTATTTAAAAGAAGTTCAGGTCTAGTGAGGTAGGTATACAAAATCTTTGATATCCCAAAGTCCTTATGTCTTTTTTACTATGCTATTTATAGGAATATGGCTTCCATCCTCAGAGTTGCCTCTTGGTAGTAAGATGGATGCTGTAGCTCCAGCTATTATGTCTCCATTCCAGATAGGACAAAGCAGGGAGGAATAAGGACAAAAGGGTCCTCCAGCTAAGTCAGTTCCCCTCTTTTAAGGAGATTTCTTGACATCCTGCCTCTATAACATTGGCCTACTATTAGTTACATGGCCACCCCATCTACAAAGAAGACTAGATAAGGTAGTTTTTAAGCTGGCATATTGCCAGCCCTAACAGAGGAGGAGTTCTGTTTATAAACATTAAAAATAGATATGGATATTACATAGGTTTGCTACGTCTGCTTCAGATGAGTAGGAGTTAGGTAGGTCAAGAGTGGACACTTCTCAACCGTTATGTTTTCTGAATTAGGTGCATGTGATCAATTTTAATAGCCCTTAACCTCTTCATGATATTGCCATAGTCTCTTCCATTGTATCTCATAAAAAATGGCCCCACTTTGGTCAGAGATTATTTTGTTTGTGGGTGATGCAGGTGAAGCTAAATGGATAGATATGAGTACAATCCAGGAAGCTTTTCCGGTTTACACATCACTTGCTTGTAGGTTATGTTACTGCTGCTACTTAGAAGTATCTAACTACTTAAGTTCTCAGGAACTGAAACTCACTTTAACTTTCCCTTTCTGCCTTGTTGATTGCAGATCACTTCTGAGTCCTTAACACATTGCTCTTGAAACTTTTACCTTGAACTATTTTAGTGTTGGAGCTTTGTCTCTGATCATTGGGATCTTTGAGTTAATACACCAAGCTCTGAATCATGATAAGGAACTTCCAGCATTGTTGAACACATCTACTGTGGCTGGACATCTATACAAACTCAACAGAGCTTCACAGCCCTTCTATTCCACCAGAACTTTGAAAGTTTTAGCAAAGCCTGAGATGGTGTTTTCATCATTTTCTTTTCTTTTTTCACTTTGGTTGGGACCATGGGTAGGTTCTTTCTAGTGTGGAAGCACATTGTTTGCCCACATCTAAAGAGACAGCAGTTTCACATTCTGAGGTGGGTAGTAATTGCTGCAAAAAGTTTTTCTATTACCTGCACAAAATAAGATATTCTGTTCTTTTTCTATTTGAATTACTTCCTTATCCATCATGACTTAGTCATCGCTGCCTATTATGCCTCCTATACTCTCGCAAAACTGATGCTTTAAGATTTAATTTTTATTTTTTTGGCCAGAGATTTTGGGAGTCCCTCACCAAAGTCCTTAATGACAAATTGTGGCCAAAGGTATACTTATTACTATCTCAATTGAAGAAGCTTTGTTTTTTCTCTCTGTTTTTATTTTTTTGTCTAAAATAATCTGATGTGTTTTGAACTAAGGACTTCTGTGGCCTCAAGATTTGTGTCCCTCTTCCAAACTTAGGCAATCTCTTCATTCATTCATTTTTTTTTTGGCCAGGCTTGCAGCATGTGGAAGTTCCTGGGCCAGGGATTGACTTCATACCACAGTAGCAACATGAGCTGCTGCAATGACAACACCAGATCCTTAACCTATGGCACCACAAGGGAACTCCTCATTCATTTATTCTTTTCAAATCCTAGGGACAAGTTCAGAAGCAGGGAAGACCATTTTGAAAATTCATCATTCACCCCTAAATATGTGTATATTTGAATTAAAGAATCTTCTTTTATTCATCTGCACACGGTGATGTGTTTAAATTTCTACAACTATGTGTGGGGTTTTAGAGCCTTACAATTTGCTTTGCTTAGTCTCAGGTTAATAGTCTTAGAAAAATGTAGTAAGATATAGAGTCACAAATAGGCTCACAAGAGAAATCTTAGCCAGGAATTAGAGAATTGTTAGCCTACCACTGTTTCATCTCCAGCCAGCATCTTGACAGTTAATTTTTGATGATACAAAATGGTTCCTGTCTGGTCTTGTATCTTCATCCCCAGGCAATTCCAGAAGTAGCCTCTTTGCTTTGTTAAAATCTGATTTGTCATCATCGCTATTCTTAAGGGGCTTTGTGTTGTGACTTTCTCACTTAATTTCACTAACTAAACTGAAGTTTTGATTTTTGAAAGGTAATTCATCCACATTATGTTTATGATTATAGATTATCTTGGGCTGGGAAGACATTCTATCTATCTAAGTTTTCTTTCATAATTCATAGGGCTATAAACACTAAAGCTAAGTTAGATTTTGTTTCAGTAGTATTGACACAAATGTCACCGAGTGTTGTTTGATAGTAAAAATGATAAGCAGCAAGTCAGTGCCCTTGGTAAGGATTTAAGGAAAGAAAGAGATCAGGTCTAAGCCAGGAATGAGATATTGTGAGTAAATGAGTCTTTCAGATTCAAGTCTTCACCTGCATGAGGTAAGAGTGGTACACATAATATAGTCACATAATTAATCCAAGAAAATTGCATATTATTCTAGCTCCTATATGGCCGAGGTGGGCTTAGTGAGATTGATGAGTGGGCTTAGACTGATTGCATTCCTGGGGGGCACTGAGTGAGTTTACCGTTTGCTTTTCCGGAAGAGTGATTTATTCACTTAGGCAGTGGGTAAGCTGAAAGCAAGTACAGTCTTTGCAGAGAATCTTCTGAGATGGCTGAGTTCCCTGCTCTGATCTTCCTAGATCCATTAGATCTTAGAAGTGTCTGCCTCTGGGGTCTCTGCCCTCTGCTTTTGCCGAGGAATCCAGGTATCCTCATGTCACTCATTTGAAGCAGCCTACTGGAGTGAAGGAATGCTGTAGTTGGATTTGGGGTGAAGCATGTATGGCCTTCTATTCCTGAATGGTGTTGAAAAAAGAACTGCATCTTCAAATTTGAAGACAGACACTTGAAACTCAAAACTTAAAAGAAATGAGAGCCTTATGTTGAGCCTATTGGGAAGATTCTACTAGATTGTAGTTCACTACTGTTCTGCTCTAAGAGTATGAGTACGTGGCCTGAAATATCAATCTGAAGGTCAGCTGGGCTTTCTGCAGCTATTCATAGGGCTGTGGTTCCAGGGCTCAAAAGCTAAGGCCGCTATGCCTTTTTGCCCTGAATTGTGGACAAAAATGACAAGGCTCTTCTAACACCTTTTCTCCAAATCATGGAGTATACAGCCAAGTGCCCTTCTACCAAAATAACTGTTGATGAATGAGGCAGAGCAGTGCCTCTTTGTGATGTCTTTTACTTTTTAAAAAAATCAAGTCACAAACCAAAAAGTATAAATACAAGTGTATAAGGAAGGTGTGCTATATAGAGACTAATGCCAGGCAAGACCTTGAATTGCAGGCTTCTTCCCACAGCATATATTTCCAACTTTTTTTGACATGTATATATTTTTGGTCTTTGCAGTCTCTGTCTCCTCACGTCCTCCAATCCTACACCAAGGATTTCTATACATGTTAAGCTGCTTATATTTTGATGCATTTTGCAATGTGATGAAAATTTTCATTAGGTCATCATCGTGCAAGAATGTAACATAAATATAAATTGATATGGAAAACTAGGGCTGTAAACCAAACATTAATAGTTTTCCAATGGGCAAGGGGAAGTTAACCCTGGATCTATGCTCTATGAAGCCCATGTAGAAATCCTTTCTGAGAGCCAGATTAAAATCTTAACTCCAAATAAACCTGGCATGAAAAGAGAAAAACGTGTCACCAATAGTTATGAAATCTATGTGCTGAGATCTTCTATGATAGGGTTAAAGTAATCCATGAAAGAATTGTTTTAAGAAATATTACCCTAGGAGTTCCTGTTGTGGCTCGGTGGAAATTAACCCGACTAGTATCCATAAGGATGCATGTTTGATCCCTGGCCTTGCCATGAGCTGTGGTGTAGGGTCACAAATGCGGCTTGGATCTGGTGTTGCTGTGGCTGTGTTGTAGGCCAGCAGCTATAGCTCCAATTTGACCCCCATCCTGGGAACTTCCATATGCTGCAGGTGTAGCCCTAAAGACCCTAATGAAACTACAGATAAAGATAAGGAATGGCTAATTGGGTAACTTAAATGATGTTAAGCCTATGAGTGATGTGCTCATAGGGCCAATTGAAGCTTTTGGATCAGATGGATGGAAGCAATCTCAGTATATTCCTTCTTATGGGAAATTAAGTCATGTAAATAGGTGAGGAGACTGGCAGTTGGGACTAGTGGTCAAAAAAGGTGATATGACCAACTGCAGAGGCATGGTTTCCACCCCCAGCCTGGCTTAGTGGATAAAGGATCTGGCATTGCCACTACTGTGGCTTGGATCCACTCCCTGGCCCCAGGAACGTCCATGTGCCAAAGGTGTGACCATAAAATTAAAAAAGAAATAAGTGATATGATTGGGTTTTCAAAAAGAATGATACTAATCTAAAATTGAGCACAATATATCAATTGACAGGTAGGGTGGGAATGTGGTTGACTGCACTATTTTTCAGAAACATGGCCAAGAACTTCTCAGATGTACTGTTGGATTCCCTGCTCTGCCTCCACTCCCTCTTCTACTGA
This sequence comes from Sus scrofa, assembly GCF_054392235.1. NCBI lineage: Eukaryota > Metazoa > Chordata > Mammalia > Artiodactyla > Suidae > Sus > Sus scrofa. The sequence continues at coordinate 92,115,561 of NC_139401.1, read as the reverse complement.
ACCACTTTCAAACATAGCTCATTCTTGGCAGGAGTTGTTCATAAAAATCCTGACTTTCAGCACCTTAAACATTTAAAAATATATATGTTTTCATCATAACGTGCTACCCTTTAGGTTTTTAGTTTTGTCGGCAGTGGGAACAACAACAAAAATAATAGTAATAAAGTGGAGGGAGAATATTCAGGGGTAGATCTAGAGCTATTTAAAAATCCAATTCTTCACACTTGCTCCAAAAGGCAATAAAAGACTATCTAAAAGTATCATTTCCCAAAAGGGTCTGTGGATACCTAAGAAAACAGAACACTGAGGATAACAGTGATTCCTGGGGAATGCTGATGAAATTGACATTTTTATTTTCTCCAAACAGATCAGAATGAAGGATTTCATTGCAGGGAAGAATGCCGGATTCTTGGCCACTCTGACAGGTGCTGGATGCCCCGGAACCCCATGCCCACCCGCTCCAAGTCCCCTGAGCACGTGAGGAACATCATCGCGCTGTCCATTGAAGCTACTGCTGCTGATGTTGAAGCTTATGACGACTGCGGCCCCACCAAGCGGACTTTCGCAACCTTTGGAAAGGATGTCAGCGACCACCCAGCTGAGGAGAGGCCCTCTGTGAAAGGCAGGAGGACTGTTGATGTGACCATCTGCAGCCCCAAGGTCAACAGCGCTATCCGGGAGGCGGGCAATGGCTGTGAGGCTATTAGCCCTGTCACTTCCCCTCTGCACCTTAAGAGCCCTCTGCCTACCAAGCCTTCTGTGTCTTACACCGTTGCCCTGGCGCCCCCGGCCCGCGATCTGGAGCAGTATGTCAACAATGGACCTTCTCGCCCCTCTGAAGCTGAGCCCCGTGGAGCTGATGGCGAGAAAGTCATGCATGAGGTTAACCCCATTCTGAAGGAGGGCCGCGACAAAGATTCTCCTGGCGTGAAGCGTCTGAAGGATATCGTTCTCTAAACCAATCCTGGGGAAGAAGAGAGAGAAACCATGCTCGCTAGCAAAGAAGCAGGAGCTGATCATTTTAATTGCTCACCAGTGGTTGGTTCTTGAGTGGCTGTATTTCAGAGCTTTCCCTAAATGTATTGTTTATAAATGACTATCGTTCTGTGACAATCCCTCTCGTTTCAACAGGCAGCAGGGGTGTTCCATTGGAGCAAATTAGCTTTGGCTTGACTTGTTCATGGGGCCTTGATGTTGGGGAAACAGAGACAAATTCAGTTGTGAAAAGTATTATGTATTAAGTGTTTGAATTTATATATTTTTCTATGTCGAAATTATAATAAAAATTACCATTGTTTGTGGAGGATTACATTTTAAAAAAGCAAAAAAAAAAAAAAAAGTCCAAAAAAAAAAAAGCTCTGGACACCTTTAATAAGCTCGCCACTGTTTTGTAGTGTAGACAAGTTAATGGTCATTATTGTGTACTATTCATTGATCCAGTGATGTGAAATCGAGCCCCAAAAAGGTTGTTTCTGAAGCTCGAGTACTTTCCAATGCCACTACTTTGCTGTGGACACCCCTGCTTTAAGAACCCTTTTGCTAGCTGTGCTATTGTTGTATTTGATATTGCAAATTGCTCTGTGTGTGGTGATGGCAAAAGGCTTTTAGAGGTTGGTGTGTTTTTTTTCTTAAAAAAAAAAAACTACAGACAAAAACAAAGTGCAAACAACTGAGACAGCAAGTGAATGGGTAACACCACACATATAGATTGAGTACTTGAAGAATACTCATGGAGGATACCCATGTAGTGGTTGCTCACTGCCTTGCAGAGTATTTTTTCTGCCTCTCAGTCTTCTGCCTGGATCTGTGATAGATCATTGCGGAAAGTCATTTTTGGATATTCTGCTATCTAATTTGCAGTTGTCAGAAATACTGTGCTGAAAGTTTTATGAGATCAATTTTTCTAATTTTCAGGCCCTGAACAGGAAAGTAGTTCCTGAAGTTATCAGTTTCCAGGCTTAGAAATTCCCTATCTCCAATCATCTAGAACTCAAAAAGACTGAATCTATTTTGAGTTCTAAATTAGCATCTTTTCAAACACACACTTCCTGATTCAGTGTTTCCCAATCACGATTAGAATTAAACTGCAAAGCATGTCATGGGCTGGAATTGAGAACTCCATGTTGCTCTGTATCGTAGGATTCTAAATAGGGATAGAGTAAGCAGTACAAAGTGTACATTTAGGAAAAGACAGGTAACAGGTAACAGCATCACTAATCCAATTACTGTGCCTTCTAAATGGAGACACTTGGACACTTGAACTCATCTTTTTATGACTAATACTTTTTTAAATTAAAAATGTGAACAGGAAACTATTAAAAATCCTTTATATTTAGCTAACTTTGCTGTAGGCTAGGAATACACCTTTTAAAAAAATTAACAGGTTCGTTATACACATTCTTTTTTTCTTGGGTTAACATTCCTCCAACTCCCCCATTTATTGTCTGTTAATATTCACTAGCCAACAGAGTATTCTTGCAGCCTAAGAGTTCATTATTTAAAAATAAATGAATATGTCACCTTTGCTCTGCCTTGGTCTTAAAAGATTTGTTTCTAGAGAAAAATGTTTTGTGGTTATGTTCTCATTTGTTTCATTTTTTTTTTTTTTTTTGAAATTTAAGAGTACCCAGAAAATAAGGCTTAGAGGTTAGAGCACTAGAATGCAAAAAAGGATTTATTTTCTTAAGTTTGGGTAGATAAGTCAGCTCTTTTAAATGTTTTAGTCATTTTTGCCTGAGTTCCTGGCTTCAAAGTTACTAGGAACATTTTCTCTTGTGGGAGGGAGGGTTTTGAGGGAGATGGGTGGGTAAAGAAGTGGGGATGGGGTTAGGTAGGAGAATATTTCTGAAAAAGAACTTATAATGAAGCAACAAATTCATCCATATTTCTTATTCAGTGCTGAATACTACCTCATGCAAAACATTGGTGTGGCTGCAAATATCCCTCTGAAACCGACACAATTAGAAATCAATTACCATTGCATCTTCATTTTGGCTCATTTAATTCTCCCTTTTTTCCCTCTTTGATTCATTTCATTTTAGTAGTCAATTTTGCATTGGGTATTTATTTCTGTTTGCAAGTTAATAGACTATTTGATTAACACAATAAAAATTAATTTTTTTAAATTTAAGTTATGATGGCTGCCTGTAGAATTTAGACTGTTTCTCGCCTGATCCATCCTGATAGTATGTTGTTAGCTTCCACCTCAAGGTCGCTTTCAAGTCAGATTTTACAGTTTTTGTACAGGTGTATTTCTTACTATGCTCAGTGGGAATTAAGGAGCTGAAAAGATTGTGGCAAGTGGGAACATTCAATGTTATGTGGCTGTTGAGTCAGAGAGGCCACTGGCTGCCATTTACCAGCCAAGTTTAAAATTGTTAGTGTAGAAGAGACATTGATTCTGCTATTCTCTTGTGTGTTTTTTTCCTTGAAATTTTTTTTTTCAGAATTCAGTTTCAAGTGATAGACCAATCCTTTTTCCTTCTCAAAATACTTTGTTCACAGTGGGCAGTCAGACATTTTTTGGCTTCCAAGCCCTTTATTGAGCATGTTCAGAGAATTCCCCTCATTAAGAAAATATCTTTCTTTCCGCTCTCTCTTCGGTCGTCTGATGTATACATCCTCCCAGAAGCACAAGTGCATCCTAGGAGGGCTTTGTAAGCTGGTTTTATAGGTAGGCTATTCCTGCAAATAGTTTTGTGCAAGGATCCTAAATTTCCCTTTGGCTCATGTTTTATTCCCTTTTTTTCAACATGTCTAATGAAAAGCCACAAAGGCCAGAGGGCCAAATATTCTTCATTTTTCCCTCTTTAAACATGCTGTCCATTTAGATATGAGGGAGCAATTTCAGTTCCTAAATCTTAGGGAGTTCTATTCCATTTATTCTGATGTCCCTTTTGGGGAGGAGTTGATGTTGAGGCATGACTTGCTTTCCTAACAACTGCTTCAGGCATGTCCTTGAGCAGGTGAACGTCTTCATGCAATGTAAAGGGTTTAATTTGCATTGATTGATTGCTTTTCCCCCAATGTGGGAATTTACTATATATAAGGAATAGGAAGAAGGGAGCCATGCTCTGTAGACTCTCTTTTTTCTTTTCTCTATACTGACTAGTCTATGAGCCTGTTCAGAATGAAACTTACCATGCCTTCTCTCAAAGCCAGTAGAGTCAATTATGGTCCACATTATTGCCCAAATAGGTAATGGACCAAGGGACCCCTCAGTTCCTGAAGGGCAGTGGTTCTCAAAGTGTAACCCCTGGGGGACCAGTATCACTAACACCACTTGGGAACTTGTTAGAAATGGTAATTAGCTGTCCTTACTCAGACCAACTGGAGCAGAAACTCTGGGGGATCTAGCAATCCATATGGATCAGATGCCCAGTAAAAGTTGAGGGCTTGTTAAAGCACAGATTGATGGGCCCCACACTTTGAGTTTCGGGTTCAATAGGTCTAGGGTGGGGCCTGAGTCTTCGCCTACTTCAACATTCCCAGTTGATACTGATGCAGCTGGTTCAGAGGCTGCACCTTGAGTATCGCTACTCCAGTGTAAACCTGCCTAAGGTGCCCGTTTCAACTCATTCATCACCACGGTGTCCCACTGATGACTAACCAAAAATGTTAACAGAATACAACTTAGATCTCTGAAAATTGGAAACCACCCAGAATACCATCCCAATAGTGTTACCTCAGCATACAACTGAATGTTTGACAGGAATTCAGTTGAACTTTTCATATAGTTCTGTTCTATAAATAAGCAAAACAGAAGTGGTCCATTTGAAGCAGTAATAACCAAGGGCAGTTTTGGGAGAGGCAGGGGTGTAGTGATGGCTTGATTGGGCATCCAGGGTGGGAAAAAGATTATTCTTGTACATAATAGAAATTCTGGCTGGAATTCCAATTCACTTATGGGGATCATTTTGCTGTGGAATGTTTCCCCAAAGCATCCTGACAAGTCTGGTCTACTTGGCTCTTTACCTAGGGTAATAAGACCCTAACTGACTTTGAAAAACTAGCATAAATGAGCTTAAGAAGTCCATTGTATACAGTCCTAGTGTTTGCCTTCTTGGTAAAATTACATTTAAGGATGTCATTTCATGAGTCAAATTGTATCTGCTGACACTGAAGTGTATTGAGATGTTGTTCTTTAGTTTAAGTATGTAACAAAGTAATATTCAAAGGGGATGTGTGGGGGTGGGGCTGGGACCGGGTGGCTTTATATTGATAATGAAATATTCCAGAGCAAAACACATTGTCCTAATGAAGTTGTTGCAGCTCTCTTTGTTTTCTTGTGAAGCTGGAATTGGCCTGTGGGTCACATGTTGTGCAAAAGTGAATTAATTTCCAATAGAACTCATATTGCTTTTGTCAAATGAATAAAAATCAACCACCTTGTCTGAAATATATATTGTAAGGCGCTCTTGGTAAAGAACAACCCACGAAAACCTGATCTTGATTGGAAAGCACTGTAGGTCATTAGGGAAAACTGATAATGCTGATTGTTGCTCCAGCTGTGTTGGCAATTAAAGATGACCTTGTTACTAACTGCAAGTTGCTGTCAACCTTAGCAAACAAACCAGCTAACACCCTTACAGCACTGGTTAAGTAGATTTTTACTGGCGTTCAGCTGAGGAAGGCTAGGATACAGACTTTAATGACCAAGAGCCAGACTAGCTTGAGCTAGAAATTCAGCAACAAATACCTCCTTGTGCTATTTGAATGCTAAGGTATTAGTTGCAAAAGGCTTACGCCTTCGCTCCTCTAGTGAGGGGAATGAGCCTGATGACACTATTACTGTTTACCTGTCAAACCAGGGTGGAAATTTAGAGGGATGCAAGTATAGTACGTCTCATTAAGCAGTCTCTGTTGCTGACTATATGAAGATGAAATTGTTGTATATGCTGATCTGTATGTTATGTACATTTTCACAGTGATTGAGTCATTGTAAAAAGAAAAAAAAAAGACAAAAAAGAATAACCACTCTGTCTATTTTATCAAGATGATAAAGCAGCTTTATTAAATTATTACAGTTATGTTTTAAATGGTGTTACCTGCCACATTGTTTCCTTTTATCTGGTGGTTGTTTTCCCCTTAAATGTGTTTTCTCTGCTTCAAAAATTTAATGCATTTTAGTATTAAAGGCTATTATGGAAAAGTTATTGTTTAGTGATATGTGTCTGGGAGGGTGTTGTTTGGCTGGGCCGGGAGGGGTGGGGTGGGGTGACTGTTAGGTCTAGGAAGGAACCAGCCCTTAGTGGGGTCACTGATGTTTGGACCCAAAGGATTTCTTCTTGCTGTTTTCATTTCACACAATCTCCAACTCTCCAATTAAGAGGGGCCTCTTCCTTCAATCAGGCTTCAGTCCTTTCCTGAGTACCTCTCCTCCTTCCCATCCTAGTCAATACCTTTGCCTGAGGAGAAAGATCCATTCATATTCAGAGTGGTAAAGACTTTCCTGGGTGGTACTTTACACAAGAGCACTAAAACCATTCTTTAAAATAAACCATTTCAGGCCAACTTCACAGTGGGACTTCTCTGAAGAATTAATTTTAAAAAGGTGAGAAAATAGAGACTGACAGCAGGGGAAAAGAGAATTTAAAACAAAGATGACCTGCATGCCCCTTTGATGCCTTCAGATTTGAAAGCGAAGCAACAGGAGAGGCTCTGACTTTGCACATAACAAGGCTGCAGTCAAAGCCCTGACAAGCTTTCTTTATCCAAACTATTATTCTCTGGGACTTAGCACTTGTGCTATAAGTATTCATTCTGGCTGCAAATGGCAGGAAAAAAAAAATCAGAGTAGAGGAAAAATAGAAGCATGGCAGATCATTTCCACGTAGCGCCTTTAGTGGTTAAAGGCTAAATTGCTTCAGCATGACCTACTCTCTTTGGACAATTAAAAAAAAAGTGATCTCAAAGAAATCCACCGCTTCCTTGGATCTCCATCATCCTGTTATCTCTACTTACCTGTATTAAATTGAGATTGCATCTTATTCCCCAGAATTAGCCCTGAAGTCACAGCAACAGCCATCTCTCTGGTGCTGCAGTTTAGCAGGTGTTACATCAGAGAGCAGACACAGACATGCTGGGACACACAAGTACATACTGATGTATGTGCAGATGTTTACAGACTCACAGATGTTCATAAAGGTATATTGGATGGGGCTGGTCTATCACTTGCTTGGAGGCCATTAAGTCATAGGAGGCATTATGAGTGCTTCTGGGTTAGTCCACACTAAGTGAGCAAAGAAAAGGTTTTTGATCCTCTTCCATTCACCTTTTATTTTTTGGCCCACAAAGAAATGGTAATTCCTCCTTTAAAAGATTGTGTGTGTGTGTGTGTGTGTGTGTGTGTGTGTGTGTGTATAGACTGGCCCCTATGCTATACAGAAGAAATTGACACAACACTGTAAATAAACTATACTCTAATAAAAATAAAATTTTAAAAATAAATGAAATAACATCCTTCAAAGAATGAGCAAGAGAAAATAAATTCTCATGTGATGAAGGGCATTCATGAATGCAGCACAGGTATATCCAAGGTCATGGACCACTACTGTGCCCCTCTACCTAATGTGGGGGAGTGACAAGATTAGAGTCATAATCTTAAAGCTATTTGAGTTTATAAGACAAAACAACAAATCATTAAAATAATCCCCTTTCAATTTTGGTGAACAAAGCTCTTGTGACTTACCTCAAATATGTCACTGATTTGCTGCATATGGGAGTCAAGAAACCATGGTGAGAATTGGTGCTTAAGAGGGCAGTTTCTGATAGGAGGTGACAGCTGCTCCAGGGACAAAGATAGGGATGATCATTTTTCTTTTTTAATTTTCAGCATAGAGATATGCCTGAGAGAGTCATATTCCATCTTGTTAAGGAAATGGGACCCTTACTCCTCCAAGCAAAATTCTCCAAGACGGAGTCAGAGAGATGTTATCTTAGAGTTTTAGGTCTTAACATTTCTAGATGCTACCAAATGACCTAGTTGCGTGTGTCTGACACTTCATCCATGTACTATTTTTGATGAGAAGAAGGAGGATAGGTGGGAAGTGACATTAGATTCTGTCAGTTATGTGCAATTCCTGGCTCTCTGGCGAAACCCCACCCCATTCTCTCAAGGATCAATGCACTGCAGAGAGTCCACTAAGCCCTGTTGGGAACCCCTGCTATTTGTGCCCATAAGTGAGAAGGGAGCTGGGAAAATGGTCCCAACACTTTCCCTACTCTCCTTTTCCTTGTGTTTCAGTGTCTTGACTTTCCTTAGGTGCCCCAAGCCTTAATTTCCCTTACCTGTCTAGGTTTTCCAGTATGCAATCCTCTCCCCACCCAGAGCTGTCTTCTCTCTCGTAAGCACCTCCCTTATTTCCCTTTCCATTTTGAATTATCTCTAAAATTTAGCCTAATCCTATCTATTCTAGGATTTTTCTCTGCTAGGGTTTAAGGGAGTTATACTTTTATCGAACATGTACTGTGTGTGCCAGACACTTTGTAAACATCATTTCATTTTATCCTCACAGTAACTTTATGTAATAGATGATGATATCTCCACTTTATACACAAATAAACTGAGGCTTGGAGAGCTTAGGAGACTTGCCCAAGGTCACACGACTACTAAGTAGCAGAGCTATAATTCAAAATCATGTCTGTCTACTTAGAAATCATTACTCTTCTCAACTACTCTTAAGGGATAAGCAATCCACCTGCTAAGTTCTTCCTTACTAGAGTATTAACAATGGATGCCAATGTCTTAAGGCATTTATCCATCTGAAGAACATATTGGCATTTTAACTGAGATCTTTGCAAACTCAGTGTCATGGTCCAAAGAAGTGATTGCAGCAGTGGGATTTTCAGGCCTGAGGGCTTTTGATCAGCCTCATAAGCAACTCCCTACCCCTTCTACGCCCAGTGCCTGTCTTTCAAGTTGCATTAGTCATGCACGACGAAACTATGGCTCCTTTTAGAATCTGTGCACTCTGGCTAGTCAACAGCCCTTGAAATGAAGGTCTTGTAACCTTATATTCATCTGTCCCTCTGGGTTTCAAACAATCTGTCAAGGATGTATTCATGTGTGTTACAGGTCAGCACAGCTGGAGTTGATCCCAATAAGATATTCACAACAGGCCTTGGTGACTTTTTTTGCATCTGGAAAGTTGGTTGAGGGTGAGGGAGGTTGAAGGTTAAAAACAGGTGGTAGTGGTGGTGGGAGGGGAGGCATACTTGAAAAAGAAATTGAAACCCACATTGTTGCAAGGAAAAATATCAAGGAGTCAAAAAAAAAAAAAATAGCTAGGAAAAGTGGCTGAATCAGTTGTGAGCCCTTGGCCACCAGAGGCCAAGGAATTTGTTCCCACGCCTGCCTCATAGTTCAGGTGGGGTCTAAGAGGTGTTGATAGGCCCTCAGAGGCCCTTTGCCTGGTCCTTCTTAGTCAGCAAGGGCCTTGCCATGGAGCTAAACTAGCAATTGAGGTCAGACAAAGAAAAATGGGAAGGAAGGAGAGGAATGATCCCAATTACAGGCATAAAATCTTTAGTAATGAATCTAGCACGTTCCCCCAGAGGAGGCCTTGATATAAAGAATTTAATGGCCAACCCATTTGAAAATTCCTGTTATTGAACTTATCTTGTCCAGTTTGCCTCATTGGTCTGGAACTTTCTCAGTCTTGGATGTAGTTCTTCAGGGTTTTGAATGTCAGAATTGAATTAGAGGCAATGCTAAGCACTGAGATGTTTTGCCAGCACTATCCAAGCATTCATTTTTTTTCCTTTTAGCAGAAAAATATGGAATGTAAGATACCAAGACAGAGGCATTTTATGTCCCCAAATTAACACAGAGAAGCTTTTCCCAAAATGATGAGCTTTCCTCTGCCACAACTGTGGCCCAGGCCACAACATCCCTCATCTGAACGACTGAAATAGTATCCTAATTTGCCTCCTCTCATCTGTGCTCCCTCTTTCTATTACATTCTTCACCTTGCAGCCAGAAGGATCTTGCTAAAACAAAAGCTGGTTAAATCACAACTCTGCTTAAAACCTGTCAATGGTTTCTCTTAAGATGAAGTCCAAACTCCTTGACATGGACTACAAGAGTGCTTTTCAATTTGGGGTGATTACTTCCCATAGTAAGAAATGCATTTTGCATCAATTTAATACGCACGCATGCGCACACACACACACACACACACACAAGTGTAACTGAAACAAAACTTTCACAAACAACACTTATCTTTGTTACCTGCAATGCACTCTGAGATTTTCCTATTCAACTTTGTATGCCAACAATCAGTAAACTTTGACGGTAAAAGACCAGATGGTAAATATTTTAGGCTTTGTAGGCTGGATGATCTCTTTTGCAACTACTAAACTTTACCATTGTAGTGGTGTACACAAACACTTTTTTTATATTTCCAAGGATACTGTGCATTCCCCAAAGATCCCTCAGCTTTCATATGCACAGCAACCTACCCCCAAACCTGAGAAGTAAGCACTCTAACTAGAGACATTTCAGTATCACACAATGCCTTACTTACAGGCCCAGATCTTGAGAAGCTTCACACCAATGTCCCCTTTATATGTCACACTTCTTATTTTTTTATATTTCTTCCCCTTGAAGTACAACTGAAGCATTTATCTAAACTTGATTAGCAGGAAATGAGCTTGAAAATAAATTCCATTACCACTAAAGAGAGAAAAAAAACCAATGAATCACAAAACAAGTTCTACCTCTTTGTTTTCCTTTCTCAATGTATATAATGGTCACACATATGTATGTAAATAAGTAAATAAATATGCATGACAAGTAAAGCACAATTTAACAAAAATTCAATCTCCAACCCTATTTCACAAAATGAATCTTTTCAAAGAACACAACTCAGAGGAAGAAAGAGATATCCTTGTTTCATAGCACAATAGTTTGAATTTTCAGATGATGTCACCTACACATTTAAAAAATTTTAAAGGAGAATGCTGAAGCTTGAATCTTATGTATAGTCCTTTTCCCCTACTCTTTCTTGATTCTTCTCATTCTAGTGCTTACCATTGTGTCTGAGAAATTGGGCTAATGATTTTCCTCTTCGGCCCATCTTTGCCTTTCTTCTTTCTGCAATACTAATCTATCTCCAAACTTCACAAGAAATCTAATTGTGTTCACCCTCCTTCTCTCTGAGCCTCATGTTGTATTATATCTACCTCTACAACCCTGGGCCCATTACACATGGCACAAGATTTGAGGGTCTCCAGAAAACATCACTTCTGAGTGTTTGCTGAGTACAAGGTGTTTTTTTTTTTTTTTTGCTTTTTTTTAGGGCTGCACTTGCAGCATATGGAAGTTCCCAGGCTAGGGGTTTAATTATTGGAGCTACAGCTATAGGCCTATGCCACAGCCACAGCAATGCGGGATCTGAGCCGCATCAGCATGGGATCCTTAACCCACTGAGCGAGGCCAGGGACTGAACCCACAACCTCATGGTTCCTAGTCAGATTCATTTTCTGCTGCGCCACGATGGGAAATCCCAGTACAAGGATTTTTGAATAATAGATTGACAGTGGGATGGACACTGGGGAGAATAAGTGGAAGAATCTTGCTAAAATTTAGGCTTGAGGTTTGAGGACCTGAATTAGGACCATGGCAATGGTGCTAGAAATAAAACTTTGTAGATTTTATTACATGACTGGAGGTTAAAGGGCAAGAATGAGAGAAGAGTTTATAAATTGGAAAATGGTCGATTTGTGGAAGATGATCCTATAATACTATTTCCTACCCTATCCCTCAACCAACAGTCCCACTAACACCAACACACACACAGATACACACATGTACCTATTGTTGTGGTTTCTAATTCATTCGTTTACTCAACAAATATTAATTGAGCACTTACTTTTTTTCTTTTTCTTGCCACCCTGCAGCATATGGATTTCCTGGGCTAGGGATCAAATTCAAGTGGCAGTTGTGACCCACACCATAGCTACAGCAACATGGGATTCTCAATCCCCTGTGCCAGGCCAGGGATTGAACTTGTGCCCCAGTGCTCCAGAGACACTGCTGGTGCTGTTGTGACACAGTCAGAACTCCAATTGAGCACTTTACTGATGAGTAGTGTGTTAGATGCTTGAGATGTAGTAAAGAACAACATAGACAAAAATCTTTGCCCTCATGGAGTTTATATTCTGTGAGGAAGATGGACAATAAGATAAATGAATAAAACACATTATTTCAGATTGTGAAAAATGCTAAGGAGAACAAAACAATCAATTAGGGAAAGGAGATATTCTTGGGGTTTACTGAAACTTTAGTTAGGGCAACCAGAGAAGGCCTCACTGAGAAGGTCATTTATGAATAAAGACCTAAAGAAGCTGAATAAATAGCCAGGTGTGTCTCTGGTCCAGAGATAAGAGGCATCTCCAGGTTTGAGCAGAGTGATAATCTGACTCTGAGTTTAATACTATCACACTGACTAATGGAATGCAGAGGGTCAAAGGCAGAGGCAGAAGGACCAATTAGGAGGCTACTGCAATACTCCAGGCCAGGATTTCCCATCGTGGCTCAGTGGTTAAGAAACTCAGCTAGCATCCATGAGGATGCAGGTTCAATCCCTGGTCCCATTCAGCGGATTAAGGACCTGGCGTTGCCATGAACTGTGGTGTAGGTCGCAAACGCAGCTCAGATCCCATGTTGCTCTGGCTGAGGTGTAAGCCAGCAGCTACAGCTCCAATTCAACCCCTAGCCTGTGAACCTCCATATGCTTTAGGTGTGGCCCTAAAAAGACAAGAGACTAAATAAATAAATAAATAAATAAAATCCAGGCCAGAGAAAATGGTAGCTTGAATCAGGGTGATGGCCATGGAGAGGGTGAGAACTGATCCAATCTGGATACTTTCTTCACTGTACCTTTGTAGACCCGAATGAGGATATCAATATCAATAAATAAGACTGCGGAGAGGCAAGAACAATTGTAAAATGCTGGGGAGGTGTGAGGTTCTTGTAGGTAAGTTGAGACAGAATTGGAAACGAGGAGGGGAGGAAAGGTAACTGTGAGAAGTTAAAAAAAAAAGAGGGCCATATGGGAGAGAAGCAGGCAATTAGAATTGAAATGTTTTCAATATCAGGTATTCCTGATCAGGTGATTATACAGACTCTCAATAACCATACCTTTAGTAGTGCCTGTCACTTTGTAGAGTAATGTGATATGCAGCATTTTGAAATAATGAACTTGTTCTCTTTCATATGTACAGATTACGGAGATACTTGTTCTTCTCTAAGCTAAATGAGGCAAAAGAGAATTCTAATTGGCCCTGTGAAAAGTAATTAATGGGTCAGAACAGCCCCATCCATTTTTTTTGAGCAGTATTCCTTGCATAAATGGACTGTAGGCAAAATTCCCTCTCTTGTCTGCTCTGCAATCATCAAATGTGTGATGACACTTCTAAGATTCAGGGCCATCTAGACAACTTAGAATTCCTACCTGTTGGTAGAAGGCTGGAAGCAGAATAAGTAGTACCTGAAAATTGGGCCTTGAATTTTTGAACTTTATTATGAAAGATTTCAAACATATATAGTAGTTAAGAGAATAGTGTAATGGATGTGATACCCCCATCATACAGCTTTAGTAATTGTCAATACAATTGGGCTTTGTATTTCATAGAGAATAAAGGGAAATGGGAACCCTGGCTAGATTCTGTTTTTTGGGGGGAGTAATTCTTTTTAAAAATATTAATTAACTAATTTTATCTTTACAATCACATTTATAACATTTGGAATTCTGACATTTTAGTTTCCTCGTAATCAGAGGACTCACAACATAGTCTGGTCCAGAAATAGGAGGCATCTCCAGATTTTGCAGACTGAAAAACACTGAGGGGTAGAGAAAAGAGGAAAGATGAATTTCAGAATTGGGAAAAAATCTACTAAGGAAATGTAGAAATCACTGAGTTACTGGTGAAGTGTAACACTCTATAGGTTATGGGGTTGGTATATGATGGTCAACTTTTCTCTCCCCAAAGTTTTCAGCTCAGCTTACTCATTCTACTTGGGGTGTTGCCTCTTTTCCTATTGATAACATATGAATTCACTGTTATATTTCAGCATTAAAAATCCATGGGAAAAATAATTTATTTTCCCAATAGTTGTTTTTCACTCACCAGTTTTATTTTTTTTTCTTGCAGCGCATTGACTTTTTTTTTTTTTTTTTTTGCCTTTTTGTCTTTTCTAGGGCCATACTTGCAGCATATGGAGGTTCCCAGGCTAGGGGTCCAATTGGAACTGTAGCTGTCGGCCTGCACCACAGCCACAGCAATGCCAGATCTGAGCTATGTCTGCAACCTACACCACAGCTCACAGCAACGCCAGATCCTTAACCCACTGAGCGAGACCAGGGATTGAACCTGCAACCTCATGGTTCCTAGTCAGATTTGTTTATCACTGAGCCATGACGAGAACTCCACATTGACTTTTTAAAGTTAAAGCTCTATGTTTCTTTTTTTTAATATAATGATTTTTATTTTTTCCATTATAGCTGGTTTACAGTGTTCTGTCAATTTTCTTCTGTACAGCATGGTGACCCAGTCACAAATACATGTATACATTCCTTTTTCTCACAATATCATGCGCCATCACAAGTGACCAGACATAGTTCCCAGTGCTATACAGCAGGATCTCATTGCTTATCCATTCCAAAGACAATAGTTTGCATCTATTAACCCCAAATTCCCAGTCCCTCCCCCTCCCTATTGGCAACCACAAGTCTGTTCTCCATGTCCATGATTTTCTTTCCTGTGGAAAGGTTCATTTGTGCCACATATTAGATTCCAGATATAAGTGAAATAATATGGTAGTTTTCTTTCTCTGTCTGATTTGTTTCACTTAGTATGAGAGTCTCTAGTTCCATCCATGTTGCTGCAAATGGCATTATTTGGTTATTTTTTATGGCTGAGTAGTATTCCATTGTGTATATATGCCACATCTTCTTAATACAATCATCTATCAATGGACATTTAGGTTGTTTCCATGTCTTGGCTATTGTGAATAGTGCTGCAATGAACATACGGGTGCATGTGTCTTTTTCAAGGAAAGTTTTGTCTGGATATACGCCCAACAGTGGGATTGCTGGGTCATATGGTAGTTCTATATATAGTTTTCTAAGGTATCTCCATACTGTTTTCCATAGTGGTTGTACCAATTTACATTCCCACCAACAGTGCAGGAGGGTTACCTTTTCTCCACACACCCCCTCCAGCATTTGTTATTTGTAGACTTATTAATGATGGCCATTCTGACTGGTATGAGGTGGTACCTCATAGTAGTTTTGATGTGCATTTTGTGAATAATCAGGGATGTTGAACATTTTTTTAATGTGCTTGTTGGCCATCTGTATATCTTCTTTGGAGAGATGTCTATTCAGGTCTTTTGCCCATTTTTTCCATTGGGTTGTTGGCTTTTTTGCTGCTGAGTTGTATAAGTTGTTTGTATATTTTAGAGATTAAGCCCTTGTCTGTTGCATCATTTGAAATGATTTTCTCCCATTCTGTAAGTTGTCTTTTTGTTTTCTTTTTGGTTTCCTTTGCTATGCAAAAGCTTGTCAGTTTGATTAAGTCCCATTGGTTTATTTTTGCTTTTATTTCTGTTGCTTTGGGAGCTATGTTTCTTAAAGATGTAAGGTCTTTACATTTTACTATAGTGTTTTCTTATAGAATAAGCGTCAAGCTTAACTGCACCATCTTTACCTTCCTTATTCCTGAACACTGATTGCGTTGGAGACAAAAATGTATGTATGTATGTATTTTGTGTGTGTGTGTGTGTGTGTGTGTGTGTGTGTGTGTGTGTGTGTGTGTGCATACTGGGATGGAGAGAAAATACTGGGATGGAGAATTTATCCATTTGTAGGCACTACTGGTGAAGTGCAACACTCTTTAGGTTATAGGGTTGGTATATGATGGTCAAATTTTCTCTCCTCAAAGTTTTCAGCTCAGCTTATGCATTCCACTACAAATGCTTCCCCTTTATTTTCACTTTTTAAAGTTTTACTGAAGTATAGTTATTTGTAATATTGTGATACTTTCTGCTGTACAACAGTGATTCAGTTATACATGTACATACATCCATTCTCTTTCAGATTTTACCACATAGATTTTCACAGAATATTAGGCTTCCTTCTTCATTCTTTTAATCAGTAAATATTGCCAATAAGAGATGCGCCTGATAAACACTAGTATAATTTTGCTTAGAAAATAGCTTTGAAAACTGTGACACAGGAGTTCCCTTTGTGGTGCAGCTGAAATGAATCCTAGTAGTATCTGTGAGGATGTGGGTTCAATCCCTGGCCTCATTCAGTGGGTTAAGGATCCAGTGTTGCTGTGGATGTGGCATAAGCCGGCAACTTTAGCACTGATTAGCCCCCTAGCCTGGGAACTTCCATATGCCCCAGGTGCATCTCTAAAAAAGCAAAACAAACAAACCAAAAAACCCACCAAAAACCAAGACCGAAACAAACAAACAAAAAAAACCACCCCGACCAACCAAACAAACCGAAAAAAACCCCTATGACACAAAGAACTCACTGGTGAGGTTATATCAGGGAGGGGTCATGCTCATTGGCCCTCGGGGGAGTGGTGCAGAGGACTGGGATGTGCTCCAGAAGTGGCACCTGGGTGGACCTTGAGTTGAGAATGTGGTAGTTTTTCACTTACTGACTTTCAGATGACAGGTGAAATATTTGGCCTGGATCAACCCCTTCTGTGGTCTCCAAAGGCAGCTGAAGATATTTTAAATCCCTCCTGACACTATGTCAGGGATCTGCATCTGGCTTTGATAAACCAAAGAGTAACACAATGAGATCAGTCAGAAGGCAGTGGGCATAAGGCTTTTCTTCCCAGGACACCTTAAGGAAGAGAATACCAACTTTGGAAACTCCAAACACACATTCCTGGCTTACCACTTAGTGAAGGTGGCACTTTTCATGGAGGCCTTCCCTGGCTGTCCAAACTGAAGTTTCCATCACATACTAGACATCTACTATCTCATTTCTCTGACTTATTTTTTTTCTTATAATTTATCACAATCTCACATGGTATACAGATCTTGCCTAGCAACATGGCACAGGTAAGAAAGCGTTTTGGGGACTGAGACCTTCCATTTTTTCATCTGATAACTAGGAGCACATCAAAAGGAAGTGAAATCCAAAGATATTTCAGAAAAATAGTTCTGATATGCAAATTGATCCTATTTGACCTCCCTAGACACAGCTGGACTTATAGGGAACAGTTTCCCACATGGGGCCCAAGAACTGCATATTGTAGAATGATAGAGCTTGAACAATACTAGCCACCATTTGTTGAGTATTTAGTATGTGCCAGGCATGATGAAAGCGAAACACATATATTCTCATTACTCCACCTAATATGATAACCAGCTAGTTCCTATTAACATCATTCCCATTTTTCCAATGAAGACAATGAGGCTTGGAGAGCCTTTACTTGATTCAGGTTCAAACAGATACAAAGTACTAGAAATGAGGTTCAAGTACAAGTAGCCTTAGCTAAACATCCACGATTTTAATCAGTATGTTACATTTTATTTCCAAGCTGAAAGGTACTTTAGTGATCATTCAACTTGCAAATTTTACAGATGAGGAAAAAGGACCACAGAGATGGGAAATGATGAGGCTGTAAGATCTATAGCTCTTGAGGGCAGGGACCATAAATATTTTGCTTACCATTGTAAGCCCCACTACTAATGGCAAGATCAAGCCTATAGTAGGTGCTCAATAAAATAATATTGAATGACTGTAGAATAAATCAGAAAACAGAAGGCTTGAATTATGGGTCTATAAGATCTCTTACATGGCTGACATTCTATTTCATTTGATCCTCAGAAATTGTTCTTAATTACTAAAGGTATTTACACATGTATGTATGTGATATAGTTGAGGTACGGAATGTAGATGAGGGAAACCATGGGCACAAAATGTCAAACTTCAATAACTTCACAGTTTCTCATGTGGTCCAGACTGGAAGGACTACAGATAATAAATGCTGGAGAGGGTGTGGAAAAAAGGGAACCCTCTTACACTGTTGGTGGGAATGTAAGTTGGGGCAGCCGCTATGGAGAACACTGTGGACGTTCCTCAAAAAACTAAAAATACAGCTACCATATGATCTATCAATCCCATTCTTGGGCATCTATCCAGAGAAAACCATAATTCAAAAAGATACATGCATCAAAATATTCATTGCAGCACTATTTACAATAGTCAAGACATGGAAGCAACCTAAATGTCCAATGACAGAGGAATGGATAAAGAAAATGTATATACATATACACAATGGACAGTTATTCGGCCATAAAAAGGACAAAATAGTGTCATTTGCAGCAACATGGATGGACTTCGAAATGATCATACTAAGTGAAATTAGATAGTGAAAGACAAGCATCATATGATATTTATATGTGGAATCTAAAAAAAGAATATAAATGAACTTATTTGCAGAAATGAAACAGACTCATAGACTTTGAAAAATTTATGGTTACCAAAGGGGACGTGGGGTGGGGAGGACTGGGGTTTGGGATTGGCAGATGCACACTGAGATATGTAGAATGACTGGCCAATGAGGACCTGTTGTATAGCACAGAGAACTCTACCTGATATTCTGTGATAATCTATGTGGAAAAAGAATTTGAAGGAGAATGGTTTATATACATGTATAACTGAATCAGTCATAAAGCAGAAAGTGTCACAATATTGTAAATCAACTATACTTCAATAAAACTAAAAAAAAGGACTGTATTTATTCATTCACTTTGCTAACATTGCTTGAGGGCTGAACCTGTGCTAAGCGCTGTACTAGGCTCCAATGGTAGAGATGTAAATAATAGCTAACCTTCATATATCCATACAGGATATGTTCTAGGTGATTTTTGTCCAACCATTTGGCATATATTTATTGACCACTTATTGTGTGCCGGGTGTATTCTGGGCACTGGGCTTATGTGGTTGAACAAAACTGACAAAAATTTGTGTCCTCATGGAACTTACACTCTAATTCTCCTGACACATTTATGAGGGATATTCTATCTTTCAGCCCATTTTATAGATTAGGAAGCTGAGACACAGAGGCATTAATAACCCATTCAAGTTCTCAATATCAGGAAGTGGTGGAGCCAGGCAGTATGGTAGTATGGTTCCTAATATTGCTTTTAACTATTGCATTCTACTGTTTTTCAAAAAGGAATAAGATTCTTTGCCCTGAAGGTATTCATGGACTATTCATAGAGATAGACAAGAAAATTATCAACCATAAAGCAACAAAGACTGTGGGAGTTGACACTTACTGAGTGCTCACTTTGTTCCAGTCTTTGTGTTAAGAGTTTGACATATTTTCTTTCATTTCACCCTTTTAACAACTCTAAAGGATAGGTTCCATTATGAACCCCATTTTACAGATGAAACAACCATCCAGCTCCATCTCATGTCCTAAACTATAGTAATGTAGTGCTCTCCAAATAAGTATTTAAACTACATTACCCATAAAGCAAAGGAGAATGACTTACAATTAAAAAAATAAAATACATTACCCCAAATTACATGAATGCAGCCCATCTTATAGAATAACAAAATTGTAACCTTCCCACCCCCAGACTTCGCTTCTATTTACTTTCAAACCACTAATATTATTTTTTGGATCTTTGGTAGCTTGTTCACACTGTGGGACCTAAGTACTTTGCTCTGAGGGGCTTTGAAAGGCCATCTAAGTTAGATGTTCAATTTCTTAGATATTGCTGGCCTAATGTCTCTAGAATATCTGCAAAGTGTGTGCTGGTGCTGCAGACTGTTTTATGATTGCATTTTGTAGGGCCTTTGAAAAATGGTACTCTGTCCTGCCTGAAGAAGCATCACGGTATAGTGACTAAACTTATCGTCTTTAGACTCATGCACCCTAAAGTTCAAATCTAGTATACTGCCTCTTTTGGGCTTGGGCTAACCCTGCCTAACACTGCCTCTTTTACTTAACCTTTCTGTTCCTTAGTCTCCTAGCACTAAAAGCAAATTCCTCTAGAGGCTTTGAGAGGAGGGAAAAGTCTATATTGAAGAAGGATAAGGAGAAGTACTTATTTTTCAGTGCCTTATGTGTGTATGAAATGGAGCAGGGCCCTTTGGAGCTCCTGGGCTCAAAAGCCTTTCTGAGTCCCCCATTTCTTATCTGTTGGAAATAGGCCTCATTCAGCCTCCATGACCTTCCCTGAGTTCCAAAGGGCAGAATCAAACAGTTGCTAATCAGGAAAGGGAGGGGATGTAGAGACATGGGAGAGGAACAGTCAAGAGACAATGGTGCAGCCTTGGGGCACTCAATATTTGTGATTTCTCCCACAGAACTAAAACCCCCAACAAATCGAAGATGTTAACTACTTGATGAAGCATTCTTCATTCTGGAAAGGAGTACTGCAACCAGTCCTGGGGCCGCTAAACACCAGTTTGAAAAAGAATACAAATTTGCATCTACCCTGATCCTTATCTGCGGCCCTATTTTCCACTCTAAAACTACAAGACCACCTTCTATTCTCTCCTAAAGGGGTCACAGTCTCTAGGGCATTAGACTGAGGTGGCCTCTTTTGCCTGGCAAAGCAATAAAAGCTATTTTTTTTCTCCTTTGCCCAAAACTCTGTCTCCACATTTCTATTTGGCACTGGTGGGAGAGGCTGAGTTATAGCAATGTGTGTGTGTGTGTGTGATAAAAGTATAGGCTCAGTCTCACTGGCTCCAATCTCTCCAGCCCAGTTGACTACAGTATAATAAAGTACTTTTACTGTTCATTCAGCCATCCTTTATGATTTTCTCTTTACAAAGTGCTATATAATAGAATCAGCCGTAAAACTGTATTTCATGCCTATCCTAATAATAAGAGCTCACTCTTGACCACAACCACATTTGTTAAAGTGAATATCAAAATAATGATTTTGCCACTTATTGTCAAATGTTAGCCAACTTTATATCCACCTAGTTATCCTGTAACAGTTGAGCATTAATATTTACTGCTAGACGTTAGCAATTTTACAGAGCTTTGCTTAAAATGTTTGGTGCCTCACAATCTGTTGGTACAAAAAATGTAACAAAGCAAATGACAGGAGAGCAGATTATAATGGAGTCTGATGGTTCATCTTTAAAAGGAAACCTATTTCCAGAGAGAACATCTGCTCTTAATGTGGAGTGCGGGGGCCATAGCTGGGGCTGCTATACTTTCAGCAGATGGAAGTGGCGTGGACTGGAAATTCACAGAGAATTAAAGACTGAAGTTTTTCACCTCACCAGATTGCTTCCTGGATAGTTCCTTGTCTAGCAGTTTTGAACCTGCAAATGCCGAATGAGTACACAGTGTCTTCTGAATAAAAAGACCTTCCATGTGTCAATTTCAACATTACTTTGGGGGGAGACCCAAGGCTCAGATGTTTCCTTGTACTGTACACATGGAAAGATCAGTCTATTTGCCTGTGGATGCATTCCTAAGAATTCAATGATAAAGTCATGCCCAACACCTTCGGAAAAACCTATCAGGTCAATTAACTCACTCTTGACCACATTACCATGCCATCTAGCCATGTCGTTGTTCCCTCAACAATCAGTCTGGCCTTTGTCCAGTTTCACTTCAAAGGAAAAGCACTTTTAAAATTCTCTTTCACATAAAGCTATTAACCTCCTGATTGTAATATGCTTTCCTTCCTCTCTCTCGCCACCTTTCTTTTTTTTTGGGGGGGGTCAATAGTTCTCTTAAGATAATGAAATCCATACTGTGTTAAATTGCTTAAAGATCTCAAAGTAAAACCTTATTATAATATAACAGGGCTGTGCTAAAAGAATATTGCGCGTTAGTGACTTTCCATTATGTTAACTTCCTATTGTGCCCAGAAATGGAAAAAGTAGAGCCTTTTAACAATACAACTTGTTTCTTTAACAGCTTCACTTGAAGACAGGTAGTTGCATTCTGAGGGTTAAATCTTACACAATACATTCATATTTTGAAATGACAGTCAAAACGTGATTTGGGGGCTCTTAAACTTTATACCAAAATGTCATTCCTATCTCTAATAGGAAAGGATAATATATTTAATATTTAGTACCTGTGGCTGATGGGTTAATGGACACTAGAAATATGTAGAGGGACAGACTCAGATAAGAGAGGCTAGTGATTCATGCTTGCTTATCAAATGATGTTTCATTCACAGTTATGAATAAGCCATAATAAACTCAGTGCTATGATTTGTAGTTTAGCATCAATAACAGAAGATGACTATAAGCTGGTGAAAAAAAAAGAAGCAATAACCAGAAGAGACTCAAAAATTACTGTAAGTAAAAGAATTTTCATCACTTTCCCTTTCATGTCTCTGGAAAGAAGACATGTTTAACCCTTTTAAGCAATAAAAATTAAAACAAAGGCATTGACAATAATACTACACACTGCACCTTAAATATGTGTAAACCTTCCTGGAGGTACAGAACATTTTATATTATTCAATAGCCACAAAATCTTGATTGACCACCAGCTCTGTGGAAAGCCGTGGGAAGAAAAAATGGGTTTATCATTAACTCATTCACATGTAAAATGACAGCCCTTGAAGCCCTGTCCAATACACTTTTTTTCTGCATATCCCCTTTATATTTTATATTTTTGACAATTCATCAACATGCGGCAGTCTGTAATAACAAGCAGACTTTAGAGATGGCTGAACAGCAACATGACTTCATTCAAAAGAGCCATATAATCGTATTCTTATAAAACCCAAAGGACAGGTTTCATAGCGATAGCACTCCTGTGAACCTAATGCATCCTTTAGGGCTAAGACTGTTGCTAGAACTCAGCCTCTGCTCACCAGTGTCGAATAGAAATGCAGAGACAGAGTTTTGGGTGAAGGAGAAAAAATAGCTTTATTGCTTTGCCAGACAAAGGAGGGTCAGAGCAGGCTAATGCCTCAAAGACTGTGCCCCCCTTAGGAGAAATTGGGAGGTGGTTTTACAGTATTGGTTTAAAAAAAATAGGGCTGCAGATAAGGATCAGTGAAGTGGCAAGCTTGCATTTATTTATTTATTTATTTATTTATTTATTTATTTATTTTTTTGTCTTTTTGTCTTTTGTTGTTGTTGCTATTTCTTGGGCTGCTCCCGCAGCATATGGAGGTTCCCAGGCTAGGGGTCTTATCGGAGCTGTAGCCGCCAGCCTACGCCAGAGCCACAGCAACGAGGGATCCGAGCCGCGTCTGCAACCTACACCACAGCTCACGGCAACGCCGGATCGTTAACCCACTGAGCAAGGGCAGGGACCGAACCCGCAACCTCATGGTTCCTAGTCGGATTCGTTAGCCACTGCGCCACGACGGGAACTCCAAGCTTGCATTTTCAAAGCTGGTGTTCAGTGGTCTGGTGGTCTTCTTTCCGGAATAAAGAATGTTTTATTAACATCTTCCATTTGTTGGGGGGTTTAGTTGTGTAGAAGAATTCAAAAATATTGTTATCTATATTCCTTTAGGAGGGACCAGGACCCTGACCAAAGCTGCACTATTGTTTCTTTTTAAAAAAATTTATTTATTTATTTTTGTCTTTTTAGAGCCACACCAGTGGCATATGGAGGTTCCCAGGCTAGCGGTCAAATTGAAGCTGTAGCTGCTGGCCTATGACATAGCCAAAACAATGCCAGATCTGAGTCGGGTCTGTGACCTACACCACACCTCACGGCAACAACAGATCCTTTACCTACTGGGCAAGGCCAGGGAGTGAACCTGGGTCCTCATGGACACTAGTCAGATTTGTTTCCGGGAAGCCATGATGGGTCTGGATTGCTCCTCTCCTGTCTCTGTTATCCCCTCCCTTCCCTGATTAGCAACTGTTTCAACCTTCCTTTGGAACTCAGGGAAGGTCATAGAGGCTGAAGTTTATTCCCTAAAACAAGAAATGGGGGACATAGAAAGGCTTGTGTGCCCAGGAGCCCACAGAGCCCTGCTTGGTTTCAAGACTAGAAGACATCAGAAATGCAATGTGTGTGACTTTCTAGATGCATAATAACCAGTTATCAGAGCAGGGTTTGAGTAGAAGAAGGAATACTATGGTCTTTACTATATTTGTCACGTGATCCGATATTCTAATCATTTGGATGATAGACTTTTATTCTCCTACTTGGCACATGATCTTTTAGTAATGTGTAGATGGTAAGAATAGTTGTGCTCATCAGTAAAGGGCATAGCCAACTCACAAGTGCTTCCTGTGAAGCAGGCTCTGTTTTAATCACTTTACATGAATTCTCTCACTGTAACTCTGTGATGTAGGTAATACTATTACCTCCATTTTTGCTTTTGAGGCAACTAAGATCCAGAGAGATAAATAACTTAATAACTGAATAACTTACCTACCAACTCAGTCTTGAGTGGCAAAGCTGGGTGTCATACTCAAGCAATCTGACTTTAGATCTCAAGAGAGTAACCACTTCACTGAACTATCCCACCCCTGTGACAGACCTGAGAGTGGTGTGGCCCGGTCATTGGTAATAAAATAAAAAATATCTCCCCTGAGGATTCTGAAGAGCTTCCAGGTTTTAAAAGCTTTGTCTAAGAGCAAGATGACCTCGCTTCTTTGAAAAAGAGTCAGTACCCAGGCCTGAGGGGAAAAGGGAGGCAGACAGCAGAGCTGCTCATGAGCCATCGGATGATAAATACCCACCATATGGTCAAAATGATTCCCACTGCCTCCCAGTGAGGGAATCAGACACTTTGCGTATGAAATGCACTGTTTATTTTCTTGTGCAGTAGTTTCAGTTCAAATTAAATGCTTCACCTCAGACAAGGAACTAATAACAAATGATCTCCTCCCTCAGTGGTGCAGTAACAAATATGTAGTAATTTGAAAGCTGGAAAGAAAATTATTACTCCCAAAGATGCAATAAATATACGATATGTTTAGAGAGTCCTTTGATGAAATGAGCACTGAAGGTGCTGCTAGCAGTACTTCTGCTAAAGAAAAAAATCCTAGTTAAAAAAAGAAGAAACAGCATTTAAAAATGCTGTCTGATCTGTCAACATTTTGTTAACAGGTAATACCTTAAGGACACAACTTAGAAGTAGAATCTTCAGTGAAGCAAAAACTCATTCCTTCGTCACATCATAGGAGAGGAAACTAGCAAGTAGAACAACCATGCATAAAATTTTGCAGTTTAAAAGCAACTTAGGAAGATAGGCTACTTCTGCCCCCTGTCTTATTTCGTTTGGTCTCTGAAAAGGGCAATGGCCAAATGCTATGATTCTTTTCAGGGAGGCACTTTGATGCCTGCCCCCAAGAACCATTTTCATTCTGCTCTCTTAGCACTCACAAGTATTCTGGGAGATCTACTATTTTTCCTCTCACAGCCAAGCTCTCTCTTTCAAGGACTCCAAGGAAATCAGTCTCAATCCCCTATATTCAATTGCCTCTGGCCCTGATCTAAAACATTAGCAGAGGCAAGAAACAAGTTCAAGGCCAGGACTAGCTGCTGCTGCTAGTGTCCTGCCCCTAGGGAGAGTCTAGAGTCAGGTCTCTGCAAAGGGGCTAGCCTGCTTAATGTTTGCTGTAGCTAGCCTTACACTTCTTAGAGCTTAGAAGGATAACACAGTGGAAGGCAGCAGCAACCCATGTTGACATTAAAACATTTGAAATATGTATAGATTCTCAAGAAGCTGCAAAAGGTCCCATGCACTATTCACCCCTTTCTCCCCAGCGTCATCATCTTGCATAACTACAGTATGATATCAAAACCATGAAATTGACATTGGTACAATCCATAGAACTCTTTTCAGTTTTTACCAGTTATAGATGTATTCATTTGTATGTGTGTGTGTACTAGTGTGTGTGTATAGTTTTACACAGTTTCACCACATGTGTGGGCATCTTGGTTATTGTAGCTATGTAGTGGGCCTTCACAGAAGTAAGAGTGATTTCTCCTTCATTTTTTAAGAAAAAAATCCTCCCTTTATTTTTTCCATCCTTCTTCTTCTCATGACATTCTCATTCCATTCAAAAGTGCACTTTTCAGCAACTTTTCCTATCCCCAATTGGCTAGTCTGGATGAAACTACTGCCTTCTGGGAGTGGACAGAGGAACCAATTTACACTAGAGAATTGCCAGGTACACAGCTTGGATTTTCCTTGGGGAAGAGAATGAGGCAATTGAAGTGTATATTTGGTTTTCTTTTTGACTAACTCTTTATAAATGTACTCCCAAACATCTCAACCTACGGGCATCACCAAGAAGAGTTGTCTGATTACTGCCTCTGTGTTTTTGTGTTTGTCTTTTCTATCATGGGGAAGCTGAAGACCACAGGGGTTAAACCACTGGCCTAATTAAAAACAAATCAGAGCAAAACAAGACAAAACAAAAAAAACACCTCTGACTTTCTAATTGGGTCAAGTGACAATTTGAGGAAAAATGACTTCCTGGGTTTGTGGGGTGATTTGGGAGTGTATCAACGTGTCCTCAATCTCCAATGTTTCTCTCCAGTAGCTGACTACTGATATGCTACCTCACCCCTTTACCATAAGGCTTTAAATCCCTATAACATGCAGCAAGCCATCTTCAAGAGGACTGATGCTTTCAACACTCTTTGACAATTTACATCTTAGTATGAGTCTGTGCATTTCATCCTTTCTTGAGATTGGGTTTTGTAGGGGAAAGCTTATGAAGGTGCTAGGCACTAGAAACTTGAGAGAGCCAGAGAAGACCCCCGTATGGAGAGGTCAAGGTTCTAATAACAAACTTTGCTCTGATTATAGCGCTTTCTAAAGCTGACTTTTCCATAGACTCTGAGCTTTCTGAGCCAATTTCACAGTTCTCCTTCCCTTTTAGTTGTATGGTTATGGCTATAAAAACAAAACAAAAACAAATGAAAGGGTACAACCTTCCACTTATAAGATAAATCAATACTAAGGGTGATAAATACAATTAACTGTTGTATGTATATATCTAAGTTGTTAAGAGAGTAAATCCTGAGTTCTCATCAAAAGGAAAAAATTGTTTTCTATTTCTTTAATTTTGCATGTATATGAGATGATGAAACTTCCCTAAACTTAGGGTGGTAATCATTTCATAATTTATGTAAATCAAATCATTACATTGTATACCTTAAACTTATACAGTACTGTATGTCAATTATATCTCAATAAAACTGGAAGAAAATAAATAAATAATAGATAAATAAAGTCATGGAATTACAAAAAACAAAAACAAAAAACCCAAAAGCAAAACAAAACAAAAAATTCAGCTCTGTCTTTGTTCTTTCTATGCTGTATGTTCTATTGATCATTTGGTTCTTCTCAGATTGTTTGAGGAAGTTTGAAATAGGACACTTGGAAGGCTGTCATATATGTGAAAGGAAAGATTCCATTTTTACACCCAAACCAACTGAATTCTATTTAATTCAATTGGATTACATGTGGTTCAGTTCAATTCCATTCAGTCCAACATTTACTGTATGTTAAGCAAATGCCAAGCACAGTGCTCTGGTGCTAAATATGTATGTTAAGCTAATACAGAATCATTTCTGTGACATGGTACTAACACCTAAGCCAGTCACTCCACTCTCACCAGGACAGAGTGGACTTTTTTTTTTTGTTTTAAATAAATACAATAGGCATCTAGATTGTCAACTGAGGATGATAAAGGGATTTCTGAATGGCACTCACATCTCTTTGAGTCAAACTGCCAACATGCTCCCTGGAGGGTGAGTCCATAATTTTCTGGCTTTGCCTTGTCTGACATGTCAGCAGTGGATCAGAGGGCTGCTGAGAGGATGGGGCTGGGACAAGGTAGTCAGACCAAGATAGTATGATAATGGCACCTTCAGCCTCAGAGCGAGCATCTATTATTGGGATTTATTCCTGAAAAGAGTTGTAGGTTGATGCCTCCATTACAAGCCTCACACTCTTGATTTCAGGGAGCTGCATAACAGAATGCCCATTATATTTTAAAAGAGATGAAAGCTCCTGCCGACTTTATGTCAAGCTGGGTAAGTGTGAATGGATTTGAATCTTAAAACACCTTCAGTGGCTCCTCCTGTCATGTTGATCTATTGTGTTGCCTGGCTAAAACAA
The DNA here is from genome assembly GCF_054392235.1 of Sus scrofa. NCBI lineage: Eukaryota > Metazoa > Chordata > Mammalia > Artiodactyla > Suidae > Sus > Sus scrofa. The sequence goes on along the minus strand of NC_139401.1, from coordinate 92,087,477 downwards.
CGGTGGCCTTGCTTCAGAAAACAATGCTAGCTAGTTCTTAGATCCAATTAAACTTGGAAAGCTGAGAGAGGAATCTGGATCAAGCAGAAGTAAACTTCCACATTATATACCAAACAGCTTTAAATTTTTTTCTCAGACTGGTTCTCAGAAGTCAAACACCCTCGAATGCAGAGGCTTTATGGCAAAGTCATCTCCTTCATGCAGGAAAGTCATGTAGCTGGGCCCAGATGGATAGCCACTGTGACAGTCCTGGCTAGTAGGCATGTAAAACTTCCTGGGAACCTGTGAAGTATTTCTCATGTTATGCAAGCAGAACTGGTGGGCAGGGCATCCAGGACCCTTTTCTGGCACCCCAAACACAGGATATCACCTGAGAGAAGCACTCATGGTGAAGCTGCACATCTTTCCCTCCCCACAAACTCTTATGGCATAGAGTGGCGAGCCAGTGATGTCAGCCTAAATCACACTACAGGACATGCCACTGACAACTGTGTGGGTGTGAGGGAGGTAGGGTGAGAGGCAAGTGTGAGAAATATGTCAGATCTTTATGACAAAGACTTACAGCATGTACTACACTCCTTGTAAATTGAAAGGCACTTAGTGGTAAGGAAAGACAAAAGAAGGCATGAGGACTGACTTAACAGCCTATTAAGCAAGATCTTCTAAGTTGAGGTTTCCAAGGCAGGGACTTTTTTGCTTGTTCTTTAATAAGACACTTACTTATTATGTTTATGAAACCCAGAGGCAGTGGGAAAGTACCTCGCTTCTTTGCCCACCTCAGATGTAGCCCAGTCAGTGAATGGAATGTTTGTGGGGAACAGACCCAGAGGCAGGAAATACCTTGGGAAGGAGAACTTCTAGGCAACAATTTGTACAATCAAATCAGATTATTTAGGAGCCATCTTGGGCCTTTGAGTCTTTTCTAGGTTATTGTTTTTTGCTTCCTACTATCTTCTGGGGATTGCTTGCAGGGAAGGAGTAAGGGAAGTGTGAATCAGTAAGATCTGTAACATGTCAGCATCAGTGACCAAAAAGTTTAGTGGAAATATATGGAAAAAAATGTTTGGCTTTATTGATAATCAAAGAAATGCAAATTAGAACATGAAGACTTTTCCTCTAGCAAAATAATAAAAGAGAAAATAAAATTATTAGAACCCAAGAAGGTATGATGAGTTAGGCATACTCAAGTGGTGCTGGTGGGAGTAGAAACTGGTACAACTCTTTTGGAAAACAGTTTGAGTTTATACTTTTGATGCAATAATTTAACTTCAGGGAATTTATATATCCTAAATGAATGTTATTAAGTAGATGAAGTTTTAAGCATAGGTATGCTCATCATGACTTATTTATTTTAGCCAAATATAGGATACAACCAAAATATATGAGAATGTGGGATTACTTTTAAGTACATTATGGCATATCCACTTGATGTGCTATTAGGCAGTCATTAAAAAAATGCTTCAAGGAGCTTTTAATAACATGGGAAAATACTTATGTTATAATGTTAACTGGAGAAAAAAGAACGCAGGCCTTTATATAGAGAGTTAACATAACTATATTTTAAAATACATATATAAATGAGCAGTAAAAAGATGGAAGGAAATGTAACTGAATGGTAACAATAGTTGAGTTTGGGTGGTGGTGCTATGATTTTTTTTTATGATTTTTATTTTAATTTTATTTTCTTGAATTTTTTTTTCAAATTTTGTTCACTGAATAGGCTCTATTGTTATAATTGGAAAATTTTTATTCAAAAAAATATTCAGTAGGTGTTGGAGTGGGATTTGAAAATATTGACCAAAATGAATTTGAGAAATTATTCAAGGGTACAATTTAGCTGTATCCTCCCTATTTCTGTTTAGCTCAGAGAGTTGAGAAGTAGTTATATTTAAGTCTCAGGCTATGTAGCAATGCACAGATCATTTTACATATTCTTTGGACTCTGTAAATGGTTCTGTCCTAAGCCTTATGTGGGAGAAAAAAAATTATGGATAGCTATCTATTTTGGATGTTTACTATATGCTGGGCATTAGGCTAAGTTCTTGACATTTACTATTTCATTTAAAATTCACAAAAACTTTCTGAGGTAGGTTATGTTATTATTCTACTCATTTTACAGACATGAAAACTAGGCTTTGAGAGCTTAGGTAACAATCTAAAACATATAGCTAGTCAACAGAAGACTAAGAATTCAAACACGTCTGTCTTAATTATTATATTTGACCCAGTTCTTACTTTCATAAAGTGGGAGAATAATGGGAACTATGAAAAGCATTTCAGACTGCACACTTTTGCCTGAAGATACAGCAAACTCTACTGATGGTGGGTTAAGCCATAAGGCCACACTATATGGTTACTTACCATTGAGCCTGGAAGAGGGTGATTCCAGGGGTGTTTCTGAAGAGTATGATCCATGGGCACTCGGTAGCCATCCCAGGGATTCTTTTGGCCTCTCCTCAGAGTTCCAAGATGACTAAAGAAGTATTAAAGACAAGGTCCTCATATATTAGTGTTCTAGGCAGGGAGAAATTGAGGGGACTCTAATTTTTGCAGATTTTTTTTTTTTATTATGGGAAAATCTTTCACAAAATCTTTACACTGTTTTTACTTACTCCTCTGTTTGGAGACAATTCTCCAAAGATCATTTTCACTTCAGCATGTCTTGTGAGCAGAGACAATGACTGCCTTTGTTCTGGACTATTTTTTCAAGGACATTTGTTTAGTAAATAGCCTTGGAAGTTAGAGATAATGTCTTCTTCCAGGGCAAAGGGCAGGCCTGCTTACTGCCCATTATAGATGATTTGTGCTTCCTAAATTCAAGGTTCCGTCTCCTGTAATCTAACCCATTGAGTCTGCAGTTGTTGTGTGGCTCTCTTTTTACCATCCTGTGAGAATTAGGGATTGGAGTAAAAGCTCAAGAAAATGCCAATACTCTGATCACTAATGCTGTTGTGAGTGATACAGTCCTTGTCTCTGGCTCAGTTCTGTGTATTCTGCCAGCATCCCTAACACTGTGGCTTATAAATAGGGTAACTTGTTAGCTTATAAATAGGGTAAAATTTCAGATACTTTCTAGTTCTTGACAGTCTCATTGGTCAGAAAGTTTTTTTCATATGGGCACCCCTAGCTGTGAAAGAAGCAAAGCTAGAGATTATACGACAAAGAAAGTGAAATAATCATATTTGGCTTAGGTAAATTAGAATTTATTCCCTAGGGCTGGGCACATTGCTCTCCCAACCAAGGTGTCTTTTGGCCAGAGAGTAGGGGAAATAATTGTTGAGTAGGCAATAGTGTTTACCATAAAACATGACAACCATAAAGGGCATGTATTTAGAGGCAGTATAAAGAGAGGACTCTGTAGGCTCAAAGAAGATATTTTGTTTGAGAGCTTGGCATTAGAGAAGGCTTTATAAAAGCAGTAATACTTCATATGTGCCATGAAAGATAGAATTTTTACAGACTCGGATAAGGATGGCTAGGCTGGTAAGAAGATGTTCCAGGGACAGGAATAGTATAAGTCAAGGTATACTGGGAAGAAGATACATAGCATAGTCAGTGAGCAGCAGAGCTGAGTTCATTCTAATCCTAAAGCCCAGTCTTATAAGTAGACCACAGTGTAAAGATGGAATACTAGGGTTTCTAATGAGCTCTGTGAATTTGGAAAGATCATTTAGTCATCGCCCCTTAGTGGTGCCATTTACAAGCTGAGACTGGGTGTTTAATTGGCGGAGTCTTGGCACATAATAATTTGAATAGTAGTTCTGGAGTTACATAGAGGTAAAATAGCCAGAAAGATATCATTACTACAGTTTATACAATTAAAAGGGAGAATCTGTTGAGAATTGCCACTAAATAGCTTATGCTATAGTGGTCCTAGTCCTAAAATGAGCAGACAGATATGTACTGGGAATCAGAGACCTGATTTACTCCCCCTCTTGATTCACTTTCCTCATCTATAAAATAAGGTCTTTGAATTAGGCTTTTTCATGCCTGATATTTTATATAATTCTGGATCAGGGTCATTCACCCCAATCATATATGAAGAATCTACTCTTGATCATGCCCACTTCTCCTACTTAGCATACATATGTATCACAAGCTAGAAGTATGATACATAGACATGCTAAGATGTGAACTTTGACCCTACTAAATATTTTTGTGTCAAACTCCTGTTGAAGCTCTGCCTTCCTCGTGGAGTTAATTTGTGGTTTACCCCTTGTATACATCAAATAATTCCACAGAATGAAACTTAAAGACCCTTAGTTTTAGAACTGGTGTTTCAGTTAACATCTGCTAAGTCAGTTCCTTCTTCAATGAATTCCATTAGGGTGAAAGCTTATTTCTAGAAATTTTCCTGTCTGCTATTTTTAATGCCCTATAAAATGCATTATCAAATTGTATGACCCATGATGGCTCCATAACTCAGCTCACAGAGGAATTAGGGTGAGGCTGACTTCATGCAGAGAAATCTCCATGTCATCAGCTTTCATTTTGGGGCTTCTCTTTGTCATCTCCTCCAAAAAACTGTCATTGTGGAGTGTTCCTTCAGTGCAAAAAGGTGGGAAGAAACTCAGGCTGTTTGGAGCCTATTGTTCTTTATGCACTCTTTTGTGATAGATAGAAAAAGGCAGTAGGCAAAGAATCTTGTTCTGAGAGCATAGGACAGAAAGGCAGTGAGAAATGCACCCAGTGCAGAGGTCAGAACTGCAGCAGAGATCCTTGTGTCTTGGTGGTTACTGCACTCTGGTTCTCATGGAAGATTGACAGTCTCAACAATTAGCAATGCCAGGCATGGCACTGTCTGAGCTCCCACTGTGCGACACCACCCTTCTAGGCACAGCTAAGGAGGAAGGATATGATTACAAGGAACTTGGTATCTAGTTGGAGAAAGGAGGATTTTTTTTTTCTTTTTGGTAGCAAATGACTTACAGTAACATTTGCAAAACTGCGTACACACGAGTGCAAATTCATATGACCCAACTAGAATAGGGATGGTTTGTGGAAGCCAAGAATGAAGAGATGAGCACAGTGAAGGAAGGTTAAAAAGACTTAGTCACTATTCTGTACAGCAAAAATTGATACAACCCTGTAAATCAACTCTAATAAAAATAAAATAAGTAAAAAAAAACTTCATAGAAAACAAAACTGTGATTACCAAAAGGGATAGTAGTAGGAAGGGGTGAGGGAGATAAATTAGGGGTTTTGGATTAACATGCTACTATATATATAAAGCAGGTAAACGAGGACCTACTGTACAACACAGGGAGCCATAATCAATATCTTGTAATAACCTATAGTGGAAAAGAATCTTAAAAAGAATATGTATATATGTATAACTGATTCGCTTTGCTGTATACTTGAAACTAATCCAGCATAGTAAATTAGTTATGCTTCAATAAAAATAAGATAAAATAAAAAAGAAGAGGCTTCCCTGAGGAGAAGAATTTTAAACTGAATTTTGAATGAAGGAAGCCCGTACCATACACACACAGTGCTCCTGGCACCATTCTTTTATGCAGTAAGTATTTATTTGGCATCTGTTGTAGTACAATACTATAGGTGCTTTGGGAGATACATGGAGGTACAAAGCTCCAGCTCTGCCTTCCCCCAGGAGCTTCAAATATGTTAAGGAGGTTCACTTCTTCCCCAGTCCTGATGTTTCCTTCCATGTGGAGTGGCATCCCATTAGCAGAACATTCTGGCCTCTCTCTGCCCCCTCATCCCCTGTCTCCTGGAGAGAAGACAGGACTGCTCTGATTGGTGAGTTTGAGAAAAGTTTCTGGGCAGGTATAGCTCAGCTGAGCCCTCCTGCTTTGCTTGAGAGCCCTGTAGCTTTTGTCTTTGTTTAAAATACATTCTGCTCTGCTCCTGCATGCCTGTAGTCAAGTAGGTGCAGATCTCCACATAGGGAGGCCTGCTGACTTCTGGTGCCACTTATGATGGGGTTAACCCTGTCAAGTTCTGGGGTTCAGAATTAGGAAGCACACCTATAAAATCTGTCCTCAGCTCTAGACTTTAGCAGTAAAAAAGGTGATATTTTGATTCCATTAGTCTTAATTCATTGTCTAACCAGTGATTGACTTGGAATTCGAATGAGTGCTACTTACTTGGCCTCCTCTCCCCACCCCGACCAAGGTCTAATAGCAGGTATGAAACAAGTCCATACATACTTATAGGAGAAAGTGAATGTGATAGATACACCATAAGTATAGTTTGGCTTCCTTAAGATTCTTCTCTTGACTCTGCAAACCCTGTCACCAATATAGAAAAGAAGTACATTTTAAGATGCTCAACATTTATAGAAATGGTTGCAGGCTGGCCACTTTTCACTTGCTTTCAACTGTCTCTTGGCTTCTCTGTTGTTGACTTTCAAGACTTCCTCTTGTTTGTGATCCTTGCCTCTCTTCTGAGTCCCTGACTTAATGTACCCAATTGCCCACTTGACATTTCCACTTGGATATTGCACGGGTCTCTCCAACTTTAAAGGGACCAAAATTGAACACTTGAGTCCCCGGATCTCTACTAAAACCTATACCTCTTCTAATTTTCCTTATCTCAGTAAATGGTACCACCATCTATCTTGTTACTCAAGCAAAAATCCTTGTGTCATCTATATTTATGTGGTGGATTTAGAAAATTCTGCCTCCCTTGAGAATCATCTTTCTCCTTTATTTTTGTACTGTAACTATTGTGTCTTTTAGGGTACCAGGCATATAGTGGGTACTCAATAGACATTGCTGAATAAGAATATTTTATTAACCCCGATTAAAATCTTTTCAACTTGCTTCAGTGATTTGTTTGGCTTTGAACCTTTGGTTTTCTCCTCTTAAATTCTATCATCACTTTGCCCCTCTCTCACTAGGATTAAAATATGCATTGGTACACATTGATTACTTTGGGAATTCCAAGAAGGAGAGTCAGATGGGAGAATTATGGAAGGTTCATGGAATAAGAATAATTTGAGATTGGCCTTGAAAAAAACAGGATTTTGATAAGTGGAGGAATGGTGGGGGAGGAATGAGATATTTCTGGTAGAGGAAGTCACTAAGGGAAAAAATGTAGAGGTAGGAAAGCACTGCGTATTTTTGGAACATGGCCAAGAGACTGACTTGTGAAAGAATAGAATGGAGGCTACCATTGGAAATGAAAGCTGGAAAGAAGAGTGGAGAGAAGTGAGTAAAATCATCAAGGAAATATGAATCTGCTCAGTAAAAGCGTGCAATATGAACTTTTCACTAAAACTGTTAAACTATAAAGGAAAGCTAGATAGACAGAGTATGAAATTAAAATCTGTTCCATTAGGTTATGACCAATTTCCTTGTGAGATGAGTATGGCTGGATCTTAGAGAATTTCACAGAAATATGCTACTTTTGACAATGTTCATATTTCTTGTAATATTCTTCAAATCCTCAAAATTCTCTCAGATTTGGTGTGAAATTCTGCAAGTGTAATCATTCCCCTTGTCATCTCACAAAAACACATGTTTCAGGCTTATCCATTTTGTGAGTGCACCAGTTTTCCTCTGGATTCAAGGACAAATAAACCCTGGGCTAAGACAGAGGAAATGAGGTGGCAAGAGGAAGGGGGGCTTATTCTTTCTTTGGGACTTTTCCATCAAGGAGCCTCCACTGGCCTTAGCATCAGGGAATAATTAGTGTGTAATGTAGAACAGTGTGAGAAATTGTTCAATTTCAGGACGAACAATTGCTGAAGAGAAAATGGATCCATTTTCCCAGTTTCTCACTTGAACACATTTGTGCTGGCTGCTTGCTTTTGTGAATTGGAGGCCACCCAGCAAGTTGCTGTTTTTAGCAGTGATTATTTCACCAGACTCATTTCCATCTCTGTTTTATTTTTTTTCAGAAATGCTTTCCCCTTTGGGTGGGCTCCACTGGGACTGGGGATGTTTCTGAGACTACTGAGCCTGAGCATGTTGTATATGAGTACAAGAAAGGAGTGTCTGCCCCAATTCAGTCTGACTTGGGACTGGAGAGCTGTTTTCTAAAATGTGAAGGTTTTGGTGTGCAAAAGTGAGTAGACATTCTTTGGAGCTCCAGAGGACACAGCTAGGACTACTGGGCAGAAGTTATTAAGAGGCAGACTTTGGTTTAGCAAAGGCACTCTGTCAAAATCAGAGTTGTTCATAAAGGACCAGCTGACTAGCAGGGTAATGACATTTGTGTCCCCGAAAGTGTTGAAATAGAGGTCAGATGGAAAACTGTTAGGGATGTGGTAGAGAGGATGCGTGCATTGGGTAGTGAGAGGTAGGAATACCTTTCCAAGTTTTGCCCATCTGCAAAGTCTACTGCCTGTAAGTTGAATTTGGCCCATGTTTTAAGACCAATCCCTATATTCATTTTCTCTACAAGGCCTTATACAGCACTTATCTCTTCCCCACACTTGACACCAACCATTTATGGACTCACATTGTTAGTTCAAGTTGTCAAAACAGCTGTCTCCAGGTATAGAAAACATACACAGACAAACCCCATATTTCTTACAGATGAAATGTAAAACAGCCTTCTCTAACTCTTTCCCCATTCCTGAATTTTACCCTAACTTTACTCCACACCCCTAGTCATTTGGCAATCAAGGATGGGGTGAGATTCAGAGAAGGGACAAGGGGATCTATTTCACACATTATAATTTTGCACTTACCTCATTCCAGATTCTATCCTAGGCAAGAGCGAACAAAATACCTCAGTGAACAAAACATCCCTGCCTTTGTGGAGTTTACATGTGTGTGAAGTACCAGCATATAGGGAACACTATATACTAACTTCCTTTCTTTTCAAGTCTCCTTAGCTAGTATGGCATTAAAAAAGTCATATATATTGACGATTTACTATGTTCTGTGTGCTTAGATATGTGATCTTATTCAACCTTGAAACAACCCCAAGAAGTAAATCTTCTCATCTACGTTCTTATCAGAAAAACAGAGGGTTGCAAGATTAAGTCTTTTATCTAAGACCAAACTATAAGTAGCACAAGTATGATTTGAACATAGGTCTGTCTGATTTCAGACTCATTCTCTTTTATTATGCTACTTCCAAGAAGCATAATATTTCTTGGTTAATCTATGGCTGGTAACTTTCAACACAGTTGAAGATCATCTTTTGTAAAATGAAATTATGGTATCTAAAGGCATGACCCTCATATATTAGGCTGCACGAGAATCACATAGGAAACTTGGTAAAAATGAAGATATCAGAATTCAAATGAGCCCAGGAACCTTTAACATATACCTACCAGCAAGTAATGTTGATGTCCGCAGACCACAGACCATGCTTTGAAGGACTTAATATTCTTTAAAGATCTAATACTTTGTGCTCAGTGGGCTAAGGATCTGATGTTCAATAATTTGTGGTGTAGGTTGCAGACATGACTCAGATCTGGCATTGCTGTGGCTGTGGCTGTGACTGTGGCCAACAGCTGCAGTTCCAATTCAACTCCTAGCCTGGGAACTTCCATATGCCACAGATGTGGCCATAAAAAAGCAAAAAAAAAAAAAAAAGATCTAATACATTGTGCTTCTGTGAGATTGTGACTAGCCTCAAATTTGTTATTTATAATGCATATGAGCACTTCTGGGATTCATTAGCAGTCAGTGTAGTCATTATCATCAACTCCACCACCACCTCACGCACCATCAGATACAGTTGTCTTTCATTTGCAAGCCACTTGATTGATGCATTGTTCTCTCTGCAGAACACCTGTGGAAAGGTTGTCCTTTACTCATCTGCTGATACTTCCTAGCTGACTGGTTGGCTGACTAGTTCATACCAAATTAAAAAATCAAAGATTTCTAGGGTGGGCTTTATTAAAGCCATTAAGGTACAATTAGTGATGTGTTATTTCATACACATTGAGAATAATCAGTTTTGTGAATTTGGAATATTCAGTCCCACTGAAAGTATGGTTTTTTCCACTCATGAAATTTCCTTTTCTTTCCACAGCCATGATGCTACCTCCCACTATATTTTGAAAATGTAGCTTAAGTTTGGCCCACTGTTGACATAGAAGCTTTGTGCTTTGGGGCTTAACTGCTGAAACTTTTTATTTTGAGAGTAAGGCTGACTGGGTACTGGCAATGGGCAATATAGGGTTTTCAACAGCTTCATCTTAGAATTTAAATGCTCTTCCACTCAATAACATAATAGGAGAGAGTATACCTTACATTATCTTAGTATGGTTCTAAGCCCTCAATGTACAAGTGATTGATTATTCACAGTAATCATAGCTAAAATTTATGGATTATTTACCATGTGCCAGTCTCTATACTAAATGTTTTATATCCTAATCACCTTAATTCTCCTAACGACCCCTGTAGGTAGGTTTATGGTCTCCATTTTAAAAATGACGAAACTGTCCAGAACTCAGAGAGCTTAAGAAACTTACTCAAGTGCACACAGCTAGGAAGTGATAGATTTAGGATTTGGATCCAGTCCAATGACAGAGCTTTCCAGTCTGTGCACTATATGCTTTATGGAAATGGAAGGGTAATAACTTAGAGGAGCTTGAACTTTTTGATTGCAGATTAAGGGTTTACAGGTGAAGATGGAAGAAGATTCAAGCATGTTTAAATTTCTCAGAACATAATTTTGCTAACATATACCTGTTTTCTTTTTTTCCTTTTTACATTAATAAATCTTTTATATATGTCTGTACACTTGGTAAAGAGCTAATTATAATGGCTGCCACCTTTATTCCTCAGAAAAGGACTGAAAGTTAGCACACAGTTACAATTAATGTGCACAAAAATGAAAATTGTCAAATTAACACAGAGGATTACAGTGCAGAATGTAATGTGGCAACACTTTCAGCATAGAAATAAGCATCACAGGTCTCCATTGAAGAGCCTGCAGCCTCACAGCCATTTTGTCCCTCATCTCTATATGGGCAGTATCACTAGAAGCACCCAGAAAACACAGTAGCCCAGTGCTTGCTTGGATCTCCATCTTCCCTCCTCTTTGCTTCCCTGTACTTATGCCATGGAGCCCTATTCCTTTTGGCATTTATTATTGTTGCTATTGTTCTTATTATCTAGTTTTTTTAATTGAAAAATGATTCCTGTTCATGTAAAAATTCAAGCTGTAAATAAATAATGAACGAGAGGGGGAAAATAGAATACTCTTCCTTCTCCACCTCTACTTATTCTGTAGCAGATGGTAGTCACTTATGTTTTTCATATATTTTTTCAGAAACTTTCTATGCAGATATAATATTTATGCACATATAGAAACCTAGCTATACCTTTAAAAATGTTGATATTATCATAGTCTTTGTGGATCAGATTGGTAGAAAAAAATGGCATAATTCTGTTTTTTTTGTATTTATTTAATTACAAGTGAGGTTGAATATGTATTTGTGTGCTTATTGGTGATTTGCAGTTCTTATTTGGCAAACTGCTCATTTTCTACTTGTTTCTTTTGCTTATTGAATTTTAATAGTTCTTTGAATATGAGAGAAATTAACCTCTTTTATCCTGTCAAATATATAGCAAATACTTGTCCTTAGTTTATCATTTGCCTTCTTTTTTAATGGTCATTTTTTGTCATACAGAAGGTTTTCATTTTTTTTAATGTTTTTAGGGCCACACCCGTGGCATATGGAAGCTCCCAGGCTGGGGTCAAATAGGAGCTGTAGTTGCTGGCTTACACCATAGCCCACAGCAACATGGGATCCGAGCCATGTCTGTGACCTACACTGCAGCTCATGGCAATGACAGATCTTTAACTCACTGAGCGAGGCCAGGATCAAACCCATATCCTCATAGATACTAGTCGGGTTCGTTACCACTGAGCCATGATGAGAACTCTCCAGAAGGTTTTAATTTTTATGCAGCCAAATTTCTCAAAATTTTTTTTAAAGATTTCAGGTCTTATATTTTAATTTGAAAAGTTTTTCTCATTTTATTATTATGTCAAAACTTCCTTCATGCTTCTATCTACCCCTTTTTCTAAAAAGCAAAATTTAAAAATTATATTTTAAAAGTAATACAGAGAGACTTAATTTGACCTAGACACCATGAGAACTTTCTAGGAGGTTTCTGGAAATATTAGATAAATTATAACAAGTGTTTTATTAAGTACATAACTTAATTTTCAAGAAAGTAAAGGATATTTGGAGGATTCAGAAACAATGAGGGAAAATCAGAGAGGTAAGCATATATTTTATGATATGGATGCCCTAGCAGGAGGTGGAAGGAGTATCACAATAGTCTAAAGGCTTATTTTTATTTTTATTTTGCTTTTTAGGGATGTACCTGAGGCATATGGAAGTTCCCAGGCTAGGGGTCAAATCGTAGCTACAGCTGCTGGCCTACACCACAGCCACAGCCACAGCAATGTTGGATCCCAGCTGTACCTGCAACCTACACCACAGCTCACAGAAATGCCAGATGCCCTACCCACTGAACAAGGCCAGGGATCGAACCCACGTCTTCAAGGATACTAGTTGGATTTGTTTCCACTCTGCCACAGTGGGAACTCCTAGGTTTGGCATTTTTATTTTCACTACCTGCAGGATTTAAGAGGCCCTAAGCCAAGGACTTAACATAAAATTGGTTCCAGTTGGAGTTCCTGTTGTGGCGCAGTGGTTAACGAATCCGACTAGGAACCATGAGGTTGCGGGTTCAGTCCCTGCCCTTGCTCAGTGGGTTAACGATCCGGCGTTGCCATGACCTGTGGTGTAGGTTGCAGACGCGGCTCGGATCCCGCGTTGCTGTGGCTCTGGCATAGGCCGGTGGCTGCAGCTCCGATTCGACCCCTAGCCTGGGAACCTCCATATGCCGCGGGAGCGGCCCAAGAAACAGCAACAACAATAACAACAACAACAACAACAACAACAACAACAAAAATTGGTTCCAGTTAAAATTGGTTCCAGTAATAAAACCAGGTTGCAAAAGATTTGCACATATAAAGTCCAACTGAAGAAGCACTCACAGTACAAAATTACATGAAAAAAAATCACTGCAAATAAGAAGTGCAAACAACAAAATGTAGGATTTAGAATCCCAAGAACATAACAACATAGAAAAATATGATAGAGTCCATAAAATTAGTGTTTAAAATCATTATAGAAATAAATGACTGCAAACATTAAAGAGTGAAGAATAAGAAACTATGCAAGCAGTCAGATTATAAATAACAATTGGCACTTCCAAAGAAAGAATAAAGAGACTGAAAGAGAGGCAAAATTCAAGGAAATGGTGGCTAAGAATTTTTCAGCATTGATGAAAAACTTGAATCTACATTCCGGAAGTGCAATGGATCCTTAACAGGGAAAATATAAATAAATCTATACTTAGTTTCATCATAATGAAACTACAGAACACCAAGGAAAAAGAGAAGATCTTAAAAAGGCATCACAAAGAAAGGACAATTTATCTGTAAGGAATTACGATTAGTCTGACAGCAGAATTCTCAATAGCAACAATCAAAGTCAGAAGAAATTGCTTCAAAATGAGGCTAAAATAATGAATAGCACTGAATTCAGAAAAAGGGGAGTAATACATAAGAAGAGCTGGCAAATAAGAAATCAGTAAACATGAATACATTTATTAAGCATTTACTCTATAAAGCATCATGACTGATTTGGGGGATATAAAATAAGAATTAAAACTGACATTAGTAACTTATGAGATGGGTGTGAGGCAACTGAAATTTAGAGACTTCAGCAAGATTACAAAGACCAACTGGGAACATTTGTTTTAATTTTTAGATTTCACATAAAAGTTGAGAAGCTCCTGTGCCTCAGATGAGTACAAAACTAATCACATTGAAGTCGGTAGGTAAATTTAAGACACTCTTTCACCATAATCCCTACTCCTGGCACAGCACCATATGTTGGAAGGAAATCCACAGCCCCCAGCACCTCACTGAGGAGACAGTTAAGTTCAACTGCATGTCTAACATTATAATTTTTCAAATGCTGCCTGTGGGATGAGCTTATCTCTCACCTGTCTCAGTGCACTGACAGGACCTGGCATACTGTAAAGGTGTGGGAGCTGGTGAGTACAAAGATGGCAGTTTGAACTACCATGATACAGCTACAAGAAAAAAAACTACAGGCCAATATCCTTGTTGAGCATATATGCAAAAATTCTCAACCAATTACTAGCAAACCAAATTAAGCAACACAATAAAAATATCTTCACCACAATCAAGTGAGATTTGTCTCTGGGATACAAGGCCAATTCAACATACACAAATTAATGAACAACACAACATAATAAAGGATAAAATTCACATTGTCATCTCAATAGATGCAGAAAAAGTATTTGATGAAATTCAACATATTTTCATGATAAAAATTCTGAAAAAATGCTGAACAAACTAGGTAAGAAAGAATATACTTCAATATAATAAAGACCACGTATGACAAGACCAGAGCTAACATCATACTCGACAGTGAAAAATGAAAGCTTTTCCTTTAAGATCTGGAACAAGACAAGGATGTCTACTTTCATCACTTCTAATTGAAATATTTCTTGAAGTCCTAGTCATAGCAATAAGGTAAGAAAAAGAAATAGAAATAAAAATAATCCAAATTGGAAAAGAAGTAAAATCATTTTTCTTTCTTCCTTTTCTTCCTTCCTTCCTTCCTTCCTTCGTTTCTTTTTCTTTCTTTCTTTCTCTTTCTTTCTTTCTTTCTTTCTTTCTTTCTTTCTTTCTTTCTTTCTTTCTTTCTTTCTTTCTTTCTTTCTTTCTTTCTCTTTCTTTCTTTCTTTCTTTCTTTCTTTCTTTCTTTCTTTCTTTCTTTTTTTTGTGCCACACCCATGGCTTATGGAGGTTCCCAGTCTAGGGGTCAAATTGGAGCTGTAGCCATAGCCACGGCAACGCAGGATCTGAACCCCGTCTGCTACATACACCACAGCTCAAGGCAATGGCAGATCCTTAACCCAATGAAGGAGGCCAGGGATCGAACCCATGTCCTCATGGATACTATTTGGGTTCGTTAATCACTGAACCACGACAGGAACTCCAAGAGGTAAAATTATTTCTGTTTGCAGATGACATGATTCTATGTGCAGAACACTCTAAGGACTTCACTAGAATAGTTAGATCTAATAAGTTAATTCCATAAAATTCCATACGAATTCAACATAAAAAATCAGTTGCACTTCTAGTCACTAAAAATCCAACCAAATGTAAAAGAATTTAGAAAAATAATCTCATTTTCAATACAATCGAATATTATGACTAACTTATTCAAACAGGTGAAAGATTTATACATGGAAAACTATAATACACTGATGGAAAAAAGTAAGAAAGACACAAATGAACAGAAAGACATCTCATCTTTATGGATTGAATTACTTAAAATTGTTAGAATGTCCATATTACCCAAACAGATCTATGGATTCAATAATATTCCCGTTGGAAACCTAATGGCATTTTTCACAAAAAAAAATCTTAAAATTCACATAGAATCACAAAATAACCTGAATAGCCTTTGATCATTAAGTAGTGACCTTCTTTGTCCCTTAAAGTATTCTTCATGTTAAAGTCTATTTTGTCTGATATGAGTATTGCTACTCCAGCTTTCTTTTGATCCCCATTCACATGGAATATTTTCTTCCATCCTCTCACTTTCAATTTGTATGTGTCCCCAGAAGTGAAGTGGGTCTCTTGTTGACAGCATATATATGGGTCTTGTTTTTGTATCCATTCAGCCAGTCTATGTCTTCTGGTTAGGGCATTTAATCCATTAACATTTAAGGTAATTATTGATATGGATGTTCTTATTGCCATTTTATTCATTGCTTTGGATTTGTTTTTGTTGTTCTTTTTTCTTCCCTTCTCCTCTTGTTCTCTCCTCCTGTGGTTTGATGGCTATCTTTAGTGTTGTACTTGCATTGATTTTTCTTATTTGTTTGTGTATCAATTGTAGATTTTTGGTTTGCAGGTATTCTGAAGTTTTGATATAAGAGTCTATGTATACACGAGATTGTTTTAGGTTGTTGGTCTCTTAATTGCAAGTGCATCTCCAGTGTCCTGCATTTGTACCCTCCTCTTCTCATGATTTCTGGTTTTGGTGGTATAATTGTGCCTGGATGATTTTGTATCTTTACTGTATATATACCTTTACTGGTGAGCCTTGTCATTTGTGGTTTTTTTTGTGTGTGGTTGTGGCCTTTTCTTTTCTGCCTAGAGAAGTTCCTTTAGTATTTGTCATAAAGCTGGTTTAGTGTTGCTGAATTCTCTTAGCTTTTGCTTGTCTGTGAAGCTTTTGATTTCTCCTTCATATCTGAATGAGAGCCTTGCTGGGTAAAGTAATCTTGGTCAGAAGTTTTTTCCTTTCATCACATTAAGTATATCATGCCACTCCCTTCTGGCCTGCAGAGTTTCTGCTGAAAAATCTGCCAATAACCTTATTGGGGTTCCCTTGTATGTTTCTTGTTTCTTTTCCCTAGCTGCTTTCAAGATTTTCTCCTTGTCTTTAATTTTGGTCAGTTGGATTAATATGTGTCTTGGGGTATTCCCTTGGGTTTATTTTATATGGTATTCATTGTGCTTCCTGGATTTGAGTGAGTGGTTCCTTTCCTATGCTAGGGAAGTTTTCAACTATTACGTCTTCGAATATTTTTTTCTATCACCTTCTCTCTCTCTTCTCCTTCTGGCACTCCTATAATACGGATGTTGGTGTGTTTAACGTTGTCCCAGAGTTCTCTGAGACTCTCTTCATTTGCTTTCAATATTTCTTCTCTTTTCTGTTCCACATCTGTGATTTTCACCAACCTATCCCCCACCTTCCTTATTCGTTCTTCTGCATCCTGTATTCTGCTGTTAGCTGCTTCTAATTAATTTTTAATTTCAGTTATTGTATTTTGCATCTCTTCTTGTTTCAGTTTTATATCTTGTATTTCTTTGCTCAGTGTTTCCTGTAAATTATCCATCTTTGCCTCCAGTTTATTTCCAATGTCTTGCATCCTCTTCAGCATCAACAGTCCAAAGTCTTTTTCCTGGAGGCTCTCAATGTAGCCTCCTCTTTGTCTTCTGCAGTAAGATATCTTTTCAAAAGTTTCTGGCCCATTTGGTTGAAGATTGCTCAGCATTTGGTTGTAAATTTTGTTGTTTTTAGGAGACAAGTTGAGCTTCAGTCCTTCTATTCCACCATCAGTGTGATACACCACATTAACAAAGTGAAGAATAAAAACCATATGATCCTCTCAATAGACTCAGAAAAAGCCTTTGACAAAATCTAACACCCATTTCTGATCAAAACCCTTCAGAAAGTGGACATAGAGGGAACCTACCTCAACATAATCAAGGCCATATATGACAAACCCAGAGCTAACATCATTCTCAATGGTGCAAAGCTGAAAGAATTCCCACTGAGATCAGGAACAAGACAAGGATGTCCGATCTCGCCACTACTATTCAGCATAGTTTTGGAAGTCCTAGCCACAGCAATTAGAGAAATGAAAGAGATCAAAGGAATCCAAATTGGAAAGGAAGAAGTAAAACTATCACTATTCCCTGATGACATGATCCTATACCTAGAGAATCCTAAAGACTCTACCAGAAAACTGTTAGAGCTCATCCATGAATTTGGCAAAGTCGCAGGATACAAAATTACTACACAGAAATCAGCTGCATTTCTCTATACTAATAATGAAAGATCAGAAAGAGAAATTAGGGAAGTAATTCCATTTACCACTGCATCCAAAAGAATAAAATACCCAGGAGTAAACCTACCTAAAGAGACAAAAGACCTGTACTCTGAAAACTATAAGACACTGATGAAGGAAATCAAAGACGACACAAACAGATGGAAAGACATACCATGCTCTTGGATTGGAAGAGTCAATACTATCAAAATGACTGTACTACCCAAGGCAATCTACAGATTCAATGCAATCGCTCTCAAAGTACCAAGGACATTTTTCACAGAACTCGAACAAAATATTTTCAAGTTTCTTTGGAAGCACAGAAGACCCAGAATAGCCAAAGACATCCTGAAAAAGAAAAATTGAGCTGGATGAATCACGTTTCCTGACTTCAGATTGTATACAAAGCAACAGTCATCAAAACCATGTGGTACTGGCACAAAGACAGACATATAGATCAGTGGAACAGGATAGAAAGCCCAGAATTCAACCCATGCACCTACAGTCAGCTAATCTATGACAAAGGATGCAAGAATATACAATGGAGAAAAAGACAGCCTATTCAATAAGTGGTGCTGGGAAAACTGGACATCCACATGTAAAAGAATGAAACTAGAACACTCCCTAACACCATACACAAAAATAAACTCCAAATGGATGAAAGACCTAGGTATAAGACCAGACACTATAAAACTCTTAGAGGAAAACATAGGCCAAACACCCTCTGACATAAACACATAACCAATAGCAACATCTTCTCAGATACCGTTAGAGTACTGGCGGTAAAAACAAAAAGATACAAATGGGACCTAATCAAACTTCAAAGTTTCTGCACAGCAAAGGAAACCCTAACCAAAAGGAGAAGACAACCCACAGAATGGGAGAAATTCTTTGCAAATGAATCAACCGACAAGGGATTAATCTCCAAAATTTATAAACAATACCAAAAAAACAAACAACCCCATCAAAAAACGGGCAGAAGATCTAAACAGGCAGTTCTCCAAGGAAGACATATGGAGGGCCAAAAAACACATGAAAAGATGTTCAACATCACTCATTATTAGAGAAATACAAATCAAAACCACTCTGAGGTACCACCTTACACCAGCCAGAATGGCCATCATCCAAAAGTCTACAAACCATAAGTGCTGGAGAGGGTGTGGAGAAAAAGGAACCCTATGACACTGTTGGTGGGATTGTACATTGGTGCAACCACTGTGGAAAACAGTGTAGAGAGTCCTCAGAAAACTAAACATAGAACTCCCATTTGATCCAGCAATCCCACTCCTGGGCATCCACCCAGAGAAAACCATGACTCGCAAAGACACATGTACTCCGATGTTCATCGCAGCACTCTTTGCAATAGCCAAGACACGGAAACAACCTAAATGTCCATCGACAGAGGAGTGGATCCAGAAGATGTGGTACATGTACACAAGGGAATATGACTCAGCCATTAAAAGGAACAAAATACCGGCATTTGTTGCAACATGGATGGACCTAGAAACTATCATGCTAAGTGAAGTCAGCCATACAATGAGACACCAACATCAAATGCTTTCACTGACATGTGGAACCTGATAAAAGGACAGACTGAACTTCTTTGCAGAACAGATGCTGACTCACAGACATTGAAAAACTTATGGTTTCCGGAGGAGACAGTTTGGGGGGTGGGGAGATGTGTTGGTGGTGTGGGATGGAAATCCTATAAAATTGGATTGAGATGATCATTGTACACCTATAAATGTAATAAATTCATTGAGTAATAAAAAAATTAAAAAAAACCTGAATTGACAGTGATATTGATAATGAAGAATAAAGCTGAAAGCATCATACTTCCAGATTTCAATATATATTACTGAGACTAGGCAAGATGGTGGAAGAGTAGGGTGACATGCTTGCCCTCTCCCACAAACACAACAAAAAACACATCTACATGTTAAGTAACCCGCACAGAATAGCAAATGAATGCTGGCAGAAGAACTTTAACCTCCAAAAATGGCAAGAATCTCGTGGCATAACTGGGTAAAACCAGAGAAAAGAGGAGAGTGAGAGAAGGGGAATCAGGACTGGACTGGTGCTCCTGAAAGGGAACTGTGAAGGAGAAAGTGAATCCACACCCTGGAAACTCGCCTAATTGATGGAAAAATCAACTGAGTCAGAGGGATCTCCAGAAGCTGAGAAATGTGTAGCAGTAGTTCTGAGATCTGAAACACCGAGTGAGAGATGAACAGATCATTTGCACTCCTGGCACAGTCACAAAAACCAAGATGCTCAGGTGGGGGCTGGGCACCGAGACCTAGGCTCTGGATGTTAGTCCCTGGGAGTGAGCTGGGCTTGGCGGTGTGGAGATAGCCTGGGAGACTAGGAAGCGGTGCATTGTGGGTGGAGAGAGCAATATGCTAAGGGCTGGGGAGTGGGAAGCCACAACAGAGGGGACCTGGGAGAAGGTCTGGACCCACCAGAGAGACAAGGCACTAGTGTTGGGGAGGGGAGAGGAGGAGGAGCTGACCACCATAGAATACCCCTTGCACCCCAGTGAGTGCATTTGCCCACCAGCTAGCAGAGAGCAGTGCTTCCCAGTGCATCCTCCCTCCCCTACCCCACACGCGCCTGACCTGAGACCGCCTGCCATCCTGGAGGACTGGTGTCACCACTTGCGGGAAGCCAACCACCTCAGAGGCTTTCCCTGGTCTGGCCTTCCCACCCTCTAGAGGCACTGCACTCCCACAGAGCAGCCGCCCAGCACCTCCCGCCCCCTGGAAGAGCTCCATACCCCAGAAGCGCCAGGGAAAGCCCTGACCAGCCATGGGAAATCTGCCTCCATCACTGTCAAACTGCTGGTCCCTCCCACTTTGGGGAAGTGCTACTTTGCATCTGAGCTACCCGGCTAGCCCCGCCCACACTTGGGGAAGAACTGCACTCCAGAAGAGCAAGCCACCCAGCATCACCTGCCCTCAGGAAGAGCTCTGCAGCACATGAGTGCAAGGGCAAACCCTGCCCGGCCGTGGGAAGTGTGTCACCATTATGGTGCAGTCCTGCCAGTCCCACCAGCTCTCAGGAAGTCCTCCTTTGCTTCAGAATGACCCTGCTAGCCCCACCCACCCTCAGGAAATGCCCTGCTGCCTCAAAGAAGGCTGGCCAACACCACCAGCCCTTGGGAAACACTCCACAGCAGTGCTGGGGGAGTGCACCTCCACCAGGAAAAAGACAATAACAAGCAAGATGAAGAAGCTCAGAAACCATTCCCAGTTAAACCAACAGTAGAACTCACCTAAAGCTGTCAGCAGTGAAATAGACCTCTGTAGCCTGACAGACGTGGAGTTCAAAAGGGAAATAGTGAAAATACTGAAGGAATTAAGAGAAGATATGAACAGTAATGCAGACTCCCTCAGAAAGGAACTAGAAAATATAAAGAGGAGCCAAGAAAAACTAGAAAATTCATTTGCAGAGATAGAAACTGAGCTAAGGGCAGTAACAACCAGAATGAATAATGCAGAGGAATGAATTAGTGATGTGGAAGATAGAATAATGGAAATCACCCAAACAGGACAGCAGATCGAAAACCAAATGAAAAAACATGAAAGCAATGTAAGAGACCTATGGGATAATATACAGCAGGCCAATCTATGCATAATAGGAATTCCAGAAGGAGTAGAAAAAGATAAGGGGATGGAAAATATATTTGAAGAAATTATTGCTGGAAACTCCCCAAATCTAAAGGATACTGATTTCAAGATACAGGAAGCACAGAGGGCCCCAGACAAGTTGAAACCAAATAGACCCACACCAAGACACACTACAATAAAAATGGCAAAAGTTAATGATAAAGAGAAGATCCTAAAGGCAGCAAGAGAAAAGCAAAGTGTCACTTATAAGGGAATCCCAATAGGGCTATCAGCTGATTTCTCTACAGAAACACTACAGGCCAGAAGGTAGTGGCAAGAGATATTTAAAGCACTGAAAGGAAGAAATTTGCAACATAGACTACTCTATCCAACAAGAATATCATTTAAAGTAGAAGGGAAAATAAAGGTTTTTTTCCAACAGACAAAAGCTAAAAGAATACAGCAATACAAAACCCAGGCTAAAAGAAATATTGAAAGTGTTTCTCTAATTCAAAAAAAAAATGAGGAAGAACTAGGACTGAGGAAAACAATCAGAGAGCAGTCACTAAAATAAGCCAGCATACAGATCTAACCATGAAGATATTTAAAACTAAATAAACTTAAAAAGAAAAAAAAAGAGACATCAAAATAATAAAATGTGGGCAAGGGAAGTAAGGAAATAATAGATTTTTCTTTTTAATTTTCTCTTTAAAATTTTATTATGGTAATGAAGCATTTGAACCTACAGGACTGTCAGGCTAAAACACACAACCATAGGAAGGGGTTAACATACTTAAAAGAAAAAAAGGCAACCACAATTCAAAACCAAACATTACATTCACAAAAAATTAAAAGAAAAATACTCAAGCAGAAAATAATTGGAGACCATCCAACCAAAAACAGAAAGGAAGAATGGAGAATCATAGAATCAACTGGAAAACGAGGTTTAAAATGGCAATAAATAATCATCTATCAATTATCACCTTAAATGTCAATGGACCTAATGCGCCAATCAAAAGACACAGAGTGGCCTATTGGATAAAAAAGCAAAAACCTTCAATCTGCTGCCTACAAGAAACTCACTTTAGGACAAAGGACAGATATAGATTGAAAGCAATGGGGTGGGAAAAAATATTTCATGCAAATGGACATGACAGGAAAGCAGGAAAGCAATACTCATATCAGATGAAACAGACTTTAAAATGAAGGGCATAAAGAAAGACAAAGAAGGACACTATTTAATGGTTAAAGGATCCATTCAAGATGAGGATATTACTGTCATCAACATATATGCCCCCAAAACAGGAGCACCCAGATACATAGAACAAATATTAACAGACATAAAGGGAGAAATTGATGGGAATACAATCATAGTAGGAGACTTTAATACCCCACTCACATCAATGGACAGATCCTCTAGACAGAAAACCAATAAAGCCACAGAGACCCTAAAGGAAACAATAGAAAAGTTAGACTTAATTGACATCTTCAGGACACTACATCCAAAAAAATCAGAATACACATTCTTCTCAAGTGTGCATGGAACATTCTCAAGAATCGATCACATCCTGGGGCACAAAGCTAACCTCAACAAATTTAGGAGCACAGAAATTATTTCAAGTATCTTCTCTGACCACAATGGCATGAAACTAGAAGTCAATCACAGGAAAAGAAATGAGAAAAAACCTACTACATGGAGACTAAACAACATGCTACTAAAAAACCAATGGGTCAATGAGGAAATCAAGAAGGAAATTAAAAAATACATCGAGACAAATGAAATGAAGACACAACCTCTCAAAATCTATGGGATGCCATGAAAGCAGTGCTCAGAGGGAAATTCATAGCAATACAGGCCTTCCTCAAAAAAGAAGAAAAATCTCAAATCGACAACTTAACCCAACACCTAAATGAATTAGAAAAAGAAGAACAATAAAGACCTAAAGTCAGCAGAAGGAAGGAAATTATAAAGATCAAAGAGGAAATCAATGAAATAGAGGTTCAAAAACAATAGAGAAAATTAATAAAACCAAGAGCTGGTTTATGGAAAAGGTAAACAAAATTGACAAACCCCTGGCCAGACTCACTAAGAAGAGGAGAGAAAGAACCCAAATAAACAAAATTAGAAATGAAAAAGGAGAAATCACAATGGATTCTGCAGAAATACAAAAAACCCATAAGAGAATCCTATGAACAATTATGTGCCAACAAATTTGACAATCTGGAAGAAATGGACAACTTTCTAGAATCTTACAGCCTGCCAAAACTGAATCAAGAAGACACAGACCAACTGAACAGACCGATCACTAGAAATGAAATTGAATATGTCATAGAAACACTCCCTACAAATAAAAGTCCAGGACCAGATGGCGTCACAGACGATTTCTACCAAACATACAAAGAGGATCTGGTGCCCATTCTCCTTTTTTTTATTACTTAATGAATTTATTACATTTATAGGTGTACAATGATCATCTCAATCCAATTTTATAGGATTTCCATCCCACACCACCAACACATCTCCCCACCCCCCAAACTGTCTCCTCCGGAAACCATAAGTTTTTCAATGTCTGTGAGTCAGCATCTGTTCTGCAAAGAAGTTCAGTCTGTCCTTTTATCAGGTTCCACATGTCAGTGAAAGCATTTGATGTTGGTGTCTCATTGTATGGCTGACTTCACTTAGCATGATAGTTTCTAGGTCCATCCATGTTGCAACAAATGCCGGTATTTTGTTCCTTTTAATGGCTGAGTCATATTCCCTTGTGTACATGTACCACATCTTCTGGATCCACTCCTCTGTCGATGGACATTTAGGTTGTTTCCGTGTCTTGGCTATTGCAAAGAGTGCTGCGATGAACATCGGAGTACATGTGTCTTTGCGAGTCATGGTTTTCTCTGGGTGGATGCCCAGGAGTGGGATTGCTGGATCAAATGGGAGTTCTATGTTTAGTTTTCTGAGGACTCTCTACACTGTTTTCCACAGTGGTTGCACCAATGTACAATCCCACCAACAGTGTCATAGGGTTCCTTTTTCTCCACACCCTCTCCAGCACTTATGGTTTGTAGACTTTTGGATGATGGCCATTCTGGCTGGTGTAAGGTGGTACCTCAGAGTGGTTTTGATTTGTATTTCTCTAATAATGAGTGATGTTGAACATCTTTTCATGTGTTTTTTGGCCCTCCATATGTCTTCCTTGGAGAACTGCCTGTTTAGATCTTCTGCCCGTTTTTTGATGGGGTTGTTTGTTTTTTTGGTATTGTTTATAAATTTTGGAGATTAATCCCTTGTCGGTTGATTCATTTGCAAAGAATTTCTCCCATTCTGTGGGTTGTCTTCTCCTTTTGGTTAGGGTTTCCTTTGCTGTGCAGAAACTTTGAAGTTTGATTAGGTCCCATTTGTATCTTTTTGTTTTTACCGCCAGTACTCTAACGGTATCTGAGAAGATGTTGCTATTGGTTATGTGTTTATGTCAGAGGGTGTTTGGCCTATGTTTTCCTCTAAGAGTTTTATAGTGTCTGGTCTTATACCTAGGTCTTTCATCCATTTGGAGTTTATTTTTTGTGTATGGTGTTAGAGAGTGTTCTAATTTCTTTGGTGCCCATCCTCCTTAAACTTTTTCAAAAGGTTGAAGAAGAAGCAACACACCCAAAGATATTCTATGATGCCACCATCATCCTAATTCCAAAACCAGACAACAATACCACCAAAAAAGAAAACTATTGGCCAATATCTTTGATGAATATAGATGCAAAAATTCTCAACAAAATTCTAGCTGACCGAATCCTACAATATATAAAAAAGATCATACACCATGACCAGGTGGAATTCATCTCAGGTTCACAAGGATGGTTCAACATACGCAAATCAATCAACATAATACACCACATTAACAAAAGAAAAGTCAAAAACCTTAGGATCATCTCAGTATATGCAGAAAAAGCATTTGACAAAGTCCAACATCCTTTTATGATAAAAACTCTCACCAAAGTGGGTATAGAGTGAAAATACCTTAACATAATAAAAGCCATTTATGACAAACACACAGCAAATATAATACTCAATGGAGAAAAATTGAAAGCCTTCTCACTCAAATCTGGAACAAGACAGGGATGCCCACTCTCATCATTGCTATTCAACACAGTATTGGAAACCCTAGCCGCAGCAATTAGACAAACAAAAGAAATTAAAGGCATCCAAATAGGAAGAGAAGAGATAAAACTGTCACTGTATGCAGATGACATGATACTATACATAGAAAACCCTAAGGTCTCAACCCAGAAACTACTTGAACTGATCTGCAAATTCAGCAAAGTAGTAGGATATAAGATTAATATTCAGAAATCAGTCACATTTCTGCATACTAACAATGAAATATTAGAAAAGTAATACAAAAATACAGTCCCTTTTAAAATTGCACCATAAAAAATCAAATACCTGGGACTAAAGTTGACCAAGGATGTGAAAGACTTATATTCTGAGATCTATAAAACATTAACCAAGGAAATTAAAGAAGACATAAGGAAATAGAAGGATATTCCATGTTTCTGGATTGGAAAAATCAATATTGTAAAAATGGCCATACTGCCCAAAGAAATCTACAGATTCAATGCAATCCCTATAAATTACCCATGACATTTTTCACAGAACTAGAACAAACAATCCAAAAAATTTACATGGAACTGCAAAAGACCCAGAATTGCCAAAGAAATCCTGAGAAACAAAAACCAAGCAGGAGGCATAACTCTCCCAGACTTCAAGAAATACTACAAAGCCACAGTCATCAAAACAGTGTGGAACTGTTATCAAAACAGACATACAGACCAATGTAACAGAATAGAGAATGACACCTATGGTCAACTAATCTTTGAAAAAGGTGGCAAGAACATAAAATGGGAAAAGAAGTCTATTTAGCAAGCATTGCTGGGAAACCTGGACAGCTGCTTGCAAAGCAATGAAACTAGAACACCCCCTCACACCTGCACCAAAATAAACACAAAATGGCTGAAAGACTTAAATATAAGACAAGACATCACCAAACTCCCAGAAGAGAACATAGGCAAAACAGTCTCTGACGTCAACCTCACAAATGTTTTCTCAGGTCAGTCTCCCAAAGCAACAGAAATAATGGCAAAAATAAACCAATGGGACCTAATCAAACTGACAAGCTTTTGCACAGCAAAGAAAACCAACAAGACAACAAAAAGACACCTTCCAGAATGGGAGAAAAGAGTTTCCAATGATGCAACTGACAAGGGCTTAACTCTAGAATATATAAACAACTTACACAACCCAACAGCAAAAAAGCCAACAACCCAACTGAAAAATGGGCAAAAGACCTGAATAGACATTTCTCCAAGGAAGATGTACAGATGGCCAACAAGCACATGAAAAAAAAGTCCAACATATCTGATTATTAGAAAAATGCAAATCAAAACTACCACAAGATACCACCTCACGCCAGTCAAATTGGCTATCATTAATAAGTCCACAAATAACAAATGCTGGAGGGCGTGTGTGGAGAAAAGGGACCCCTCCTGCACTGTTGGTGGGAATGTAAGGTCTTACAGCCACTATGGAGAGCAGAATGGAAGTACCTTAGAAATCTATACATAGAACTACCATATGACACAGCCATCCCACTCTTGGGCATATATCTGGACAAAACATTCCTTAAAGAAGACCCATGCACCTGCACGTTCATTTCAGCTCTATTCACAATAGCCAAGACACGGAAACAACCCAAATTTCCATCGACAGATGATTGAATTAGGAAGACGTTGTATATATACACAACTCAGCCATGAAAAAAGGACAAAATAATGCCAAATTTCGGCAACATGGATGGAACTAGAGACTCTCATGCTGAGTGAAATAAGTCATAAAGAGAAAGACAAATACCATATGATATCACTTATACCTGGAATCTAATATACAGTGCCAATGAACCTTTCCACATAAATGAAAATCATGGATTTGGAGAATAGACTTGTGGTTGCCTGGGTGCAGCAGGAGGGAGTGGGCGGGATTGGGAGCTTGTGGTTAACTGATGCAAACTATTGCTCTTGGAATGGATTTACCATGAGATCCTGTTGTGTAGCACTGAGAACTATGTCTAGATACTTACATTGCAATATGACAATGGGAGTAAAAATTATGTATACATGTGTAACTTGGTCCCCATGCTGTACAGCGTAAAAAAATAATTAAAAAAACCCCAAAACAAAAAGCAAACAAAGTATATTACCAAGCAACAGTAATTAAAATAGTATGGTACTGGTATAAGGTTGGACCTATAGACCAATGGAACAGAATAGACAGCCCAGATATAAATCTATGCATGTATGGTTAACTGGACTTTGATAAGGACACCAAGAATACATAATGGAAAAAAGATAGTCTCTTCAACAAATGATGCTGGAAAATTGGACATACACATGAAAAAAAGAAAAAAAAAAGAAATTGGACCCCTACCTTATACTATACATAAAAATAAACTCAAAATGGATTGAACATAGTGCCAGAGACTACAAAACCCCTAGATCAAAACATAAAATAAAATCTTCTCAATATTGGTCTAATCAATGACTTCTTGGATAATGACCAAAAATAAACAAACAAAAAAACCAACCAAACAAACAAAAAAAACAGGTAACACGCAAAACTATACAATTGAGACCATACTTAGAAGCAAAGGAAATGATCAACAAGGTGATCAAGCAACCTAAAGGGAAGAAAATACTTTCAAGCCATACATTTGACACAGGGTTAATTTCCAAAATATTTAAGGAACTCATTCAACTCAAGAGCAAAAAATCTAATTAATTAAAAAATGAGTAAAGAATTTGGTATTTCTCCAAGGAAGACATGCACATGACCAACAGATATGTGAAAAGATGTTCAATAGTGTTTATTATTAGGGAAGTGAAATACAAACTACAATGGGATATTATTTCATTCCTGTTAGAATGACTATTATTAAGAAACCAAAAGATAACAAGTATTGAGTAGGATGTAAAGAAAATGGAACACTTGTACATTATTGTGGATAAAAATTAGTGTAGCGATTATTGAAAAACAGTATGGAGTTTCCTCCAAAAATTAAAAATAGAACTACTATGTGATCCACCATTCCTACTTCTGGGTATTATCCAAAGTAACTGAAATCAGGATCTTGAGGAGATATTTGCACTCCCCTGTCCATTGTAACATTATTCATGATAGCCAAGATATGGAAACAATTCAAATGTCCATAGAGAGATGAATGAATAAAGAAAATGTGGTATATACATACAATGGGATATTATTCAACTTTTAGAAAGAAGTATCTTTTAAATCTTTTCAAAAAAACTTTTATAGAGAAAAAAGTAGTTCCTATTGTAGCACAGTGGGTTAAGAACCCAACATAGTCTCCCTGAGGATGTGGGTTCGATCCCTGGCCTCACTCAGTGGGTTAAGGACTGGCATTGCTTCAGGCTGTGGCGTAGGCTGCAGATTCAGCTCAGATCTGGCATTGCTGTGGCCATGATGTAGGCCTGCAGCTGTAGCTCTAATTTGACACCTAGCCCAGGAACTTCCACATGCTGCAGGTGCAGCCATAAAAAGAAAAAAAAATAAATAAAAAGTTTTATTGAAGTATGGTCGATTTACATTGTTGTGATAATTTCTGCTGTACAATAAAGTGATTTAATTATACACACATCCATCCTTTTTCAAGAAAGAAGTAAATCTTTACATTTGTAACAGCATGGATGAACCTGTGGGACTATATGCTGAGTGAAATAAGCTAGTCACAGAAGGACAGATACTGCATGAATCTACCTCAATGAAGTATCTGGATAGTAAAGCCCATATGCAGTGGACACAATAGTGGATGTCAAGAATTGGGGAGAAATGGTGAGTTGTTCAATTAGTATAAAGTTTCACTTATGCTAACTGCATAAGTTCTAGTGATCTGTTTTATAGCATAGTGCCTATAGATAACAATATGGAATTGTATGCGAAAAATTTTTAGGAAGGTGTATCTTATGTCAATTGTTAACACTCATACAAAAACACACAACAAAAACAAAGGGACACAATGAAACTTTGCAAAGTGTTGGGTATGTCTATTACCTTGATAGTTTTGATAACATCATGGTGTATGAATATGTCCAAACTCATGGAATTTTACATATTAAAAATGTGCACGTTTTTGTTTATCAATTATACCGCCACAAAGCTATTAAAAACGGATTAAAGACATACATGTAAGACTCAATACTCTAAAACTCATAGAAGAATATGTAGAGGAAAAACTTCATGGCATTTTCCTTGATAATGATTTTTTGAATCTGACACCAAAAGCAAACATAGATGTAGGATTACTTCAAGCTAAAAATCTTCACAGAAAAGGAAACAATCAACAGAGTGAAAACAGAACATACAGAATGGGAGAAAATATTCGCAAGCCGTATATTTCATATGGGGTTAATATCCAAAATACATAAGAAACTCAGGTTACTTACTAGCAAAAACCTGAATAGATCAAATTAAAAGTGGGCAAAGACTTGAACAGATATTTCCTTAAAGAAGACATACACATAGCCAATAAGTATATTTAAAGATGGCCAATATCACTAATTAGCAGGGAAATGCAAATCAAAATCACAGTGTGACATCATCTCACACTTAAGATGACTATTATAAAAATATCAAAAAAGAATAAAGTATTGGTGAGGATATGGAGAAACTGAGACTCTTTACACTATTGGTGGGAATGTAAAATGTTGTCACTGTTATGGAAAACAGTATGGAGGTTCCTCAAAAAATTAAAACTATAACTACTATATGGTCCAGCAATCCCATTTCTCTGTATATATGCAATAGAATTGAAATTGAGATCTGAAAGAGGTATTTGCACCCCTTTCTATTTGCGGCATTATTCATAGCAGCCAAGAGGTGGAAACAAGATTACTGTCTGTCAATGGATGAATGGATTAAAAATGTGGTATATACATACAATGGAATATTATTATTGAAACAAAAAGAAATAAATCCTGCAATGTGTGACAACAAGGATATTATGCTGAGTAAAATAAGACATTCATGGAAGGACAAATATTGCATGATTCCACTTATATGCAATATCTAAGATAGTCAAAATCATAGAATCAAACAGTTGAATGATAATTGACAGGTGCTTGGGGGAGGGGGAAATGTGGAGTTGCTAGTCAATTAATATAAATTTTCATTTATGTAAGATGAATAAGTTCTAGAGATCTACTATACAACATCATGCCTAGAGATAAAAATACTGTATTGGGTACTGAAACATTTGTTATTAAGAGGTTAAATCTCATGTTAAATGTTCTTATCACAATAAAAAAATCTTTCTATTTTTGTGCCAATATCGTTCTGCCTGAATTATTTTTTAAATTACTTGTAAAATTTTTTACTGGATTCTAATATGATTCATGTTTTAAACTTAATTTGTAAGTTTATCAATGATGTATATAGACATTAAATTGATATTTGCATTGGTCTTATATCTTGCAATAATATTGAATTATTTCTAGGAACATTTAAAAAAATTCTTTATGATTGTCTACATTAATGCCTGTCCCAGAAATGAGTAATAGATGATTGTTGTTCTTCCAAATAGAAAAAAATAACAATTGGCAAAATGATAACATATCATTTCATTTATAGTTAAAAATATAAAAATACCAAATTTTGTTTATAGCTATAACTACATGGTTAAGTTGTAAACATTTAAAAACATGCATGAAAATATTAAATACCAAATTAAGAATAATAGCTCAGAATTGGGGGGTGTGAATAGGAGGGCAATGAGACAGAGAAATGTATACAGAGGGCTGTGAGTAAAATTGGAGATCGATCTATCTATCTATCTATCTATCTATCTATCTATCTATCTACCTACCTACCTATCTTCATCATCATCTATCTGTCCGCACATACATACAATGTCTATATCTCTATTATGTATGCTTGAAATATTTCATAATTAAAAGAAAAACAACAAAAGTACATAGCTATAACCATACTAAACAGAGGTAACTGTAATTACATTTTGGCGAATGTCCTTCTAGCATGCATGTGTATGTGTATGTGTTTGCCTATGTGTGTATGTGTGTAGTCATAGTAACAAATTGTCATAAATGTAGTGGCTTAGGGAGTTCCCGTCGTGGCGCAGTGGTTAACAAATCCGACTAGGAACCATGAGGTTGCGGGTTCCGTCCCTGCCCTTGCTCAGTGGGTTGACGATCCAGCTTTGCGGTGAACTGTGGTGGAGGTCGCAGATGCTGCTCGGATCCCGCGTTGCTGTGGCTCTGGCGTAGGCCAGGGGCTAAGGCTCCGATTCGACCCCTAGCCTGGGAACCTCCATATGCCGTGGGAGCGGCCCAAAGAAATAGCAAAAAGACAAAAAAAAAAAAAAAAAAAAAAAAAAAAAAAAAAAAAGAAAAAGAGTTCCTGAGCATAAAAAAAAAAAAAAAAAAAGTGGTGGCTTAATACAAATTTATTATCTGAAAATTCTGTAGGTCAGAAGTCTGAAATGGGTCCTACTAGGCTAAGATCAGCAGGACTGTGCTCCTATTTAGAGGCTCTAGGGAAGAATCTATTTCCTTGCTTTTTCCAGCTTTTAGAGGCTGACTATATTTCTTGCCTCATGAACCACTTACTCCATTTTCTAAGACAGCAAGGTTGCATCTCTCCAACAATTCTTCTAGAGTCTTATTTACACAAAGACTCATGTGATTTGATTGGACTCACCCAGATAATTCAGGCTAATCTCTCCATGTAAAATTGCTTAATAACATGTGCTTTAATCACATCTACAAAGTTCTTTTTGCCACATAAGGTAACATATTTACCGGTTCTAGAGATTAGAAAGTGAACATCTTTGGGAGCCTTTATTCCATCTTTATTCCACCTACCACTATCTCTCTCTCTCTGTGTCTATCTATCTATTTATATCTATACACACATATACATATATATATACCCATATTTATATGTATATATACATTTATTTATATTTAAAAATGATAATGAATATTTTATAACATTAAATATTATTCGAAAATATACTTTTTAATGAATACATATGTGCCCAATTATATGGATTCCAAATGTACTATTCTATGAATTCCCTCATTTTAACATTATTATTATTATTATTATTTTGAGTTTTTGTTTTTTCATTTATTTTTATTGCTGTATAATTGGTTTATAATATTATATAAGTTCCATGTCTCCAACTTTATATTTATTTTAATTAATCTTCAAGGATATCCTTTTACATATATCTTTGAGTCTTTCATTATTTCTTCAGGAATTACTTGATCAATTGTGTCAAATTTCTTACTCATTTTGAATGCTAAGCTTATTTTCAAATCACTTTCCTTAAAGGATTTATCAGTATGTACTCTCACAAGTTTGGATGAAGATATCCATTTCCTCATAGCTTTACCAACACATTACACTATTTATAAACAAAGAAAAAATTGCCGTCAGTTCTGTATTGATGCCTGCAATCTTTCTATTACCAGCAGTTGCTTTTAGAAGTTTGCTCAGGCATTTGTGACTGCAGATTGCCATTTGCCTGATCCATAGATTCATGAAAGAAAAACCAAAATTCCCAAAGGTGAAGGAGAGATGATTTTTGTCCTTAGAGGAGTCAACTAATTCACACCAAAGATCTTGCTGTAAATCTACTAGACAGGTTCCCAACCGCTTCTTTCCTTATGTCAATGAGTTGTAACATATTTGCAAATATGAAGGTAGGACTTTATGAGGTTTGTTGTATTTAGCAATTGTTTAAAGAAGGATAAATCAGGTTTGAGTAGAGAGCTTTATGCTTAGAAAATTGATTTGGATCTGTATTACGTTTTGGGATGGTTATTCTTGGATTAAAAAAACCACGGAAAGCAGTATATTGAGAAATGTGTACTCAGAAGGATGGAATAATGAATATTTACTTAGCATCTCTGTGTTTGGGTTCTAATAGGAAATGGCACACTCAGAGGGCAACTGAAGAGATATTGATGAAGGCAGTATTTACTAAGGTGTGAAGGGGGTTAAGGGAAATAACAAGGGACAGTGAAGTGCTCTGAGAATAAAAATGGTAGAAAGTGATTACCACTCTAGAGCTGTAGGGTCAAGGGGAAAAAATGGTGCTGCTTAGAACTGGAAAGGGGATCCATTATGAGAAGGCCACCTGATAAGAACTTCCAAATCACAGCCTGGCAGAGAGGGAGTGGGTGCCTTTAATAACATAGTTGTTTCCATCATCTGATTTTTCTTTTAAGTTACATGTGGTTCAGAAAAGAAATCAGCAAACTATGGTCTATGGTCCAACCTTGGTCCACTGCCTGTATTTATTTGACCTGCAAACTAAAAAAATGATTTTTACATTTTAAAATGGGCTGGAGAAAAACAGAAGAAGAATATTTTGTGACACATGAAAATTTCATAAAATTCAAATTTCAGGGTCCATAAATAAATTTTTATTGGGTCACAGCCACTCATTACCATTCATTTATGTATTATCCAGTGAGGTTGTTTTCACACTACAGTGGCATATTTGAGAATTAGTGACAGACTGAGTGGCACACAAAGCCTAAAATAGTTACTATCTATCTGGCCCTTCCAAGAAAAAGTTTGCTGATCCCTGATTTAGAATCAGTCATTTAATAAATAATTAATGCTTTATATAAAAGAGAACTCAGGGGGCAACTTAGTCTTACAGCTTTCAAATTTCCTTTCATTTGTTGAACACCATTTTCAAATGAAATATTACCCAACCCTCCAATTAATATAGGTAAAAAGAGAGTTGCTCTGATTGGTGTGTAATAAAGGTGTGCCCTAGTGTCTTTCATGACTGGCTTTCCCCTTGGTCTTCCCTCTTACCTTCTCTCAAGGTGGTTCTTGGGGGTACTTATAGCTCTGCCAGTATGTGAAATTCAAGGCTTCCATGGATGGTCACTTGAAAATTACTGGTCCTTTACATCCCTTTTCCTTTAGAGAGAAAGACAAAGACCCAGAGAAATTACTTACGTAAATTACCCAAGATGATCCACTGGTATGGCTGAGACTATCACCCAAGTGTATGGATTTGAGTTTGTATGGGGCAGGGTAGTCCTGATGGCCATACAGATGAAAGTTTCTTCTGATCAAAGTTAATGTAGACTGTCAATATTGGAAGTGCTGTTACAGGTGATCTACTGCAAAGTTTACATTGCATAGAAAAGAAAATACGGGGGTAAAGTGACTTTGTCAAGATAAACGGAATGTTGCTGAAAAAGCTAGAATTTTGTCTTCCATTTCAGTGATGCTTAATTTAAACCAGACTGTCTTCTATTTCACTCCAGGTATGCTTATCTTTGAAGGAAGTTTTCTGCTTAAATCTTCTTTCAAAATAGGAATAAGCAGAGAAGTACTATATTAACATTTCAATTAGTAGAAAGCAGCAAGTTTTTAATCATCTGTGGTATAGCATCAGGTGACTTGGTAAGGGGCTGGCTAGAAGGGAAGAATTAGTTGCTTAGAGATAGAAGCTTGCCTTCCATGTAAGGTTAAGAACTAAGAACGTTTAAGCCATCTTAATTACTCAGGAATAACCATTTAGACTTCTGACAAGCCAGACCACACCTCCCTTCTGTTGCTTAACTTCTGGGTATTTTTCTGATACTTTGATGGCTGCTTGATGTATGGTAAAAACAGTGGTGGGAGAGATTGTAATAATTGGCACAATACATGTCTTGTTGCCATCTGTGGATGTATATTTTGTCCATTAGTTTGGCCATTGAAGAAAGGGCCATTTGGTGCTATGCCAAGGAGACAATTGCTATAGGTAATTTAAAGGCTGTCTTTGCCAATAATCCTCTTTGCAGCACAGAACTGAAGCTGTTTACTGGGCCTACCGATCTAGGTGCATTTTTCTATATCTGCAGAGTTGTGTGGACTTTGAACAACAAGATTTCTTAATGTTAACAAACATTAATTTTTTCTTCCTGAAGGATCTAAATAACCAAGTCCAATTTTGTCAGAACTGTTGGGATTCCCCGATTTTAGAATTCAGGAACTGTATTGCTTCCAGCTATTCTGGAGCCAGCCTTGATTTGTTGCCAAGTGGCTATTGGTTGATCAAGTGGCCTTTACTAGCATAGTAGATACTTTGATCAACATGGAAAATTTCTTTTCTGAGGATGCTGAAAAGATTACCAGGAAAATGGCTATTGCATGACTGGATGGTATGCTATCTTTTTAAAAAAAATTCTTTTAAAACTTTTAGAGTATAGTTGACTTACAATGTAGTGTTAGTTTCAGGTACATAGCAAAGTTAGCCAGTTATATGTATGCATATATTCATTGCTTTTCAGATTCTTTTCCCATATAGCTTATTACAGAATATTGAGTAGATTTCCCTGTGCTCTATAGTAGGTCCTTGTTGCTTATCTATTTTGTATGTAGTAGTATGTATATGTTAGTCTGAACATCCTAATTTGTCTCTCCCCCCAGTGTTTCCTCTTTTGTAACGTAAGTTTAGTTTCAAAATCTTTGACTCTCTTTCTATTTTGTGAATAAGTTCTTTTGTATCATTTTTAATTAGATTTCACACATTAGATATCTCGTATGTTATTTGTCTTTCTCTGTCTGAATTACTTCACTTAGTGTGATTATCTCTAAATCCATCCATGTTGCTGCAAAAGGTGTTATTCCATTCTTTCTTATGGCTGAGAAATACTCTATTGTATGTGAGTACCCTACCTTATTTATCTATTCCTCTGTTGAAGGACATTTATGTTGTTTCTATGTCTTGGCTATTGTAAATAGTGCTGCAGTGAATATCAGGGTGCATGTATCTTTTCAAATTATGGTTTTCTCTGGATATGCCCAGGAGTGAGATTGCTGCATCAAATGGTAGTTCTATTTTTAGTTTTAAAGGAACCTCCATATTATTTTCCGTAGTGGTTGTACCAATTTACATTCCCATTAACAGTGTAGGAGGATTCCCTTTTCTCCGCACCCTCTCCACCATTTATTGACTATAGACTTTTGGACGATGGCCATTCTGACTGGTGCGAAGTGATATCCCATTGTAGTTTTGATTTGAGTTTCTCTTAATAGTGATGTTGAGCATCTTTGCATGTGATTTTTGGTCATCTGTCTCTCTTCTTTAGAGAAATGTCTGTTTAGATCTTCTGACTTCCAAAACTATTGAACCAAAGTGGTGAGAGTGGAATGCTTGTCTTATTCCTGATCTTAGAGGAAATGCTTTCAGCCTTTCACCATTGAGAATGATGTTAGCTGTGGGTTTGTCATATATGGCCCTTATTATGTTGAGGTAGTTTCCCTCTATGCCCAGTTTCTGGAGAGGTTTTTTTTTTATTATAAATTAATGGTGAGTTTTGTCAAAAGCATTTTGTGTATCTATTGAGATGACCATATGGTTTTTATTCTTCAGTTTGTTAATGTGGTATATCAAAGTGATTGACTTGTAAATAATGAAGAATCCTTTCATCCTTGGAGTAAATCCCACTTGATCGTGTATTGTTGGATTCAGTTTACTAATATTTTGTTAAGGAGTTTTGCGTCAATGTTCCTCAATAATATTGGCTTGTAATTTTCTTTTTTGTGTGGTGTCTTTTTATGCTTTTAGCATCGTGGTGATGGTGGCCTCATAGGATGAGTCTGGGAGTGCTCCTTGCTCTGCAATTTTTGGAAGAGTTTCAGAAGGTTAGGTGTTAACTGTTCTCTAAATGATTCACCTGTAAAGCCATCTGGTCTTGGACTTTTGTTTTTTAGAAGTTTTAAAATTACAGTTTCAATTTCAGTACTTGTGATTGGTCTGTTGGTATGCTTTATCTTGATTCAGAAAGACTTCTATTGAATATATGCTGAATGATGGTCAGGTGTTATGGAGGCTGCATCATGGATCCATATAAGAAGGGTTGGTTGGCCTCTTCTCAAACTCTAGCAATCAGGTTGGATTTGAAAACTTGGTTCATGGACATTCAACAGGAACCATTAATTTTCACCTTGGTATAAGTTAGCTTATCGGCAGTGGAGTGAGCTGTTTGGGAAAGTTTCTGGGGGAGAAAAACTTTTCTTGTTCTCTTGTGATTACTGGATCTTCAATGGAAAGTTTTTGCCTGTTACATACTTTTAGTTATATTATAATGCAGTCCAATTGTTTACAGACTTTTTATTCTGTGTTGTGACAGTTGTCTTTCTTTATCAGTAATTTTACATAATTAAAAGTATCATAAACCTAAAATTAGAGACAAGCTCAGACAGACTTGAGTTCTCTTTGGAGAACATCTGGCTATCTTTAAACAATCACCTGACTTCTCCGGAGTTAAGCCATAGCCCAACTTGACTCTCCTCTGTCTGTAGCCAGACTGTCACAGTCTCTATTTATTCAGCCTTATTTATGTCTAGAACTATATTCACTATCTGAATTCTGTTCTTCATTGCTGGAGTGATCAAACATGTATGTTTACCTGGGGTCAGTTATAGTTTATACCTGCTGTCCTAAAGTAATTATTAATAGCTGCTACTTTCACCCTAAAAATGTCTCTGTTTGAATGATAAAGTATATAGTTATTCTCTGACTATGACCATGTGACGAAATTTTGAATGTACCCCATATGTCAAGTACTGTACTGGCTGCTGTTCTGTGGAGCCACCTTATAACAAAACACTGTTGATTTTGGTCATCCTTTTCTTCACTGCATGGCAGAAGGGAGCAAAGAAGGACAAACTGACAGGTTGCAGAATCACTGGCAAGAAACTTTACTACTCACTAGCTTTTTAGATAATCTTCACTGCCTTGGAACAGGGTAATTCATGGAAGCTCTTTGTATTCCCTAATATTGCTTCCATTCTGAAGTGTGACTTTGGTTTCAAAGGCTCTGCATTGAAGACACTCATGATCATTTTAAATGTCTTTGAAACATGACATCAAAGAGCCCCTTTCTTGCCTGTTTCACTCCCAGTATTTCCTCATTCCAGGTTTCTGATATTCTTTTTTTTTTTTTAAATTGTGAAAACTCCTTGGTGAAGCCGTTAAACTAATGTCCTACAACTTTCTAGGAATTCTCTTTACAAGAAGTGTTCTCAAAAACAAAACAACAAGGCTTCATTTATCATGAATACAGCCAGGGTAATCTTGACTTTCAGCTATGTTTTAAAAAATATGCTACAGAGTTCCCATCTTGGCTCAGTGGTTAATGAATCTGACTAGAAACCATGAGGTTGTGGGTTTGATCCCTGGCCTCGCTCAGTGTGTCAAGGATCTGGCATTGCCATGAGCTGTGGTGTAGGTCACAGATGTGGCTTGGATCCTGAGTTGCTGTGGCTGTGGCTGTAGCTGTGGCTGTTGCCGGTGGCTAGGCTCTGATTAGACCCCTAGCCTGGGAACCTCCATATGCTGCAGGTGCAGACCTAAGAAAGGCAAAAAGACAAAAAAAAATTTAAAAAATACAAAAAAATGCTATATCACAAACTCAAACACACATGCATGAACACACACAAACAAACATATATAATCCAAACAAACAAACAAACAATAAAAGCTTGTTTCTCTTTTGGGCCCCCAAAGGGAACAATTTTACAAAAACCACTTTAAATCAGGAGACTACAGACTCTTTTTGTGTTAGTTGTAACTACTTTTTGATTTTATGCAATGCATTTCATGCCAATAACCTGTCTTCCTCAGGTGGTAAACTCTACTTATGCAGGATGGCTCCAACAAGATAAAGTATAGAACAGATTTTTGAAAAGCATAAACCTCTGCCCTATGTGAGGTGGTAGTATCAGTGTGGATTAACAGGGATATCTGGCTACTGCATTAAGGGCAAGCTGGGTAAACTCTTGAGTGTGGTGCTGGGAAAGGTATGACTTCATGTTGAGGGCAGTGATATTTAAGGCAGACAATCCTGGGATTCCAAAATCCTTTGAGTAGAGGGAACGTGAAGTTTTGCTTTCTCTCTCTCTCTCTCTCTCTCTCTCTCTCTCTCTCTCTCGTACGTGTTTGTGTGTGTGTGTTTAAACTATCAGCCATGGGTGAATCCTCCAATTTTGGAGGTGGCTGGCATTTGGACATTGTAGATTGAAGCGTATTAGGATTTGGATTGAATGGGTAAAGATATACCCCAAGTTTTAACATACTCCAACATTTCTAGGAGATGCTTCTGAATACCTTGTTCTCTAAGACAAAACTTTTGAGTGTGTTTCTAAAGATATGACAAAGCCTGGACAATAAAGGGTTACAGAATGTATAATCCTAGGAATTTTAGAACTAGAAGGAATTGTAAATATCATGTGATTGACTTTAGATTGTAATCTACCATTACTATTAAAAAATCAAAACATGAGAAATGATATAGGCTTGCTAACATTGAATTTTGCCAAGTAGAGATATTGTTAAAGAAAAATATTACCATTTCTATTATCACTATATCAGAAAATAATGACCTTCTTGTCCAATACCAATAAGTCCATAGATTCATAATTTTAAAAAATTTAGCTTAATGAAAAACTTGATACATTGTCTTTATCTCATTTTTGCTCAAGAATGAGATAAATATTTTGCCTAGGACTGGAAAATACTTTGTCACTGACTGGTAGCTGTCTATGAACTACCATTTGGGAACAAGTGATTTAGTCCAACTACATTCATTTCACAGTTGAATAAAGTGAGGCCCAGAGAGGGAAAATAATTTGTTTAGGGACCCACAATTGGTTAGTGTCAGAGAGAGGCTAGAATATAGATCCTATGAGTTTGGTCAATGATTCTCTGCAGTCCTGACATAGAACATGGAGTGAGGAATATTTTTTTCTGTATGAGACTCCATATAGTATGACAATGTTTTTTTTTAAAGGGCTGCACTCGCAGCATGTGGAGGTTCTCAGGCTAGGGGTCGAATAGGAGCTACAGCTGCCAACCTCCACCACAGCCACAGCAATGCCAGATCTGAGCCATGTCTGCAACCTACACCACAGCTCCCATCAATGCTGGATCCTTAACCCACTGAACAAGGCCAGGGATCAAATCTGCAACCTCACGGTTCCTAGCTGGATTTGTTTCCGCTGCACCACTATAAGAACTCCATGACAAAATTTTTTTTGAAAAAAAAACATGATATTTTTTTCTTTTAGTAGATGCTACTGCAAACTCTACCTTAATAAATTTGTCTGGAGCAATTTACATAAGTTTAGGGTTGTACCTGTCTATATAGTGAGATGAACATGATTTGAGATACACAGCTGGTTGCATGGATTTAATTTATTCTTCCGTTATCCAGTTGACTTTACAAGAGTAAGCAGAGGGAGAAGCTAAATACAAGGGATGATTTCTTAAGTCAAAAGGTTGTGAAAATTGTTTAAATTTTATTAGTGTCTAAATAAGAAACCTTGCCAGGTGCTTTAGCAAAATTTTTTAAAATCTATAACTGTTGGCAAGGCTACCTCTTCACATTTCTTTAAATATTTGTGTTGCTTTAGAGTCAGTCAGTGAATCTAACTGCTCTTGGAACCTCAAATACACACATTTACGTTGCATAACAAGTGATCATTTATGGGATACCTTTATCTTGAAAAATCATGAAGAGGGAGAATTAAAGGCGCACATTCCCTCACTTTATTATCATTATGTACACCACAAACCTACAGATCACTGGGGTCTCAGCTATCCAAATTTTTCAAACCTAAGACTAGATTATGTGGCCAACCATGTACATCTAGATATAGATTAGAAAGTGATGGGGCTCAGAGAGAAGAGATGGATTCCAGGAGGCATTCCTTTTCAGAGTACTCAGTTGCTTATATAATAGTATGTGAAGGATTCCAGAAAGTGTTCTGAGTTCTCAAATAATGGCAATCCTGTCCTCTAGTGGCTCATTCCTTTGGGATTAAAAAAAGTAATTTTTTCCTATCAATGGATAGCTCTCCCAGAAGGGAGGGGAAATACACGGTATTAGCTTTTAGCACTTTAGTCTGGAATATTTTTTTTCATAGCCTTTCCAAGGAAGAGAGCCAAAGAAAGTAAGTCACCAAAGTAAAGAGAAAAGGGAGGGAGGCCCAAGAAGGCTGTCTGAAAAGGGGAAATGTGTAGGATGCTATAATAGCTCTCCTCATCAGCATAGGGATAGAAGGAAGAAATTGGGAGCCTGGCCAGGGATTATGAGGGTAGAGGAGAATGTTTTTAAAAAGACAGGTGCAAAGGCTATAAGGGGACCATCCATCTTAACCAAATGGTTTCCATTGTATCAACACACTGTTTGGAAGTTTCTTGCATTCACTCCTATTTACAAGAAGGGTGAGGAATAGGACTTAACAAGAAGGACCAAATGGCTTGAACCATAGGAAGGGTTGTTACGTGCTTCTGAAATGAGAGTGAAGGCAGCTGGTGTGGGGAGTAATGTTAATAATGATAGCAATAGAAATCTGTCAAAGAAGTAGTCAACCATGGGCCAGTGGTTGAATAATGCCTGGTGCTTTATAGTTTGTGAAATCCTTTTATACCTTAGAGTTTATGATATATTATCTCACTTAATTATTACTTCATGTGATAGCCAAGGTAGGCATTATTATTCTTATATTACAGATGAGAGAGCATAGGTTAATTAACTTCAAATGACTTGACTAACGTCCAAAAACAAACTGGGTCTAGAATACAGATATTCTAAATCCAAGCCTAGTGTTTTTTTTTAATAAACATTGCTGATATTTCATTTTCTGAAACCTCTTAATACTCTTTACAATTCAAGGATTCATTTATTCACTAAACATTTGACAGCCTACTCTGCATAAAATTCTGTGCGTAGAATCCACCCTCACAAAGAGCTTATAGAAATACTCTCTGAAAAAAAAAAGAGTAGTAAGTGCAAGAGAAAGAGCATAAGCTAGGTGACTTAGGAGTTCAGAGAAGTGGAAATGTATAGAATCATAGTGTCTTTACAACATGGAGGCATTATTCAGGCCATCTTCCCTAACAACAACTGATTCCAAATATAATTTTTCCTTTAATATCCATGACAGTGAGTGTCCGGTTTCTGCTTAAATTTTTTTCAGTAATGGGGGTTTGCGCTTTCTGCCTCATAAGGCAGTCTGTGGCATTGTTAAACTGCCTCAACTATAATAACATTATTATTTCTAGAACTGCTCTCCTATAATATTCAGTTGGCTGTTTTGATTTATTTCCTCAAGAACAGGGTTTCTCAGCCATTATGTAGGGTTGATATGGTGGATTGTGTGTATACTAGTCTAATCGGTGGGACTTTGTCAAATTACATCGCCCCTCACTGCTCTATCCCTCTTGTTCCTTTACCCCTGCCCAGAGATGCTGCTAAATTCCCTGACCTCAGGTTTTCTGTTCTCAGTACAAATATCCCCAGGTCCTTCAGCTACCTATCATATATTGTACTCTTTATACCTCTAGTTTACCTATTTTGAACTTAATATAGTTTATAAATGTTTCTCTTAAAATGTTGAAAACTATACCACAGATGTGGTTGGACTGGAACAGAGTACTGTGGGACCATTGTGCTTAGTGAACTGGACAAAATACTTCTAGTATAGTTTTTAGATTGCACTCACATCTTTAGCCTTCACTTTTCACTGCTGGCTCGTATTGATCTTGAGGCCAACTAGAATCCCCAGAACCATTTCACACAAACTGCTGTCAAAACCAGTCTCATCTTATCCTGTACTTGTGAAATTGATATTTTGAACCTGAATGCTGGACTCAGTGTATATTTCAATTAAATTGAATCTTTTGGGTGTGGGCATTTTATTCTGGTATATTGAGATCATTGTGAATCCTGATTTGGTTATCCATCCTATTGACTATTCCTGCTGAGCTTTATGTAATGTTCACATTTTATAGGTTTGCCTTCTGTAGTCATTCAAGTTGGTATAAAGCTTTCTGTTTAAGAGGGTAGAGGGGATTGGAGAATGCTTCATGGAGGAGTAAGATTTTATGTTATGGCCCTGGTGGAGATTCCCTCACTGTCTAAGGATATGAA
Source organism: Sus scrofa (assembly GCF_054392235.1). Lineage (NCBI taxonomy): Eukaryota > Metazoa > Chordata > Mammalia > Artiodactyla > Suidae > Sus > Sus scrofa. The sequence continues at coordinate 92,044,219 of NC_139401.1, read as the reverse complement.
CTTCTCTTGATTGGGAGAAAATCTAATATTAGAGTTGTTTGTTCATTCATTCACTCATTCATTCATTTAATATTTACTTGGCTCCCATCATATCCTCAACACTGTTCAGTGTGCTGAGGATACAGTAGTGAACATGACACATGGTAACTGAACTTAGAAACTTACAGTTTGGTTGGAAAACTCTAAAATCTAGCTCATAATTACTACACTATATTTTCAGAGAAGATTAAACCTTTAAAGCACAAATTTACTCTTTTGGTAGCTTTCATATCTATAAATGTTCAAATACAGTTATATTCAATTTGATTCAACTCAACAAATATTTATTTATTAGGTAGTGTGCTAAGTAATAAGATATAATGGTAGAAAAGAAACACATTTTCTCTGCTTTATTAAGCTTACTTTTTAATACAGATGATTAGAAAAACAAATAGGCAATTATAATACACTGTGATGTGGTCTGTTCTCTGACAGGAATACTGTATGGTGTTCTGATCACATATAGCAGGATCAACTAACCCAGATTTGTATAGAGGGGGCGGTCAAGGAAAGCTTTTTGACAAAATAACACTTTCAGATAGTATCAGAAATATGAATGAGTAAAACAAGAGAAGCAAAAGAATAAACTAGGTAGAAAGAATAGCTCTGCCAAAGGCTTGGAAGAAGGCAGGAGTACAGGACATGGGGACAACTGGAAGATGTTCTTCAGGCTAGAGCAGAGAGTGAGGGGCTGGGGATTGCCTGGTACATCAGTTTGGTCTTCCTACTGAGTCTGAGGTACTAACTTACCATTTGACGCACCCTCTTTATTTCTAGGGAACTGCTATAGAAGACAGATTGCTACTTACAGACTGTGCTACAGCTTTGGGGGGGGGGCATCAACACAACTTCTGTTTTCCTAAAAGTGTATTGTCTATAGTTGCAACTGTAATAAAATCAGGGAAATCCTTCACATTTCCAAGCAGTTTATATCTTTATACTTTTCTTCGAATATTTCCTTTAACACATGGGATTTATTTTCCTTTTTAGGGAACCTGCAGCATATGGAATTTCCTGAGCTAGAGGTTGAATCAGAGCTGCAGCTGCCGGTCTGCAACACAGCCACAGCAACTTGGGATCTGAGCTGCGTCTGTGACCTATACCACTGCTCATGGCAATGTCATATCCTTAACCACTGAGCAAGGCCAGGGATCAAACCCATGTCCTCATGCATACTAGCTGGGTTCATTACCACTGAGCCACATTGGGAACTCCCCACCTGGGATATTTTTTAAACATAGTTTTATAGATTGGCCATTTGACTCAATCTGGTTAAGCTGCTTGACCCTGGAGATGAAGCTCATTCTTTATAAGCACTGCTTCTGCTTACTTTGTTGAAATAAAAACTTTGCAATTGCGTTATGGCAAAAATAAGCCTATTGAAATTAAAAATAAATGATAGGTGTGACTGTGCAGTACATACACACACTAAATATTTCAGTGTAGGGATTAGGAACTCAGGTTTTTATACAGTAAGTGGTAAGTTAACCTAACAATATGATTCTTTGCAAAATGTTTGAAAGGGAACAGATCTTTCTTTTGAAGAGGTACTGTGAAAGGAGACTTTAAAAGTCTGAAATGTGACTCAGTGAAGGGGTTCTCAGGGAGCATGGCTAAGGAAAGGAGTTTTCCTGAAATTTGGCTAGAAGCCTAAGTTGGCTAAATTGAAGGGCCGATTAGGTGAATTTGTGAGAATAATCTTATGTTCAGTTAAAAAATTAGATACTCTTGTTTTTCTGAGGTTCTTTCCTCCAGACATGGCACTTTTGAAGGTCTTTGTGACTCTGAGGCCATATTATAGTTGGTAAATCTTGTATCTGGAACATAGCTTATGGTGTGCTAAGTAGTAGATGCCACAGTTTGTTTGTGCTAAAATGCTAAGTCAGGCATTTGTCCAAGTGGAAGAGAGAGAATTCCTTTACTTTATACATGGAAGTGTTAAATCATGTACTGACAATGATAGTGAAGTTCTATTGAGTGCTTAGTATATGCCAGGCACCATGCCAGATACTTTACATGCATGATCTCAATTTAATCTATTCTATAGTCCTATCAGTATTTATCATAGCATTATTACCCTTATTTTACAGGTGAGAAAACAAGGATGTAGAGATAAGTATATTATTCAAGATCTCACAACTTGTAAGTTGTCAAGTTGGGAGTGTTTCTAAGTCTTTTCAATGCTAAAACTCATGTTGGTAACAATTATGTTGTTCTTCCATCACTAAATCTGAGAGAGAGGTGATCTTGAGATGGTGTAGAACATTCTCTTAGTCAATAGGTCAACTGTCTTGTTGAAAGTCATAAATCCCTTTCTCTGCTTCTCACATAGCTGAGAGACAGTACTTCACATTCATGAGCTTTGAACTCAAATAGACCTGGTCATGTGAGCATGGGTAAGTGATTTAACCTCCCTTACTGCAGCTGCCAAATCTGTAATATAAAGATCCTGATGTCTACTTTGCAATGTTGTTGTAAGGATTAAATGCAACAAGATAAGCAAAATGTCTAACACGGAGTCTGGTGCATCACAGGTCCGTCCCCAATAATGGCGACTGTTTCCGTAATTAGAAGTGGTCCAATTAGATTATTGAGTTGTCAGATGTTCTGGTGATGGGCACTTTACATCTTTATCCAGAGCCAAGGGGATGAAAAGAGCAACTGCGGGTAGCTCTTTAAGCAAATCTCGCTCAATGTGTGGCTTCTAATCTCTTCTATCTATAACTGCTACATCCAATAGATTAACCTTAATGTAGGTAACAGAAATTGATATTCCTAAGTTGTGGTATTAGCCTAAACTCAATTAAGGCACCACATTTCATTAATACACTCCTCTACCCATTTGTGATTGCACACCACTCTGACTAGATGCCAGTTTCCATCACTTTGTTTCAAAGCAACATATTCCCCACATGGAAAGCAAACTGCAGTGCAGAGGGAGACATGATGCGAAGTTACTTGTAGGTTCAGAAAAAAAACTGTATCCTTAATTTATATCCCATTCACAATACACAACCATTTGTTCAGCAAAAAACCCTGCTACATTTACACTGTAAATTATTTGCTGGAAATTTGAACTTGAGAAAGAAGCTGAGTTCAATTGCTTTGAATTCAATAGTAGCAAACCCACTTATTTTCACTCTTTTGTCTGGGAAAGCAAATCCTTTAGTACAGTGCATTTCCCATACAGTCAGTGTTTGTTGGTTATTTATGTTTCGACGTTGGATTTTCATCACTCTGCTTTTCAACAGAAGCAATTTTAAAGCCACAATCATGAAAATAATGAACACAGATATGTGGTTCAACATGTCTGCATTATGACTCTTTGGCCCATTCAAATAAAGCTCCAGGGTTAATTTCTTTACACGCAATTTGTGTTTTCCCTCTTTGGTCCTACATATGCTAAGAATCAGTATTGTTACACAGTCTTGCCTTCTGTGTCCTCTGAGGTTTGAATACGATGAATAAAACAAAAGAGTGAGAAAAAAAGCCAAGAGTAAAGGTCCTAGGAAAAAGAATCTCAAGGTGATTCACATAGATGAGCTCTAAAAGAAGAAACTGGCTTCCACCTGCACAAACACTGACAATTGTTTGGAAAATGTCACAAGGTTGAAGGTATTTAGAAAGAATGATGATGGAAGGTTCATTTCTATCAGGCAACAAAAGGGCTTGAAAGATTCTGAAATTATCCTCACCCATTGACTTTAGTCCCAAAGAAAAGGACATGTCCCATTTCTCTGTGGAGATTTTATGCCAGGAAGCATACAACCTATCAACAAACAGATAATAGTTATGAGATTTCAAGGGGGTAATATATTTGAGTACCTAGCAGAGTGCTTGGCCAAGTACATGCTCAATAAAGGTTAAGAATCCAATTAATGAGGATTTTGTGTGGGCACAGAATTATGCTAAAGGGTTATCAAGAGGCTTAGGGTGTCATCTTAGTCCTCAGAACTTATAAACTGAGCAAAACAGGACCCACAAATGAAGAGAGAAGCAGCACTGTGAGGTAAGTGTCAAATAATGGATGCAAACTGGAAGTAATTTAGCATTTGCTGAGTATCTATTACATGCCATTGAATCCTCACAACAATCTTAAGAGGTTGGCATTAAGATTTTTTTTCCATTTTACAGATGGGTTAGCTGAAGTTTAGAGCAGTAGAGTGATTTTTGTCTTGGTCACAGGGGTAGTAAGTGACATGTCTGAGATTTTGATCCCTGCTCCAAATTCTATAGATTTTTTTCAACTTATGATGGGGTTATGTCCTGATAAACTTACCATAAGTTGAAAATATTATAAATCAAAATGCATTTAATACACCTGACCTAATGAACATGATAGCTTAGTTTAGCCTACCTTAAATGTGCTCAGAGGACTCACATTAGCGTACATTTGGACAAAATCATGAAACACAAGACCTATTTTTATAATAAAGTGTTGAATTTAAGTAATTTATTGAATATTGTGCTGAAAATGAAAAACAGAATGGTTGTAACTGTATTCATTGTTTAGCCTCCTGATCACATAACTGAGTGGGAGCTGCTGCTCACTGCCACTGTCCAGCATCATAAGAGATGATTGAACAACATGTTGCTAGCCCCATAGAAAGATCAAAATTCGAAATTCAAAGTACAGTTTCTACTGAATGCATATCTAGCTTTCATGCTGTTGCAGAGTCAAAAAACTGTAAGTTGAACCACCTTAAGTTAGGGACCATTTGTGTTCTTTCTCTAGTACGTACCTTGCTCTTTCCTGTGGATGGACAGAGAGAAGCTCCTGTATCAAAAGTAAATGAATTAATGTTTCTGATACAGTTAAAAATGAGTTTGACACATTTTAAGTCAAATATAGGAGATGTTTTTAATTATCTTTATTATTTAATCCTTATAAATCTCTATAAAGTAGGGATGTGGTGATATTCACTTTATAGATGAGGAAACTTAGCCTAGAGAGATGAAATGATTTTTTCAGTTACCTTGGTAGTTTCTTCTGGAGCTGGCATTCATATCCATGCTTGTCTACTCCAAAACTTTGCTTCATTTTTTTTTTCTCTCTGTACCACAATACTTCCCTAAGTGCCATAGTTACTCAAGAGAGAGGGGAGTGTATGTGACCTGAAGGCTTCATTGAGGATGTGGAACTCGAGATTAGGAGAGGATAATGAGAAAGAGAATCTGTGTAGGAAGCATGAATAAAGAGGGGAAGATGGGGAGGGGGAGGAATTAGGAGGATGGGAATAACATATATACACTGCTGTATAAATATATGATTAAGAAGGCACAGGGAAATCTACTCAATAGTTTGTAATAACCTATATGGGAAAAAGGATGTGTGTGTGTGTACACATATGACTGATTCACTTTGCTGTGTACCTGAAACTAATACAACATTGTAAGTCAACTATATTTCAATAAAATTAAAAAAGAAGAAAGGATACTGTGTATTGAGGGAAGGAGGAGGGAGGACCAAACATTTCTCTTTCCAGAAGACTCTTAAAAGCATGAGAAAATCTAGTCCTGCCATCAGTGACATAAAAGCAGATGCAGGCCTGCTCAAAGGAAACTATCCTCTAGCCAAGTCACAAGGAAGGCCCTGAGGGCAAGAGGCAACCCTCACCTTCCCAAGAGGAATCAACCTGAGAGCTGTAAATGAATCAAACTAATCGCCTAGAAGGGTGTGCCTGGAATCCTAAACTTGAGCTTACAGCAGGCTTTTCTGCCTCATGGTGGTTCCTCTGGTCACTACCCCTGTGGACAATCAATCCTAGGGCAGAGGAATTTCCCAAGAAGAGAAACTAGTCCTGGAAACACCAAATTAGGGAGAAAAGAATCCAATTGCTTAACTAAAAATTTATAAAAATATGTACAATTATAAGCACATTACATTATGAGGCACAGACCCCCAGTGGAGAATGATTGAACTGTTGCTTGCTTCCTGTTCTGCATAGCTGAATCTCCTATGGGCTGTTGCTTTAGCAGTCTGGCTATCTCTGCTGCTACTGTGCTTCCTCATTTTCCTCCATTCCAGAGTCTCGAGTGGTGTGACTTGGGAAGCCTTCCATGTCTTTTGTAAAGCCTGCCAGTTTGCCTATGTAGCTGGTAAGAGCTGGTGATTTACGTCTGGGAGTCTGTTTAACTGGGGTTTCTGCCTGCCTGAAGCTTCCAGTGGTAATAGCCCTCCTAATTAACTCTGCTATTCTTTATCCCTCGCCCTCTGCGCTTCCTTTGAAACTCTCCCAACTTTGGATGACTCAGAGTTTTAGAGAAGCATTTGCCTGTGTAGGAATTTCACTTAGGCTCCATCCAGTTCTTCAAGTGTCACATCAGCACCTGCACCTGCATGTGCTTTGTATTGAACCCCAGTGTTCCAGGAGAGAATTGTCCCCATGTATCATAATTACACAGACTTGAGCTAAATGACTCTGTGGCAAACTACTAGGGAAATTCATTGGCTCAGGAGCTTATAAATGGACTTAATTTACCCTGCCTAAAGAAAGTATACCTCTGCCCGCTGACTCTTAAATGGATGGTGTACAATGGATTCTGAATGAAAAATTCCCCAAGAGTAAAATAGGGAATTCTGAGATAACTTTGTAAACAAAGTGCCTCCCTGTGCCTCTGAGATGCAGTTAGGAGCTGGCTTGACATAGATTTAGAGAGAAAAATTGTGCCATATCATTCCTAGGCATGATTTCCTGACTATGGGGGTTCTTATCATTTACATATGGGAGTAGGTGATGCTCTAACTTCAGAATGCTCTAGGCTGACATGGCAGAAAGCAAGTGAATTTTCATGTAAGCCATTCCAGGATGCTTTCCCATGATTCTTGGTTAGTGAATGGATGAAATGAAATAATTCTATTGTAATGAAATAATCAAGGGAAGCCTGGAGGTCATGTTGTCTTATTTGGATCTTGGTAACATGAGTAAGTGAAGCAAAATAGATAAAACCAATAAAGCTCTGATTCATTAAAGCTGAGTACCTGTGCCATGCTTATATTTTAACCTGAGTCTGGTTACTCCCACTAGGTTTTTGAGCACAAACTAAGAAATGTAAGGCCCTTTTCAATGTTTTGTCCTCCTTACTTTAACACCTTTAATCTGTTGTTCTAAATCATTCATATGCATGCTAAAGCTCATGGAAGATTCAGATACTCTGGTAAAGTCGCTTCTCTTCTCCTGATCTCTATATACTACTCAGTAAAATACCAGTGATACTCACTGATATTACTATGCTATACTCTGAAAGACAAAGAAACCTTGGTTCTTGCCCAAGTATGATGAGCGAAACAGACAAAAGCTATTTCTGGGGACAGAGGGTGACTATAACAGGGTGAAGGGCTAAATAAGAGAGGAAAAAGTTCAGTGGAATTGTATACTAGGGACATTTGGAAGGATTATTAGGTACCTATGGGGGTATCTAACTTAGTTTGGAGACTGATTTTTCAGAACTCCAAGAACATTTGTTTGATTTTTAAAAATCTGGTTATGGTCAGTGGCAAAAATGTAGAAATAGAAAAAGTAGGTGATTGGATTGATTAAAGGCTAAAGATTCACAAGAAAAATTTAGTAGAATTGCCTAAGGAGGAAATGGATTTAAAGGTATTGGCAAAAACTGTTTAAACATTGAATCACAAACTTGAGGCCGGTGGTATTGTGAAGAAATTGAAACCAGAAATGGACTAATAGGCTGATGAAAATGAAAGTCACATAAGACTGGGGAACTCAGTGAAAATGAAGAACAGGAGAAGTGGGAGTGATGGAGTAAGTATAACAAATAAGAGGTAGAACTCAAAAGAAAGAGCTATTGCATTTAAGTGTTCTGAAATGGAGCAATTCTGGAAGGAGATGAGGTTCACCATGTGCCCCTGAGAGTAGGTTTTGGAAATGAAATGCAGGAGAGAGTCGTTATAATAAGAGAAGTCAAAGAACTGTGGGCAGCAATGTTGGGCTTGAAACATGATTAGGACACACAGGTTAGTGGCTGGAGTTGAGGCAGAGAGACCCACTGAGAGTGTGGTGCCAAAGACCATGGAGAATGTGAGACGTGTAGGGGCCAAGAGAAGACAGTCATGAGGAAAGAGAGAAAAGCATATATCCTGATCCCTGTGACAGGAGGATCTTGTGTGAGAAAGTGGAAGGTAGCACTGTGAGGTTAGGGTAATTAATTGTTAAAGTATTTTAGCCACTCTAATTCCCAGAACAGAACCTTCTAAATTAAGCAAGGGAGAGACAGGGAAATGATTTGGCGGTTTGTGAGAGGCTCCTTGGAAAAGCACTAGGTTCAATGTTCACACTGTAAGCCAACGCAATCATTATCCTTGTAACAATTGATGTAGAATTTAAGAGTAGAGTGATTTGAAGTGGTTCCTCACGCTGGTCCTGTGGGATAAGGGAGTTCAATAATTCCATTTGCAAAGGAGGGAGTAGACAAGAGTTCTGTGGTCAGATTTAAAGCAAAGTTATTGATTGAACTCCCTTTAATTGGCTATCACTTTCTAATTGGCTGATGATGTACAGGCTCCTTGAAACTCCCAAGAGAATTTCCAGGAATCCAGGCCACACACTAGTGATAAATGATAACTCAAATAACCTTGTTTCTTCACTAAGGAACAGCCACTGGTCAAACTCTATAGGACTGTTACCTGGGCCTTTGCCCATTACTTCCAGTTAAGCACTTTGAGATGTTTGCACCAATAGTGATTTTGATCATTAGTACACAATTGACTCACTATTTGTATTTATTTTTTACTTATTTATAGTCAAGGATTCTGTAAATTTAGATGCTTGGATGATAAGTATTTATATTCAGTATACATAAAATAGTTATCCCTCCTGTATCTGTTTATTTATTTCCTTCAATCTCGTATCTATTTCTTGTTTTGTTGAATTTATCAACATCACCTTATGCTGTCAAGGAAAATTTTCCATTTCCAGAGTTCACTATGGATTTGGGCACTGGAAAGATCAAACTATTTTGTAGAAGTTGTGTCCTGGACAGTTAACAAGGCTGTATAGCTTTGATACTGAGATGTGTATCAGAATACATAGATATGGACTGTCTACTCTAGATGTTTCTCTGTAGCCAGTTATATCTAAAAGTTTTTTTCTACTCTAAGATGGGTCATTGTTTTTGTCTGTTTCTCTGAATTCCTTTCTTTCTCTTTTTTCCCTTGTCTTTCTTCTGTTATCTTTTAGCTCAATCTAAAATATAAAATCATCTCACTTGCAGGCAAAAGTCTCTGGTTCAGTGGATATGTTTTTCTAAAAAGACTTTTAGCTTGCTCTGAGGTAGGGGATTTTGCTTTCTGTACAGATCAGCCATAGAGCAAGGGCTGTCTTGTGGTGGTGATTTTTATGGTGCATGACTGAATGAGAACATGGCTGATCCTCACTGTAGTGTTTTCTATTGGTATAAATTGCTAGAATTCAGGCTTTGCCTGCACTCAGGCACTATGTAGTTCTATTTGGCAGTTGCATCTGAAGCCTTTAGACTTTTGGAGAGCTTTGCAGTTGAAGAGAGCCAACTAATTCCTTCGAATCAGCTCTTAATTGGTTTCTCTTGCCACTTTTTCCTAATCAATGCCCTGGGTGTTTGTGTTACTTCTCCTGATTTGGTTCTCTATCTTTTTCTCTAGTAAGCATCAGAACTCCCTCAGGTGCCCTCCGAAGGTTTTACTCCCTAGCTTCCTCAGTATATTCTCAGATGAGATTATGACAGGTGCCCACAGGAGTCCTCACTCAGATCAGGGAGGAGACGAGGTGCCTCTTCACACCTGTCTGCAGTTTCACACTTGCACATGGATGTTTCCTTGAACACCCTCACCCCATCTGTTCTTTCATCGGCCTCATAAAACTAGATATCATTATTAATAGCATGTTTTCCCTAAATTTTCTTTATTGCAAAGTTACTTGCAAGTTGCCTTTTCCTTCTCAGGTAGGTTGAACCAGCATGAGAGAAAATCATTCACATATTTGTACCTCTGAAATTCAATCCCAGGTATGCATTCAGGTACAATAATACACTTCCCATTATACTGGCTTCCCAAGAAGGTGATAAACATGCCAGGTGGAGAACAGCACTGAAAGATCTTAGGCTGTTTACACTGAGTTGTCTGCTGCATTACCTTGGTGCATATTTGATAAGCCAGAGCCCTTGTTACAAAGTTCCCTTCAGGGAGGGAAGAATCATTATGAAATGTTTAAGTGTAGGGGGAGTTTCAGGGGCTGATGGGCTGATTCCAAGTGTTTGCTTCTTTTATTCAGTCCTGCTGTGATTGAGAGGCTTAGTGTGTTTAGATTTGGAGTGGTAGCTTGGACCCTTTACCAGCATCAAAACAAATGCAAGCAGTATTAAGTACTGTATGCTGAATCTGGCCATTAAACACCAGTTTGAATCAGCCTTTACTTCTAGGTAAAGTATCAATAATATTGCTTTCTGTGCCTTTTGAGCCTGCAGAGAGAGCCACTGACTGTTTTGTTTTTTCAATCTTTATTCTGTTCTAAGCTCTGTACCCATATCCACAAATATTCCATTTTATCAGATATTCTGGAAGTTTAACTTTTTTTCTGTAACACCTTAAAACATTCTTCTTAATTTATTCTTCTTGATTTAAAAAAATATAAAATACTTTAAATATGATCACTGTAAAAATAATTACTTTGATAAATTGATGTTCTACTGCTGAACAATACATTGCTAGATTTGTATTTTGGGCAACTATATTACAAGCTATAAAACTGAATATATTCTTTTTTATCTCCACATATTCTCATTCTTGATTCTTTTTCTCCCTTTGCACTGTTTCTTTCCCATTTCCCCATTCCCACTCTCCCTTTCTTATTATAGTCTTCGACTGGCTCTTTTCCATACTTTTCCTGGTTCTCTTTGTTGCAAAAAGGTTAAACTTACTTTACTAGGTTCTGAGTCAGCAAAGTTGTAAAGCAAAAGATAAAGCATCTTTTTAACCTGCATTCTCCTGCCTAGCATCCCTCTATCTAGAGGTCTTTAAAACTCTCTCTGAATGCCTATTGTTTACATTGGTAGTTTCCTTGGAGTCCTCATATCTTGACACCTTCTCCCTGATGGGATCTTGATTGTACCATTGCAATCTCCTCAGAGCCCTTATGTTTCCTCTCTGCATTTCTTTCTTTTTTTTTCCCTGCAGTTTAACAGAAGACCTGAATAAGATATCAAACATGAGAACTCAGAAATATGTTATGCTCTCTTCATATTTTCAATATTTTCCCTTGAAAATCTAGATTTTTTTCAACTAAACACAAGGCCAGATTTAGAATGACGTCAGCCTTAAGGGAATCATCAGGCTTTAATAGGAAGCACTGATAAATTTCCTACATTTGATAAGATTAGCTTTGATATGTTTGTGTATCCAAAGGTGAAGGTGCGCTGAAGAGAGGTTGTCGTCTGCTTTTAACATTAAAAATAAAGAGCTGAAAATAAAATCCTCAGTTCTAACTTAAACTAGTCCAGTGATTTTTAAACCTATTTTGACTTCTGATGGGCTGTATTTTTGAGTATGTCTGGCTTGACAATAAAGAATAAGATTTCTGGAGTTCCCATCGTGGCGCAGTGGTTAACAAATCCGACTAGGGACCATGAGGTTGCGGGTTCGATCCCTGCCCTTGCTCAGTGGGTTAATGATCCGGCGTTGCTGTGAGCTGTGGTGTAGGTTGAAGACGTGGCTCGGATCCCGCGTTGCTGTGGCTCTGGCTCTGGCGTAGGCCAGTGGCTACAGCTCTGATTGGATCCCTAGCCTGGGAACCTCCATATGCCGCAGGAGCAGCCCAAGAAATGGCAAAAAAGACCAAAAAAAAAAAAAAGTGTAAGATTTCTCATAATGAGATAGAAGATCTTGAGGGATGAGTGTGGGTTGTGGAGTCACCATAGGTCTAAGGTCAAATCCCAACTCTGGAACTTTCTATTTATGTGATCTTGTGCAAGCAGGTTAACTGTCTTCTCTTAATCACAGTTTCCATCTCTGTAAAATGGGAATTAATTATATACTTCATCTAATAGGCTTGAGAATTGTATGGGTGAAAACACGTAGGTGGATATGTGATACATGTTAGATTTCATGTTTATGTAATTTTATGGATTCCTCACGAAGGTAACAGGGAATTATAATGTGATTAAAATGTTATGAAGTTTGTAATTGAAGTGACAATTCAGATTTCAGTAGGGCATCTTTCTTGCGAACATGTTAATAAAATTCTCAGAAGATGGGTGGCTGGTTGCCTATGTAACAGATTTTTCTCCAGCTGAAGCATCTTCTATTGTGATCTTGGCCTTGTTAACTCAGTGTGCTTTCCAGATGTGAATTCCAGCCCTCAGTATCTCTTAGATTGTGTAAACTTTCTATGGGTGAGAAGGGCCTTCTCTTCTACCCCCACCTTCATTGTATGTGTGTGGAACAGGCAACATTGACAATTATTTCTGGATGGTCTTTAGCATGGTCTTTTGTGGGATTGTTTTAGGGGTTTAAAGAACTTAACAATGTCCAACACTGTTTCTGATTTTATAGTCCAGTCAACATTTTCTCATTATGATACATTTTCTAATATATTTAATGAGGAAATGGATCAAATTTAGATCAGAATAACCATCACTGTGGAAACCGTAGTGTATCAAGAAGCACATAACATAATGGTCTTGATTGGTTTTCTGCTTGGAGATTATCAAAGTACCAAAGCTCTAGGTAGCTGTTACATAATGGCTTATACTCTTCATGTTCAATGCCACAGCACTTTTATCTTACATGTGTCTGTGTTGGGAGGAGCACTTTCTTGTCTTGGCGATGTTTGTCTATGAAACTTTAGATTTGTTGGTTCTAACAAAGCATGTGAGTGGACAACTGAGAAGGGATTCCTTTGTTAGAATTCCAGATGACTCTTGTTTATTTCAGCTAAAAATAGCACCTAGATATCCTTGATTCTATTTTGAGAGGCTTGTATCTATCTCCTTTCCCTTTCTCTCTCTCCTTGTACCACAGCTCTTCTCAAATTTTAATACATATAGATTTGAAGTGGAGCCTAAGATTCCGAATTTCTTTTTTTTTTTTTTGTCTTTTGTCTTTTTGTTGTTGTTGTTGTTGTTGTTGCCATTTCTTGGGCCGCTCCCGCGGCATATGGAGATTCCCAGGCTAGGGGTTGAATCGGAGCTGTAGCCACCGGCCTACGCCAGAGCCACAGCAACGCGGGATCCGAGCCGCGTCTGCAACCTACACCACAGCTCACGGCAACGCCGGATCGTTAACCCACTGAGCAAGGGCAGGGATCGAACCCGCAACCTCATGGTTCCTAGTCGGATTCGTTAACCACTGCGCCACGACGGGAACTCCGTGATTCTGAATTTCTAATAAGAACCCAGGGTATTTTGATGTTGCTGTTCAATGGGCCACACTTTGGTTAGTAAGTAAGAGTGTAACAGATGATGGTGGTACCTCACCCATGTTTCTTGACACTCATTTTTACACACTGGAGGTTGACCACTGCTAACACTTTCGACTCTCTGCTAGAGGGTTGCTTTTTTTTTTTGGCTATGTGAAAACTTGTTCTATATGCAGCGCAAGCCTGAAGTGCCAGGGAATTAATGGCCTTAGGAGCAGTTCTTAACCAATGTCTGATAAGATTTTTTTTTTTCTTTTTAGGGCCGCACACGTGGCATATGGAGGTTCCCAGGCTAGGGGTCTGATCGGAGCTACAGTTGCTGGCCTGTGCCAGAACCACAGCAACACCAGATCCGAGCCGCCTCTGTGACCTACACCACAGCTCACGGCAACGCTGGAGCCTTAACCCACTGAGTGAGGCCAGGGATCGAACCCACAACCTCATGGTTCCTATTCGGATTCGTTTTTGCTGCGCCACGACGGGAACTCCTGTCTGATAAGAATTTAATGGCTAAATATTCCAGATTCCTTGTCTTTCATTAGGGAAAATTTTTCTCCAGATTTCCACACCCAGACTGAATAAGTTTCTCAATCCTTTATTGGCTTCTTTTCCTTCCTTGCCTCACTCCATTTTTCTATGAGTGTTTCCTGGAATCAGCTCCTAAAAACCTTATTGCACTTGAGTTTTAGTTCAGGATCTGCTTCTGGGGAATCTTGAACCAGTAAGTTTTCTAAATACACATTTTTAATTTGTTTACCCTGGTTATGTTACATGTGAGATATATCCTTTAAACATTATTCTGTTTGGATTAAGTCAAATTATGTTAACTGATGGTTCACAGGCTTGACCTTCAAATATCTGGTGATAAGACTCCATATTAAGCAACATAAGGAATGCCTGAATTGGAGTTCACTAGTCCTAGCTATTCTATAGAAACATGCTAATACTAGCTTTTAGTACTTGATACAACCCCAGTCAGCTTCATGACATTAGTTCAGGGAGAATTGTCTGGAAAAATATATAAATGCAAGGGAATGATCAATTTTATGTAGCCAAACTCAACATGTTTCATGTCAACAAGGATATTCATGAATTGAGTACATTATATATATTGAAAAAATAAAATTCGAAATGAATCTTTAAGGGTAACTCCTGGCCATCTGGACTGTCACTCGCAAAAGTGACTTTTGTACTAAAAATCCCATTTTAGTCCCAATTTAGTATTTAATTGTCGCTAAAGTCACTAACAGTGTAGCTGCATAGCATCTTCCCAGAACAGCTTCTTTAGTCTAATGGTAGTTTGATAATTAAACATTAACCTTCTACAGAGATGATCTTCCACTTTGCCCATATTTGGAGCTCACTGATATTTTACACTGCAGTAGGATTTGGAGTAGTAGATTACCAAGCTTTGGATGCACAACCAGTATCCAAATTTGGCCAAGGGTTGCCTAGAGAAGTGCTCAACTTTCTGTTTTGGCCATCAATGCTAACATGCAGTGAAAGTGTGTAAATCCCTTAAAACATTACTTAATGGCAAAGCTGTAGCTTAAGTTGTAAAGAAAAACTTTTAGCTTTGTATAATACTTTCCTACTTTTAAAGTGTGTTCTATCACATTGTCTGATGTGAAATACCTTGATTTTCTAGATAGACAATTAAAAATTCATTGAATGTTGCTGTTAATGAGGGATATATGGGTAAATTGAAATAGTGCTGTTCTCTCCTACTACAGTAAGTTGAAGCCTCAGGATAGCAAGATTAATGAGGCATCAGGGAACAAAGTCAAGAGTCATGTTTAAAGTTTGGTTTGGGCTTCTCTCCCAGCTGTCATTTATCTAATTTTATGCAGACCAGTTTCACCAAACCCTAGTAACTTTAATGAGAGCATATCCTTAACCTCACCCCATCCTTTAGCTTTCAACCCCTGGGGTGACAACAAAATTTCTCTATAGGAAGAGCTAAGTGAAAACTATCTACTGGTTGTGGGTCTTAGAAACTTGTCTTAAAACTGCTTTTAGCAGTATAGTCTTTTTATTTAGGTCGTATGTTATGCCTCAGTTAAAAAAATTTCAAGTCTTCCAAAGACATTTCTGTTCAAATAATATGAGATTTTCTTCTAATTCTTTTCTAATTTTATTTGGAGAGCCTTGGGGAAGGGTTTCCCCAAGGCACCTCTTTGATGACATCATAAACAACCTCAAGCCTTAATTAGTTTGCCAGAAGCTGTTTTACATTATAGGTCCATGTGTGGATGGACAAAGCTGTTAATCCCTTGAGTTCTGTTTCCTGTAAAGCCTGCTGCTGCTCTTTATTGAATGATTGTGTAACATGCTACCAGGCATACATCCTTCCATTACCCTTTTTCATCAATTTTGGCTTTTTGGTTGAAAGGAGTAGCTTCTCAAAAGACCATTTAGATCCCCCCTGTTTCTTGTGTTCTTCAGTTGGCCTTCTGTTAAACTTTTATAAAAGCACACACATTTTTAGGCAGCCCATGATGGAGATCTTCTACATCTACGTGCAGTGCTTTCTTACATCACTAATTCCAGATTATTATGAATATTATGTGAACTGAAATGAGAAACATATCTTTCACAGATTCCTAGAACATGTTCAACAGGATCTGATTACACAAAAAGAGTTGCTGTGCAATTGGCTTGATTGCTAAGACAGATACTTATAAGTATTTGGAATATCAGTATAGAGGCAAATCAACCGATTCACCAGTATATTGCAAATGGTGCTCTCTCTATAACCAGTGATACTATTAATGGAAAGTTGTAGAATCTTTGGCTTTTTTATTTTCATAATATATGTAAATCCCAATGGACAGTTTATGTAAAAAATTATTATTTCAACTTGCTTTCAGTATCAAAAAACTATACAGGAATTTGATACACTGCTAGGAATTGATGCTGGGGATTTCCTCCACTTCCTTATAGAGGTGAAGGGACAAAGATTAAGGAAGTTTCTTAAGAAAACTGTATTAAAAGACTGACTCACTGAGCACACAGTTGGAGCTTAACAGCTCCTTGCTTAAGTGTCATAAATTCCTCTGCAGTTTAGAAATCCCTGTGAATAACCCTTTTCTCTTGTACCTGTCACTGAGAGATCCAGATCTGTTTCCAGACATATTCTGACAAGTATTTCTTTGTTTTAAATTACTTTTTAAACACCCATCACAATCAAATGAAAACAAATCTCCACAAAATCATCATCCACATGCAAATTAGGCATTACTTTGGCTATCTTTTTCAAATCACTTTGAAAAGGGGTAGGGGGGAGTGTTCACTGACAACCGCATTTCTTGGTTTCTCCCTGATCGTATGCTCTTTTCTGTACCCCGAGAGTCAGTGGAGGAGCATGCTTTTGCTTTTTCTTATGCCACAGTTCCCCTGGCCGTTCCCATTGGTCAGTGCAGCTTCTTCCAATAAGAAGCTATTGATTTGTTATGATATAATGGATAGAAACAACAAACTAGCTTGAGAGAAGGTTGCCATGTCAAGAATGAGGGAAAGCTGCATCTTCCTGGAATGATGGTAATAAACAATATGGTTCCTGTTTTTTGACAGAGTTCAGTGGAGATCAGAGCAGGGCTTGATCAGGGCAGTGACCCAGTGTGAGTGCCAGGAAATGTGCCCTAAATTGATAAATTACCACGGTTTTATATAACATCATGGATTTGTCAGAATTTGATCATTTACTATTCCAAGAATCAAACAATAAACAGTCCTTTTAAAAGCAAGGCTGTGCTTTGGCAATATAAACAGGTGCAACAAGGGCAAGATCTTTCAGCGGTTCCACTCCTTACAGAAGCCAAACAGATGCATTTCCTACCCAAGACTTCCTCTATTCCTTTGTGCTGTTGTGTCCAGATCTGAGACTGTTTAATAACATAAATTATTACACTCTAACATTTTTTTGTGGAATCTTGTCAGCAGTGCAATAAAGGCTCCTGTGCTGCAGAAGATGCTGCTAACAGCCAGAATGCTTTATTTCATGTTCAGCATCCCTTCAAAAGAAAGAAAATGTTAAAAATAAAGCTCAGCAATAGAAATGATTGGCAAAATGAGAAATATCTAGAAGAGAGGAGATGTAAACACTCTAGAGGGTTTCCATTTTGAAAAGAGAGGAGGGATTTGGGGGGAGACAGGAAGAAACATGATTAATGATAGGGGGATGGCAGAGAAGTACCGTTATTTATGCGTTCCTATGATGTGGGAATAAGAGAATGTTTTGTAAAATTAAACAGCAGCCATCCTGGAAAAAAAGCCCAAAGCTGATCCTTTGCCATGTGTCACATTAAATAAATGAGGGCATTTATGTTACCCAGCATGTCAACACTTTTTTTCCCTTTTGGTAGGTTTTCCTTAGGTAAATTAAATGCTATGAGAAGGTACAGTAGCAGGGATAAACTTACCAGGGCCATTAATCTTCATGCCTCAGGGTGGCCAATACATCCTTGAAGTGGTTAAACCAGTAAAATTCCCAAGTGGACTCAGCCCTTTCTAGGAACATTTCCTCTCCCTTAGGAACTTGGTAACAATAGGTCCCTGCTATATTTTCTTCATCTCATTATTCTCAACTTGGACTTACTATATTTGTTTGCTTATTTGTTTACTGTTCATTTTTACTAGGCTGAAAGTTCTATGAAGTTATGGATCACATCGCTGAGATTCACTGCTTATTTCCCAGCACATAGTAGGCCCTCAATAAATATTCACTGAAAGATTGAATAAATACTGAATGACCACTACACGTGATAGTGGTCATAAGACTGCCATTGCATTATATTGCAGAAAAACACAGATATGTTTCTTTATCACCTCTTAGGTACACCTGCTTAAACTATCCTGCAATCTTTTAGTAAGAGGCACAAAAAAGTACTTAACACCTGCATGAGTGTATCTTGGAATTAATAAAATATCAAGAGGGAGCTGTCATCACACCTCTTACAATCATATTTTCACCTGTCTTGTGTGTCGGTAGCTGGAGACTGGTAGGCAGTATTTACCAATGAGGAAAACTCATCAACACCAAATTTGCTTTGGACAATCTGTTTTGCACTTAAAAAAATATTTTAAAGAGAGGCACACATCTATATTGGTTCATTCAGCTGCAATTCTCTTTCACAGGGCCAGGTTCAACAAAAGGGTAACAGGGATATGTTTTTTGTGTTTTGAATTTCAGTGATTTAACAACCATTTCTACTGTCAGTTTTTGAGTCTCAAATATTGTAGCTACAGCCATAATTACTAGGTTTTGTTTTTGTTCTGCTGAACCATTTTTATTGAAGAATGCCAAGCACTAGCAAGATTACATACAAACATTGAATTTAAATACTCTAACTTCAGAATTCAGTAGACAAAAGGGAAACATTAATAATGAAGAAATAAGGAAACTGATTTCCCCCTTGGCATTTGCATTTTTCCACTCACACTCTCATTCTAAAATCATGCTGAAGTTATCATTGTTTTGCATGTGTTAATATGAGAGCTACTTGATTTCCCAATGAAAAATTTTAATGATCCACTTTCACTTTGTTTCATTACAAGGAAAATGAAGAGCATTTTTTGTGTATGCTCACTGTCTTGTAATTTCCTTTCCTTGTAATTTGGCTTTTTATTACCAATGCCAAAAATACATGTTTCTCTTTTCTGACATCAACCAGAATAGGACAGGATCACATAACAAAACAGTGGCCTCAGTTTCTCCCTTCATGTTAGGGGAGCCTCAAGATTGTCTTTGGAGATGATGATGGGATAAAACTGTCTCTCTGCCCTACCTATGCCCCTTTTCCTGAATTTTCAAGGTAGAATTCTTCTGTAGAATTAATTGGCTGGCTGTATGGTGGCTGAAAACTACCATTTACTGGCTGTTTACTATTTCATGAGTTCTTTTCATGACTATTTCTACGTGCATGTATAAATGAGAAATCTGAGGTCTAGGGAAGTAAAGTGACTCATCCAAGGTCACAGTTAATAAGTAGTGGAGCTGGGATTCAAATTCAAATTTGTTGTCAAACTTGTTCCCCTAACTACTATGATATACTGAAAGCATGTTTTTTTTTATGTGCTAGGAATTCAATGCCTAGAGACATGTCTTAGGGACAGCTCACATAAATGGAGTTTACAAATATAGATTGTAAATGAGGACTTTTGATCATCATCTTCAGGTGCTTGCCCAGATGAGGGTTATTCGGTGGCACAAACACATGGATTCAACTTTTGACTTGAAACTCCTTAAGTAATTTGGCCAAGAAATTCCCTCCATAGTTTTAAAATAGTGTATTTACCAACCACTAAGGGAAGAATCAGGCTCAATGTGACTCATTGATTAAGCACTCTATAAAAACCGAGAAGTGGTTCAGAATATGGAGTACATTTAGATACTTAAAACAAGTACTTGAATGCACAAATGTCTATTTCAGTGCCCTATGAGAGACTGTCACTGGACCCTCATGGCTGAAGTTGGAATAGATTATGGATCACATGTTCATGGGTTCATTTGTAAGAAAAGTTATATGGTGCTAGGTAGCAAGAAGAAATACACAAGGCAATATGGGAAACCAATTTTAGAAAACACATTAACACACAAGAAACATTAATCAGTTTTTAGAAAACACATTGATACCATCAAAGCATTGTAGCATTTCATAATCTAAGTGTTCAAGTTCAAGGACAGAAAGCAAAAAGAAGTTTCTGTCAGAAGACAGAGAGTTGTGATAATAAGAGAAAACTAAAAAAGGAAAAATATCCTCTAGAAAGAGAAAAGGGGGCAAAGTAGGAGTGAAGCATTAAATTAGTTTTCCTCAATTTAAGTGGGAAAGGAGCTAGAAGTTTACCTGTTAAATGTATGTGCTGTACTGTCTTGATATCTCTGTAGGTGGGTATTGGGGCATTGTATCATGGTGAATAAGAATGTGGTGGGTGGAGGAGGGAAGAATGTGGGATCTAGAAGCAGAGTCCCTCAGATCAAATCCAAGTTCTGTGATTTAGTAGCTGTGTGACCTTGGGCACAGTATTTTACATTTCTGTGCCTCATTTTGCTAACCTGTAAAATGAGAACATTGATAGTATTTATCTTGTCGCATTGTTATGAGAATTATAAGAAATAATATAATTAATAATTAATCACTTAACACAGTGGCTAGAACACAGGAAGAGTTTAATCACTGCCAGCTGTTTCTGTTGTGCATTTTTAGCCCGATGTGGTCCATATGTCTGTATCATTGTTAACCAAAGCAGTGTATTTTGCTGGTGAATTCCATGAAGGCTGGGCCTGGATGAGTTGCCTCTTATTGCCAAGTGCCCTTTTCATGAACTTTCCTTTGAACTTTGGTGAATGGTATTTATTCGCCAAGATGGTAAGGACAAATTGACTGTGTTTGGAAAGGGTTGACTATTAACATGGAGACTTTTAGGTCAGAAAGCCCTGGGGTTCTTTTGTGGTTTTTCACTCTTTCCAGTACCTCAAAAAATTCCCCTACTTCCTCTCCTCCCTCTAACCTTGATCCTAGCTCAGGGTGTATTTCCTGTATATATCTGTAGGCATAGAGATGGGATTTGGGATCTGGACAAGAAGGAGAAAAGAGAGGCAAGCCAAGCTGAGTTTACAGTGCTGGCAGGGAGCCATGATGGCATTGATGACTTCAGCACTAGAGGAAAGCTCCAGTTTCTCTCACTGTTTGATGGCTTTTTGCATGGTTGAAAAATAAAACCCAATCTGTCATATAACTAACGAATTCCTTTCAATGGCTTAATTCTGCACTCTATGCAAACCAAATTCCTTATTGTAAGTTTTATGTTCACTCCAGATATTAGTCCTGAAAGCAAATAATTTTCTCTGGAGTAGAGGTACAATCCAGAAAATGGAAATAAAATGTTGATTGGACATGGTGCTAATGAGTCAGCCTAGAGATCTTGATGTACTTGGTATTTCACAATTGTAATGATCAAAATGCGTAGTAAGTAGTGTCTAGAATTCTTTGAATCAGTTGAATGAGAGACTGAAAGCTTAGGGCTAACTGTTCCATTTTATGGATGGAGATGTTGATATTTAAAGCCCATAGGTCCAAAGCTGACTTAGCCTGATGAGTGCAGGTTGCTTTACTTGAATCCAAAGATAAGTTAGTCTGGAATTTCTCATGGCCTAAGGTTGAGAGTGGGGCCTTATGGTCAGGCATCTCTGCTACTTGCTCTTTTTTTCAAATGCTCTTTTTGTATCCCAACTCACTTAAAAGTGAATTAAACACTGGATTCCTAGTTGTTATTGACTGGCTACTAAACAGCTATCAGCAACAAACTGGCAAGGTTAGATAATAAAGAGGGAAAAAAACATTTATGTAACAGTAATGTGATTTATAAAAAGGCCTCCTCAGCTACTACATGACATCTGGGACTCATACTTACCGTAATGCCTTTGGATTGTTTAACATGGGGTCTCGATGAAGGTTTAAAAATACATTCATGCTTTGTTTTTTCAATTAAAAGTTGATATTGCATTGTCTTCCAAACTCAACATACTTTATTTTTCTAAAATATTTGGAAGGCTTGTGAAACAATTTGTGTGGGTGGTTAAAAAACTACCAGCAATAGCAACATAAGCCCACATTCATGTTGATAAAAGCCCCACTCCTATACCAGTTTGTAGAAGATAAGATTGCTATGTGCCATGAGTCAAAAGTTGGGAACAATACTCCACCCATGCGGGTGTAACTAGAGTGCCAGAGGCACTAAGTGTTTTGATGAGAATTTCTGGTCCTTTTGGAATGCTGACTGATCCAAGAATCACCTGATTTCATAATTGCATGAGTACCAGAAACCAAACCTTCTATAACTTGCCTGAATATACATTCTATCCTGGAAAAATTATTATACCCTTAGTATCCTATACTTATGACACTGGTGCTTTATGTAGTGGTAATAAAGTATTTGGAACATATGTAGATGGTGGCTTGTCACAGATGAAATATTGATCATCCAATCTAATGTAGGTTTCCTCTGTTATTCTATCAAAGATATGTTTATGTCTAGTGCTTAGAATTATGATATTATATTATATATTTATTTATGAGTTCATCATCTTTCTAATGCACTTGTCTTTAAGTCACACGAGGGCAAGGGATCTTGTGTGTTTCATTCGCTATTTTCTTTCTAGCATCCAGAAAAGTGCCTAGTGCATAATAGGTACTTGATAAATATTTGTAGAATGAATGATGAATGAACTGTTTTAGAGCAAACATTCCCTAAGGTGCTGCCTCACCAAACATCTTTGGATCATATTCTATGTTCAAATCAATATTTATTCAAAATACGAGCTCACTTAAAATTTAGTTGTTATTGATTGATTATTTCAGCTCCTATCAGATTGGGGTGACTCTCATAAGACTAAATTATACTTCTGTCTATTGAATACATAGAAAACACTATATATCTCTAAGTAATAATCATATGAGTTGGGAATCTCCTTTAGAATATCATCTTGAGAGAGTCACAAATCAAAGTGAATATCTTTTCTTCAGGTCCCCATCATATCTTTGACTCTAGCTATATCCTGCAGCTTGATCACACATGTACTTCAAGCATGGCTTTAAATACTTCTGACTGTCCTCACAGGACAAAGGGTTTTTTTTTTTTTAATGAGGTTTCTTCATCATTTGTTCCATTACTTAGTTATCTGTTTAGCGATATTTTCCTAAACTATTAAAATTTTTTTTTTCTCATGTTGTTGCCAGAGTGATTTGATTAAAGCAGAAATCAGATTCTCTGTTCTTTTAAAAAATCATTTTGGCTCCCCATCATCTACAAAATAAAACATAAACTTCTTAGCATGTCATATACTCTGGAAATTTTCCTTTGCTCCTGCAGATTTATGCTCCATCTTTCTTTCATTCACCATACCCAGGGATGCTCACCCTATATGGGTTACATGAGTAGATTTTCTTGCCCTCTGGCTTCTAGATGGATTTGGCTAATGGGAGTCTTTGGAAGGAGATGGAATATGTTGCTAAGGGTATGGCTGTGATATTTATTTCCCAGACCCCTTCCCTGCCAAGTTGTTGAGGTTGAATTTATCCCTTTATTTAATGTTGCAACTCCTGCGGGGCCTTCCCCATAACTTGTTTCTTCAAAATTTTGTGGTAGTAACCCCCTACTGTTAACTGCAGAGTCCTGCACTCCTTATTTCTTGTCCTAACCGCTGCACGACACCTTTGTAACTGGTCCCTTTATTGAACTCTTCTCAAATTACTCAATTTGAGTGGGCCATCAGTTAGCTGTCTGGATTCTGACAGATATGGCATATAATGTCCCTTTTAATCCGCTCCTGACCTATCTTCTCTAGTCACTTCTCCTCTTGCAACTTATATTCCAGCAATAATAAACTATCTGCAGTTCCTAAAAGGCTGTTATGTGCCTCTGTACTTTTGCACACTCCTCTCATTCTGCCAGGAATGTTCATCCATCTGCCAATCTACATAGAATTCTCCAACTCAACATGAAAAATGTAACCTGAAATTTTCTCGGGTGTGCAAGTCCCAAGTCACGTGCTGCTTATCACTCTAACACCACTTGTAATAGTATATCTATTGTTATTATTATCTGTCTTCATATATATATATATATATATATATATACCCATAGTTAAAGGATGAACTGCTTGGGAGTAGGAACTGTGCATTATTCATCTCTGCAACCCCACAGTGTAACATGGTGTCTAGTGTTATGTTGGTTCATCAGAGAGCATTGCGTATTGAATGAGTACTATACCCTATGTTGATCCTCCTGACAGTCCCAAATAAAAATAGAAGAAAATTCAGAAAATAATGGAAATGGGAAATTAAAGCATTTTGTGAATTGCCTTTACATATTATATTTGTTTCTGCATATATGCACTGCCATCTTCTTTGGATAGGGAGGACCTATACTTTCTTTACATACTCCATTGTGACCATTGTAACCCTACTACTGGGGTTTTTCTGCTTTGACCTCCAAAAAATAAAACAAAAAATCCAAATTTTACTTTAAAATAAATTAGTTCTTATTGCATTAGTTCTTATTATTTCCATTGGAATATAAATGGAAATAATAACAGTTGTTAAGAGAACTGGAGAAATAACTCAACGGAACTCAAGATATCATTAAGATTTCACTAAATGGCCCATGATGCAGACCCAAGTCAATACCTTATTTATCACTGAAGTCTATAAGACCCCACTCTAACTGATGGGTTACCAAAGATTACCGTTAACTTAAAGCCAGGGTTCAGTATTCCATAAAATATTTGAGTATTTAACATATTTACAGTTTAGTTATCTGTTAAATGGCCAAACTTTCTTTAAAGAAGGCATAAAGAATAATTCAAGTAGGTATTTGTGTTATTATTTCTATGGCAGAATTTTGTATTCAGCAAGACTGTCATTCAAAAGCAAGGATAGAGCGGCACTACACTCTTTATTCTATGTGTCCCATTATTATGACCATTGTAAACTTATTGCTGGGGCTTTGCTGCTTTGATAGTCAAAAAAGGAAATAAAAGAAAAAAGTCTTTAAAGGAGTTCTTTATTTGCTTAAAGAAATGGAATAGACATCTCACAAAGAGTATCTTTCATTCAAATTCAAGGTATATATACGCTGTCTCATTGTATTTTGTTTTGGAATGCAGTTGAGAGGGGAAATGAGACCAAGAGCAGGCCTTAATTCAATGATCTATAAGTTTGGTGTTCACCCAAAGTACTGGAAGACTTTGTTAAAGTGCACATTCCCAGGTCTTACTTCTTCTTCTCCCCCAACTGAAATTCTGGACGGTAATGCTGAGGTCAGAATTGAGAACCTGCATATTTAACATGCACCTCAGATCATTCTGATAAAAGTGATACTAGGGCCATATTGTCAGAAACAGTGATTTAGGTAAGGCACAGATGAGGACAGGTGGGAAAGCCCAGAGCAGCCTTTTGGCACATACATATCTACTGGTTTTATCTGGATCCCAGACACATCTAATCCTGTCGTAGAATTTTTTGTTGTTCTACATCTTCATGCATTTCATGCCATAATGGATTTGTTTCTATTATCTTCATCTGTCCTTTGTCCTTCCCCCCTCAGGACCTAGCTTTCTGTGATTCTCCAGATGATGACTATCCAATCTGATCAAGTAATACTTGTTGGGAGAATCCTGGAGGGAAGAGATCATCAAAGTCATGCAAATTTCTCCAGGACTCACCAGCTTGCAGATAAAAATGAAATGTTGGTGGGTAGTCATATAAGTCTTAAATTTTTTTAGCTTCTGCTTCTACTAAATTTTTAAAGGAAAATACATCTTCAAAACCTAAGTTTGTGGAGGCCAGTACCAAGATAGTAACAAATGAGGCTCTTTAATTTCCCTCCTTGCATGGACACACCAAATATACATATAATCACACATGCAACAATTTACTCTGAGAGAAATCTAGAAACTAGCTGAGTGACTCCTACAAATAGGGCAAAGAAAAAAAAAATACCTACATTGAGGGGTTCCCTGGTGGCTTAGTAGTTAAGGATATGGCATTGCCACTCTCATGGCGCAGGTTCCGTCCCTGGTCTGGGAACTTCCTCATACCATGGGCATGGCCAAAAGAAATATTCTCACCATTAATCCCACTCCTAGCACAGCACCATACAATTGGTAAGGAACCCCCAACTCCCAGCTTCTTCCTAAAGAATGAAAGGTTTGGACCATACATCTAGTACCCCAACTTTTAAAGCTCTCACATGACAGATGGGCCCCCAAAACACCTAGCTCTGAAAGCCAATGAAGCTTGTGTTCATGAGTGCAAAAGGACTATAGAAAATGAAGAAGTGGAAGTTCTCATTGTGGCTCAGTGGTCATGAACCTGACTATTAACCATGAAGATGTGGGTTCTACCCCTGGCCTCACTTAATGGATTAAGGATCTGGCATTGCTGTGAGCTGCTGTGGCTTGGATCTGGTGTCACTGTGGCTGTGGCGTAGGCTGGCAGCTACAGATATGATTTGACCCCTAGCCTGGGAACTTCCATATGCCATGTGTGTGGCCCTAAAAAGACAAACAGTAAAATAAAATAAAATAAAATAAAATAAAATAAAATAAAATAAAATAAAATAAAATAAAATAAAGCTAATGAAGAAGCAATTCTTAATGGGTATATGGGCACTCACCCTGGGTAGCCTCCCAGAGCTCAGTGTAGCACCAGGCAAAAACACCAGTTTTCCTATCTTTCCCTGGATAGAGTTTGACTGCATATTTTACATATTTTACAAGCATATTTTACAGGCTGCTGTCTGAAAGTCTGGCCTCTAATTAAAATGCATCTATGTGTAGACTACTATTTTCCATGGAGCCCAAAATTGCTGATGGGGATTTTCTCCATCTTCTCCTTCCAGGCTGCTTCAATGATAAAACTAGGTCATCAACATCTCTGCAAGGAGACTGTATACACATCTGGTGCCCCAGCCCTTGCAGCTTCCACCCAAGGGAAGGACTCTCAGAATGCATGGTTCTCATAGCTAATGGGGCTTGCATTCGCAAGTCTTCCAAGACTATAAAAAAAAGACACAGTTTTTAAATGGACATGGGAGCATGCTCCCCATCCCCAGGGATACACACCCAGGCTCATCATAGAGAGAGAAGGAAAAAACTCCCATCTCCCAGTTTCTCTCTGGAAGGGGTTTGAATGCACCTTTTACAGCTGCTGCCTTTGGATCTGGCTTTTGATTAACTTGCACCTAGTTGATGACTATGGTTCTCCCTTTAGGGACACCAACAGGTCTTGGCATACCCTTGACTACTAGGAATCACTAAGAACAAAGACAGAGGCTTGGGAAATCATAAAGATTTGAAAGATAACCAGGAATTCAGGTCAGGCTGATTATTGAGATTCATCTCCTACATGAGACCAGTCTGTCAGAACTGGAAGAGGTGGCTATTTTAATCTAATGTGCAGAAACAAACACAGAGGGTCAAGAAAAATGAAGGAAAAAGGAAATATTCACCTTGGTAAATCTCCAGAAACAAATCTTAATGAAACAGAGATAAGTGATTTACTCAATAGAGAGTTCAAAATAATAGTCATAAAGGTGTTCACTGAGGTAAGAAAAGCAACATATGAACAAAGCGAAAATTTCAACAAAGAGATAGAAAAGAATTGAAAAAGTACCAAACAGAAATCATTGAGTTGAAGAATAAATTGAGCTGAAAAATTCAATGGAGAAGTTCAATAACAGACTAGATGAAGCGAAGCAAGGGATTAGCAAACTCAAAGACAGGGCAGTGGAATTCATCTAAGCAGAGGAATGGAAAACGAAAAGAATGAAAAAGATTGAGGATAGCTTAAAGAACTAATGGGACACCATCAAGCAGACCTATGTACACATTACAAGGATTCCAGAAGGAGAAGAAAAATAAAGGAGCAGAAAGATTTTTCTAAGAAATAATGGCTGAAAACCTCCATAACATGGGGAAAGAAACAGAAGTCCAGATCAAAGAAGGCCTACAAAAACAAAACAAGATGAATCTAAAGAGACATACTACATAGTTAAATCGTCAAAAGTCAAAAACAAATAGAGAATATGAAAATCAGTGAGAGAAAACCAATTTGTTATGTTTAAGGAAAATACCATAAGACAATCGGCAAGTTTTTGGGGAGAAATCTTGCAGGGCAGAATGAAATGGGAGAAATTTGCTTTTTAGGGCTGTACCTACAGCATATAGAAGTTCCAGGCTAGGGGTCAAATCAAAGCTGCAGCTGCCAGCCACAGCCATAGCAATGCAGGATCCAAACCATGGTCTGTGACCCACACCACAGCTTATGGCAATGCCAGATCCCTGACCCACTGAGTGAGGCCAGGGATCGAACCCACATCCTCATGTGTACTAGCTGGATTCATTCCATTGCTCTGCAATGGGAACTCACATTGACAGATAGAAGAAATACAGTGTCATTCAGCCTTAAAAAAGAAGAAAATCCTTCCATTTGTGACAACATGGATGAACCTGGTGGGCATTATGGTAAGTGAAATTAGCCATACGGAGAGAAAAACACTGCCTGGTGTCACTTATATGTGGAATCTAAAAAACCAAAAGTCAAATACATAGAAACAGAGAGTAGAACAATCTTTGCCAGGGTGTCTGAGGGGGTAGAGAAATTGGGGGGAGATTGATAAAAGGGTATAACATGATGACTATGGTTGACAGCACAGTACTATATACTTTTATATAATTGTATTGCAATTTTCTGCAAGAGTAAAACTTATTTTTTTCACCCAAAAAGGGTAGATATGGGAGGTAATGGATATATTAATTAACTCAATGGTGGGAATTCTTTCATAATATATACATATATCAAATCATG
Organism: Sus scrofa; assembly: GCF_054392235.1. Taxonomy (NCBI): domain Eukaryota; kingdom Metazoa; phylum Chordata; class Mammalia; order Artiodactyla; family Suidae; genus Sus; species Sus scrofa. The sequence goes on along the minus strand of NC_139401.1, from coordinate 92,015,406 downwards.
ACATTGATACATTAAATATTTTCTAATTCTGTCAATTTATACGTCCCTGAAAACTAAAATAAAACCCCAAATGCCTACATTTTTGACTGTAAAATGAAGTATTTAAAAGCACAATAATCAATTAATACTGAATTAAGTACTTGCGGTAAGCTGAATAATGGCTCCTCAAAGATGTCCATATCCCAAACTCTGAGATATCTGAATATGTTAACTTACATAGCAAATGGAATTTTGCAATTTTGATTAATTTAAAACTCTTGAGATGTGGAAATAATCCTAGATTAGGCCTGAAGTAATCACAAGGATGATTATAAGAGGGAGCCAGGAGATCAGAATGAATATCAGGCAGTGTGAAGACAGAAGGTTGGAGGGTGAGCATCCTCTAGAAGCTGGAAAGGACAATGAAAGATTCTCTCCTAGATCCGCCAGAAGGAACATAGACCAGTTGATACTTTGATTTTAGCCCAGTGAGACCTACCGTAGGTTTCTGACCCTCAGAACTATAAGAAAATAAATTTGTATTATTTTAAAACACTAAGTTTGTGATAAATGGTTACAGCAGCAATAAGTAACCAGAGCAGAACTCGTTATGTGCCCAGCAGAGTGAAACATGGTATGTGATGGAAATGCTTTTTCTCCTTATCTCCATATATTCGAGACTTACCTACTCATCATTGCAGTTCCAATTCATATAACACTTTCTTTAGGCAACCTAATCTTTAGGTTATCACACACTTTTATAATTTTTCAACTTAGCACTTTATCTAAAGGATTTTATGGTTCTGATTGTTCCTCACTATGTATTATGGTTATTTGTGTATATGGCTAATCTTCTCAATTAGACTGTAAATTTTATGAGAATAAAAGTTATTTTATGTATTTTGTATCCCACAATCCCCTCTCCTCCTTACAGGCATATAGGAAATGCCTGGAAATATTGTCTGAACAAATGTTTGGTTAGAAGGAATATTAATCAAGGAAATGGTGAGAAAAAGCATCCTGAATTCAGCAATGCAGTTCTCTTTTGCATCTTAATTATGGGTTACGAATTTGCATGTTGATTATGGGTTTTTTCACATAGATTTGATTTCTGCTTGGAAGACTTCTGCATTTTACAATAAGCTTCATTTTGTTTGTTTACACAGACAAGTGCTTATGGGTAGGTCAGCCCTTCTGATCTCCTGGGAAGTCCAGTTATACACCAGGAAGAATCAGTTGCCAGGTTAATTTATGTAGAAACAAGCTAATGAATATTAAATGCTGATTATATTTGAGGTAATGTATTATTAATATTTTTATAGATTGATTAAGAAGACATGCAAAGCACAGAACTTATCTTTAAGGAACTTACAGTACAAATGAGAAGACAAAGTTTTGTTAACTTCATCTCAATGTTTAGATCTTGATTTATGTGGCTCTTTACAACAGGGTCATTTATAAATCCTTCATTATCTTGCCTCCTATAGTTGGAGACAAATTAATTTTTTATATTTCCAAAAATTCTTACCCTCAATTCAACTAGCATCATGAGTACTCAGATATTTTTAAAAAATTGTTTCCTTAAAAATAGATGAAGGGTCTATACCTACATAATAAAATCTTTATTTACTAAAACTGGCTTCTGGTGCATTTTGATTTGTTTTGGGCTTCAAGTGAGACAAAGGGAGGAACTATTTAACTTCTAAATTGTATTCCACAACAGGGCTATTCTAAAAGGAAGATAGCAATGAAGCATATGAGAGCTTTGAGATTGAGTTTCATCTATTAGCTTTAGTTTTACACTGAACCATCCTGTTTTGGAATTTAAGCTCTTCCCAAGGCTAATTATAATATTGTAAAGTAGAGAATCTTAGTTCACAGGGTCAAGAGAAAGTCCCTCCATTCCATGAGATGGGTTTCTATTTACTCAAAGATGTTTGGTTATTATGTTTTATGATTGATGAGATGTCTGCCCTAGGATATTGATTAAACAGTCAGATTTAAGTGATAGTCCAAGTGCAATGGGAAAATATAAGGAAGGAAAAGCCTGGAGAGTATGTGAAAATTTTGTGAGGAAGATGATGATGATGATCATCATCATCAAAGTTTTTACTTAGACATTTTTTGTATGTGATATTATATATAAGGCACTGGGTTGGGCACAATGAATAAAGTAAAGGTGAAGAGTCCCCAGTATGATAAGAAAGAAATGGATCCCAAAGGAACAAAACAATAAAAGATGATGCAAAGAATCACATGATAAGGGCCAACTGGAAATTATCCTTCTATATTGTAAGCTTAAATCTATATAGCTATATGTCTGACTTTTGGTCTTACATTTACTCAATGCTTTTCTTCTTCACTTTTAACATAACTATGCTTCTCCTTCTGAGATCATCTTAATTTGGATGTTCTGGCTATGGAAAAAAAATAAAGTAAGCTTCATAGGATAGAGGTGAAGAACCATGAAGACCAGTTGTATAATTCAGTCTGAGTCCCAAGACCTGAGATCCAGGAGTGGCGGGTGAGGGTGGGGACAGTGTAACTCCCAGTCTGAAGTAGCAATCCTGAGAACCAAGAGAGCTGATGCCTAAGGGCAGGGGAAGATGAGTATCCCAGCTCAAGAAAAAAAAAAACAAATTTTCCCTTCCTCTGCCTTTTTGTTCCATTTGAATCCTCAAAGGATTGGATGATGCCCACCTTTGTTGAGGGTAGACATTTTATTCAATCTACTGAATAAATGCTACTGTCTTCCAGAAATACACTCACAGACACACCCAGAACTAATGTTTTATCAGCTATTTGGACATTCTTTAGCCTGGTCAAGTTGATACATAAATTTAACCAACACATTAGGTAAATATGCCCTGTAAACAAAGCTGTAGGGAAGTACTTAGGTTTTTAGGGATAACTACACTGTGTAGGTTAGTCCAGTAAGAATCTATGGACAATTCACTGCCTCCACCACCTCAGAGTATCCTGCGTGGTATTCTTTTTTGTGTCCTTGCATTTTCTAGTTATTTTTTCACTATGGTTGCCAGATACAACGTACTAGGTTAGAAATCCTGTCTAATTCATGATCCTCTTTTATTGCCAACCATTTAATAATTTCTATTGTAGATTTTCAAAATGTATCAGTAGCTAGTCATTGATTTATTCTCAATGCATATTTATCCATGTATAGTAGTCAATAGTCTAGGAGCTTAGTATATAATGAATGGAACAGGTACTATCCTTGCCCTGGGGGAGCTCACAATCTAATAAGGGAGAGCTGAATATATAAAAGATTAATTCATAAATAAATGCATAATTGCAAATTATGATAAGTGCTATGAAGGACAAGTGAGTGTTTTGAAAGAGAGTAATGATGGAGGTTGTGGTACCACTTTAGATGGATAGACCGGAAAAGGGTGTTCTGGGGAAATGATATTCCAGCTGATATCTGCTACAAAGCAGTCTGTTATAAAGGAAGGATGGTTGGCTTAGGGTATTACAGGCAGAGAATGCAACGTGTGAAATATCTAAGATAGGAAAAGCTTGTCATGATCTAGGACTTGAAAAAAGAGTACTGTGAGTAAGAGAAGTTTTGGGTCAAGTGAGAGAAGTTTTGTAAAAGTGCTAGAGTGATAGGCAAGGACCAGATGACATAAGGCTGTGTAGGCCGTAGTAAATATAAACATGTGAATTTTATTGTAAATGCAAAGAGAAAACATTGGAATGCTTCAAGCAAGGGGTAAAAAGATTTACATTTTAAAAACTGCAGTCTGTTTTATAGAAAATGTATTATGGGGGAATAAAAAGAAAACAGAGATAGATCATTTAAGAAACTATTTGAGTGGTGTAATAGAGAGGGATGATGGGAATTTGAACTAGAATGGCATTAGGGAAGGAAGGGAAAAGGAGAGGCAGTTAAGATATTTTTGTGAAAAAGGAAGATATTCTATTCTGACTTATTTGGGAAGCTGAGACAGAGGAGGTCTGAGGATGGAAGAACAGCTTAATGCATCACTCATTATCATGCCACATGAATATTCCCATGTGCTCAATGCAAGGGCCAATTTGGGAGAGACTCCAGGACAGTCAACCCAGTACTGGTCTTGATTTGTTGGATAGATGTATTAATACAGATTGATATGTTTTCTGAGACTCCATTGAGGTCTCAAAATTTTGAATGTATTTAGTGGCTGATGATAAATAGCGGTTAAAAAAAAGAATTACTTGGGAGACAGGATTAAGATGGCAGAATAGAAGGACTGGAGCTCAACTTCTCTCCTAAAAACAACAAAATTCACAACTAAAGACTGAGCAATCTCCACCCAAATGGACTGGAAACCCATACCCTAATCCAGAATAAAAAGAGGAGGCCACATCCACAGGTAGGAGGGGTGATTTCACGATATAAACAACCCCATACCTCCCAGGTGGGAAGCTCCACAGACTGGAAACTAACTGGTTCACAGAGACTCACCTACAGGAGTGAGAGTTCTCAGCCCCACACCATACCCTCACATGCTGGGATCTGGCACTGGGAGAAAGAGCCCCTGAAGCATCTGGCATTGAAGGCCAGTGGGGCTTGTGTGCAGGAGCTCCACAGGACTGAGGGAAATGGAGACCCCATTCTTAAAAGGCAAACATGGACTTTCACATGCACTGGGTCCCAGGGCAGAGTGAGGTCTCCACAGGAAACTAGGTCAAACCTGACTGCAATTCTTGGAGGACATCCTGGGAAAACAGAGGTGAATGTGGCTTGTTTTGAGGGAAGGACATTGAAGGCAAAGCTCTCGGTAATATTCAGCAGCTGCCTTTCTCTGGAGGTGACCATTTTGGGAAAATCTGGCCCCACCCATCAGTCAGTGCTGAGAAGCCCCAGGGCAAACAACAATCCAGGTGGGATCATAGCCCCGCCCCTGAGTAAACAGGCTACCTAAAGACCCCTCAGGCACACAGCTGCCTCTAATCCCATCCAGAGACTAAGCCCCACCCACCAGAGGGATTAGAATCAGCTCCACCTACCAGGGGGCAGGCATCAGTCCCTCCCATCAGGAAGCCTACAGCAAGCCCCCCATACCGACTTCAGCCACAGGGGGGCAGACATCAGAAGTAAGAGAGGTTACAATTCTACTCTCTGTAAAAAGGTCACCACACCAACAATCTATAAAAATGAAAAGACGGAGAACTATAACTCAGATGAGGGAGAAAGAAAAAACCCCAGAAAAACAGCTAAGTGATGAGGAGATTCTCAACCTCCAGGAAAAAGTGTTTAGAATGTTGATGCTGAAGATGATGCAAGACATTGGAAATAAACTGGAGGCAAAGATGGATAACTTACAGGAAACACTGAGCAAAGAGATACAAGATATAAAACTTAAACAAGAAGAGATGCAAAATACAATCACTGAAATAAAAAACTCACTAGAAGCAGCTAACAGCAGAATACAGGAGGCAGAAGGATGAATAAGCGAGGTGGAGGACAGATTAAAAGAAATTATGGATGCAGAACAGAAAAGAGGAAAAAGATTGAAAAGAAATGAAGAGAGTCTCAGAGAACTCTGGGACAACGTTAAACCCACCAACATCCATATTATAGGGGTGCCAGAAGGAGAAGAGAGAGAGAAGGGGACAGAAAAAATATTCCAAGAGATAATAGCCAAAAATTTCCCTCACATGGGAAAGGAACCACTCACTCAAATCCAGGAGGCACAACGAGTACCATATAAAATAAACCCAAGGAGGAACACACCGAGACACATATTAATCCAACTGACCAAAATTAAAGACAAGGAGAAAATCTTGAAAGCAGCTAGGGAAAAGAAACAAGAAACATACAAGGGAACCCCAATAAGGTTATTGGCAGATTTTTCAGCAGAAACTCTGCAGGCCAGAAGGGAGTGGCATGATATACTTAATGTGATGAAAGGAAAAAACCTCCAACCAAGAATACTCTACCTAGCAAGTCTCTCATTCAGATTTGAAGGAGAAATCAAAACCTTCTCAGATAAGCAAAAGCTGCGAGAATTCAGCAACACTAAACCAGCCTCACAACAAATACTAAAGGAACTTCTCTAGGCAGGAAAGAAAAGATCAGCAACAGGAAACAAAACTTCCACAAATGACAAGGCTCACCAGTAAAGGTACATATACAGTAAAGATACGAAATCATCCACGCACAATTATACCACCCAAATCAGAAATCATGAGAAGAGGTGGGTACAAATGTGGGACACCGGAGATGAACTTGCAATTAAGAGAACAACAACTTAAAACAATCTCATGTACATGTAGACTCTTACATCAAAATTTCAGAATAAGTGCAAACCAAAAATCTACAATTGATACACAAACAAGGAATCTCTGGAGAAGAAACATATCTCATAGTAAATAAGTGCATAATCCACCATGAAGGGGGTCATTTGACATCATTCTTGGAATGCTGAAGTCTTCTTAGATCTGATTCTGATTTCCTCTCCATCAAAGAATGTATGATAATTATAATTAAATAATGCCACTGTACAAGTAAATAATACAGTTCTACAATTGTATTATTAATAACCATTTCTCTCCATAGTACAATGTAAAATGTATAATGTCTTGTTTATCACATCACCTAGAATGGTGTAATGCCTATATTGAAGAATCAATAAGATGTAACAAGTTGTGAGGACATATTTATATAGTTCCACTGTTTTTTAACAAATTTATGTATTTTATATTTTACTTATTTTCAGGGGGTGTATTATTTTTGTTATTCTTACCAGGTAAGTTATTCATTATTATGCTATATAAAATATTTAATGGTATATAAGGCTTTCTTCTTTATAAATTTTAGTTGCATAATATACACAATTTTAATATAATGCTAATTTTTAAAGAAAAATTGAAATGTAATAGATAATACTAAATAGTAAAGACAAAAGCCATACAAAATGGGATAAAGCATAGAATAAATTTCCTATTTGTCTCAGCATATTTTCCATTCCACTTCTCCAGAGGGAGACACTTAATCTGTTTCTTAAGATCCATGATATAATAATCTGTGTGAATGTAATTGTGTTTAAATATATGTATTTTATTCTGGAAAAAAAATATTCTGTGATAATCTATGTGGGAAAAGAATGTGAAAGAGAATGGATGTGTGTACATGTATAACTGAATCTCTTTGTTGTACAGTAGAAATTATCACAACCTTGTAAATCAACTATACTTCAAAAAATTTTTTTTTAAATTAAAAAAAACAAAATTTTTATAGACTATACTCCATTTATAGTTATTATATAATATTGGCTTTATTCCCTGTGTTATACAATATATCTTTGCAGTTTATTTATTTTATGCATAGTAGTTTGTGTAATTCCCTACCTCTAACAGTCATTTTAAAGTCATGTTTTTGAAACTCCTTGTTTTGAATGTCCAAAGACTAGGCCAAATGTGCTTACTACATTGATAATGGTAATAATGCATAACAGAAGCTTATCTGTGCAGAACTTTAATTGTCAGAATCTAATTTTTATTGCCCCTCCCTCAAGATGTAAAAACTAAATTTACTTACTCCTTAAGGAAGGTTGACAATCTCATGGGGATTTCATTAGAGGTCATTATGGGATGGCAAAGTGTATTTAAATCCATGTAGAATGTTATAGGTTTAGGCCAAGTTTATTTGTTACTGCTCACTGACAATTGGGCTTCGTTTCCCAGAACTCAATCTTGCTGATGGTAAGATAATTCTTGGAGGCTGCTGCATTATGGAGAATGCATGCTTACACCTCTTATTTCTTTTTTTTTTTTTTTTTTTTTTTGTCTTTTGTTGTTGTTGTTGTTGCTATCTCTTGGGCCGCTCCCGCGGCATATGGAGGTTCCCAGGCTAGGGGTTGAATCGGAGCTGTAGCCACCGGCCTACGCCAGAGCCACAGCAACGCGGGATCCGAGCCGCGTCTGCAACCTACACCACAGCTCACGGCAATGCCGGATCGTTAACCCACTGAGCAAGGGCAGGGACCGAACCCGCGACCTCATGGTTCCTAGTCGGATTCGTTAACCACTGCGCCACGACGGGAACTCCGCACCTCTTATTTCTTATATTGAACTTTCCAACTCAATTTTTTGAAACTAAGGAACAAATTCATATTAACATATTAAATATAAAATATGCTGTAACAAGAGGAAGTTGATTCATTATGCTGGATTTTGAGATCTGGAGAAAGCTATTTGTTATTTGGCTTTCAGAATAAAACAAATGAAAATGCTGGCAGCCACTTTATCTTCTGAATATTTAATCTGATTCAAAATTTGGTCTATTTGTATGTAATTTCTAGGTATATAACATAGCTTTAACCTTAAAGAACAGTATAAACAACATTGTAAATCAAAAAGATAGACCCTGAGAAGAATAAAATCCATAAATAGCTATTTATGTATTACCTTTTGTGAATTTTGACAAATAGAAATTATACCCATAAGACTCCCTTAGTTTCAGCCTCCAAATAAATCTAGCTACCTCTATGACAGAGACATTGTAACAAAAGCTGAGACAATCTTAGAGTGAGGCATTTCAAGTGAAGTATAGAAGTCATGCGGTTAAATGAACATAAGTTCAGTTTCAGCCTTCTTCATTCTGGAACTTAGCCAGGACATTATCTCTCTCTATTTCTCTTCTTGAAAAACTTCCAGGAGATATTAAGTGAACCCTAAAGTTCTGCTCCTTTTGGTGTACATCTTCTTGAAAACCAGTACCTTAGGCCCCAATGGGTTGAAGTTTCCTAGTCTGTATATGCTGAGATGAACCCTATCATCTTGATCTTGGCTGTGGGAAGACATACTTTGCATTGGAGGTAGGGCTAGTTGGAAACCTGCTCCCTAGGGTCTTACAAGTAAGGAGGTAGAAAGGCTATCACTACAATTTACATTAGAACTGTGATTTACTCAATATGTCCAAAGACTTTTTAAAATGAGCTAGAGGTTTCAATAAAGGCCTTGCCTTTAAGATAAAGAACCAGTGATTAAAATTAACCCCAGTTCAAAGCAGAAGAGTGACTTTTGCAAAAGCAGAAATGAGATATTTTGGTTCTTTTTTTTTTTTTTTTTTACCATACTGAAATAGGTCTATTTAATTCTGCAAATGGAGTAGAGAAAGAAAATGTATGGCTATTAAGAAAACCTCAAACAGAACTAGATGTGGTTTGGCATGAGGAGACACTGCATCTTTGAAATGAATATATGCAGAATACCTGGATTGTTTATGTGAATTGCCCAGGTGTGGCATAGAATGGTCTTGTGTGATGACATATTAATCCATGTAAATCTCAATGTACATAACAGTACTGATGGAAGAAAGCATTGCTAGATTCCCTCAGATTGTATTCTCACTGGGAACTAGACTGAAGACCTTAATGTTATTTCCACCAAATTATTCTATTTCTACTGATAGTAGTAGCTTTAGCATTAGAAACTCTTGGCCCTTTGCCTTTTAGCAAGACAGACTTTAGATTTGAGCTCCCTTTAAAAGACTCTAGTGGAGTTCCTGTGGTGGCTCAGTGGAAACAAATCCAACTAGGAACCATGAGGTTGCGGGTTTGATCCCTGGCCTTGCTCAGTGGGTTAAGGATATGGTGTTGCCGTGAGCTGTGGTATAGGTTGCAGACACTGGTTGGATCCTACATTGCTGTGGCTGTGGCATATGCTGGCAGCTACAGCTCTCATTGGACCTCTAGCCTGGGAACCTACATGTGCCATAGGTGTGGCCCTAAAAAGGACAAAAGACAGTAAATAAATAAATAAATAAATAAATAAATAAATAAATAAATAAAAGACCCTAGAAATTTCCTTTATTCCTTCAGTATTCTAGGGCAGTTTGGAGCTTTAACATATTGCTACAGGTCTGACCTGAAAGAGTTAAAGGACCAAATATCATTTTATTAGAATTGCTTACTTACTGCAACATGGGATATGGTCAGTACAATAGCTGATTGTTATTTGAATTTTATTCCTTCTCCTGTAATTGATGATTGAAACAGAGTTATGACGTATAGACTTCATGCAGTATTTATTTCATTATTTTTTTTCCCCGAAAATGCTTACCTCGTCATACTTGGATCTCCCTAGTTGGAGTTAAGTGTTTTGATGAAGGGTAGATTGAGGTGAAGCAGTAGCTCTCATTATCTACTTGACATATATTATGTCTCCAACTATGTAAAAAGGGAAAAAAATGGAAAAGGCTACGAAGGGCCCTGGGTGGCAGGTAAGCACACTTGAGACAGACGTGTTAAGAGAAGTTGCTTCAAAGACATAAATCCATCCTTAGGAGTTATCTGGTGGTAGGATGGAGTGGAGGGCTTGCTTCTGTCTGCAGTAAGTGTCAGGAATGAGTTGCCAGGCAGGAAACTCACTTGTGCCCTGAGTTCAGAATGGTGTGCTATGTTTGTTAATGCTATTCTTTCCTTTCCAACTGTCTGCCCACCTTTCTTGAACTGGAGTCTCTGACTGCAGCTGGAATGCCAAGTGACACGACAAATGATCTGCCAGTGTTCTCCTGTTAGTCCTGTGTAGTGAGGATTTTGCTGATGGATTAGTCCCCAGAAAGTATTAGAAAAGCAGCTTTTTTTTTTCTTCTGAATTTTCATCACACTTTATACTTCTCTCTAGCAGAGCAATTACTGGGCTGTATTGTAATTATTTGTGTCTGTCTTTCCCAGTAGACTGTGAATTCCTTGATGGAAGAAACTTTATCTTATTTATCTTTGGATACCCAGGGTCTAGCATGGTTTATGGCACATAATAAAAACCTCAATAAATTCTTGTGAACTGAATGAAGGAATGAGTGAGAAAGACGTTAATTAAGGGTCTCAGGCCAGAGACCAGTGCTCATAAGACTACGTGTTGTTTCATGATAATTGAATTTCTAGGGCCTAAGAGAGGGCTTCTAAGCCTCAGCATCCAGTTTTTGTTCTATGAGACACAGAGATATCAGGTTTCTTTGGAGAAGATTGTTATTTCTGGGTAGTCATTTTCTCCAAACCTCTACCAGAGTATAAGCATAGCATCCTGAACCTCTCATACACTGGAAACATCACAATGTAATTAGCCTTTTTTTTCCTGTATTTGTACAATTTCTTGACTAAGATCTGCATCCTCCACTAGACTCCAGTGGTGGAGGGTAAATACTCTGGTTTTACTCATCATCACACTCCCAGGATCCAGTATAGTGCCTGGCATAGAATAGGTACTCCATAAACGAATGAATGGCTAGAAACCCTAAAAGGCTTCCTTTATTCATGCAGCGTATTTTTTTTTTTTTTTTGCTTTTTCTGGAATAGGAATATGTATATATATATATTCTCTCAAGCATGTTCGGCATAACTCTGAGAAACTTTCTTCAGGTTCTTTTCAGAAAGCATTAATAAAATATCTTCTAATTTTTTGACCAGATTATTGATTTTTTAAAAAAGAATGTCCATTGGCAAAGGCAACATGTTAACCTTTAAAGTGCCGAAGTTTGGAACGCTGCAGTTTTGATTTCAGTAGAGACTTTCTGTTAATTTTTAAAGGAATGAGTGTTTGGCTGCTACACAGGCTTCTCTCATCTTTCGAGCGACACTTGGTGATTTAGTTATTAAGGTTAATGTTCATCTTCTCTCTGTCTATTGAAACATCTAGGGTAGGCAGTGCAAATAGCTTATCAGGTAGTTTTAAAGGTCATGTGCAAAGGAAAAAAAAATCCTGCACTGCTCATGAAAATGTCCTTAGTAATCAGTGCCTGCTTATGGGAGGAGGGGGCTGAGAGACTCTCTCAGCTCATCTATCTTGTCTTCCTCCAGGTCACTTTGTGACAGATTTTGAGTTGGGAGCAGCCTAGCCTGGAAGGTAGCTAGCTATGCACATCTCTGGTTTCTATATTAGTGCAGTCAATAAGTTAAAAAAATACAACAGCTTTAACTTTATCTTTTCCTTTTCAGCCTCTGCACTCTACCTCTGGGGTGAGTCTGACAGAGATAGGAGCAAAGAACAGACTTCTCTGTTGACAGTCTTCGGCATTGGTCAAAATCACCTTTCATAGGAGTCAGAATAAGGATGGTGGAATGCTTAGCCTTTTCCCCTGCTATTTCTTTTCATTTCAGTCTGTGACAAAGCTATGCCTCTGTCATCTCTCTGGCCAGCCACAACCCTCTATGGAATGCAGGACTCGAGCCCTGTGCGGTCAGGTCTCACCACGTCATGAATCCCTCATAAGTGGATCTCGAGCTTCTCAAGGGAAATGAAAGCTTAATCCACCACTCCAGATCCCAGATGAAACCACTGCCTTAGCTCCCTTTGAGACTTCACTGAGTTATCAGTCTTTTTCATTTTCCTCCTTCTTTATCCAAGCAGTAAAAAGTAGGGGTTGCAGCTGCTTGGAGGATGAAGGAAAACTGAGAGTTTTTAAAAAAGGTAGCTCTGAGGCAGCCATTTAGGAGTGACTCTAATAGTTCTTTCAGAAGCGTGAACTGTACCTTCGGGCTTATTGCGGTCACCCATTGAGAGAGAAATCACAGAATAAGTCTGCAATAATGATAAAATGAAGAATGCATTCCTTTGCAGTGCATCAGTAGCTGTTTTGCATATTGATTCAGTAGTAAGATAAGAGTTTACTTTGCATTCTGTTTTATTATCTGCTTGTGAGAATATAGTAGCAGGTTGGGGAGATTATATTTTAGAGGAAAAGTTATATTTTCAAAATCCTATTGATGACTCTATCCTCTCGCTCCACTCTCTCTCTCCCTGCCTTGCCCCTCCCTTCTTACCTGAGACAATGCTAGAAATTCTTTCAAATAAGGGAAGGTTTTTGTTGATGGTCCTATATTCAATTTATTTTTGTTTTCTAGGACTCTGGGTAGTCCTCTATTTTAACATTTGATTGGTAATATGTTGCTAGGTGTTTATGAGAGACAACAGGAAATTTCTAGGGATGGCTGAGTGGATTAATTTCCAAAGATTCAGCTCTGAGAAGAATGCAGTTTTGTTTGAAATTTGTTTTATCTTGCAAAAATGAATTCTACATCTCATGGCTACAGATTTGTTTTTGAGATGATGAGCAACCTGGATACACCAGGGCCTCTTTCATGACATATATTTTGAACAGCAGAGTAGAAAGACCTGAAGACTGAAAATAGAAAAAAAGTAAAGAATTGAGGTTTTGCTTAGACTTTTGAGTCCAAAGTTAGCTTTTATTACCAACATAAATTTTATGTTTGAAAATAGGGTAGAGTGGGTCCTTTCTGAAGAGTCTTGAGGATAGCATTTTCAAGTATGCTGGGCATAACTGTCATAACTGCTATCAGGTTTTGGATATTTGCAATGTGCTAGGCATCAAAATATTCCAGTTTTAGTAATCACAACAGCACTGAAAGATATATATTATCTCTATTTTGCAGATGAGGAGACTGAGGCTTAGCAAGGTTAATTGACTCAAAAGTAATATTGTCCAGTAAATTAGTAGTTGAATTGCTACACTCCAAATTCATGACTTTTTCCACTATCCATTACTACCTTTCATATGGTCGAGTGAGAGGATTTAAAAGGTCACTTTATCCTTCAGTTGCCAATGTCCTTTTCCCCATATGCCATACAGAATTGGCTTCAGGGAAACTGAAAATAGCTCCATGAGTGTGGAGTTTGTTCCAGGGCTTCTATATTCCTGGAAAAAAAAGTGGATAACTTTCTAAGGTATGTCATCTTTTGGAATAAACATTTAACATCACAATTGGATCCTATACTGCAAAGATACTGCAGAATAGGAAACAAGCATAACCACAAGGTGGTGATATAAAGACCAGCTCTTACAGGAGCCTTAATACAGGAAGAGTCTCCTAACATGCCCCAAAATATATGCTGTGGGCACCTGCATTTCTATCTAAGCAGTAGAACACCATCAGTCCTTCAAAATAAGTTATATTTTATAACTCCCTCTGAAATTACTGATGTGACCAGTTTTAATATGAATATTGTCATGGGATCTGTACAATAAAGTTAACTTTAAATATTATTGTAAATATAAGATCAGTGTATATACAACTTTAAATTGAGTTTCTTTTCTATTTATTTATTTTTTAAAAAAACAAATGTTGGCATAGAAAATCTTAAACTAGGAAGTGATGGCCGGTTAGTTGAATTTACCTCTGATATCTCAGGACGATGTTGATCCTGAAATACATAGAGAAGAAAAACTAATTAGAGAATGAAACATGATACATGGAACCCTTGGTAGACACTCCAAAATGCTGATATTGTCCAGGTCATCTTTTCCCAGGTTATTCTCTAAAATATCATGACTTCTTAAAAAAAAAAAGAAAGAAAAAAGTGTCCTTTACTGTGACTACAATATATAGAGACTAGGTAAGTTGAATTTAACAATTTTAATTAATCAGCTTTATTAAGGTATAATTTACCAATTTTCATTGCACAATTTAACTAATTTTGACAATGTATACTGTTGTATAACTAACACCATGATCGAAATGTAGAAATTTTTATCAACTCAAAAATTTCTATCATGTCGCTTTGCAGTAAAACCCTTATCCTCAACATGGGTCACTGCTTTCTGTCACTATAAATTTGCTTTTTCTAGAATTGCATATAAATTGAATCATACAGTATATATATATATATATATATAGTCTTTTGATTTATTTTATCTATGTTGTAACATGTATTAGTAACCCATTCTTTTTGCATTGAGTAATAGTCCATTGAATTAATACATTCATCTGTCAGTTGATGGGCATTTGAATTGTTTCCATTTTTTGACTGCTATGACTAATGCTGCTATGGACATTTATGCATAGTTTTTGGTGTGTGCATATATTCTTAAATCCCTTGATTATTAACTGATTATTAAATGTGAGTAGAATAGTTACATCAAAAGATAAGTATATGTTTAACATTATAAGAAACTATTTCTAAAAGTTCTTTTATGATTTTACACCAATATAGGTAATTTGAGAGTTCCAGTTGTGCCACACCCTAACAAGCACTTGGTATTGTTGGTCTTTCATTTTAGCCTTTCTAGTGGGTGTGTTGTAGTATGTCACAGTGATTTTTAATTTGTACTTCTCTTATAACTAATAATGAACATCTTTTCATTTTTTATCAGGTTGTTTTTCTTATTTTAAATTATAAGAGATATTTATAAATTTTGCATAAAACTTCTTTGCCAGATATGTGTTTTGCAAATATTTTCTTCCAGTCTATAGCTTGTCTTTTCATTTTCTTAACACTGGCTATTGAAGAATAGATATTTTTAACTTAGGTAAAGTCTAATTTATCATTTTATGAATGATTTTTGCTTTTTGTATTTTATTTGAGAAATTTTGTCCTAATTCAGTCTCAGATTTTCTCCTATAGTTTCTCCTAGAGGTTATATAGTTTTAGGTTTACATATGAGTACATGATAAATTTCATACAAATTTTGTATATGGTGTGAGGAAAGGATCAATAAATTTTGCATATGGTATCTAATCATTCCAGTATAATTTGTTTAAAAGAGTATCCTTTACTCTTTGAATTACTTCAGCCCTTTGTGAAAAATTAATCAACCTATGCATGGGATCATTTGTGGGCTCTATGTTCTCTTACATGGATCTACTTGTCTTGATCTACTTGTTCTCTTTTCACTGATACTACATAGTCTTGGTTATTATAGTTTTATAGCAAGTTTTGAAATCAAGTAGTTTAAATCTTCTTTGTTCTTCTTATGCAAAATTGTTTTGAATATCTTAATACCTTTGCATTTCCATAAAAATATTATAATAAGTTTGTCATGTTCCATTAAAAAAAACTGCTGGGGTGGGAGGACAAGATGGCAGAGGAGTAGGGGGACACGCTCGCCCTCTCCCACAAACACAACAAAAAAAGCACATCTACAGAATAAATGACTCACACAGAACAGCAACCAATCGCTGGCAGAAGAACCTAAACTCCAATAATGGCAAGAAGTTCGTGACATTACCAGGCAAAACAAGAAAAAAGAGAAGAGTGAGAGAAGGTGAATCCAAGCAGGAAGGGCACTCCCGAAAGGGAACTGAGGAGGAGAAAGGGATCCCGCACCCTGGAAAGTCACCTACTCGGGGGAAAGATCAAACAAACCGGAGGAATCTCCAGATGCAGAGAAGAGTGTAGCAGTAAGCTGGAGTACGGAAAAGCCAATCAAGAACCCAACGGACCATCTGAACTACGGGCACAGTCACCAAAAATTGAGACGCCTGGGTGGGGGCTGGGCACGGAGACCTCAGCTCCAGAGGTTAGTCCCTGAGAAAGGGCTGGGGGGGTGGGGTGGAGCGGAAACTGCTTGGGCGGTCTAGAAACCGGTCTGTCAAGTTTGATGGGGCAGAGACTGCCTGGGAGACTAGAAAACAAAGCTGTCACAGAGGAAGGGAACAATACTCTAGGGGCGGAGAAGTGGAAAGCCACATCAGAGGGAACCTGGGAGAAGAGCCTGGTCTGCGCCCATGCTGGGGAGGGGAGAGAAGAAGGGGTGGGTCCCCATAGAATACCCCCCATGACACAGCAAGCTTACAGGCCCGCTAGCTGGCTGAAAGCTGTGCTTCCCAGGGCATTCCCCTCCCCCCACGCCTGCCACCCCCTACACTCTCGCCAGACCTGGGGCTGCCTGCCATCCAGGAGGGCTGGCCTCAAAAATTGCCTGAAGCCTACCACTGCAGGGGCTGTCCCTGCACAGGCCTGCTTGCCCTTTGGAGGGGCTACACTTCCGCAGAGCAGCACCAAACACCACCAGCCCCCGAGAAAAGGCCTGCAGCCCAGAAAAGCTAGAACAAGCCTAGCCAGGCCATGAATAGATCTGCCTAATTCTCGGACGGTTCTTCTGAGTCAGACTGCCCCGGGGAGGAGCCTCTTGGGTTTCCAGCGGCCCTGCTAGCCACCCAAGCCCTCAGGGGGTGCCCCACTCCCACAGAATAGCTGCTCAGCACCACCAGCCCCCTGGAGGAGCCCCTGCAGCCCCGAAAAGCTGCAACAAGCTTGGCCAGACTGTGAAAATATCCACCTACATTCGCAGGCCATCCTTCTGAGTTGGGCTGCCCTAGGGAAGAGCCTCCTGGGTTCTCAGTGACCCAGAGAGCTTCTCCAGCCCCCAGGGGGTGCTGCACTCCTGAGGAGCAGCTGCCCAACACCGCCAACCCCCTGCAAGAATCCCACAGCCTAAAAACACCAGAGCAAGCTCTGCATGACCAAGTGAAATCTGCTACCATCGTGGTGTGGACCTCCCAGTCCTGTCTGCCCTCAGGAAGTCCTTCTTTGCTTCAAAGAAACACTGTTAGCCCCATCAACACTCCAGAAAAGCCACACTGCCTCAAAAAAGATTGACCAACAATGCCAGCCCTCAGGAAATATTCCACGGCAGTGACAAGGCAAACACTGCCTGATCACGGAGAGTACAACTCCTTCAGGAGAAGGAAAACAACAAGCAAGATGAAGAAGCTGAGAAACCACCCCCAGTCAAACCAACAGGAGAACTCACCTAAAACAGTCCACAATGAAACAGATCTCTGCAGTCAGACAGACCTGGAGTTCAAAAGAGAAATAGTGAAAATACTGAAGGAATGAAGAGAAGATAGGAACAGTAATGCAGACTCCCTCAGAAAGGAGCTAGAAAATATAAGGAGGAGCCAAGAAAAACTACAACATTCATTTGCAGAGATGCAAACTGAAATAAGGGCAGTAAAAACCAGAATGAATAATGCAGAAGAACGAATCTGTGATATGGAAGGTAGAATAATGGAAATCACTCAATCTGGTCAACAGACAGAAAACCGAATCAAAAAACTGGAAAGCAATATAAGAGACCTATGGAATAATATAAAGCGGGCCAATCTACGCATAATAGGAATTCCAGAAGGAGTAGAAAAAGATAAGTGGATGGAAAATATATTTGAAGAAATTATCGCTGGAAACTTCCCAAATCTAAAGGATACTGGGTTCAAGATACAAGAAGCACAGAGGGCCCCAAACAAACTGAACCCAAACAGACCCACACCAAGACACATCATAATAAAAATGGCAACAGTTAGTGATAAAGAGAGGATCCTAAAGGCAGCAAGAGAAAAACAGATTGTTACCTACAAGGGAACCCCCATAAGGTTATCAGCTGATTTCCCTACAGAAACACTACAGGCCAGGAGGGAATGGCAAGAGATATTTAAAGTGCTAAAAGGAAAAAATATGCAACCTAGAATACTCTATCCAGCAAGAATATCATTTAAAATAGAAAGGGAAATAAAAATTTTTCCCAACAAACAGAAACTTAAAGAATACAGCAACACAAAACCCGGGTTAAAGGAAATATTGAAAGGGCTTCTCTAAACGAAAAAGAAAGGAGGAAAAGGGAAGAAAAAAGAAAAGAAAAAAAAAGAAAAAGATGAAGAACTAGGACTGAGGAAACCGCAATCAGAGAGCAGTCATTCAAATAAGCCAGCATACAGATTTAATCATGAACATGCTTCAAACAAAATAAAATTAAAAAGAAAAAAACAAAAAAGAGTCATCAAAACCATAAAATGTGGGCAAGGGATGTTAAGAAATAAATAACCCCTTTTGTTAGTTTGTTTGTATGTTTCTCTTCTTAATTTTAAGATAGTAATGAAGTGTTTGAACTTACAGGACCATCAGGCTAAAACACACAATTATGGGAAGGGGTTAGCATACTTAAAAACAGGGAAACCACAAGCCAAAACCAAACATTGCATTTGCAAAAAATGAAAAAAAAAATACACTCAAGCAGATAATAACAGGAGACCATCCAACAAAAAAAAAAAGAAAGGAGGAATGGAGAACCATAGAATCAAGGGGAAAACGAGGTTCAAAATGGCAATAAATAATCATCTATCAATTATCACCTTAAATGTCAATGGACTGAATGCCCCAATCAAAAGACACAGAGTGGCTGAGTGGATAGAAAGGCAAAAACCTTCAATATGCTGCCTACAAGAAACTCACCTCAGGACAAAGGATACATATAGATTGAAAGTGAAAGGGTGGGGAAAAATATTTCACGCCAATAGACATGACAGGAAAGCAGCAGTCGCCACACTCATATCAGACAAAAAGGACTTTAAATCAAAAGACATAAAGAAAGACAAAGAAGGACACTATTTAATGATTAAGGGATCCATCCAAGGAGAAGATGTTACTATCGTCAACATATATGCCCCATATATAGGAGCACCCAGATACATACATCAAATATTAACAGAAATAAAGGGAGATATTGATGAGAATACAATCATAGTAGGAGACCTAAATACCCCCCTCACATCAATGGACAGATCCTCTAGACAGAAAACCAATAAAGCAACAGAGATCCTAAAGGACACAATGGAAAAGTTAGACTTAATTGACATCTTCTGGACACTACATCCAAAAAAATCAGAATACACATTCTTCTCAAATGCTCATGGAACATTCTCAAGAATAGATCACATATTGAGACACAAAGCTAACCTCAATAAATTTAGGAGCATAGAAATTACCTCAAGTATCTTCTCTGACCACAATGCCAGGAAATTAGAAATCAACCATGGGAAAAGGAAAGAGAAAAAACCTACTCCATGGAGACTAAACAACATGCTACTAAAAAATCCATGGGTCAATGAGGAAATCAAGGAGGAAATTAAAAACTACCTTGAAACAAATGATAATGAAGACACAACCTCTCAAAATCTATGGGATGCTGCGAAAGCAGTGCTCAGAGGGAAATTTATAGCAATACAGGCCTTTCTCAAAAAAGAAGAAAGATCCCAAATTGACAACTTAACCCTCCACCTAAATGAATTAGAAAAAGAAGAACAAAAAAAGTCCTAAAGTCAGCAGAAGGAAGGAAATTATAAAGATCAAAGAAGAAATCAATAAAATAGAGACTCAAAAACAATAGAGAAAATTAATAAAACCAAGAGCTGGTTCATTGAAAAGGTAAACAAAATTGACAAACCCCTGGCAAGACTCACTAAAAAAGAGGAGAGAAAGAACCCAAATAACCAAAATTATAAATGAAAAAGGAGAAATCACAATGGATACAGCAGAAATACAAAATACCATAAGAGAATACTATGAACAACTATACGGCAACAAGTTTGACAATCTGGAAAGAAATGGACAATTTTCTAGAATCTTACAGCCTGCCAAAACTGAATCAAGAAGAAACAGACCAACTGAACAGACCGATCACTAGAAATGAAATTGAGGGTCATAAAATCACTCCCTACAAATAAAAGTCCAGGACCAGATGGCTTCACAGGGGAATTCTATCAAACATATAAAGAGGAATTGGTGCCCATCCTCCTGAAACTCTTTCAAAAGGTTGAAGAAGAAGGAATACTCCCAAAGACATTCTATGATGCCATCATCACCCTCATTCCAAAACCAGACAGAGATACCACCAAAAAAGAAAACTATCGCCCAATATCATTGATGAATATAGATGCAAAAATTCTCAACAAAATCTTAGCCAACCGAATCCAACAACATACCAAAAAAATTATACGCCATGACCAGGTTGGGTTCATCCAAGATTCACAAGATGGTTCAACATACGCAAATCAATCAGCATCATACACCACATTAACAAAAAAAAAGTCAAAAACCATATGATCATCTCAATAGACGCAGAAAAAGCATTTGACAAAGTACAACATTCATTCATGATCAAGACCCTCGCCAAAGTGGGTATAGAGGGAACATTCCTGAACATAATCAAAGCCATTTATGATAAACCCACAGCAAATATAATCCTCAATGGGGAAAAACTGAAAGCCTTCTCACTCAAATCTGGAACAAGACAGGGATGCCCATTCTCGCCACTGCTCTTCAACATAGTTTTGGAAGTCCTAGCCACAGCAATTAGACAAACAAAAGAAATAAAAGGCATCCATGTAGGAAGAGAAGAGATCAAACTGTCACTGTATGCAGATGACATGATACTATACATAGAAAACCCTAAGGACTCAACCCCAAAACTACTTGAACTGATTAATAAATTCAGCAAAGTAGCAGGATATAAGATTAACATTCAAAAGTCAGTTGCATTTCTGTATACCAGCAATGAAATATTAGAAAAGGAATACAAAAATACGATACCTTTTAAAATTGTACCTCACAAAATCAAATACCTCGGAATACACCTGACCAAGGAGGTGAAGGACCTATATGCCGAGAACTATAAAACTTTAATCAAAGAAATCAAAGAAGATGTAAAGAAATGGAAAGATATTCCATGTTCCTGGATTGGGAAAATCAATATTGTAAAAATGGCCATACTACCCAGAGCAATCTACAGATTCAATGCAATCCCTATCAAATTACCCAGGACATTTTTCACAGAACTAGAACAAACAATCCAAACATTTCTATGGAACCACAAAAGACCCAGAATCGCCAAAGCAATCCTGAGGAACAAAAACCAAGCAGGAGGCATCACTCTCCCAGACTTCAAGAAATACTACAAAGCCACAGTCATCAAAACAGTGTGGTACTGGTATCAAAACAGACAGAGAGACCAATGGAACAGAATCGAGAATCCGGAAATAAACCCTGACACCTATGGTCCATTAATCTTTGACAAGGGAGGCAAGAACATCAAATGGGAAAAGGAAAGTCTATTCAGCAAGCATTGCTGGGAAACCTGGACAGCTGCGCGCAAAGCAATGAAACTAGAACACCCCCTCACACCATGCACAAAAATAAAATCAAAATGGCTGAAAGACTTAAATATACGACAGGATACCATCAAACTCCTAGAAGAAAACATAGGCAAAACACTCTCTGACATCAACATCATGAATATTTTCTCAGGTCAGTCTCCCAAAGCAATAGAAATTAAAGCAAAAATAAACCCATGGGACCTCATCAAACTGAAAAGCTTTTGCACAGCAAAGGAAACCCAAAAGAAACCAAAAAGACAACTTACAGAATGGGAGAAAATAGTTTCAAATGATGCAACTGACAAGGGCTAATCTCTAGAATATATAAACAACTTAGACAACTCAACAGCAAAAAAGCCAATCAATCAATGGAAAAATGGGCAAAAGACCTGGATAGACATTTCTCCAAAGAAGATATACAGATGGCCAGCAAACACATGAAAAAATGCTCAACATCGCTGATTATAAGAGAAATGCAAATCAAAACTACCATGAGATATCACCTCACACCAGGCAGAATGGCCATCATTAAGAAGTCCACAAATAACAAGTGCTGGAGGGGGTGTGGAGAAAAGGGACCCCTCCTGCACTGTTGGTGGGAATGTAAACTGGTACAGCCACTATGGAGAACAGTTTGGAGATACCTTAGAAATCTATACATAGAACTTCCATATGACCCTGCAATCCCACTCTTGGGCATCTATCTGGACAAAACTCTCCTTAAAAGAGACACATGCACCCGCATGTTCATTGCAGCACTATTCACAATAGCCAGGACATGGAAACAACCCAAATGTCCATCGACAGATGATTGGATCTGTATGAGGTGGTATATATACACAATGGAATACTACTCAGCCATAAAAAAGAATGACATAATGCCATTTGCAGCAACATGGATGGAACTAGAGAATCTCATCCTGAGTGAAATGAGCCAGAAAGACAAAGACAAATACCATATGATATCACTTATAACTGGAATCTAATATCCAGCACAAATGAACTTCTCCTCAGAAAAGAAAATCATGGACTTGGAGAAGAGACTTGTGGTTGCCTGATGGGAGGGGGAGGGAGTGGGAGGGATCAGGAGCTTGTGGTTATCAGACACAATTTAGAATAGATTTACAAGGAGATCCTGCTGAATGGCATTGAGAACTTTGTCTAGACACTCATGTTGCAACAGAACAAAGGGTGGGGAAAAAATGTAATTGTAATGTATATATGTAAGGATAACTTGATCCCCTTGCTGTACAGTGGGAAAAAAAAAAAGACCAGATCCATTCTCAGTTTAACTTACAATTTTGTTATACTTAACGCAGTTTTAAATGGGATGATTTGTGCTCTCAATTAGCTGTGTATAAAATATGCTTCTGTCACCAAGATGATTCTTAGAATATTTTATTTTAGTTTATTATACTTCTTAATAGGATCCAAATCACAGAGTGTTAAATGTGTAAACTTTGTAGAAAACGAATGGACATCATTAAAATAGAATATGTGTAAAAAAAAATAAGTAAATCACTTAGTCCCACTATATAACACAAATATTTATTTTATTAGTAACTTTCCATTATGTATACACACATACAAATGTTTCATAGTAACCACCGTGAACACATCATTTCATATGCTTTGTAGCATTTGCATTTTCACTTATTTAAAAATAGATTCTTTTACATGTTGCTACACATACTGATTTTTTTCTTTCAGCACAGTATAAAGGACCTTTCTCCCCATAAACTTAAAGCTATTGGATAAAAATCAACAGAATTTTCTTATCTAGAAGAATTTTCAAAATAAATAAAATTATTAAGAAAAAAAAACCTCTGGGATTTTCATTGTAATTATATTGTATCCATATATAATTTTAGTAGAATTTATAATTTAATAAAATTGTGTCATCCACTCATGAACATGGTATATAACTATATTTATTGAGGACTTCTTTATCTGAGCTAAATGGTTTTTAGTTTTCCTTAGGAAGAAAACATTCAGTCTTCATTAAGTATGATGTTAGCTATAGGTTCTTTGTAGATGCCCTTTATCAGGTTGAGTTTTTATCATCAATGTGTGTTTTATTTGGCAAAAATGTTTGAATTAATTGATGTGATTATTTGATTTTTTTCTTTAGATTGTTAGTATGTTGGATTATATTGATTGATTTTTCACATATTGATCTAGCTTTGTGTTATTGGCCTAAAACCCACTTGGTTTTGATGTACTTTTTTAGAGTACTGGATTAAATCTACTAATATTTCATTGAGGATTTTTATGTCTATGTTAATGAGGGATATTGGTCTACAATTTTCTTTCTTTGTTATATTATCCCTGCCTGGTTTTAGTGTTGGGATAAAGCAGGGCTTGTAAACTGAGTTAGGACATAATTTCTATACATCTGTTTTCTGGAAGATACTATGTAGTATTGAAGTTATTTCTTCTTTAAATGCCTAGTAAAATTCACCAAAGAAAACATCTGGGCCTAGAAATTTCTTGCTTTTTAAATTTAGTACAGATTCTATTTTTTTAACAGTTATAGGGCTAGTCAAGTTATTTACTTCATCAAGAGGTAAATTTTAATAATTTGTTATTGCCTAGGAGTTGATCTTTTTGATCAAAGTTGTTATTTTATGTATATAGAGTTGTTTATAATATTTCATTAATTTTTAATATCTGTTCATTCTATGGTGATATTCCATTTTTCATTCCTTTTATTGGTAGTTTGTGCCTTCTTTCTGTTTTCTTTATCAATATTTCTTGAGATTTATCAATTTTATTGATCATTTCAAAGAAACATTTTGGTTTAATTGCAATTTTCTGTTGTTTTTCTGTATTGATTTTATTAATTTCAGCTCTTGATTATTCTTTCCTTGCTCTTGCTTTGGGTATATTTTGCTTTCTTTTCTATTTTCTTTAGGTGAAAACTTAGATTATTGATTTACAACCTTTTTTCTTTCCTAATATAATCCTTTAATGATACAAATTTTTTCTAAGCATTCCCTTAGCTATGTCTCACAAAATATGATTCATTTATTTTAACTTATAAGTTCAAATTTAGCAGCATGTTATTTAATTTTGAATTGGTCAGATATTTTAACTTTATATTTCTATTTTGGATTTCTAGTTTAATTACGCCATGGTCAGAGGGAACATACTTTGTATGATTTCAATTTTTAAAAATTTGTTAAAATTTTTTCTATGACATAAAATATGTTCTAACTTGGTGAATTTCCATGCACTCTTTAAATAAATGTGTATTCCACTTTGTTGAGTGGTGTACAATTGTCAATTAGTTTAATTGTTTGATTGTGTCATTCAGTTCTCTCTCCTTGGTGAGTTTATTTCTACTAGTTCTATCACTAACAGAAGAGTGCTGAAGTCTTCAGCTATAATTGTGGATTTGTCTGTTTTTCTTTTTGGTTTTGTTTGTTTTTGCTTCATGTCTTTTAAATGCAGTTAAATGAATATATATTTAGTTGTAACTTCTTGAATTGACCCCTTTATCAATATGTGATATGTTTTTCTCTCTCTCTCTCTTTTTTTGTCTTTTTGCCTTTTCTAGGGCCACACCCGCAGCATGTGGAGGTTCCCAGGCTAGGGGTCTAATCAGAGCTGTAGCCGCTGGCCTACGCCAGAGCCACAGCAATGTGGGATTCGAGTCGAGTCTGTGACCTACACCACAGCTCACAGCAACGCTGGATCCTTAACCCACTGAATGAGGTCAGGGATTGAACCCACAACCTCACGGTTCCTAGTTGGATTCGTTTCCACTGTGCTATGATGGGAGCTCCTGTTTTTCTCTTTTAATTTTGTTTGTTCTAAAGCCTATTTTCACATTAATATAAGCACTTTCACATTAATATAAGCACTTCACATTAATAAAAGTCAACTTTCTTTTGATTTGTGTTTGTATAGCATATCTTTTCTCATTAACATACCTATATCATTTATTTGAAATTATTGTCGATAGCATTTTGTTGAATCATATCTTTTTCATTTTTCAAATAAGTTCTATCTTTTAATTGAATTATTTGATTGTTTATTTTGGTGTAATTTTTGATATGTTTGCATTTAGCTCTACACTGTTTATTTTGGTGTAATTTGATTGTTTATTTTTTATTTTGATTGTTTATTTTGGTGTAATTTTTGATATGTTTGCATTTAGCTCTACACTGTTTCTCCCCTCTTTTTGATTATTTTTACATTTTTTAACACACACACCACATCTTTTATTATCGTGTTATCCTTAAAAGTGGACAGTTCTTTTGTAATCATAAGGCCAATTTCAAGCAACTTCCTTCAAAAGTTTTCTTTCTCCTTCTCCACATACCCATCTATCTAATCTCAGTTTAATTTTTCTTTCTTTTTTTTTTTAGAATTCTGTTAGAAAAAAAGTTGGAAAACTTTTTCTCTATAAGTGTCTTATATATCATTTTATACATTGAAATCCCTGCCAATCAAGCAATGTTGTATTTTTTGGTTTGAACCATGACTTACAGAAGTGAGCAGAATAGTCTCATGCCTAGTTATTTCCCATTTACATTACTAACCATTGTTTTTTGTGTCCCAGTTTTCCTTCTGGTATTTTACCTGAATAACTTATTTTAGAAATTATTTTATAACATGCTGGCTGGTAACGAATCATTTTAGTTTTCTTTCAAGACATGATTTTTTTTCAATCCTGAAGGATAATTTTGCTAGGTATAGAATACTAGATAGTCCTTTCATTTTTAGTACTTGAATAATTTGTTGCTACTTCTTTCTCTTATCTCTATTTTTAATGAACAATTCTAATTTACTTGAATCATTGTTCCTCTATAGATAATTCTTCATTTCCCTGTCTATTTTCAAGGTTTTATTTCTGTCTTTTGTTTTTAGTAGTTTGATTATGTTGTACCTGAGTGTAGATTTATTTTGGTTTATCCTGTTTGGGATATGCTCATCTCTCTGAATATATATTTATGTGGTAGGCATAATAATAGCCCCACAGAGATGCCCATATCTTAATCCCCAGTACCTGTGAATATATGCTATATGGGAAGAGGGACTTTGCATTGGAATTAAGGTTATTAATCAACTAACTTTTAGATAGGACAAGTGGGTCCAAAGTAATAACATGAGCCTTTAAAAGTGGGAAAAGAAGGCAGAAAATTTAGGGACATGCAGCAGAAAAAAATGTTATTGTGATGTTGCAGAAGTAGAAGAGTCAGAGAAATTTGAAGTATGAGAGGAACTTGACCTGCATTGCTGACTTTGACAGGCGCCATGAACCAGGGAATGCAGAGAACATTCCCTGGCTGACAGTCAGCAAGAAAATGATGACCTCAGTTTTACATGAAACTGAATTCTGCCAACAACCTGAATGAGCTAAGAAATCAGTTCTAACCCAGAGCCTCTGGATCAGGTTGTCTGATACACTGATTTTGGCCTTGATATTCTCAGCAGAGGCACCAACTGAAGCATGCTGTTCCTGACTTCTGACCTACACCGTGGTGAGATAATACATTTGTATTTTATTAATCTGCTAAATCTGTGGAAATTTGTTGCAGCTGGAATAGAAAACTAATACTGTGTATCTTTTACTAAACTTGGGCACATTTGGTGATTACTTCTTTCAAAAAAATTTTTTAGCAGTATATTCTTTCTCCTTTCTTGGGTCCAGATGACTTTTTGTTGTTTTCCCACAGTTCTCTGAGGCTCTGTTTATTTTTTCAAATATGTGTCCCTCTGTTGTTCATATTCAATTATTTCTATTGAAGTCTTCAACTTCATTGACTATTTCTTCTTTTTCTTCTGTTCTGCTATTGAGTTCATTGATTGAGTTTCTTTGCTTCAGTTATTGTAATTTGAAGTTTTAATTTTTTCTTTTAGTTTTTCTTTATAAGTTATGTTTATTTCCTGATATTTGGTTATAATAATTCTTTCAAGAATATTTGCAGTTACTCAGTTGAGCATTTTAAATTGCTGCTTTAAAGTCTTTGTCAGATAATTCCAGACTTTTTGTAATCTTACCCTTGCTGTAAGTTGATTGTATTTTTCCATATAGTTTATATGTCTGTGGCTATTCACATGCCAAATATTTTCGATTATCTACTGGACATTAGGACTACTAGGTTAGGAGACTCTTTGTCTTATTTAAAATATTATAGATAATGTTGATATATTTTTCTTAGCATGCAATTGACCAGGTTAGGTTCAGATTACAAGTCCAACCTACCATCTATGTACTGAGATTCAAATATCAGTTTAATTTTCAATGTTATTTGAATCTTCCCCATGTATGTGCCACCCAGTCATCAGTCTGGAATATGGGCAGAGGTCTACTCATTAGCTTAGTTCTCAAAGACTTTATTATGCTAATTACGATAATATCCCTGCATATGGAGGTCAGGATTGTGCCCAGGAGTTCATAAACACTTTTATGGGTTTTCTTTCCTGAGCTCCTTCTTGGTACTTGCTGGTTCCTTGGTGCTTCTTTCAAAAATTTTCCAGTCAAAACCTCCTACAGTTGTGCTATCTCTGGAGATAAGCTGTAGGAGGACAGAGGGAAGAAAAAATAGCACAGGGTTTTGATCTCACCCTTTTGAATCCACAATTTCTCTCCCAATGGAATGAAAGTTTCCTCTCTCCGAATTTTGGTTTCTGCTGTCTCATGTTGCTGTCTGATATAACTATTCTGCTGTCACTGCAAGATTGCCTAGAAGCTGGGGTGGGAGAGAACAGATTAAAAGGAGAAAAAAACACCTGGGGATTTTCTCCAGTCTCTTTGAGTTTAACCAATTCTCTTTCCCACTCCTTGAGCCAGGATTCTCCTTGATGCCTCTCTGTTTGCACCTCAGTGATCAGTGCTGAATTTCAGGCTTCACTGAGTTGAGGCTGAGACATACTGAGGCAAAAAGAAGGTAAATTGGTAAAATCACCTCTGGTTTGGTTTTGCTTTGAATTCTAGTGTTCTTCAACCTACCTGTTGTTCGTTAATTTTCTGAATCCTCGTACAGCTGGTCCCTGAATTCTGTTCAGGTTTGTAGTTATGTTCAGATGGTGAAAGTGGTGGAATGTGCTTATTCCATGTCACTTGGAATGAGGTCCTTATGATCCCTTTAAATACTTGTAGTGTTTGTTGTAATGTCCTGTCCTTTATTTCTGGTAATGGTAATTTATGTCTTCTCTCTCCTTTACTTGCTGAGTCTGAGTAAAACTTTATCACTTTTATTGATTCTTTCAAGAAATTAGCTTTCAATAAAATTGATTTTTTTTGTTTTTTTCTGTCATTAATTTCTTCTCTTTATTATTATCTTTTACTATGTATGTTTTAGTTTAACTACTCTTTCTTTTCTAGTTTCTTAGTCAACTGATTTGTGATTTTCTTTTCTAATATAAGTATTTAATCATATAAAATATTTCTAAGTACTGCTTTAGCTTCATCTCACAAATTTTGATATGTTGTATTTTCAATTTTATTCAGTTCAAAGTAACTTATAATTTCCTTATAATTCCTTCCTTGACCCACGGGTTGCTTACAGCTATATTTAATTTTTTAGTTGAAATATAGTTGATTTACAATGTTGTGCCAATTTTTTTCCTACAATTTCTGCTATATAGCAAGATGACCCAGGCATACACACATATACATTCTTTTTTTCATATTATCTTCTATCATGTTCTGTCCCAAGAGATCAGATGTTGAATCCTGTGCTATACATTAGGGTCTTATTGCTTATCTATTCCAAATGCAATAGTTTACATCTGTTCACCTCAAATTCCCAGTCCATCTCACTCCCTCCCCTCTCGCCCTCACATCCACAGCTCCATTCTCTATGTCTATTTCTGTTTTGTGAATAGCTTCTTTTGGCACATATTTTATTTATTTATTTATTTTTAGGGCCACACATGTGGCATATGGAGGTTTCCAGGCTAGGGGTTGAATTGGAGCTATAGCTGCTGGCCTACACCACAGCCACAGATCCGAGCCACTTCTGCACCACAGCTAATGGCAATGCTGGATCCTTAACCCACTGAGTGAGGCTGGGGATTGAACCCACAACCTCATGGTTCCTAGTTGGATTCGTTTCCGCTGCACCATGCCGGGAACTCCTGGCCCATATTTTAGATTTCACATATAAGTGATATGATATGGTGTTTGTCTTTCTCTTTCTGACTTACTTCACTTAATCTCTGATTGCATCCATGTTGCCACAAATGCCTTAATTCTTTTTTTTTTAATGGCTAAGTAGTATTGGTGAGAATGTAAATTGGTACAGCCACTGTGGAAAACACTATGGAGGTTCTTCAGAAAACTAAATATAGAACTACCATATGATCAGCAATCCCACTCTTGGGCATGTATTCAGATAAAAATATAATTCACAAAGATACATGCACCCCTATGTTCACTGTAGCACTATTAATAATCGCCGAGGCATGGAAACAAGCTAAATACCCATTGACATATGAATGGATTAAGAAGATGATGTACATGTATACAATGGAATACTATATTTAATTTTTAAGGACTTTCAGAAAATCTTTATTATTGATTTCCTAATTCTATTGTCAGAGAACACATTTTGTATGATGTCACACATTTAAGTTTATTGAGATGTTTTATGGCTCAAAATTTCTATCTTTGTGTACATTCCATGTGAATCTGAAAAGAAAATGTATTTTTCTATTGTTTGGTGCAATATTTTATAACTATCCATTAGGTCACCTTGGTTGGTTTAAGCTACATATATCCTTACTGATTTTTTGTCTACTTTTTCTACTGATAATGGAGATGAGTGTTGAAATCTCCAGTTGAAAATATTATTTTATCTCTTTTCCTTTAGTTCTATTTGTTTTTGCTTCATTTATTTTTAGTCACTGTAGTTAGATACATACACATTTAGTATTTTAAACTTCTCAATGAATCAATAACTTTATTGTTTTAAAATACCCCTCTTTTATACCCTATCGTAGTGACAGCCCTTCTGAAATCTAATTTGTCTTGTATTAATATAGCTACTGCAGCTTTAGTTTGATTTGTCTTTGCATGGTATAGCATTTCTGTTTTACTTTTAACATAACTGTTTCTTTATGCTGAGTGCCTTCACATAGTCAGGTCTTGCTTAATTATCCAGTCTCAATATCTGTCTTTTATTTGGAGTGTTTAGATTATTTGTATATAATGTA
Source organism: Sus scrofa (assembly GCF_054392235.1). Taxonomy (NCBI): domain Eukaryota; kingdom Metazoa; phylum Chordata; class Mammalia; order Artiodactyla; family Suidae; genus Sus; species Sus scrofa. Next base: position 91,984,585 of record NC_139401.1, on the reverse strand, counting down.
ATTATCAGTGATCTTTCACTTAAACCCATCATCTTCCTATTTTCCTTCTATTTTTCTCTTTTTTATTCTACTTTTCCTTCTCCTACATTTTTTGATTATGTATTTTTTAAGATCCCACTTTACTTTTTTTAAGCTGTACAGCTTTGATTTTTTTTAGTAATTTCTCTACTGTTTAAAATATGCAATTTGCATTAATAAGTCTATCTTAATGTTATATCATTTTATGTGCAGCATTCAAATCTACAAGTTATTCTTCTATTTCCATTTCATATTTCATGCTCTTGTTTTATACATTTTACTTTTATTTATGTTATCACTCCACAGTACATTGCTATTTTTTCCTTTTATAGTTGAATATCTAAAAATGAGACTTAAAATTATAAAATATATTTTATATTTACCTATATTACTATTTTTGGCACTCTTCATTCTTTTGATGGATATAAATTTCTATCTGATATACTTTTCAGCTGGCTGAAGAAGTTTCTACCACGTATCTTGCTCTGCAATTTAGTGATGATGGATTCTGTCGACTTTTCTTTGAAAAAGTCATCATCTGACATTTAAAAAAAAAAACCTGTTTTCTCTGAGTGTAAATATCTAGGTTGACACTTTTCATTTATTTGTTTTCTTCAACTGCCTCAGAAATGTCTCTCCATCATTTCCTGGCTTCTATGGTGTCTGACTAGAAGTGCAATGTCATTCTTATTTTTCTCTGGATTCTATGAGGTTTATTATGAAATTAACACTGGTTTTCATAAATTTGATTATGATGCTCCACAGTGTGGTTTTCTTTGTTTCTTCTGCTTGGGATTTTTGAACTTGTTTCTTTGCATTTATGAGTTTAATAAAATTTGGAAATATTTTGGACATTACTTCTTCAAATATCTTCTAACCCCCTCCCACTCATTTTTCTGGAACTTCAGTTGAACATATGTTAGACTACTTGATGTTGTAACAAAGTCACTGATGATCTGTTTATCTTCTTAGTCTTTTTGCTTGGTGTCCTTTATTTTGTATACTTTCTATTACTGTGTCTTCAGCTTCACTTTTCTTCTGCAGTGTCTAATTCTGTCTATTGTCTTTTTTATTTCTAAAAAAATATCATTTGGTCTTCCCTATACTTTCCATTCTTTTTTACGTTCATGGTTTCCTATACCGTCTTGAGAATATGGAATATACATTTAAACATCTTTGCTAATTCCACAATTTCTGTAAGTTCTGGGTCTGCTTCTATTGATTGATCTTTTTTCCTTCTGGTCGTGGGTCATATTTCTCTAGTTTGTAAGATTAGTGAGTTTTTTAAAGTTTTATTGAAGTATAATTTATTTACAGATTGTGATAATTTCTGCTGTACAAGAAAGTGATTCAGTAGTACATATATACATATCCATTATCTTTCAGATTCTTTTCCCAGATAGATTATCACAAAATATTGGGTAGAATTCTTTGCTATACAGCATGTCACAGTTGGCCAATCATTCCATATACCTCAGTGTGCATATGGCAATAACAAACTCCAGGTTCATCCCTCCCACCCCCCTTACCTGTCCCCTTTGGTATCCATAAGTTTTTCAAAGTCTGTGTGTCTGTTTCTGTTCTGCAAATTATTTGCAGAGCTTAGTGAGTTTTGATTGTAGTACAAGTTTGCCAGATCTTGTGAATTTTATATTACTGAGTTCTCGGCTTTGTTTCACTCCTTTAAATAGTCTTGGAATTTTTTCTTCCATACAATTATGTTACATTGGATCAGTTTGATCATTTTGAGTCTTGATTTTCAGCTTTGCTAGTGTGGATATAGAACTAATTTAGCTACAATGCTAAGGAAATACCTTCCTGAGGATTTTATCCTACATTACAAGGGCTTGATCCATATGTTACAAGGTCTTCATATTCTTGCTTGTGTGAATATAAACTATTGCCAGCCCTATGTAGATTCTAGCAATTTTTTCAGTTATTGACTTCTAATGATTCTTGTGGTGAAATTAAACATAGGTTCTTACATTAATATTCAAACGTTATGTGTCAAGCAATGAACTAATAATTTTTTCATTCTTTAATCATCACTTACATATTATCCTTATAATGTTTTGCAATACATTCTTATAACTAGCATTCTAATTTGCCATACCAATAAAAAATGAGTGATATTGAATTCCTGACTCTTACAGCCACATTCCTACCTGAAGTGTTTCTTGGACAGGATCAGAGTTTGGGAAAATGTAGACATTTCTAATTATTTATGAGAGATTTGATCTTCAATGAAAACACAGAATTAATGATTATTCAATCATTACCTCTAAGGGAAATACAAGGTTAAGTTCCTGTGAGCTCTGGCCACAATATTTTTGTCAATAGATCAACTTATAACCTTGTTTCATACACATTTCTATTTAAAAACACTGTTTAAAATATACAGTTGATTCATTAACATTGAACTAATTGCCAATAGCACTATAACTCAAACCTGAACAAAGCTTATCTAACACATGATTTTTTTCCCCATAAGGAAATTCACATTCTTCATAAGCTTAGACACACTAGATAGCACCGTGGGACTATGTTTGGGGGCCATATAAATTACCAAAAAACAAAGAAAAAAATTGTGGCATTAAATATACCATGGGTAATCTTTAAAGTATGAGATCCAAAACAAGAATGTATGATGTCACCTTGTTCAACCTCAGTAGGGAACATGTATATGAGACACTCAAAAATTTCACTGCTCTGTGCATGCACATGTCTGCAAATGACTTAAAAAAGCTTTCTGCATATTGGTTTTAGGGTTACAAATAGATGTTACTGAGTAGGCAAATTCAAAAATACAGAATCTCTTAATAATGAGTATTGACTGTACAGATGTGTGACTTGTTTTTCTCCAGTTATCCTTTCTTACTTGGTAATGCCTAAGGGTTATGTTCCTTGGAGGTTGGCACATTCCCAATCCCAGTGACCTCTTTATAAGACCTAACCAAACTAAAGAACTATTTTTTTCCATAGAAAATTCAAAAGGCCAGGAGGTCACACTAATTGAAATAGAGTTGGGGGCTTCAGAATTTTATGGTAACCCACCTACTTTGTAGCACCACAGGCAGTTGATTCTGGTATTAACTATTTGAACTCGTCTTTCCTGAATCAATTTACTCTGACAGAAGGAATATAGCCACATGGTATGCATGGTATTCAAATATCCTTCTGGACCAATTATACATTTTATTTCCTGTAATCAACCTTTTTAAGTGTCTAAATAAAGTGAATTTTTTTGTATGTATCATTAAAAAGTATATGGGCTCATCAGGGTACTTTTTTTTTTCAATTGAGTAGTTAGTTTTATCCTACAGAATCTATTAGCCTCTTTCATCTCATGAAATTCTTTAGGTTTAAGGAAATAGTTGTGTGGTTTTCTGCCTGTGTTTTGAGAAATGTCACCTTGAGATTTTCTTTTTGGCTTTTTCTGGCTGTGCTATCTATCTGTCATGTCACATTAGACTTTTTCAAGGATCATGCCATGCATGACACTGTGAAGAGACTTAGTCTATGATGAAAATAAAGCCCCTGCATGTGAAAATGGAAAAAAAAAAACATGCACTTTGTTGAAAAACAGGTCAAAGTAGTAAAAACTATTATTGGAAGGTAAGTCTTGGATCAGAGAAGCAAAGGCCAAGCAGAGCAGCCTTGACACAGTTTTCAGTAGAGGCTCGTCTTGAGAGGCCGTGGGGGAGATTGTGTCTATAAAAACAGTACATTTGTGTTTATCTTCCCCTAGGCTTTTGGACAAGGCATGGAAGATGTGGGGTGCTTCATTTAAATAGAACTTGCTTGCTTCTGAGCTTAGTGTTCCTTGCACTTGAAGCCAAATCCTCTCAGTAAGCCAGACTACAGGGACGTGCACAAAGACTAACTTTATTTATTTATTTATTTTTTCTCCAATACATTACTTTTTTTCTACTGTCCAGCATGGTGACCCAGTTACACATACATGTATACATTCTTTTTTCTCACATTATCATGTTCCATCATAAGTGACTAGACATAGTTCCCAGTACTACACAGCAGGATCTCACTGTTTATCCAGGGGCTGACTTTAAAATGCCTTGGGGGAATTCCCATCATGGCTCAGCATTTAACAAACCCGACTAACATCCATGAGGACACGGGTTCAATCCCTGACTTTGCTCAGTGGGTTAAGGATCCAAAGTAGCTGTGAGCTGTGGTGAAGTTAGCAGACATGGCTCGAATCCCACGTTGCTATTGTTGTGGCATAGGAGAGAGGCTATAGCTCCAATCAGACCCCTGGCCTGGGAACCTCCATATGCTGCAAGTGTGGCTCTAAAAAGACAAAAAGACTAAAATAAAATAAAATTCTTTGGGGAAAGTAGAAGCAGAACAGAGTGAAAATGTCTGAAAACTTGAAGAAAACTCTGTGGAAAGTTATTTTGGTGTGCATGTTTTGTTCAAAAATATAGAAATAATAATTATTATTATGGTAATTATAATAATAATTACATTTGGGTATCTAAGATTATACGCCATTGATTCTCCACTCCCTATTTCTTCTCCCCTAAATGAAGTGTCATTTGTAGATACATATATTTCTCTTTTCTCCTTTACTTCCAAAATTGGTGACATACTTTTGAGTTACTATACCTAGATTTCCTTTTCTCTAGTTCTCTCCTTGATTTTTTAGGGTTCATTTCTGATTTTTATTCCAAATGAAACTTCTTACCTACACTTAAAAAAAAATCCCTCTTTTGTCCATGTCAAGAGAGTTGTTTTATGTGCTCATGCTCTCTCATAGTATGCTGCCACAAACATCGGCCGTCCCTTCCCAAGGTTCTCCAAGTTCCTACTCTCCATATTGCTCTCAAGTGCGAGTCTGTCCACCAGTGCCTTCTTTTAGCCACTCCCTTAGAATGCTTCAGGTTTTTCCCTCCTTGTTTTTGACTTTGTGTTGAGCCTTTTAAAGCTCTCACTTTTGCCTTCATCAACATCTCTCTCTCCACTGACTTTTCCCCCTTTACCCATAAACAAGCTCAGGTCTATAAGCCCTTAAAAATCACAATAATAAAAAAACTGCCCTAACTAGCCCCTAATTTATCTTTATCATTCTTACTCACAACCGCCCTATTTCTTTCTCTTTTTTTTAATTTTTAAAAAATTTTAAAAATTATAGTTGACTAACAATGTTGTGCCAATTTGTGCTATACAGCATAGTGACCCAGTCATATGCATATACACATTATTTTTCTCATATTTTCTTCCACTGTGGTCTATTACCAGTGATTGGATATAGTTCCTTGTGCTATACAGCAGGACCTCATTGCCTATCCCTTCTAAATGTATCCTGTTTCTTTCTGTTTTTATCATCAGATTTTTCAAAAGAGTAATCTACCCTAGTTACTGTGATTTTCTTTATTTTCAGTCTATCTTCTGTTTCAAGCATTCTAAATACCTAGGTTACAAGGCTCCTAGTGACTTTGAAATCATAAAATATAGTGGCCTGTCCTAGTCTTTCTCCTCTTCCTCCCTCCTTCTGAAACTTTGTCATGGTTAAACCAAATTTTTGATGGATTATCTCAAAAGATATAAAATTTTAAAAAAAAGTTTAGAAGCCCCACTCTGAATTCCTCATTTCTACTCCCAAGAAATAATGAGTGAACAGATTATTGTATATCCTCCCAGAAATTTTCTGTGCACAAACACTTTTCAATAGAGTCATATTATATATAATGTTATGTGATTACTTTCTTCACTTAAAAAAAACTCTTGTAGAACATTCTTCTTTTTTATTTTATGATTTTTATTTTTTCCATTAGAGTCGATATACAGTGTTCTGTCAATTTATACCATATAGCAAAGTGACTCAGCCATACACACACACACACACACACACACACACACACACACATATATATTTCTTCTCACATTATCCTCCATCAGGTTCCATCACAAGTAAGTGGATATAGTTCCCTGTGCTATACAACAGGATCTCATTGCTTATCCACTCCAAATGCAATAGTTTGCATCAATTAAGCCAAGACTCCCAGTCCATCCCACCCCCTCCCCATCCACCTTGGCAACCACAAGTTTATTCTCCAAGTCCATGAGTTTCTTTTCTGTGGAAATTTTCATTTGTGCCATATATTAGGTTCTAGATATAAGTGATATCATATGGTACTTGTCTTTCTCTTTCTGACATACCTCACTTAGTGTGAGAGTCTCTAGTTCCATCCATGTTGCTACAAATAGCATAATTTTGTTCTTTTTTATGGCTGAGTAGTATTCCATTGTATATATACACCACATCTCCTTAATCCATTCATCTGTCAGTGGACATTTGGGTTGTTTCCATGTCTTGGCTATTGTGAATAGTGTTGCAATGAACATATGGGTGCATGTATCTTTTTCAAGGAAAGTTTTGTCCAGATATAGGCACAAGTGTGGGACTGTTGGATCATATGGTAGTACTATATTTAGTTTTTTCAGCTACATCCATACTGTTTTCCATAGTGTTTGTACCAACTTACATTGCCATCAAGAGGGCAGAAGGGTTCCCTTGTCTCCACACCCTCTCCAGCATTTGTTATTTTTGGACTTATTAATTATGGCCATTCTGACACGTACGAGGGATTTGCATTTCTCTAATAATCAGTGATGTTGAATATTTTTTCATGTGCTTGTTGGCCATCTGTATATCTTCTTTGAAGAATTGTCTATCCAGGTCTTTTGTCCATTTTTTTCTATTGGGTCATGTTTTTTTTTTGTTGTTGTTGTTGTTTTTTTTTTTTTTTTTTGCTATCGAGTTGTACAAGATTTTGTATAATTTAGAGATTAAGCCTTATTCAGCTGCATCTTTTGAACCTATTTTCTCCCATTCTGTAGGTTGTCTTTTTTTGTTTTTTTTTTTTTCAATTCCTTTGTTGTACAAAACCTTGTCAGTTTGATTAGGTCCCAGTGGTTTATTTTTGCATTTATTTCTGTTGCCTTAGGAGACTGACCAGAGAAAACATTTGTAAGGTTGATGTCAGAGAATGTTTTGCCTATGTTCTCTTCTAGGAATACCATTTTGTACCATTTTTCTGGTATCTTGTCTTATGTTTAAATCTTAAAGCCATTTTGAGTTTATTTTTGCGCATGGTATGAGGGTGTGTTTCAGTTTCATTGATTTACATGTAGCTGTCCAGTTTTCCCAGCACCACTTGCTGAAAAGACTGTCTTTTCCCCATTTTATATTCTTGCTTCCTTTGTTGAAGATTAGTTGACCAAAGGTCTCTGGGTTTTCTTCTGGGTTATCTATTTCACTCCATTGCTCTGTATGTCTGTTTTGTTACCAGTACCACATTGTTTTGATCACTGTAGCTTTGTAATATTGCCTGAATTATGGGGGAGTTAAGCCTCTTGCTTGTTTTTTGTTTCTCAGGATTGCTTTGGCAGTTCTGGGTTTTTTGTTGTTCCATATAAATTTTTGGCTTGTTTGTTCTAGTTCTTTGAAAAATGACATGGATCATTCAATAGGGATTGCATTGAATCTGTAGATTTCTTTGGGTATTATAGTCATTTTTACAATATTAATTCTTTCAACCCAGGAGCATGGAATATCTTTTCATTTCTTTGAATCCTCTTTAATTTCCTTGATTAATTAATGTTTTATAGTTCTCAGCATATGTCTTTCACCTCCTCGGTCAGGTTTATTCCCATGTATTTGATTTTTTTGGGGTGTGATTTTAAAAGGTATTGTATTTTTATATTCCTTTTCTAATATTTCATTATAGTACACAGAAACACAACCAATTTCTGAATGTTAATCTTATATCCTGCTACTTTGCTGAATTCGTTGATCAGTTCTAGTAGTTTTTGTGTGGAGTCCTTAGGGTTTCCTATATGTAGTGTCATGTCATATGCCTATAGTGACAGATTTACTTCTTCTCTTCCAGTTTGGATATCTTTTATTTCTTTTGATGGTCTGATTGCTGTGGCTAGGAGTTCCAATACTAGGTTGAATAAAAATGGTGAGAGTGGGCATCCTTGTCTTGTTCCAGATATTAGTGAGAAGGCTTTCAACTTTTCTCCATTGAGTATTATATTTTCTGTGGGTTTGTCATAAATGGCTTTTATTATGTTAAGGCATGTCCCTTTGGTAAGGGTTTTTATCATAAATGGATGTTGGGCTTTGTCAAATGCTTTTTCTGCATCTATTGAGATGATCATGTGCTTTTTGACTTTTCTTTTGTTAATGGGGTATATGATGTTGATTGATTTGCATATTTTGAACCATCCTTGTGAACCTGGGATGAATCCCACCTGGTCTTGTTGTATGATCTTTTTAATATATTGTTGGATTTGGTTAGATAAAATTTTGTTGAGAATTTTTGCATCTATATTCATCAAATATATTGGGATATAATTTTCTTTTTTGGTAATATCTTTGTCTGGTTTTAGTATTATCATGATGGTGGCTTCAAAAATATCTTTGGGAGTATTCCCTCTTCAACCTTTTGAAAAAGTTTAAGAAGGATGGGTATAAGTTCTCTTATGTTTTGTAGAATTTACCTGTGAATCCATCTGTTCCCGGACTTTTGTTTGTAGGGAGTGTTTTATTACATATTCAATTTCATTTCTAATGATCAGTCTGTTCAGTTGATCTATTTCTTCCTGATTCAGTTTTGGTAGGCTGTAGGTCTCTAGAAATTTGTCCATTTCTTCTCGGTTGTCAAATTTGTTGGCATATAGTTGTTCATAGCATTCTCTCATGTTTTCTTTTTTTTTGTATTTCTGCTGTATCCATTGAGATTTCTCCTTTTTCATTTCTTATTTTGTTTTACTTCTTTCTCTCCTCTTCTTGGTGAGGCTGGCCAGAGGTTTGTCAATTTTGTTTACCCTTTCAAGGAACCAGCTCTTGGTTTCATTGACTTTTTTCTATTGTTTTATGATTTTTATTGATTTCCTCTCTGATCTTTATGATTTCCTTTCTTTTGCTGACGTTAGGTTTTGTTTGTTCTTCTTTTTCTAATTCATTTCGGTGGTGGGTTAAGCTGTTGATTTGAGATTTTTCTTCTGAGCTATGAATTTCCCACTGAGAACTGCTATTGCAACATCCCATAGATTTTGAATGGTTGTGTCTTCACTATCATTTGTCTCGAGGTATTTTTTAAATTTCCTTTTTGATTTCCTCATTGACCCATTGGTTTTTAATAGCATGTTGTTTGCCTCCATGTTGACGTTTTTTTCTCATTTCTTTTCCTGTGGTTGATTTCCGGTTTCATGCCATTGTGATCAGAGAAGATACTTGAAATAATTTCTATACTTTTAAATTTGTTGAGGTTAGTTTTGCACCCCAGTATGTGGTCAATCCTTGAGAATGTTCCATGTGCACTTGAGAAGAATGTATATTCTGATTTTCTTGGGTGTAATGTCCTGAAGATGTAAATTAAGTCTAACTTTTCTATTGTTTCCTTTAGGATCTCTGTGGCTTTATTGGTTTTCTGTCTAGAGGATCTGTCCATTGATGTTAGTGGGATGTTAAATTCTCCTACTATTATTGTATTCCTGTCATTTTCTCCTTTTATGTCTTTTGGTATTTGTTGTATGTATCTAGTTGCTCCTATACTAGGGGCATATATATTGACGATTGAAATATCCTCTTCTTGAATGGATCTTTTTATCATTAAATAGTGTCCTTCTTTGTCTTTCTCTATGGCCTTTGTTTTAAAGTCTATTTTGTTGATATGAGTATTGCAGCTGCTGCCTTCCTGTCTTGTCCATTGGCATGAAATATCTTTTCCCATCCCCTCTCCTTCAATTTATATGCATCCTTTGCCCTAAGGTGAGTCTCTTGTAGACAGTGTATTGTAGGCTCTTGCTTTGTTATCTAATCTGCCACTCTGTCTTTTGATTGGAGCATTCAGTTCATGGTCATTTAAAGTAATACTTGATAAAAATGTATTTGTTGCCATTTTAAACCTTGTTTTCCAGTTGATTCTGTTTCTCCTTCGTTCCTTTCTTTCTTTGGTTGGATGACTTCCTTTTATTTTATGCTTGTGTCCTTTTCTTTTTAGTTTTTGGGTTTGATTTGTGGTTGCCCTCTTTTTAAGTATGTGAATCCCTTACTGTATCTGCTTGCTTTGGCCTGATAGTCATATAGGCTCAAACACATTATTTAAAAAAAAGAGTCTAGATTTTCTTACTTTCCTTCCCCACATTTTATGATTTTTTGTAGTCTCTTTTTCACATCTTCATGTTTGTCCTTTTGCTGTTCTTTGCATGTATTGTCACTTTTACAGTAGGCTTTTTTTTTCTTTTATATCTGTATACTGGGTTATTTAAGTGATTGCTTTCCAATTGTGATTTCCTCCATCTATTTCTTACTTTTTTTTTTTTAGAGAAGCCCTTTTAATATTTCTTTAGATGGGTTTTGTATTGCTGTACTTTTTTAGCTTTTTTTCCAAGTAATTCTTTATTTCTCCTTCTATTTTAAATGATATTCTTGCTGGGTAGAGTATTCTAGGTTGCAAATTTTTACCTTTTAGAATTTTGACCATAACTTGCCACTCTCTTCTGGCCCATAGTGTTTCTGTAGAGGAATCAGCTGAAAGCCTTATGGGGGTTCCCTTATAATTAATGCTTTGTAATTCTCTTGCTGCCTTTAGAATCCTCTCTTTATCTTTAACTTTTGCCATTTTTATTATAATATGTCTTGGTGTGGGCCTATTTGGGTTCAACTTGTTTGGGGCCCTCTGTGCTTCCTGTGTCTTGAAATCTGTTTTCGTTAGATTTGGAAAGTTATCAGACATAACTTCTTCAACTATATTTTCAATCTCCTTTTCTTTTTCTTCTCCTTCTGGAATTCCTATTATGCATAGATTGGCCCATGTTATATTATCATATAGATCTCTTATATTGCTTTCATGTTTTTTCATTTGGTTTTTCTCTCTGCTGTACTAATTGGGTGTTTTCCATTATTCTTTCTTCCAAGTCACTAATTCATTCCTCTGTGTTATTCATTCTGCTCTTTAGTGCCTTTAACTCAGTTTGTGTCTCTGCAAATGACTTTTCTAATTTTTCTTGGTTCCTCCTTGTTTTTCTAGTTCCTTTCTAAAGTAATCTGCATTACTGTTCATATCTGCTCTTAGTGCCTTCATATCCACCCTTAATTCCTTCAGTATTTTCATCATCTCCCTTTTGAATTCAATGTCTATTAGACTGAAGAAATCACTTTCGTGTTTGCTGCTTCAAGTGAATTCTCCTGTTCTTTTACCTGGGAATGGTTCCTGAGCTTCTTCATTTTGCTTACATTTTTCTTTTTCTGTGAGTTTAGGGAGACCAACTACTGTAGTCTTGGAGGGCTATTTCTATGTAAGTGTGTCCATTTGTATTTTGGGGTGGGTTACTATTTTTGGCTTGGGAATTTGGATATTTGCTGTCTCTTTCTTCAGTGTGAGCAGAATATCTCATTGATAGGGTGCTGAGTGTGTTTCCAGGGAGGAGGCAATGAACAGGGCTAGCATTCAGTGCCTGGTTGCTGGGCTCTTGGCAGTAGCAAGGACCTGTAGAAAGATGGCACAGGCTACTCCTAGTTGCAGGGCCCTAGGAAGTGGTAATGAGCCTTAGGCAGATTTAGGCAGTGCCTGGAGCATTTGGCAGTGGGTGTGGCAGGGTGTGTGAGATCCTATGGGAGTGAGAGCAACAATAAGTGGTGCTCAGTTGCAGTTCCCTCTTTTTTGACAACTCTGAGGTGACTGGGGCCGCAGGTGGAGTCTGTTCACAGACCCCTAGTGGTGGTGGTCCATACCTCCCTCTGGTTTCTGAGATGACTGCTGTTTTTTGTTCCCATTGCCTATAGATCATGCAAGAGATACTGTGTTGCACATAGCTCCCTGCTGCCCTTAGCCCACACAAGATGTGCCTGGGCACCTGCAGCCTGAGCAAGTGGCCTCTTACCACCTGTAGCTTGTGCCATAGTCACCCTGCCCTCTGAGAACCCAAGCATGCACAGGGAAAGAGATTTCTGTGGTGGTCTGCTCCTCCTCCTCTTGCCCTCCCCAACAATGGCACCTTGTTTCTCCTGTGGACCCAGGCCTCCTCCTGGGTTCCCTGGGCCATGGAGTTCTGCTCCACAGCTTGGGCATGCTGCCCCCTAGCCCCTCAGGCTGTTTCCACACAGCCAACCCTAGTCCTCTCTTCAGAACTTACCTCCTGAGCCTGAGTCTCAGTGCCCAGCCCCCACCCAAGTGTCTCAGGCTGCAGTGTCTGGGGTAGAGGTGCAGATGATCTGTGTGACTCTCACTCTGCTTTTCTCTCCTTAGTCTGGCTGCTGAACTTTTCTTGGCGATTTTGAGGTCCCTCTGTCTCAGCTGATCCTGTGGATTAAGTGGGTTCCTTTTCTCTTTCACAGCTCCCTCTCAGAGGCCTAGTCCTCTCTTGATTCCTTTTCTCTCTCTTTCTCTTTTTTCTTTTGTTCTACAGAGTTATGTGGAGGGTTAGTTGTCCTTTTTGGAGGTTTAAGTTCTTCTGCCAGCATTCAGTAGATATTCTGTATAAATCATTCTACATGTAGATGTGTTTTTTGATGTGTTTGTAGGAGAAAGTGAGCATGACATCTTATTCCTCCACCATCTTAATCCTTCTGTAGACCATTCTATGTTGGTATATACAGATTTGATGCATTTTTAAAATGACTGAATTAAAAATGACTGAATGTCTTCCTTTGTAAAAATGAATTATTGCTTACTTTACTGGTCTCCCACTGATAGACCTTTTGGTGGCATGTAAATTATTGCTGTCACAATGTTCCAGTGAATTTACTTAATGGAAACACATGTATTTGATTGCTTGTGTAGTATATCCATAGGATAAATTTTGGACTTGGAAGTGCTTCTTCTCTCTTATAATGTGGACAGTTTCACTAATAACATAATTATCCATGAAATCTGCAGATTAAGACATAGAACATATCTTAACCTACCTTTTATTCCTCTTCCCTATGTCCTCCTCTATCCTCAACCACCAAAAATAACTTGAGTTTTGTGTTAATCATCTTCTTGCCTTTTTAAATTAATTAATTATTTATTTTTTTTATTCTCTTCTTAAAGCTGCACCCAGGGCACATGGAGTTTCCCAGGCTAGTGGTTGAATGAGGAGCTGTAGCTGTCAGCCTACACTACAGCTACAGCATCTGGCCATATTTGTGCTGAGTCTACAGCCTACACCACAGCTCACTGCAACACCAGATCCTTTAACCCCCTGAAGAAGGCCAGGGATTGAACCTGTGTCCTCATGGATGCTAGTCAAATTCTTTTCCATTGAGTCATGATGGGAACTCCCTTGTCTTTTTTAAAGGAAAATCATTTTACCATATATATGGGAAGCTTATACACAATCTTTACATATACTTATGGATTTTACCTATTTTTATTTAATCTTTATATAAATGGAATCAAAATTCTATCATTTGCTTCTACATTATGTTTGTCTAATTTTTCATGGTGGTATATCCATCTTAGAAGTTTTTTCTCCATCACTTTTCTATCATCCTGCATCTGTTCTTACTTTGCTCACGTTTTCTCTTTTGTTTTCCTCCCTGATTTCTTAACATTGCTTTGGTGTGGCTGTTCTATGAATTTTAGTCCTCTGTGTTCTGTTCTTTTTTATTTTTAATGGCCCCACCCATGACATGTGGAAGTTCCCTGGCGAGATATTGAACCTGAGCCTCAGCTCTGAGCTGCACCACTGTTACTTTAGTGTTGCATCCTTAACCCACTGCACTGGGAGGGGGAATTAAACCTCCTTACAACAACCCAAGCTACTGCAATCAGATTCTTAACCCACTGCACCACAGTGGGAACTCCCTCAGTGCTCTGTTCTTCATTTCATTTTTCATTAAGTGACTTTATCCTTTTTTATATATTCTATTTTCTTATTCATGCAGATGACTCCAAGACTTATAATTCTGCCTCTAACCTCTTTCTTGAGCTCTAGTCTATCATCCTCAACATTTTTACTCCTTTATCTTTCTACAGTACCTTAAATTATATTGGATTCGGATAGCATTTGATGGATATGTTTTTTTTTTTTTAATTCCTGACCCTGTGCTAGGTGCTGAAGATTCAGGAAAGAATAAGACATGATCCTGCTTTTTAATAGGAAAAACAAGATGTATAAACCTGCACAAAAATTCACATGAATTTATTGTATTTTTATTGTAAATTCACTCTGTCTCTTGAATAGTTTCACAATTTCCCTCCTCACCCAGGATTATTTTTGCCTTTATGCTCTCTGTGCCATCTTCCTCTTTTAGTTTTCATCTTTTCCTTCTTTACATGAAGATTCAGTCACCACATTTTATCAATTATTTGCTCTTATGTATAACCTGTCTTTTTCCCCTCCTTAACCCCACTTTTCTGATTTTTGAATGTTAATTTTATATCCTACTACTTTGCTGAATTTATTAATCAGTTCAAGTGGTTTTGGGGTTGAGTCCTTAGGGTTTTCTATGTATAGTATCATGTTGTCTGCATACAGTGACAGTTTTATCTCTTCTCTTCCTATATGGATGCCTTTCATTTCTTTTGTTTGTCTAATTGCTGTGGCTAGGACTTCCAAAATTATATTGAATAGCAGTGGTGAGAGTGAGCATCCATGTCTTGTTCCAGATTTGAGAAGAGAAGGCCTTCAGTGTTTCTCCATTGGGTATTATATTTGCTGTGGGTTTGTCATAAATGGCTTTGATTGTGTTCAGGAATGTTCCCTCTATACCCACTTTGGGGAGGGTCTTGATCATGAATGGATGTTGGACTTTGTCAAATGCTTTTTCTGCATGTATTGAGATGATCATATGGTTTTTGACTTTTCTTTTTTTAATGTGGTGTATGAGGTTGATTGATTTGCGTATGTTGAACTATCCTTGTTACCTGGGATGAACCCTACCTTGTCATGGTGTATGATCTTTTTGATATGTTGTTGGATTCAGTTGGCTAAAATTTTGTTGAGAATTTTTGCATCTATATTCATCAATGATATTGGGCGATAGTTTCCTTTTTCGGTGGTATCTTTGTTTGGTTTTGGAATGAGGGTGATGATGGCATCATTAAATGTCTTTGGGAGTATTCCTTCTTCTTCAACCTTTTGAAAAAGTTTAAGGAGGATGGGCACCAGTTCTTCTATGTATGTTTGGTAGAATTCACCTGTGAAGCCATCTGGTCCTGGACTTTTATTTGTAGGGAGTGTTTCTATGACATATTCAATTTCATTTCTAGTGATCGGTCTGTTCAGTTGGTCTGTGTCTTCTTGATTCAGTTTTGGCAGGCTGTAAGATTCTAGAAAGTTGTCCATTTCTTCCAGATTGTCAAATTTGTTGGCACATAATTGTTCATAGGATTCTCTTATGGGTTTTTTGTATTTCTGCAGAATCCATTGTGATTTCTCCTTTTTCATTTCTAATTTTGTTTATTTGGGTTCTTTCTCTCCTCTTCTTAGTGAGTCTGGCCAGGGGTTTGTCAATTTTGTTTACCTTTTCCATAAACCAGCTCTTGGTTTTATTAATTTTCTCTATTGTTTTTGAACCTCTATTTCATTGATTTCCTCTTTGATCTTTATAATTTCCTTCCTTCTGCTGACTTTAGGTCTTTATTGTTCTTCTTTTTCTAATTCATTTAGGTGTTGGGTTAAGTTGTCGATTTGAGATTTTTCTTCTTTTTTGAGGAAGGCCTGTATTGCTATGAATTTCCCTCTGAGCACTGCTTTCATGGCATCCCATAGATTTTGAGAGGTTGTGTCTTCATTTCATTTGTCTCGATGTATTTTTTAATTTCCTTCTTGATTTCCTCATTGACCCATTGGTTTTTTAGTAGCATGTTGTTTAGTCTCCATGTAGTAGGTTTTTTCTCATTTCTTTTCCTGTGATTGACTTCTAGTTTCATGCCATTGTGGTCAGAGAAGATACTTGAAATAATTTCTGTGCTCCTAAATTTGTTGAGGTTAGCTTTGTGCCCCAGGATGTGATCGATTCTTGAGAATGTTCCATGCACACTTGAGAAGAATGTGTATTCTGATTTTTTTGGATGTAGTGTCCTGAAGATGTCAATTAAGTCTAAATTTTCTATTGTTTCCTTTAGGGTCTCTGTGGCTTTATTGGTTTTCTGTCTAGAGGATCTGTCCATTGATGTGAGTGGGGTATTAAAGTCTCCTACTATGATTGTATTCCCATCAATTTCTCCCTTTATGTCTGTTAATATTTGTTCTATGTATCTGGGTGCTCCTGTTTTGGGGGCATATATGTTGATGACAGTAATATCCTCATCTTGAATGGATCCTTTAACCATTAAATAGTGTCCTTCTTTGTCTTTCTTTATGCCCTTCATTTTAAAGTCTGTTTCATCTGATATGAGTATTGCTTTCCTGCTTTCCTGTCATGTCCATTTGCATGAAATATTTTTTCCCACCCCATTGCTTTCAATCTATATCTGTCCTTTGTCCTAAAGTGAGTTTCTTGTAGGCAGCAGATTGAAGGTTTTTGCTTTTTTATCCAATAGGCCACTCTGTGTCTTTTGATTGGCGCATTAGGTCCATTGACATTTAAGGTGATAATTGATAGATGATTATTTATTGCCATTTTAAACCTCGTTTTCCAGTTGATTCTATGATTCTCCATTCTTCCTTTCTGTTTTTGGTTGGATGGTCTCCAATTATTTTCTGCTTGAGTATTTTTCTTTTAATTTTTTGTGAATGTAATGTTTGGTTTTGAATTGTGGTTGCCTTTTTTTCTTTTAAGTATGTTAACCCCTTCCTATGGTTGTGTGTTTTAGCCTGACAGTCCTGTAGGTTCAAATGCTTCATTACTATACTAAAATTAAGAAGAAAAAAAAAGAACAAAAAAGAAAGAGAAAGAGAGAAAGAAAAAAAATTTAAAAAAGAGTGCTTTTCCTTACTTCCCTTGTCCACATTTTATTATTTTGATGTCTCTCTTTTTTTCTTTTTAATTTTATTTTTTGTTAACTATGTTCATGGTTAGATCTGTATGCTGGCTTATTTTAGTGACTGCTCTCTGATTGTGTTCTCCTCAATCCTAGTTCTTCCTCTTTTTTTTCCCCCTTTCTTTTTTTCCTTTCTTTTTGGTTTAGAGCAGCCCTTTCAATATTTCTTTTAGCCTGGGTTTTGTATTGCTGTATTCTTTTAGCTTTTGTTTGTTGGAAAAAAACTTTTATTTTCCCTTCTATTTTAAATGATATTCTTGTTGGATAGAGTAGTCTATGTTGCAAATTTCTTTCTTTAAGTACTTTAAGTATCTTTTGCCATTCCCTCCTGGCCTGTAGAGCTTCTGTAGAGAAGTAAGCTGACAACCTTATGGGGGTTCCCTTATAGGTAACATTTTGCTTTTCTCTTGCTGCCTTTAGGATCCTCTCTTTATCATTAACTTTTGCCATTTTTATTATAATGTGTCTTGTTGTGGGTCTATTTGGTTTCAACTTGTTTGGGGCCCTCTGTGCTTCCTGTGTCTTGAAATCAGTATCCTTTAGATTTGGGAAGTTTCCAGTGATAATTTCTTCAAATATATTTTCAATCCACGTATCTTTTTCTTCTCCTTCTGGAATTCCTATTATGCATAGATTGGCTCAGTTTATGTTATCCCATAGGTCTCTTATATTGCTTTCATGTTTTTTCATTTGGTTTTCTATCTGCTGTCCTGTTTGGGTGATTTCCATTATTCTATCTTCCACATCACTAATTCATTCCTCTGCATTATTCATTCTGGTTGTTACTGCCCTTAGCTCAGTTTCTATCTCTGCAAATGAATTTTCTAGTTTTTCTTGGCTCCTCTTTATATTTTCTAGTTCCTTTCTGAGGGAGTCTGCATTACTGTTCATATCTTCTCTTAATTCCTTCAGTATTTTCACTATTTCCCTTTTGAACTCCAGGTCTGTCAGACTGCAGAGATCTGTTTCATTGTTGACTGCTCTAGGTGGGTTCCCCTGTTGGTTTAACTGGGAATAGTTTCTGAGCTTCTTCATCTTGCTTGTTATTGTCATTTTCCTGGTGGAGGTGCACTCCCCATGACCAGGTAGGGTTTGCCTTGGCACTTCTGTGGAATGTTTCCTGAGGGCCATTCGTATTGGTCGATATTCTTTAAGGCAGTGTGGATTTTCCTGATGGTGGGCAGGGTTGATAGTGTCTCTCTGAAGCAAAGGATGACTTCCTGAAGGCAGACAGGACTGGGAGGTCTGCACCACGATGGAGGCAGATTTCACGTGGCTGGGCAGAACTTGCTCTGGTGTTTCTGGGGTATGGGGCTCTTCCAGGGGGCTGGTGGTTCTGGGCAGCTGCTCCACAGGAGTGCAGCACCCTCTGAGGGCAGGAGTGGCTAGCCAGGCTACTGAGAAACCAAGGGGCTCTTCCCCAGGTCAGCTGCAACTGGCTGGACTGCCCCGCAATGGCAGCAGATTTTGCACGGCTGGGCTGAGCTTGCTCTAGCTTTTCTGGGCTGTTGGCGCTCTTCCAGGGTCCTGGCAGTGCTGGGCAGCTGCTCCATGGATGTGCAACTGAGAAACCAAGGGGCTCTTCCCCAGTGCAGCTGGAACTGGAAAATCAATGGAAGTAGATTTTGCACGTCCAGGCAGATCTTGCTCTATCATTTCTGGGCTGTGGGCATTTTCTAGGGGGCTGGTGGTTCTGGGCACTGCTCTGCGGGGTTGTAGCCCCTCCAGAGGGCAGGCAGGCCAGGGCAGGGAAAGCCCCTGAGGTGGTCAGCCTCCGGCAAATGGTGAGGCCAGCCTTCTGGAATGGCAGGTAGCATCAGGTCAGGTGCACGTGTGGGGTAGGGGGAGGGGGGATGTATTGGCAAGCACTGATTTATCCTAGCTGGTGGGCAACTGAGCTCACTGTGGTGCAAGTATTCTATGGTGGCCCACCCCTCCTCCTCTCCCCTCTCCAACACTGGCAGCTTGTCTCTCCTGCGGATCCAGCTCTTCACCCTGGTTCCCTCTGATGTGGCTTTCCACTCCCCACCCCTTAGGGTATTTCTCCCTCCACACACAATGCTCTGCTTCCTAGTCCCCCAGGCAGCCTCTGCACCACCCACCCAAGGCCGCTGCCAGGGACTAACCTCAGGAGCTGAGGTCTCAGTGCCCAGCCCCTACCCAAGTGTCTTGGTTTTTGGTGACTGGGCCAGTAGTTCAGATGATCTGTTCAGTTCTCACTCTGCTTTTCAGATCTCAGACTTACTGCTGCACTCTTCTTGGTGTCTGGAGAGCCCTCCAATTCGGTTGATCTTTCCGTCGATTAGGTGACTTTCCAGGGTGTGGGATCCTTTTCTCCTCCACAATTCCCTTTCAGGAGCACCCGTCCAGCCCCGATTCCCCTTCTCTCACTCTCCTCTTTTCTCTTATTTTACCCAGTTATGTCATGAGATTCTTGCCATTATTGGAGTTTAAGTTCTTCTGCCAGCGATTAATTGCTGTTCCGTGTGAGTCGTTTAACCTGTAGATGTGTCTTTTTTGTTGTGTTTGTGGGAGAGGGCGAGTGTGTCCCCCTACTCTTCCACCATCTTGCCTTCCTCTGGTCTATTTTTCCATATTTATCTGTCATTAATGTCTCTTATTTTGTAAGAGTTCTGATAATGAATCTATTAAGGTTTATGAAATTGTTCTTATTATTTCAAATGTGCCCTTTTTATACTAAGGATCACAAAAATTGTAAAATATTTTTAGAAATTGCAGTTTGAATTTTTTTTTGTCTTTTTTCTATTTCTTTGGGCCGCTCCTGCGGCATATGGAGGTTCCCAGGCTAGGGGTCGAATCAGAGCTGTAGCCACCGGCCTACGCCAGAGCCACAGCAACGCGGGATCCGAGCCGCGTCTGCAACCTACACCACAGCTCACGGCAACGCCGGATCATTAACCCACTGAGCAAGGGCAGGGACCGAACCCGCAACCTCATGGTTCCTAGTCGGATTCGTTAACCACTGCGCCACGACGGGAACTCCTGAATTTTTTTACATAATCTTTTTCATTGGAGAAGTTAAAATATTTCCAGTGTTGTTAAATCTATTCTTAAACATTTTCATTGTGGTTTCTCCTATTTTCTTTTTTTTCTGTTTTTTAGTGAAAGTATGGTTGATTTACAATATTTCTTCAATTTCTGTTGTACAACAGAGTGACCGAATCACACACAGTTCCCTGTGCTGTATAGTAGGGCCCCATTTCTGATCCATTCCAAATATAACAGTGTGCATCCCAAAACCCCAAACTCTCTATCCATCCCACTCCCTCCCTCCTCCCAGCTGGGAACCACAAATCTGCTCTCTTTGGCTGTGATCTGTTTCTGTTTTGTAGTTAGGATCATCTGTGCCATATTTCAGATTCCACAATAAGTGATATGATATGGCATTTGTCTTTTTATTTCTGGCTTACTTCACTTGATATGAGGATCTCTAGTTTCATCCATGTTGTTGCAAATGACAGCAGTTTATCTTTTTATGGATGAGTAGTATTCCATTATATATATTTACCACATCTTCTTAATCCATTCATCTGCTGATGGACATTTAGCTTGTTTCCATGTCTTGGTTATTGTGAATAGTGCTGCAATGTATATAGGGATGCATGTATCTTTCAATGAAAATTTTGTCTGGATATATGCCCAGGAGTCAGATTGCTAGATCATATGGTAGTTCTATATTTAGATTTCTGAGGTACCTCCATACTGTTTTCTATAGTGGTTGTATCAATTTACATTCTCACCAACAGTGAAGGAGGGTACTCTTTTCTTTAAGTCCTCTCCAGCATTTGTTATTTGTTGACTTGTTAATGATGGCCATTCTGACAGGTGTGATGTGGTACCTCATTGTAGTTTTGATTTGCATTTCTCTAAAAATTAGTGATGTTGAGCATTTTTTCATCCATATGTCTTCTTTGGAGAATTGTCTATTGAGATCTTCTGCCCATTTTTCAATTGGGTTTTTTATTTTTATTTTTTGCTGTTGATTTGTATAAGTTGTTTGTATGTTTTGGATATTAGGCCCTTATCTGTTGCATTATTTGCAAAGAATTTCTTCCATTCTGTAGGTTGACTTTTTTTTTTTAATATTTCCTTTGCTGTTCAAAAGCTTTTGAGTTTAATTAGGTCCCACTGGTTTATTTTTGTCTTTATTGTCATTATTCTGGGATTTGGATCAACAGGATGTTGCTACAATTTATGTTAAAGAGTGTTCTGCCTATGTTTTTCTCTAGGAGTTTTATAGTATCTGGCCTTATATTTAGGTCTTTAATCTATTTTGAATCTATTTATGTGTAGGTGTTAGAGAGTGTTCTATTTTCATTCTTTTACATGTAGCTTTCCAATTTTCAATACTCCAAACTACAGTTATCAAAACAATATGGTACTTGTACAAAAACAGAAATATACATCAATGGAACAGGATAGAAAGCCCAGAAATAAATCCAAGCACCTATGGTCATTGAATCTATGATAAAGGAGTCAAGAACATACAGTGGAAGAAAGATAGTCTCTTCAATAAATGGTGTTGGGAAATTCCCTATTTTTCTTTTTATTTTTTAAAATTTTTTTTTATTACTCAAATGAATTTGTCACATCTGTAGTTGTATAATGATCATAACAATCTGATTTCACAGGATTTCCATCCCACAGCCCAAGCACATCCCCTCACCCCCCAAACTGTCTCCTCCGGAGACCATAAGTTTTTCAATGTCTGTGAGTCAGCATCTGTTCTGCAAAGAAGTCCAGTCTGTCCTTTTTTCAGATTCCACATATCAGTGAAAGCATTTGATGTTGGTGTCTCATTGTATGGCTGACTTCACTTAGCATGATAATTTCTAGGTCCATCCATGGTGCTAAAAATGCTGGTCTTTCGTTCTTTTTAATGGCTGAGTCATATTCCATTGTGTATATGTACCACATCTTCTGGATCCACTCCTCTGCCGATGGACATTTAGGTTGTTTCCATGTCTTGGCTATTGCAAAGAGTGCTGCGATGAACATCGGAGTACATGTGTCTTTGCGAGTCATGGTTTTCTCTGGATAGAAGCCCAGGAGTGGGATTGGTGGATCCAAGGGTAGTTCTATTTTTAGTTTTCTAAGGACTCTCCATACTGTTTTCCACAGTGGTAGCACCAATGTACAATCCCACCAACAGTGTCATAGAGTTCCTTTTTCTCCACATCCTCTCCAGCACTTATGGTTTGTAGACTTTTGGATGATGGCCATTCTGGCTGGTGTAAGGTGGTACCTCATCGTGGTAAATTCCCTATTTTTCTTAAGCTCAGCGACTTCTTCCTCATCCTGAGAGCAGGTTAATATTGATGTATTTTCTTCTAGTTAAAAATATTTTAAAACATTTAGAACTTTATGGAGTTCCCATTGTGGTGCAGTGGGGACAAATCTGGCTAGGAACCATGAGGTTGCAGATTCGATCTCTGGCCTCACTCAGTGGGTTAAGGATCTGGAGATGCAGTGAGCTGTGGTGTAGGTCACAGATACAGCTCAGATCCTGCATTGCTGTGGCTGTGGCATAGGCTGGCAGCTATTGCTCTGATTTGACCCCTAGACTGGGACTCTCCATATGCCATGGGTGCAGCCCTAAGAAGCAAACCCCCCCAAAAGCCAAAAAAACAAACAAACAAAAAACCCACCCACACTTAGAACTTTAATTCATTATGTTAATATATGATGCAAGTATAAAACAGATTTTTTCGCACAACTTACATTGTCTTTATACAATAATGTGAGTTTTTTTTTCTAATTTCTGATGTTACTTTATTCATTTATTTGATTCTTGTATATCTTGGCTTTAGAGTCTGAATCCATTTGTGTTCTTCTTCTTCTTTTTTTTTTTTTAACCTCAAGTGCAGTTGATGTACAATAGTATATGTTACAAGTGTACAATATAGTTAGTCACAATTTTTAAAGGTTATATTCATTTACAGCTAGTATAAAACATTTGCTATAGTCCCTGTGTTATATAATGTGTTCTTGTAGCTTGTATCTCTTAGCTCTCTCTATACCCTCATATTGCCTCTACCCCCTTCCCTCTCCTCACAAATAACCACAAGTTTGTTGATTTTTTTTAGATTCTGCATTAAGTGGTATCACAGAGTATTTGTATTTCTCTGTCTGACTTATGTCACTTTGTATAATAACCTCCAAGTCCATTCCCATGTTATTCCAAATGGCTATATTCCATTTTTATGAGTAGTATTCCATTGCACATATACCACATCTTCTTTATCCATTCGTCTACGATGGATACTTAGATTGCTTCTATATCTTAGAAATTATAAATCATGGTGCTGTGAATATTGGGGTACTTTGTATCTTTTTGAATTAGTGTTTTTTATGACCATACTGTCTAAGGCAATCTACAGATTCAGTGCAATCCCTATCAAAATCCTAATAGCATTTTTCACAGTACTAGAACTAATAATTTTAATATTTGTGGAAACATGAAAAACCCCTAATAGCCAAAACAATCTTGAGAGAAAAAACAGAGCCTGAGGAATCAACTCCCTGTCTTCAGATTATACTACAAAACTATAGCAGTCAAAGTTTATGGTACTGCACAAAAACAGACATGTCAATCAGTGGAACAGGACAGAAAGCCCAAGAATAAACACATATATCTATGGTCAATTAATCTATGACAAAGGAGTCAAGAATATACAATGATATAATATACTCTTTAATGAATGGTGTTGGGAAATCCGGATAGCTACATGTAAAAGAATGTAACACCATATACAAAAATAATCTCAAAATGGATTAAAGATCTAAATGTAAGACTGGATATCATAACACATCTATAAGAAAACAAAGAACACTCTGACATAAATTCTAGCAATAGCTTTTTGGCTCTATCTCCTCAAAGGAAATAAATGCAAAAATAAATGAATGGTGCCTAATTAAATTTAAAAGCTTTTGCAAAGCAACAGAAATCATCAATAAAATCAGAATACAACCTACTGAATGAGAGAAAATATTTGTAAATGATATGAATGATAAGGGGTTAATGGCAAAAATACAGAAAAAGCTCATAAAACTCAACATTAACAATAGAAACAACTTGCTTAAAAAATAGGCAAAAGATCTGAGTAGACATTTTTCCAAAAAGGAACATGCAGGTGGCCAATAGGCACATGAAAATATGCTCAATATTTCTAATTATTAGAGAAATGCAACTCAAAACTGGAATGAGATATCACCTCACATATTGGAATGCCTATCATCAAAAAGAACACAAATAACAGATCCTGGATTGAATGTGTAGAATGTGGAGAAAAAGGAATCTTCCTACTTTGTTGGTGAGAATATAAATTGATGCAGCCACTATGGAAAACAGTATGGAGGCTTCTCAAAAAACTAATAAATAGAATTAGTATGACCCAGCAATTCTTTTTT
Organism: Sus scrofa; assembly: GCF_054392235.1. NCBI lineage: Eukaryota > Metazoa > Chordata > Mammalia > Artiodactyla > Suidae > Sus > Sus scrofa. Next base: position 91,960,187 of record NC_139401.1, on the reverse strand, counting down.
TTTTTTTATTTTCCCACTGTACAGCAAGGGGGTCAGGTTATCCTTAGATGTATACATTGCAGTTACAGTTTTTCCCCCACCCTTTCTTCTGTTGCGACATGAGTATCTAGACATAGTTCTCAATGCTATTCAGCAGGATCTCCTTGTAAATCTATTCTAGGTTGTGCAATTCTATTCCTGGGTATATATGTGAAAAAAAACCCCACTAATGTGCTGCTTTTTTCCCACTGATTGTCTGTCTGCTTTTACATCAGATCTGCATTATTTAAATTATTAGAGATTTGGAGTATGTTTTAATATACAGTAGAGTAGAATCTTCATTACTCTTTTTTTCCTTCAAAAGTTAGATATTTTTATGCACATGTTGCAAATAGATTTTTGGCTATTTGAAGACAAAGAGTGTTCCCTATTCATCCATTTATTACCACTACTACAATTTTGGCCAGTACAGTGCCTTGAAACAATTAATTTTGATTCAATTCCTAGACACAATTTTATAGTTTCTAGGTTTTTGTTTTTATACTTGTGTTTTGATACCCAAATACATCTTCACATCTTAGGATCTTTGATATTCAGCCTCATTTGTAAAAGTGCTTATTGAACACTTACTTCTAAGTCTGAGTGCTCTTTTGAACTATAGGAGCTCTGGTTTTCTGGAGTGCCTCTTCTAATGTCATGTCACACATTTAACAAGAGTTAATTCTGTGTAGACTCTTCTAGAGGGAAGCATCTTGACAAAATGCAACCTATTATGTATCAACTGAGACTTAATATTTCTTTTTTCTTTTCCCCACCAATATCTGTTGCCTTTACCTCAAGCTATTTGGACTCTTCTTAAATGTTAACCCCCCCCATCTCTCTAATCCTATCCCAGTGCCTAATAAATGTAGACATTTATTTATTTAAAACTGGGCTTACTCATCCATTTCACTTTAGTTCCACTATCAAAACCCTGGGCTATTATTTAGATCTCCCTGACCATGAACCCCAAAACCATTATTTTTGGCATTCTTGCAATGCATAGCTCATTTTATACAATATGTAAATGGTGGTAGCTCAGATCACTACCCTCCTCTAAGTAGTTCATTGAACTTCTTTCTTGAATTTTTCCAGCACTTGGTATGCTTGCCAATTGTATGTCCTTTTAGCATCTGCCTATGGAGGCCAGGTAAAAGCTCATTTACCAATAAGGCTCACTTATTAAAAGACATCTGAGTGCTTCTTTGACCCCTCTATGTGTACCTGGGGAGGTTATACTATGTTCACTAGCAAAGGTGCCTTCATTTTCCATCTGCCAAAATAGAACTACTCAAATTATGTTTCAGGAACACTCAATCCATGTCTCTTTGGCACTGCTACAGAGACATCTCTCATAGCCATCTAATTCCTGTAAAGAGGAAGAATATGCAGAATATTTGTTCATCTATACATTTCTAGCGTGACAGCCACTAAGTATTTTGACAGATTCCAGAGAGGAAAACTAAAAATGACTTTGATAAGTTAGGAAATAAGTATTTTACTAGGGAAAAAACTTTAAAAGAATGAGCTATCACAGAGAGATGAAAACTCAAATTCATAACTGCAGGGTTGAAAAAGACTAGATAGTCCCAAGCATCACAGATGGTGATGTGTGATTGTAAATTTCTTGGAAGAAATATAATTGCATAAAGGGAAGTACATTTAAATATAGTTATCAATGTGTATAACACAATGATTATGATCTTGATTGTATAAAGGGAAGTGCATTTAAACACAGTTATTGATGTATATAGTTCTATGATTCTGATATTGAACATCCCACTGAAATAGATATGGAGATAATCAAGGAAACTGTGGCCTACAGATTGGAAAATAGATATTATGGACAAGAAAGAATTTTAGATTGTATAAATGAGCAAGAGAAAAAAGGAGAGAGTTAATCTTGGTCTTTATAAGAAAAGTTTTATGAATAGTATAAAATCTGCTTCATTCATTCATTCATATTTTTTTTCAACTTTCTAACATGTGATAGTCACTCTGTCAGGAATGGGGGACACAAAGAAAAGTAGAATATTGCCCTTGCCCTCAAGGACTCTCTGTTGAGTAGTGGCAGATGTTAAAATAAATGATAGCATTATTACATAAGGAGCATATGGAAGGTATGTGTACCCAGGATGCTACAGGGTTAGGGAGATAAATTAATCTAGGGGTGTCATGAAATGGTTCAGAGAGTCTTTTTAGCTATTTCTGAAGGTTGAATAGAACCTTGCCTGCTTAAACTATAGCAGGGGAGATTTCAGTTCAACTTCAGGAAGAACTTTGAAAAAAATTTTTTTATTCTGTTATTTTTTTATTGTTATTTCCCCCAACACAATTTTTTTTTCCCACGGTACAGCATGATAATAGTATGGAGGTACCTTAGAAATCTATATGTAGAACTACCATATTATCCGGCAATCCCACTCTTGGGCATATATCCAGACAAAACTTTCCTTAAAAAAGACACATGCACCCGCATGTTCATTGCAGCTCTATTCAACAATAACCAATACATGGAAACAACCCAAATGTCCACCACAGACGATTGGATTAGGAAGATGTGGTATATATACACAATGGAATACTACTCAGCCATAAAAAGAATGACATAATGCCATTTGCAGCAACATGGATGGAACTAGAGACACTCATATTGGGTGAAGTAAGTCATAAAGAGAAAGACAAATACCATATGACATCACTCATATCTGGTATCTAATATACAGCACAAAGGAAGAGTTTTTCTAAAATTTTTTATTATAGGTGATTTACATTGTTCTGCCAATTTCTGCTATAAAGAACTTTTTGATATTAGTTTAAGAACTATAATGTCTCATTAAAGGTGGTAAGACATTTTTTTAAAGATTTAAAGGTAAAAGATAATCTTCCCAAAGAAAGGGGAATGTACTACATGGTCCTTTAAACAAGCCGTCTTCTAGCTCTGGTGTTTTTTCTGATAAATTAAGATCTTATCCTGCATGCCCAGAGATTTGCAAAATCAGGCAGTAGACATAATGGAAATGATGCAGTGTACCTAAAAGCAATTCAATAAAAATTCTTCTATTCCCTTTATGTTTGGTTTTTATGCAAATCTGTATTTGAAGACAAATTAAGTGTGTTTGTTGTAAGCAGATGTTCATGTGCTTTCAGCTAAGCAATAATGAGAAATAGTAGAAGGAGGTGGTGGTGTGTAGGAGGCAGTGGTACTGAGCAGTGCGGATGGTGCCAATGAAGTTTATGGAAGAAAAAGTGGATTGCTGCTTCCTGGTGAATTTTTTTTAAAGAATGTGTGGCTATATTAGAAAAACTGAGATAACAAATCTGGAAGAATGCTTCAAACAGAGATTTATACGGATGATCCTCATCAGAAGATCTTGAATATCCTAGAATGTGTTAGTATCAAGGCTCAGCTTTCTTTAGAAGGAGTGGACTTCCTAAACTTATTAAAGCTACAAGAGGCAACACAGTGTAATGATTAAGAGGACAGAACCTAGAACAAGACCACCTGGGTTTAACTGCTTGTTCTTACTTGCTAATAATTGTGAGAACTTGGGCAAGATTTTTCACCTCCCTGTGTCTCATTTCTTTTGTCTATTGCAATAATGATCATAAAAAATCCACTTTGTAGAGTTGTTTGAGGATTACTACACACAGGAAATTAGAATACTACTTGGAGCATGGTAAGTGCCATATAACTGGAGCTCAGCATTTTACAGTTTCACAGTTCTCCCTTAGAGCCTTTGACAAGGGCTAGGCAAATTACATCAAACCAATTTGGCAGATGAGGTTATAGGCTAAAGGGGTTGAGTAGCTTGCTTCAAATCAAGCTGAGCCAGGACATGACCAGGCCTTCATGCCTCATTTAGTACTCTTTCCACTTGATCACACTTGTCATTGGGACCACATTTCTTCCTAGGACTTCCTTAGACAACTGAGGAAAATAAATGTGCATTCCTGTATTATTTTTCTATTGCTGCATAAAAGAGTTTCAAACTTAGCCCATTAAAACATCACACATTTATTATCTCACCATGTTGATGGGTCAGGAGTCCGGGTAGAGCTTATGGGGGTCATTTGTTCAGGGTCTCACAAGGCTGCAGTCAAGGTGTTGACAGGCTGCATTTTCACCTTGAAGCTCAACTAGGGAAGGACATGCTTCTGAGCTCATTCAGGTTGGCAGAATCTAGTACCTTGTGACTGTGAAATTCATGGCAGCCTGTTTCTTTGAAGACTATAATGGAGAGAGAATCTCTGCTGCTTTGAGTCTTCTATATCAGGGAAGGCCTAGCCTCTCTTTTAAAAGGTTCACCTTTTTAGATCAGTTCCAACTAGGATAATCTTCCTTTAATTGATTAAAAGTCAGTTAGGCACCTTAATTACATCTGAAAAATCTCTTCACCTTGGCCCTTTTATATAACAGATCACAGGAGGGCATCCCATCACTTTTATCATATTTTATTGGTTAAAAGCTGTTTTCAGGTTTTACCACTCCCCAAAAAAGATGGAGGGGATTGCATAAGGGCTAACACAATGGAGGGGGATTACCCTAGGGATTGTCCACCATTATTTTCAAGCTGCTGATAAAAGAAGATGGTAGTGTACTTTGAAGGCAGTCAAGCGATTGTAAAAGTCAATCAGGACTTGAATCAGAGTAGATGTATTTGGGAAGACAGGTAAAGGACTATACCCACCTTGTTTCTGAAACTCAGCCTCTGTCCAAAGGTAATGAATAGAAATGTGGAGACAGAGTTTTGGGCCAAGGAGAAAAGTCATATCTTTTATTGCTTTGCTATGCAAAGGAGGCCACCATAGTAGGCTAATGCCTTAAAGACTGTGTCCTACTTTGGGAGAGAATAGGAGATGGCCTTACAGTTTGGGAGTGGAAAATAGGGCCACAGATAAGGATCAGGGTAGGTGCAAGCTTGAATTCTTCAAAGCTGGTGTTTAGTGGCCTAGGAACTGGTTTTGATTGTCTTCCTTCCTTCCAGAATAAAGAAAGCTTCATCAAGTAGTTAATATCTTCCATTTGTTGGGGGGTTTAGTTCTGCAGAAGTACTCAAAGATATTGTTATGTATATTCCTTGAGGAGGAACCAGACACTGCTCAAGGTTGCACTATTATTTGTTGACTGCTCCACCCTTGTCTCAACATCCACTCCCTTCCTTGACTAGCTACTATTTGAAACTTAGGGAAGGTCATGGAGGCTGAAGCTTATTTCCTAAAGATAAGAAATGGGAGACACAAAGTCTTTTGTGCCCCAGAGCCTCATATAGCCCTTCTTGGTTTCAATCTTTCCAAGTTATCTTTCCCAATATTTTGCTTTTCTTTTCCATCCAGGTCTACTGCTGCTCAAGATATTTTACTCCCTGAGATGCCATTAGATGCCAACATACTTTCTTTTCACTTCATAATCAGGCATGTAACACTTAAAAAATATGAGCAGGAGTTCCCATTGTGGCTCAGTGGGTTAAGAACTTGACTAGTATCCATGAGGATGGGGATTCAATCCCTGTCCTCTCCCAGTGGGTTAAGGATCTGGCATTGCTACAAGCTGAAGCATATGTTGCAGATGTGGCTCTGCTCCTGTGTTTCTGTGGCTGTAGCATAGGCTGGCAGCTGTAGCTCAGATTTGACCTATTGCCCGGGAACTTTCATATACTGCAGATGCGGACCTAAAAAGGAAAATAAAATGAGCAAAAATTTGAAAGCCTTCTTCAGTACATGCCAAATAGAGGATGTTATTATTATTATTAATTTTTTTTGGCGTGCTTCCTTGCAATCATGGCTGAAAGATAAAAAGCTGAAATTTTCGTAGGACTGAGCTTCAAATACTCCTTTGCATTGCACCACTTCAGCAAAACCTTCCAACACAGAATTCCATGATGATGTCCCTCTTGTTATCTCATCTGTCTGTGTCATTTTCCTGTGTTTTGCATTTGTTTGAAAGCTTTTTAATGTGTTTGTAAAATTAACACATATGTTGATTGATAAACAATAAATAAAGAACAGTTGGCATAGACAGCATTACAATCTCTGAAAAGCAGCTTCAACAAACACCAGACTGTGCTATAATGGTTTTTCCACTTCTTCTCCTTTTCTACCTGTGGATTTGTCTGGCCTATGGGGCAACATCCAGTGTCTCAAATGTTTGGAGTCTAATATAATTCTTCTGGAGTTCCACCATGGGAAATCATGTTAAAATTGAAGCTAAACAATGAAATAGTGAAAATGAAAGATGGGTTGCTTAAGTTCCCAGATATATTTGAGAGGAAAAGATAAGCCCCTAATTGTTTTTCCCAGTACCTTCTTCTCAGGAGCATAAAAAGAGTATACAGTGGCAATGGCATGAATTAAGCAAGATGATTTAGGGAATGCTAGATTGTTTCTTACAAGGATGGCACTAGGTCTACTCTGAGTCATAATAGAGAAATTGTTAAAAAGCACCCTTTATATTGTCAGGAAAGGCACAAAGGCCCAGCTGAAGCTTTCGCTCAAGAAAAGCAGCAGTGACTTGTGCTCAATTTAGTAATCATTAATGTAAAATAAATGTTATTAGCTTTGTATTTAAAAGATACCTATATGATATATGAAAAAAAAAGTCAAGGGTGCTTTTGGGTCTCAGGTTACTATCTATGAGAGTATTGGTGGCTCCCTGGAGCTTATTCTACAGCTTTATTTTGCCTGGACCTTTATGCAATATACTCTAAATAAATGGTTCTTGACTAAGGGTGGCATGGAGTTAAGCAAGAAAGGTAAGAATTCATATGCTCAACAAACATTGCTTGTAAAGTAAATAAATAACCAGCCTTGGATATCTGTTACTCTTTCACAAAAGTATGTAGATGTTTCTATGATGAATAAAATATTAAGGTATTATATAAGTGTTGCTGAATTTACAGCAGATTTTTGTTGGTGAGCATTTTCTCAACCAACATATCCTAAATATATGACTCTCTAGTGTGGGACGGGTGTGTGTGTGTGTGTGTGTGTGTGTGTGGATGTGGTGTTAAATTTAAAAGAGATTGACATATTTCAAAAGATTGGGATGGGATCCACTGTTCTAAGCATTTTATTTTAGTAAGAAGAAACCTTGTCTGTCTATCTGTATCTATCTTATACTGTCTAAGCAGCTTCAGAGGGGCTGTATACAATTATCTTTCCCCTCCTCTTGGTGACTAAAGCATTTTTCTCCCCAGACACTGATGCTGGGAAAGACACAATAGTAGCTCTAATAGCAATAATAATTGCCACTTAAATAACATCTTTTATCTGATGCTCTCTAAATGCTATATGACAAGATCTTACTGTCATAAGGAAGAGAAATGCACAGCTAAGAGGTGGTGCAGCTGGACATAGAATCCAGGCAGGCTGGTCCCTCAAACATATATTTTCCTTGTTGAAACATGCCTGCCTATTTCAGACAGGGTGGGACCCATCTATTTCTGAATTAACCCTGTAGCTCTAGGGGAAGGCTTGGCAACAGAGTCTAGCCAGTTGGTTGATTTTCTAGGCTAAAACTCATTCATTGTACTTAGAGACTTCAGTAAATTCTTCCATATTCAGCATGGTTGAGGAAATAGAATGTTAGTAGTAAGCTTATGAAATTCAAGCTTCTTTTTTTTCAGTGAATGAAGATGATAAAATACACCCAATGTGAAGATTAGGCTGAAGAAAAATGTTTTCTGTCATGATTCAGAAGGAATCATCTGGCACAGAGCCACGAAATCAGCATTACAAATCCCAGTGAATACCATGCTGCAGGTGATTGGCTGAACTGAGACACTCAAATAAAGCAAGCATATGGTAACTGAGAGCAGATGGCAGGTCTTTTTGTATCTCTATCTTGAGGGCTTATGGGTCCAGGGTTATCCTTCTGGGACATAAGACTTGGGGAAAAATCAGAATGTGGGAGAGAGGACAAGATGGTGGAGGAGTAGGGGGACACGCTCGCCCTCTCCCACAAACACAACAAAAAAAGCACATCTACAGAATAAATGACTCGCACAGAACAGCAACCAATTGCTGGCAGAGGAACCTAAACTCCAATAATGGCAAGAAGTTCGTGACATTACTGGGCAGAACGGGAGAAAAGAGGAGAGTGAGAGAAGGTGAATCCAAGCGGGACAGGCACTCCCGAAAGGGAACTGCAGAGGAGAAAGGGATTCCGAACCCTAGAAAATCACCTACACGGGGGAAAGATCAAACGAACTGGAGGAATCTCCAGATGCAGAGAAGAGTGTAGCAGTAAGTTGGAGTACGGAAAAGCCAATCAAGAACCGAATGGACCATCTGAACTATGGGAACAGTCACCAAAAATTGAGACGCCTGGGTGGGGGCTGGGCACCGAGACCTCGGCTCCAAAGGTTAGTCCCCGGGAAAGGGCCGGGGGACGCATGGGTGGGGGCGGGGCACCGAGACCTCACCTCCGAAGGTTAGTCCCTGAGAAAGGGCCGGGGGACACCTGGGTGGGGGCTGGGCACCGAGACCTCGGCTCCAGAGGTTAGTCCCCGAGAACGGGCTGGGGGGCGGGGTGGAGCGGAAACTGCTTGGGAGGTCTAGAAACCATTTGACGGGGCAGAGACTGCCTGGGAGACTAGAAAACAAAGCTGTCACAGAGGAAGGGAACAATACTCTAGGGGCGGGGAAATGGAAAGCCACATCAGAGGGAACCTGGGAGAAGAGCCTGGTCTGCGCCCATGCTGGGGAGGGGAGAGAAGAAGGGGTGGGTCCCCATAGAATACCCCCCATGCCACAGCAAGCTTACAGGCCTGCTAGCTGGCTGAAAGCTGTGCTTCCCAGGGCATGCCCTCCCCCCACCCCCACCACCCCCAACGCTCTCACCAGACCTGGGGCTGCCTGCCATCCAAGAGGGCTGGCCTCAACAATTGCCTGAAGCCTACCACTGCAGGGGCTGTCCCTGCACAGGCCTGCTTGCCCTTTGGAGGGGCTACACTTCCGCAGAGCAGCACCAAACACCACCAGCCCCCGAGAAAAGGCCTGCAGCCCAGAAAAGCTAGAACAAGCCTAGCCAGGCCGTGAATAGATCTGCCTAATTCTCGGAAGGTTTTTCTGAGTAAGGCTGCCCCGGGGAGGAGCCTCGGGGCCCTGCTAGCCACCCAGGCCCTCAGGGGGTGCCCCACTCCCACGGAATAGCTGCTCAGCACCACCAGCCCCCTGGAAGACCCCCTGCAGCCCATAAAAGCTGCAACAAGCTTGGCCAGACTGTGAAAATATCCACCTACATTCGCAGGCCATCCTTCTGAGTTGGGCTGCCCTAGGGAAGAGCCTCCTGGGTTCTCAGTGACCCAGATAGCTTCTCCAGTCCCCAGGGGGTGCTGCACTCCTGAGGAGCAGCTGCCCAACACCGCCAACCCCCTGCAAGAATCCCACAGCCTAAAAACACCAGAGCAAGCTCTGCATGACCAAGTGAAATCTGCTACCATCGTGGTGTGGACCTCCCAGTCCTGTCTGCCCTCAGGAAGCCCTCCTTTGCTTCAAAGAAACACTGTTAGCCCCATCAACACTCCAGAAAAGCCACACTGCCTCAAAAAAGATTGACCAACAATGCCAGCCCTCAGGAAATATTCCACGGCAGTGACAAGGCAAACACTGCCCGATCACGGAGAGTACAACTCCCTAGGGAGAAAGAAAACAACAAGCAAGATGAAGAAGCTGAGAAACCACCCCCAGTCAAACCAACAGGAGAACTCACCTAAAACAGTCAACAATGAAACAGATCTCTGCAGTCAGACAGACCTGGAGTTCAAAAGAGAAATAGTGAAAATACTGAAGGAATGAAGAGAAGATAGGAACAGTAATGCAGACTCCCTCAGAAAGGAACTAGAAAATATAAGGAGGAGCCAAGAAAAACTACAACATTCATTTGCAGAGATGCAAACTGAAATAAGGGCAGTAAAAACCAGAATGAATAATGCAGAAGAACGAATCTGTGATATGGAAGGTAGAATAATGGAAATCACTCAATCCGGTCAACAGACAGAAAACTGAATCAAAAAACTGGAAAGCAATATAAGAGACCTATGGGATAATATAAAGCGGGCCAATCTACGCATAATAGGAATTCCAGAAGGAGTAGAAAAAGATAAGTGGATGGAAAATATATTTGAAGAAGTTATCGATGGAAACTTCCCAAATCTAAAGGATACTGGGTTCAAGATACAAGAAGCACAGAGGGCCCCAAACAAACTGAACCCAAACAGACCCACACCAAGACACATCATAATAAAAATGGCAAAAGTTAGTGATAAAGAGTGGATCCTAAAGGCAGCAAGAGAAAAACAGAATGTTACCTACAAGGGAACTCCCATAAGATTATCAGCTGATTTCCCTACAGAAACACTACAGGCCAGGAGGGAATGGCAAGAGATATTTAAAGTGCTAAAAGGAAAAAATATGCAACCTAGAATACTCTACCCAGCAAGAATATCATTTAAAATAGAAGGGGAAATAATAATTTTTTCCAACAAACAATAACTTAAAGAATACAGCAACACAAAACCCGGGTTAAAGGAAATATTGAAAGGGCTTCTCTAAACCAAAAAGAAAGGAAGAAAAGGGAAGAAAAAACAAAGGAAGAAAAAAAAAAAAGAAGAAAAGGAAGAACTAGGACTGAGGAAACCGCAATCAGAGAGCAGTCATTCAAATAAGCCAGCATACAGATTTAATCATGAACATGCTTCAAACAAAATAAAATTAAAAAGAAAAATATTAAAAAGAGTCATCAAAACCATAAAATGTGGGCAAGGGATGTTAGGAAGTAAATAACCCTTTTTGTTTGTTTGTTTGTATGTTTCTCTTCTTAATTTTAAGATAGTAATGAAGTGTTTGAACTTACAGGACCAACAGGCTAAAACACAATTATGGGAAGGGGTTAGCATACTTAAAAAACAGGGCAACCACAAGCCAAAACCAAACATTGCATTTGCAAAAAATGAAAAAAAAATACATTCAAGCAGATAATAACAGGAGACCATCCAACCAAAAAAAAAAAAAAAAAAAAAAGAAAGGAAGAATGGAGAACCATAGAATCAACTGGAACACGAGGTTCAAATGGCAATAAATAATCATCTATCAATTAGTACCTTAAATGTCAATGGACTGAATGCCCCAATCAAAAGACACAGAGTGGCTGAGTGGATAAAAAGGCAAAAACCTTCAATATGCTGCCTACAAGAAACTCACCTCAGGACAAAGGATACATATAGATTGAAAGTGAAAGGGTGGGGAAAAATATTTCATGCCAATAGACATGACAGGAAAGCAGGAGTTGCAACGCTCATATCAGACAAAATATACTTTAAAACAAAAGACATAAAGAAAGACAAAGAAGGACACTACTTAATGATTAAGGGATCCATCCAAGGAGAGGATGTTACTATTGTCAACATATATGCCCCATATATAGGAGCACCCAGATACATACAACAAATATTAACAGACATAAAGGGAGATATTGATGAGAATACAATCATAGTAGGAGACCTTAATACGCCCCTCACATCAATGGACAGATCCTCTAGACAGAAAACCAATAAAGCAACAGAGATCCTAAAGGACACAATAGAAAAGTTAGACTTAATTGATATCTTCAGGACACTACATCCAAAAAAATCACAATACACATTCTTCTCAAATGCTCATGGAACATTCTCAAGAATCGACCACATATTGGGACACAAAGTGAATCTCAATAAATTTAGGAGCATAGAAATTATCTCAAGTATCTTCTCTGACCACAATGCCATGAAATTAGAAATCAACCATGGAAAAAGGAAAGAGAAAAAACCTACTCCATGGAGACTAAACAACATGCTACTAAAAAACCCATGGGTCAATGAGGAAATCAAGAAGGAAATTAAAAACTACCTTGAAACAAATGATAATGAAGACACAACCTCTCAAAATCTATGGGATGCTGCGAAAGCAGTGCTCAGAGGGAAATTTATAGCAATACAGGCCTTTCTCAAAAAAGAAGAAAGATCCCAAATTGACAACTTAACCCTCCACCTAAATGAATTAGAAAAAGAAGAACAAAAAAGTCCTAAATTCAGCAGAAGGAAGGAAATTATAAAGATCAAAGAAGAAATCAATAAAATAGAGACTCAAAAAACAATAGAGAAAATTAATAAAACCAAGAGCTGGTTCATTGAAAAGGTAAACAAAATTGACAAACCCCTGGCCAGACTCACTAAGAAAAGGAGAGAAAGAACCCAAATAACCAAAATTATAGATGAAAAAGGAGAAATCACAACGGATACAGCAGAAATACAAAAAACCATAAGAGAATACTATGAACAACTATATGGCAACAAGTTTGACAATCTGGAAAGAAATGGACAATTTTCTAGAATCTTACAGCCTGCCAAAACTGAATCAAGTAGAAACAGACCAACTGAACAGACCGATCACTAGAAATGAAATTGAAGAGGTCATAAAATCACTCCCTACAAATAAAAGTCCAGGACCAGATGGCTTCACAGGGGAATTCTATCAAACATATAAAGAGGAATTGGTGCCCATCCTCCTGAAACTCTTTCAAAAGGTTGAAGAAGAAGGAACACACCCAAAGACATTCTATGAGGCCACCATCACCCTCATTCCAAAACCAGACAGAGATACCAGCACAAAAGAAAACTATCGCCCAATATCATTGATGAATATAGATGCAAAAATTCTCAACAAAATCTTAGCCAACCGAATCCAACAACATACCAAAAAATTTATACACCATGACCAGGTTGGGTTCATCCCAGCTTCACAAGAATGGTTCAACATACGCGAATCAATCAGCATCATACGCCACATTAACAAAAAAAAAGTCAAAAATCATATGATCATCTCAATACATGCAGAAAAAGCATTTGACAAAGTCCAACATCCATTCATGATCAAGACCCTCGCCAAAGTGGGTATAGAGGGAACATTCCTGTACATAATCAAAGCCATTTATGATAAACCCACAGCAAATATAATACTCAATGGGGAAAAACTGAAAGCCTTCTCACTCAAATCTGGAACAAGACAGGGATGCCCATTCTCGCCACTGCTCTTCAACATAGTTTTGGAAGTCCTAGCCACAGCAATTAGACAAACAAAAGAAATAAAAGGCATCCATGTAGGAAGAGAAGAGATCAAACTGTCACTGTATGCTGATGACATGATACTATACCTAGAAAACCCTAAGGACTCAACCCCAAAACTCCTTGAACTGATTAATAAATTCAGCAAAGTAGCAGGATATAAGATTAACATTCAAAAGTCAGTTGCATTTCTGTATACCAGCAATGAAATATTAGAAAAGGAATACAAAAATACGATACCTTTTAAAATTGCACCTCACAAAATCAAATACCTCGGAATACACCTGACCAAGGAGGTAAAGGACCTATATGCCGAGAACTATAAAACTTTAATCAAAGAAATCAAAGAAGATGGAAAGAAATGGAAAGATATTCCATGTTCCTGGATTGGGAAAATCAATATTGTAAAAATGGCCATACTACCCAGAGCAATCTACAGATTCAGTGCAATCCCTATCAAATTACCCATGACATTTTTCACAGAACTAGAACAAACAATCCAAACATTTCTATGGAACCACAAAAGACCCAGAATCGCCAAAGCAATCCTGAGGAACAAAAACCAAGCAGGAGGCATCACTCTCCCAGACTTCAAGAAATACTACAAAGCCGCAGTCATCAAAACAGTGTGGTACTGGTATCAAAACAGACAGACAGACCAATGGAACAGAATAGAGAACCCGGAAATAAACCCTGACACCTATGGTCCATTAATCTTTGACAAGGGAGGCAAGAACATCAAATGGGAAAAGGAAAGTCTATTCAGCAAGCATTGCTGGGAAACCTGGACAGCTGCGCGCAAAGCAATGAAACTAGAACACACCCTCACACCATGCACAAAAATAAAATCAAAATGGCTGAAAGACTTAAATATATGACAGGACACCATCAAACTCCTAGAAGAAAACATAGGCAAAACACTCTCTGACATCAACATCATGAATATTTTCTCAGGTCAGTCTCCCAAAGCAATAGAAATTAGAGCAAAAATAAACACATGGGACCTAATCAAACTGAAAAGCTTTTGCACAGAAAAGGAAACCAAAAAGAAAACAAAAGGACAACTTACAGAATGGGAGAAAACAGTTTCAAATGATGCAACTGACAAGGGCTTAATCTCTAGAATATATAAACAACTTAGACAACTCAACAGCAAAAAAGCCAATCAATCAATGGAAAAATGGGCAAAAGACCTGGATAGACATTTCTCCAAAGAAGATATACAGATGGCCAACAAACACATGAAAAAATGCTCAACATCACTGATTATAAGAGAAATGCAAATCAAAACTACCATGAGATATCACCTCACAGCAGTCAGAATTGCCATCATTAATAAATCCACAAACAACAAGTGCTGGAGGGGCTGTGGAGAAAAGGGACCCCTCCTGCACTGTTGGTGGGAATGTAAACTGGTACAGCCACTATGGAGAACAGTTTGGAGATACCTTAGACATCTATACGTAGAATTTCCATATGACCCTGCAATCCCACTCTTGGGCATCTATCCGGACAAAACTCTCCTTAAAAGAGACACATGCACCCGCATGTTCATTGCAGCACTATTCACAATATCCAGGACATGTAAACAACCCAAATGTCCATCAACAGATGATTGGATCTGTAAGAGGTGGTATGTATACACAATGGAATACCACTCAGCCATAAAAAAGAACAAAATAATACCATTTGCAGCAACATGGATGTAACTAGAGAATCTCATACTGAGTGAAATGAGTCAGAAAGACAAAGACAAATACCATATGATATCACTTATAACTGGAATCTAATATCCAGCACAAATGAACATCTCCTCAGAAAAGAAAATCATGGACTTGGAGAAGAGACTTGTGGCTGCCTGATGGGAGGGGGAGGGAGTGGGAGGGATCGGGAGCTTGCGGTTATCAGACACAACTTAGAATAGATTTACAAGGAGATCCTGCTGAATAGCATTGAGAATTTGTCTAGATACTCATGTTGCAACAGAAGAAAGGGTGGGGGAAAAATGTAATTGTAATGTATACATGTAAGGATAACCTGACCCCCTTGCTGTACGGTGGGAATATTAAAAAAATTATTAAAAAAAATCAGAATGTGTGTCTTTCTGTCCTCATCACTTGTATCTAGACCAAATCAAGTTGAAATTAGTATTTGTGTTGCCTTTAGGGAGGTGAGCTATGGCGGAAGGAAACCAACCAGGGCCAGTTGGAAGCAGGATGTTGAGAGAGACCAAGACCACTCTAATATTTTGAGCCTCTCAGCATATGAAAAATGTAGGAAGGCCAGAAGAATAGGATTATACAAATAAGCACAGATTGTTGGCAACTTGTACTAAAGTATCTAATTTATTCGAATTGATCCACCCCCTCCCCTTCTTGCTCATAGCATGGGGTCCTTTATGTTTACAAACCTCAATACACATCCTTCAGCAAAGGGCAAGCACCTTCTCTAGTGTATTATTCCCATCTCTATCAGAATGGGAATTAGACCTACTAAAGGCCACAGAGCGAAAATCTGTTGAATTTAAGTAGACATTGAGCAATTTAGGCCACAAATGTTACACTTAAAGTAATTTGGTCCAGACATAAAACACCTGTCCATGCTGTGAATCAAGATGGGAGAAGCTGGAAATCTCAGGAGAGTCATAGCAGTGTCCCACACTAAGGATTAAGAAGACCAATTATCTCAGAAGCCAAATCTTCTGAAATAAATTGTCTGAGGAGTCGGCCTTTGAAAAACTCAAGCTCTAGCACAGTTTGCTTAAAAATATCTCACCCTGGATACTTCAGTATCTAATTTCCACTTTTGTTATTTTCTCCCTCCCTCTCTTTCACTTTAATGGTAATAAAGGAGACATATTTATCGCATCAAATTTGTTAAATTTTCAACCCTAGAAAGTAAATCCATTTCAAATGTGTTTTCCCAAAAGAATAGAACTGCTTGAAAGGCAAACCAAGGGGAGATTGAGCCATTGGCAAGGAAGCCGTGGAAGGAAATGAAAGAAGCCTAAGTCAGAAGCTGGGCCTGGCCTTTCTAAGCATCCAGACATTCCAGAGGTGACCTCTGTACTGCAGTGAGTTGTCTGGAGTTCGTATGAAAAGCCCAGGGGTGATCAGAAACCAGGCGCCTGTCAAACTGTGGAAAGAAGGGGAAAGTAAATGGAAGAGCACTTTAAAAAAATTATCAGGCAGAAACACTATTATGAAAACAACAAGATCATAGGAATAAAAACATCACTCACAATATCACTCCAAAATATTTCATTTTGTTGATGTGATTTTTATATGCACAATTTTACAACATTGTAAAAATAATGAAAATACTCTTATATGCTCTGTTATTTATATAATACCATATCATAAATGATATGTCATATATATATATGTGTAATGATAATTTCTAGTGGCTACACCATACTCTTTTAGCTAGTCTATCATGGGTCATTTAGGTTATCACTATTTTTTGCTATTACAGGCAATGTTGTAAGGAACATCTCATTGCATATGGTTTTTGTAACTTGAATTATTTCCTCAGCATAAATTCCTGGCAGTTAAATTACTGGGTAAAAGGGTATAAACACTTAAATGTTTCTTGAAAAATGCTTCTAAACTGATTTTCTAAAATGTTTGAATAATCGACCAATTTAACTACAACCTTGCCAGAAAACTGGGAAAAAAATCTAAATTAAGTTAATAAAAATATTACCTCATTACAGCTTTAAACTAAACTTTTCTGATTGCTTCCATGATTGAGCAAATTCCCATATATTTGTTTGTTAGTTACATTTTCTCTTATGAAACTGCCATTTCATTTTTGTTGTTGTTGTTAGCCTTTTATCTACTGGGGACTTGTAACTTTTTAAAATTAAAATTGTGAGTAATTTAAATAACATAAGAAATATATCTGTGTCATATTTTTATCAGGTTTTGCTTTTGAATTTGAGGGATTTTCTTAAACAGAGAAAAAGTGTAGAATGCATATGATTTCATCGTCATTCGTTGTTGAGGGTGAAACTTAATTGTAGCATTTTAGTGTGTTTAAGCTGCTGGATTCAACACTAAAAAGAATGCCCTGAAAGGAAAGGAACAAATAATTATACTTTTGGGGAATCAGAAAAAACTCAATTCAAATCTTAGGCAACATGTGGTTGATTTTCTTAAGTTTAAGATCTATTAAATTTAACGTCAGTGCTTTTAGTGTAAACATGGTCAAACCTGTTTTTAAAAATAAAGACTCATATAGTGTACATATTTACTCTTTCCTTGATATCCTACAGAACAAGAATTTCTACAACATAGTCTATTCATGTTCCATAATTTCATACACTAAAATTTTCATTGTTTTCCTGACATTTATCTTACTTCCCTTTTCCCCATAAATTAAATATTGTCACCTCTATCTCCTAAAATGATTGAATCCACCCATCTTTCTCCTTTTGTATTCTAGCCCTAAACTTGTCTCTCTAGCTCAAGTCCCTTTACTGAGCTCTGACTGTATGTCTCCAGCTCTTTCTATGTTTCTACCAAATGTTCCAGAGATCCTTTAAACTCATCCTATCACATTGCTGTGGCTGTGGTGTAGGCCAGTCAGTAGCTGCAGCTCCGATTTGACCTCTAGCCTGGGAACCTCCATATGCTGTGAGTGTAGCCCTAAAAAAACAAACAAAAAAAAATCTTTTGCACAGCAGAGGAAACCATGAACAAGTTGAAAAGACAACACACATATTTTCAAATGAAGTGATGAACATGGGATTTGTGTCCTAAATATACAAACATCTCATGCAGCTCTCTCTCAAAAAAAAAAAAAAAAACTAATCAAAATTGGGCAGAAGATCTAAATAGAAATTTCTCCAAAGAAAACATATGGATGGCCAAAAAGCACATGAAAAGATGCTCAACATCACTAATTAGAAAAATGCAAATCAAAACTACAGTGAAGTATCACCTCACACTGGTCAGAATCATCAAAAAGTCTACAAATAATAAATGCTGAAGACAGTGTAGAGAAAATGGAACCCTCCTTCACCATTGGTGAGAATGTAAATTGGTACAACCACTATGGAAAACAGTATGAAGATTTCTAAAAAAATTAAAATAGAGTTACAATATGGTCCATAAATCCCATTGCTGGGCATATATTAAGAGAAAAACCATAATTCAGAAAGATACATGCACACCAATATTCATTGCAGTGCTATTTACAATAGTGAAGACATGGAAGCAACTTAATTGTCCATCAACAGACAAATGAATATAAAAAATGTGGTATGAATATATAATGGAATATTACTCAGCCATAAAAAAGAATGAGATAATGTCATTTGCAGCAAGATGGATAGACCTAGAGATTATCATACTAATTGAAGCAATCAGACTGAGAAAGACAAATACCATATGCTATCACTTATATGTGGAATCTAATAAAAATGATACAAAAGAACTTGTTTATAAAACAGAAACAGACTCACAGACTTCAAAACCAAACTTGTAGATATCAAAGGGTAAAGGTGGACAGGAAGGATAAATGAGGCATTTGGGGCTAACAGATGCACACTACCATATATAAAATATATAATCAACAAGAATCTACAGGGAACTCTTAAATATTCTGTATAATCCATATAGGAAAAGAATCTGAAAAGAATGGTTATGTGTATATGTGTGACTGTACCACTTTGCTGTACACCTGAAACTAGCACACCATTGTTAATAAACTATACCAATAAAAAATAAAAATTAAATTAAAAAAGAAAATAATACCAATTTCTCTGAGTGAACACATAAAAATAAAAGACAAAACACTTGGTATATGATATAGGATATTAACAAATAAATGAGATAAGAAATAGATTGTCTTGCAATGTTGAGAAAATTGCCTAAATATTTGGGAAAAAAAGCCTCTTTTTGCATCATATACTAAAATAAAGTGTAGATTATTTCATTAGCTAAACGTAAATGGCTGGATTAAAATATAAGTGAAGATTTAACTGATAACTAGTTAGGGAAGAACTTTCAAGGCATAAAAACAATAAAGAAATCACCAAGTAAAACTTCAATTTATTTATGTATATTTTCTATAGAACAAAAGCATAAAAGTAATAGTACAATCAGAATAACTGTTAGGAAAATACTTCTAATGAAATTAACCAAAATTTATTTATTTATTTATTTATTCATCTTTTCTAGGGCCGCACCCATGACATATGGAGGTTCCCAGGCTAGGGGTTGAATTGGAGCTGTAGCCACCAGCCTATGCCAGAGCCACAGCAACCCCAGATCTGAGCCAGATCTGCAACCTACACCACAGCTCTAGGCAACGCTGGATCCTTAACCCACTGATCAAGGCCAGAAATCAAACCAGCAACCTCATCGTTCCTAGTCGGATTTGTTAACCACTGAGCCACAATGTGAACTCCTTAAAATTTATGTTCTTAATTTTCAATTAACTAACAAGGGTATAACAACAATGACAACAACTTGACAGTACATATTACAATTCACAAAAAATTAATATCAAGTATAGTAATTAAAGAAGTGTAACCAGTAATATTTCTCATATAATACTGGTGTGGATAAAGTGAGGTGAATATTTTCACATATTGTTGGAAGAAGTGTTAGCAACCTTTCTGAAAAATAATTCCTCTGTGTATATGTATGCACGTATGCACGTATAACACACAACATGCATGAAACCATAAAATGTACACATTACAATTTTTAGGAATGTATGCTAAAAAAAAATCAAAGTATGTAGACTAAAAGTCCATAGCAGCATTATTTATAATAACATAAATTTGCATAATTAAAAATCTAACAATAGGAGGTATTTTTATAGCCTACAAATAGAATACAATGCAGCTATTTGTTGTCATGTTTTCTTTTTCATTTTTGTCTTTTAGGGCTGTACCCCTGGCATATGGAAGTTCCCAGACTAGGGATCAATCAGAGCTGCAGCTGCCAGCCTGCAGCACAGCCACAGCAATGCCAGATCCAAGTTGCATCTGCCGACTGACACCACAGCTCACAGCAATGCCAGATACTTAACCCACTGAGCAAGGCCAGGGATTGAATACTATTCACATCCTCATGGATACTAGTCGGGTTCGTTGCCTCTGAGCCACAATGGGAATTCCAGTAGTTATGTTTTCAAAGAATATTCACTTCTTGAGATGATATTAATAATACAATTATAGTTAATAAAAATGAGGGTATGCAATTGCTTGTGCAAAATTTTACTAATGATAAAAACGTCTCTATTGTGCAAAGAAGTCAAGTACAAATATCGTGTTGATAATGGTGAGATTATAAGTGATTATAAGTCCATGACTTTATGGACATGCTCTTGGATAGTTTGCATTGCTTTGGAATTTTTAATTTTTTTTAAAAAATTGAGAGTGCTTTCTTCAGCTATATTATCTGTGATTTTGCCTCCAGATTACTTATGAGACCCTGATGCTTTTTTTCCTAATATCTTCTCTAAAATCCAATCTCTTTCTGAAGAAAGAAATGGTCTGAAGATCATTTCAAATAAGAATCTGATTACTGCAAATGTATCCATTGGAAATATTAATTGGGACACCCACCATCAATTCTCTGCATAACTCTTGTGAAGTAAATTCATGAGACAAACTTCTTTTGATGATATTCTCCTGTTGTCTTCCTTCATCTCTTTTAAGAGTTATGCATCCTTTCCTCTTTCTTTTCCTTCCTCCCTCCTCTCCATTCCCCTTCACTCTTTCCTGCCTTTTCATTTCTTGGCTTGTGCTCTGATCAACTATATATACTTTATTTCCTTTGCTTACTTTTCTTCATTTATCTTTGTTTTATGCCCATCCTATTTTTTTTCTACATTAATTCTTTTGATTTTGCAGTCACCTCTCTGTACCCTACTTGTCTATCAGGTTGACACCCTGGACATGCTGAAGTGCTTATATAGACTAGCCTGACCTTTTTTCTTTTCCTACTAAGAAAAATTCAATTTTGTAACTTGATCAACACTGGCCTTTGAGGTTTGACAGTCGTGTTGCTGATACATTCATTTTATTTTCCTCTATAACCCTTAGACACTCTTGTAATTCCATTTTACATTGGTGCATTTGATTATTCTTTCCTTTTTGAATCACATTACATTTATGAATGCTTTATTGAATCTCATTTTATTGATTTTTTTGCCCATTTAAAAATTTATCCTGCTTCCACTCTATTTTTATGCCGATCCTGCTATGTGCAGGAACACCTGCAAGTTGTGTTAGCCTCTTCTCTCTTCTGTTTTCTAAGTAGTAAATTAAAATATTGAATTATATTGAACTCATAGTGGATCCCTAAGGGATCACCTTGACACCTCCACCCAATGTGGTATTGAACTGTTAGTAACAGCTCTTTGTACCCAATTTGCTTTAACTAGTTCTGTATAGTTCCCTGTACTAACAATATATATTTGTTGCTTATCTATTTTATACATAGTAGTTTGCATCTCTTAATCCCATAGCCCTGTCTTGCCTGTCCCTCCTTCCCACTCCCCACTGGTAACCACTAGTTTGTTTTCTATGTCTGTGAATCTGTTTCTGTTTTGCTATATACATTCATTTATTATTCAGATGCCATATATATGATATCTTACAGTATTTGTCTTTCACTGTTTGACTTTTTCACTTAATATTCTCTAGGTCCATCTATGCTGCTTAAAATGGAAGAATTCCATTAATTTTTATGGCTAATATTCCATAGTGTGTCTAGATATATGATCATATATATATATTTAGATAGGTAGATAGATATAGATATTGGGTGTATCTTTTAAATTACTTTCTTGTTGTTGTTGTTGAGATATATACTTGGAGGGAAATTCCTGGAAAATATGATAGTTCTATTTTTAGTTTTATTTAGTTCTAGTTGTAGTTCTATCCTCTTAAATTTGTTGAGACTTTTTTTTTTTAACAAATGTATGCAGTGATTTAAGGATTAGTCATCTGCCAAACATTTAAGATGGCACTCATAAAATTTGCAAATAGCTGTGTGGCTCTGTCCAAATCTGACTTCAAATATCTAATTTATCTATTTAATTTCCCTCATCTAATTAGCTTCATTTGTTTCCATCATCAATTTTATCTTAAGTATATCACATGTAAAAGGTGACATCTCCCTCAAGTGCATATCCTGGTTATGAACCATCCTCAGGAGTAATAAATCATGCTGGTTGGAATGAAATTAAGATGGAAGGGAGGAGTTGCTAAAAATAACCCTTAAACACTCGCTGTAATTATTCAGTACACCCTGAAAGCCCTTTGGCATTTAGGTAAATCAAGTGTGGCATTGTTGATATTTCTTTTTTTTTTCAATACATTTTTTTTATCACATCTGTAGTTGTAAAATGACCATAACAATCCAATTTCACAGGATTTCCATCCCACAGCCCAAGCACATCCCCCCACCCCCCAAACTGTCTCCTCTGGAGACCATAAGTTTTTCAATGTCTGTGAGTCAGCATCTGTTCTGCAAAGAAGTCCAGTCTGTCCTTTTTTCAGATTCCACATATCAGTGAAAGCATTTGATGTTGGTGTCTCATTGTATGGCTGACTTCACTTAGCATGATAATTTCTAGGTCCATCCATGGTGCTAAAAATGCTGGTCTTTCGTTCTTTTTAATGGCTGAGTCATATTCCATTGTGTATATGTACCACATCTTCTGGATCCACTCCTCTGCCGATGGACATTTAGGTTGTTTCCATGTCTTGGCTATTGCAAAGAGTGCTGCGATGAACATCGGAGTACATGTGTCTTTGCGAGTCATGGTTTTCTCTGGATAGAAGCCCAGGAGTGGGATTGGTGGATCCAAGGGTAGTTCTATTTTTAGTTTTCTGAGGACTCTCCATACTGTTTTCCACAGTGGTAGCACCAATGTACAATCCCACCAACAGTGTCATAGAGTTCCTTTTTCTCCACATCCTCTCCAGCACTTATGGTTTGTAGACTTTTGGATGATGGCCATTCTGGCTGGTGTAAGGTGGTACCTCAGAGTGGTTTTGATTTGCATTTCTCTAATAATGAGTGATGTTGAACATCTTTTCATGTGTTTTTTGGCCCTCTGTATGTCTTCCTTGGAGAACTGCCTGTTTAGATCTTCTGCCCATTTTTTGATGGGGTCTTTTTTTTTTTTTTGTTTGTTTGTTTGTTTTGGTATGGAGCTGCAGAAGGTGTTTATAAACTTTGGAGACTAATCCCTTGTCAGTTGATTCACTTGCAAAGATTTTTTTCTCTTTTCACCCTAAACAAAAGGAAGGTTGTCTTTTTGTGTTGTTGAGGGTTTCCTTTGCTGTGCAGAAACTTTGAAGTTTGATTAGGTCCCACTTGTTTATTTTTGTTTTTATTGTCATTACTCGAAGAGGTGGATCTGAGAAGACGTTGCTGTCATTTATGTCAGAGAGTGTTTGGCCTATGTTTTCCTCTAAGAGTTTTATAGTGTCTGGTCTTATATCTAGATCTTTCATCCATTTGGAGTTTATTTTTGTGTATGGTATGAGGGAGTGTTCTAATTTCATTATTTTCCATGTGGCTGTCCAGTTTTCCCAGCACCACTTATTGAACAAGCTGTCCTTTCTCCACCACCCCCCCGCCCCGCTCCGCCCCCTGTCTGGCCGCAATGAGAGGCAGATTGCGGGGAGAGAAAAAAAAAGAATTCAAAGCACTTATAATAAAAAATGTTAATAGAATAAGGGAATAAATAGAGATATGGAGTGAAAATTTTAACAGGGAACTATAAAATACAAAAAAGGCCCCAATCAGAAATGAAGAATTCAATAGGTGAAATAAAAACACACTAAACTAGGAAGAATAAGTAGCAGACTAAGTGATATAGAAGAATGCATAAATGATCTGAAAGATAGAACAATAGAAATCATCCAATCAGAGCAGCAAAAATAAAAACATATTTTAAAAAATGAAAACATTAAGAGATCTATAGAGTAATATTAACCATATTAATATTAATATTCTCCTAGAAGGAGAAGAAGGAGAGAAAAGGATTGAAAATATATTTGAGTGCATATCATAACCACAATGAGATATCACCTTACACTGGTCAGAATGGCCATCATCAAAAAGACTACAGACAGTAAATGCTGGAGAGTGTGGAGAAGTGAATCTTCCTACACTGTTGGTGGGAATTTAAATTGGTACAGCCACTAAGGAAAACAGTATGAAGTTTCCTCAAAAAACTAAAAATAGAACTACCATATGATCCATCAATCCCATTGCTGGGCATATATTAAA
The DNA here is from genome assembly GCF_054392235.1 of Sus scrofa. Taxonomy (NCBI): domain Eukaryota; kingdom Metazoa; phylum Chordata; class Mammalia; order Artiodactyla; family Suidae; genus Sus; species Sus scrofa. Next base: position 91,935,802 of record NC_139401.1, on the reverse strand, counting down.
AAAAAAAAACAGAGTTCTTGTCATGGCTCAGTGGTTAATGAATCTAACTAGCATCCACGAGGATGCAGGTTCAATCTCTGGCCTTGATCAGTGGGTTAAAGATCCGGCATTGCCATGAGCTGTGGTATAGGTCACAGATGTGGCTCAGATCCTGCATTGCTGTGGCTGTGGTGAAGACCAGCAGCTGCAGCTCCGATTTGACCACAAGCCTGAGAACCTCTATATGCCACGGGTGTGGCCCTAAAAAAAAGGCAAAAAAAGAGAAAACCATAATTCGAAAAGACACATGCACCCCAATGTTCATTGTAGCACTGTCTATAATAGCAAACACATGGGAGCAACCTAAATTTCCATCAATAGATGAATGGATAAAAATATGTGGTGTATATATGTGTGTGTGTGTGTGTGTGTGTGTGTGTGTGTATGTATACACACACATATATATATAAAACTCAGCCACAAAAAAGAATGAAATATACCATTTGCAGCAACATGGATGGACCTAGAGATTATCATATTGAGTGAAGTAAGCCAGACAGAGAAAGACAAAAATCGTATGCTATTACTTATATGTGGAATCTAAAAAAATGATACAAATGAACTTATTTACAAAATAGGAACAGACTCAAAGACTTTGAAAACAAACTTATTGTTACTGAATGGGACAGGTGAGGAGGGAATGATGTATTAGGCATTTGGAATTGGCATATGCACACTATTGTATATGGAATAGATGGTTAATGGGGACCTGCTGCATAGCACGGGGAACTCTACTCAATGTTCTGAAATAACCTATATGGGAAGAGAATCTGAAAAAATGGATATGTGTATATGAATAACTGAATAATTTTGTTGTATAGCAAAAATTATCACTACATTGTAAATCAGCTATAATGCAATAAAACTTTAAAAAAAAGAAAAATTGCTATTCATAGGGTCAGCTGAATAAGGACATAATGCGTTGAACTAGGCACGCCTTTGCACAAGCATGATTTGTCCTCTAAAGAATAAGAGAAAGAGGAACCTCATGGCCAAGTGGTTTATGAGCAGTTGTTAGCGGAATATGCATTAGCAAAGAGAACCAAGGTGCAAACCTAGGCATGCCTGGGTTGCTGCAAATAGGCATGCCATTTGCAGAAGCACAGTGAGGATTCTCTGGAATGCTATGCATAGATAGCTAACTCAAATGCTAATGATTGTTATGTGCCTAAAGGTCAGAGTAAAAGCTTAACCTGCTACTACTAGCTAAGTGGATTTTAAAATAATAGAAGAACTTATAAAAGTAAACAAACCCTATATCCTTGATCTATAGCCCCCTCCTCACTTGACTTAATCCTAAAGAGCACAATAAAAGCAGTGTGGTTTCTTGAGGCAGTGCTCTTGTTCCCTGAGACCTTGAGCCCCTCGGTTCCCACCTTTACTTAAGATAAATGTCTCCGTGTCTTGTTTTATGTTAACTTTTTTCCTTAACTTTCACAGCACCTGTTCTTCAGCCCCATCCTACTGAGCTGGCCTCGGCAGTAAGGCAGCCCTTGTACAACAAAATAAGACACCTCAAGTTATTCATAACATAGAGAAGGATTCTTTTTTTAACCTGGGTGTAGTATAGGCTTTTCTAGCCAGAATGCATAATGAAGAAGCTAAAGAAGAAAATATTGATAACATTGACTTAAAAATAAAAAATCATGGGAAAATCACCAAAACTAATAAAGATTAGTAAAAGCTTTTGAAAATATATTTGCATTTTATATCCATGATGGGTGATTATTCTAAGTATACAAAGAGTTTCTACCAATCAATAGTAAAATATTTTTAAAAAATCAATTGAAAAATGTACAAAGGATACAGATAGACATTTCATTGAAAAAGCTATTAAACAGGAAAAGAGTCTCAATATTATTCATAATTAGAGAATTAAAATGAGATATTTTCATCTTTTTGATTGGCAGATATAAAAAATTTTTGAAAAATTCTATTAGTATGCTTATGGACAATCCTGCTTTTTATTGGTGGAACATAATTTTTCAACACTTATGAAAGACAATCTATCAAAATCACAATGTTTATCTTTTAGCCTAAAGGATATTAGATATTAGCCTAGTAATATCTCTTCTGCAAACTTATTTTATAAATACATGGTCACATGTATTTTTTTTACTCACAATGATTATAATAGGAAATGATTGGACAAAACCTAAATTTCCATTGGTAGGGGATTAAATAAAATATGAGATATTGATGCAGTGGAATATCATGAAACTGTAATTTATTTAAACTACTTTATTGAGATATGATTAATACAAAAAAAAGATGTTTAAGCCGTTAAATATTTACAACCTGATGAATTTGGAGATGAGTATACATGAACTCATCACCATAATCAATGCTATGAATGTATTCATCACTTCTTAAAATTCCTTTCTCCATCTCTATTTAAAGAAAAATTTTAGAGCAATTTTAAGTTCATAATGAAATTCATGGGAAGGTACAAAATTTTCCCATATACCACCTGCCCCTATACGTGCATAGCTTCCCCTATTATCAACATCACCAGAGTGATACACTTGTTACTTTGACACATCATAGTCATTAAAAGTTCACAGTTTACATTAGAGTTTACTCTTGGTGTTGTACATTCTATAGGTGTGGACAAATAGATATTAATATGTATCTACCTTTGCAGTATCATACTGCTCTAGAAATCTGTGCTCCATTTATCCTTCTCTTACCTCATAAGCTCTGGAAACCACAGATCTTTTTATGATCTCCATAGTTTTGCCGTTTTCAGAGTATCATATAGTTGAAATCATACAGTATGTAGCCTTATCAGATTGGCTTCTTTCACTTAGTAATATGCATTTAAGGATCCTCCATATCTTTCCATGCCTTGATAGCTCATTCCATTTTAGCATTGAATAATATTACATTGTATGGATGTACCACAGTTTATTTATCCGTTCACTTACTGAAGGACATCTTAGTTGTTTCTGAGGTTTGGCAAATATGAATAAATCTGCTGTAAACATTCATGTGCATGTTTTTTAAACGTAAGTTTTCAAATTCATTGTGTAAATACCAAGGAACACAATCACTAGATTATATGGTAAGAGTATATTTAGTTTTTATAAGAAAAATCCAAATTGTCTTCCAAAATGGCTGTACCATTTTGTACTACCACCAGTAGTGAATGACAGTTCCTACTGCAATCCGTCTTCACCAGTGTTTGGTGTTGTGCATGTTCTGGATCTTGACCATTCTTATAGGTTCGTAGTGATGTGTTATTTAAATTTGCATTTTAGCGATGTTTAAATTTGCATTTTAATGATGACATATGATGTGAAGCATCTCTTCATAGACTTGTTTGCTGTCTGCATATCTTATTTGATGAGGTATCTATTAAACCTTTTAGCCCATTTTAAAATCAGATTGTTTGTTTTCTTTATTTTTGAATTTTAAGAGATTTTTGTACATTTTGGATAATTGTCCTTTATCAGACGTGTCCTTTGCAAGTATCTTCTCCAAGTCTGTGGCTTGTCTTCTCATTCTCTTGACATTGTCTTTCACAGAGCAGATTTTATTTTATTTTTTTTACTTTCTTTGTGCGATAAGAAGCTTAACATAAATTCTACCCTTATAGGAAATTTTTAAGTATATAATTATTAGCTATTGGTTCTGTGATGTAAAGTAGATATCTAGGACTTACTTGTATATAACTAAAATTTTGTATTCTTTGACTAATACCTCCCATTCCTCTCTCCAACTGTTTCAACACCATTCTACTTTCTGTATTTATGAGTTTGAATATTTAAGATTCATCATATAAGTATTCATCATGTAGTATTTCTTCTGTGTTTGACTTATTGCACTTAGCACGATGTCCTCCAGCTTTATTCACGTTGTTGCAAATATCAAGATTTACTTTTTTTTTTCTTTTTATGGCTGTACCTGTGGCATATGGAAGTTCCTGGGCCAGGGGTCAAATTGGAGTTACACTAGATCCAAGCTGCATCTGTGACCCATGCTGCAGCTTGGGGCAATGCCAGATCCTTAGCCCACTGAGTGAAGCCAGGAATGGAACCCACATCCTCACAGAGACTATGATGGGTTATTATCCTGCTGAGCCATAACAGGGAATCCAAGATTACTTCTTTTTTGAAGACTGAATAATAGTTCTTTGTAAGTATATACAATATTTTCTTTATCTATCTGTCAGTGAGCATATATCTTGTTTCCACCTCTTGGCTGCTATGAATAATGCTGTAATGGAACAGGGGAATGTAAAATAACTCTTTGAGATCTTGATTGCAATCCCTTTGGAAATATACCCAGGAGTGGAATTTCTAGATTATATAGCAATTCTGATTTTAATTTTTGAGGAAACACATTATTTTTCATATTGGCTGCACCAATTTGCGTTCTCACCAACAATGTAAATGGGTTCCCTTTTCTCCACATCATTGCCAACACTTGTTATCTTTTGTTTTCATTTTTATTTTGCTTTGATAAATGCCATTCTAACAGGAGTGAGGTGATATCTCATTGTGGTTTTGATTTTTATTTCCATGATTATTAGTGATATTAAATACATTTTCATATACCTGTTCACCATTTGTATGTCTTCTTTTGAGAAATGTCTATTTGTATCTTTGCCCACTTTTTACCTTTTCATTTTGTTGATGGTTTTCCTTGCTGTGGAGAAGTCTTTTAGTGTGATGGAGTCCCATTTGTTTATTTTTGCTGTTGTCATTTTTGTTTTTATAGTCAGATCAAAAAAAACTGTCACCAAGACCAATATTAAGGAGCTCCCTGCCTATGTTTTCTACTAGGTGTTTGGTGGTTTTAGGTCTAACATTCAAGTTTTTAATCCATTTCGAGCTAATTTTTATATGGTGTAAAATAGTGGGCCAGTTTCATTCTTTTGTGTGTGGCTGTCCAGTTTTTCTAACACCATTTATTGAAAATACTGTCTTTTCTCCATTGCATATGCTTGGCTCCTTTGTCATAAATTAATTGACTATGTATGTGTTGGTTTATTTCTGTGCTCTCCATTCTGTTCCATTTATCTATGTGTCTGTTTTTAGCCAACACCACACTGTTTTGATTACTATAGATTTGTAGTATAGTTTGTCATCAGGGTATGCAACGCCTCCAGTTTTGTTCATCTTTGGAAAGATTACTTTGGCTCTTCAGGGCCTTTTGTGGTTCTATATACATTTTAGAATTGTTTGTTCTATTTATGTGAAAAATGCTATTGGAATTTTGTAAGGACTGCATTGGATCTGTAGATCGCTTTGAGTAGTATCAACATTTTAACAATATTAACTTTTTGATCCATGAGCATGAAATGTCTTTCCATTTATTTCTGTCTTTTTCAATTTCTTTCATCAATGTTGTATAGTTTTCAGTGTACATTTCTCTCAGTTCAGTTAAATTTATTCCTCAGTATTTTATTCTTTTTGATGTAATTGTAAATGAAATTGTTTTAACTCCTTTATATGATAATTCATTATTACTGTGAAAAAAACACAGATTTTTAATAGTGATTTTGATTATGCAACTTTATTGAATGTGTTTATCAGCTATAAGTTTTTTGTTGGTGTCTTTAGGGTTTTCTATATACAATATCATGTAATCTGCAAGTGGTGACTGTCTTACTTTTTTAAAAAAATTATGCATGCTTTTTATTTCTTTTCTATTCTACTACTCTGTATGGGACTTCCAAATTATGCTGAATGAAAGTGGGGAGAGTGGGCATCCTGATCTTAGAGGAAAATCTTTCAACTTTTCACCATTCTTCATTTCTAATGTAAGTGTTTATTACCATAAACACTTGCTATAAGTGTTTACTGTAAGTCCTATTATAACTTATTTTGCTGCATTTTATAGTTTTTGGTCTTTTCTTATTTCATTTTTGTTTGTTCCAAGATATTTTCTGAGTTCTTTTTTTATTTTTTCTTATTGCATTATTCATTCCAGAGTTTGTTGTTTAATTCCATCTATTTATGATTTTTTTTTTCTGTTTTCCTTTAGTTATTGACTTCTAGTTTCATTCCATTGTGGTTTGAAGAGGTACTTGAAATAATTTCACTAATTTAAAAATTTTTAAGACTTGTTTTATAGTTTATGATCTCTCCTGTAAAATGTTTTTTGTGCTTTAATAAAAATGTGTATTCTGTTATTTGAGTGGAGTATTTTTACGTCTCTTAGGTCCATTACATCTATAGTATTGTTGAAATCTGACATTTCCTTATTTATTTTCTGTTTATATGATCTATTAGTTATTGAAAATTGTTGTTTAGGTCTTTTAATATTAGTGTTCTTCTATCTCTTTTACCCTTCAGTACTTTCAATGCTTTCTTTATATTTTTAGGTGCCCTGATGTTGGGAGCATATGTATTTACAGTTAGTTTATCTTACTGTTGAATTGTACCTTTTATCTTTACATAATGCCTCACTTTGTCTTTTGTGACAGTTTTTTATTTAAAGTCTATTTGTCTAATATATGAATAGCTACTCCTGCTCTCTTTTGATTACCATTTACATGGTGTATACATTTCCATCCCTTCACTTTCAGCCTATATGTGTCCTTAAATCTCAAGTAAGTCTATTTCAAGAAATTTGAATCTCTTGTAGCTACTATATTATTGGATCTTTAAAAAAAATCCATTCAGCCAATATTTTTATTTGTGAGTTTAACCCATTTTTCTTTTCTTTTGTAATGGCCACACCCAAGGTGTATGGAAGTTTCCAGGTTAGGGGTCCAATTGGAGCTGCAGCTGCAGGCCTCTGCCACAGTCATAGCAATGTCATATCTGAGCCTCATCTGTGATCTATACCATAGTCTGTGGCAATGCTGGATCTTTAACCCACCAAGTGAGGCCAGGGATTGAACCAGCATCCTCACAGACACTATGTCAGTTTCTTAACCCTCTGAGCCACAATGGGAACTCCCAAATCATTTTCATTCAAAGTAAATATTGACAGGTAAGAATTTATTATTGACATTTTGTCGATTTTTTTCTACATGTTGTAGTTCTTTTTTTCCTTTCTTCCCCCCTTGCTGTTTTCTTTTTGTTATTTGATGATATTTTGTAGTGATATACTTGGATTATTTTTCTTTAGCTTTTTTGTATTTACTGTAGTTTTTTTCTTTGTGGTTACCCTGACATTTACATAATACTACTTATAATAGTCTACTTTAAGCTTATAACAACTTAAATCTTATATAAAACTATTTTTGCTCTCTTCTCCTTCCACTTTAACTTATTAGTGTTGGAATTTACTTTTTCTTATGTTTACCAATGTATTTTGTTGTCATAATCATTCTTAATAATTTCATCTTTTAACTTTTATACCAAGATTAAAAAAGATTTATGCAGTACCATTACATTCTTACACCATTATTTATTTTTCTATATATTTACCTTTAACAGTTATATTTATACATTCCTATACTTCTGTGTTGCTATTTGGCATTTTTTCATTTTAAGTTTAAGAACTTCTTTCAGGACTTCTGTAAGGCAGGTGTCATTGAGATGAACTCCCTCAGTTTTTTTTTGTTTTGTTTTTGTTTTTGTTTTTGTCTGAGAAAGTTTTCATCTCTCTTTTATTCCTTTATTTTAAAAGACAGTTTTGCCTGGTATAAAATTCTTGGTTTTCAGAGTTTTTTCTTTAAGCACTTTGAATGAATCATATCCCTCCTCACTCTCCTGAAAGACGTCTACTGAGAAATCCACTGATAGTCATATTGTTACATTCTGCCCCTTTCTCTTTCCTTTCCCTTCTGGGATTCCCATCATATGCAATTCTGTTTTCCTGATGGTGTCCCATAAATCTCAATGGCTTTCTTATTTTTCTCATTTTTTTCCTTTTTGTTTCTCTGACTGGATATTTGCAAATGAACTGCCTTCAAGTTTGCTAATTCTTTCTTTGCTTGATCAAGTCTGATGTTAAAGCTATTGACTTTCCAGCTCAGTCATAATTTTTTTAGCTCCATTGTTTGGTTCTTTTATATGGTTTCTATTTTGTTAAACTTCTCATTTTGTTCATGTATTCTTTCTTCAATTTTGTTTAGTTGTCTGTGTTCTCTTGCAGCTCACTAAGCCTCTTTAAGAAGATTATTTTGAATTTTGTGTCAGGTAGATTATAGATCTCTATTCCTACAAAGTTGGTTATTGGAACTTATTATTCACTTATTGGTAGGTTTCACTGATTCTTCACAATCCTTGTAGACTTGCATTGATATCTGTGCATTTTTCAGAATTTATACAATGCCTTTGGCAGGGGAATCATTTCACCAGGTAGCCCAGTCAAAGATCATGGTTGTGCTAACTCCTGGGATCATTGTTGTAGTCTATGGCTGTTGAAATATGTGCACTGATTGTTGATGGCCCCTGTCTCTTTTCTTTGTTCTCAGATACCTTCAGGTGATCTAGCCATGACAATTCCCTCTGCAGACTAGGTGGAGCATGACATAAGTAGACCTCTCATGTAGTACCCCGAAAAATTGGGGAAGTCAAATGTGCATTTTGCTCTCTTTTTCCAGAATGGAAGAACTTGTGGGCTGAGGAAATCTCTCACACTGCTGTGCTGCACCAGCTTGAAATGAAGGGTCACTTGGGTCCAATGAAATTATTATTATCATTTTCAGTATATCTTTTCCCATTTCTGTGCTCTACCATGGTGCTATAACCTTTCGTCTGGATTCTGGAGCACTCATGAAGGCATTTTCACCCACAGATAGTTTTTAAATTGTTCTGTGGGGAGACGTGTGCTGGAATGCCCAATTCTGCCATCTTGTTGATATCCCCCTGTAATATTTTTTAAAGGATGATGAAGCTTTTTAGGTACTAATATGCATACATTTCCAAGATATATTATTAAGTAAAAAGACAAAGTGCAGAATGAAAATCTATCATTAGGGTAGATGAGAGAGAAAGAGAAACTTTATATGGATTTCATTGGCCTGTGAACGTATAATAGACACTTGAAGGAAAATAAAACAAAAAATGATAATAATGGTTTCATTTTGAGGGCATGTGAACTGAAGATTGGAGAGACAGAATTATGAAGAAGACATTTTTACTTTTTATTGTTTGCACAAAGTATATCTAATATCAAACCATTTAATCAACTAAAAATTTTACAATCATATCATTTATATAAGAATACCTTAAAATGCTTTGTTGATACAGATATAAATGAACAAGAGTAAACATGCTATGATTTAATAATAAATTCTGTACTTATAATTTGAATGATTTACAATAGATCAAGAATTTGTTGCTTCCAACGCTCTTAATTACTAAGAAAGTCAAGTTTTTTAAGACAGTTTCCTTGACAATAGCATAGAGAAAAGCCTGACAGTTTTCCCGAAAATAAAATAGAGAAAAGCTTGACAGCCACTCTAATAAATTCAAAGTATTTTGAAATGATTAAGAGATAGTGATTATTTCAACCAACAAATATTTTCATGTTATTAAATAATACAGAAAGCCCAAATTAAATGTTAATATCATTTTAAGTACAGATCATAGAGAAATATTTTTTCCATTTATGTTTTGTGTTTTTCTAAGCCAAAAGAAGAAAAATAATTTAAAACATTAAACAGAACCTAAATGTAATATGATTTACCTAGCACAAGCTCAAATTGGAGCAGAAACCAAATTTGCTATTTTTCAAAAAATTGCAAAAGATTTGCCTAGTTCTTACTTAATTGGAAGATATTAGAAGTAACACAAGAAAAAAAATCTGTTTACTTTGGTTAGGCACAAACCTGCTTTTTTGTATTTGAACATGTGCACTTGGGTTTTTGCTTCATTTTTAATATATCAAATAAATATATACCTTCAATTAATTTCAATATAATTAATTCTCAGCCTGAACTACTGAGAGTCTTGTATTTGTATACCATTTATTCTTAAGAAAAGAAAAGCTTGATGGTCTTTGTTGTAGTTATTATTTTCCTGAGTCCAACATCTCCCATGCTCTTATCTCTATTAATGTGAATTAATTTTTCTGTTTGCCACAGAAGCACCAGGAAATGTCAAGAACAACTAAAACTCACTTTTGCTTTTGTCCTTTTAGCTTTTGAGCTGGTGAGTTTTGGAAAAGCTGACCCCCTTTCTATTTAAGGTATTCAGGTTGGAAGCAGATGCAGGCAAAATGATCTCCTCTGGTGAAATATTTGCTGCAAAAATGCTGGTGTTTCATATCCTGTGGAAAAGGATACTCAAAGTTGGTGTGATGAAGAGTCCGACATTATGCAGCCAGGCATGCGGGGTTCCCGTGATTACGCATACAAAACAGCATTAACATCCCCTTCTGCTTCTTTGTGAAATGAGAATTTTTACTTCTTATACTAAACATAAAACATCATTGAGCACTCCTTTATAAGTCTATGTTTCATACTTGATTTGCCTGCTTTTTCCCCAAGACATCTCTCAGTTACATTGATTATATTACCAGATTATCTGATGATTAAGGCCATTAACAATCCACTCTTGAGTAGTCAACATAACAATGTTTAGTTGCCTTGCAGTAACAATTAAGAGATGAAGCAATTTACCATAATTAGGTACTATCTGAAAAAAAGTATCCACATTAAGGGAAGTTAAAAAGACTTCTTTCTTATGGTTAGGGACGACGGTTAACAGAGCAATTTTTTTTCTGAATTACAAAGAAAATTATTGCACTTTTAATTTGCTCATTATTACAAACAGGAAAACAACAAACGGTTTTTTTTCAGAGTTTGTCCCCTGTGGCTTTGGGCAAGTTTCTTAACCTTTCTCTGTTCTTGTTCCAACATCTAGGAGGCAATGATAACAGTCATACCACAATTAGATACTTTGGCTAATTAATGATTGCAAAATGCTTTCAAATCCTGGGAAAGAAAAGGCTTTACAAATAAAAATGCACAATTTATATATGATTTAGATTTATTGCAAGAGGCTTATTCTGACTGAAGACTTAGCAGCGAAAGTCTTGTTTCCTATTCTTAATTTCTCTTCATCAAATAAGAATATTTTATTCATTTTCAATATTTGTAATATCTTTTCAAGTTGAGTGGCGCTTTCTATTTTTGAGGTTGATCTTCAATAAAATCACAATGTGACTTTTGGTGTTCTTCAGTTATGCAGAAGACCTAGTCAAATAAGATAGGATTATCTATTTTCAAAACAGATTTTTGCCTGTTTTTTTAAAAGAAATAGTACAAGGGATGACAGGAATTTTAAATTTAGACATTGCTTTGTATCATCAGATTTTGCACTTTGTTTCTTATGGCAGTCAGTGTCAGGTAGGGGAGGAAGACATAGTGGGCTACAGAGGTCCAGCTAGGTGGATTCGATAGACAATGATATTTCAGAGATAGACATTCTATCTTAGTCACAGTTTGGAAAATCTATAGGTATTGGGGCCTGGTTAGTCTGGTGGAACATAGCTATAGAAGGGTCAGATATTTGGTAAAGCTAAGTGGTCATCATCTCATATTTCTTTCCAGGCCTTCCCAAACCTGGGAGAGAATTGGAATATTAGGTTGAGTGAGTAGGGATTCAGAGCAGTGACTGAAGTAGACACTTAGAAAAGTTCGGTGAATCAGATCAACATGGTGTGGGGGTTGAAGGGAAGTGTGTAAAGAAGAGCTACAAATCAAAAAAGGAGAAGGAAAATACTTCCCTGAGGAAATGGGTCTCATGCTTTTTTTAAACAGGAACATGAACTTAAAGTACTTATTATGTGCCAAGCACTAAGAATTTTACAAGCTTTCTCACCTTTAATCCTCTTAAGAAGTTTATGAGTTAGATACTCTCATTATCCCCATTTTATAAATGAAACTAGAGATTATACAAGAGAAATAGTTTTCCAAAAGTCACAGAGTTGGTAACAGACAGGATTTGAAATCAGGTAGTCTAGCTTCAGAATCCACACAAATAGCTTCTATCTACTACTGATTTTTATTGCTGGTTGGTAGCAAAAGGGCTTAAGAGAAAATGCAGAAGTTTTGGCAATCTTTACTGAGCCACTAGATCTCAGGGAGGCTGATCTAAACCCAAATGAAACTGAATGGTGAGACTGAATCTGCTAATATTTCCTTCAGTTTGAATTGACTGAAGAGCTGGGAATGGTTGGGATTTGCAATTTGAATCACCATTGAACTCAGCTATGAGAATGCAAGGAAGGGAAAAAGCAAATAAGGAGGAGTGGGAGCAATAAACACCTCCTCTTAAAATACTGGAATTAGTATTTGTTATTTTACTGTCTTCCAGTGTCACCATCTTCACAAAGTCAATATAGTTCTATGAGCTATAGGCGAGCTATAAACTTAAATAACATCCGTAGAACTAGGCTAGAATGTTAGCTTAGGTCACATTTTGAGAGGAACTCAGAAAGTCACTGCCTTCTAACTCAATAAATCATTATGGTCTTCAGTCTAAGCACTGACTAATCCCAATTCTTTTTAGTTAATGGAGCCAGGTAATATCACAGTCCAAATTTCCCTGGGAGAATTTATATATATATATATATAATTTCTAAGTTTATATAAAGTTAGAAAACTTACCCTTTCATCTCTAGCTCTCTTAATGATTGAGATAGATTTTTATGATCTTCCTGAAATGTAATTTACCTATTTGAACCTTCTAAATAGTCAACTCCCTAGAGTAAAATACACACACACACAGTCTATGTAAAACTGTGTTTATATAGTTCATGTTAGCTCCTCCACCAAATATATAAATTGAAACCTTGAAATGTGAGATTCCTAAGGCTGCTGTAATGTCTGGAGGTGAGAGGGCAAAGGAGAGTGGAAAAGACCTGATTGGGCTGGTGAAGCAGTGGGAACTAACATTTACTACATGCCTATTCTATATTGGATGTTATGTGTGCCAAATAGCTTACATACACAGTATAATCTTCCACACCATGTGAAATAATGTTATTATTTTCATTTTATATGTGAGAAAACTGAGATCCAGATAGGTTAAATAATTTGTTCAAGGTCATATTGCTGGTAAATAAGTGGTTAAACCATTATGTGAATTCAGATCAGTTTGTCACACTCATTTTCTTTGTTCTTCTCTATGATTTAGTCTCAATTGAAAAGTACACCTTGCTTGGAATTTGCTTATTTTATTTAATTTTTGCTACAATAACTAGAGTGTATTTCTGAGGCTGGTTAAATAATGAAAATGATGATTCCAAAGTTAATAATAATTAGAAAGTTAATAATAAAAATCATTTAGTGAGCTGGACTAGATACTAGACAGTATATCTAATACTTTACATAGTTTTTTTTGTTTTTTAGTTTTATAGGAGTGTAGCTGACTTACAATGTCGTATTGGTTTCAAGGGTACAACAAAGTGATTCAATTATACATATACATGAATCCATTCTTTTTCAGATTCTTTACCCATTTAGGTTATTACAGAATATTGAGTAGATTTCCCTATGCTATACAACAGGTCTTTGTTAGTTATCTATTTTATATATAGTAGTGCATATATGTTGATCCCAAACGCCTAATTTATCCCTTCCCCTACATTTCTCCTTTGGTAACCATAAATTTTATTTCTAAATCTGAAAGTCTGTTTCTGTTTTATAAATAGGCTATTTTGTATCATATTAAAAATTATATTCCACATGTAAGTGATATCATATGATATTTTTCTTTCTCTGCCTGACTTACTTCACTTAATATGATAATCTTTAGGTTTTATTTCATTCGTTCTTTACAAAAAATATGATGGAGGTAACAGTGATTATTCCTATTGAAGAAATAGGCTCAGAAAGATGAACTGATTTATCTATGATCACACAATGGATGAGTTTCAAACCAGAACAAAAACCTGGGTCTGTCTGACTATAAAGCTCAAGTTCTTTTTTTTTTTCATTTATTTATATACATATTTTTTTCTACTGTACAGCATGGTGACCCAGTTTGCTACCACCTCTTCAGGTTTTTCTAAAATATTTTTCAATTAACTTATAGTAACCTAAAGTCTGGGTTTCAAGGATTTTTATGCAGCATTGTCTTCTCTGAGGACTTTTAAACTGTGTGTGTTAGAATGAGAAATGATGCTTCAAACTATAAATTGATCCTGTTTGGCGATCCATAATGAATCACTATGAGCCTAGTGGATAGTTCTAGTCGGCTACAGCTCCGACTAGACCCCTAGCCTGGAAACCTCCATGTGCCGCAGGTGCGGCCCTGAAAAAACCAAAAAGCTGCAAAGCTTCTTGCTGTCTTACATAAATGAAGTTTAATAGTTTCCATTTCATGTGGCAATTCAAACTTTTCTTTAAGTAGGCACAGCAGTGCCTCACCATGCAAAAGGAAGAACCTCTAAAAGTTGGACTGCTTTCTGCCCTTTCAAAAACAGAGGAGACTGAAAACCCATCACTTTGGAAATTAAGAGCTGATACTTGGTATTCATTCTAAGGACACAGAGATGAAGAGGAAGCCATGGGAGACCATTCCAGTCACCCATAAAGCTGCAGGCAAGCTGAGACTTTGGGAATTGTTTTTAGATTTGTTCCCTGGTTAATAAGTCCCTATGATGAGAATAATTGATGCTGTCTTGGCTGTTACTTGTGTAAGTATTTTCTGTTCAAAAGACCTGTGCTGTGAAAGACAAGTGGCATTAAAGGTTGCAAGCCCATTTAACAAAACAAGCTTGGTAAGAGAACTGTCAATAACAGGCACAGACAAATATGTTACAGCTTGAGTCAGGCTGGAGCCAGGCTGCCTGCATGCTGTTCCTTTCTACAGTTGGGGCAGTACTTGGCAAAGCTGATATGGATTTGGAATTTACAGCTATGTGGTGATTTCAGTATTTCGTTTTCCTGCGAATCAATAAGGATGATTCAAAACCAAACCAGATGGCCATGCAGTTACTGTGGAATATCAGCTACAGGCCAACCTTTTATTTTTCTTCAGAACATTACCTCTTATAACAACTTTAATTTCCAAAGTGTCTTAAATGTGGCAAAACACACTTCGTTGGGAGTCTATAATATGCCTCTTTTTCTTACAACTACCTTTAGGTTTCTCAGGAAGATCTAATGCTTCTCAGAACTCAGAAAGCCAGCATGAATATTAATAGGCTAGGGAATATAATATTATCAGAAATGACCTGGAAAGGGGGATTGTTGTTGGGATTGTACTTCATTGTTTGCTTTTTCATTTGATTTTGTCTTTGACTAAAACATGGCAGGAAGAATCATGATGAAGATAGTTATAGACCTGGGAAAAGAGACTCTAGCAAGCCTAGAAGCCTCTAAAACAGTGTTTTGGAGGAAGTTTGTAGACCAGAAATATGATAGCTTCAGACAGACTTGTGTGTGTATAGTTTTACACACTCTTCCATCTCTCTTCCAAACCTTTATGTTTTTCTCTGGAATCTCTAACTACTAGCAAAGTGATTTTGTACCTTATCCCTTCCTTATTTTAACTTTTAAAATTTTTGAAATAATTTTATTTACAGAAGATTGGTAAAAATAGTAGAGAAAGTTCTTGTATACCTTTCTCCCAGCTTCCCCTCATGTTACCATCTTACAGAGCCATGGTGAATTTATCAAAACTAAAAAATTAACCTTGATAAATTATTATTAGCTAAATTCTAGATTTTGTTTGTATTTCAGCTGTTTTCCCACCACTTTTTTTTCTATTCAGGATGCAATCTAGAATCTCAATTTTTTATTTTTTATTTTGTCTTTTGTCTTTTTAGGGCCATACCATGGCAATATGGAGGTTCCCAGACTAGGGGTCTAATTGAAGCTGTTGCTGCTGGCCTATGCTGGAGCCACAGCAACGTGGGATCCGAACCGTGTCTGCAACCTACACCACAGCTCACAGCAAAGCTAAATCCTTAACCCACTGAGCAAGGCCAGGGATCGAACCTGAAACCTCATGGTTCCTAGTCAAATTCGTTTCTGCTGCGCCGTATCGGAAACTCCCTCAAATTTTTTTAGTCATCATGACGCCTCAGTGTTTTTCTAGTCTGTGGCATTTTTTGACGACTTTGTTTTTCATAACTTTGATATTTTTAAAGAGTACTGGGCAAGGTAGTTTGTAAAATGGTCAATTTGGAATTTGGCTGATGATATCTCATGATTGAACTGGAGTTACGGATTAGGGGGAAGAATACGACAGAGATGATGTGCCCTTCTTCATTCATATCACATTGGGGTGCACATGATATCGGTTTGACTTACCATTCATGATATTAAAAAGAAGGTTCCCTTTGTTCAAAAATGTACCTGTATGGTGGATTGTTTTGTTAAGTAGCTAGCTGATCAAAGTACAAAAAGGGTCTATCTCAATGGCTGTCATTCAGTAAAGGTCTATTCTTTCCTTCCTCCTTCCCTTCATTCACTCATTTAGCAGCAATTATGTATTGAGCCAGCCTTTGAAACCAATGTGTAAAGGCCTTTTATTTATTTCACCAGTAAATAAATATTTATTAAATGGTAATTATGTCCAAGGATGGAACTAGAGAAAAGAAAGTGAGGAACTTTCCTTGGATACAAAATTTAACTTTAGCAGTAAACAAGTGCTGGTCAAAATGAGAGTAGTTCATAAATACGTTTTTGTAGTATTTTTGTTACTGTCTAGATATAACTGATATCATATGATATTTGTCTTTCTCTGTCTGACTTCACTCAGTATGGTAATCTGCTCAAAAATTTGTAGTAACCTTTACGGAAAAAATGGATATATTTATATGTATGACTGATTTACTTTGCTGTAAACATGAAACTAATACAACATTTTAAGATGACCATACTCCAATAAAATTAAATTTAAAAAATGAAAGTATTCTATTATTTGAACACAAGTGTTAATGGCCAAGAAGCAAGTTACATCGATAAAACTGCCATCTGTCATATCTTTGCCACTTAGCAAATGTATGATTTTGATATGACCATTTAACTCTCTGAATCTGTTTCCACAAACTGAAAATGAGAACAATGGTAGTATCTACCTCATGAGATCTTTCTTTGAAGATCACACAAGAAGTGTCAAAAAATATGATCCATGCAGGATCTGGCACTTAGTAATTATTCAGTTATTGGTGATTGTTATTTTTATGAAAACCACCAAAAGAATTTAATTCAAACCTTTCTTCTCTTGTTTATAATATTTCATCTTATCTTATTCAGTAGTGGAATCAATCAGATAGATGACCTTACCAACTGAGAACATCCATGTAACAACTGCCACTGCCAAAAATACAGCCACCAATTAGTAATATAATAGATGTTCAAAAATGTTAACTTGCTTTATTATTACTTTTATTATTAAATGATGTTATTATTGCCTGGAAGTGTGAAATGGAGCCCTATGTATGCACCTATAGAACGTTTCCTTAGGAACATCCAGAACTGTGAATGTCTGAGATTTTACCCTGCGAGCAAGGTGCTACAGTTTCATGTATCCTATTAAAAGATACAGAATTGCTGGGTCAGACAAAGGATTTTATTACTCTATAGCAATAGTAGTGGTCAGAGTACCAACATTTCCTTACATTAATTTCCTGAACCCTAGTTCCTGCAGGGCAATATAAAGAAGGGAAGGTAATTATGCATAGAGTGAGTTGGTTAGAGGAGAGGAATCCTGGGCTTAGGGAATCAAAATCTTTTAAAAATGGCAGTGAGTATATCTTACCTTTGTTTCAGAGGATGACGCTAACTATATCTCTTAAGACTATAAACTATACAAAAATCCTTGTAAAGACTGTCTGGAACAAAGGCAGTTAGTGCATGTTCTCACTAGAGGTGCAGAAGCATAAGGTATCTATGAAGGATTGTGTCACATGAGGAAGTAGCACACATTTGCCCAATTTTATCTATTCCACTAAGAAAGGTGATTTAAGTAGGGAAGAACCCACAAAGGCAGACATTTATTAATTCATTATCTTCTCCTCTGATTGCTTTTAAAGCCTACTTATTCTGATAAGTAAATCTCTCTAGATTCTTAAGATGATAATCTGATTGACTTGTCACTCTGGAGTGTATTCCAGGACAGGAATACCTATGCTCTTGGCATTGATGTGAATTTTACCTGTATGCTGAAGCTTAGATTCTGCTTGGACCCTCTTTCCTAGTCTAGTTCCATGGACTACTACCCTGGCTTCATTACTTTGCTGTTGTAATTGGTTTTCTTTTTCTAGTGTGCACCAATGTCTTGAATTTGATCTCAGATTTGTTCTCTAGATTGATTAATGGGTTTCTTTTCACATTGTTGTATTTTGATACTGAGGTAAAGGTTTTTAGGGAACTTCACATTATATATGACCTGAGATTGATCTGGTCTTTTTCCAAGGGGAGATTGATCTCCCCATCCTGTGTGCAGATTCCGTGTGGAAGCGCTGGAAGCTGCTAAGGAAGGTTTCCTTTTGGTCATGTCCCAGGGTAGAGAAATCCAGGCTCAGATCTTGTTCTTTAGCTTCCCCTTAATGAAACTGTGGCATCCCACCACCCTGGGTAGGGCCAGTCTAGGGGCCAGGCACATGGGGCACCTCCTCCCATGGACTACAAAGTCATTGACATTGCCCTCTACTCCTATACTTAGGGCTAGCCAAGGCAAGCAGTCAACTATTTTCCCTGTGTGGAGGTCTGACACCACAGACATCTAGAAGTTTCCTCTTTAACAAAATCATTACTTTGAGTATATAAATTAGATGCTGTTTTGCTTGATCTAGCTGTAGAAGCATATCATGATATACAGGGGCACAAGTGAAAATGTTAGAGCCATTATTTATTTATTTATTTATGCTTTTTAGGGCCACACCCATGGTATATGGAGGTTTCCAGGCTAGGGGTCTCATCGGAGCTATAGCTGCCAGCCTACACCACAGCCACAGCAACACGGGATCTGAGCCACATCTGTGACCTACACCACAGCTCACAGCAACGCCGGATCCTTAACCCACTGAACAGGGCCAGGGATAGAACCAGCAACCTCTAGTCAGATTCGTTTCTGCTGTGCCACAATGGGAACTCCCTAGAGCTGTCATTTATAAAAGCAGTTGCATTTTCCTCATCTTTTAAATTCACAGCCAAATAAATTTTTATTTTGGTCTAAACTTAAAAGCTCTTGGTCTTAGTCTAGAGGCTAAATCCCAATGAAAGCTAGAATTAAATACATTTGTTTGTTTCTAAGTTACACAAACAGAAAAATAATAACATATTTCATGTGCATTCTTCCCAGGGAACATAACTTTGAAGACCCACTGTCTATCTTCAGTATAAAAGCAGTGACAAGCCAGAATCTATGCTGCTCAGGATAAAAAGGAACAGGTATTTGGTAAATTTTTCAGAAATAAGAGGAAAGGGGAGTTTCCATCGTGGCTCAGTGGTAACGAACCTGACTGGTATCCATGAGGATGTGGGTTCAATACCTGGCCTCACTCAGTGGGTTAAGGATCTGGCATTGCTGTGAGTTGTGGTGTAGGTCGCAGATGCGGCTTGGATCACATGTTGCTGTGGGTGTAGGCCAGCAGATATAGCCCTGATTGGACCCCTTGCCTGGGAACTTCCATATGCCGCAGGTGTGGCCCTAAAAAGAAAAAAAAAAAGTAAAGATAACAGAAATGATCCTTTTCTTCTATTTCCTTGAGGAAGAGCAAAGAGCAAAATGTCTTCATGGTGGTGGACACAGACACCTTTGACCTGTTGCTAATGGTATAATGAAACTGCCGTTAAAGATTGTTGATCATATTACATATTCATAGCAATTTGAAATGGGAAAAGTCCTTAGAACTCGTTAAGCATAACCTGCTTGTTTTTACAGAAGATAAAGGTCAGAAATCTTGTTTGCTAAGGACATAAAAATAAAAACTGCCAGAACCAATATTTACAGTTGTTTCTTAATGCTATAAAGCTAATTGCTTTATAGTAGTTTCTCTGTTAATAATTATTGAAAGGATAAAAGAATGATTGGAACCTCTTACCATAAATTGTCCTTCCTATGTGAATGATTCTTATTTTAATAAACTTTACCTTAAAGTGTAATATATATACTGAAAAGTTCACAAATCATTATTGTAAAGCTAGAGGAGTGAATTCTTAACAAAATGAATATATTCACTAAACCATTACTGAGATAAAAATAGTTCATTACCAATATTCCAGCTGGTGTTGCCTCTCAGTCACTACTCCCCAAATTGCTATTCTGACTTATATAACAATTTACTAGTTTTGCCTTTTTTGAAATTAATATAAATTAATCATACATTACATGCTCTTTTGTATCCTGTTTTTCAGCCAAACATTATCTTAGAGATTTAACTGTAATGTTGGGTGTAGCTGTAGTTTATTTTCATTTTTGTATAGTATACATACATACAACTGTATTGTTGGGTGTAGCTGTAGTTTATTCTTATTGTTGTGTAGTATAGAACTGTTGCCACAATTCTCCTATCCACCCTTCTATTTATGGATAGTTGTGATGTTTGCAGATTTTGTCTCATAAATATTGCTGCTATGGATATTCTTGTTCATGTCTTTTTGCACATATATTTTTCTTTTGTGCATATATGGATATGAATATCTTAATAATACAATAGATGTTGTTGATGCTCTACTTATGCCCTAGAACCATCTCTGAGGTCACATATAGCTTCAGTGGACATTCTTTATTTTGTCTTTTTAGGGCCACACCAGCAGCATACAGAGGCTCCCAGGCTAGGGGTCGAATCAGAACTGTAGCTGCTGTCCTACATTAAAGCCACAGCAATGCCAGATCTGAGCTGCATCTGTGACCTACTCTACAGCTCATGGCAATGTTGGATCCTTAAAAAACTGAGCAAGTCCAGGGATCAAACCTGCATCCTCATTTCCACTGAGCCGCAATGGGAACTCTAGGACCACTCTTCTAAATGCTAACAGCTTCCCATATTAAGCATTGGGATTTCTCTACTGTTTTTTTTTTCATTATTATTAGACCATCTAGTCCTATGAAAATATAATTACTGATATATTTTGGCTTAAGTTATAATCTTGCCAATTGTTTCATATTTATTAAACAATTTCTATGATCTTTTCCCCTCCATTTTGCCCATTTTAAATCAAGTATTTTTATTATTCCACTTTACTCTATAAATCCTTGCTATTGCTATACTCTTTTACTATTCTTTTTAGCAATTACACCAGATATTACATCTTTGCATTGTATAGACACTAATGTAATTTAGTATTTGGCCACTTCTTAGATAATCATTTATAATTATTAATATTTATAATAATGTTAATTCTCATTACGTCTTCCACATTAGCTTTATTGTTATCATGTATTATAATTCTATATAAATTTTAAACTCCACAATTAAGTAGTACTATTGTTTCATATAGCCAATATTGATTTAGATTTATCAGTACACTTAACCTTTCAATTATTTTTATTTCTAATTGAATTTCTCTGTACCCATTTGGGATCATTTCCTTTTACCCAAAGAATCCTCTTTGAGATTTGCTTATTTTTTCGTTTGAATATATTCATAGTAAAATCCATTTTATTCGATTAGAAATGTCTTCATTTTGCCTGCAGTTTTGAAGGCTATTATTTTCTGGTTATGGAATTCTAGATTGCTATTGTTTCCATATAGTACTTTCAGTGCTACTACCAGTAGATATTATTCCACTGTCTTCTGGTTTCCCTCACTCTCTCAAGATGTTGGCTGTCAGACTTTTTCATTTGAAAGTGATTTTTTTCTCTTCTCTAGCTGCTTTAATATTTTCTTTTCTTTTGATTTTTAAAATAGATTTACCAAGGTATGCCTAGATGTATATTTCTTTGCATGTTTTTCTGCCTAGCATTTGAAGCATATCTTAACCCTTGGTTTGATGCCTTCCACCAATTTTAGAAAATTCTTAATCATTACTTTTTTAAACATTTAAGCTGCCCAATTCTTTTTCTCTTCCCTCCATGAGATGACAATTAGACATGTTAGGCATTTTTATAATATCATATATGTTTCTTATAAATTTCTATATTTTTCATTCTTTATTCTAACCATCATCTAGTCTGGTGTTTCTTACTAATTTATCTCCTGGTGCTCTAATCCTCTGCCTAGCTGCTTTTGCCCTTCTATGAAATCCATTTTTGAGCAAATATTAGACATTATATATGACAAACTATAGTTTTTGAATGTGATATTCTTACACAGAGAACACATTTTATTTTTGGACAAGTAACTAGAGTAGGAGTTGATTATCTTAATGTATTTATGATCTGAGTTGGATCAAGCCTGGATTTCAAACATTATAATACATGGTCTACTTCTTGTTTGTTGTCACTCCTAGGGTCTTTTTCTCAAGGCATCCCAATTGAGCCTGATGAATTTCCCAGTAGCTCCTCCTACTTTTAAGGTATTAAGCTACAAATTTGTCTAAGAAAGTATGTTAAACAGATGAAAACTTCACTTACCACTTCAACTACTTTCTTTTTTTTATGGCCATACTCATGGCCTATGGAAGTTCCTGGGACAGGGATTGAATTAGAGCCACAGCTGTGACCTACACTGTAGGTGTGGCAATGCCAGATCTTTTAACTCACTGTGCCAGTTTGGGGATCAAGCCTGTGCCTCTGTAGTTCCCCGAGACACTGCAGTCAGATTCCTAACCCAAGTGCTACAGCAGGAACTCCCTTCAACTGCTTTCTGATCAGCTTAGTGTCTAGCTCTGTACAGAATAAGAATTTTTTATATCACAACTGTAGTTGTAAAATGACCATAACAATCCAATTTCACAGGATTTCCATCCCACAGCCCAAGCACATCCCCCCACCCCCCAAACTGTCTCCTCCGGAGACCATAAGTTTTTCAATGTCTGTGAGTCAGCATCTGTTCTGCAAAGAAGTCCAGTCTGTCCTTTTTTCAGATTCCACATATCAGTGAAAGCATTTGATGTTGGTGTCTCATTGTATGGCTGACTTCACTTAGCATGATAATTTCTAGGTCCATCCATGGTGCTAAAAATGCTGGTCTTTCGTTCTTTTTAATGGCTGAGTCATATTCCATTGTGTATATGTACCACATCTTCTGGATCCACTCCTCTGCCGATGGACATTTAGGTTGTTTCCATGTCTTGGCTATTGCAAAGAGTGCTGCGATGAACATCGGAGTACATGTGTCTTTGCGAGTCATGGTTTTCTCTGGATAGAAGCCCAGGAGTGGGATTGGTGGATCCAAGGGTAGTTCTATTTTTAGTTTTCTGAGGACTCTCCATACTGTTTTCCACAGTGGTAGCACCAATGTACAATCCCACCAACAGTGTCATAGAGTTCCTTTTTCTCCACATCCTCTCCAGCACTTATGGTTTGTAGACTTTTGGATGATGGCCATTCTGGCTGGTGTAAGGTGGTACCTCAGAGTGGTTTTGATTTGCATTTCTCTAATAATGAGTGATGTTGAACATCTTTTCATGTGTTTTTTGGCCCTCTGTATGTCTTCCTTGGAGAACTGCCTGTTTAGATCTTCTGCCCATTTTTTGATGGGGTTGTTTGTTTTTTTGGTATTGTTTATTAATTTTGGAGATAAATCCCTTGTCAGTTGATTCATTTGCAAAGAATTTCTCCCATTCTGTGGGTTGTCTTTTTGTGTTGTTAAGGGTTTCCTTTGCTGTGCAGAAACTTTGAAGTTTGATTAGGTCCCATTTGTTTATTTTTGTTTTTATTGTCATTACTCGAAGAGGTGGATCTGAGAAGACGTTGCTGTCATTTATGTCAGAGAGTGTTTGGCCTATGTTTTCCTCTAAGAGTTTTATAGTGTCTGGTCTTATATCTAGGTCTTTCATCCATTTGGAGTTTATTTTTGTGTATGGTATGAGGGAGTGTTCTAATTTCATTATTTTCCATGTGGCTGTCCAGTTTTCCCAGCACCACTTATTGAACAAGCTGTCCTTTCTCCATTGTATATTCTTGCCTCTTTTGTCATAGATTAGTTGGCTGTATGTGCATGGGTTGAATTCTGGGCTTTCTATCCTGTTCAACTGATCTATAAGAATTAACAAATGATTCAAGGCAGAGAGAATATTGGTCTCACCTCATTGAGTTTGTCTTCTCTCTGTGTTCTTGGCCACCTCAAGCCTTGCCTACTTTGGAAGTTATTTGAAACCTTCAAACAGATTCTCTTTTATATTTTATCTAGATTTTCTCATTTTTTTAGTGGGACAATTAATTCACTACTACTAACTCTGTTATAGTTAGGAGCAAAAGTCATAAATTATTAAGTGACCACATTTTAAATGTTTAAATTGTGCAAGATTCATGCAGTCTGTGAGGAATATGTATTGAATAAATTTACAGAGAGTAATTGGGGGTGCTCTGACTCTATGTGAGATTATTTATGATGGAGTCTTACCGAATACATGTCCAGCAAAAGATAGATATGTCTTCCTGCTGCATCCAGCTTAATGTTACAAAATAGTGAAAATTAATTCATATTTACATAAAATAAAAATCTCCCAAACTCTCTAATATTATCTGTTTTGATTTACAATGGAACAGTTCTGTTTAAATAGTCGTTTGATTATGATTACATTATATCATTATTTTGATGCATTAGCAAAAATTATTCTTGTTGAACATTGAACATTACATGATTTGTAATTAATGCTTTATTTCATTTCTTATGATTTAAAATTTTAACATTTTTAGAATGAGTATTTGTGTATGTGCAAATGCTTGGATTAAAAACCATAAGCAAGTTGGTAGTAGCAACTGCCATGATTCAAAATTATATTATTGCACAGTGTTTTTATTCTTAAAAACAAGGTCTTGCTATTGTAGGGGTGGGAGCTGAAGAAATTCAGTGAGTAAAACTGAATAAAGTAATAAATACAAGTAATAAAATACAAGTAATAAAAATTCAACAAAAAACTAGGTTAAGGCAAAAGGATTTTATTGACTCATATAACTGTATGACATCCAAGAGTGGAGTCTGGCTTGAGGAGCATTTGGAACAAGAGACTCATAAGATGTCAGGGGTTGGTCTTTTTTCTATCTTTAAAATAAATTTCTCTTTGTATACTGGACTCATTTTTTTTTAGTCAGGCTTTTTTTACACAGTGGGTAAAGTCACTCTAAGACTACTCTGTCATGTTTGATAATCCAAAAAGAAGAGAAACTCTTTATCATGTTGTTATATATATATAATGATATATATGTATTATATTGAGATACATATATTGTATATTATATCTCATTATATAATATAAAATATGATACATATTAATATATATTATATATACATAATGAGATATAAATATTATATATATGTAAAATGAGAAAGATTCTGATTGGTTCTGTATGAGTCATACAATTTGGTCACATGGCCATTGTGGTCAGGAATACATATCACTGGGATTGACAATTCCAGTATGATTACATAGGGAAATGAGGCTGCTTGTTATAACTTCATCCTCTAAAGTACTCTGGAGGATGCTTGTTTTTTTCATTTTTTAAAATTTTATGGCCACACCTGTGGCATATGGAAGTTCTCAGGCTAGGTGTTGAATTGGAGCTGAACTGCCATCTTGTACCACAGCCAGACCAACATTGGATCCAAGCCCCATCTGTGAACTATGCTGCAGCTTGCAGCAATGCTGGATCCGTAACCCACTGAGTGAGGCCAGGGATTGAACCAGCATCCTCACTGATGCTATGTCAGGCTCTTAACCAACTGAGCTATGGGAGCTCCTTTTTTTCACTTTTTAAATGTTTATTGAAATACAGTTGATTTAAAGTGTTGTGATAATTTCTTCTGTATAACAAAGTGGTTTAGTTATATGTATATACACATCCATTCTTTTTGAGATTCCTTTCCCATATAGATTATCACAGAAATTGGGTAGTTTCCTGTGCTATACAGCAGATCCTGGTTGTCCAGTCATTCCATATACCACAGTGTGCATATGCCTATCCCAAATTCCCGGTCCATCACCCACCTGTCCTCTTTGGTAACAGTAAGTTTGTTTTCAAAGTTTGTCAGTCTGTTTCTATTCTGCAAAGAAGTTCATTTGTACTCTTTTTTTAAACTCCACGTATAAGTGGTATCATAGGATGTTTGTCTTTCACTGTTTATCTTCACTTAGTATGATAATGTCTAGATCTATCCAAGTTGCTGCAAATGGCATTATTTCTCTCTCTCTTTTTTTTTTTTGCCTTTGCTTTTTAGGGCTGCACCTGTGGCATACAGAAGTTCCCAGGCTAGGGGTTGAATCCGAGCTACAGCTGCCGGCCTGTACCACAGCCATAGCAATGCAAGATCTGAGCTGTGCCTGTGACCTACACCACAGCTCATGGCAATGCCAGATCCTTAACCCACTGAGCAAGGCAAGGGATCAAACCCTCATGCTCATGGATCCTAGTCAGGTTTGTTACCACTGAGCCATGACAGAGCTTTCCAAATGGCATTACTTCACTCTTTTCATGGCTGAGTAATATTCCATTGTATATATGTACCGCAGCTTCTTTATCCACTCCTCTGTCAATGGACATTTAGGTTACTTCCATGTCTTGGAGATTGTAAATAGTGCTGCAATGAATATTAAGCTGCATGTATATATTCGAATTATGGTTTTCTCCAGATAGATGCCCAGGAGTGTGATTGCTGGATCATATGTTAGTTCTATTTTTAGTTTTTGAGGAACCTCTATACTGTTTTCCATAGTGGTTTTATCAATTTACATTCCCACCAAGTGTAAGAGGGTTCCCTTTTCTCTGCACCTACTCCATCATTTATTATTTGTAGAATTTTGATGATGGTCATTCTGGCTGGTGTAAGTTGAAACATCATAGTAGTTTTGATTTGATTTCACTAATAATTAGTGATGTTGAGCATCTTTTTTTTAAATTTATATCTTATTTTTATTTCCCCCAACACACTTTTTTTTTCCCACTGTAGAGCATGGGGACCCAGTTACACATACATGTATACATAATTTTTTCTCCCATTGTCATGCTCTGTTGTAAGTATTTAGACATAGTTGTCAGTGCTACAGAGCAGGATCTCATTGTAAATCCATTCCGTGAGCAATACTTTGCATCCATTGACCCCAAGCTACCGATCCCTCCCACTCCTTCCCCCTCCCGCTGGGCAAACACAAGGCTGTTCTACAAGTCTGTGATTTTCCTTTCTGTGGAAAGGTTCTTTTGTACTGTATATTAGATACCAGATATGAGTGATATCATATGGTATTTGTCTTTCTCCTTCTGACTTACTTCACTCAGGATAAGAGTCTCTAGTTCCATCCATGTTGCTGAAATTTGACATTATTTTGTTCTTTTTTATGACTGAATAGTATTCCATTTTGTATATATACCGCATCTTTGTAATCCAATTATCTGTTGGTGGACATTTGGGTTGTTTCCATGTCTTGGCTATTGTGAATAGAGCTGCAATGAACATGCGGGTGCATATGTCTTTTTTAAGGAAAGTTTCTTCTATATATATGCCAAAGAATGGGATTGCTGGGTCATATGGTAGTTCTATGTATAGATTTCTAAGGAAAACCCAGGATCACCAAAGTAATCCTGAGAAATATAAACTAAGCAAGAAGCATCTTTTCATGTGTTTTCTAGCCATATGTATATCTTCTTTGGAGAAATGTCTGTTTAGATCTTCTGCCCATTTTTTTTTTTGATTGAGGTTTTTGTTTTTATGGTATTGAGCTGAATGAGTTATTTGTATTTTGGAGATTAATTCTTTGACAGTCACTTCATTTGCAAATATTTTCTCCCATTCTGTGGGCTGTCTTTTCATTTGGTTTATGGTGTCCTTTGCTGTACAAAACTTTAAGTTTTATTAGGTCTCATTTATTTATTTTTGTTTTTATTTTCATTACTTTAAGAGGTATACTTGAAAAGATATTCCTGCAGTTTATGTCAGAGAATGTTCTGCCTATATTTTCCTCTAAGAGTTTTATAGTATTCAGTCTTGCATATAGGTCTTTGATCCATTTTGAGCTTATTTTTGTGTATGGTGTTAGACAGTGTTTCACTCTTTTATATGTAGCTGTCCAGTTTTCCCAGCATCACTTATTGAAGAGACATTCCTTTCTCCATTGTGTATTCTTGCCTACTTTGTCATAGATTAGTTGATCATAGTAGTGTGGGTTTTTTCTGTGCATTCTATTCTGTTACCCTGATCTATACGTCTGTTTTTTGTTCCAGTACCATACTGTTTTGATGACTGTAGCTTTTTAGTATAGTCTGAAACCAGGGAGCCTGATTCTTCCAGCTCCATTTTTCTTTTTCAGGATTGCTTTGGCTATTTGGGGTCTTTTGTGTTTCCATAAAAAATAATTTTTTCTAGTTCTGTGAAAAATGCCATTGGTAATTTGATAGAGATTGCATTGACTCTGTAGATTGCCTTGGGTAATATAGTTATTTTGACAATATTGATTCTTCCAATCTAAGACCATTATATAGCTTTCCATCTGTTTGTATCATCTTTGACTTTCTATCAGCATCTTATAGTTTTCAAAATGTGGGTGTCTTCCCTCTCTAGGTAGGTTTGCTATTATGTATTTTATTCTCCTTGATGTGATGGTAAATGGTATTGTTTACCTGATTTCTCTTTCTGATCTTTCATTGTTAGTACATAGCAATACAATAGATTTTTGTGTATTAATTTTGTATCCTGAAACTTTAACAAATTCATTGATGAGGTCTAGTAATTTTCTGGTTGTGTCTTTTAGGATTTTCTATGTATAGTATCATGACATCTGTAAACAGTGATATTTTTCTTCTCTGATTGCCCTGGCTAGGGCTTCCAAAACTATGTTGAACAAAAGTCATGAAAGTGGATATCCTTGTCTTCCTGATCTTAGCAGGAATTATTTCAGCTTTCCACCACAGAGAATGATGTTTTCTGTGTAATTGTTATAGATGGACTTTATTATGTTGAGGTAGGTTCTCTGTATGCCCACTTTTATGAAGATTTTTATGATAAATTTGTATTGGATTTTGTCAGAAGCCTTTTTTCTGGGTCTATTGAAATGATCATATGGTTTTTATTCTTTAATTTGTTAATGTGGTATATAACACCAACTGATCTGCAGATATTGAAAAATCCTTGCTTCTTTGGATAAATCTCACTTTTTCATGATTTATGATCTTTTTAATATGTTGTATTCAATTTGCTAGAATTTTATTGAGGTTTTTTGCATATGTATTTATCAGCGATATTGGCCTGTAATTTTCTTCTTTTGTAATGTCTTTGTCTGGTTTTGGTATTAGGGTGATGCTGGCTTCATATAATGAGTTTGGGAGTATTCCTTCCTCTGCAATTTTTTTAGAAGAGCTTCAGAAGGATAAGTGTTAACTCTTCTTCTTTGGTAACCATAAATTTTGTTTCAAAATCTTTGAGTTTATTTTTGTTTTGTAAGTTCTTTTTTGTATCATTTTTATTAGATTCCACATATAAATGATATAATATGATATTTATCTTTCTCTTAGTTCACTTAGTGTGATAATCTCTACTAAGTGGTCCATCTATGTTGTTGCAAATGTCATTGTTTAATTCTTTTCATGGCTGAGTATATTCCATCGTGTATACTTACCACATCTTCTTTATCCACTCCTCTGTTGATGAATATTTAGGTTGCTTCCATATTTTGACCATTGTAAATAGTGCTGCAATGAACATTGGGGTGCATGTATCTTTTCAAGTTATGGTGTATTGATAAGAAGGGATTACCTCCTCATCTTACAGAATTTGAGACTCAGTTGAAGTAACTTGTCTAAGACCATGTAATTATTCAAAGGTAGAACTGATATTCAAACTTTTAAGTACCTTTGACTCCAAAGCTTGATGTTTTACAAGGAAGCAAGTATGAGGAGGAAGTTTAGATAAAGAAGCAGGAGAATACATGATAGATGGAGTTCATGCCTTCTATTTTTGAGAGGGACTGAATGCTCTGAGGAACTGAAGATAATGATGCTAATCAAAAGATGAGAATTAGGTTCAGGGTTTTTAGGATTAAAGCTATAACATGGGCACCAATTGAAGATTACATAAGTACCAGGAACTGAAGGCATAGTCCGTGAGGGAAAACTGAGGTTATAATGCCAAAGCTATCAAGTTTAAATGTTAAATTTAGAAAAAAAGAAGGTAGGTTGATGCAAGGTTCAAAGCTTGGAAGAAGCAAGATGAATGGGCAGAAGTTCAGAATGAGTATGGTGGGGGGAGGATTTCCAAAATTATTGCCACCAATTTAGTATTTGTGGTTAATCATTAAGGAACATGGTTTTTATGTGGCTACTATAGGTTTAAATGGCTAGAATTAGATCACATGATAGCTAGAATAGACAAGTTCTTAGTACATTCAGCAAGGGCAAGCTCAAAAAAAAAAAAAAAAAAAAAAAAAAAGGAACAGGCGAATGTCCTGGAAAGCAGTGGTTACAGCTGTATGGTACTAGGACTTGCAAAACACTAATTAAAAGCTGCTAAGTATTCTGTCCTCTAGGTCAAACCCTTTGAATGGGAGATGGGAAAACAGCTCAGCCAAGGCTTTGAACTGGCTAGAAATCCAAGACAAAGAGTGACAAATAAGTCTACTTCTCAAAATAGCAGTTGCTGCCACTAGTCAATGAACAGTTTTCCAGCTTGTCCAGTGAAAAAGGGATTGTTAATCCCCCTATTGTCTTTTTAGCCACACCCACAGATCAGCACTGCCATTAGTTTCCTTACACACCTAGCTCTGGCAACTCTTAAAAGGAATTTTCCAGGCACTTTAGTTCAGTGCTCTAACGGTCACAGCTCACAAGTCATGCCCTGATTCCTTCTGCACCTGGAAACTGTGGGTGGGGGCTGGTTTTCTACTAGACCTCAATGACTAATGCACACCTGCACTTTCTATTGTTCCTATTGGCAAGAGAAATATTTCACAAAACAGCTTGAACAGAGTGTTGTCAAGAGATTTGGGCAACAATTCCTATATGGGTCTTTTTTTCTTCAAGACTGAAATTAGGTGAAATTTTACAAGACCTTAGAATTAGTATCTCTTTTCATTTTTTTTTTTGCGTTTAATTTAGTAACTTTTACTGGGAAGAAAAAGATTTATAGTTTCCTTTGGTATGGATGAATCTAAGGAAGTATATCTCCTCTCTTTAGCTATCATGTGTACTTATTTTGGGAATTTGGGTATGACTTCTAAATTATGATTATGTTTCTATAGGAGAGAACTTTGAGGAAGTATCATCTTAATTCATGCCCCTGATAATCTGCTCAAGCTAGCATTAACCAATGACTATGTATTCAAAAGAAAGAAAAATTTGCTATAAGCAATGAGTAATTTAAAGGCCAGGGGCATGCCAGTTTCTTAGAGTGGAATGATTAGGAGAAGAAAACTAGGCTTTGGAAGAGAGTGAATTCATAGTTTTCATTCAAACACATAATTTACACTAAGTGTCAGTCTTGGCACAATATAGGTATCTAACAAATGTTCTATAATGTTGCTGCAGCAGATTGTGGATGCCTTTCAAGGAGGAGAACTGGAGCAGTTTAGTTTTGGGCAAAATTTTAGGAGATAAACTGTAATCAGGAATCAGAAAAAGTCTGAATCAGAATCAAAGCAGCAAGCCAGGCTTAAGCTATGTAGAAATGATAAAATTTGATCAAACTATGTGAACAGGAAAGAACAAGGACATAATTATAGAGAAAAAAATATGCAAGATGTCCTACATTCATGTTGTTTCCAAGGTAATGGATGATGCAAAAAAATCTAGAGGCATGTGATCCAATAGTTTCTGGGGATTATGGGGGCAAATAAGCTGAAACTGAAAAGATAAAATATGACAGAGGGACTGGGTTAGACCCATCAGGTCAGTAGTTATAAACAGTGGTAATATTCTAGCTATGGATGGGTTTTGCTTGGTCTACACAGTATTTTGAATGGCAGTGTAAGTAGGAAGATATTATACTTGGTTGTACTACAAGATTTTGAGCATCTATTTTCCTATATCAGGCTAGTTTCACACATTTGTTATTTTTGCCTGTTTTTTGTTAGACATTTTAGTTTGCTACTCCTGGTGGAGATGATCTGCTAGGCACTTTACTTCCGCATCCTTTCAGTTCCCATGGCCATTTAGTCTAAATGGCTTTGCCCTAGTCTGGAACCAATGTGTCTGTTTCTAATGAAGAGGAAATAGGGATGTCTTGTCCAGTTCTTCTGCATTTCAGCAACACATTGACTGTGATGGTCATCCAATGCCTGATTTTGTCCCAACTGGGCTACTTACTCACCATTTGTAAATAATCTCAATCCTTGCACCTAGTTTCAGAGTTCTGTGTAGAAACCCTGTGCTAGTATTCTCTCTAGAAACCCATTTCTGTTCATTGAAATGTGGCAACAACCCTTATTTATTGTGTGGACTCTTGGAGTGACTTTATTTTGGAGTCTTTATCTAGGGCTTCTAGTCATTTTAAAGCCTTTGCTCAGCCTCCCACCAATCTTCCATTCAAATGATCTAACATAGGGATACAGTCTGGTGGTTTATAATGAGTATTATTCACAAAGTTATTACTGCACAGCAACAATATTTGTTGAAAAATTTGATTATCAAATGAACAGCTTTAAAATGGTGAAGAAAAAGTGGAAAAATAAAGTGAAGGATGGGAAAATGATGAATTATGTATGTGTACAAAACATCCTCCTGTCACACATATATGCATGTGCACACACACATGCACACACACAACTTTGACAGATTGAAATTGAAATGATTGAAAGGAAAACTTGGTATGGTAGTCATTGCTGTTTTTCTGCAAATAATTCTTGTTCCCCTTCCTTTCTAGGCCATTGCAGAATTGTACTTTGTGGCTCTCTCATAATTTTGTGGAATTATGTAATTAGTTTCGGACAGTGTGTTTGAGCAGAAGTGACATACTTCATCTCAAAGTCAGAGAGATAGAACATTTAATTGCCTGAGTGAGGTGATTGCTGGGTTTCCTTCCCTCTGCTTCTGTGACAGGAAGTGTTCAAGATGGTAGCTACTCTGTCAACTGGAATCGCTGAGTAACTGCGATGGGAAGAATAAACTTCCATCAACACCTCCACCTCCAGCAACCCATGAGGGAAATGGAGCATGAGCAAGAGATACGAATTTGTTAAGTCATTGACATTCTAGTGTTTTCTTGTTACCACTACTGCAGCATAACCTCACCTAACTTGACTGATATTCCTAGCTTGGTTATCAGTTTCTTCCATTTAAATTCTTCAAAGAATAGGAATAATTGATAGCAGTCTGTATTTTTTTTCATCTTTTTTTTTGAAGTATAGTTTATTTACAACATTGTGTTAATTTTGGCTGTACAATAAAGTGAGTCAGTTATACATACACACATATCCATACTTTTTCAGATTCTTTTCCCATATAGATGAATCACAGAATATTGAGTAGAGTCTGGTTTTGAAAGGAAAACTTAGTTTAAATCAAAGCAGGGATTGCTGATTCAGAAGGTTGAGCTCCACTAGCTTATGCTCAAATACTTTGCCTGATTTAGAAATTTCCAAGCTGTCCTACTGATCAGGATGATACAGCTCAGCTTGAAATTGAACAAGAGTGTCAATAAGAAAGCTGCTTGCTGACCAAGCTAGTATATTCCAGCAGATAATTGACAAATTGATTTATTCCACAAAATAGGCTTTAGGATTCACTTTTGGGTCAAAATGAAAAATGCCAGAAGAAAGTAGAAAAATTTATGATGATGTATTATTTGACTGTGAATAAGAGATATTTGGGATTAAATAAGAAGTCCAGCCCATGAAGAAAGGGTAAAAAGCATTCATGTCATCATACTCTTATCCTTTGCCCCAATTCTAATTACTATCTTTCTTTAATTTCATATTTGTTATTAGTTTTATTTAAAGTTAACTAGCAATATTATATAATCCATATCTTATTAAATATGCCATTGTTTTCAGATTAAGTACTGTCATTTTAGAATGATCTCAGATTACTGAAAATTGAAATATTTTTGTGGCTGTGATTTATTGCTTCATTGAAAATTTGTGTGCATATTTCTGGTCAACATTGATCGGGTTATTTCATATTGCTAATATTTATAGAAAACAACCAGAAAATCTAGTTAAATAGGCTTTATTTCCTTTTCTCCCTGTGAGCCAGTCCCTTAACAAAAACTCAGATCACTTTTCAAAAAAATAGCATTTTGTTCTCATTTAAAAATAATAAATGGTAATTACTGAATCTACAGATAAAATAAAAATAAGTAAAAATCACTCTTAATTTGATTCCTAAGAGGAAACTAGTGCTAACATTTTTATATACTTTTATAAAAGTGGAATCTTATTCTTTAGTAACTTGCTTTTTTCATTAAATATAATGAGAATTTTTCATCTCTTTAAATAAACTTTTACAATGCATTTTGTGCCCTTAGCATACAGATTCACAACAATTTATTTAATTGATTTCCTTGTAATTGCACAGGTAGGTTTCTTCTAAATTTTCTATATTTTTAAACACTGTAGTGAACAGTTTTGTAGCTAATCTTTTCCCATTTTTGTGCTTCTATAATATTTACTTATGACACGTTCCTGAAGAGAAATTGCTTGGGCAAAGAGCATATATATTATTAAGGCATTTGATGCATGTTGTAACATTATAAAATTCCCTCCTTGTAATTTGCATTCCCTTCCAGCTATGAATAAGAGTGCCTTTTTCTTGGCACCTTTACAGATACTAGATATTGCCATTTTAAAATATTTGCAATTTCAAAGCAAAATCCACTTATTTTACATTTTATATTTTAAAGTTAAGCCTCCTTGAAAAAAAAAAAAGACTAGCTGTGCACCATGATCTTACACAGGACTATACTTAAGGGCCTAGAAGTAGTTAATTTTTTCCTAACTCTCCATTTAAAATTTTCCACAAAGCTTTGTTTTGTGCAATGCTATCCATCATAACTAGAGATGTGTTGCATACAGTAACTCACGAATCATTCAGGTCCTGGTAAACCTGTAATACTTGCGATTTGTGTCTATTGCACATATTTATCTATTTACTCCACTTTCATCATCTGTAGGAAAACAACTATATTTGCCTCAGTAGCATTATTAAGGGAGAGAAATAAGTTAGCAGTTTTCACCCATTCGTATTCCTTTATCTGATTTACTATAGAATATGATCATTTGATTTGTGAAGTCATCAGAATAGTGGCAAAGAAAATATTTTTTAAACAAAAACCCTTTTTTTCATTGTTTCACCAGTTGGAAAGGTGAAACATTCAGAAAGGAAGATATGTCATCATAAAACTTAATTAGATAATAGGTAATAAGGCATAACAGCATTTTCTAACCTCTTGGATAAAACTTGCAAAAACCTTCAAGAACTAATTACATAGAATAGTATATCACTAGGGCATGCATTCTTTTTAGTTACTTTGTAATTTTCCGTAAATGGTAAGCATATTGCGTGGTGGAATTACAATCACACAGGGAGCCTTCTCTAGCTTAGCATTCTCTGGCTTGTATTGGCTCAGCTGTGGCTCTTGGCTTTGCTTTTATTTGCTTTTTATTTTTTAATTTAAAAATTTTTATTGCATATTATTTCACTGAAGAGGAAAGGGAAAAAGAAAGTCAACTTGTTTTCATGCCCCAACTCTAATACTATTCGATGGGAAAATACTGGGGTGTGAGTTTTCCTCTGTATTTCAGCAGTGAAGCAAGGTCACAGATTTCTGAAGACTGGCTAAAATAGTAACATGTTGGGGATTTTTTTTTCTCTGAGTTAGTCTTTTTTTTTTTTTTTTTGCCATTTCTTGGGCAGCTCCTGTGGCATATGGAGTTTCCTAGGCTAGGGGTTGAATTGGAGCTGCAGCTGGTGGCCTACACCAGAGCCACAGCAATGCCAGATCTGAGCCGTATCTGCAACCTACACCACAGCTCACGGCAATGCCGGATCCTTAACCCGCTAAGCAAGGCCAGGGATCGAACCCACAACCTCATAGTTCCTAGTTGGATTTGTTAACCACTGAGCCACGACGGGAACTCCTCTCTGAGTTAGTCTTATGGGACAGATAACTTTTTGGATGTTGATTTTCCCCATGCGTTATTTAATATATCCATCCCTACCCTTACTTGTAGTTTACTAATTATTTACTAAAAGAAAAAAAATACTTTTCAAGAATAAAACGGATCAAAAAAATGTATGATCTACTGTGCCCCTCATTTTGCCAAATTATTAAATTAAGATCAGGAATCATGTTTCTAGTGACAGCTCTAGCCACCTTTGATTTAGGATTTTATTGACATTCCTTAAATTATATAGCATGTGAAATAATAAACTTTTAACAGTGATTGGAACAATCACTTTTCTAGATGATCTTCATTTTCTTCTTTAAGTATTAGTTTATGTAAATTTTGTAACAATCAGTACAAAATTATTAGGTTTTTCCAAGTCTGGACTTCTACCTTTGAATCACATTTTGATCTTTCATTAGTGTGATGGTTAATTTTATGTGTCAACTTCACTGGGATACAGGGTGCCCTGACATTTGGTCAAACGCTATTCAGGGTGTGTCTGTGAAGGAATTTTTGGATGAGATTAACATCTGAATCAGCAGACTGAGTATAACATATTGCCCTACATAATGTGAGTGGACCTCATCCAATTAATTGAATACCTGAATAGAACAAAAAGTTTAAATTAGAGGGAATTTCTTGTCTATTTGACTTGGGACATTGGTCTTTTCTTGCCTTTGAACATGCACTGAAACATCAGCTTTTCTTGGATCTTGAGCCTACTAGATTTTGGACTAGAATTTACACCATTCGCTCTCCTGGATCTCTAGCTTGATGACTATAGGTCTTAGGAGATCTCAGTGTCTATAACAAAATGAGCCAATTCCTTATAATAATTTTTTTCCTCTCTTTCTTCTCTCTCTCTAGATATAGATATCTTGGGAATAAAATTATCTATCTATCTATCAATCTGAAATCCAGGGGACATCTTCAGCATCTTGATACATGACACTGTAGTACTATCATCAGCCATATATATAGATGTTGTGATAAGGCTGAATTGCTGAGTGATTATTATAATAAAAGTCTTCCTATACATTTTTCTGTAGATACCAGGAAAACTATAGAAAATTGTATAGTTTTAGACTATTGACTACATTATTTTTTCTTGTACTTTAACATCCTTAGGACATAGATTGTATATTATCCATTTTTCATATTTCAAGACTTGTACATTTTAGATAATGAAGAAATGTCTAACTGAATATTCTCAATTATATCGTATATTTAGAGCCTTGAGTGGATGATGACTCAAGGAGACATAAAATATGGCCTTTTGCATATGTTTTTTTTCGCTTGGGTCCTCTGTCAGCAATGAAGGAGTGATGGTTGTTGTCATGTGATCTTAGAGAAAGCACTCTCTCAGAGGTTTATGCACTATGTATTATATATATATAATATATATAATATGAAGTATATCTTATATGCTCTGTTAACCAAGTATTGGCTACTTATCTTCATTTTAATAATCTCTACTTCCCAGTGCTAGTTTTGTATAAGATCATGTGACCATTGTTACGTTGCTGAACATTTATTATAAAACACAGGAATTGAGAAAATTAGTAATACAGAAAATTTAGTGATTTGTAGGTGAGATATGGTAGGCTAAGGACCCAAATTGTAGAAATGTAAAGGATAAAATGTATTTGTGATTATTTTCCTTTCATTTGAATAGCCTATCTTCTTAACCCTCACAGATTCCTGCAGCAAAATTCTGTAAGGAAGGAAATGAAATCGCTTACAGAATGATAGCAAGGAAGAATGAACTGGGTCAGGGGACATGATCCTGATAATTTCAGTCTAACCCAAGTCAGTAATCAAAGTTGCCTGACACACTATGGGAAATTTGATGGTAGTCTAGGGCCAGATTTAATGGGCAAGTACATCTATCAGCACAACATATCATCACTGAGAAATCACATTTATGATCTCAAAAGAATTAAGAAGACAATGAAAACAAAATCCTTCTCAAGGTAAACAGGTAGTTTATTCTCTGTCAAAGCTGAGATTAAAATCCTCTGAGCCAAGTTTCTATATGCCACCGTTGGTGCCAGTGCTGCAGAAACCAAGTCATGGACTTTTAATTTGATTAAAAACTTAAGTGCCTTCAGTTCTACTGCCTTAGGTTTGTATCATGCGTCATTGAGTCATAAGATGGGAAACATCTGTTTGAATTTGCAAGAAAGTATCAAACAGAGACTTCTTAACACAGCAGGTCAAATGGATGATATTATGACCATCTCCAAATTCAGAAGGCACTAGGAATGTCTTGTAATCAAGAAAGTCACCAGGCTGCTAATCATTACAGTGCAGGTGTTAAGGGCATAGGAAGTATACTGAAGCATATATCAAAGGTCTCTAGTTCAGATGTAATTAGGATTGGATATCAGTTATAAACAAGGCATAATCCAGATGGTGGTTAAGAGAGAATGGTGAGGATGCCAGAAGACTCTTGGTTCTCAGATCAGTATGCAAACAAATATTAAGTGTTTTCATTGTGGAATGCAATGTGGCTGCCCATAAGGAATTGATCCCTCTGCAAAAAATCAAATCAAAAAGCCCTGAGTTTCCCATTTTTACTTTGTTTATCAGGGAGAGTATATATGAGGGAGTGCCTGCTTGCCTAAACTCTCAAACACTCTGAAGCAGTGGTTCTCAACATCGACTGCATATGACAATCACCTGGGGAGCTTTAAAAACAGAATATATTGCCTGGGCCACTCCCCACCCCAGAAATTTTGATTTAATGGCTCTGGGATAAGGTTAAGGGACACACATTAAAAAAAAAAAAAAACCTCAATTTTTTTAAGGGTAGACATTTGAGAGTGAGACATAATACCCTCAGGCCAAGTATTAACTGTACTCATAGGCCAAGTAGGTGGCATCCAAACGGTAAGATTTCAAGTGCCCTAAAAGTCTCTTGAGTCCCTTGGTATATTTCTGACATCCACCCTGCTATATTGTCTAAAATAACTACATTTGAATTTGTATACCTTAGCTAAAATGCAGATGTTATCTGGGAGAGTTGACACATTTATACCTTATTTTGAATTTGTTTATCAGAGTAGCTAGCAAAGGGAGTATGCATTTTGACAAGGGAACAGCAGCTCTAAAACATAGAGTGCTGGGTGGGGGGGAGTTACAACTTCCCTGTTTGCCTAGCCTCGAAGAGTCTCCAGGGATATAGGAAATTCTGTTTTAAAACCAGAATTGTCCTAGGAAAACCACTATGAGTTGGTAACCATAGACCTGAATGGTGCATCGAGACCTCTGAGGGCTCTGGACATCTAATTAGGAGTAAGGGACTCTTAAAGGAGGAGCAGAGAAGAAGGCAGTATGAAGGACCCATTTCAGTTACTTTACCATTTTGCTTAAAGATGATGTAACAACAGTGGACCAGTATCATTTATTGGGATATTAAATAGCATGAATTATTTATTAATTGATGGAAGAAACAAAAAATAAATTATATGTGTTTTGTTCTCTTTTTTTTTTTTCTCCCCTATTTCTAGAAGGTAGTTAGGCCATTTTGTATAGGCCGGGGTGTAGTTTATGTTGCCAAAGTTACCACAAAAAAACAAGTAAACAAACAATAAAACTTCTGGTTTTGGGAAAGCCACAAATCATTGGAGAGCTTATCTGCAGTGAAAAATCCTGACGTGAGAGATTTAAAAGCAGGTAGGAAGAGCAGCAAGGTAATGAGAGAAATAGACCTTGAAACTAAATAGAGGATGGTTGATCTGGGTATCAAGAAAACCACATTGCTTGTGCTGTGTGTGTGTGTGTGTGTGTGTGTTTATGTATGTATGTAGAAGCCTGAGTGGTGTACCTAGGGATTCAAAATATGAGGCCTGTTATTTGCTAAGATTTCTATGCCCAGTATTGCATAGAAGCTACTGAGTTTTCCAACTTCAAAGGACCCATGTAAACTTGGCAGTGGTAACTGGTATAAACCTACAATCAAAGTCCTTTTCCAATGTTCTGCTCTGTGCAAGATTTTTTCTTTTGCCTTTTTTTTTTTTTTTTTTGCGGGGGTGGGGGAACATAGGAAGTTCCCAGGCTAGGAGTCGAATTGGAGCTGCAGCCGCTGGCCTACATCACAGCCACAGCAATGCAGGATCCGAGTGGCATCTGCGACCTACACCACACTCATGGCAATGTGGGAACCTTTAAATCACTGAGTGAGGCCAGGGATTGGACTCGTGTCCTCATGGATACTAGTCTGGTTCATTACCACTGAGCCACAACAGGAACTCCTGCTCTATGTAACATCTTGGGGTACCCAATAATAGAGAAGGTTTAACCTACTGCTGGACCAATAGGATGGAGTCTCAGAGTAAAATTTATGAAATTTAAACAAAAAATTCACATTTCTAATATACACAAAAGTGTGGAGAAAAATCCATACTCACTACAATATTTGCTATTAAAAGTATATTATTATGGCATGTACTGTATTATATGTATTATGAATTTTTACAATCTATGAGGTCTATATATGTACAACATAGGTTGTACATAACATACATACATATATGTACAGAAACATATTAATATATAATATGGACATTTTATAGATGAGAATCAGGGAGGTAAAATTGACTCATCACAGAACTTGTAGAAAATGGCAAAGCTGGGAATTTTAATAAATGCTTTTCTAATTCCATATTATGTCCTCTTTCCACTCATTGTGTTACTTCTGTATTGGTTAGACAGAATAATAGGAAATAAAATGCTGAAACATTTCTCTGGTTATTCATTTCCTTTCTCTAAAAAAATGTGTAGGT
Source organism: Sus scrofa (assembly GCF_054392235.1). Classification (NCBI taxonomy): domain Eukaryota; kingdom Metazoa; phylum Chordata; class Mammalia; order Artiodactyla; family Suidae; genus Sus; species Sus scrofa. Next base: position 91,894,972 of record NC_139401.1, on the reverse strand, counting down.
ACAGACTGAGTGAATAAATGTGTTGACATGTTCTATGGAGTTGGCCTTACTTCCATGTATTCCTTTTTGACTACTCTCCAAATCTAAGAATAGAATTTAGTCTCTGGTATAGGCAATTCTGTGATGGAGTTGTTTGGCATAGCTGTTTTGGGGTGTGTCTATGTATCTAGCTGAAATAAGTTCAACTTTATTTCTAGACACTTTTAAATGTGTTTCTCATGGCTTTTGACCACAATTCATCACCAAATGATTTTTCTCTTGGCCAGTTTCCATTTATCATTCAACTGCAGCAAGAGAAAGGAGAGCAACTCTGGAAAGTGGCAAATAGCCTGGTAATTATTTTGCTTTCATATCCTAACTGGGAGTAATTTTATATAAAGTGGTGCCTCTTTTGGCTTCCTAAGGTTATTGTGTATAATTTGACAGGGTCTGAACAGAGAAAAATTCATAGAGACAAGCTAGCTTTAAACAAAGCTGACATCATTAAGATTTTAACATGATAAGAAGGATGAAAGTGGATCTGACCACAAGTCATGTTAAGGATTCTTGCTATGATGTCTTGTTTACAGGAAAATTTCTTGACAATAATGTCTTTAAAAATATCATTAACAGATTTTAGAAGTCAGATAGACTCAGGTTTAATTCAGGCTCCCATACTTACTCTAAGACTTTAAGTTACATAAACTCTCTAAGATGTATTTTCCTCCTCTTTAATTGAAGATGATAATACATAATTCATGATGTATAAATGAAATAATTTATGTAAAACAGTTATCACAGTATCTTGCATGTAACAAATGGTCAATAAATGTTAGCTATCATCATTATCATCATCATCATCATCTTTCCCCTTAGCTTTTAAAAAAAGGCTTAAAAGTTATGTCTACATAGCTGTACATTTCACTAGAACAATTTAGTCCAACTTCTTCTTAAGTATTGTGTAAAAATATAGATACAATGAAAAACATGTGTGAGCCCGATATTATTAAAATTAAATTTAATATATTTCTCCTAGTAACTTGCTAATAGGTAGGAGATAACAGGGCAAGCTTTCTTCTATGTCTCTTTAAAACACATCTTTGATTTTTAATTTTACTTTTTTGGTTCTTTTGAAACCTATGCTTAACCCAAAATATTTTATCTTTAATATATTCCAGGGATACAACAATGAATTAGACATAGTCTTTGGCTGAAGGGAGTTTTTTTTTTAAGTCTAGTAATCATGCCACTACAGTAGCAGAAGATGGCTTTCTTATGGACTTGACTATGTTTATCATCCTAACAATTTGTGAATCATTAAGGTAAGCATTGATTTGTCTCCTCTCTCCCCATTTTACTTTATTTCTCTATGTGAACCCAGTATATGGGAACTTTGAATCTTTACTAGCTGGAAAGGCAATGTCAGTGACCTTTCCTGTATTTCTTAATCTTCAGGGCCTGTTAGATGGAGGAGGGTTTAGATTTCTCTTTAAGTGGCCCCAAAGAGACAAACTCAGATAGATGAATGAATTATCAGGAAGGCAGATTTTGGTTGGAATTTAAAAACTATTTGAAAATTGAATGAGCACCTCAGCTCTGGAAATGTTTAAATAAATGCTGAATGACCAGAAGTCTGTGTGGTTATAGAGTTCATTCTTGTAATTAGTAGGAGATTGACCTAAATGGTCTTTCTGATTCCTCTTAGCTTGGAGGGTCTGCAAAACATGAATAGTTCTCTAATGGGTTAGATTTCCATGCTCCTAACATTTCAACACTTCCCTATTTGCATTACAAAAAGTACATAGCTTTTTTTGGGCAGTTTAATCCCTTAAATTTATCATTTCAGTCTTGCAAATTATAGATAGTTTCTTATCTAAAGGGTATACATGAAACTGTGAGAATCTAATATTCTTTTATTGTCAAAAGGAAATGTGTACAATGAAGCTCAGCTCACAGTAAAAAGGAAGATAGGAAGTGTCTACTGTTATGTTATTTTCTCTTACCAAGGCCTTTATTCTCATCTTAGTTCTTGCCAAGGAAGATAGTAGTCCCCACTTCATTTCTCCTGCTTCTGATTTCTTGAATTCTCCTGGTTTGATTTAGTGAAGTACTCACCTGTAGTGGCTCAGCTTTGTCCCAGTTCCCAGTACAATGCCACCTGAAGTTTATGATCTTACAGTTCTACTGCTGGTCTGACTCAGGACACAGCATCTTAGTACTGATCCCTGAGCTCCTATTCTGTTAAGTCACTCTGCATTAGTCTGTACCATGTACAATAGTGGCCTATGTGACTTATAATATGCTATTCTGGTGTTGAAAAATGGTCTTCCATATTGATGCTTGTGTTCCAGCTCTTCCTTCCTGGGTATCCCTATGTGTACATTTAAACTTTTGCTTTGGATTATGCACTGATGTTATGTTCTAATAATTGTTTTTAGTATATCTTCCTTTTTCTTATGATATAATAATGATAATAATATCATATCTTGGAGCTTAATGTGGAACAGTCTACCATACTTTTAAAATTGAGATGTAAAACTGTGGGAAATTCATAGCAGAGTAGTGAAAAAAGTTGGGAGTGTATTTTTTCTTTTCATGTTAGAACAAACTACTGGGGTTGAGATTTTGTTTTAAAGAAAAGAGGTGCTTGGAATCCCTGGGATTGTTATAGGGAGAAATATTTAATAGTTTTTTCATCCATAGATTTAAAAATTGGAAAAGTGGTTAAAACAGAAGCAGTAGAAATTTCTATTGAACATAATGAAAATCTTTATGGCTATCTAGGTGCATAAAACCCACTATGGGCAACCAAAGATGGCTGATTAGTCTGTCCCTGGTTTAAAAATTGTTTTAAAGCTGGCTATACAAGCTTTTTCAATTAAAAAAAAATCTTATACTATTGGTTTTTAGATATTTTGTAGGGACAGAAAAAATAAAAGGTATGTGAAAGACTGGTATTATTGAAAGTGAAGTGCTTTGCTGATTGACTTCGAGAATAGCCTAGAACTGGTCCTAGAACATTTTGCTATTTGGCATCCTGGAGGCTATGGAATGGAACCTCTGAAGTACAATCTAATTCTCAGATTCTCATCATTCTCTGAAGTTTCAATTGGGGATGAAATTGCTTTGGATTAAGTAGAAAAATTTGTTTTTTCCTCTCTCCTACGAAATTTAAAAATACACATTTTTCATGATCTTTGTGATGGACAGGCAAATGCGTGTTTTGATTTATCACTTTTAATGATCATAATTAAAAATGATTCAGCATTGTAGTTTCATCAATAAATCAAAGTAGATTACAAGGCAAAATCACCTGTCCTATACAATCATGCACACATTGTTTTTAATGAGAAAAATAAAGATTATCCAAGGGAGAAGGAAAAGACACAGTTTAAATTCCCGCAACATCTTACTCTCCAAAATTATAGTAGCCATTTTCTCAACATCCTCTGTGTATTAAACAGACACAAATTCATACAGGCCTATCATCTCAGAATAAATACTTTCAGAGACACCATTAAAACTCTAAACCTATTGATACATACTGCATGTTCACAGTAAAACAAGTATATCCAATATCATGGAAATTGCATATTTATCTATAGGAGCAGACCCAGTTGCAGGAGCTCGGAGTTCATCCAGGCAGATACTGACCAAAGGGCGGGGCAATCTGCAGGCGTGGTAAAATAAATTGTGAATGTGATGGGAGGAGAATGATCAATAGTTCAAGATAAAGCTGCATTTTGCCTTAATGGGTAGATAGTGTGAAAAATCAGAACATCTGGGAGCATATATATATTTCAGGAAAGAGTTGAGAGAAGTTTGAGACCTCAGTTTTTTTTTTTTTTTCCACCTGCAAAAGAGGATAAATATATTACCTAAGGGATAGGATATTAGGAGGATTGAATGAGATGTTTAGCACACTGTCTGACACTTGGAAAAGCTGAATAAATGTTAGTTCTTATAGGACTATGATTATTAATGAGTGTGAAATAATCCCTTGCTTAGTGTATTATTTTTCAGTACATTTCTGAATCATCTTTGCAATATTATAATGCTGACTTCTTAGCTTATAGTCAGTTATAAATTTTTGGTCTTTTAAGCTATGCTTTTTTTGGTCTTTTTAGGGCCACACCAGTGGCATATGGAAGTTTCCAGGCTAGGGGTTGAATTCAGAGCTGTAGCTGCAGGCCTACACCACAGCCACAGCAATGCAGGATCTGAGCAATGTCTATACCTATACCTCAGCTCACAGCAACACCAGATGCTTAACCCACTGAGCTAGGCCAGAGATTGAACCCACATCCTCATGTGTGTTCATCGGGTTCTTAACCAGCTGAGCCACAATGGGAATTCCTAAGCTATGCTTATTTTTAATGAGATCTCCTCTATCCTGTATATGTGGGTCTCCTTTTTTTTTTTTTCTTCAAATCTTAAAGCTAGTTCCCAATACTTTGTTTTCTCCTGTTGACATTGTTCCTGCTTCATAGAATTATTTTACTGATGTATCAACATTCACTTTATATATTATTTCTGTGCCATAGCCCTGCCAATTTTAACATCATGTGGACATTTGATTAATATATTCTTAGCTGCTTTTTTTTCCTTTTCTTATTATGACCTCACCTTCACCATACAGATGTTCTTGAGCTAGGGCTTGAATCAGAGCTGCTGCTGTAGGCCTACACCACAGCCACAGCAACAATGGATCTGAGCTGCATCTGTGACATATGCTGCAGCTTGCAGCAATGCCAGATCCTTAACCCACTGAGTGAGGCCAAGGACCAAACCTTCATCCTTACAAAAACAAGGTTGTGTCCGTAACCCACTGAGCCACAATGGGAACTCTGACATTCTTAACTTAGTCATGAAGACTTGATCAAAAGCCATATGCCCCTGGACTCTGTTCAACAGAGGTGCCAGCTCTACTCAAAGGTTCATAGATATCAAATAAGGGTCTATCAAAGAAGAAGGAACATATTAGATTGTTTTGGAACCTGTCTTTTTTGATTTTTAAGAAATTTTTATTGGAGTATAGTTGACTTACAATGTTGTGTTATTTTCAGAAGTACAGCAAAGTGAATCAGTTATACATATACATATATCCATTCCTTTTCAGATTCCTTCTCCATATAGTCACTGGAGAGTATTGAGTAGATTTTCCTGTGCTATTCAGTAGGTTCTTGTTAATCATCCATTCCATATATAGTAGTGCATATATGTCAATCCAAAACTCCCAATTTATCCCTCCTTGCAGTGTTTCCCCTTTGACAACCATAAGTTTGGTTTCAATATCTTTGAGTCTCTTTCTGTTTTGTGGATGATTTCTTTTATATCATTTTTATTAGATTCCACACATAAGTGATCTCATGATATTTGTCCTAGTCCGACTTCACTTAGTATAATTTCTATGTCCATCCATATTGCTGCAAATGGCATTATTTCTTTTTTGTGGCTAATATTCCATTGTATATATTGTACCATATCTTCTTTATCCAAGCCTCTATTGATGGACACCATGTCTTGGCTTTTGTAAATAGTGTTGCCATGAACATTGGGGTATACATATCATTTCAAATTATGGTTTTCTCTAGATATATGTCCAGGAGTAGGTCTGCTGGACCATATGGTAGTTCTATATTTAGGTTTTTTTTTTTTTTTTTTACTTTTTTTTCATACTATCTTCCATCATGTTCTAACCCAAGTGACTGGGCACAGTTCCTGGTACTGTACAGTAGGATCCCATTACTTATCTGTTCTAAATTTAATAGTTTGCATCTACCAACCCCAAACTCCTCATCCATCCCCTTCTGTCTCCCCTCCCCCTGGCAAACACAAGTCTAATATCCATGTCCATGATCTGTCCTGTTTTTTAGATATATCATCTTTGCCATATTTTAGACTCCACATATAAGTGATACATGGTGTTTGTCTTTCTCTTTCTGACTTATTTCATTTTAGAATGACACAGATCAAAGAGTTAAAGGAAATGTTTGTAACTTGAATTTTTATTTGGACTTCTTTGAGGCCCTGGAACATCTAGTTCCAGTTTTACTTCTATAGCTGAATTAGATTGTCTGTAGATGGATTCTGTTTCCTAGCCACCCAAGATTAGATAATAAAAATTTTGTCACACACCATAAGGAAAAATGCATTCGTTGCTATGTGAGTGCTCTCACAACTCAAACTCTTTCATAAATGTATAATAAAATAAAAAAGCAAATGGAATGAATTTTAACTTTTCATTTTTAATCTTTTGGTTGAAGAATTCAAAGGAATCAATTTGGGATGTTTTATAGTTTCTGTGAAAAGTAAATATTTTTAAATAACTATTATTTGTTGAAAATTGCTTGCGTTTAAAATACTTTCCTAGATACAAATTGTTTTTACAGAAGCAATTGAAAAAAATTAAGAATTAGTCACTGAATTCAACTATGGCATGAGGATGTCCAAAAGTTCATCAATTCATATTACATGAAGAAATTGGGAAACTAAATGGGCATCATTTGGTCTAGTCTTCAGAGTAATTATTCTTTAGTTGATTTAACATACTAGATAAAAATGAAGGTTAATGCCTACTCTAATTAGGAAATTTTTTGTTAGCTTTTTTATTGAGTATTGAAATGCACTTAAATTAAATCTAAGCTTTATTATACTGCATTCAACTCACTATCATATATAAAACACATAGATCAGAAGATGTCAAAATTATCTATAATATGAATTAATGGAAGACACATTTGATCTCTGCTAGAGAAAAGAATTTCACTGGAGAATAAATAATGAGGTAGATTGCTTCTGAAATATTATTTAAGGTTATTAGGGGACACAGGCAAAGAAGAGATTGTGGTGGTCCTGTTTCTCCCTTGTGTTAATGAGAAAATAATTGAAGATGTCTTTGGTTCCAACAAAATCCCAGGAGGGAGGGCTTTGAAGATTTGTTCTTCATATCCTTTGAGAGAAGAGAGTGATTAAAAAGATCTTAGAAAGATATTAATCAAAATTGTTAAAGTTCCAGTATTTTAAATCTTCACTGGAGGAAGGGCATATAATGTATAAAATTTATATAAAATAAATATGTATATTATATATTATATAAAATAAATATGCATATTATATATATTATATATGCATAATATATACTTAAAAATCTTTCCTCTCCATATAGATCCCTGTATTGCTTCTTGAATTTGTCATTTTGGGTGCACTGTAATATATTTAATGTAGTGTATCTTGAGTTCCCCAAGAACCTTGATTCCATTTCATGGAACAGTCAGTTGAGTTCTGTCTTAGCACATCAGGATGGTTGTAGTATTGCCCTCACAACAATATTACTTCTACCTCCTTTGTCTCCATAGCGTAGATTTGAGGCCCATGTAGATGTTTCACACAGAAGTTACATCCTTCTGTGATTTTCTTCTTTTGAATAAATAAATCTGCACCCACTTCCTGTAGTTTTCTTGTAGAGGATTCTAAGAAATGGGAAGGATTTCACATGACCCATAATCCTCAATTCACTAATATTTTGCTTAGTCTGGTGTCTCTTGGCTTTGTTCTAGATATGCCAAAAGGGAGATCAGCTTACACTGAAATATATTTATATATTGAAGTAAAGATTCAATCCATTAGGATCTCTAAAATAATTTTTTTTTTCTTGACTTTGACTCCAGGGAAAAATAAGCAATAAGACAATAAGCTCTCATCAGAGATATATTCTAATAACTTCTTTGGCATGTCTCGAGGTCAGTATAAATCTGGTTTAGAACCTTATATTTTTACTTACACTCCTGAATAATCATAATTAATGACCATAATTCTGGCTTTGAAGTTCTGCAGTTTGTCAATCAACAGATATTTTTTATATTACTATGTAAACCACTAAGATTCAATTATTTTCCATATTCTTTATTTACTGTGCTATAAAAATGGATGAACAAACACTCTAATTATGGTAAACAAAAATTTTGAAATAAAATAGGATTTTAATAACCAGAGGACCCCATCTTCTGAGCATTTTAAACTTTTTAAAATCTAGAACCCTCACTGGTCAAATTACCCAGCTTCCTTCTCCATAACTAGTTCAGATAAAGAGTTACTGAACAGATTTATAATCAACATGATAACTGAGATGTAGGAACCGGCCCTGGCATCCTAGAACCTAAATTCAAACCCAATTTTTGCTATTAACTTGCTGTATGACCTAGTTAATGAATTTCCCCACACCTCATTTTTCACATCTTTAAAAATGGTACCTCAAGATACAAGGTTGCTGGAGTTCCGTGGTAACTCAGGTGGGTTAAGTAGGAGCTTGGGTCACTGCAGGAGCTTGGGTCACTGCTGTGGTGCAGGTTTGATTCCTGGCCTGGGAACTTCCACGTACTGTAGGTGCAGCCAAAAGAAAGGGTCCAAAGCTGCTGAAATGGTTAAATAAAATAGCGTATAAGAAAATTCTTTATAAACTGTGAAATAATATATCATTTTGTTTTTCAAATAAATAGCATTTTAGGACTGGAGAATTGTGTTGATCTTATATTATCTGGAGTATCCAAATCACTTTGGTGCTTAATCCTTATTTTTTAAAGCATGTAACTGTTCTCCTTCTACTCAAATTGCCCTTGAGTATTGGTACCAATGTTCCTAGAATGATAAAAATAAGAGAGAAAGATATAAGAATATTTAGGCATTTGGTAACGATTAACAAAAAGTACAAAAGATAATGCAATGTACATGGCAAAGCCTCACATATCATAAAACTACCCCCTTGGCTAGATATAGAGATATGATATATGATGATTTAGTTCCCCCAATTCAGATTCCCCATGTAGGTTATTTTTGTGTCTGTGCTTACCATGGAGCACTAGGCCAGTCTACCTACTTTTAGTTTTTTTTTTTAATTTTTTTTTTATTTCCCCAATACATTATTTTTTTCCCCACCGTAGAGCATGGTGACACAGTTACACATACATATACAAATGCTTTTTTCACACATTATCAGGCTCCATCATAAGTGACCAGACATAGTTCCCAGTGCTACACAGCAGGATCTCATGGTAAATCCATTCCATGAGTAATACTTTGCATCCATTGAACCCAAGCTCCCAATCTACCCCACTCCCTCCTACTCCCCCCTGGGCAACCACAAGTCTATTCTCCAAGTCTGTGATTTTCGTTTCTGTGGAAAGGTTCATTTGTGCCTCATATTAGATTCCAGATATAAGTGATATCATATGGTATTTGTCTTTCTCCTTCTGACTTACTTCACTCAGGATGAGAGTGTCTAGTTCCATCCATGTTGCTGCCAATGGCATCATTTCATTCCTTCTTTATGGCTGAGTAGTACTCCATTGTGAATGTATACCACATCTTCCTAATCCAATCATGTGTCGATGGACCTTTGGGTTGTTTCCAGCTCTTGGCTATTGTGAATAGAGCTGCAATGAACATGCGGGTGCATGTGTCTATTTCAAGGAATGTCTTGTCCAGATATATGCCCAAGAGTGGGATGGCTGGGTCATATGGCAGTTCTATGTATAGTTTTCTGAGGTACCTCCTTACTGTTCTCCCTAGTGCTTGTACCAGCTTACATTCCCACCAACAGTGCAGGAGGGGTCCCTTTTCTCCACACACGCCCTCCAGCGTTTGTTATTTGTGGACTTATTAATGACGGCCATTCTGACTGGCGTGAGGTGGTATCTTGTGGTAGTTTTGATTTGCATTTCTCTAATAATCAGGGATGTTGAGCATTCTTTCATGTGCTTGTTGGCCATCTGTACATCTTCCTTGGAGAAATGTCTATTCAGGTCTTTTGCCCATTTTTCCATTGGGTTGTTGGCTTTTTTTGCTGTTGAGTGTATAAGTTGCTTGTATATTCTAGAGATTAAGCCCTTGTCGGTTGCATCATTGGAAACTCTTTTCTCCCATTCTGGAAGGTGTCTTTTTGTTTTCTTGTTGGTTTCCTTTGCTGCGCAAAGGCTTGTCAGTTTCATTAGGTCCCATTGGTTTACTTTTGCCTTTATTTCTGTTGCTTTGGGAGACTGACCTGAGAAAACATTTGTGAGGTTGACGTCAGAGACTGTTTTGCCTATGTTCTCTTCTGGGAGTTTGATGGTGCCTTGTCTTATATTTAAGTTTTTCATCCATTTTGAGTTTATTTTGGTGCATGGTGTGAGGGTGTGTTCTCGTTTCATTTATGTGCATGCAGCTGTCCAGGTTTCCCGGCAGCAATTCTTGCTGAAAAGACTGTCTCTTCCCAATTTTATGTTCTTGCCTCCTTTGTGAAAGATTGATTGACCATTGGTGTCTGGGTTTATTCCTGCCTTCTCTATTCTGTTCCATTGGTCTGTATGTCAGTTTTGGTATCAGTGCCACACTGTCTTAATGACTGTGACTTTGTAATAGTGCTTGAAGTCTTGGACAATTATGCCTCCTGCTTGGATTTTGTTCCTCAGGATTGCTTTGGCAATTATGGGTCTTTTGTGGTTCCACATAAATTTTTGCCTGTTTGTTCTAGTTCTATGAAAATGTCATGCATAATTTCATAGGGATTGCATTGAGTCTGTAGACTGCTTTTGGTAGTGTGGTCATTTTTACAGTATTAATTCTTCCAGCCCAGAAGCATGGAATATATTTCCATTTCTTCACATCTTCTTTAATTTCCTTGATGAATGTTTTATAGTTCTTAGCATATAAATCGTTTACCTCCTTGGTCAAGTGTATTCCCAGGTATTTGATTTTTTGTGGTACAATTTTAAAGTGTATTGTATTTTAGTATTCCTTTTCTGATATTTCATTTTTAGTATATAGAAATGTGACTATTTTCTGAATGTTAATCTTATATTCTGCTACTTTGCTGAAGTTGTTAATCAGTTCAAGGAGTTTTTGGGTCGAGTCCTTAGGGTTTTCTATGTATAGTATCATGTCGTCTGCATACAGTGACAGTTTTATCTCTTCTTTTCCTATTTGGATGCCTTTAATTTCTTTTGCTTGTCTGATTGCTGTGGCTAGGGTTTCCAATAGTATGTTGAATAACAGTGGTGAGAGTGGGCATCCCTGTCTTGTTCCAGATTTTAGTGGGAAGTCCTTTAATTTTTCTCCACTGAGAATTATGTTTGCTGTGGGTTTGTCATAGATGGCTTTGATTATGTTCAGGAATGTTCCCTCTATACCCACTTTGGCGAGTGCTTTGATTATGAATGGATGTTGGACTTTGACAAATGCGTTTTCTGCATATATTGAGATCATATGGTTTTTGACTTTTCTTTTGTTAATGTGGTGTATGACATTGATTGATTTGCATACGTTGAGCCATCCTTGTGAACCTGGGATGAATTCTACCTGGTCATGGTGTATGATCTTTTTTATATGTTGTTGGATTCAGTTGCCTAAATTTTGTTGAGAATTTTTGCATCTATATTCATCAAAGATATTGGCTGATAGTTTTCTTTTTTGGTGGTATCGTTGTCTGGTTTTGGAATGAGGGTGATGGTGGCATCATAGAATGTCTTTGGGAGAGTTCCTTCTTCTTCAACCTTTCGAAAAAGTTTAAGGAGGATGGGCACCAGTTCTTCTATGTATGTTTGGTAGAATTCAACTGTGAAATCATCTGGCCCTGGACATTTATTTGTAGGGAGTGTTTTTATAATATACTCAATTTCATTTCTAGTAATCCATCCGTTAAGTTGATCTATTTCTTCTTCTTTTTTTTTTTTTTTTTTTTTTTTTTTTGCTTATTTGCTTTTTAGGGCCACAACCATGGCATATGGAGGTTCCCAGGCTTGGGGTTGAATCACAGCTGCCACCCTAAACCAAAGCCACAGCAACATGGAGTTCGAGCCAAGTCTGCTACCTGCATCACAGGTCATGGCAATGCCAGATCCTTAACCCACTGAGTGAGGCCAGGGATCAAACCCACATCCTCATAGATAACAATCAGTCTCATAACCCACAGAGCCACAGTGGGAACTCCAATCTATTTCTTCTTGATTCTGTTTTGGCAGGCTGTTAAGTCTCTAGAAAGTTGTCTTTGCTTCTAGGTTGTCAAATTTGTTACCAAAAAATCAAATACCTGGGAATACACTTGACCAAGGAGGTAAACGATTTATATGCTAAGAACTATAAAACATTCATCAAGGAAATTAAAGAAGATGTGAAGAAATGGAAATATATTCCATGCTTCTGGGCTGGAAGAATTAATACTGTAAAAATGACCACACTACCAAAAGCAGTCTACAGACTCAATGCAATCCCTATGAAATTATGCATGACATTTTCATAGAACTAGAACAAACAGGCAAAAATTTATGTGGAACCACAAAAGACCCATAATTGCCAAAGCAATCCTGAGGAACAAAATCCAAGCAGGAGGCATAATTGTCCAAGACTTCAAGCACTATTACAAAGTCACAGTCATTAAGACAGTGTGGCACTGATACCAAAACTGACATACAGACCAATGGAACAGAATAGAGAAGGCAGGAATAAACCCAGACACCAATGGTCAATCAATCTTTCACAAAGGAGGCAAGAACATAAAATTGGGAAGAGACAGTCTTTTCAGCAAGAATTGCTGCCGGGAAACCTGGACAGCTGCATGCACATAAATGAAACGAGAACACACCCTCACACCATGCACCAAAATAAACTCAAAATGGATGAAAAACTTAAATATAAGACAAGGCACCATCAAACTCCCAGAAGAGAACATAGGCAAAACAGTCTCTGACGTCAACCTCACAAATGTTTTCTCAGGTCAGTCTCCCAAAGCAACAGAAATAAAGGCAAAAGTAAACCAATGGGACCTAATGAAACTGACAAGCCTTTGCGCAGCAAAGGAAACCAACAAGAAAACAAAAAGACACCTTCCAGAATGGGAGAAAAGAGTTTCCAATGATGCAACCGACAAGGGCTTAATCTCTAGAATATACAAGCAACTTATACACTCAACAGCAAAAAAAGCCAACAACCCAATGGAAAAATGGGCAAAAGACCTGAATAGACATTTCTCCAAGGAAGATGTACAGATGGCCAACAAGCACATGAAAGAATGCTCAACATCCCTGATTATTAGAGAAATGCAAATCAAAACTACCACAAGATACCACCTCACGCCAGTCAGAATGGCCGTCATTAATAAGTCCACAAATAACAAACGCTGGAGGGCGTGTGTGGAGAAAAGGGACCCCTCCTGCACTGTTGGTGGGAATGTAAGCTGGTACAAGCACTAGGGAGAACAGTAAGGAGGTACCTCAGAAAACTATACATAGAACTGCCATATGACCCAGCCATCCCACTCTTGGGCATATATCTGGACAAGACATTCCTTGAAATAGACACATGCACCCGCATGTTCATTGCAGCTCTATTCACAATAGCCAAGAGCTGGAAACAACCCAAAGGTCCATCGACACATGATTGGATTAGGAAGATGTGGTATACATTCACAATGGAGTACTACTCAGCCATAAAGAAGGAATGAAATGATGCCATTGGCAGCAACATGGATGGAACTAGACACTCTCATCCTGAGTGAAGTAAGTCAGAAGGAGAAAGACAAATACCATATGATATCACTTATATCTGGAATCTAATATGAGGCACAAATGAACCTTTCCACAGAAACGAAAATCACAGACTTGGAGAATAGACTTGTGGTTGCCCAGGGGGGAGTAGGAGGGAGTGGGGTAGATTGGGAGCTTGGGTTCAATGGATGCAAAGTATTACTCATGGAATGGATTTACCATGAGATCCTGCTGTGTAGCACTGGGAACTATGTCTGGTCACTTATGATGGAGCCTGATAATGTGTGAAAAAAGCATGTGTATATGTATGTGTAACTGTGTCACCATGCTCTACGGTGGAAAATAAAAGTGTGTTGGGGGAAATAATAATAAAAAATAAATTTAAAATAAGCAACAACAACAATTAAAGTCAATGACTCATAAACCATCTAATATATAGTTAAGACTATAGTAAATTAAAGGACATTATCATGGAAATTAAAGAAGATGTAAAAAATGGAAACATATTCCACGCTCATGGTTTGGAAAAATTAATATTGTAAAAATGGCCATATCTCCCAAAGTAATCTCCAGATTCAATGCAATCCCTATCAAATTACCCATGACATTTTTCACAGAATTAAAACAAACAATCCAAAAATTTATATGGAACTTGCTTTTAATTTGTATCCACTGAGTATATTATATGAGCAAATAACACATAGACATCCTTTTCCTTTGTATAGTAAGTTCACTTGTGGTCTCCAAAGGAAAATTTGTCAGTTTCCTGAGGAGAAAATAAACCACATTGCCCCCACTTCCCTGTCCCTCTGCAAGAGAGTTAAGTATTTCCATCTGAGTACTATTAACCCATTGGACAGTTGTACCAAAAGAAGTAGGTTAGACATTTATGTCCAAGTAATTTTAACCTAACCAGGGTCATACTCTTGAGAATATCTTGGAGGGAACAATTCTATAACATTCTTCCACACCAAGATGTAATTGCTCTTTAAATGAGCTTTTGTTTTGTTTTCTATCTGCTATGATTTTAAAGTTCACTTCACACTGTTTGTTTTCATTTTTTTGCAAGTAACTTATGACATTAAATGGTCAGTTTTTTTTGCAGGAATAGGGCTACCCTGTATAATTGAAATCCACTGATAATCACAATGCTTTATTTTTTGCTTCTATCTTCAACCTTCTTTCTCTTAAGCCCACTTGAAATAAAAAAGACAGAGTTGCTAATAAGCAGCAAAATATTGTGCTTTTGCTTCTGTCCTTCCCTTTTCACCCTATGTTGGAGATGTTAATGAACAAAGACATGCCTAAAAGCCAGGCAGTCAGAAGGAGGAGAAGTGGAGGTCAAGGATAATCTAGAAAATGAATAATCAGTCCCTTGATAATGAGAGGTGACTGCACTCGGGTTTATGTAAGATTCTTCTTAGGTGACACAAATATCTTCCATCCCACCTGCTACTCCAGGGATTTAATTTCCTATCCTCCTTAGGAAAGGGGCTTATCTAAGTAGTTAGGGATTTATCTAAGGTAGGAACTACCTGCCTCCTTGTCTCAGAATGGTCCATTGAGCCCTAGAATGACAGAGATGGAAGGGATATCCTAGGGCATCAGGCAACTCTTTACATTTCAAGGATGAGTAACTGGAATCCAGAGAGAGAAAGAAATGACTCCTCCAAGGTAATGTAGCAGGTTAATAGCAGATCTTGGGCTAAAAGCCAGGTTTTCTGACTAAAGTCCAACACATGACACCTGTCAATCTCAATAATTAATTGCTCTAAATTAGTCACTGAGAACTTAGTTCTATTGATTTTATCTCTTCATTATTTCCCTGAGATGGAAGGATGCTGAATATTCTCTCCCCTGATTTTCTTCCACTATATTTGCTTGCCTTTTCTCCATCCTCAATATCACGTTTTTAGTTCAAGCTGTCATCACCTCCTATGTTAACTCTTGTATTTGTCTCACAGTGTATCTCCCTGTCTTCAATCCTCCTTTACTCCACTGGCCACACTGCTATTAGAGTGGGTGTTTACAAATAAGATCAGATGATGGTCCCCTTCTAATGAAAATTGTTCAATGGCTCACCATTTCTTATTTCACTACTATAGCATGAAGTCCAAACAAACCTCATCATGGTCTAATCCTTAAATACTTCTCTAGCCTCATCTTTCATTGCTTTTCTCAGCTTCACATCAACTTTTTTCATTGTGTGACACAGTTTTAAAACAGTACTCTCAGTGTGCTAATGTGCTGTAGTTGGTTCCTGTTTCTAAGATTTTGCATATATTATTCCCTGCAGTAATCTCCCTTTCTTTGTCTAACACCTATCAAAATGCTCATGCTTTGAGATCCAGCTAAGTGTTCCTTTTGAGGAAGGCTTCTCCGTCACTCCACCAAAATCAATTGCACTTTTTTTATGACATAATTATGCCCTTTACATACTTTCATTAGAGCAATGTAAGACAAGTATTTTTATGTAACTCCTGTATTCTAATGTAAACTTCTTGAAAGAAGGAAACTTGTATAATTCCCATCCCTTTCCTTTTGAACACAGTGCCTGAATGTGGGGCTCAATAATAAGTACTTGATGTGGCCATGCCCAATATAGTTTGTAGGTCACAAAAATGGTGAGGCATTTAATTTAATAAATATTGAGGATCATTTTTTTTTGTTAGGCTCTGTCATTCTGGTTAATATAAGTTTCATGTTCATTTTAAAAAGTGTCAATCAACCATACATTCAAAAAGTCTAGTATTGGAGGCAGATGATAATGAATTTGATTGGAAAGTGCATTTACAAGGTAATCCCACAACATAAAACTGCAAAATATTGCTTTTTAATAAAGTAAATACATAAACATAGGCATGCCTTTTCAATCCTTAGTACCTAAACCTTATATCACCATCAGGTGTAAATATGACTAGGTATCCAAATATGAAAAATTCTAGTACATTAACACTGGAATACAAGTCAATACATTGGTTTTTTTCCCTTGGCACATAATTGATTAACATTAAGGAAATATAGTGTTTTTTATTCATACAAAAAGCTGGAGACAAACTTAAGGCAACAGGATAGTTTTCTATGTTTTAATAACCAAACAGGATAGTTAACAACTAATGTTTGGGTGTTTTTGTTTGTTTGTATTTTTGTCTGAAGGTACATGACTGAGAATTTGGGAAGTATTGCAAATCTAAGACCACTGTGTCTGGGCAGAAATTTTTGTCTGTACTATGGCTGCCTCTGCTTCTCTACTTCTTTGTTCACCTCATCCATCTTTTTTCAACATTATTTGCTTTGCTAGTCTGACAATTGCAGAAAGAACTGTGCAGCTCATGGCCCTTTTAGTGCTAAGCTTGTGTATACAGCTCAGGTTTAGGTTTGGACATCATTCTCCATGAATCTAAGATCTTACTTCTTTATGTCACAGAGGTTGCTGCATCTCTGGAGGACTCTCATGGTTTTGTGCAGGAAAATTAGAAATGAGTTGTTGTACCCATTTTGTCGGAGTCATAGCCAAAACACATCAATGAAGAATCAGAGCAACTGAAGAAGCAAGTTTGTCTTCTGTGGCGATCCAAGAATAACCATTAGCCACTTCATTAACTCCTTGATTCAGTCTTTATTTTTGGAGTGGATTCCAGCTACCAACATTTGATGCTATCCCAGTGATTGTTCTCTGGGAATTCATGTATATTCTCAAGATGTTAAAAGTCCCAAGGCTCATTTATTGAAAAAATGTAATAAAGTCCATGCTTAATGGAGTCGTGACCTCTCATACTAAGAGTTATGATATATGTCTATAAAAATGAAATATATGTTATATACTATATATATATAAATGGAATATTAATTATATATCTTAATTTCCCTTACAAGGTTATGAATTTAACATGCCCAGGGGTAAATGCAACCATTCAGCATTGTGCCCTTGGTGCGTTTTCAGTAAAACCACCACTTGAAGCAATTTGAGAATAGATTAGGTGACAGCTCTAAACTATATTGCAAAGAAAAAGGTCTTATTTCTCTAATTTCACAAGCCTATTTCTGGTTGTTTAAGTGGCAAGAGGAAGTTTATTTAGCCTTTTTTTCCCCTAGAAATAAATGACCTTATAAATGAAATAATGAATGAATGAATTATGATAATAATAAAACTTGTATTATCAGTGCCAGTGCCAGGGTGGTAGAATAGCACAGAATGTGGGATTATTTAGCGTTAAGGGGATGAAGACTAAAGGTAATTAAATCCTTTTTGGCATGTGGAATTCCTGGCCTGGGATAAGATCTGACCTGAAGCTCTGGCAACACTGGATACTTCATCCAGCTATGCTGGACTGGGGATGGAACCTGTATCCTGGCCCTGCAGAGATGCTGCTAATATCCTTGTGCCACAGCAGGAACTCCAACAAGTACCTTTATTAAGTTATTCTCAATTATCCCATTTAGAGTGTGTGCAGTTCCTTGCCAGGACCCTGACTGACATATTGGCTTTACTGAACACTGGCCTATTTACTGTCAGAAAGAAGGAATTTGGAGTTCCCATTGCAGCTCAGTGGAAGCAAATCTGACTAGCATCCATGAGGACACGGGTTCTATCCCTGTCCTTGATCAGTGGGTTAAGAATCTGGCGTTGTCCTGAGCTGTGGTATAGGTTGCAGACGCAGCTCAGATCTGACGCTACTGTGGCTGTGGTGTAGACCAGTGGTGGATACAGCTCCAATTCAACCTCTAGCTTGGGAACCTCCACATGCCATGGGTGAGGCTCTAAAAAAAAAGAAACAAGGAATTCGCAGAATACTCCAAAAGCAAAACTGTAATTTTTTTTTTTTTTTTGGTCATTTCTAGGGCCGCTCCTGCGGCATATGAAGGTTCCCAGGCTAGGGGGTCTAATCGGAGTTGTAGCCGCTGGCCTACGCCAGAGCCATAGGCAACTCGGGATCCGAGCCGCGTCTGCAACCTACACCACAGCTCACAGCAACGCCAGATCCTTAACCCACTGAGCAAGGCCAGGGATCGAACCCACAAACTCATAGTTCCTAGTCGGATTCATTAACCACTGAGCCACGACGGGAACTCCCAAAACTGTAATTTCTTAATGGAAGGTTTTACTCAACACTTACTGACATGGATAAGGATCCTATAGAGTAGATCAACTCCTTTAGTGATTTAGAAGTATGTCTTGTAACCAGTTTATCTGGAAGTTCATATGGGAAGTATACTTTATATGGAGGCTGTATTAATCACAATAGGTTAAGCTTATGCTGCAGTAACAAATATCAGGAGATTAACACAACAAATGTCTATTTTTCATTCAGTTGAAGTCTTCTAGGGGTCTGGGTAATTTTTCAGGGCTGGCTATCTTCCATCCAGTGACTCAACAATCTAGTGATCTTGTGATTCCATGATCAAACCTAAGGTCTTCTCCCTAGCATCCTAACAGCAGAGACTAGAGAATTGTCCAGGGACTTCTCACCTTTTCACTCCTTAAACACACAAGTTACACAATCATGTTTCATTGAAGAGTGCCAATCATATAGCCTTGCTTAAATTCAAGGCAGCTAAGAAGAGGTATTTGCACACCCCTTAAGGAGGGTCATATGCCCTAGGAATGAGATTTAGAAAACACATCTGCTGCAGGTGCTATAATAAGATTGGCTTTATAGCTTAAGTGGATATTTGTTTACACATACTTAAGATATTTCGGGTTAAAAATATTATATATTTGATTTTCCATTTATCTCTTAGGGAAAAACCAAAATTTTTATGCAGCGGAACCCTTTACTTTCCCTTAGTACCCTCTCGACATGCTTCCAGACAGTGTTAGGGTTGTCTTCTTCTATTAAGGTAGGTGTCCTTGTAGGATTCTTAGCATGTACCTCTTTGCTTAAAACATCAGAATAAAATAGCTTCATAATTTCATTCCAACTAATCATCAGAAGGTATAAAGCCTTGAAGACTTTTCTTACAAAGCTTTGAAATTCTTTGAAACTGGCTGTTGTATTTCACTTAAGGTTGCTCTTTAGGTTACTGTTTACCACATTTCACAGCATCGTCCTTATGAGAACCAATAGATAAATTATTTTCTTGAGAACAGAAAAAGTGGTGCTTTTTTTTTTCTGAATCGCTTAAAGAAATCTCAAGGACAATGTATATTTGTTGGGCAGCCATGTTTCCCTTTAATGCTGGCTGCTAATTCATTAGGAGCCAAATTTATTGCTTCCTTCCAGCAAGTATATTTTATTTCACAATATGCATTTGGTTTCACCCCTCATTTCATCTTACTTTTCCTGCAATTATTTTACTTTGTCCTTATTTTATAACAGTTTCGTTTCTACTTTATCTTGCTATGTTGCTTACATGTTTATATGTTCTCTTGCAAGATAGCATATAGCTACATGTAAAGCCACATTCTGATACCTATATGAAACCCTAAATACTAAATTTTGCCATAGTCAGTATGATTCAGCCTCTGGAAGATTTATTTATTTATTTATTTTTTTTGTCTTTTGTCTTTTTTGTTGTTGTTGTTGTTGTTGTTGCTATTTCTTGGGCCGCTCCCGCGGCATATGGAGGTTCCCAGGCTAGGGGTTGAATCGGAGCTGTAGCCACCGGCCTACGCCAGAGCCACAGCAACGCGGGATCCGAGCCGCGTCTGCAGCCTACACCACAGCTCACGGCAACGCCGGATCGTTAACCCACTGAGCAAGGGCAGGGACCGAACCCGCAACCTCATGGTTCCTAGTCGGATTCGTTAACCACTGCGCCACGACGGGAACTCCTGGAAGATTTATTTTTATAGTGACAATATAGTATTTTGAGATAAGAGCACACCATAGAGTTCCTAGATGTGTGTTTTTAAAAACTTACTAAGCAAACTTACTATAAACATCAAGTCAATATTTTATGCAAGGTTGTCAGGAATAGCATCTCCATATTTGTCCCATTGTCTACCATAATATGATTATATAGAACCATCAGAAAATGTTGTAAAATACATGAAAGGATGCTCCCATTTATTTTGGGCTTGGAGATTATCTCAATAGTGAATCATTTTACTCAGGTGTTGAAACCTGAGGTATATTTAGCAACCAGTGATTTGAGGCTCAGGGCTGGCTAGCTAATTTATCTGGCTCCTAAATCTCTGTTTCAGATCCTGGGGCAAATATTTCTAGGGATTTAGGACACTGCCTCATTGAAACAAGCCGGTTTTTCTTTGCTGCTATTGCTCTGAGGACAATGATAGACACAAATGATATGTATATAAATATCTTAGTATCTATATATGTATGTGTGTGTATCATATTCTCTCTCTCTCCAGCATTATTTTGCTTTTGCTATTCATTTGCTATTTTCTTACCTTGGGTCCTCCCACTTTTGTCTCACTTACTGATATCTTTTTCCTCCCCCTCTATTCATAATCTTTTTTATTTTCACTCTTGTTTTTCTCTTTGTCTAATATTTATTTCATTATTTTCCCTTTCAGTTTGTTGGCCTTTCTTCCATCTTTCCAAAACTTCAGAGAATGGGCTGCATGTGGCTCGGCTTCTACCCTCTTCCCCTTTCTCTCTGTTTTCTCACTCTACTTGCTGCCCAGCTGAACTGGTTACTGCAATAGTATTTTCAAAGGCAGAGCCATTTGATGCATGATAGTGGATTTTGTGAAGGGAAGGGAAATGGTGTCACTGTTCTCACTTCATTTTTGAATGGAAAGTCCTATTTGCTATTAATTTTCCTATACTAGGGAAAATTTAGCCTATGTAGTCTCTTCTGGGAACAATTTAAAAGGGATTATTAACATTTTTTTCTTACCATGGAAACAGACCAATTAGGAGAATTCATACCCACCTTTCTGATGTAACAGTTGCTTTTTATAATCATCTGACCTCCTCTTTCTATCCCCTGCTATTCTCTTCATGTAAAAGATCCAAACTCACAATAGTTTCTAATTTTTGGCTTTGAGAGAAATGGTATGCTGGTCATGAATGAAAAATGTACTCTTTTGTTGGAATTAGTATCTTGGGGAACTGGCCAAATTCCAGTTTGCTGTCTAAAAAATGACTGAGCCAGTTGTATTCTTCCTCACTTCTTTTTAAATCTGCTGAGCTGTGTGGCAGCCTAGTGGTCTGCCTGTCATATTGCTCTTTAAATATGGCTTCATTCCTAGGAGAAGTTGATTCATGATGTTTCTATATTCTTGATATTACAAAACACTGAATTAATTCAATGAAATAGTGGATTGCCCCATTAAATCCTAAATTCTATCTTTAATTTTACTTAACTGAAAAAATGTTAATTCATCCATGAATCATTTATTTTAGCACTTACAGCATGCCAAGTACTTGCCTAATCTAAGGCATAGAGCCTACCTTCCCAGAGTTTCTGGACAAAGTTCTCAATCTAAGCTACATCACCTGGGGAGTGAAAAAATGTACTTAAATTTGAGTTTCTACTCTGGAGATTATGATTTAACTGGTCTAAGTGTGAGCTGGATATAAAAATTGTTAAAAGCTCTGCAGGTGATTTTAATATTTAGCTAAAGATGAGCTCCACTGGTCTAGGGCAGTGGTTCTCAACCTATAGTCCAAGACCAACAGCATCAACATCAGTATTGCCTGGGAACTTGTTAGAAATGCATGTTATTGTGCCCTACTTTTAGCTTACTAAAACAAAAACTCTAGGAACAAGACCTAGCAATCTGAGTTTTAACATGCCCTCTTGGTCAGTGATCTGCAAACTTTTTCTGTTAAAGGCCGCATAGTACATATTTTAGGCTTGCTGGACTATAGGTCCCTGTTGTAACAGCTCTGTTAGAACACTAAAATAGGCATAAAAAGATGAACTGTGGTGTGCTCTGATAAAACTTTATTTATAGCAGAGAGTTGGGCTGGATTTGGTCCTTGAACAGTCATTTGTTAACCCCAGCTCTCGGTGATTCTGATACATGCAAGGAATATTGAAAAATGCTATCAAATATGATAGATTACTTGTTAGGGAAGTAAAGTGTGTGAAGTCAGTGTATCAGAAGACACCTAACTTGATTTTCTGGATGAAAAAAGATTCTAACAAAAGGTATAAGCTAGTAATTGTTAGGTGAAAAGGCCAGGATAGATCATTCTTGGCAGGGGGAACTTTCCTAGCATATTTTCTTTTCTTTTATTTTTTTTTGCCTTTTTGCTATTTCTTAGGCTGCTCCCGCGGCATATGGAGATTCCCAGGCTAGGGGTCTAATTGGAGCTGTAGTCACCGGCCTACGCCAGAGCCACAGCAACGCGGGATCTGAGCCGCGTCTGCAACCTACACCACAGCTCATGGCAACGCCGGATCGTCAACCCACTGAGCAAGGGCAGGGACTGAACCCACAACCTCATGGTTCCTAGTCGGATTCGTTAACCACTGCGCCACGACGGGAACTCCCCTAGCATATTTTCTGAATGTGTTTCCCTCTACTCTATTCAAGACCTGCCTCCTAATCACCTTATTGATCTGTCAGGGACACCCCTGGCTCCATGATATTTTTATACTATTTCCCATTCTTAGAATGTGCTTTGTCTTCTTCCTCATCCCTTTTAGTCTTATCTATTCTTCAAGGCCCAGTTCAGATTGCAAAGGAAGTTTTTTATTTATTTATTTTTATTTTTTTATATTTATTTTATTATTGTTATTACCCCAATACATTTTTCCCCCTACTGTACAGCATAGTGACCCAGTTACACATACATGTATACATTCTTTTTTCTCACATTTTCATGCCCCATCATAAGTGAATAGACATAGTTCTCAGTCCTACACAGCAGAATCTCATTGCTAACCCATTCCAAAGGCAATAGTCTGCATCTATTAACCCCAAGCTCCCAATCCATCCTACTCCCTCCCCCTCCCCCTTGAAATGACAAGTCTGTTCTCCAAGTCTATGAATTTCTTTTCTGTGGAAAGGTTCATTTTTGCAGTATATTAGATTCCAGGTGTAAGTGATATCATACGGTTTTTGTATTTTGCTTTCTGACTTACTTCACTCAGGATGAGAGTGTCTAGTTCCATCCATGTTGCTGCCAATGGCATCATTTCATTCCTTCTTTATGGCTGAGTAGTACTCCATTGTGAATGTATACCACATCTTCCTAATCCAATCATGTGTCGATGGACCTTTGGGTTGTTTCCAGCTCTTGGCTATTGTGAATAGAGCTGCAATGAACATGCGGGTGCATGTGTCTATTTCAAGGAATGTCTTGTCCAGATATATGCCCAAGAGTGGGATGGCTGGGTCATATGGCAGTTCTATGTATAGTTTTCTGAGGTACCTCCTTACTGTTCTCCCTAGTGCTTGTACCAGCTTACATTCCCACCAACAGTGCAGGAGGGGTCCCTTTTCTCCACACACGCCCTCCAGCGTTTGTTATTTGTGGACTTATTAATGACGGCCATTCTGACTGGCGTGAGGTGGTATCTTGTGGTAGTTTTGATTTGCATTTCTCTAATAATCAGGGATGTTGAGCATTCTTTCATGTGCTTGTTGGCCATCTGTACATCTTCCTTGGAGAAATGTCTATTCAGGTCTTTTGCCCATTTTTCCATTGGGTTGTTGGCTTTTTTTGCTGTTGAGTGTATAAGTTGCTTGTATATTCTAGAGATTAAGCCCTTGTCGGTTGCATCATTGGAAACTCTTTTCTCCCATTCTGGAAGGTGTCTTTTTGTTTTCTTGTTGGTTTCCTTTGCTGCGCAAAGGCTTGTCAGTTTCATTAGGTCCCATTGGTTTACTTTTGCCTTTATTTCTGTTGCTTTGGGAGACTGACCTGAGAAAACATTTGTGAGGTTGACGTCAGAGACTGTTTTGCCTATGTTCTCTTCTGGGAGTTTGATGGTGCCTTGTCTTATATTTAAGTTTTTCATCCATTTTGAGTTTATTTTGGTGCATGGTGTGAGGGTGTGTTCTCGTTTCATTTATGTGCATGCAGCTGTCCAGGTTTCCCGGCAGCAATTCTTGCTGAAAAGACTGTCTCTTCCCAATTTTATGTTCTTGCCTCCTTTGTGAAAGATTGATTGACCATTGGTGTCTGGGTTTATTCCTGCCTTCTCTATTCTGTTCCATTGGTCTGTATGTCAGTTTTGGTATCAGTGCCACACTGTCTTAATGACTGTGACTTTGTGATATTGCCTGAAGTCTTGGACAATTGTGTCTCCTGCTTGGTTTATGTCTTTGTATGCAGATGACATGATACTATATATAGAAATCCCTAAGGACTCAACCCATAAATTACTTGTACTGATCAACAAATTTAGAAAAGTAGCAGGATATAAGATTAACATTCAGAAATCTGTCACATTTCTGTATAGTAACAATGAAATATTAGGAAAAGAATACAAAAATACAATACCTTTTAAAATTGCACCCCAAAAAATCAAATACCTGGGAATACTCCTGACCAAGGAGGTAAAAGACATATGCTGAGAACTATAAAACAGTAATCAAGGCAATTAAAGAAGATATAAAGAAATGGAAAGATATTCCACCCTCCTGGGTTGGAAAAATTAATATTGTAAAATGGCCATAGTACCCAATGTGATCTACAGAGTCAATGCAACCCCTATCAAATTACCCATGACATTTTTCACAGAACTAAAACAAACAATAAAAAAAATTTATATTGAACCAGAAAAGCCCCAGAATTGCCAAAGCAATTCTGAAGAACAAAGGAAGTTTAGAATACCCTTCCTGTCACCATACTTGTTAGATGTCAATTTGTCAGAGAGACTCCAGCTTCTTAGAAGACGGCAGATGCACAGCCTTCAGGTCAAAGAGCCAGAGAACTACTTAATTCAACTGCACATTTGCATGTCATATGGGAAGGAGTCAAAGATTTTTGGTGAAATTGATGAGTGAATATTTAGTATTAAAAAACCTTAAGCATATTACAAAAAAAACTATGGTTTTGTAATTAGAAATTGCGTATGCCAGAGAACAAATTACAAGGGGTGAGATTAATGTTGGGCACAAAGTAGGGCAATTGAACTAGAATAAAATAGTCTAATAACCACTTTAAACCATTATAGGGATTATTAGCTCTTCCTTAGTGAGGAAAACTGAAGGCTGATATCTAAACCCACACTTCATCCTTTATGGATTTTAGTAGTTGTGCATTTAGTACTTGTTCATTATAGACAGTGGATTAGTATTTTCAGTAAGTGCTTTTGTTACCAATGTATTAAAGATTTTAGAGTTCCATGTTGAAATACCTTTCTGGATACTTTCAAATCAATATGCCTATACTGAGTAGAACCTATCTGACTATCAAGGAATTGGTTTATTGGATTGGACAAAATCAGATAAATAGCCTCCCTTATATTATTGTTGTGATGAGGCTTGCTTCACTTTGGGTTTGCTACAACTTACATAAAATCGTGGAGGATACACAGAGAGAGAATTAGAGTGAGAAAGAGAGAGAAGTGTGTCTACAAGGCTAACTAAAAAAGATTTTGATATAGGGCATAAGAAAATTATGGGAGTTTTGTCATGGCTGGAGAGGTAAGCAGGAACTAGAAAATGTAAAACTTCATATTCTTGCTAATTCTTTAGAATTTATCCTGACATACATGGTAAGCCATTTACATTTAAATGTTTAAGGGAAGTGACATGATTAATTTTATACTTTGCAAAGATACTCCAATAATCATATGGAGGAATAAACTGGAGAGAGAGAATCCTTGGCAGGGAGAAGATACTGAATTCTTTTTTGGCTATGTTGTATTGAGGTACCTCTGAGATTTACATAATTTTCCTTCACCATCTAAAAATTTCCTGCATCAGTTTGTTAACTGGAGTCCTCTATTCAAATCTTCCTAGATTCAACAACTCACCTAATGGACTGAAAATCAACTATTAATAACCACATATGCATTAGAAAAAAACAACAGAAATATTAAACCATCTCTTCATTTTACAAATAAAAGTTATAATAAGTTTTATGTAGGCTTCATGGTAACTGCAAAGGAAAAATCTGTATTTAAAAAGCTAAAAGGGAAAGAAATCATAGCCTACTACTAAAAAATCATTGTCAGAAATGAAGACAGCAAAAGAGGAAGAAAAGAACAAAGGAACTATAAAAATAGCTAGAAAACGATTACCAAAATGGCCACAGTAAATCCTTACATTTCAGTAATTTCTTTAAATTTAAATATTTAAATGAATTAAAATCTCCAATCAAAAGGTGTAGAATGGCATAATGGAAAAAATACAAGATTCAACTAAATGCTCCCTACGAGAGACTCACATTAGCACTAAGGGTGTACATAGGCTGAAAGTGAAGGGATGACAAAAGATATTCCACACAATAATAATCAAATAGAGCTGGGTTGGCTATACTTAAATTAGACCAAATATATATTACATCAAAAATTGTCATAAGAAACAAAGAAGGTCATATGTAATGGTAAAGAGGTCAATTTGTCAAAAGGATATACCACTTCTAAATATGTATGCACTCAATGTCATAAAAACTAAATACGTAAAACAAATATTAACAGAACTGAAGGGAGACATAGCAATACAATAAGAGTTGGGGATTTCAATACAACACACAGAAGAACAATAAGGAAATAGAAGACTTGAAGAACTTTGTAGACTAAATAAACATAACATAAACAGAACACTATACTCAACAACAGCAGAATACACATTCTTTTCAAGTGCATAAGGAATATTCTCGAGGATAAATCACATGTTAGGCTACCAAACAAGTCTTAAAAACTTAGAATGATTTGAATCATATTAAATATCTTTTCCAACCACAATGGAATGAAACTAAGAATCAATAACAGGAAGAAAGTTGGAAAACTCACAAATGTGTGGAAATTAAATAACTCTCATTTGAACAACCAATAGTTCAAAAAAATCAAAAGGGGAATCCACAGTATTTTGAGACAAATGCAAATGGAAACAGTACATCAAAATTTTTGGGATTTGGATATCTCTTGTGGAAGAGTGGGTTAAGGATCTGGTTTGCCACTGCAATGATTTAGGGCCCTGCAATGGCATGGGTTTAATTCCTGGCCTGGGAACTTCCATATGCTTCAGGTGTGGCCACAAAAAAATGTATGGGACTCATCATAAGCAGTTCTAAGAGGGGATTTTATAACAATAAATACCTATATTAGTAAAAAAGAAGGATTGCAAACAATTTAGCCTTACATTTCAAGGAACTACAAAAAGAAGAAAAGTATTTTCCCTTCTTTCTGTGTGTGTGTGTGTGTAGCAAGAGATATGAGTTATGCATTACTAATACTAATACACTGTTTTATACAGAAAACTTCATTCTGTCAAGGTTCCACTAAAACTAAGTGGATGGTTCTCTTACATTTATTTCAAACTGAACCAATAGATAAATCTTGCGGTATATTTTTATGGTTATACTTTTCATGATTGTTCCAATAAACTGGACTTATTTTTACCTCAAAGAGAAAAATTTATTTTATGAGTCTAAGATTACATTGAATATTAGTCAGTCTCTTTAGCTAATATTAGCCTTTAATCAATCATTGAACATTGGCTGTAATATCTGTACATGTTTATAGATAATCATTGCCTAGATAAGTTTATGAACATTATGAAGAATTTGAGATCTGGTTATACATATGTGTCCTCCAATTTAAAGCAAACATTTTAAAAACTTTTGTTAAAATAAAGACTTTAAAAAAACTGAGTAGTTTGGGATTTAAGACACTTCCTTAAATGTAAAAGATTTAACTCAATGAAAATCTCACTTGTTTGCTAAACAAATGAATACTATTTCAAGCATATCAAACAGGAACATTTGCACCAATATGGTGTATAATGTGTAAAGAGCACCTCACTGGTTGCCAGCCAAGCTTCCTTACTTCCTGCCACTTGACTTTTACCATGCCCAAGAGAAAGGACAGGAGTTATTAGATTCATTTCGGGGGTAAGAAAACACATGTGCTGGGTGGGTAAATGAGCTGCCACAGGCAACATGATCAGGAATTTAACAAATCAAAAGTAGAACCCTGGACTTTTCTGTGGAACACAGAACTGAAAATGTTTGTAAATTGTTATGAAAGAGTCTAAAGTAAATTCTGTATGTTAAATCTAAAAATAAATTAATGTTTGTACTTAAAAAATAAAAATACATATTTAAAAAAATACATATATCTCACACATTTGTCTACTAAAAATTAGCATTTAGAGAAAGAACCTTTGGAGTCAAGGTAGAAAGAATAGACTCCCAAACACTTGTAGTGTGTGTAAGGGAGAAGATTGAGAAAAGCAGTAGAAGAGAACTAAGGCATTTATATAGGTGATCTTGAAATGAATAAACATTGCCCAACCTGATATTTCCTGAGTATATTTAACTGATAGTTTTTCCATTTCTATTAGAAGGCCTTATAATATCTGGACTGTGTGGATGTTAATTCTGAGGAAATGACACGTTCTGTCTATACTTATTCTTTTGCCTCAAAGGTTTACTTTAAAAAGCACTTTTGGGACTATATTAAGAACTCTAAATGGTATCAACAAAATTTTTAAAATAAGAATAAAATTGGAATAGGCTGAAGTACTGGTGTAATTTATAATGCATAACATATTATTGGGTATTTATCTGGACATGTATAATGAGCAGTTATGTAGAGAAGTTCATTCCATTCTTGAAACTGTCAGATATTTTTCTCTTCAATTTTTATAGCCTCAACAAAGATTTCTACCTCATTTTCAAGCTATCAAAATTAAGAATAAACTATACTGTTATCTCTTGGATCCTCTTTCCAGTTTATCTATCATTTTGTACCCAGTTGCAAATGGGATTGCCTTTCATTGTCATTTCACTTGATTCCTGAAGCCATCATTTCTTTAAGTTCATTCTTCATCCTGTGGCAGAAAAATATTCTTTCTGAGACTCAGTTTGTTCCTTCCCCTTGGCTTGCTTTCCTGCCTCCCTAGGTTCAGTTCTTCATTGTCCAATGTGCCTGTTTTCTTCATGTTACATCATTTTTTGCAATTCCAGTTAGTCTCTATTAGTGCCAAAGCACGAACATGATTTTTCCTCCCAAAGAAAATACTATTCTTAATTTTGGTAGGTCTCTCAGAGAGAAGCCTTCAATTCTTCCTTTCTCAGTCTTTCTGGATTGAATTAGTTTACAGTATGTCGTTTGAAACACATGCTATGTTTTATGTATCTCTTTTTCATCATGTAGTTTCAAAGAAGAAATGAGGAACCCATCTTGAACCTAACCTTATTTAGTTTAAGAAAAGGATATAAGAAGGACAGATAAGATTTTTCAAAAGTTCCCTTCCCTTTTCCATTAAAAAAAGTCTCTATCTTCTTCTCCGGTTCCTAGCAGGAGGTTATCTTGTAAGCTTTATTTCTTTGCCTAGAACACATGGTTTCAAGTAAAATATCTTTTTGATTCAAGTCTGCTTCATCTACAGGAATACTGAAGGAAGAAAGTCTACTTTGTTATTAAATAACTTTAAACTGTGACTTCATGGCTTCTTTAATCAAAAGTACTAATTGTGCCAATCTGGAACTGAACTAAGAACAGATCTAACTTCCTTTTTGTTTCTGCTTTGTATGTTAGGACAAGTAAAATTAAGTTCATGGGGTTTATTAAGATTGGCAAAAATCAAAACTCATTTTGGCTTTTATACAATGTGGAAGTTAGTAAATATTTGTTAACACCCATACAGTAATTTTTTGAGAAAAATATTTTCAAAGAAGAGAACACTTTCTCCCTTAGAAATTCTTCCTGTGTTTCAAAACCAAGGATGTTGAATTGCCGAGAGAAAGCTTAAATTTTCCATAAGGGGATGTAACTTTCACAGTCAAATAGTCTTTTTTTAAGAAAGTGTTCTGATAAGATTTTGGTTCTCTTTTATTAAATCTATAGTGACCATACCTCTATGGGTTTGTTCAATTAGGTAAACCTCTGGGATAACCATTAATTCATGCTCTGTATTTGTGGCAGTGACGCCTAAGTTATGCATTTTTTTTAAACAGCAAATTACTGACCATCTGGTCTTTCAGAAACATCCATATTTTTAGGAAGTAAAAGAGGTTTGACAAAGACATTCTGAAAATATTTCTGTCAATATGTGGAAAATGTAAAAATTTTCTGCTTATCAGTTTTCCTATCTATATCATTTGAATACTTTGGCTGATATGAGTCTGTGTTAATTGACTTCTCAGGCTTAACTTGTTTATGTTGCATTTGTCTTGTGAGAGATGATGTCTTATGAAGTAATTGAAATTCTTCCATAAAGAATGTTTTTTAATTTACCTCTGATCTTTTTCTTTGATTATAAATCATGCCTTAGACCAAGAGTGTTTTACTTTCTATTTCTAGCCCTTCTTGCTTTCCCTTCAAGGCTTTTCGTTACTACTTTTAGGTAAAGCAATCCTCCAACTGATTTGATTATAAGAATGTTAAAGCTAAGACTGAGAATGGCACTCCTTTCCAACAGAACTGAGAGAGATGAGGCTAAAGTGAAAGCAAAATGAAAATACTAGGCTTATGAAAAGTTGGATAAGCCTGGGGTAGGGGTTATCTGAAGAAAGAGGCAAAGTAATGGTAGGCAAGATCATGGTTTTCAATACTATTCTCTAGTGAAAGGAGATAGGGCTCTTTGAAGAAATAACTAATCCTGTGGCTGGGGCACAGAATATGAAAGATGTACAGCTTGTAGTGCCATAAATAAAGTGCTCAAAAAACCCCCAAATGCTGGGGGTATGTCAAAGGGACACTGGTCTCCCAATGGCCATCTGGAATAATTTGTTCAACAAAATAAATAATACAGTATAGGATTATAATCCTAAGTGTAAAATAAAGGTACATAAGTCCAAACTGATATAAATAAATAATTAAATAAAGTATAATAGCTCTCTCATGAATAATTTATGTACATAACTTCGCTTCTAGGAGTTGGAGCTTAATTCTCTTACTTTGAGTGAGAGCTTGATTTAGTGACTCACTGACTAAGAATATTGTATGGAAAAGGGCTTGGGATTATGACAATAATGGATAGTATTACATGTTTTAGCATGACTCAAAAGAAAGAAATCTTTCCCCTCAAAAGCAGGATCACATATAGGAGGAAAGAGCTGAGCTGCCATCAGTGGCAGGAGAATTAAAATGGACCTAAGTGAGGAAAGGCCCAGGTAAGGAAAGGCTGGCCACAATCCTCAAAGGACAGTGTGAACCATTTCAAGAATGTTTCTTCTTAAAATTGTAACCATTTTCTTTTGACTAGGTCTTTAGGGCCAATTTTGAGGGAAATCTTTTTGATATGCAATTGAGAACAAATTGCAAATGTATTTTGGAGATTTCATCTTATGCACTTGGTTGATGCTGGCTGAATCTCACAGTGTCCATCTTTCCTTACTGCTTGTCTTAGATTCCCAGACTGCAAGGTTGTTTAATGAATATGAAGCAGCAAGGTAAAGGGAGTGCAGCAGCTTGAGATTTACAGACAGCCTGTGTCATCAAGGCTCTTGTTCCCTCTTCCAGCTTCACAAAGGATATATGGATTACCAGACAAAGATCTGTAGGATTTGTAAATCAGCTCAAGCATAAAGTGATGTTTGGAACTTGTACCGAGTTTACTAGAGCTACTTCTTTCAATCATAGAGCTTTACATAACCCTTTCTTGCATGCATTGCGATTCCCTTTAAAGATAGATTCATAAATTACTCCTGGTATGCAGAATACTTGAAAGGCTTACTGTTTGCACTGCATGGGACCAAGACCTGAGTGTTCAAATATCAGAAGACAGCTGGAACACAATCTGTGCAAAGGCAATCAGAGCCTCCAGGTCCATTCAGTACTAATTTAGAACATCTAGCGAGAATTGTGAAAATCTCACTGAGTTATACATTTATACATTTAGTAACTTGGTGTCCCTCCCTCTGTTTCCCTCTTTCATATATTTTAATCTATAACATTATGCTTACTAGAGAAATTTATCTTTGCTATGCTGAGATGTAGTTTAAGAATATGATAAGACAAATTTTTCTTTGCAAGAATTTCCTCTTCTATGAGGAGGAAATCTTAGGTTTCATTTGGGTTTCTCTCCTGCTAACAAAGGATAGCAGAGACTTAATGCTGCAGTATCTAAATTAAACCAATCTTTGTGTCTCTCTTCGTTTAAAGTGGGTCTTTCCAAAAGTGTGTATGAGACAATTCCATAGGTCTACATTGCTTGTTTTCATATTATTAATGATTTCTCTTAGAGTATAAATGACTTTACATGTGGAGGATAAATGATGTTGGAAACTGTAATAATTACTTTATACCATAAAAGGTCTATGTACATTAAGATAAGAGCTTCACAGGGTGCTTCTTATCCCTGGAGAAGGTCCCAGAGTTTTAGGTTGCCACAAATCTGCCTTTGGATTGTTCTGGTGAGGGGTGGTCACAGGCCTAATTCTACTGTTCAGTGGCTCTTGAACCTGGGCCTAACTCGCCACAAATAGCGCTTCTGAAGTGATCTAAGTTGTTGGGACCTCAGATAAAAATTTTTAATGAAGTTGCAGAAAGTTGCAGAAGTCTTTGTTAAATGGTAAATCATCAGATTAAGAAGTCAAGTGTATGCAGAGGAGTGGGTGTTTCTGTCAGAGAAAAAGCAAATCTGGTATCTAGATTTACCCTTAACCA
Organism: Sus scrofa; assembly: GCF_054392235.1. Lineage (NCBI taxonomy): Eukaryota > Metazoa > Chordata > Mammalia > Artiodactyla > Suidae > Sus > Sus scrofa. The sequence goes on along the minus strand of NC_139401.1, from coordinate 91,861,823 downwards.
CTAAACTACCCATAAAATTTTCATCCTCAGACTACCTTCTTTTAAAACTCTCTTTTAGACATTAGCTTTCTAGAAGTAACGAGCCAACAAGATACACCTACATGTTCCTGAGGATTACAATCTTTTGGAGGGAATTTTGTACTACAGATGCATCTGGTGCACTGCCGACAGGGCTTAAAACAAGATTTATAAATTTATTTTCATTTTCATTTTCTAGTCTATCTGATATCTTTGGCTTCATCTTAGATGAGATATTTCAGAGTCAAATGACCAAAGATAAGCAAATGGAAAATTTCCAAACACAGGATTGCAAAGATTTTTATGCAACTCTCCCTATAAATGTGAGAGGGAAATACTCTAAAATTAAGGTTAATTGGCTGTATGGTTCCACCAGAGCTGATGCTTTTAGTTTGCCAACCTTCCATGAGTCCCTTAAGATTGGTTTATTCAATCATTTTCTCTGCTAGACTATGCATATGGTTCACTTGTTGTGTGTAAAACTACAAAGAATTGATTAATAAATTTTCTGTACACATACATATATATGTGCATATATACATAATACATACATATGAGTATACACACATATCCTTTTTATGCTATAGTTAACTCATAACTTTAGGTTTTATATAGTGTAGTTAATACAATATGACATCTCTACTATGAATACTAACTACTATCTGCTTCTATAGTCCACATGGGCAGGACTTTAGTGTATACTGAAATAAATTACACATGTGAATTGAGGGTCACATGTAAAACCCATAAATTCTACATTAGAGAAACCATGGAATTTTTTTCCTTTTCTTTGGTGATGGTTTGTACAAGCAGCCATTGAGTCTCTGTTGAATCTCAGTGTTGTACTGAGGTCCTGTGAGTTAGTCACTTTTTCTTCTGAGGCACATCAGTCCGATTATCTCACCTCGTTGAATGTGATATTTAGCAGATATAATATTATGTATGCTCTTTTACTTTTGCATCATGACTAGATTGTGGAAATGGCCCACATATCTTAGGCTCTACCCATTGAGCTCATGTTCAATATCATTTCTTCAATGTTTGACTAAAATATCTCTACCCTTCATAGTGATCTATATTTAAATGTGATTTCTATCCCTTATCACGATGCAATAACTATTGGCTTCTACTGACTGCTGCCGAGAGGCATTATCTGGGCATTTCATAAAACCAGAATGATGGTTTTATCTGGAGGGCTGCATTTGTTAAGCATTTAATGTGCTATATTGTTGAATAACTTTTCTTTATTTATAGATATCCAGGGCTGGAAAGGACCTGAGAGGGCATGTAGTCCACACAGCAGCTTCTCAGCCCTGTCTCTTCTTTTAAGTAGCACCACAAAGACTAGCAACTTCTGAGGAGCTGATCTGTTTTCTTAAAGATCTCCTTGCTAAAGAAGATTCCTAACTCCCATAAATCACTCATTTCTGTAACTAATAATCTTTACTGTCAGGGAATTCTTCTTCAGGGTGAACAGGCTTGTCAAGTTTCTGGCAAAAGTAGCTCCATTTAATCTGCCATAGTAGACATGGGGAATTGTTACTTTTCTGGGGAAAACAAAACAACAGTCTTGAAAACAATTATGAAACTACCCTTAATGTTCTCTTCTGTGGGCTGAAAAATTTCATTTCCACTTTAGATGTTATTTGAATATATTTTAGTCACATTTCTCATTCTTTTCCAAAGCTACTGAAATTCTTATATCTCTTTAAAAATGTGTATTCTAACATTGGACACAGTAACCTGAAATTAACTCCATACTGCTGATATCCAGCTATATATATATATATGAGTTTCTATTATATATGAAATATATATGCATATGAGTTTCCGTCAATACCACTTTTTGCTTCAGATCTCCTCAATTTCAAATATGTATATAGGCCATTTCTTCCCATTTCCATTTTTTTAAACTACTTAAAAAAAGAATTTATTCTACACATTTTCTTTATTTATCCCATTTTACACAATATTCAAATAAATCTTCACTGTCTGAAAAGTCAGTGATTCAGCAAGGATTTTTAAACTCTAAACTATGTATGTAGCACTGTGCTCAGTGTATCTCTATGTTGGCTTAAATTGCATTGCTAGCTTATGGCTTGAAGCTTGGCATCTAGTCTTGGCAAATTTTGAGGTAAGCTTACTATTGTTATCAGATTCACTGTGGAGATGTAAAGTATTTATACAGAGGCAGTATTCTGTATCTCTAGATCTCTATATATGAGAAGTATAGGGTCATTCATTTATTGATTTATTCATCATTTATTCAACAATATTAATTAAGTCTATGCTATGTTCTAGGCACTATGTTAGGTGGTGGTATTCACAGGCAAACAAACAAAAAAAATTCCTATGAGAGCTTCCATCATAAGAGTTTCAATTTAGTGGAGGAGTTAGACATTAATTAGAGAATCACACAAGTGCATATAGAATAAACAGAATAAAAATGATGTAAATGGTAGGTGACCCGAGAGCATGGTGGTGGGATATGACTGGTCCAAGAAGGGAAGGAAAGCTTCACTGAGGAAGGAATACTTGAGTTAAGACTGACAGAAGAGCATAGGTCCACTTGATTCTCATTAACCTCCATAATGTCACTATACCTGCCTCCAGAATTCATTAGACTTTTGGGGGTGGGGACAAGTATGGAAGAGAGGAGCCAGGATAGTAGTAGTATGCTATAATTCAGGCTCAATAAAACTGGAGGTCCAGGAAGCAAGTAGCAGATATGCAGACAAATTGCTATTCATACTAAAAAATAAAGAAAATGAGAAAAAAATCATCTGCCTCAGATTTTCGAGCTAGTGGAAAGTGGAAGCAGGTAAACTCTCAAACATAGGTATAAAGACCAGCAGTATTGCTTAGGAGTGGATTTTGGAATGAATTTAGTTCTGCTTCTTCGAAGAGTTGATATGGCTTATCAACTTTGAGGAATGTGATATTTAATAGTGACCTCACAGTTCCTACTAGCTAGAATCCAATAGGATGATGGAATTATAGGTAAAAGTTAAAGCTAAAAGTGTTTCAGAATGAATAAAATAATTATGTATGAGCCCTAGAACATTACAACAGAGTGTTAAAGAAACAATGGATTAGGAAAAAGACAGTCTTTTCAGCAAGAATTGCTGCCAGGAAACCTGGACAGCTGCATGCACATAAATGAAACGAGAACACACCCTCACACCATGCACCAAAATAAACTCAAAATGGATGAAAAACTTAAATATAAGACAAGGCACCATCAAACTCCCAGAAGAGAACATAGGCAAAACAGTCTCTGACGTCAGCCTCACAAATGTTTTCTCAGGTCAGTCTTCCAAAGCAACAGAAATAAAGGCAAAAGTAAACCAATGGGACCTAATGAAACTGACAAGCCTTTGCGCAGCAAAGGAAACCAACAAGAAAACAAAAAGACACCTTCCAGAATGGGAGAAAAGAGTTTCCAATGATGCAACCGACAAGGGCTTAATCTCTAGAATATACAAGCAACTTATACACTCAACAGCAAAAAAAGCCAACAACCCAATGGAAAAATGGGCAAAAGACCTGAATAGACATTTCTCCAAGGAAGATGTACAGATGGCCAACAAGCACATGAAAGAATGCTCAACATCCCTGATTATTAGAGAAATGCAAATCAAAACTACCACAAGATACCACCTCACGCCAGTCAGAATGGCCGTCATTAATAAGTCCACAAATAACAAACGCTGGAGGGCGTGTGTGGAGAAAAGGGACCCCTCCTGCACTGTTGGTGGGAATGTAAGCTGGTACAAGCACTAGGGAGAACAGTAAGGAGGTACCTCAGAAAACTATACATAGAACTGCCATATGACCCAGCCATCCCACTCTTGGGCATATATCTGGACAAGACATTCCTTGAAATAGACACATGCACCCGCATGTTCATTCACAATGGAATACTACTCAGCCATAAAGAAGGAATGAAATGATGCCATTGGCAGCAACATGGATAGAACTAGAGACTCTCATCCTGAGTGAAGTAAGTCAGAAGGAGAAAGACAAATAGCATATGATATCACTTATACCTGGAATCTAATATACTGCAGAAATGAATCTTTCCACAGAAAAAAAATCATGGACTTGGAGAATAGACTTGTGTTTGCCTGAGGAGGTGGGGAGGGGTAGGTAGTGGGGTGGTTGGGGAGTTTGGGGTTACTTGACACAAACTCTTTCCTTTGGGATGGATTAGTAATGAGATCTTGCTGTGTAGCACTGAGAACTATGTCTAGTCACTTATAATGGAGCATGATAATGTGTGAAAATAGAATGTATACATGTATGTGTAACTGGGTTACCATGCTATATAGTAGAAAAAATTATTGGGGTAATAACAATTAAAAAAAAGAAACAATGGATTAAACAGAACTCTCTTATAAAGTTATATTTGAAAGTTGTATAACCAGTTATATAAGAAGATAGTGTGGAAGGTTTCATTTGGTAATTTGAGCATCTAAAGTCAAATGGTTCAAGGAGACAAGAGCAAATTTTCACAAAAGTTTAGAAAATGCTCTCCTGAAATGGAAAACCCTGAGAAGAGACATGGCAAATCTAAATAAGGTAGTAAACTGAGACCAAACTTGTTTGTCAACTTTTGGTATGTCTTCAAATCATGAGTAGGAAAACTGAGGACAGGAAGGAATATTTCTTCAGTTTGGACAACACAGATAAAACTCATTACCCAGAAATTGTGGTACAGAAAAGAATGGCAGGTTGTTTTTTAAAAGATTGAGACAAATTTTAGGTTTTTTCTAATTTTCACTTTAGCTAAGATTAAGCTATATTTTCCAGCTTTATATCTAGTTTTGCTTTTTAATTTCATATATATCTTTTTAAAAATTTTCTTTCTTAAATTTTAAAATTATTAAAAGAATATTGAAAGAATGTTTAAAATCTGTTCTAATTCTGCTATGTTAAAAAGTAGCATTTTCAATCACTCATTGGTGTATATCTCAGTATATAGCATGATGGTTAATAGCATGCATTCCTTTTTTATAAAAATTCTTTTATTGTTATTTCCCCAATACAATTTATTTTTCTACTGTACAGCATGGTGACCAATTTACACACACGTATACATTCTTTTTTCTCACATTATAATGCTCCATCATAAGTGACTAGACATAGTTCCCAGTGCTACACAGCAAGATCTCATTGCTAATCCATTCCAGAATCAATAGTTTACATCTATTAACCCCAAGCTCCCAATCCATCCCACTACCTACCCCTCCCCACCTCCTCAGGCAAACACAAGTCTATTCTCCAAGTCCATGATTTTTTTTCTGTGGAAAGATTCATTTCTGCAGTATATTAGATTCCAGGTGTAAGTGATATCATATGCTATTTGTCTTTCTCTTTCTGACTTACTTCACTCAGGATGAGAGTCTCTAGTTCCATCCATGTTGCTGCCAATGGCATCATTTCATTCCTTCTTTATGGCTGAGTAGTACTCCATTGTGAATGTATACCACATCTTCCTAATCCAATCATGTGTCGATGGACCTTTGGGTTGTTTCCAGCTCTTGGCTATTGTGAATAGAGCTGCAATGAACATGCGGGTGCATGTGTCTATTTCAAGGAATGTCTTGTCCAGATATATGCCCAAGAGTGGGATGGCTGGGTCATATGGCAGTTCTATGTATAGTTTTCTGAGGTACCTCCTTACTGTTCTCCCTAGTGCTTGTACCAGCTTACATTCCCACCAACAGTGCAGGAGGGGTCCCTTTTCTCCACACACGCCCTCCAGCGTTTGTTATTTGTGGACTTATTAATGACGGCCATTCTGACTGGCGTGAGGTGGTATCTTGTGGTAGTTTTGATTTGCATTTCTCTAATAATCAGGGATGTTGAGCATTCTTTCATGTGCTTGTTGGCCATCTGTACATCTTCCTTGGAGAAATGTCTATTCAGGTCTTTTGCCCATTTTTCCATTGGGTTGTTGGCTTTTTTTGCTGTTGAGTGTATAAGTTGCTTGTATATTCTAGAGATTAAGCCCTTGTCGGTTGCATCATTGGAAACTCTTTTCTCCCATTCTGGAAGGTGTCTTTTTGTTTTCTTGTTGGTTTCCTTTGCTGCGCAAAGGCTTGTCAGTTTCATTAGGTCCCATTGGTTTACTTTTGCCTTTATTTCTGTTGCTTTGGGAGACTGACCTGAGAAAACATTTGTGAGGCTGACGTCAGAGACTGTTTTGCCTATGTTCTCTTCTGGGAGTTTGATGGTGCCTTGTCTTATATTTAAGTTTTTCATCCATTTTGAGTTTATTTTGGTGCATGGTGTGAGGGTGTGTTCTCGTTTCATTTATGTGCATGCAGCTGTCCAGGTTTCCTGGCAGCAATTCTTGCTGAAAAGACTGTCTCTTCCCAATTTTATGTTCTTGCCTCCTTTGTGAAAGATTGATTGACCATTGGTGTCTGGGTTTATTCCTGCCTTCTCTATTCTGTTCCATTGGTCTGTATGTCAGTTTTGGTATCAGTGCCACACTGTCTTAATGACTGTGACTTTGTAATAGTGCTTGAAGTCTTGGACAATTATGCCTCCTGCTTGGCTTTTGTTCTGCAGTAATGCTTTGGCAATTCTGGGTCTTTTATGGTTCCTTATAAATTTTTGGATTGTTTGTTGTAGTTCTGTGAATAATGTCATGGGCAATTTGATAGGGATTGCATTGAATCTGTAGATTTCTTTGGGTAGTATGGCCATTTTTACAATATTAATTTTTCCAATCCAGGAGAATGGAGTATCTTTCCATTTCTTTACATCTTCTTTAATTTCCTTGATGAATGTTTTATATTTCTCAGCATATAAGTCCTTGGTCAGGTGTATACCAAAGTTTTTGTTTTTTTGAAAGCAAAGTGTTAATTATAAGGGAACCTCCATAAGGCTATCAGCTGATTTCTCTACAGAAACAATTCAAACCAGAAGGGAGTGGCAAGATGTATTTAAAGTTCTGAAAGGAAAAAAATTGCAACCTAGAATACAAGATCCTGCAAGAATATCATTTAAAATAGAAGGGGGAGTTCCCATCGTGGCTCAGTGGTTAATGAATCCAACTAGGAACCATGAGGTTGAGGGTTCGGTCCCTGGCATTTCTCAGTGGGTTAAGGATCTGGCATTGCCATGAGCTGTGGTGTAAGTTGCAGACATGGCTCAGATCCCACATTGCTGTGGCTCTGGCATAGGCTGGTGGCCATAGCTTCGATTAGACACCTAGTCTGGGAATCTCCATATGCCATGGGAACTGCACAAGAAATGGGAAAAGGGCAAAAAAAAAAAAAAAAAGAAGAGGATATGCATTTCTCCAACAATCAAAAGGTAAAAGAATACAGCAATACTAAACGCATTTTAAAAGAAATATTGAAAGGGCCTCTCTAAAGTAAAAGAAATGTAAGAGGAATTAAGTTGGAGGAAACCACAACTGGAAAGCAATCACTTAAATAAGCCAGCATACAGATCTAAACATGAAGATGTTAAAAACAAGACATCAAAATCATACAATGTGAGGAAGGAAAGTAAGAAAATATGGATTCTTTTTTTTATTTTAATGTTGTGTTTGAGCCTATATGACTATCAGGCTAAAGCAAGAAGATGCAGGAAGCAATTAACAACAAATCAAAACTTGTGAACATTACATTCACAAAAACTGAAAGGAATAGTACTCAAGCATAAACTAAATGGAAACCGTCCAACTAAGGAAAGAACAGAAGAAAAGAGAAACAAAGAATAAACTGGAAAACACGGTTTAAAATGGCAATAAATACATATCCATTAATAATCAGTTTAAATGTCAATGGACTTAGTGCTTCAATCAAAAGACACAGAGTGGCAGATTGGATAAAAAAGTTAAAACCTTCAATCTGCTTTCTACAAGAAACTCGCCTTAGGGCAAAGGACACATATTGATTGAATGTGAGGGGATGGGAAAAGATATTTCATGCCAATGGACAAGACAGGAAAGCAGGAGTTGCAATACTCATATAAGAGCAAATAGACTTCAAAATGAAGGCCATAAAGAAAGACAATGAAGGACACTATTTAAAGGTAAAATGATCCATTCAAGAAGAGGATATTACAATCGTCAATATATATGCCCCTAATATAGGAGCACCCAGATACCTTCAACAAATACTAACAGACATAAAAGGAGAAATTTATGGGAATACAATCATAGTAGGGGACTTTAACCCCCCACTCACATCAATGGACAGATCCTCTAGACAGAATATCAATAAGGCAACAGTGATACTAAATGGCACAATAGAAGAGTAGACTTAATCAACATTTTCAGTAAAATACATCCAAAAAAATCAGAATATACATTCTTCTCAAGTGCATATGGAACATTCTCAAGAATTGATCACATCCTGGGGCACAAAGCTAACCTACACAAATTTAAAAATGTAGAAATTATTCCAAGTATCTTCTCCAACCACAAAGGCATGACACTAGAAATCAACCACAGGAAAAGAACTGAGAAAAAATTGACTACATGGAGACTAAACAACATGCTACTAAAAATCCAATGGGTCAATGAGGAAATCAAGAAGGAAATTAAAAAATACATTGAGACAAATGGTAGTGAAGACACAATTACTCAAAATTTATGGGATGCTGAAAAAGCAGGGCTCAGAGGGAAATTCATAGCAATACAGGACTTCTTCCAAAAAGAAGAAAAATCTCAAATTGACAACTTAACACACCACCTAAATGAATTAGAAAAAGAAGAACAAACCAAACCAACAGTCAGCAGAAGGAAGGAAATCATAAAAATCAGAGAGGAAATCATTGAAATAGAGAGTAAAAAAATAATAGAAAAAATCAATAAAACCAAGAGCTGGTTCTTTGAAAAGGTAAACAAAATTGACAAGCCTCTGGCTAGATTCACCAAGAAGAGGAGAGAAAAAAATCCAAATAAACAAAATAAGAAATGAAAAAAGAGAAGTCAAAACAGATACTACAGAAATACAAACAACCATGAGCGAATACTCTGAAAAATTGTATGCTAACAAATTCGACAATCCAGAAGAAATGGACAACTTTCTAGAGACTTACAGCCTGCCAAAATTGAATCAAGAAGAAATAGATAAACTAATTAGATGGATGACTAGAAATGATATTGAATATGTCATAAAAACACACCCTACAAATAAAAGTCCAGGATCAGATGGCTTCACAGGTGAATTCTACCAAACCTACAAAGAGAAACTTTACCCTTCCTCCTTAAACTTTTTCAAAAGTTTGAAGAAGAAGGAACACTCCCAAAGATACTCTATGAAACCACCATCACCCTCATTCCAAACCCAGACAAAGATACCACAAAAAAAGAAGACTATAGGCCACTATCTTTGATGAATATAGACACAAAAATTCTCAAAAAAATTTTGCCTACTGAATCCAACAACATTTCAAAAAGATCATACACTACGACCAAATGGGATTCATCCCAGGGGCACAAAGGTAGTTCAACACACATACAAGTCAATCAACATCATACACCACATTAATAAAAGAAAAGTCAAAGACCTCATGATCATCTCAATAGATGCAGAAAACGCATCTGACAAAGCCCAACATCCATTCATGATCAAAACTCTCACCAAAGTGGGTATAGAGGTAATATATCTTAACATAACCAAAATCATTTATGATAAACCCACAGCAAATACAATACCCAATGGAGAAAAGCTGATAGCCTTCACACTAAAATCTGCAAAAAGACAAGGATGCCCACTCTCAACACTGCAGTTCAACATAGTATTGGAAGTCCTAGCCACAGCAATTGACAAGCAAAAGAAATAAAAGGCATCCAAATAGGAAGAGAAGAGGTAAAACTGTCACTGTATGAAGATGACATAATACTATATATAGAAAACCCTAAGGACTCAACCCAAAAGCTACTTGAACTGATCAGCAAATTCAGCAAAGTAGAAGGATATAAGATTAACATTAAGAAATCCCTTGCATTTCTGTATACTAACAATGAAATGTTAGAAAAGGGATACATGGTATTTTAAAACATACAAATATCTACAGTCTAAACTGAATTTACTAAATAAGAATTTCTGGATAATGGTACCAAAGTATCTATTTAAAATTCCATATATGATTTTTAGTACCTAAGTTTGAGAACCAATCATTTACCTAATAATATTATCCAGTCTCATTTCATTACTTTGTCCACAAATATATCATTCAATCAATAAGCAATCATGTATTAAACCACATTATATAAGTTTGTAGGCACCCGGAGTGTGAGGATGAAAATAGAATATCTGGGAGTTCCTATTGTGGCAAAGTGGTAAGGAACCTGACTAGTATCCATGAGGATGCAGGTTTGATCCCTGACCTCGCTCAGTAGGTTAAGAATTCAGTGATACCATGAGCTGTTGTGTAGGTCACAGACATGGCTCGGATCCCATGTTGATGTAGCTATGGTGAAGGCCAGAACCTGCAGCACCTATTCAATCCAGAGCCTGGTAACTTCCATATGCCGTGGGGAAAATAGCATATACTCTATTTTGTAGAAGCCCTCATTCAGTCAGAAAAGACAGAAATTTAATCAGATAAATTAAAATACATTGTAGTGACAAATATGAGCAAAGTACTCTGGGAATAGAGACTAGAAAAACCATGACTGAAAAAAGTGGAGAAGACATAATTGAGGAATAATAATTTGAGGTGTATCTTGAACATATGAGTAAAGGTTTGTGAAATGTAGGAGGCCCCAGTAAAGGAGAATAGTCACCCAAAATATGTAAATGACAGTCTAGGTATATCCAGTAAATGTTCATAATAAAACATGAGAGAAATGTAAAGTGTGTAGGTTCTGAAAGATGGACTGAGTCACAGATTAAAAAGTGATAGTTATTGAAAGAAAAGCTGATGGCAGTTTGTGAAATGCCATCTACCTAGGATCCCAAGTAGTACAATCAGAGGGTTATGTACAAAAGACTGTTGTATGTAAAGATGTAGAGCTCAAAGGAGAAATTTGAACCATAGACATCAATTTAGGCATCACTGGCATGTATATGTTAGTTGAAGAAATGGCAGTTTATGGACTCCTCCAGAGAGGGTGTATTGACAACTAAGGACAGAGTTTAGGAGAACACCCACATTGATTTTTTTTAATTTTAATTTTAATTTTATTTATTTATTTATTTATTTATTTATTTATTTATTTATTTTTGTTGTTGTTGTTGTTGTTGTTGCTATTTCTTGGGCCGCTCCCGCGGCATATGGAGGTTCCCAGGCTAGGGGTTGAATCGGAGCTGTAGCCACCAGCCTACGCCAGAGCCACAGCAACGTGGGATCCGAGCCGCGTCTGCAACCTACACCACAGCTCACGGCAACGCCGGATCGTTAACCCACTGAGCAAGGGCAGGGACCGAACCTGCAACCTCATGGTTCCTAGTCGGATTCGTTAACCATTGCGCCACGGCGGGAACTCCTTAATTTTTATTTTTAAATGATTTTTATTTTTGTATCATTTTACATAAATGATATTTATGTAAACATAGCTGGTTTACAGTATTCTGTCAATTTTCTACAGTACAGCAAGTTGACCTAGTCACACATACATATATACATTCTTTTTCTCACATTATCATGCTCCATCATAAGTGACTCCATCATAAGTGACTTAGGTGACATCATAGGTGACATATAGTTCCTAGTGCTACACAGCAGGATCTCATTGTAAATCCATTCCAAAGGTAATAGTTTGCATCTATCAACCCCAAATTCCCAGTCCATCCCACTCCCTCCCCCTCCCCCTTGGCAACCACACAAGTTTGTTCTCCAAGTTCATGATTTTCTTTTTCGTGGAAAGTTTCATTTGTGCCATATATTAGATTCCAGATATAAGTGATAACATTTGGTATTTGTCTTTCTCTTTCTGACTTACTTCACTCAGGATGAGAATCTCTAGTTCCATCCATGTTGCTGCCAATGGCATTATTTGGTTCTTTTTTATGGCTGAGTAGTATTGCATTGTGTATATGTACCACATCTTTCTAATCCAATCATCTTTCGATGGACATTTAGGTTGTTTCCATGTCTTGGCTATTGTGAATAGAGTTGCAATGAACATGTGGGTGCATTTGTCTTTTCAAGGAAAGTTTTGTCTGGATATATGCCCAAGAGTGGGATGGCTGGGTCATGTGGTAGTTCTATACTTAGCTTTTTAAGGTACCTCCAAAATGTTTTCCATAGTGGTTGTACCAAACACCCACATTTAAGGGGCCAAAAGAAGAGTCAAATACAAACAGAAAAGTAATGGTTAAAAGAAGAAAGGAGGATCAGAGGCAATGCTGTGGCCATGGAAGTCCAGAAGGAGTACTTTTTATGAAAGTTCCCTTTAAAAAAAATCTTTTGTTTTCAAAATAAGGGCAAATTGAACATGATTATAGGCACAGGGAAAGAAGACAGTGAGGTGGCAGATATTGAGGATTTTCACAAATATCTTCTGGAAATCCAGATATACTGTGTCTAAAGTACATCTATGAGCTAATAGCCTAGTAATACTCTATTTAAAAAAGGAAATAAAATATAAAACTATAACAAAAAATAAATTTTTCCCCTTGATCATTGAAAGAAACTTTAAAAGCATAAAGTCGAAGGAAAAATAATAAATGAAAAGACTATTAGATTTGGCCATAAATTTTTAAGGTTTGCATATGCTAAAAATACATAAACAGGATAAAAAGACGGAGGAAATGTTTACAACCAATATGACTGGAAAAGTATTATTTTCATTTATATTTTTTGAGTTTATACAAGTCAATAAGAATATATCAAGACCAAATGAGATTGATTAAAATATGATCAGACAGATCAAAGAAAAAATTATATGTAATGATAACTATAAAAGATATACAATCTCACCACTGTTCAAACAATTGCAAATTTTGAAATGGATACATTTTTTATTTTAACCAATCAATTTTTCCAAGTAATAAAAAATCAGTATTGGCAAGTGTTCATTGAATTGGACACCCACTTAACACACTGGTGGAAACAGTAATTGGTACTACTTTTTTAAGAAGAAATTTGGCAATATATATACAGGGTATTAAAAACATATATACTTTGACTTTATTTTTAACAGCATTATTGAGCCATAATTGACAAAGACTGTGCATATTTAATGTGTACAATTTGATGAATTTGTAAATATACAAACAGCTGTGATAGTATCATCACAGTTAAGATAATTGACATATACAATTGTCTCCCTTTTTGTGGTATGATTACTTTTTAAAAGAAGATTTTCATATTTTCTATTATGATTGATTTGCAATGTTCTGTCAATTTCTTCTGTACAGCAAAGGCATAATTTAAGATCACTTTAACATGAGATATATATACTGTCTTCAATTTTGAAGTATAAATATCATATTGTTAACTATAGGCACCATGTTGAACAGCAGATCTCTCAAACTTATTCACCTAGCATCACTGAAACTTTTTATTAATTGAAGAACAAATGCCTCTTTTTACCCCGCCCAGCCTCTGGCAACCATGATTCTATGCTCTGCTTCTATAAGTTTTACTATTTAAATATCTCATATATGTGAAATCATGCAGTGTTTGTCCTTTTGCGGCTAGCTTATTTCACCTAGCTTCTGTTTATTGTTTATCAGAGTTGTCTTAAGTGATGGTATTTTCTTCTTTTTAAAGGTTAAATAACACTTCATCATTATTGAAGGATATGTAGGCTGTTTCTGTACCTTGGCTGCAATGTAGTTATCTCTTCAGGATCTTGATTTCAATTCTTTTGGATATATAGCCAGAAGTGGATATATAGCTAGATAATATGATAGTTCTAATCTTAATTTTTTGAGGAACTTCCATACTGTTTTCCATAGCTGATGAACCATTTGACATTCCCATCAACAATACACAGGGTTCCAATTTCTCCACATCCTTGTTAACAATTTTTGTTTTTGTTTGTTTTTGAAAATAGCCATCCTAAAAGAGTGAGGTGATACTTCATTGAAGTTTTGAATGGCATTTCTTTCATAATTAATGACATTGAGCATCTTTTAACATGCCAGTTAGTCATTTGTATGTCTTATTTGGATAAATGTCTATTTAAGTGCTTTGCTCATTTTACATTTAGGGTATTCGCTTTAGAGGGGTTTGTATTTTGATTCTTTGCTCTTGAGTTGTAGAGGTTACTTATATATCTTGGATGTTAACCCTTTATCAGATATATGATTTGCAAATATGTTTCCCATTTGTAGGTTGCCTTCTCATTCTGTTGGTTGTTTGCTTTGCAAAAGGTTTTTGGTTTGATATAAAGGCATACCTCATTTTATTGCACTTTGCAGAAATTGTGTATTTCACACGTTGAAGTTTTATGGTAATCCTGCACTCAGATGATGGTTACCAATTTTTAGCAATAAAATATTTTAAAATTATTTTGACCATGCTATTGTACACTTAATAGACTACAATATAGCATAAACATAATTTTTATATGCATTAACAAACGAAAATTTGTGTGACAATTTTTTTTTTGCAATTTTGCAATATTCACTTTATTGCAGTTGTCTGGAACTGAACCCCCAATATCTCTGAGGCATGCCTATAGTTCCACCTGTCTGTTTTTGCCTTCGTTGCCTGTGCTTTTGGTGTTATATCCTAGAAATCATTGCCAAGGCTAGTGTCATAAAGCATTTCTCGTATGTCTTCATCTAGGAATTTTAGAGTCCCAGGTCTTAAATCTTTAGTCCCTTTCAAGTTGATTTTATGTATGGTGTCTGGATGTACATGTGATTTTTACACATGGATATCAATTTTTCTCAGTACTATTTGTTAAATGGACTATCTTTTAACATTGTGTGTTGGCATTTTTGTCAAACAACAATTAACTGTATCTCTGCAGATTTATTTTTCATCTCACTATTCTGTTACACTATTCTCTTCCACTGTTCTGTCTTTTTTTTTTCTTTTTTTGGCTGTGCTCATGGCATATGGAAGTTCCTGGGCCAGGGATAAAATCCTAGTTGTAGCTGTGACCTATGCAGTATGAACATTTGACAGTATTAATTCTTCCAATTCATGAACATAGAATGTTTCCATTTTTCTCTCTTTATTTTTTAATCAATGTTTTATAGTATTCAGTATATAGATCTTTTACCTCCTTAGTTTATTCCTAAATATATTTTTTTAATGGCTGCTTCCACAGATTGAAGTTCCCTGGCCAGGGTTAGAATCTGAGCCACAGCTGAAACCTATGCTGCAGTTGTAGCAACACTGGATCCTTTAACCCACTGTGCCTGTTCAGGGATTGAACCCGCATCTCCACAATGACCCAACCCACTGCAGTCAAATACTTAACCCACTGTGCCACAGCAGGAACTCCAGTATTTTTGTTTTTTTTTTTCAATATTATTGCAAATTATTTTATTAATTTCCTTTTGGAATAGTTCATTTTGGTTCATAGAAATGCAACTGATTTTGTTTATAATTTTGTATCCTGCAACTTTTAATTTTTTTGATATTTTTGTCTTTTTAGGGCCATTATCAGCAGCTAAGAGTCCAATTGGAGCTGTAGCCGCCAGCCTATGCCACAGCCACAGCAACACAGGATCTGAGCCACATCTACAACCTACACCACAGCTCACAACAATGCTGGATCCTTAACCCACTGAGAGGCCAGGGATTGAACCCGCATCCTCATGGATTCTAGTTGGATTCATTAACCAATGAACCACAATGGGAATGCCTGTATCCTGAAACTTTTAAATTTAGTTTTTAGTTCTAACAGTTCTCTAGTGGAATCTTTAGGGTTTTCTACATATAAGATCATGCCATCTGCAAAGAGAGACAATATTCTTTTTTTTTCCCTAGTTTAGATGTCTTCTATTTTTATTTTTCTTAACTAATTGCTAATTGAAAGAATAATGACATGCATATATAATAGGCTGTCATTCAATTAATAATTTATGATTTTGGATAACTGTAATTACTGGAAGAATAGTTTATAATTAAACATTTTGTGCTCAGAGTGATCATATTAGCTGGCACATAATAGGAATTAAGTACATATTTATTTGTTTCTGTTTGTTTATTTTTTTTCTTTTTAGAGCTGAGCTCTTGGGATATGGATGTTCCCAGGCTAGGAGTCAAATTGGAGCTATAGCTGCTGGCCTATGCCATAGCCAGAGCACCATCATATCCAAGTCGCTTCTGTGACCTACACCACAGTTGAAGGTAACACCTGATCCTTAACCCAATGAATGAGGCCAGGGATCAAACCTGTGTCCTCACAGACACTAGTCAGATTCAAAATTCCACTGAGCCACGATGGGAACTCCAAAATACATATTTATTAGATCAATACTGAGGGGAATAATATTAAACAAAATACAGAATATTGAATTATAAATTGATAATATATTGACTAAGTAAAAATATATTTAAAATGTCTTAGGTATACCAAAATATTAATAAGTGTTTATTTCTAGATGAGGGTGAGGGTAAGTTGTGAGTTATTTTATTTTTTTTATTTATATTTTAGTATTTCCTGAAATAAACATATATATAAATAATCAGAAAAATGTTTGTTAAAAGGAAATTAAGTTGTGTAGTGTTGGCATGACCTGCTCTTGGTGAATCCATGTTGGTTCTGAATAATTACAGCTTCCATTTCAACAAACTGCTTAATCAATAGTCGATTTTAGAGTCTTGCCAGGAATAAACATCAAACTCATAGTTTGTCATATTTGACATATGCCTTCTTGAACATCCTGAGTTATGATCATTGCCTGTCTCCTGCCTGCCAGAAAATATCTATCCAGGTCTCTATGATTTCTCAAAATTAACAGCAGTAATTTTTTATTATATGAAAGTTATACCGTTACTCAATTCCTTCAGATGTAACTTTCCTGGGCTAGGAGATTTAAATTCCTTTAGAGCAACTCGGTGCATTCTTCTCATTTATTATAGACTTTAATTTTCTCTTAAGGAGGTTTATTCTACTTTTTTCAGCTGGAAAGTCATTATGCTAGGTGGATAAGACAGGAGTGGTGCAATTCTTTCTAATCTGATCTAGGTAGAGAGTCTATGCAGTTTTTTTCACTTAGTTCAAAAAAAAATCACAGGAAAAGAACTAAAAATTACTTTTGTCCTAGCTTAAATTCACTCTCATCTTTACTTTCCTGACTCCTCTCTCATAGGAGAGAGGTCCATATAACTTGTTATCCTTTTTCCTATTAAAGTAATTGAAAGAAGACCTAGGCTGTGACTTGATTTTGCCATTTGTAAGGAAGTTTACTAATCTGAGCCTTATTTCTCTTTGGATGTAAAATGTTGATCATAATAATTGCTTTACTTATTTTTCAGGCTTATGATGATGATCAAGTGGGACAATACATGTGCAAATGCTTTGTAAATCTTGTGTTAGAGCACATGCAGTATTCTCTCCATGAAATGACTTTGCAAATGTTTTGTTGAATTGCTTTCTCTTGTTGGTCTCATTTTTTCCTAATTATCATTCAAAAAAGTGCCATCTCCTTGAAACTTTCCCAATCATTTGCAGGTGTCTCATCCCGTAACTTCTTTCAAGGTGCATTTAGAACTTTTCCTCTGTGCTCTTATTATTTGGTACATACTTTGATTACTTATATAGATAGAACTTATAAATGATAAAATTATTTCATTTTGTTATAATTATTTCTTTCAATGACTGTCATCCCTTTTCAAATCTCAACGCCTAGTTTAGGCTTTGGATTCCTCAAGACAAATTTGATTCATTTTTGTGCCTCTGGCTCAATGCCTCTTATATACATACCAATGTTTGCTGAATGAATAAGTCAATCAATTAATCAATTAATGAACCACAGCACCAGGTATAAAATGCTTTGTACATAGGAATTGTTATTTGTTGCTTCTTTTTCCTTTTGTTTTTTTTTGCATTCTTCCTTTAAAGTTCAATAAGCCACACAATATTATTCAGGCAGTTAATACTTTGCTGTGTGTCCTGTTCTTACTTTCCTTTTTTAAAATTTTTTTTAAATTCTCTTTTATTGTAATATCCTCAAAACAAATTTTTTCTACTGTACAGCATGGTGACCCAGTTACACATACATGTATACATTCTTTTTTCTCACATTATCATGCCCCATCATAAGTGACTAGACATAGTTCTCAGTCCTACACAGCAGAATCTCATTGCTAACCCATTCCAAAGGCAATAGTCTGCATCTATTAACCCCAAGCTCCCAATCCATCCTACTCCCTCCGCCTCCCCCTTGAAATGACAAGTCTGTTCTCCAAGTCCATGAATTTCTTTTCTGTGGAAAGGTTCATTTTTGCAGTATATTAGATTCCAGGTGTAAGTGATATCATACGGTTTTTGTATTTTGCTTTCTGACTTACTTCACTCAGGATGAGAGTCTCTAGTTCCATCCATGTTGCTGCCAATGGCATCATTTCATTCCTTCTTTATGGCTGAGTAGTACTCCATTGTGAATGTATACCACATCTTCCTAATCCAATCATGTGTCGATGGACCTTTGGGTTGTTTCCAGCTCTTGGCTATTGTGAATAGAGCTGCAATGAACATGCGGGTGCATGTGTCTATTTCAAGGAATGTCTTGTCCAGATATATGCCCAAGAGTGGGATGGCTGGGTCATATGGCAGTTCTATGTATAGTTTTCTGAGGTACCTCCTTACTGTTCTCCCTAGTGCTTGTACCAGCTTACATTCCCACCAACAGTGCAGGAGGGGTCCCTTTTCTCCACACACGCCCTCCAGCGTTTGTTATTTGTGGACTTATTAATGACGGCCATTCTGACTGGCGTGAGGTGGTATCTTGTGGTAGTTTTGATTTGCATTTCTCTAATAATCAGGGATGTTGAGCATTCTTTCATGTGCTTGTTGGCCATCTGTACATCTTCCTTGGAGAAATGTCTATTCAGGTCTTTTGCCCATTTTTCCATTGGGTTGTTGGCTTTTTTTGCTGTTGAGTGTATAAGTTGCTTGTATATTCTAGAGATTAAGCCCTTGTCGGTTGCATCATTGGAAACTCTTTTCTCCCATTCTGGAAGGTGTCTTTTTGTTTTCTTGTTGGTTTCCTTTGCTGCGCAAAGGCTTGTCAGTTTCATTAGGTCCCATTGGTTTACTTTTGCCTTTATTTCTGTTGCTTTGGGAGACTGACCTGAGAAAACATTTGTGAGGTTGACGTCAGAGACTGTTTTGCCTATGTTCTCTTCTGGGAGTTTGATGGTGCCTTGTCTTATATTTAAGTTTTTCATCCATTTTGAGTTTATTTTGGTGCATGGTGTGAGGGTGTGTTCTCGTTTCATTTATGTGCATGCAGCTGTCCAGGTTTCCTGGCAGCAATTCTTGCTGAAAAGACTGTCTCTTCCCAATTTTATGTTCTTGCCTCCTTTGTGAAAGATTGATTGACCATTGGTGTCTGGGTTTATTCCTGCCTTCTCTATTCTGTTCCATTGGTCTGTATGTCTGTTTTGGTACCAGTACCGCAGTCTTGGTGATTGTGTATTGGTAATATTGCTTGAAGTCTGGGAGAGTTATGCCTCCTGCTTGGTTTTTGTTCTTCAGAATTGCTTTGGCAAAAATCAAATGCCTTTTAATACAGTATCTCAAAGTATTTTCTAAATGCTCTGTGATTTTTCCTTTGACTCGTATATTTTGGAATATATTGTTTATTTTCCACTTATTTCTAAATTCCCCAATTTTCTTCTGTTGATTTAATGTTTCATTCCATTGTATTCTAAGAATATAATTTTTATTATTTCAGTCTTGTTAAATTTATTGGGAACTGCTTGTTGGCCTTATATATGGTTTATCTTGGAGAATGTTTCAAGTACACTGTTGTTCAGTGGGGTATTCTATTGACTTCAACCTGCCCTTGAGGTTAGAAATCTCTTAGTGGATTTCTTATTTTAGTTATAGTACTTTTCAATTCTAAAATTTCTTTTTAGTTCTTTTTATAATTTATACCTCTTATTGGTATTTTTTATTTGGTGAGATATTTCTTTCATAATATTCCTTAATTATTTGTTCATGGCTTCCATTAGCTCTTTGAAAATATTTAAGACAGTTGATTTAAAGTCTTTATGTAGTAAGTTCAATGTCTTGGTGTCCCAGCAACAGTTCTATTGCCTGCTTTTTAAATCTGTTTATGTACCATACTTTCTGTTTCAGAAAAAAAAATTGAAGAATAGGCATTTAAAATATGTAATGTACAGTGGGAAAATAAAAAAATATTAAAATAAAATAAAATAAAATATGTAATGTGGTAACTCTGGGAATATGATTTACTTCATGTGTTTTTGTTGTTTTTATTTGCTTGGTTTTGGTGGTTAGTTTTGTTTCTTTCCTGAATTAATTCTTCAACATCTGTATTCTTAGTCGGTTATCTTAGTTGTAGGTAATGACTAGACAGAGATTTCTTTAAGTGTCTTGAACTAGTGTGTCTCCCTGCCTTTGACAAGTAGCTCTGTAAGTGTTTTTGGTCATGCTCCTCCTTGAACAGAACTTCAATGTCAGATAAATCCGTGAATTTTCATATTTTTCCTGGGATTGTATACTGCCCTGAATATTCACTATATTTCTAGATTCATAGACATATATTGGAAGTTTATCAAACCCCCCAACAATATTTTATTTCCAGTTTTTCCTTTTTCATTTTTTGGTCATACTTTTGTTACCCCCCACCTTATATTGCCATCTCAGGCAGAGCAATGTTTAAAAAAATGCTGCTAATTGTTTTTGACAAACACCTTAGAGATAGGGCTTTTTGTGCAGAATGAGCTTTGAGTTAGAGCACATAAAAATAAGCCTTGATAATGGAGGTTTTCAGGCAGTCTCCAGACAGGTCAAATTATGATAGATATTTTGGGATAGGGCCTTTAGGAGAGCCAAACCAACTCTTCCCCCTCCAGTGTCTGCTGGGCTATTGGTTTCCACAGCTTCTGTCATTCTGAGGCAGTCAGTTTTCAAGGTTATTGTGCAGCTGGAGAAAATGGGATTTGAACAAGTTGAAATGCCACAAAAGTCACTGTTCTTACTGATCTTCTGCCACTTTTCTTGAATAAACTTTATTTGGATTATTGCAAACCTTTGGTTAATTTCTACTGTTCTGAAATAGTTGACTTTTTGGCTTGCTCTTTAATGGAAGAACATACTTCCAGGAGTTTTTACTTCACCACTCAAGAAATGTTTCTTCAGGAAAGGCAACTTTTGTTCCTAGAATTAAAATAACATATTCTTAAGGTGTCATAGTGGGGTAAAAATCATAGACTTTGAAATAAGACACATTGTAGATTAAATCCTAGTTCAATTACCTGCTAGTTGTGTGATCTTAGGCAAGTGAATTTATCCTTGAATTTTGATTTGTTTGGTTATTTAGTGAGGATGATAATATCTACCTCATAGGATTAATGAGAATTAAATAAAATAAAGGTACATAGAGGTATTAAATACATGTTAAATTTACCCCTCATCTTTCTGTTTAGCTTCAAACTCAGTAATTTCAATCTCAGGAAGGTGGTATGCCTCATATTGGAGTTGCTCAATTTATTTGGTACAAAAATATGTAATAATGATGTTAGGATGCTCAGTCAGTGGATACTACCCCATTAGCTGTTACCTTTTAGCTACAGACTCATTTTCAAGGTACCTTAGGACTTGGTTATTGCATTACAATTCCATTATCATTTGTGCCTCCCAGCACTGGGTTGGCTTTACTAACAGCAATACTACATTGTTGACTTATTTTCAGCCTCTATTTATCACCATGGCCCATAGATCTTTTTTAGCCTCACTCACACATAGCTAGTTATTTCTCTTATTTATTGCTAGATTTATATAGTGCTTTCCTTCTTAAAAGCTTAAGGCACTGTTCTAAGAACTTAAAAACATGGCCCAGCAAACATTACATATCCAAAATAAAGTTGACAATGGGGAAAGTAGACAAGTAAACAGGAATGGAAACCCTGAGGGATAATGGATGATCAGGAGAAAGGGAAGAACGGTGTGTTGAGTAGTTCATTTTTCTTTTCTTGGTATGTCACTCTGAGAACTTATCCATGGTGAGTTTTTTTTTTATTTTTTTTTTATTTTCAGGTCTAATCCAGTCTTAAGATGCCTGAGGTCATTCAGAGTGTAAAAGAGATAGGTAGGTTTTACCTGTACAGATTTGGGTTAACAGAAAGTATTACTCAATGTGTATTCTCTTCTATTTCACAAATCATAGATTTAAATGGTAGATAACATTAACTTCAGAACAGTTTCTTTCTTGAGAGGAGGAAATGCTAGTGAAGTGTGAACCGTTAGTAGGAAAATTGTATCTTGCATGGACAAGATTGTTGTATTCCATTTCTAATGATGGCAGATGTGCTAAAAGGAAGAAAGTACTTCATGGACTGTAAGTCATTAAGACCATCAAACTGATGTCAGGTATGGTGAATTGAAAATGTTAGTGGGGGACTTCCCATTGTGGTGCAGTGGAAACGAATCCAACTAGGAGCCATGAGGTTGTGGGTTGGATCCCTGGCCTCACTCATGGGGTTAAGGACCTGGCATTGCCATGAGCTGTGGTGTAAGTCACAGACGTGGCTCAGATCCTGCATTGCTGTGGATGTGGTGTAGGCTGGCAGCTATAGGTCCGATCAACCCTTAGCCTGGAAACCTCCATATGCCATGGGTGTGGCCCTAAAAAGCAAAGCAAAACAAACAAACAAACAAAGAAATGTTACTGGGGATGAAGTTGTAAGGAATAATGATAATTATTCCTTTATTTGCTATCCCTCAAAATCTGGCATCACACAGTACGCACTTTCAGTTTACAAGCATAAACCAAATGGGTTTGGGGTTTAGAGTACAGATCTAGTATTATGTAAGACACTGAAGGGTCATGATTGAATGAATACTGGCCTACTATCTCTCACACTGACTTGCTGAGAGATCACCTATATGAATTCTTTGTTTACTATCATTGTTTTATACATACACACACACAAACACGCATACACACTCTTTCACTCTAGTCCACTAAAATGTAGTTTATGTGATCAGAGCCCATTATTCATTTTTGTTATTTTGACTACCATTAATATTTACCCCAGAAGGGCTAAAATATACTCAGATAATTCACTGATTCATTAGCAGATTAGTATAAGAAGCATTTGGAATTAATTTTTCCCATCTCTTGTTACCAGGGATGAGGGGAAATTGACTTTTACTTCATGATTCACAATGGGTTGGGGGCTCTAGGTTTTTGCCAGTAATTTCATTAAACTGCAACTGGGGTGATATTTTTTGTGGATTTCACTAAAAGAGATGTATCAGCAGATTGTTCAGAAAACACAGACCAAATTCATTTTCAAAAACTAAATGGATTTTCCACAAGGCTTCTACTGTGATGAAAGCCCTGGATAAGGATCTTCATCTGGATGGTCTTGGATCCAGGCCTATTTCTACTTTCTTTCTGTTGGATCCCAGTCCACTATTATTGCTCTCTGTAGCATCCTATTACTTCAGGAAAAAAATCAGTGAGGATCTTAGATTTTGGATACAGTCCCAAAGGGCATATGGCTCCAAAATAATCATGGTAGCTGTAATTGTGTTTCAAAGGCTTGGTTGTTTTCCTGAATTTCAGTTTTAATTCCTTTTTTTTTTTTAAAAAGAAGTTGTACCATGTTTTGTGTAATACTTTAATATTATTAAGAAATGTCTATAACATTTACTATGGTGGTCTTATAAAATATTTTGATTCTTTGAAAAGATCAACAAAATTGATAAACCCTTATCTAGGCTCATCAAAAAAAAAAAAAAAAAGGAAGAGGGCTCCAATCCATAAAATCAGAAATGAAAAAGGAGAAATTGAAACTGACTCCACAGATATACAAAGGATCATAAGAGACTACTGTGGGGAGCAGAAAAGATACAAGAAGCCGAGGAAGGGAGCTTGCCTGAATGGTGCAATTCTGAAGACAGGCTCCTAATCAGAAAAACGGGCCTGTCTGAATGGTACAATTCTGAGGGCAGGTTCCTAAACAAGGGGATGCCTGCCTGTATGGCACAATTCAGAGGACAGGCCCCAGAAGACAATAAGGCTCACCTGCTGACATAGGTGGAAAACTAAATTTCCCAGGAAATAATTTACATTTTGCGTTGCTGAGTGGGGATTGTTCCATGGATAACTTAGTCTTTTCTGTTATTCACTTGCTATTTAGTTT
Source organism: Sus scrofa (assembly GCF_054392235.1). NCBI lineage: Eukaryota > Metazoa > Chordata > Mammalia > Artiodactyla > Suidae > Sus > Sus scrofa. Next base: position 91,837,574 of record NC_139401.1, on the reverse strand, counting down.
TCCTCAGTCTTTCCTGATTATTTACTTATTATTCTTATTTCCCATTCTTATTTTCCTGTGGTGATTTGTGATTTAACAAAATTACAACAATAATATAATAAGAATTTCATCCTGAAGGACTTTCCCCTATTTAAATCCAACTTAGTTAAAACATAGTGTTTATCTATTAACTAGTTATATCGTAAACTTTAGACTTAGGATTTTAATGAGGTTCATAAAAGTTAGACATATATTATTCAAAAAACCTAGCTGTGAGTTTTGTCCTTGATTTTAAGAGCTTTTAAGTGATAGCTAGTTTAGTTAAGTTGGTTTACATTTACTTACACTATCTCCCTGCCATAATGCTTTGAAGATAAGCACCAGTCTACAAACAAGGTTTATGAATGCCAAATTCTTGTGTCTATGGCCTCTTCAAAGTACTCACTAAGTTTAGTTAAGATAGAGATCTTAAAACATGATGTATAGCTGCTATACCATGTAATAGTTAACCAATGTACTTTTAACACTGTGATGTAATCTGTAGTGAAAAACTGTCTATATAATCAATCACTGTTGCCAATGAAGTTTGAGCAGTCCAGCGCCCTGAAAGAAGGGACAAAGAGGCTGTCTCCGTATTTGTACATTTGCTGACTCCGTCCATCTCCGATTGGGAAAAAGTGTATCCTCCCTGGCCTCTGGAGCTGGCCTCTGGCAGACTACTATTAGCAGCTATCTGCCAATAAAATGGACAACTCAGAAGAAATGGCCATATTCTTACAAAGGTACAACGTAACAAGACTAAACATGGGAGAGATTGAAAATATGAATAGACAAATCACAAGTACTAAAATTGAAAATGTGATTTAAAAACTTCCAAAAAACAAAAGTCTAGAACCTAATGGCTACATAGGCAAATTATATCAAACATTCAGAAAAGAGTTAACACCTATTCTTCTGAAACTCTTCCAAAAAATAGCAGAAGGTATACTCCCAAGCTCATTCTATGAGACCACCATCACCCTGATACCAGAGCTAGACAAGGATACCACAAAAAAAGGAAATCACAGACCAATTTCACTGATGAACATAGATGCAAAAATCCTCAACAAAATATCAGCAAACCAAGTCAAAATATATATTAAAAGAATCATACGCCATAATCAAGTGGAATTTTTCCCAGGGATGCAAAGATTCTTTAATAATCACAAATTGATCACTTTGATACACCACATTAACAAACTGAAAAAGAAAAACCATGTGGTCATCTCAATAAATACAGAAAAACTTTTGACAAAATTCAACACTCATTTCTGATAAAAAAAGTCTAGAGAAAGAGGCCGTAGAGGGAACCTACCTCAGTATAATAAGAGCCATATATTACAAACCCACAGCGAACATTCTCAATGGTGGAAAACCAAAAACATTTCTACTAAGATAAGGAACAGGACAAGGCTATCCACTTTCACCCCTAAGATTCAACATAAATTTGGAAGTCCTAGCCATGGCAATCAGAGAAGAAAAAGAAATAAAAAGGATTCCAAATTGGAAAAGAAGATGTTTGCAGATGACATGATACTGTACTTGGAAAACCCTAAAGGCACTACCAGAAAACTCTTAGAGCTCATCAATGAATTTGGCAAAGTTTCTGGATACAAAATTAATACACAAAATTGATTGCATTTCTATATACTAACAATGAAAAATCAGAAAGAGAAGCCATCCCACTTACTATCAAATCAAAAAGAATAAAACATAGGAATAAACCTACCTAAAGAGACAAAAGATCTGTCCTCTGAAAAGTATAAGATGCTAATGAAAAAAAATCAAAGATGACACAAAAATGTGGCAAGATATACCATGCTCATGGATTGGAAGAATAAATACTGTCAAAATGACAATACTACCCAAGACAATCTACAGTTTTAGTGCAATCCCTATCACATTACTAAGGAAATTCTTCACAGAACTAGAACAAAATCTTTTAAAATTTCTTTGGAAACACAAAAGACCTCAAATAGCCAAAGCAATATTTAAAAAAAAGGAAATTCAGGGAGCCTGACTTCAAACAATATTACAGAATTATAGATATCAAAAAATATGATACTGGCACAAAAAAAATATATCAATAGAGCAGGATAGAAAGCCCCAAAATAAATCCAAGCACCCATGGCCAACTAATCTATGACAAAAGAGGCAAGAACATACAGTAGAGGAAAGATAGTCTCTTCAATAAGTGGTGCTGTGAAAACTGGACAACCACATGTAAGAAAATGAAATTAGAACACCCCCTAACACCACATACAAAAATAAACTCGAAATGGGCTAAAGGACCTTAATATAAGGCCAGGTACTATAAAATTTCTGGAGGAAAACATAGGCAAACACCCTTTGATATAAATCACAGCAACATATTGTTTGATCCAAATGTGAGACTAATGACAATAAAGATAAAAATTAATAAATGGGACCTAATTAATCTCAAAAGGTTTTTCATAGCAAGGAAACCACTAAAAAAATAAAAGACAACCCACAGAATGGGAGAAAAGTTTTGAAAATGGTGCAACAAAGGCCTAATAACCAAAATATATAAACAACTCATATAATTCAACAACAACAACAAAACAACCCAAATGGAAAATGGGCAGAAGTCTTAAATAGACATTCTCTGAAGACATATTGATGGCCAACAGGCACATGAAAAAATGCTCAACATCAATAATTATTACAGAATGTGAATCAAAACTGTAATGAGGTACCACCTCACACCAGTCAGAATGACTATCATTAACAAGTCAACAAATAAATCTGGAGAGGATGTGAAGAGAAGGATAACCTACTTCATTGTTTGTGGGAATGTAAATTGGTACAGCCACTGTGGAAAACAGTATGAAGGCAGAAAATTAAATATAAAACTACCATATGATCCAGCAATTCCACTCCTGGGCATATATCTGGACAAAACATTCATTGAAAAAATATATGCACCCTTATGTTCATAACAGTGCTATTCATAACAGCTAGGACTTGGAAACAACCTAAATGTCTATCAACAGATGAATGATTGAAAAGATGTGGTACATATACACAATGGAATACTACTAAGCCATAAAAAATGACAAAATAATGCCAGTTGCAGCAACATGGATGGAACTAGAGATTCTCATACTAAGTGAAGTAAGTCAGAAAGAGAAAGATAAATACATAGGATATCATTTATATATGGAAGATAAAATATGGAACAGATGATCCTAACTACAAATTTGAAAGAGATCAGGGGCATGGAGAGTAAATTTTGGTTCCCAGGGGGGCAGGGGGAAGGAGTGGGATGGATGGGTAGTTTTGGATTGGTGGATGCGAACTGTAAAATTTGGAATAGATGGGCAATGGATTCCTACTATACAGCATAGGGAACTGTAGGTGATTGGGTAAATTTGCTGTACAACAGAAATTAAAGAAACGTTGTAAATCAAATATACTTTAATAAAAAATAAATAAATACATAAAGGGAAAAAAAGTAAGTGCAGTAAGGCAGAGAAAGACAGATATCATATGATACTGTTTATATATAGAATGTAATAAAATGATACAGAACTTATGTATAAAACAGAAAAAACACAAATTTTGTTTTGTATTTTTTATTTTTTCTATATTATAGTTGATTTACAATGTTATGCCAATTTTTGCTGTACAGCAAGTGTATACAGCATATGTAAACACACATACACACACTCATTTTCTCACATTATCCTCCATCATATTCCATCACAAGTGATTAGTGTTCCCTGTGCTATACAGCAGGATCTCTTTGCTTATCCACTTCAAATGCAATACTTTGCTTCTACTAACCCCAAACTTCCAGTCCATACCACTCCTTCCCCCTCCTGTTTGGTAATCACAAATCTGTTCTCCATGTCCATGAGTTTGTTTATTTTCTGTGGATAGGTCTATTTGTGCCATATATTAGATTCCAGATATAAATGATATCATATGGTATTTGTTTTTCTCTTTCTGACTCCATTTCGTATGTCTCTAGCTACATCTACCTTGCTGCAAATAGCATTATTTTGTCTTTTTTATGGCTGAATAGTATTCCATTGTACATATGTACCACATCTTCTTAATCCATTCATCTGTTGATGGACATTTAGATTGTTTCCATGTCTTGGCTATGTGAATAGTGCTGCAATGAACATAAGGGTATATGTATCTTTTCCAATGAAAGTTTTTTCAGATATATGTCCAGGAGTGGGATTACTGGATTATGAAATAGTTCTATATTTGGTTTTCTGAGATACCTCCATACTGTTTACCACAATGGTAGTACCAATTTACATTGCCACCAACAGTGAAGGAGGGTTCCCTTGTCTCCACACCCTCTTCAGAGTTTGTTCTTTGTTGACTTGTTAATCATGCCATTATGATGGGTGTGAGGTGGTACCTCATTGTAGTTCTGATTTGCATTTCTCTAATAATTAATGATGGTGAGCATTATTCATGTACTTTTTGGCCATCTGTATCTTCTTTGGAGAAATGTCTATTCAGTTATTCTGTCTATTTTTTAATTGGGTTTTTAATTTTTTTGCAGTTGAATTGTTATGAGTTGTTTTTATATTTTGGGGATTAAGCTTTTGTTTATTGCATCATTTGAAACTATTTTTTCCCATTCCATAGGTTGTCTTTTCATTTTTTCATGGTTTCCTTTGCTGTGCAAAAGCTTGTAGGTTTGATTAGGTCCCATTGGTTTATTTTATTTTATTTTTTTCTGTTGCCTTGGCAGACTGACCTATGAAAATATTTGTATGGTTGATGTTGGAGAATATTTTGCCTATGTTCTTTTCTATGAGTGTTATGGTGTCTTATCTTAGGCTTAAAGCTTTAAGCCACTTTGAGTTTATTTTTGCATATGGTGTGAGGATGTGTTCTAGTTTCATTGATTCACATCCATCTATCCAGTTTTCCAGGCACCACTTGATGAAGAGATTTTTTTTTTTTCCCATTTTCTCCTTTGTCAAAGATTAATTAAACCATAGATGTCTTGGTTTATTTCTGGGTTCTCTATTCTATTCCATTGGTCTGCATGTCTGTTTTGGTACCAGTACCACACTGTATTGATTACTGTAAATTGTAATATCGTCTAAAGTCTGAGAGAGTTACACCTCATGCTTGTTTTTCTTTTTTTTCCCCCTCAGGATTGCTTTAGAAATTCTGGGTCTTCTATGGTTCCATATACATTTTTGGATTGTTTGTTCTAGCTCTGTGAAAAATGACATGGATCATTCAATAGGGATTGCATTGAATCTGTAGATTGCTTTGGGTAGTACAGCCATTTTAACAATATTAATTCTTCCAATCCAGGACAATGGAATATATTTCCATTTCTTTGAATCCTCTTTAATTTCCCTGATTAAAGTTTTAGAGTTCTCAGCATATAACTCTTTCACCCCTTTAGTCAGGTTTATTCCTATATATATATATATATAAATTTTTGGGTGTGTATATTGTATTTTTGTATTCCTTTTCCAATATTTCATTGTTAGTATGCAGAAATGCAACAGATTTCTGAATATTAATAATGTATCCCACTACTTTGCTGAATTCGTTGATCAGTTCTAGTAGTTTTTGTGTGGAGTCCTTAGCATTTTCTATATATAGTACAATGTCATCTGCATAGAGTGACAGTTTTACCTCTTCACTTCATATTTGGATGTGTTTTATTTCTTTTCCTTGTCTGATTGATGTGGCTAGGACTTCCAATACTATGTTGAATAAAAGTGGTGAGAATGGGCATCCTTGTCTTGTTCTGTATTTTAGTGGGAAGGCTTTTAGTTTGGCTGTGAGTTTGTAATAAACGGCTTTGCTTATGTTAAGGTATGTTCCCTCTACACACACTTTGGTAAGAATTGTTATCCTGAATGGATGTTGGATTTTGTCAAATGATTTTTCTGTATCTATCAAGATGATCAGGTGTTTTTTTATTTTTCTTTAATTATTGCAGGGTAGAATGACATCGATTTGTATGTGGAACCATCCTTGTGAAATTGGGATGAATCCCACTTGGTTGTGGTGTAATGTCTTTTAAATATGTTGTTGGATTTTGTTGGCTAAAATTTTGTGGAGAATTTTTGCAACTACATTCATCAAAGATACTGGCCTATAATATTCTTTTTTATAGTATCTATGTCTGGTTTTGATGTTAGTGTGATGGTGGCTTCATAGAATGTCTTTGGGAGTGTTCCTTCTTCTTCAACCTTTTGAAAAAGTTTAAGAAGGATAGGTATAATTTCTTCTTTGTATGTTTGGTAGAATTTTCCTGTGAAGCCATCTGGTCCTGGACTTCTGTTCGTCCAGGGAATGTTTTTATGACATATTCAATTTCATTTCTAGTCATCCATCTGTTCAGTTGATCTATTTCTTCTTGATTCAGTTTTGTAAGTTTCTAGAAAGTTGTGCATTTCTTCTAGGTTGTCAAATTTGTTGGCATATAATTGTTGATAGTATTCTCATGTTTTTTTTTTGTATTTCTGCAGTATCCATTGAGATTTTTCCTTTTTTATTTCTTATTTTGTTTATTTGAGTTCTTTCTTTCCTCTTCTTCATGAGTCTGGACAGAAGTCTGCCAATTTTTTTTACCTTTTCAAAGACCAGCTCTTGGTTTTATCAATTTTTTGTATTGTTTTTTGAATCTCTATTTTACTGATTTCCTCTCTGATCTTTATGATTTCCTTCAATCTGCTAGCTTTTGGTTTTGTTTGTTCTTTTTATAACTCTTTTAGGTGATAGGCTAAGTTGTTGATTTGAGATATTTTTTTTTCTGCAGAAGGTCTGTATGGCTATGAACTTCCCTCTAAGAACTGGTTTTGTGGCATCCCCAAAATTATGAGTCGTTGTGTTTTCATTATCATTTGTCTTGAGGTACTTTTAAATTTCCCTTTTGATTTCCTCATTGATCCATTGTTTTTTTTAGTAGCATTGTTTACTTTCCATGTAGTCAAGTTTTTTTTTCCCTGTGCTTTCTAGTTTGATGCCACTGTGATCAGCGAAGATACTTGAAATAATATGTATTCTCTTAAATTTGTTGAGGTTAGTTTTGTGCCCCAGTATGTGGTAAATCCTTGAGACTGTTCCATCTGCACTTGAAAAGAATGTATATTCTGTTTTTTTTTTTCAATATAATAACCTCAGAATATCAGTTAGGTCTAAATATTCTATTGTGTCATTTAGGATCTCTGTTGCCTTATTGATTTTCTGTCTAGCAGCTCTATCCATTGATGTAAGTGGGGTGTTAAAGTCTTCTACTGTTATTGTATTCCCATAAATTTCTCCTTTTATGTCTGTTAGTATTTGTTGTACATATCTGGCTACTCCTATGTTCGGGGCATATATATTGATGATTATAATGGCCTCTTCTTGCATGGATCCTTTTATAATTAGTGTCCTTCTTTGTCTGTATGACCCACTTTTTAAAGTGTGTCTTAGCTGATAAGAGTATTGCAACTCTTCCTTTCCTGCCTTTTCCATTTGCGTGAGATAACTTTTTCCATCCCCTCACTTTCAGTTTATATGTTTCCTTTGCCTTAAGGAGAGTTTCTTGAAGACAGCATATCTTGTTTTTTAATCCAATCTGTCACTCCATGTCTTTTTATTGAAGCATTCACTCAAGTGACATTTAAGATAATTATTGATAAATATGTGTTTATTGCCATTTTAAACCTTGTTTTTCAGTTGATTCTATGTTTTTCTTCTGTTCCTTTTTTTGTTTGTTTATTTGGATGATTTCCTTTTATTTTAGGCTAGTGTCCTCTTCTTTTTAGTTTTGTGAATGTATTCTTGGTTTCAATTTTTGATTTCCCTGTTTTTCATGTATGATAACCCCTTCCTACATCTGCTTGCTTTGGTCTGATTGTCATATAGGCTCAAACACATTCTAAAAAAGGTCTAGATTTTCTTAATTTCCTTCCCCACATTCTATGATTTTGAAGTCCTTTTTTAACATCTTTGTGTTTGTCCCTTTGCTGCTCCTCATGATTATTGTCAATTTTCAATAGGTTTTATTTCACTTTTTTCCCTTTTAAATCTGTTTACCAACTTATTTTAAGTCATTGCTTTCCAATTGTGATTTCCTCTATCTTATTTATTCTTCTTTTTAATTTAGAAGAGCCCTTTCAGTATTTCTTTTAGAGTGGGTTTAGAATTACTGTACTCTTTTAGTTTTTGTTTGTTGGAGAAATTCTTTGTTTCTCTTATTTTAAATGATATTTTTTGCTGGGTATATTATACTAGGCTGAAAAATTTTCCCTTTTAGAACTTGGAATATATCTTGCCCCTCTATTCTGTATTTCTGCAGGGATACAGAAATACAGCTGATAGCCTTATGGGAGTTCCCTTATAATTAACTCTTTGTTTTTTCCCTTGCTGCCCTTAGAATCCTCTCCTTATTCTTAACATTTACCTTTTTTTTTTATAATATGTCTTAGTGTGGGCCTGTTTGAGTTCAACTCATTTGGGACCCTCTGTGCTTCCTGTATCTTGATATCTGCTTCCTTTAGATTCAGAAGGTTTTTAGTGATAATTTCTTCAAATTTAATTTGAACACTCCTTTCTTTTTCCTATCCTGGAATCTCTATTATGTGTATATTGGCCTGCTTTATATTATCCCATAGATAGTAGTATATATATATATATATATTCTAGTAGTATATACTACAAATGACATGAAGTGAAAAGTGTGATCTCAGATATGCTGGACTTCAAAAGAATGAGTACATATATATGGCTTGAATGTATATTTGGGGTGAAGGTTGGGAGGAAGTGAAGAGGGCATTCCTGACATGGAAACCAATATGGATATATGGACTGAGGTGAAATTTTCTTGGTCTATTTTGGAAAAAAATATGAAAGAACTAGATTTCAAGTGCTGTAAAAAGAGAACTGATAATTAGAATCAGGCATATGGGTGTTGGTTGAAATCCTAGATTACCTACGCAAGTACTGTGTGACTTAAATCTATCTGAGTCTTAATGACCTCTTCATCAAAATACTGATAAGAGTTTTCACTTCATACAGTTGGTGTGCAGATTACATAAACTATCTGTAAAATGCCTCACATAATATCTGGTACTAATTAATTGATGACATCTTTCTTACTTGTTTTAACTGGAGTAGATGTAGGTGTAGGAGAACAGAGAGAGGTAAACTTGTGGTGGGCCTAACTTAGATTAATGCTTTTGTCCTGTAGACTGTGGGAGCCACTGAAAGCCTATGAAGAGGGGAATAGCATGTGCACAGTGCAATTTTAGGACAACTAACCTAATAATACAGAAAGTGGTTTGAAGAATAGAGAAAATGGAGACAAAATGAATGGTACTATAGTCTAGACAGGAGGTAAAATGGGTCTATTCCAGAGATGCAGTTGAATTGGAAAGGAAGTCATGGGCAGGGAGATATCGCAATGAAATGATTGCTGTGATTTGGAGAATTACTATAGAAGGAAGCAAAGGAGGAATATAGGATGACTTGAGATTTCAAGCCTGGGTTACTGGGAAAAATAAAAGGATGAGGTGAGATGATTTCAGTTTTTGGGGAAATTTAATTAAATTGTTTTGGTATATATTAACAAAGTTGTGATGTTAGAGTGGAGAAGCAAGAATATTTGTAGTGTATCCAAAGACTGGTCTCTGCTAAGGGTATGCTTGAACTTTCAGTATATAAAGAGACTATGATTTGTAGCATGTGTTCACATCTATGGCCATATGTGTGTATATACGTATATATGTGTATATACATATATATGAAAATAAATATATTTGGTTAGGTTGGGTCATTAAGGGATTGTGATCTATGGGAATCACTGAGTTCACATCAGCAGAGTCCTTATGGGCACTCTAATTCATAATTGGGGAATCTATCTACGTGTCACCCTTAACAAGAAGAAAATGTTGCTTTTTTTTTTTTTTTTTTTGCTGTCAGCCTATTTCTCCACATTGGGAAAAAACTGTATCTGAAGAGAAATTAGGTACTTAGAATTGTAAAAAGCTCAATTTGTAGACTGGCATAAGGGGAGCTACAGTGACTCTGTGTCCACCAGAGGTAGAAAAATAAAGTGAAAAGGGACAAATCTGAGTGATGTTTTATTTGTGCTGAATGGACAATGATGATTGGAAGTGAAAATTGCTAGATGAATTTGAACATTGCATCTCCATGGATTTACTTAGAAAATACTGTACCTTTCCTAGAGTCTAAAAGACTAGATGCCATCCCTAGGTGTTGGAAAGTGTTCCGTAGCTGAAAAGATAGCCCCTGTGAACTGCTTTAGACAATAACAGCTGTAGTGTGATATTTTGGGATTTAATAATAAGCCAAATAACTAAATCAGACTATATTTGCATGATTTTTTTATGAGACCACAAAATTGGACAAAAGAAGCAGAACATGAAATGATTTTGTTTAGGGAGGTCAGACTTGACTGGTCCTGTATGTGTGTATGGCAATCTGTTTAATAAAAGCCTCTTGCAACTTCAGCATGTTTAGTGGCTTTTCTCTGCTTTGGCCTTCAAATCTGTAGCCCTTGTGTTAATTTTACAAATGCTTTCCAATAATTCTTTTCCAACAATTCATGTAAACATAAATTTATCTCCTTTTTATTTCAGCTGGTTTGGGACAGCAGTGGAGTAAGTCTTTTTTTCCAGGAGAGGGACAATCAGTACCTCCATAAACATTCAGACATTCAGGGAGAGCTGGTTTGAAAAAAAATTTCCCTCTAGATTTGTATCCATGGCAGTCATTTTAGGACCAATAGGTATGGTATTGAAAAGATACTGATTTTTATCTTATTAAATTATCTGTGTCCCCTATGGATTTATCAAAAGGAAATGGGAGTTGTGGCATTGCTTCATATACTCAAACAATCTGCCTTCAGCCAGGAGTGTGACCACGTGCCTAGAAAAGGCTGCAGAATACCTTCTGCCTATTTTTATCTACTTAAAGAAATTGCTTTGTGTTGCCAGAAAATAGCTGACCCTGTCATCCTAGTCACATTTTACACTTGAATAATGAGGAGAAAAATCTCCCTGCAGTAAATGTTCAGTTTATGATATTTTTTCTTATATCAAAAAAAGAAGCTTTATGAAATAATGATGCTATCCTCATCTGATCGTAAGGGTTTGTCCTTAGTATCTTAGTCAATAGTTAGAATTAGGAAGGTCAGCTCATCTCTAAACTAAAGCTGGAATCAGCTGTCCACCACAAAAACAAAAATCTGGCAAAGAAGGTTGCAGGCTCATCTATCACCACCAGATATCTCATTTGTATCTCAAATGCAAGAGTTTAATAGTTGGCTTTTTTTGGTATTTATCTTGATATCTTGACAAGGGTCTTTAGAACTCGGATAGCCTACCTGTAGACCTCTCTAAATCCTTCCTAGTGTTTCCATTTCAATTATTCTTCTCAAACCTGTACACAAGAGTTCGTGAAGTATATCCTTGTAAGAGCTGAGATATCAATTTAAAAAAATCACTGTGGCATTTATTAATTTATTCATGCAATTGGGCATTCCTTTAACAGATATTTTTGAGCACCTCTTATGTTCCAGGCACCAGGATAGACACTAGGTATACAAATAGACTTATAGTCCAGGTTAATACCCCTCCATGGGGAACCTAACTTCCATGCAAAAGTAAATCTCAATATTTTTTACCATTTTAATTGACCTAAGAGTGCTAAATCAAGTACTCTTAATTCTAAACATGTTTATCCCTTTGTTTTTTTATCTTGAGATGTTTGGATTTGAGCTTAAATTCTGATTCAGATATTTATCAGCTCTGTGATCTTGACATTACACATATCACTTAACCTTACCTATTTTCTTTTTCTTTGTACTTCCATTATCTACATTTCCCTATCTGTAAAATATGGATAATAATAGTAACTGCCTTATGATGTTTTGTGAAGATTAAATTTAAATCTGGCATACAATTACAACTCAATCAGTTTTAGGTTATACTAGCTATCTTACTTTGAAAGAAAATATTTTTACTTCTCCTTTATTGTCTGTAGGAAGTGTGGGTAGGAAAAAATGAGTACACTCAGGAAATGGTGAATTCTTGTCCCCTTTTCCTTTAAGAAAGTAAAAAAAAAATAATGTATAAGAGCGTTGAGGCCATTAAAAAATTCTCTTCACTTTAAAATAAGTAAGCCTGTGTCATCTAGTTTGATGACAGAATCACTCAGGTTTGATTAGAGGTTAAGTATTTATGCTTTTACACTTGGTATACTGAAGCAATTTCATCATGATTTCTATTTCAAAATCAGGAAAATCAGGTGACTTAACTGATGTACTGAGTTCTCATTACTGCACAACTTAAAGGTACCCTTATGAGCCTTGAGAGGTACATGGATAATACTATGTTTTGTTAAGATGAGAGATGCTGGAACTGTGAAAATAATTCTCCTCTTTCCTCTTCCCTTCAAAAGAGTTTTACTTTAACCAGATGCTTTCATGACCAATGGTATCTAGTCATAAAAAAGAGACTATTATTAGTTCATTTTAAAATGATATAAGACATCTGCCATTATTTCATATAGAAGTACTGAATGACTTTGGACTGATGTCAACATAATTATCAAGATAGCAATCTTCCCACTCCTCATAAACTGCATCACCTGTATTTCCTCAAGCCACAGTCAAGTAGAGTCATCCACAGGTGTACTGTGGGATTGGTTCCAGGACATACCCCTCCTACAGATACCAAAATCCAAGGATGCTCAACTACCTTATATAAAATTGGGAAGTGAAGTTGGTCCCCCATATTTTTGGATTCTGCATCAGTGGATACCAAGGGCAGATTGTACTGGAAAATGACAGGTGTCTCAAATGAAATTGGTGGTTTTATGTGAACAAATGTTAATTAGAAGGCAATTTTCCCTAAAAATCAAAATGTCCTCAGAGTTGGTATATAACCTTGTTCTCTTAAGGTATTAATGAGCTCCCTGAAGGCAACATTGGTAAAAAAAAAACATGGATTTTTTTTCCTTCTGAAAAAAATTTTTTTTTGCTTTTTTTTAGGGCTGCGCCTGTGGCATATGGAGGTTCCTAGGCTAGGGGTCCAATTGGACCTGCAGCTGCTGGCCTATACCACAGTCACAGCAATGTCAGATCTGAGCCACGTCTGTACCTATGCCACAGCTCATGGCAATGCCAGATCCTTAACCCACTGACTGAGGCCAGGGATTGAACCTGCAACCTCATGGATCCTAGTCGGTTTCGTTAACTGCTGAGCCATGAAGGGAAATCCTCTTTCTGAAAATTTAATCATAACGTTCAACAATTACTCATCTATAGTGTTCAGTGGAATATTCTTTGGTTCAGCCTAAGTATTTTTGTATATCTGGCTTTAGATAAATGTTAATACATATGCAAGTCTTTAATTGTCTATATTCAGAAACTGGCCTACTTGAAGACAGATATGCTTTACCTGCAAATGAAACCAAGGACCTCATCCTAATATGATGAAAAATAAAGGACCATTTAAAGCTTTTGGCACAGTTGGTTCTAACTTCAGATAAGCAGGCCAAACAAGCCCTTACTTAAGAGAAAATCATCTGCTGTTCGCGGCTTCTCTAATTAATTTGGGAAAAGTTCTCAAATCTTAGTTATCTCAGGTATCATTTAATGTGTTTCTTTGTGTTGTTCACCATTCTTGGTAACCTCAACTTTGCATCATTAGTAGGCCACTTTAAAAAATGTTAACATTCAAGTTGTTATTGGGTTAATAACTTTGTATATTTCAGCTCCTTACATATTCATCTTTTATGTGTATTTGCCTAACAACATTTAAGTTCTATACTATTAGTAAATTTCAATTGTAAATACAGTGTTATCATGTTTTACAATAGATCCTTAGAACTTTCATCTTACAGCTGAAAGTTTTTACCCTTTTTACCAAACACTATTTCTCCCACCCTTCACACCCTGACAATAAATATTTAGGAAAAGAAATATAATCTATTTGAGACTATCTACCTCATAGAGTTCTTTTGATGATTAACATGGGAATGTCCACATAAAGGACATAGAATGGTGCCTGGCAAATAATACTCATTAATTAGTGGGCATTATTATTAGTATACCTTCAAACTAGCCCCAGAAAAAATATTTAATATACATTCTATCACATGAAAGAAACAAGCAGGTATTTTTCCCTCCTGGAGAATTGGAAAAGTCTAATGTGTTCAGCATGCAGAATTGATTAAAATCTGCACCAATGTCTGTATCATTGAAGGGGTACTATGTTTGGTTCCTTAGTAAGGCCGACACCCATATCCTGGGCCCACCAACACAAAGCAATGAGGCACAGAAATCCAGAGATGAACTTCAGGTACTTTGTAAAGTGTCAGTCTCCAGAAACACTTTGAGGATCTGAGTTATCTGGTTAGGATTTACTGTCTCACCAGTAAACAGCTGGCTACAATAAACTTGGCTGTCCTATGATAAGCAGAGTTAAAAATTCCAGAAGCAGTGATATATAAAATAAATGAGTTTTATAGGGCTGTGTGACAATAGGTTGAGCACATCAACTCAGTCATATTTTTCACTTATTGTTAATTTCAAACCATCGAAGCATTTTGTTTTTTTGGTTGCAAAGTTGTGGCTCAGAAATAAAAAAAATATAGAAAAGAAAAATGAAAGCAAATCCTCTATCAGTTGTGATGGCTAGCAGTGTCTAACAATCCATCATGTTACCCTACCTATCAGCCCTAAAACTGTCACTTCTAAAAAGTTATTATTAGAGCACAAATGTGGTTGATCGTTACACACCAGTGTGTTAATGTGCTGTTGGGACTGAAGCATTTGGGGAGCACACACAAATAAAATTTTTTGTTCAAACTAAGGTGATAAGGCATTTTCAGAAAGGCTTTGAGTGTGGCTATGGCTGTTGAGAAAAACCTGTGTGTGTGTGTGTGTGTATGAGAGAGAGAGAGAGAAATAACAAAAGATGAGAATTGATCATCTAAGAGACCTCTAAGGGCTAGGACAGTGTCTTTTTTTTTTAGCGCTTCACCTGTGACTAGGGGTTGAATTGGAGCTGCAGCCACCAGCCTATGCCACAACCACAGCAATGTGAGATCTGAACTGCCACTGTGACCTACACCACAGCTCATGGCAATGCTGGGTCCTTAACCCACTGAGCGAGGTTAGGCAGTGAACCCACATCCTCATGGATACTAGCTGGATTTGTTTCCCCTGCACTGCAATGGGAACTCCAAGGACAGTGTCATTAACTGCTTCATTTTCCATTGTTTTTCTAGAACCAAGCACAGTGCTTAGCCCATACCACAGAGTCAGCAATTATGCATCGAGCTGAATTTTATAAAAAGTTCAACTGATACACTCAATGTTTCCTATTGTCCATGCTCTTAGGTGAGAGGAATGGACAGTAGAGCTCTTCCTAATGGCATCTTTGGAATAAGCATTTCCTCACTAGTCTTTAGTCTCAAGCAAGGGATCAACACTGAGTTTCCCATGTCATGTCTTCTGCCAGATTCTTGGGGGTCTCATAATTCACAACTCATATATCAGAAAAGAAAAAGAAGCTAAAAGCCCAGATATAAGCTCTTCCATCCACATTTTATAGATGAAATAGTGTTTTAAATTAAGCATGCCTAAAAATCTTATTCCAGAGAGGCTTTTGCAACAATCCTGCTTACAGAGCTCTAACCTTGGAACAGAATCTGCATATGAATCAAGGTCAGCCTGCTGGAGTTTCTCTAACCAAAGTCTAAATTCAAAATCTTAACCTCAGGGAAGCAGCAGGGGCTTGGGTAGATGGTTGGAATAGAGAACACCAGAGGCATGACATTTAGGGGACTAGTGGAAAATCTGTATGATACATGGGGTTGACAAATTATTGCTTATTCTATCTTTCCTGCTACATCTATACAGTTCAGATCATGCCATTGGAAATTAAAGAAAAAAATATTTTGAGAGACTCCTGAATAAAACAAAAACAGTCTTTGTTGATAGATCTAAAATATTTATTTTAAGGAAATCCATGGTCCTATTCTACTCTATAGTTGTTCAGCTTATATTTGTAGTGTAGTATTCTATTTTGGATATCATGTTTTTTGCTGGGTATTGCTCAGTCAAGGTATATTTATACAAAGGGGCACCAGGATGAGGATGGGTTTGGAAACAGATATGAGAAAAACTATTAGGTATAACAAGAATCATTCACTCTGTTAACAGTCTGAAGAGGCTTCTTATTACATTTAGATAAAGATCAAGATCAGGATCAAAATCTCTCAATAGTCTAAGCTGCATTAAGGATGAGGAAAACAGAAAAACTGGAAATCCAGTTTTATTTCTAGCAAGACATTCTACTCCACTGTCCTACCTAATTTCACTTCTCACATTCTGCATCTCCTGCCACATCCTTCATCCAGTCTCTATACAGCTCACTTAGAATACAACATAATATAATATAATATAATATAATATAATATAATATAACCATATATTTCCATGATCTAATTCCTGCCTACTTTCCCAGCCACAATGCTTCTCTCATTTCAGTTACTTCATCTTATATCTCAGAGATACTAGCCCTATTTCTACACTTGGTATGTCCTAAGCCTTTTCTTGCTTCAGGATCAAGCTCTGTATTCAGGTATTAAGCATGTTTGTTGAGAAGTCAACTGTCAGAAGCAATATTTTCTCTTTTATACATTTTTTAAAGTTTTATTGAAGTATAATTGATTTGTAATGTGATAATTTCTGATGTACAACAAAGTGATTCAGTTATACACATACATGCTTCCATTCTTTTTCAGACTATTTTTCCACATAGATTATCACAGAATATTGGATAGAGTTCCCAGTTGGCCAGTCATCCCATATACCATAGTGTGCACATGCCAATCCCAACTCCCCAGTCCATCCCTCCCCCACACCTGTGTACTCTAATAGCCGTAAGTTTGTTTTTAAAGTCTGTGAATCTGTTTCTGATGTGCAAATAAGTTCCTTTGTATCCCTTTTTAAGCTTCTAGATATCTGATATTTTATGATGTTTGTCTTTCACTGTGGGACTAATTTTATTTAATATGATAATCTCTAGGTCCATCCATATTGCTGCAAATAGCATTATTTCATTCTTTGTTATGTCTGAGTAATAGCCCATTATATATATGTACCACAACTTCTTTATCCATTCCTCTGTGGATGGATATTTAGGTTGCTTCCATGTCTTGGTGATTGTAGATAGTGCTACAAAGAACATTGGGGTGCATGTATATTTTCAAATTATGGTTTTCTCTGGATAGATGCCCAGGAGTGGGATTGTTGAATCTTATGGGAGTTCTATTTTTAGTTTTTTGAGGACTCTCCATACTGTTTTCCAGAGTAGTTTTACCAATTGGCATTCTCAAAAACAGTGTAAGAGAGTTCCTTTTTCTCTGCAACCCCCAGCATTTATTGCTTACAGACTTTTTGGGGATGGCCATTCTGGCTTATATAAGGTGGTACCTCATTGTCGTTTTGATTTGCATTTCTCTAATAATTAGAGATATTTATCATCTTTTCATGTATATTTTTGCCATCTGTATATCTTCTTAAGAGAAATGTCTAATTGGATCTTCTGCCCATTTTTTTATTGGGTTGTTGCTTTCTTTGGTTTTGAGCTGTATGAGTTGTTTTTATTTTGGAGATTAATCCCTTGTCAGTCACTTCATTTGCAAATATTTCCTTCCATTCTGTGGGTTGTCTTTTTGTTTTGTTTATGGTTCCTTTTGCTGTACAAAACCTTTGAAGTTTAATTAGGTCCCATTTGTTTTTTTTTAAATTTTCCTTACTCTAGGAGGTGGATCTGAAAAGATATTGCTGTGGTTTATTGTCAGAGTATGTTCTCCCTGTGTTTTCCTCTAAGAGTTTTATGGTATCCAGTCTTATATTTAGACTTAAAAAAAAGAAAGACAATTACAGGCCAATATCACTGGTGAACATAGGTGCAAAAACCCTCAACAAAACACTAGCAAACTGAATCCAAAAATACATTAAAAGGATCATAAACCATGATCAAGTGGGATTTATCCTAAATATGCAAGGATTTTTTAATATCTACAAATCAGTGTGTAACAAATTGAAGAATAAAAACTATATGATCATCTCAATAGATACAGAAAAAGCTTTTGACAAAATTCAACACCAATTTCTTATTAAAAACTCTCTAGAAAATGGGCATATAATGAATCTACCTCAATATAATAAAGGTCATATATAACAAACCCACAGCTAACATTCTCAATGGTGAAAAGCTGAAAGAATTCCTGCTAAGATTAGGAACAAGAGAAGGAAGTCCACTTTCATCACTGTTATTCAACATGGTTTTGGAAGTCCTAGCCATGGCAACCAGAGAAGAAAAGGAAGTAAAAGGAATCCAAATTGGAAAGGAAGAAGTAAAACTTTCACTGTTTGCCAATGACCTGACACTATACATAGAAAATCCTAAAGATGCTACAAGAAAAATCTTAGAACTGATTCAAAGAAATCAAAGACGACACAAACAGATGGAAAGATATACCATGCTCATGGTTCAGAAGAATCAATATTGTCAAAATGACTATATTACCCAAGGCAATCTACAGATTCAATGCAATTCCTATCAAATGACCAATGGCATTTTTCACAGAAGTAGAACGAAAATTTAAAACATTTGTAGGAAACACTAAAGATCCCAAATAGCTAAACCAATCCTGAGAAAGAAAAACAGAGCTGGAGGAGTCAGTTTCCCTGTCCTAATACTATATTACAAAGCTACACTCATCAAAACAGTATGGTACTGACACAAAAACAGAAAATAGATCAATGGAACAGATTAGAAAACCCAAAAATAAACCCACACACCTATGATCAACTATTCTATGACAAAGGAGTTAAGAATATACAATGGAGAAAATAAGGTCTCTTTAATACAATGCTAGGAAAACTGGACAGCTGCATGTAAAAGAATGAAATTAAAACACTCTCTAATACCATACACAATATTTGCTCTTGTGAATACTTTATTTTCATCCCTCTCCTAACTTTTGGCTGCTTTTACTGCTTTAATTTATCATTGCTAAATCTTAGCAATTTTATTATTATATGCCTGGGTGTGTGTGTGTATGTGTGTGTGTTTGAGTTTCGTATTTCTACCACTTGGGGTTCAATGAGTTTCTTGAATCTGTGGGTTATTTATTAGCTTTAGAAAAATTTCATCCAAGTATTGCTTTTGTCTGATTCTTCCCTGCTTTACCTTCTGGGCCTCCAGTCACATATTATAGAATTTTCTCTAAAAAATATGAATTCTAATTTTTGTCTCCCCAGCACATGAGATCACCAAGAGTCTCTGTTGGCAACTTTGACTCTTTTAGTCATAATCATTTGCTCAGCTTCTTGGTCTCCCTTATCATTTATGAAAAAGAAGCAAATGCTTTTGTGAGGAAAGCAGTAACAGATAATCTTATCTTGATGAGTTTTCTTGCTGGGATTTTTACCCTTTAGTTCCTGGTTGAGTAGCATCAACCTATGCCATAAAACATTTTTTGTTTTGGTATTTTATCCTGCTTTTTAATAGTTTATAGTTTTTCTTGGTAGATATGTTAGTTGCAGAATATTTCTCCTGTATTTTGTAGCTAGAAATAGAATCATACTATTGTCATTACTATTATTATGATTTGTTTAAATGTGATTTTTGCTGTCACAATGAATTATTCTATGTGCATTTTGAGCAGATATCCACCTTCATGCCACAAGCTGAAGGATTCTCAATATATTGCCTTAATATATTTTCTCTGTAACAGAGGTGTCATAATATTGTATGATGCCTGAATTCTATTTTGTTGGAGATATTCAATTAGGTTAAGGCATTATGCCCTTCAGTTTTCAATGGTGTGACCTTATTGAGTTTTAAACTTCCCACAGTATATTTCCTTAGACCATTCTCTCCCAAGATGTTCCACAGAAAAGATATATGTGATTTCAGACTTGTTCATATGATGCTATTAGTTGGGTAACCAGAATTGAAAAGGAAGCTTGCAAAGCCTGGCTTCATATTCTCAAAATATTTCTGCTACACTCATTTGGTCAATGGAAGTCAAAGGCTATCTCAGACATGAGTGGTAGAGAAGTAGACTCCAACCGTTGATGGAAGGAACTGCAAACAACTGGGTATTTTTGCTATTTTGTG
This sequence comes from Sus scrofa, assembly GCF_054392235.1. Lineage (NCBI taxonomy): Eukaryota > Metazoa > Chordata > Mammalia > Artiodactyla > Suidae > Sus > Sus scrofa. Next base: position 91,817,379 of record NC_139401.1, on the reverse strand, counting down.
GCAACAGTTTAGCCACAAGCCAGTTCTAGTTAGTGTTTGAGAAGTAAGTTAGTTCACCTCTTTCAGAAACAGATCTCAAAACAGGATAAGATATGAAAATATTTATTGAATGAAATGACTGAGGATGAAGGAGAAGGAACCTGAGATAGTATGGAAAAACCTTTAGACTACATTGCAGACCTGACATCTATGAAGGAGAGGTGAAATAAAGGAGAAATAAATCAGAATAGCCTTATACTGCAGGAAAGTTGTAAAAAACATGTCTAGAGACTGAGCAAAATATCATCATTTTTTACTGGGACAACCTCCTTTAGCCTCCTGCTCATCCATTTTTGTCTTTCTTACCTTGCAGATATTGATCAACACCCTTGTTGGCTATATTGATTCTAGGGGTACCATGTTCCATCAACCATCTCCACAACTCTTGTGGATAAAGGCCCATTTGCTACCCCTCTATATTAGTAGTAGTTATTTTAACTGTGGCCTCCTGGCTTCTGGTAGTTGTTTTGTACCTTGACTTCTGTTACTTCAGGGCCCTATTATCCCCATAGATATTAATGAATCCAATTCTGTGAACACCTCTCTTACCATCATCTCCGGTCTTTAGAGTACAGCCAAGACTGAAATTCTTAGTGATGCTAGTGACTCATTTATCAATGCATTCCTGATGAACTCAGTGAATTATATACGAATGGCTGGGCCCTCCTATTGAACACTCTCCTTGAGCGAGTCTTCCAGCCTTTCATAATATAGTCATTCCAGCCTGTCCACCTCTCTGAGACTTGTATTTTTTCCTGTTTTGTGGGCTAAGGTACTGTATGCATTTCCACCTCATTCTAGATAGCCCATTGCTTTCTTGAGGCTTCTGAAGAACACACTAGCAGTGAGTTTGCCCTATCCTCTGGGGTTCTTGAAAGAATATTAAATCCTATGTCCCCAGAAAGTGCCACTAAGTCAATAAATTCTGGCTTATCTAGTCTCATATTCTGGTAAACTACACACTTTCAAAATCCAATCCCAGGAGTACTCCTTGACTCCTGAGGGTGTAAGCTATATAATTCTTAAAGCTCCTTCAGAAAACAGTCACTTTTCCCCCTTATAAGGCTCAGCATGTCCCCTGAGGGATGGGGTTGGGCGGGAGGATAGACGCTATAAACTTGCAGGGGAGAGGCCTCTATAGTATTTTTCAGGACAGCAGAAGTGCTAGCTTTTATAGAAAAGGGCAGAATATAATTGCCAATTCTGGGGATTTGAGAGTTTGCAGAGTAAACATCATGGTAATTCATCCAGATATCCCTCTGCATTTTAAGGTCGTAGATTCTTCTACCCAGAATCCTAACCCAAACTTAACACATCTGCCTTGGCTGAGGTTTTAAACATCTCTGTAGCTCTGTGACTCTCACCATAACATCCCAAGTCTGCTTCTCAGCAGTGTTTGTTCTTCCACTGCAAGGAGACATGTAGATAAACACCTGTTTTAATCTATCAAAAAAAATTTTGTTAAGAGCCACAGGTACAACTTATGGACATTTCCAGGCTAGGGGTTGAATCAGAGCTACAGCTGCCAGCCTATACCACAGCCACAGCAACATTAGATCCAAGTCGCATCTGTGACCTTTACCACAGCTCATGACAACCCTGGATCCTTAACCCACTGAGTGGGGCCAGGAATTGAACCTGCATCGTCATGGTTACTAGTCGTGTTCCTTTCCACTGAACCACAACAGGAACTCCCAGAAGTTCTGTTGTTTTAACCCCTGGCCTTTAACTCATTGTTAACAGCTTTCAGTTTCTCATTAACCCTCTTCAGGTCATCCATACAACTTACCAATAACCAGTCCATTCCATTGTTCTTATAGACATATTCTTCCTATGTCTTTAAAATGCTTAAATCATTGCTTCTGGAAAAATATTCTTTTTCATTGGAACATTTACCTATGTCATCGCCAGTGAAATTTATCAATTAGGCTTGTACCAGGGAATGTTTTTACCCCAATAACACTCAAATTAGCATTCTCTTTTCCCACTGGATGGTAAGTAAGCCAGTCACTAAGTCCCATATTTTCTTGTACCTCTTGCACCTCTCCTGGATCCATTTGTGTTAGGGTCCTCTGAAAAGACATCAAGATAAGATTAGATGTACAATAGTTTTATTAGGGGAAATGCCTTTGAAGGGTAAAGGGTAAAGGGGAAGAAACTGGATAAATTGTTAGAGTTTTCAGATCTTGATATATTTATCAGACTCTTGTGAAGGAGAGAAGATAGAGAATTGGATAGAAAGACTACAGCAGCACAGTTCAAGACAGTTTCGGTAGTTTTGGCCAGGCCCATTATCCATTGGAAGAATCCTCCATCTCTTGGTAATGAGTCTCTATCTGTACCCCTGCCATGCTTTCATTGGCTTGGACAGCCCATGGGAAGGGTGATCTGCAGGTAACTGTGGTGATGAATCCAGAGGGGCAACACCTGGTGCCATCAGTCAGTTTGGCTCTGTAAAGCAGGAAATCTGGTGGCCAAAATAAAAGCCCAACTACTTGGATTAACAAATCTTAATCATTTGGAATAACAAGTTTTCTAAATGTTTTAGGTATTACTGCTTCATAAAGCAATTTATGTCTGATGGTGTTTTAATTTGTTTTTTGAACTCTTCTTAAATTTTAGACTATCCTAACTTCATTTGGTTTGACGTCTGTCTTTTTTTTTTCAGTTCAAGAGTATAAATACAGAATTATCATAATTTGAAAGTTTCATTTTGTATTTTTCAAGGAAAGATTTAATAAAATGTTTGGAGGACTCAGCTGGTTTCTGCCTTTACCTGGCCAGTGTTCTTATAAAATTGATAGATTTCTAGGTAACCAAGCAGCATAAGTGAGAGGGGATACAGTAAGGAGAAATTTATCTCCTTACTATAATTCAAAAAAACAACACAGAGTTGATGTAAAATTGCTGGTGAGTCAGTTTTGTCATTTTCATATCATGTTGGTATCCACCTACACTTACTTAGATGAATAGATATGTGCTGATGATGTAAATTTGATGGTATTTTACTTTAGGAAAGGCAAGAAACACCAGTGTATGGTTCCCATGAGAACCTTACTTCTGCCCCTTTGTGCTACTCTAATGATGAGAAAATAGCAGGTAAATCGGCAATAATTGCTATTTTAGTTGGATAATACTGAAGGCTATAGGCACAATGGATGACACAAATATGTTAAGATCCACATTTGGAAGTTGTTTTTGAAAGTCTTGATTCTGATCCTTTTATGACTCTAACAGGGCTCTAAGGGTGTATATATACACTGTAGGCTAATTTGTAGGTTTTGGGCTTTGTACTTTATATGCTGCTATAGTACAATGGAGCGCATGCTGATTTACCTGATTGCTCAAATAATTCCCAGTGATTACATCAGTACTTCCCCAACCCTAGGCACCAAATACCATTACTCTCATATTTTTTAGTGGCCTTTCTTACAACCTAACTAAATAAAGCATAAACTGTATGAGATAGTGTGAATTGTTCAAGAATAGATGTTTCTAGTTAAGTTGTCTCTTTCCAACTCTGGAGCTTGATTTTTGAAGCTAAGTAGTCAATCTCAATTTTTATTTTCAGAGCCAATAGCAATTATACATATCAGTAATCTCTGGTAAAGTGAATAAACAACTTATTACAGGGTCTAAATGTGAATGTGCAGTACACAGTTAGGAAATTATGTTATCTGAGGGATACTTAAGTAAAGTTTCCTGGAGTTAAGCAGCTGCCTATCTTTCTACTGCAAGACAAAAATTCTACCACAGTAGAGTTACTTCTCAGACATTAGCAGTAATGGTATGGTGTTGAAGGACACTGTGAAAACGAATACGTTATTGGAAAGAGATATGTCTTTGCTTTGGGTGAATATCTTGTTAGAGTTAGCATCCAAAAGCTTACCAATCTTGAGGTTACTTAACAACATCATGTACAATCTGATCATTGTTAAGGGGCTTGAATCTTCAGCTCTTTGAATGCTTAGATCTGGGAGAAGAGATCTGGCAGAACTGGGTGAAAGTTTAAGGGCATTTCCGTTATGGAGATATTATTTAACACATTGTCTTTACCATATACTTGTTGCGCACTAATTAGTTAGCAGGTGCCATTACTATAACCATAATACACTAAATTAAAACATTTCAGCCCTGAACAGCTAATGATCAACTGAGGTCTTATAGAGGATATAGAGGAAAATACCCCTAGATGTGTATGTCACTATACACACCAGTTGTGGAATTGGGCTGTGTAGAAAGAATCAATTCTAAAAAAAAAAAAAGGAGTTCCCGTCGTGGCGCAGTGGTTAACGAATCCGACTAAGAACCATGAGGTTGCGGGTCCAGTCCCTGCCCTTGCTCAGTGGGTTAACGATCAGGCGTTGCCGTGAGCTGTGGTGTAGGTTGCAGACGCGGCTCGGATCCCGCGTTGCTGTGGCTCTGGCGTAGGCCGGTGGCTACAGCTCTGATTCAACCCCTAGCCTGGGAACCTCCATATGCTGCGGGAGCGGCCCAAGAAATAGCAACAACAACAAAAGACAAAAGACAAAAAAAAAAAAAAGAATCAATTCTTACCTGAAATTAAAACCTAATGAGAATCATGCTTATTACGTATCATTATTCAATACTAAAATATTATTAGGTCCTCTTTTTCTTTTCTTGTACTTTCAAAAACTTGTTTTTAATATCTCAACATCTGTTTCTGGCTTAACTTCATGTGGATCAAAAGAATGAAGTAATAATTGTATTTAGCTGTGAAATTAATCATTTCTTTAATTTGTATCATCGACCCTACTTGTTTTTGATTAAAGGTTCAGGTTCAAACATCCATAGAGAAATTATTTTGGGGGTAAATAAAAAATCTAGTCAGAATATACAAGTCATTTTTGTTAAGCCTTATAGAAATTTTACCGGAACCATAAAGAAAGTTTAGTGACCAATACCAAGAGGAATTTTAATAAATTAAGCAGAAATACATAGCTCTACTAATTATCTCTCCTTAATATCTTTTGGTTTTCTTAGAACTTAAAGTTCTTGAAAGTTGTTTACTAATTCTGTTAGCATTTCTTGGCTACAGGGAGTAATATAATTGCAAGAAAATGAAAGAGTGAAGCAGTTGGCAGATGAGTATTTCATTTACAGTTACCTGTAATCAAAACCTCCAACCTTCCCAAATCCATCGCCAAATACTTACTCTATGCAACTCCTTTTAATTTAGTATTTTTCAAGGCAGAAAGGATTTATGTGATCATCTAATTTGAACCTAGCACTGAAATGAGCTTGGAACATTTCCAAATATATATTCTTTGCAACTCTTACTAGTAGACTAGGTCTTTCATGAGCCTTCGCATAAAGCTGCCCCACTACTCTGCTCCCTATAAAAGACTGTATTATTTCTTTTTCCATTTTGTGACATAATTGTTGCTGTAACTGTCATTTGCCTTATTCAATTGTGAGCTTCTTGAAAATAGAGACTATATTTTACTCACTTTTGTGACCTATCAAGTAGAACTATACTGGAGTCATAACAATAACTTAATTTTTTTTTTTATTTTCCCACTGTACAGCAAGGGGGTCAGGTTATCCTTAGATGTATACATTGCCATTACAGTTTTTTCCCCCACCCTTTCTTCTGTTGCAACATGAGTATCTAGACATAGTTCTCAATGCTATTCAGCAGGATCTCCTTGTAAATCTATTCTAGGTTGTGTCTGATAAGCCCAAGCTCCCGATCCCTCCCCCTCCCATCAGGCAACCACAAGTCTCTTCTCCAAGTCCATGATTTTCTTTTCTGAGGAGATGTTCATTTGTGCTGGCTATTAGATTCCAGTTATAAGTGATATCATATGGTATTTGTCTTTGTCTTTCTGGCTCATTTCACTCACTATGAGATTCTCTAGTTCCATCCATGTTGCTGCAAATGGCATTATGTCATTCTCTTTTATGGCTGAGTAGTATTCCATTGTGTATATATACCACTTCTTCCGAATCCAATCATCTGTCGATGGACATTTGGATTGTTTCCATGTCCTGGCTATTGTGAATAGTGCTGCAATGAACATGCGGGTGTATGTGTCTCTTTTAAGTACAGCTTTGTCCGGATAGATGCCCAAGAGTGGGATTGTGGGGTCATATGGAAGTTCTATGTATAGATTTCTAAGGTATCTCCAAACTGTTCTCCATAGTGGTTGTACCAGTTGACATTCCCACCAGCAGTGCAGGAGGATTCCCTTTTCTCCACAGCCCCTCCAGCACTTGTTGTTTGTGGATTTATTAATGATGGCCATTCTGACTGGTGTGAGGTGGTATCTCATGGTAGTTTTGATTGGCATTTCTCTTATAATCAGCGATGTTGAGCATTTTTTCATGTGTTTGCTGGCCATCTGTATATCTTCTTTGGAGAAATGTCTATTCAGGTCTTTTGCCCATTTTTCCATTGATTGATTGGTTTTTTTGCTGTTGAGTTGTATAAGTTGCTTATATATTCTAGACATTAAGCCCTTGTCAGTTGCGTCATTTGAAACTGTTTTCTCCCATTCTGTAAGTTGTCTTTTTGTTTTCTTTTGGGTTTCCTTTGCTGTGCAAAAGCTTTTCAGTTTGATGAGGTCCCATGGGTTTATTTTTGCTCTCATTTCTATTGCTTTGGGAGACTGACCTGAGAAAATATTCATGATGTTGATGTCAGAGAGTGTTTTGCCTATGTTTTCTTCTAGGAGTTTGATGGTGTCTTGTCGTATATTTAAGTCTTTCAGCCATTTGGAGTTTATTTTGGTGCATGGTGTGAGGGTGTGTTCTAGTTTCCTTGCTTTGCATGCAGCTGTCCAGGTTTCCCAGCAATGCTTGCTGAATAGACTCTCCTTTTCCCATTTTATGTTCTTGCCTCCCTTGTCAAAGATTAATGGACCATAGGTGTCAGGGTTTATTTCTGGATTCTGTATTCTCTTCCATTGGTCTGTCTGTCTGTTTTGATACCAGTACCACACTGTTTTGATGACTGTGGTTTTGTAGTATTTCTTGAAGTCTGGGAGAATTATGCCTCCTGCTTGGTTTTTGTTCCTCAGGATTGCTTTGGCGATTCTGGGTCTTTTGTGGTTCCATATAAATGTTTGGATTGTTTGTTCTAGTTCTGTGAAAAATGTCCTGGGTAATTTGATAGGGATTGCATTGAATCTGTAGATTGCTTTGGGTAGTATGGCCATTTTTACAATATTGATTTTCCCAATCCAGGAACATGAAATATCTTTCCATTTCTTTACATCTTCTTTGATTTCTTTGATTAAAGTTTTATAGTTCTCGGCATATAGGTCCTTTACCTCTTTGGTCAGGTGTATTCCGAGGTATTTGATTTTGTGAGGTACAATTTTAAAAGGTATCGTATTTTTGTATTCCTTTTCTAATGTTTCATTGCTGGTATACAGAAATGCAACTGACTTCTGAATGTTAATCTTATATCCTGCTACTTTGCTGAATTGATTAATCAGTTCAAGGAGTTTCTGGGTTGAGTCCTTAGGGTTTTCTATGTATAGTATCATGTCATCTGCATACAGTGACAGTTTTATCTCTTCTCCTCCTACATGGATGCCTTTTATTTCTTTTGTTTGTCTAATTGCTGTGGCTAAGACTTCCAAAACTATGCTGAAGAGCAGTGGTGAGAGTGAGCATCCCTGTCTTGTTCCAGATTTGAGTGAGAAGGCTTTCAGTTTTTCCCCATTGAGGATTATATTTGCTGTGGGTTTATCATAAATGGCTTTGATTATATTCAGGAATGTTCCCTCTATACCCACTTTGGTGAGGGTCTTGATCATGAATGGATGTTGAACTTTGTCAAATGCTTTTTCTGCGTCTATTGAGATGATCATATGATTTTTGACTTATTTTGTTAATGTGGTGTATGATGCTGATTGATTTGCGTATGTTGAACCATCCTTGTGAATCTTGGATGAACCCTACCTGGTCATGGCGTATAATTTTTTTGGTATGTTGTTGGATTCGGTTGGCTAAGATTTTGTTGAGAATTTTTGCATCTATATTCATCAATGATATTGGGCGATAGTTTTCTTTTGTGCTGGTATCTCTGTATGGTTTTGGAATGAGGGTGATGGTGGCCTCATAGAATGTCTTTGGGAGTATTCCTTCTTCTTCAACCTTTTGAAAGAGTTTCAGGAGGATGGGCACCAATTCCTCTTTATATGTTTGATAGAATTCCCCTGTGAAGCCATCTGGTCCTGGACGTTTATTTGTAGGGAGTGATTTTATGACCTCTTCAATTTCATTTCTAGTGATCGGTCTGTTCAGTTGGTCTGTTTCTGCTTGATTCAGTTTTGGCAGGCTGTAAGATTCTAGAAAATTGTCCATTTCTTCCAGATTGTCAAACTTGTCGCCATACAGTTGTTCATAGTATTCTCTTATGGTTTTTTGTATTTCTGCTGTATCCGTTGTGATTTCTCCTTTTTCATTTCTAATTTTGGTTATTTGGGTTCTTTCTCTCCTCTTCTTAGTGAGTCTGGCCAGGGGTTTGTCAATTTTGTTTACCTTTTCAAAGAACCAGCTCTTGGTTTTATTAATTTTCTCTATTGTTTTTTGAGTCTCTATTTTATTGATTTCTTCTTTGATCTTTATAATTTCCTTCCTTCTGCTGACTTTAGGACTTTTTTGTTCTTCTTTTTCTAATTCGTTTAGGTGGAGGGTTAAGTTGTCAATTTGGGATCTTTCTTCTTTTTTGAGAAAGGCCTGTATTGCTATAAATTTCCCTCTGAGCACTGCTTTCGCAGCATCCCATAGATTTTGAGAGGTTGTGTCTTCATTATTATTTGTTTCAAGATAGTTTTTAATTTCCTTCTTGATTTCCTCATTGACCCATGGGTGTTTTAGTAGCATGTTGTTTAGTCTCCATGGAGTAGGTTTTTTCTCTTTCCTTTTCCCATGGTTGATTTCTAATTTCATGACATTGTGGTCAGAGAAGATACTTGAGATAATTTCTATGCTCCTAAATTTATTGAGATTCGCTTTGTGTCCCAATATGTGGTCGATTCTTGAGAATGTTCCATGAGCATTTGAGAAGAATGTGTATTCTGATTTTTTTGGATGTAGTGTCCTGAAGATATCAATTAAGTCTAACTTTTCTATTGTGTCCTTTAGGATCTCTGTTGCTTTATTGGTTTTCTGTCTAGAAGATCTGTCCATTGATGTGAGGGGGGTATTTAGGTCTCCTACTATGATTGTATTCTCATCAATATCTCCCTTTATGTCTGTTAATATTTGTTGTATGTATCTGGGTGCTCCTATATATGGGGCATATATGTTGACAATAGTAACATCCTCTCCTTGGATGGATCCCTTAATCATTAAGTAGTGTCCTTCTTTGTCTTTCTTTATGTCTTTTGTTTTAAAGTATATTTTTTCTGATATGAGCATTGCGACTCCTGCTTTTCTGTCATGTCTATTGGTGTGAAATATTTTTCCCCACCCTTTCACTTTCAATCTATATGTATCTTTTGTCTTAAGGTGGGTTTCTTGTAGGCAGCATATTGAAGTTTTTTGCCTTTTTATCCACTCAGCTACTCTGTGTCTTTTGATTGGGGCATTCAGTCCATTGGCATTTAAGGTGCTAATTGATAGATGATTATTTATTGCCATTTGAACCTCGTGTTCCAGTTGATTCTATGGTTCTCCATTCTTCCTTTCTTTTTTTTTTTTTTTGGTTGGATGGTCTCCTGTTATTATCTGCTTGAGTGTATTTTTTTTTCATTTTTTGCAAATGCAGTATTTGGTTTTGGCTTGTGGTTGCCCTGTTTTTTAAGTATGCTAACCCCTTCCCATAATTGTGTGTTTTAGCCTGATGGTCCTGTAAGTTCAAACACTTCATTACTATCTTAAAATTAAGAAGAGAGACATACATACAAACAAAAAGGGTTATTTATCTCCTAACATCCCTTGCCCACATTTTATGGTTTTGATGACTCTTTTTAATATTTTTCTTTTTAATTTTATTTTGTTTGAAGCATGTTCATGATTAAATCTGTATGCTGGCTTATTTGAGTGACTGCTCTCTGATTGTGGTTTCCTCAGTCCTAGTTCTTCCTCTTCTTCTTTTTTTTTTTCTTTTCTTTTTTTTCCCATTTCCTTCCTTTCTTTATGGTTTAGAGAAGCCCTTTCAATATTTCCTTTAACCTGGGTTTTGTGTTGCTGTATTCTTTAAGTTTCTGTTTGTTGGGAAAAATTTTTATTTCCCTTTCTATTTTAAATGATATTCTTGCTGGATAGAGTATTCTAGGTTGCATATTTTTTCCTTTTAGCACTTTAAATATCTCTTGCCATTCCCTCCTGGCCTGTAGTGTTTCTGTAGAGAAATCAGCTGATATTCTTATGGGGGTTCCCTTGTAGGTAACATTCTGTTTTTCTCTTGCTGCCTTTAGGATCCTCTCTTTATCACTAACTGTTGACATTTTTATTATGATGTGTCTTGGTGTGGGTCTGTTTGGGTTCAGTTTGTTTGGGGACCTCTGTGCTTCTTGTATCTTGAACCCAGTATCCTTTAGATTTGGGAAGTTTCCATCGATAATTTCTTCAAATATATTTTCCATTCCCTTATCTTTTTCTACTCCTTCTGGAATTCCTATTATGCATAGATTGGCCCGCTTTATATTATCCCATAGGTCTCTTATATTGCTTTCCAGTTTTTTGATTCGGTTTTCTGTCTGTTGACCAGATTGAGTGATTTCCATTATTCTATCTTCCATATCACTGATTCGTTCTTCTGCATTATTCATTCTGGTTTTTACTGCCCCTAGTTCAGTTTGCATCTCTGCAAATGAATGTTGTAGTTTTTCTTGGCTCCTCCTTATATTTTCTAGTTCCTTTCTAAGGGTATCTGCATTACTGTTCCTATCTTCTCTTCATTCCTTCAGTATTTTCACTATTTCTCTTTTGAACTCCAGGTCTGTCTGGCTGCAGAGATCTGTTTCATTGTTGACTGTTTTAGGTGAGTTCTCCTGTTGGTTTGACTGGGGGTGGTTTCTCAGCTTCTTTATCTTGCTTGTTGTTTTCTTTCTCCCTAGGGAGTTGTACTCTCCGTGATCAGGCAGTGTTTGCCTTGTCACTGCCGTGGAATATTTCCTGAGGGCTGGCATTGTTGGTCAATCTTTTCTGAGGCAGTGTGGCTTTTCTGGAGTGTTGATGGGGCTAACAGTGTTTCTTTGAAGCAAAGGAGGGCTTTCTGAGGGCAGACAGGACTGGGAGGTCCACACCACGATGGTAGCAGATTTCACTTGGTCATGCAGAGCTTGCTCTGGTGTTTTTAGGCTGTGGGGTTCTTGCAGGGGGTTGGCGGTGTTGGGCAGCTGCTCTTCAGTGCTGCATCACCCCTTGGGGGCTGGAGCAGCTCTCTGGGTCACTGAGAACCCAGGAGGCTCTTCCCTAGGGCAGCCCAACTCAGAAGGACAGCCTGATAATGTAGGCGGATCTTTTCACAGTCTGGCCGAGCTTGTTGCAGCTTTTCTGGGCTGCAGGGGCTCTTCCAGGGGGTTGGTGGTGCTTAGCAGTTATTTCACGGAAGTGGGGCACCCCCTGGGGGCTTGGGCGGGTAGCAGGGCCGTTGGAGACCCAAGAGGCTCCTCCCCAGGGCAGCCTGACTCAGAAAAACCATCTGAGATCCTTTCATGGCCTGGTTAGGCTTGTTCTAGCTTTTCTGGGCTGCAGGGGGTCCTGCCTGAAGCTGGCAGTCCTATGCAGCTGGTCCACTAGAGCATCCCCTGGGGGCTTGGGCGGGTAGCAGGGCTGTTGGAAACCCAAGAGGCTCCTCCCTGGGGCAACCTGACTCAGAAAAAACGTCCAAGAATTAGGCTGATCTATTCACAGCCTGGCTAAGCTTGTTCTAGCTTTTCTGGGCTGCAGGCCTTTTCTCGGGGGGCTGGTGGTGTTTGGTGCTGCTCTGTGGAAGTGTAGCCCCTCCAAAGGGCAAGCAGGCCTGTGCAGGGACAGCCCCTGCGGTGGTAGGCTTCAGGCAATTGTTGAGGCCAGCCCTCCTGGATGGCAGGCAGCCCCAGGTCCGTGAGAGTGTAGGGCGTGGCTGGGGTGGGGGGTGGGGAATGTACTGGGAAGCACAGCTTTCAGCTAGCTAGCGGGCCTGTAAGCTTGCTGTGGCGTGGGGGGTATTCTATGGGGACCCACCCCTTCTTTTCTCCCCTCCCCAGCATGGGCGCAGACCAGGCTCTTCTCCCAGGTTCCCTCTGATGTGGCTTTCCACTTCCCCGCCCCTGGAGTATTGCTCCCTTCCTCTGTGACAGCTTTGTTTTCTAGTCTCCCAGGCAGTCTCTGCCCCGTCAAATGGTTTCTAGACCTCCCAAGCAGTTTCCGCTCTGCCCTGCCCCCCTAGCCCGGGGACAAATCTCTGGAGCCGAGGTCTCGGTGCCCAGCCCCCCCCCCCAGGCGTCCCCCGGCCCTTTCTCAGGGATTAACCTTCGTCCCCCGGCCCTTTCTCAGGGATTAACCTTCCAGGTGAGGTCTCGGTGCCCAGCCCCCACCCAGGCGTCCCCTGGCCCTTTTCCGGGGACTAACCTCTGGAGCTGAGGTCTCGGTGCCCGCCCCCCCCCCAGGCGTCTTAATTTTTGGTGACTGTGCCCGTAGTTCAGATGGTCCGTTGGGTTCTTGATCGGTTTTTCCGTACTCCAACTTACTGCTACACTCTTCTCTGCATCTGGAGATTCCTCCAGTTCGTTTGATCTATCCCCCGTGTAGGTGACTTTCCAGGGTGTGGGATCCCTTTCTCCTCCGCAGTTCCCTTTAGGGAGCGCCCGTCCCGCTCAGATTCACCTTCTCTCACTCTCCTCTTTTCTCCCGTTCTGCCCAATAATGTCACGAACTTCTTGCCATTATTGGAGTTTAGGTTCCTCTGCCAGCGATTGGTTGCTGTTCTGTGCGAGTCATTTATTCTGTAGATGTGCTTTTTTTGTTGTGTTTGTGGGGCGAGTAGAGGGCGAGTAGAGGGCGAGCGTGTCCCCCTACTCCTCCGCCATCTTGTCCTCTTCCTCATTCATAACTTAATTTTTAATGAATAAGTTAAAAGTGGGACCATTGATGTAAGTTATCTGTGAATTGAATTGAAAACTATTTCTTTGTGTAAATCCTTCATAACTATCAACTTCTGCTAGGACAGATGTTATTCTTTCAGAAAAGATTTTTATGGACTTTTGTCTTCTATGTGTGTTCAATCTAATTGTTTGCATTTATGGGTCTTGGTTCTATGCTTTGTTTTCATTACAATTTTAATATAACATTAATATATTTCATAGGATAGCACAAATACTCATTTTTTAAAATCTCTGAGTTCTTTAAATTCCTTTGTGGTGAATAATATATATAATTATTTAAAGATTAATCTGGGAATGCCTGAATGAAATTTTGGCCTTGTTTTTTATCTCCAAACTTAAAAAAGACTGTTTACATTCATGATTTATGTCATGTTATTTTATCTTTCTCTCCATCCTCTTTTAATTGATCTATTTTACATCTCCTTTGTGTTCAGTGCAGCTCAGTGGTGGTTATGCCTTCATTGAATGACATTTTGTTCAATGAATCAGGAAAGATCTATATTTGGGGATAATAATAAAAGCATTTTATATTTTATTTTTGGAACTAAGTCTTGCCAGGTGAATCTAGTGACAGACTTGTCACTTGTCTCAAATTTTCATCACTGAACACAATAAATGCATAATAATAGGTTTGATGTCATAGGTATGATCCTATGAGTTCCCTTCAACCATTTGAGCTCCAGGGAAATAGTTTTACTTTTTCTAAGAAAAAATTTGCTTTGTTAACACCTTTGGAATTCTAGAATATCCAGAGGAATTAAAAAGTCAATTGTTAGATGTTTCATTTACAAGATTCTGTCCTAAAGAAGTTTCTGGTATCCAAATATTTAGTGTAATGGACAGAGGGTTAATGAAAAAGCCAAAAAAGAAGAACCTCACTGGTTCTAAACAAAACTTTGAAGTAGAGATCCTTTGGTGATCTTTCCTCTTTTTTTCTGTACTGATTACTATTTCTTCTGTACATGATTACATCCCCACTTATCTATTGAAAATTAAGATTTTCAGTTTATGAAATATGTACCTCATTGAATCAAGAATTAAATAAGATGACATAAAGTTTATTATATACTATTATATCCTATGCAAATATAATTGATTACTTATTGATATTAATAATACCCATTTTCTCACTATATTAGTCAAAGCTAATTTTCATAAAGGAAAGCAATCAGATAAGTGAAAGTACACTAAGACATAAGAACTAAGAATAGCTGTACTGACCATTTAATTTGCATCTGTATTACAAAACCAGAGGAATGACTCTCCAGTAATGGAGATTCCAGTACAATATAAAAAGCATGAGAGGGGCATACCGTGAGATATTTTGAGGTTGAGTCTTTCTGGACTTCTGAAATCATATGTCAGTAGTGGACATCAGGTTTTTCTATGAATGAGGCTTTTTTAGGACCTGCAGCAGTTAGAGGGATCTATAGGAACATCTGTGTTTTTCTAGCACTGAATGCAGATGAAGAGGTAGGGTGCTATGTAACTGGAAAGGTAGGTAGGAGTTTTTGTAATGAATGACCTATTTAATGCTAAAGAGTTTGAATTTTCACCCTGAAAAAAATAATGAGCTCCTAAAGAAAAAAACAAGAGTATTACATAATGAATTATGTGGGTTTTTTTGGAGAATGCCTCAAGAGAAGTAATGGTAAGCCAGTTAGGATGGGAATGACTGTGGCTGTAGTCTGGAGAATGAATTGGAATGGCAAAAAATAGAGGTAAGTGTTAACTGGGATGCCATTGAACATATCCAGGGCAGAGATAAGGTGGTTTAAGCTATTTGCTAGAAAGAAGTGGATGCATCTGAGAAGTCAAGATAAGAAGGACTAGAGCAAAATCCAGTAGGGTTGGACAGTTGAGTTTTGGATAGTTGACTGCCCAGTGAGTTGTATTGAAAGGGCAAAGAAGTACTAAGTTACAAGATCATACAAGACTATGCAAATTATTATGCTATAGACAATGTGTCATGCCCAAATCTGTATGTCGAAACATACTTTTTAATGTGATTATATTTGGAGGTGGGGCCTTTGGGAAGTGATTAGGTCATAAAGGTGGAGCCCTCATTAATTAGATTAGTGTTCTTATAAAATAGACTCCACAGTCCTTGCTAGTTCCTTCCACCATGTGAGGACATAACAAAAGGACAGCCATCTATAAACAAGGAAGTAGGCCATACCCAGACACCAAATTTGCAGGTCCTTGATCTAGAACTATCACAAACAAATTTCTATTATGTTTATGACAATCAATCTACAGTATTTTTGTAGCAACATGAACAGATTAGGACATCATATTAAGGAATATGGATTTGATCCATGCAAATCCAGTGGAAGATTTTAAGCAGGAGTATAAAGTGACAGAGAAGAATTTGGAATGAGTTGGATAAATGGATGGTAAGAAAAAATAGTAATATAAGTGCCAAAAAGTTTTTTTTTTAATTTTAAAGAATCACTTTGTTGTGGTCCCTGAACTTTCTAGTAAAGTTATCTTTTTCCACTTGACATGTCAAAAGTGGTGAGGTCCAACATTCAATAATGTTTAGATTCATATCAAAGGGGAAGGTAAGTACATATTTAATTATTGATTTTTATTCACTGCAGAGAATACAAGAGATGTTAGGTATGTTTCCATGTATATGTTTCTTTTATCTCAGATAACAGTAAAATGGGCCGGTTTGCATTATCAGTATGCAGGGGATAAAATCCATATAGAATAATTTATTTTATTGCTTAAACCTCTGTTCTCTTTTTAACCTTAATTAATTTTCATTTGTTTTTACTTTTTGCTTCCAAAGGAGCTATAGTTAACACAAACCAAGGGAAGGCATCTGGTCTATTTAACCTATCCTTTTCCAGTAGTGAAAAAGGCTTTTAGACAGATATCCTTCATGTAAATGGAGCTCTTGTAGCCAGACCTCCTCCAACCTGGAAGTCTCCTTGCTCCTTTGTGTTTAGGAGTAAATTGCTAATCACTGTTACTTTGGGGTTAGCTTTTCCTGTCCCCCAGCCAGGGTAGATGAGACAGCTATTACAGTGACTTAGCCTCTTTGCCTCCCTATAGCACAAGACTGGCTTTACATATCATCAAAGCTACCAGTTTTTTAGATGGCGTGATTCAAATAGCTTGCTGGCAGTGGTCTTTGTCCAAAGTATCTACTTCACTAGCTCTCTCTGGGGCTTATAATCTTCATAGTAATAATTTATTGAGGTTCAAATGCCAATATGATCTCAAAAGTGCTAGTTACTATCAATACTTTATCACAGTTAGTTTATCCTTTTAATTGCTTTTTTTTTTTTTTTTTTTTTTGGTCTTTTTACCTTTTCTAGGGCTGCTTCCTGCGGCATATGGAGGTTCCCAGGCTAGGGATCTAATCAGAGCTGTAGCCGCTGGCCTACGCAAGAGCCACAGCAACTCGGGATCCGAGCCACACCTGCGACCTACACCACAGCTCACGGCAACCCTGGATTCTTAACCCACTGAGCAAGGCCAGGGATCAAACCCATAACCTCATGGTTCCTAGTCAGATTCGTTAACCACTGTGCCATGATGGGAACTCCTATCCTTTAAATTTCTGATCGCTAATGAAATGGGACAGAATGTAAATAAGATTCAATGGAAAGATGAAGTCAAGTAGTATTTGACAGTGTTACAGAAAAAGCAAACAAGCGGGATATGGCAGTGCAGGACCAGAGGCTGCAGAAGAGACTGTGCATTTGTTTGTGGACCCCCCAAAAGGGGACAGTTACTATAGATGGGGATTAAAGAGGCGTAACAAACATGTTTCCAGTTTTTAAACAGTTTAATAGAGCATGCTTATGCTACAGAATTATGTAATTTTTTTCTTGCATTTTTTTTAGGGCCTCACCCACAGCATATGGAGGTTTCCAGGCCAGGGGTGCAATCGGAGCTGCAGCTGCCAGCCTATGCCTCGTCACAGCAACATCAGATCTGAGCCATGTCTGTGTCTGTGATCTACACCACAGCTCATGGCAATGCCAGATCCTTAACCTACTGAGTGAGGCCAGGGATCGAAGCCACAACCTCATGGTTCCTAGTTAGATTCGTTCCCACTGTGCCACAACAGGAACTCCAGAACTACGTAATTTTTTGAGACAGAAAGAAATATATCAAATGAAAAAAATCCCTCCTGGTTAACTACTGTGTATGTAATCAGATGTTTTCTGGGGTTGCCTGGGGACTCTCATTTACCAAACACAGGTCAGTGACACTGTCCATTGTCACATAGCTTAGTTTATTTCTACAATTTCTTTTTTTTTTCTTTGGCAAAATTGGCCAAGGAGGCTAAAGAAAAGATTACTAAGTTAATCTTCCACCAAATGTGTTTTGTTTGATTTTCATCCTCCTCTAAGAGCTTCCCATACAACTTCAGTGCCACCCACTCCCAGATCTGCAGTCAGACTGGAATGCATTTTCAGTTATATAATAAAACATCCACAGCCCCTTTTAGTCTCTTATACAGAAAGACACAGTGGTACAGGTACTGAAAACAAAGGCTTTGGAATCAGATAGGCCTAGGTTAGCATCTTGGCTCTGCAATTTACTAGCTTTCTAACCTTGATAGTTGTTTAAGTTCTCAGGATCTTCGTTTCCCCCATTATTATGTGAGAATACAAACCTTGTAAAGTCAATGTGAGAATTAAATGAGATTATGCATGTGAAAGTTTTTCACAGCACTTGGTACATTGTAGTCACTCAATAAGTGTTAGTTATAGCATGTTGTTTACATTACTAATAATTTTAATATGCCAATTGTAAACCAGGTAGCTCTATTTTTTTCCTTCTCTCTCCTCTCTTTCCATAACATTAGAATAAAAAGGAGGAGCTTGAGTATGTTTGGAAAGAAGTAACCTAGGCTTTTGCCTCACCGTCCTCCACTCTTCCCTAGGCATGAGACTTTAAGGGGAAGCAAGAGCCTCCTTAGTCATTACTATAGATAAATTTGGTCCTATCCTTTTGATTTATCCTGAATCAACCACCTTTAGCCTTGGTTGGTCTGCACTGACCCACACAGATATCCACACTACTGACACTACTGTCATTTACCTTATGGCAGAGACTTGCCAATTGCAGAAATTGATCCATTGCCATAATCCTTTTTCTCTTCAAGGTCACCTTCTCTATCTTCCCCTGTTCAGGGAAAAGTTGCCACTGACAATCATATTTGAGCATTTAAAACCTTATCACCTCTGAGAAGTTATCTGTTATAGTTCTTCTCTCCAGAGATTTTCTATGAGAGAGAAATACAAAGTAATCTATTTATAGCTTCTGAGTGCCCACACTTATTTATGATTCTGGTGGGGGATATTGTTCACATGTTACATTTTCAAGGCTTGTTTCTCTAAGTGGAATATTTCCAAGACTGGTCTTTTTCTACTGTATTGGGCAAGGGAAAATTTTTTTCTTCTGAATACTGTATGGATGAATTTTCCTTCTATTGCTTGTATGAATTTTAGAAATACTGGTAAGCTTAATGTCAGATAGAAGAGATACAGGGCAGAAGGAGAAACAGATACTTTACACTTCCAGGGGTGCTGTGAGGGTTAGTTTATATTTTGAAAAACTCTCTGAGCTCCTTGGATGAAAGACATCACAGACAATGAAAATATACAGGAAATATCATGTATAAATAATGATAATTGATTGCAACAGATCTCTAAAGCTGTCTCAAGACTATTTCTCCAGTTCAGCATAATGCAGTGTTTATCATATATACAAATTCAAGAAATCTCTTTGGAGGGGAGTAAACAAAATTTAGAGTTCTAAAAAGCAATGTTCAAAGTCAGAGAGAAATGTTGGGGGAATCAACCAATAGCTAAGAAAACAGGCACCCTGAGACACACATACAAAATTTGAATTGTGGTGCAGGAAGAGGCAAATGAGTTTTTATAAATGGGCCTATTTTAACACACAAGGAAATACAAGTTTTTATTATTTCTAAGAATTATATGCCAAATACAGGCTAATGCTATAGCTTCAGTGATCTCTATTTAAATATTAGTATGATTAGTAGATGATATGTGAAAGACATGGAGTAGGTGTCAGGGTCAAGTGGTTTTAGTCACACTAAATGTTTGAAAGTTTGATTTATGAATTAGTCTCTTGGCATTTGAGCTAAAGGTTGGGGCACATGTCTCTCACCCCATGCCCAAGGCTCATGCTTTTACAATGATGGTTTCTTTTAGCTGTGGTATTTATAAAAATTGCAGATATATGAGCAAAGTTTGTTTTCAGTACCATTATATCCTTGGTCTCCCCTAATACCATTCCCATGCACTCACTGCATTTATTCCATTCTTTAGTTACCTTGACCATTCCTGGTAGCCTTCTAAACTCCAAAATTTTCTTGCCTGCATCAACCCCTTATACCCAATGAAACACAACTATCCATTGTCATACTCAAGGCCATTATCTTTACTAAGTAGACTAATTTGTTCTCATTTCCAGAGCATACCTTCACATTTGATCTGGCCCCGTCAGTTAATAAGGCCAATGGAGAGAGATGTTATTGAACATCTACAAATTGTACTGGGGTCAGAAGAGATTTTTTTTTTGATGGGGGTGAGGTAAAAGTGGAGGATATCATTACCAAGTGGCACCTAATATCTTGAAGTAATCTTTTGACTCTAAATATTATTTACAGTTAGAGAAGTCCTAACGATATACAAGTAATATGTGAACAAACATTATTTGAATAGCCTGAGAGAACAGCGAGAGAAACCTTGGTTTGGTTCTCTGGAGAGTGGCAGCTATGGTCAGCTCTACACTTCTGCCAAACCATTCAAATCCTTGAAGAGAAGGGTTTATATAAAATATTTTCTTCAGAATTTTAGAAATACTGGTAAGCTTAATGTCAGGTAGAAGAGATACAGGGCAGAAGGAGAAACAGATACTTATTAGGAGGTAGTACAATGAAACAAAGATTTTACTTTGCATAATAATCAGTCTTCTTTCACTTGTAACAGAGAGAGAAAACGTACACACGCATATATATTTGAAGAGAGAAAGGAAAGTTATTGGGATGTTATAACAACTGAGATTTTGAAAAGATAAGTGGATGAAGAATATTTTAAAGAGTTGTGGTGTATAAAATTTGCAACCTCTTCTTGGCATTTCCTGATACTTCAGTAAGTATTTTAATACTTTTGAATTATTTTGTGTGTGTTGATTTTGTATTTATTTATGTGTGAAACTGAAATGAAATTGGTCCATGTGGTGTATTAGGCTTTATGTGGGTAATGCAAAGGTATAGATTTGTTTCATAAAACCCAAGGGCAATGGCATGGGCTGAATTGTGTCCCCCATAAAATTTATATGTTTAAGTTCCAACACAGTATATCAGAATGTGATGCATTTGGAGATAGAGATTTTAAAGAGTTAATTAAAGTTAAATGAGGTAATAAATGCTGGCTCTAATCAAATGTGACTGGTGTCCTTATACGAAAAGCAAATTTGGACACAGACACACATAGAGGAAAGACCATATGAAGACAGAGGGAGAAAATGAGTATCTGCAAGCCAAGGATAGAGCCTCAAAAGAAACCAGCCTGTTGACACCTTGCTCTCAAACTTCTAGCCTCCAGAACTGTGATAAAATAAATTTCTGTTTATGAAGCCACTGTGGTATTTTGTTACAGTAGCCTTAGCAGACTAATACAGGTAGAAACACATCTGAGCCTCAAAAAAAAGGATTAGAATCAAGAAATCAAAAGCCTCCATAAATCCAAGGAGTATTATACATTGCTTGATTCATTTTTCTCTTATACTGAAGATTTTCCTTCTTCTTATGACTGTGTGGCAACATATGGTTGCCCTACAATTCTCAAATTTAGAACCACATGAAAAGATTGCAGATTTATCTCCTGAAGTATCAGGTTATGGATCTGGTGATGTCATGGCCATGGCTTAGATCGTTGCTGTGGCACAGATTGGATCCCTGGCCTGAGAGTTTCCATATGCCATATATGCAGCCAAAAAAAAAAAAAAAAAAAAGAATGACATGCGATTTCTGAATCCTAGATCTGAATCTCTAGAAGAGAAAATTTGATCAGCTCAGATTTGCTGCTGTGTCTGATCCTTGCCAAAAATTAGTAACACAATGCAGGGAGAATAGTGGCACATGGCACAAACACGATTGCCAGAGGCTATACCTGTTATACATTTTCTTGTCACTTCTAGCTACTCCACTGATTCTCTTACTTTATCACAAGTATTTTAAAAAGGGATAGCTAAAGATATTTTATGTAGCATTTTATTTTTTATTGTTATTTCCCCAACACAATTTTTTCCCTGCTGTACAGCATAGTGACCCAGTTACACATACATGTATACATTCTTTTTTCTCCCATTACCATGCTCTGTAATAAGTGATTAGACATAGTTCTCAGTGCTACACAGAAGCTTCTCATTGTTAATCCATTACAAAAGCAAGAGTTTGCATCTATTAACCCCAAGCACCCAATCCATCCCACTCCCTCCCCGCCGCCGCCCTGGGCAACCACAAGTCTATTCTCCAAGTCCATGATTTTCTTTTGTGTGGAAAGGCTCATTTGTGCTGTATATTAGATTGTAGATATAAGTGATAACATATGGTATTTGTTTTTCTCTTTCTGACTTACTTCTTTCTGACTTACTCAGGATGAGAGTCTCTAGTTCCATCCATGTTGCTGCCAATGGCATTATTTCATTCTTTTTCATGGCTGAGTTTTATTCCATTGTGTATAGATATCACATCTTCTTAATCCAGTCATCTGTTGATGGACATTTGGGTTGTTTTCATGTCTTGGATATTGTGACTAGAACTGCAATGAACATGTGGGTGCATGTGTCTTCTTTAAGGAAAGTTTTGTCTAGATGTATGCCCAAGAGTGGGATGGCTGGGTCATATGGCAGTTCTATGTATAGATGTCTAATGTACTTCCATGTTGTTCTCCATAGTGGTTGTACCAGCTTACATTCCCACCAACAGTGCAGGAGGGGTCCCTTTTCTCCACACACGCCCTCCAGCGTTTGTTATTTGTGGACTTATTAATGACGGCCATTCTGACTGGCGTGAGGTGGTATCTTGTGGTAGTTTTGATTTGCATTTCTCTAATAATCAGGGATGTTGAGCATTCTTTCATGTGCTTGCTGGCCATCTGTACATCTTCCTTGGAGAAATGTCTATTCAGGTCTTTTGCCCATTTTTCCATTGGGTTGTTGGCTTTTTTTGCTGTTGAGTGTATAAGTTGCTTGTATATTCTAGAGATTAAGCCCTTGTCGGTTGCATCATTGGAAACTCTTTTCTCCCATTCTGGAAGGTGTCTTTTTGTTTTCTTGTTGGTTTCCTTTGCTGTGCAAAGGCTTGTCAGTTTCATTAGGTCCCATTGGTTTACTTTTGCCTTTATTTCTGTTGCTTTGGGAGACTGACCTGAGAAAACATTTGTGAGGTTGACGTCAGAGACTGTTTTGCCTATGTTCTCTTCTGGGAGTTTGATGGTGCCTTGTCTTATATTTAAGTTTTTCATCCATTTTGAGTTTATTTTGGTGCATGGTGTGAGGGTGTGTTCTCGTTTCATTTATGTGCATGCAGCTGTCCAGGTTTCCTGGCAGCAATTCTTGCTGAAAAGACTGTCTTTTTCCCATTTTATATTCTTGCCTCTTTTGTCAAAGATTAATTGACCATGTAGCATTTTAAGGTATTCTGTATGAGGAAGTATTTTTTTTTGCTCATCTAGTCCACTCTATTGCCAGAAACATAGAATACAGATTATATATTTGTAACATGCCAGTCAAGTATAGTTTTTTTTTTTTAACCAGGAAGCATTTATCTGCACATACAAACATAAAATGTAGAGTAAAAGATATTAACATGTTAGGATAGTTCAGTTCCTAGATATATAATATATATACAGTAGAGGTGACATAGATCCTTAGGTTTGTGGTTGATAGACTGAAAGAGGCCATAGGTAGAGGGCAAAAAATTAAGAATAATATCAATAAAGAAATGAAGAACAGAATGAGCCCATTGTAAAGTTATATTTATCCCATGTATACAGTCTAGGATAAAAGATGGAAAGGGAGACCATTTTAAACATTCCACAGATAGTTAAATAGATAGCTCTCTGTATATTGAGGAGGTATTGTATTTTTATCTAAATGGAAAGCAAGGTAAACATTTATTTTTAAAAATTTCAGTTTCAAGTGAGACATTTGCATGATACCACCAGCATCTTAACCTTTTGAAAGGCTTTTTATAAGTAATTTCAAGGACTCTGACATAATGTTTCTTTTTATAGTTTAACTGCTTGGCATTAAAAACAGAGCTGAGTTTCGCCCTTCATTGTGAAATATGAAAAAGGAACAGAGATTCTCTTTCTTTCTCTACTCTCTACAGCTTTATGACTATTCAAGCAGGAACTCTTTGAAGCTCAGACTGTGTAGTTGTGTTTGGCCATCCTCCTGTTTGACAAATCTCCCCCCCCCTTTTCACTATTTTAATTTCAAAGCACATGGGAGTTAGATTTTCATATCTACATATCTCTGTGTGAAGAACAAAACCACATATTTAACCAATTTTTTTTCCCTAAGGGAAACTAGTCAAGAGTTTTAATCCAAACAAAAACAAACCATCAAACAAGCACATTTACTATGGTCATTGTTGAATTACTATTATATTTCCTTCAATTTCTTTCTAAGTAAGAGTGGCCCAAATTGTACATTTACATGATATCATGTAAATGTGTATACTATGTGAATATATGTACTTTTTTATATTATATATATGTACATATGTATAAATTACTCGAATATATATATATATATATATATATTACATCTGATGGCAGTACATACTGTAATATATGGTAACACACTTAAGAATAATTTGGGTCCTCATTTTTTATTTTATGGAGAAAAAAAACACAGTGCAATGGTGGTTTCAATTATAATCACCCCTATGAGGGTAAAATGAAATTTCTGATCTTCTCTCCAACTGCACTGATCATGGGTGCACTTTTCAATTCCTTCTTTCCTGGACTCATCAAAGCAAGTTAAAGATCCTATGAGAATCTTCCAGATTTTTATTCTACCTCAGTTGGCAGGTGCTATGTCACCAAAACAGAGTCAGGATATGTTTAATAGGTGTGGTTTACCAGGGGGTGGTACAGTACTCTTGAAGCCAAAGAAGAAGCAAGGGCATATACGCTTTAAAATGGAAGTTGAAGGCTAACTAAAATTTGTCACTAATTTTCATTGACATTCATTGGCTTTAGCTAAATCTATTAGTGAAAGGGAGCTTTTGACATCACACAGGAAAATCTAGAGATAACTGATGTAAAATTACCTTTATGCCTTGAGCACATCGTAAATGATTAACTGTGGGTAGAAAGCAAAAACCAATCCTCTAAGTGGTCTCTGATGACTAGTAAAGTATTTGTTCAGTGCCTCTAGTTTCATTTGCTAATATGGCTCCATTCATTCATTTTTTTTCGTTTATTCATGTCATTTATTCCTACAAAAATAGTTACTGAGGGTCCATTTCATGCTAGGCATTCTGTTAGACATCAAGAAATCAGTGGTCAACAAGACATATATAGCTACTGCCTTACTTCTCCTTTCTTCCTGACAAAATAGCTTCATGGTATAAATCTTAGAGTAAGTATCTTTTTGTGGTAGAAGCTAAATCTCTTGTAAAAGGAAAACATGGCAAGTTTTAAACTTAAAATGTCTTCGTTTTTTTCTTTTACTCTAGCTCTCTAACAATATGATTGAGGTACCTCTTACTTTCTCCTATAAGAGTACAAGCCAATCAAGGCCCATCTCTGAAGTTATCAATTCTAATCCTCAATCCTGAAATTCCAACTAAAATTTGACAACTATTTCATATGCACGAGAGGGAAGAAGGCTGTGGGAAGAGATGCATGGGATATAGAAAAATTTCGAAGGTCATCAACAGAGGCCAGTTTCTTTCCATTAGAAACTATGGCCACAAAATTTTAGGAAATAGTGTAAGAAAAAAATAGGAAGTCTTTAGTATGTATACCATCTACACCCCTCTGGATATGTTACTGTAACTGTAACATATACAGTGTACTAGTTTCATGAATTTATTAATTCATTTCACAGATATGAGCTATACATTGAAATTGCAAAATAAATCATTGTATCATTTCTATGACTATATCTTATTTAGCTTTTAGAAAGAACACTTTGATATAGCAATTATTACTTTTAAAGATGAGAAAACTGAAGAATAAAGAGGTTATACTCATTGACAAATTAAAGATCACATAGAAAAATAGACTGGGACTATAATCTAGGCCTCCTGACTCAAGAACTAATTATGTGGCATGCATGATGTTAGATTCTGGGGATGTTAGTATTTTTTGACTCGTATGGAAGACATACATTTATCAAATTACCTAAGAAATAGATATGAAATTACAAATTAGAAGAGTGTTATAAAGGAGAGGTATATGGTCAATGAGGTTCTATAATATGGAAATTTGAATTATTCTAGGGGTTTAGGGAAGGCTTCCCTGAGCAAGTGATGCTTAAGATGAATTCACAGTTTGAGTTGACATCAATTGGATGTGAAAGAACAGGTAGACAGTCACAGTGAAGACAATAGCATGTGCAAAGATATGAAGTTGGGAGGAAGAATTGTGGTTTTGAAATACCCAAGTAAGATCAGTGTGGCTAGAGTATAGTGTATAGAGGGGGAATAATGATCTTGATGTAGATATCCTAGAATAAGAAGTACATCTTAGAATAAGTAGATTAAGAGGTCTTTTATTTCCAGGCTGTGCCATAAAGGCTTTAGACTGGCTACATTAATTAATTAGTTTGTATCCTAATGGCAATATAATACCATTCAAGACTTATAAGCACAAATGCGTTGGGAAAACACGATTATATCTGAATTTTGAAAAGATTACTCTGTATGTAGTATTGAAGATATGGGATGAAGGTAGATTCCTATACATTACTGAAGAAGCAATTTTATTTGTCTATACCAAAAATAATGGTAATTGGGACCAGGCTAGAGGAAAAAAGTTCACATATATGAAAAAGTCTTAGGGGTACATTGGATATGAAGAATGAAGGAGATAATGTATTAAGGGCCTGAGCACATGATCAGGTCAGATCTTAAAAAGGAGAATTCTGAGCCAGTTATTTTTCTTCTTCATCATGGCGACTCTATTATACTTTCAAAGGTCTTAAAACTGGACAGCTGAGGTAAACTTTATCTTTTTTTTCACTTTTTTTATTACTCAAATGAATTTATCACATCTGTAGTTGCATAATGATGATAACAATCTGATTTCACAGTATTTCCATCCCAAAGCCCAACAACATCCCCCCACCCCTCAAACTGTCTCCTCCGGAGACCATAAGTTTTTCAATGTCTGTGAGTCAGCATCTGTTCTGCAAAGAAGTTCAGTCTGTCCTTTTTTCAGATTCCACATGTCAGTGAAAGCATTTGATGTTGGTGTCTCATTGTCTGACTGACTTCACTTAGCATGATAGTTTCTAGGTCTATCCATGTTGCAAAAAATGCTGGTATTTCGTTCCTTTTAATGGCTGAGTCATATTCCATTGTGTATATGTACCACTTCTTCTTGATCCACTCCTCTGTTGATGGACATGGAGGTTGTTTCCAGGTCTTGGCTATTGCAAAGAGTGCTGCAATGAACATCGGAGTACACGTGTCTTTGCGAGTCATGGTTTTCTCTGGATAGATGACCATGGGGTGGGATTGCTGGATCAAAGGGGAGTTATATGTGTAGTTTTCTGAGGACTCTCCATACTGCTTTCTACAGTCGTTGCACCAATGTACAATCCCACCAAAAGTGTCAGAGGGTTCCTTTTTCTCCACACCCTCTCCAGCACTTATTGATTGCAGACTTTTGGATGATGGCCATTCTGGCTGGTGTAAGGTGGTACCTCAGAGTGGTTTTGATTTGCATTTCTCTAATAATGAGTGATGAACATCTTTTCATGTGTTTTTTGGCCATCTGTATGTCTTCTTTGGAGAACTGTCTGTTTAGATCTCCTGCCCATTTTTGGATGGGGTTGTTTGATTTTTTTGGTATGGAGCTGCAGAAGGTGTTTATAAATTGTGGAGATTAATCCCTTGTCAGTCAATTCACTAGCAAAGATTTTCTCCCCTTCTGTGGGTTGTCTTTTTGTGTTGTTGAGGGTTTCCTTTGCTGTGCAGAAACTTTGAAGTTTGATTAGGTCCCATTTGTTTATTTTTGTTTTTACTGTCAATACTCTAAGAGGGGGCTCTGAGAAGATGTTGCTGTGGTTTATGTCGGAGGGTGTTTGGCCTATGTTTTCCTCTATGAGTTTTATAGTGTCT
This sequence comes from Sus scrofa, assembly GCF_054392235.1. Classification (NCBI taxonomy): domain Eukaryota; kingdom Metazoa; phylum Chordata; class Mammalia; order Artiodactyla; family Suidae; genus Sus; species Sus scrofa. The sequence continues at coordinate 91,789,905 of NC_139401.1, read as the reverse complement.
GGTCTTATATCTAGGTTTTTTCATCCATTTTGAGTTTATTTTTGTGTATGGTGTTAGGGGTGTTCTACTTTCATTCTTTTCCCTGTGGCTGTCCAGTTTTCCCAGCACCACTTATTGAAGGGGCTGTCCTTTCTCCATTGTATATTCTTGCCTCCTTTGTCATAGATGAGTTGGCTGTAGGTACGTGGGTTGAATTCTGGGCTTTCTATCCTGTTCCACTGATCTATGTGTCTGTCTTTGTGCCAGTACCATACGGTTTTGATGACTGTTGCTTTGTAGTATACTCTGAAATCCAGGAGCCTGATTCTTCCAGCTCCATTTTTCTTTTTCAGGATGTCTTTGGCTATCCTGGGTCTTTTGTGCTTCCAAAGAAACTTGAAAATATTTTGTTTGAGTTCTGTGAAAAATGTCCTTAGCACATGTTCTAAGCACAATAGGCAGTTACTTGGACTGTGATTCTTTGATTAATGCTTCACTTCTCTCTGGATGTCACTTTGACACTGGAAAGCCTGGGTGTCATTACTTAATTCCTTTTCAAATCCCCAAAGTGTAACACAATGTCTGACCCCTCAGAGAGGTTCTCTACAAGTGAAACTCATGGCCAAAGTTACAGACCATTAAAATGGCAATCAGCGTACTTCTTAGTATGTAGAGTAGAAATAACTAAGCAGGAATAAAAGTTTCCTCTAGTTTGAATAAGTAACTAAACTTTAGACCCTCTAATCCAATTAGGGGCATACAACCTAATACCATGGGTATCTTGTGTCATGTGATACACTAGATGAATATCCCAGCATTCATGAAGAGCCTGGGGAGATCAGAGCCTAAATTCAAAATATATTAGGTGAACCCATGCCTTTATATCCAGAGAGATTTATTCTGAACCTGTTGCTTCCTTGAGGAAACCTATTTCTTGAAAACTTTGATAGGGATTGCATTGAATCTGTAGATTGCCTTGGGTAGTAGAGTCATTTTGATAATATTGACTCTTCCAATCCAAGAGCATGGTATGTCTTTCCATCTATTTGTGTCATCTTTGATTTCTTTTCATCAGTGTCTTATGGTTTTCAGAATACAGGTCTTTTGTCTCTTTGAGGAAGAAACTCTTATTGTTAATATAATTTTCTTTTGAACTGCACAGTAGTTATGGTCCTCAGAGTTTAGCACTATAATATGTAATGTTTGGTGTATAGTATCTTAAGTTTTGTTTGTACTTTCTATGTTTTATTGCTGTCTACTTAACAAGTTTACATATTATTTGAAGGTAAGATCTATATTTTTGTATAATTCCATGACATTGAAAACAGTATTTAACTGTGAAGAAAAAAAATGGTAGGTTTTGTCTTGAAGGAATAATTTGTAAAGATATATATTATGTCTCTATATAAAATTTATAATGCAGATGTACCATGGAATTTTCTGCTTACTTGGAGAAGGCTTGGGGAAACTTGTTTTTCATTTAAAAAAAATGTCTATTGTGAGGGAATTCCCACTGTGTTGCTGTGTGTTAAGGATCCATCATTGCTGCAGCTTTTTGTGCAGGTCCCAGATGCATCTCAAATTATATCCCTGGCCTTGGTACTTCCATATGCCATGAGGGTAGCCAAAAAAGGAAAAAAATCCTTATTGTGATAAATATATATAATATTTACAATTTAAACTTTTAAATGCACAGCTTTGTGCATTAAATAATTTCACATTGTTATGCAACCATCATCACCACCCATCTCCTGAATTGTTTCAGCATTCCAAACTGAAACTCCATACTCATTAAATAATAACTCTACATCCCCCTACATCCCCCTGGCAACCACCACGATACTTGCTATATCCATGAGTTTGACTATTCTAGGTACCTCATGTATGTGGAATCATGCAAAATATGTCCTCTTATATCTAGCTTATTTCACTTAGCCTTATGTCTTCAAGGTTCATCCATGTTGTAACATGTATCAGAATTTAATTTCTTTTTTAAAGCTGGAAGTATTCCATTGTATGTTATATACCACATTTTGTTTTTTCATTCATCTGTTGATTGACATTTGAGATGTTTGCAACTTTTAGCTATTGTGAACAGTACTATAAACAGTGATGTATATAAATAGCTATTCAAATCTCTGATTTCAATTCCTTTTGTATGTATCCACAAGCAGAATTTTTGGATCTTATGGTAATTTTATGCTTAATTTTTTGAGGAACCACCATACTATTTCCCACAGAATCTTCACCTTTTTATATTTCAGAGGGAAACATGTTTTTAAGCCTTGTTTACAAGCTAAAGAAGGCTGGAGTTTGGTAAAGGTTCTCGGGCTATCTCAGGCATGTAGAATAGAGGGAAAGTGGTCAAAGGCAAGGCAAGCAAGTCATATTGAAAATTCTATTTTCTTTCTTCTTCCCCACCAATCTCAGTATATACAGCATATTTTTCACTCCAGTGACCATCTGGCCTTCTATAAACTCTACTAGTTAGGCAGAAATAATTCCACTTCCTGGAATGGCAGAATCAACAACCAATATGTAATTATGGATGAGTGCAACAGCCCTTACAACCAGAACAAGCACTTGGAAAAATTGTAAGTTTGCATTAGGGCCTCATTCTTTCTCCCTTAGTATGCAACACACACACACACACACACACACACACACACACAGTGTTACCCAATGCCATCATACTGCCCTACTATTGCCCACCTTAAGCCTTCTCTAAAGAAGTAGTCCACCCAGTCATGTCCTGATATTGTTCAGGATTGCAGTCAGGTGGCTGGAGTTATCTTCACTTATCAATTTTCTTGAGGACTCTGTCCTTTCTTTCTTAATTTTTCTTTCATTCCCACAGCAATAAGCCATGTAATTCATAACACAATAGATGTTTCAGTGATGTATTAATTGATAGAATAAGAAGAAATTTAATGTCTTATAATAAGCTACTATATCTATATAACATTCAACCAAAAAGAATTACTAAAAAACTCATATCAGATATTTTGACAATGGGAACTGTTTAGGTAGAAGAGTTTTTAAAAATCTATAAATCCTATCTGGCATGTATTACCTTTACACTGGGTGAGAAGTGTTATTCACAGTAAGAAACGTTAAGGAAGTGAAGACAGAATGGTGAGGTGCAGTACTTTTGGCTGAACTAAGAACCAAGTTGAGTTAGAGTGAAAGAACCAAGAGTGGATGAAGGAGGCCTTCAAAATGCAAAATAATTTACTTAGGATTTTTTTCTTAAAATATGAAAAATTTCTATAGCAATCAAGAGACAAATTCAGCAAATTATGTAGGAAACATCACCATTTCTTATTTAATCTCTCACTAGAACAATTTCCATTTCAGCCAGTATAATCCTTATTTAATAGGCAAGAATACACATGAAATGAATTTTTCAAGTGAGGACAGCATGGCCATTCATACTTATTTTCCTCTCAGTAAATTACTAAGAAACAATAAGTTTACAAGACTGAAATTTTATCTATTTTAAAATCAAGTGAAATGCCATAGATCTAGTACCAAAGGGCATTCTTGGATTAGACTTATCAATTCCCTATATTTAATCAACTGGAATTTTCAGTTTAATCTTTTTAAAAGAGTGATTTCCCTAAGAAATATACACTTCTTTATAAAGATGAAATATAATTTAGTAATTCTCAAGACAAATAGGAACTTTTTTGGTACAGTGAGCTTAATAAAAACCAAGATTCACATTAAACAATTTACATTAAGGAGCATAGAATGGAGACATACATACAAACTGAAGGGATTGAAAGACACAATTTTTTTTTTTTTTTTTTGTCTTTTGTCTTTTTGTTGTTGTTGCTATTTCTTGGGCCGCTCCCGCGGCATATGGAGGTTCCCAGGCTAGGGGTCGAATCAGAGCTGTAGCCACCGGCCTACGCCAGAGGCACAGCAACGCGGGATCCGAGCCGCGTCTGCAACCTACACCACAGCTCACGGCAACGCCGGATAGTTAACCCACTGAGCAAGGGCAGGGACTCAACCCGCAACCTCATGGTTCCTAGTCGGATTCGTTAACCACTGCGCCACGACGGGAACTCCGAAAGACACAATTTTTAATTCAAGTGAACCTAATAACATATGACAAAATTCCTGGAAGTGATACCACAGCTCTTCCCTCCTTACTTCCAATTTCACAATCAAGAGGCCACAAAAACAGAAGAGGCCAGTAAAAAAGTTAAGTTTACATAAAATAAACAGTATTTTTAACTTTGATGACAAATGGAAATTAAATTTCCAATGGCCAAAGCAGCTAGCTTTCTCAAAAAAAAAAAAAAAAAAAAGTAACCTAGACTTATAAAGGACATGTGTCTGGAATTCTTCAGGATTTCTCTCATTTAAAGTAATCTAAGGCAGAAATTTCAGAAAGAATAGTCTTTGGAACCAGATATATCTGGGTTTAAATTTTGGCTCTATTGCCTATTAGCCATATGTACTTGGACAAGTTCTAAAATCTCTAAAAGCATCAATTTAATTATTATAAAATGGGTATAATAATACTTTCCACAAGGCTGTTTTGGAGATTATATGAAATATTATTAGGAAAACCTTTCATATAGTAGGCATTCAATAGTCACTATTTTATTTTATTATTTATTTATTTATTTATTTATTTATTTATTTATTTATTGCTTTTCAGGTGTACACTATGGCACATGGAGTTTCCCAAGCTGGTGTCAAATCAGCCACAGCTGCTGGCCTATGCCACAGCCACAGCAACACAGGATCCAAGCAACATGCGACCTATACCACAGCTCATGGCAACACCAGATCCTTATCTCACTGAGTGAGCCCAGGGATTGAACCAGCAACCTCATGGTTCCTAGTAGGATTTGTTTCCGCTGTGCCAAAATGGGAATTCCTGTGCCACAATCGGAACTCCTATAATTTTTGCCAAGCTATACCTTTTCCTTTTTGAGTCAAAAATGTGGTAGCTAACATAGGAAATATATCAAGTTTATACTTATTTTATAAAAGTGTATTGTACAACTTCAAGTAAACTACAGATAGGAGAAATGCTCACTGAACTTACACTTATAACTCAACATTGAACTGTATGGACACTACCAGTTGATTATTTACAAAGTCTGTTACTGATGTTCTTAAAGACACTGGTACATTTTCAGTTTAGAATGGCAATGCACGAGACTTAAAAATCACTAATGGTGATTCAATAACATTAAGATATAAAAGTTAAGAGAAAGCTTTATTAAAATATTAAGAGAAAGGTTGATATTGATAACAATGGTAAGTGCTGTAAAAAAGATTCAGAGTGTTACAAGTCTTCTTAGATCAAACATGATTTCTCTTGAAAATGTACAATTTTCAGTTAAGTATCAAACCCAGAATGAAAGTTTGTTTAGTAGGTTTTCTTATTCTGTTTTTAGGAACATACAAAAAATACCATCTCACCAAATGTGTATGTGACAATCTTCATGAATTTTTAATTTTTAGATAGAATTTACTTTTTGAAATTTGTGTTATTAAAATTCTATATTGCCTTTTTAAAACTCCAAAACCTATGGGTAATTGACAAAGCTCCTCCAGAGACCCCTACACAAACACTCTCAGAAAAATAAGGTGGAGGTCTATTGAGGCTACTGCTGATATTGAACATTTTTATATTTATTACTTTGCTTTCAAAGAACCTAACTATGCAGGTTCAAAGAATGGTTTCAAAAATAGGCATTATACTACATGTGGAATCAATAAAACCGTGGGAAGCTCCAAGCATTTATTTTTTCATAAGTAAATTGAAATCTTCATACTAAGGATATTGGTATTCCTCAACAAGGTTTCCTTCCTGTAGTACATAATTATCCCCAAAGGAAAAAAGTGATCGTTGAAAATGAGATCATTGACACATTTGATTTTAAAAAAATCAAAATAAATGTCCAAAATATTGTAATGGCAACAGAATTAAAACTCTTGGAGGCTGATTTCAAGGGCATTTGCATTTTATTGCAAAGAATATCCACCTAAGTTTGTGTGGTCACATTCTATTGTCAGCCTGATACAACTTTGAGAAAACTTAGTGACACAATCAACAAACTGGGAACCAGTGTAGAAATTTAGAATTTCAAAGATGAAATTGGGAAGTTTCCCCTGAAATAGGACAGACTGATATAATTTCTGTCATAGACAATTTTAAAAATGACTCAAAAGATCAAAAACTCTTCGGTTGTATGGAAGAATGAGAAATGAAAATGGATGGGTATTGTTTTTATCTAACCTACCATTGTACTACTAGATCTCCTAAGGCTTTAGAGGACTAAAGAAAAGCACATGACAATGCTCTACAAACTAATAGCCATAATGGCAGCACAATATTATAGAAAAGGCATGGGTTTGAAATTGAATAGGCACAAACACAAATACCATATTTGCTGCTTTGTGATCATGGATATACAACTTAACCTCTCTGAGTCTTTCGCATTAGTAAAATAGAGTAATAAAACCGAACTCACAGGAGTATTGTGAGAATCAAACAATAATGCATTTAAATTACCTGACTACATAAGGCACCTATTATTAAGTAACGGAACAGAGAGGAAATTCTAGGTCCACTAACTCCAAAATTCCCCCTTTTGTTGACTATCAAAGTCAAGTGTGTTATTTACATCAAATTGAATTTTATCTTTCTTATAAATGATATAAGAAAGATAAAATTTTATCTTTCTTATAAATGATATAAATGAATTTTATCTTTCTTATAAATTTTATCTTTCTTATAAATGATATTTCTGTAGGTTGTGCTATCTTTTCAAATTTTTAACTGGTTTATAGATATGTCGTGGAAAAGGCAAGGCAATCAACTCTTAGCATTTGCCAGGTAGGATTCTAAAACTTTAATATTAATGCTTATTAATTTGAATTTCCCCAAAGCTTTAAGATTAGTAGGTATTAACCCATTTTAATAGTCTAGAAAACTAAAACTCAAATTTACTTGCCTAAATTCTTAACAACTGGTAGGCGGTAGGTCTAGAATTCACCTTCAAGTCAATCTGCTTCTAAAGTCTTATGTCCCTGCTCACACTGCCAATATTTCTTTGTTCTTCAACAATAAAATATAAAAAGATTGTTTTCCTTAAATAAATAAAAACTTTTGTGTATTTTAGAATTAAATATATGAGCATAAAAATTTCAAAATGCATCCGAACATAATTTGAGGAACTAAGCCAGGTTAAAAGTCCAACAGGTAATAAGATCTCAGCAAAGATCTAGTCTTTGGATCAGCTTCATATAAGACACTTGTTTTCTTTTTGAAGTAGAATTTTGTTTTCATCTTCCTTACTTTTCCTTCTCTGTATGATTATTATAATGTTGATAACCAATGTTGATGATAGCAATGTTTTGAAGGGGTAAATATAAATATAGGTATATATATACGTACATATACATATAATTCTTTATGATTCTTAAGACTTAAATGCAACCTTTCACACTCTCTTCAGCTCTCTATTCAAATCTTACTTAAGAACTCTGTATAAAATACGACCACCAACAACTACCCCAACCTGGCTCTTCCTAAGACCCTCATCATGGTACTACATACATTTAATTATCTTTTTGTTTATTATTTGTCTTTCCTTATTAGAATGAACTCTATGAAAGCATGCACTTTACCAGTTTTCTTTCTTCACTCCTCTATACCCAGTGCTTAGAATAGTGGCTAGTCATTATTTTTATTTGATTATTGAAAAAAATGAATATAATAGGCAATCAGTAAATGCCAATTTCATTCTCTTCCTTTGATTTTATGTTGAATTATAAATTGTATTAAATTTTAAGATCATTCAAAATTGATCTATAAAGGGATAACCTAGTTTTTATCTATGAAAACGTGAATAAACTGGTCAGTTCATTGAAATCACGAATCAGTTATGTGAAATAACTCTTCCATTCATAAAATTCAATTTCATACTTCTTTGCCTTTGCTCAGGATGTTTACAACTTCTACCCCGAATGATATGATCATTGCTGTGCATGAGTAACTTCTGTGTAGTTCTCATTCTCTCCTTTCCAAAATGTGAGTTTTTTTTAATTGTAAATATTCTGTTTCTTCCTTAAAACTGTATACTGGAGGGTGAGTAGAAAGGCATGCTTGTCTCTTAGTTTATAGGTGACCAAAGCACAATGAATTTCTTTCTTAGTTTATAGAACTTAAAAAACACATCTGGATGTGATTTTATTTTTCTAATTATTTTATTTAAAAATATTATAGTTGGTTTACAATGTTCTGTCAATTTCTGTTGCATGTAAAAGTGACCCAGTTATACATATATATAACTTTTTTTATCATAAGAAAGCATCTTGAATCATGTTGAATCACAAATGATTGGATATAGTCCCCTGTGCCCATCCGATCCAAATATAATAGTTTGCATCTACTAACCCCAAACTCCCAGGCCATCCCGCTCCCTCTCCCTCCCCCTTGGCAACCACAAGTCAGTTCTCCAAGTCCATAAGTTAGTTTCTTTTCTGTAGATAGGTTCATCTGTGCCATATATTAGATTCCACATATAAACGATAACATATGGTATTTCTCATTCTCTTTCTGACTTATTTCACTTAGTATGAGAGACTCTAGTTCCATCCATCTTGCTGCAAATGACTATATTTTGTTTTTTAATGGCTGAGTAGTATATCTACCACATATACTGAGTATATCTACCACATCTTCATTTTTTAATTAATTAATTTTTGTTATTATTTTTTAATAGTTATTTCCCAAACACAATTTTTTTCTACTGTACAGCATGATGACCCAGGTACATGTACATGTACACATTCTATTTTCTCACATTATCATGCTCCATTATAAGTGACCAGACATAGCTCCCAGTGCTACAAAGCAGGACCTCATTGCTAATCCATTCCAAAGGCAGTAGTTTGTATCAATTAACCCCAAGATCCCCAACCACCCCACTCCCTCCCGCTTCCCCTGAGAACCGCAAGTCTACTCTCCAAATCCATGATTTTCTTTTCTGTGAAAAGGTTCATTTGTGCAGTATGTTAGATTCCAGGTGTGAGTGATATCATACGGTTTTTGTATTTTGCTTTCTGACTTACTTCACTCAGGATGAGAGTCTCTAGTTCCATCCATGTTGCTGCCAACGGCATTATTTCATTCTTTTTTTATGGCTGAGTAGTATTCCATTGGGTATACACACAACATCTTCCTAATCCAATCATCTGTTGATGGACATTTGGGTTGTTTCCATGTCTTGGCTATTGTGAATAGAGCTGCAATGAACATGTGGGTGCATGTGTCTATTTCAAGGAAAGTTTTGTCTGGAAAAATGCCCAAGAGTGGGATAGCTGGGTCATATGGCAATTCTATGTATAGTTTTCTGAGGTACCTCCTTACTGTTCTCCCTAGTGCTTGTACCAGCTTACATTCCCACCAACAGTGCAGGAGGGGTCCCTTTTCTCCACACACGCCCTCCAGCGTTTGTTATTTGTGGACTTATTAATGACGGCCATTCTGACTGGCGTGAGGTGGTGTCTTGTGGTAGTTTTGATTTGCATTTCTCTAATAATCAGGGATGTTGAGCATTCTTTCATGTGCTTGTTGGCCATCTGTACATCTTCCTTGGGGGAATGTCTATATTCAGGTCTTTTGCCCATTTTTCCATTGGGTTCTTGGCTTTTTACCTGCTGAGTAGAATAAGTTGTTTGTATATTTTAGAGATTAAGCCCTTGTCTGTTGCATCATTTGAAGTTATTTTCTCCCATTCTGTAAATTGTCTTTTTGTTTTCTTTTTTGTTTCTTTTGCTGTGCAAAAGATTTTCAGATTCATTAGGTCCCACTGCTTTATTTTTGCATTTATTTTTGTTGCTTTGGGAGACTGACCTGAGAAAATATTCATTAAGTTGTTGTCAGAGAATGTTTTGCCTAGGTTCTCTTAGAGGTGTTTGATGGTGTCTTGTCTTATATTTTATTGCCTTTCATCCATTTTGAATTTATTTTCGTGTGTGATGTGAGGGTGTGTTCTAGTTTCATTGATTTGCATGTGGCTTTCCAGGTTTCCCAGCAGCAATTCTTGCTGAAAAGACTGTCTTTTTCCCATTTTATGTTCTTGCCTCCTTTGTCCAAGATTAATGGACTGTAGGTGTCTGGTTTATTTCTAGGTTCTCTATTCTGTTCCATTGGTCTATATGTCTGTTTTGGTGCCAGTACCACACTGTTTTGATGACTGTGGCTTTGTAATATTGCCTGAAGTCTGGGAGAGTTATGCATCCTGCTTGGCTTTTGTTCTTCAGAATTGTTTGGCAATTCTGGGTCTTTTGTGGTTCCATATAAATGTTTGGATTTTTTGTTGTAGTTCTGTGAAAAATGTCATGGGTAATTTGATAGGGATTGCATTGACTCTGTAGATTGCTTTGGGCAGTATGGCCATTTTTATAATATTAATTTTTCCAACCCAGGAGCATGGAATATATTTCCATTTCTTTACATCTTCTTTAATTTCCTTGATGGATGTTTTAGAGTTCTTGGCATATAAGTCATTTCCTCCTTGTTAGGTGTATCCCCAGGTATTTGATTTTGTGAGGTGCAATTTTAAAAGGTATTGTATTTTTGTATTCCTTTTCTAGTATTTCATTGTTAGTATACAGAAATGCAACTGATTTCTGAATGTTAATCATATCCTGCTTCTTTGCTGAATTTGCTGATCAGTTCAAGTAGTTTTTGGGTTGAGTCCTTGGGGTTTTCTATATATAGTATCATGCCATCTGCATACAGTGACAGTTTACCTCTTCTCTTCCTATTTGGATGCCTTTTATTTCTTTTGTTTGTCTGATTGCTGGGGCTAGGACTTCCAATACTATGTTGAACTGCAGTGTTGAGAGTGGGCATCCTTTTCTTGTTCCAGATTTTAGTGGGAAGTCTTTTAGCTTTTCTCCATTGAGTATTATACTTGCTGTGGGTTTGTCACAAATGGCTTTGATTATGTTAAGTTATGTTCCCTCTATACCCACTTTGGTAAGAGTTTTGATCACAAATGTATGTTGGACTTTGTCAAATGCTTTTTCTACATCTATTGAGAAGATCGTATGGTTTTTGACTCTTCGTTTGTTAATGTGGTGTATGTCATTGATTGATTTGCATATGTTGAACCATCCTTGTATACCTGGGATAAATCCCACCTGGTTGTGTACCTGAATAGACAAGAAGATATATAGATGGCCAAAAAAACACATGAAAAAATGCTCAATATCCTTGATTATTCGAGAAATTTAAATCAAACCTTCCACGAGATACCACTTCACACCAGTCAGATGCACATCATTAGTAAGTCCACAAATAACAAATGCTGGAGGGTGTGTGGGGAAAAGGGAGCCCTTCTGCACTGTTGGTGGGAATATAAGCTGGTACAACCACTAGTGAATCAGTATGGTGGTTCCTTAGAAAGCTATACATGGAACTACCATATGACCCAGCCATCTCACTCTTGGGCATATAGCTAGACAATACTTTGCTTTAAAAAGACACATGCACCCGCATGTTCATTGCAGCTCTATTCACGATAGCCAAGACACGGAAACACCACAATGTCCATCAACAGTTGATTAGATTAGGAACAGTGGTATGTATACACAATGGAATACTTCTCAGCCATAAAAAAGAATGAAATAATTCCATTTTCAGCAACATGGATGGAACTAGAGACTCTCATCCTGGGTGAAGTTAAGTCAAAAAGAGAAAGACAAATACCAAATGATATCACTTATATTTGGAATCTAATATACTGCACAAATGAACCTTTTCACAGAAAAGAAAATCATGGACTTGGAGAATAGACTTGTGGTTGCCAAGGGGTAGGGGAGGGAGCAGGAGGTACTGGGAGCTTGGGGTTAATAGATGCAGACTATTGCCTTTGGAGTGGATTAGCAATGAGATCCTGCTGTGTAGCACTGGAAACTATATCTATTCACTTATGATGGAGCCTGATAATGTGAGAAAAAAGAATCCTTACATGTATGTGTAACTGGGTCACCATGCTGTACAGTAAAAAATTGACAGAATACTGTAAACCAGCTATAATGAAAACAATAAAAAACATTATATATAAATTGCAAAAAAAAAAAAAAGAAAAAGTAACTACAGCTCCAATGATGATTCCTTCTTTATTAAGAAGGCACTTATAGTGACATATTGGTTCGGGGATTTATAGTTCCCTGAAGTGAAACACTATAGGCTAACATGGCAAATAACTAGTTATCTTTTTTTTTTTTTATTTTCCCCTGTACAGCAAGGGGATCAAGTTATCCTTACATGTATACATTACAATTACATTTTTTTCCCACCCTTTGTTCTGTTGCAACATGAGTATCTAGACAAAGTTCTCAATGCTATTCAGCAGGATCTCCTAGTACATCTATTTTAAATTGTGTCTGATAAGCCCAAGCTCCCAATCCCTCCCACTCCCTCCCCCTCCCATCAGGCAGCCACAAGTCTTTGAAAAACCCATTCTCCTCCACAGTGCAGTGTTGAATTTGGAAAGCAGGCTGTTCATCCAAAAATTATATTCTTTGTCCTTCTCATATATAGATAGATGTAGCCTTTTTCCTTTCCAAAAGGTGAACAAAAGTGATATGTGTCACTTCCAGGTAAAAGTGGCTACAACGTAGACATTCTTCTCCACTCTGATTTTTCTGTTATAGGTGAAGGTGAAGGATTCTAAGACCCTATGGGATAACAGTGCCATCAGATGAGAAGAAACTGAGTTTCTAAATCTTCACATAGAAGTTTATCTGCTGAATATTTTTTGAACTATTATTTCAGGAAGAAATAAACTGGCATATGTCACTGAAATTTTAGAGCTTGTTTGCTACAAAAGATAGCTTAGCTATAACTAACATTGCATGGATGGGCAGAGTATGGTATCTGTTAACAATGTATGCTTATTCTTATACTAAGAATCTTAGAGAATGAGGTTTGGGGAATAATAGACCTGTTTTCAGTCCAGTATAACATAAAAATTAAAAAATAAAGCCTCATTAGACACTTGGTATTGGGCTAGGAGTTTAGCATAGCAACACCTTGTTCAGTATATAGTACTACAGGTATATCATGCATCCTGCTACATGTGTTACCTCACAATCCTATAAGTTATGTAATAGCATGCCGGTTTCACAGGTGATGAAATAGAAATAACTCCCCAAAGCCACACTGTAATGTGTGGATCCAGGATATGAAACCCAGAGTTTCTTATTTCAGAGCTACTATTTTCTAACATTTCCAATAAAAGAGTTGAGAAGGTATTTTCCAACTTACAAATGGATAAGTAAGCAAAGTCAAGGGATGTCTGTATAAACTATTTGTTAGAAGTTTTTAGATCTAGGTAAAGTGATTAAGATACAAAATATTCAACTTGGAGATAACTACCATGTAACTGATGCATATATCAAACTCAACTTGTGGGATATAAACATAAAGCAGCTTTGTTTTTATTTCCTATGACTTCTTCAAATTTATTTTCTGAGATGAGTCCTCTTGCTTGGACAAAAACTAAGGAAATTTTCATATCTTTTCTAGTTAGTTTTAAGTCCCTTTTCAGTAATTAATGTATCTTCAGCAGTATAATAACAAAACTATAAACTTAATTCAAAGCACTACTCTTTTCCCAGCTCAGGCCTGAGGACAAGCTCATTAACTTGAAAAAGAATGTATATATATGTATGACTGGGTCACTCTGCTGTAAAGCAGAAATTGACATGACATTGTAAATCAACTATACTCTAATAAAAATAAAAAATTAAAAAATTAAAAAAGAAAGGAAACACTTTTTCTCTACCTTGCATTTTCCCTTCCTCCTCTAACATGTAAACTCTTTTACTTCTTTTTTTTTTTTTTGTCTTTTTGCCATTTCTTGGGCTGCTCCTGCAGCATATGGAGCTTCCCAGGCTAGGGGTTGAATTGGAGCCATAGCCGCTGGCCTAAGCCAGAGCCACCCCAACACAGGATGTGAGCCGTGTCTGCAACCTACACCACAGCTCACTGCAATGGATCCTTAACCCACTGAGCAAGGACAGGGATGGAACCCACAACCTCATGGTCCCTAGTCGGATTCGTTAACCACTGAGCCATGACGGGAACTCCCCTCTTTTACTTCTTCATGGTAGGAGAAGGGCAGAGGAAAGGAGAAAAAGGCCAGGAAAAAAGGCCCGGGAAACAGTCAGTTTACAGAGTTCCCATCATGGCTCAGTTGTTACCAAACCTGACTAGTGTCCATGAGGATGCAGGTTCAATCCCTGGCCTCACTCAGTGGGTTACGGAACCAGCATTGCCCTGTGCTGTGGTGTAGGTCACAGAGGTGGCTTGGAACTGGCATTGCTGTGGCTGTGGCATAAGCCTGTGGCTACAGATCCAATTCAAACCCTAGCCTGGGAACCTTCATATGCCATGGGTGCAGCCCTAAAAAGTCAAAAAAGACCAAAAAAATTCAATTTACTATATCCTTTCATAAGAAGGAATGCACACTCCCTGTATGTGTTTAAGCTTGAATCTTTTTTTTTTTTTTCCTCCTATGGAATGCTTTATTATCTTTAGAGAAAACTTCATTACCGGGAATACTTCACAGTTCTCCTGATGCTTGTGAATATATCTCCTCTGGCTTTTTCATTATGGCTCCATCTTCAAAATATAGGAATCTGACAGTTCATCCCCATATTGGGGGCATGTCTCCCATGGCCTCTCTTGGCCAAGTTCTAAGTAACCACATGCTGGCTCTTTCTTCTTTATGGACTACATATTCTCTATAGTATACACCCATGTGTCCTTTTCCCAAACTCCTGCAGGTACTGGCATTCTTCAAATACAGTAAGTGTCTTTGCTCTGGATTAACAGCAACTAGCCAATAAGTCTTTCCTTTTAGTTTATCTAGGTGGTATGAGAAACATATCAATTCACTATCCATCAGATTCCAGGGAACATATTTCAAACTCTTAATGTGATTCTGTTGAAAACTCTTTCTTTTAACTTGTAATAAGGGGCAAGCATCTCTCTGCATACACTTTGAAAAGATAGTACTCAGAATACACCAACATCTCTTTCCAAAAATCTCCTCTTAAACTCCCAATCTTTTATTAAATTATCCAATCTCTTTTATAGGTAGAAAATGGAGTATTCAACTAGAATCTTGAGATCAGTATTTAAGCCACCTTTTAACACTCACTTGGTTGACTTTCACTGTTGGAATATGATATCTCGTATTTTAAGACTTCAGCCCAAATTCAGACTTAAATGTTTCCATTTTAACATCATATTATAAAAACTTTAAAAAATTAAACAAAACAAAAGAACAACAGAAAAAAAGAAAAAAGGATATTGAAAAGTACACAGGGAAATCTCAATTCTAAAAGTAATCTGTTTCAAAAACCAGAAGTATTTTTATAAAATATCATGGCATGATAATGTAGTAACAAAAAGATACTGGGGAATCTTACTTTCCAAATGAGGATCTAATATTCATTCTAGTTTTATAGACAATGAGATATCAAACAAGCCAATCAAAAGATACTATTTGAATGTGTATCCTTTTGCCTTCTGGTGGAACAAGTTTTGAGGACTAAAAGGTCTGTCAGATCATTAGGATTTACAATTCTGACAAAATGAGGAGAACAATTCTATCTCCAACTTATAGGAATACTATCTAAAAACACAGAATCATCTGTAAAGAGCCTGTGGGTGAGAGAGAGAAGCTCACTTTGCATGTGACAACAAGCAGTTCACTCAAATAATATTTCACCTAACTGTTTAAGAACACAGAATTCAACTCATAAGAGTAAACTACTTTAAGGTACTTAGTTGTACTTACTGTTTGGAAATATGGCTTTGTCCAACTTCAAGGCCCACTGTAATGGTGAACAATGAGTATAATGACACTGAAAGTGGAAACAGTCTAGACGGTGGCTGGAGTTGTAACATTGATGTGATGAAGATGCTATCAGCAGTAGTACTGCACATATTTTTTTAACTAGCTTGGCAATGGTGGACAGTGTAGCTCCAAGAAAACGTCACATAGTAGAGCAGCAGTGTGTTATAAAAATAATAGGTGGGTTGAAAAGATTTGGAAAAAGCTTCAGCAGCTGCCAGGTTGATATCATCCACCTATGACACAGGAAAGGAAAAGGACTTGAGGGATTTGGATGGAGTGACCATATGATTTATTCTTTAAAGTGAGGTACTTTTTAAAAGTGAAAGTCATTAAAGTGTATGAAGAATTTTTCTTAACTTTCTGGTTTTGAAATTCCATTAGCTTTTCAATGATTTTCAGAGAGTTGATTAAGTTGATTTAGGCAGTATAAGAGGAGAGACAGGTGACCGGGTGGTTGGAGGAATAACAGCAAAGGCTAAGGGGCTTAATTATAATGTAAAAGATTATAAGAAGCTCATACAGAGTTTGCAGCAGCATTCCATTGAATTTAGTAATACTTAGCACTGATTCTGTGTTACATATTATCTGTCCTCGGTGATTTTTTAATCTGTTAAGGGAGACAAGAAATCTGCGCATGAAACAATTAGTGCACAAATCAGGATGATCAAATTTTAAAGTATGAATTTAAGATAATGAATTTTGTAATATAAGATCTTAACCATGATGTGCTGCCCAGAATAGATATTTCATCACTTTGCAAGCATGGCAAAAGACACTATGACAGAAATGGCTAACCTTTCACCAAAAATCTATATTTCTCCATTTTCATAGTGTGGAGTTGCTACCTAAATATAGCTGTATATCTCCCTGCATAAGTTTGACATTCTGTTGTGATCATATGACTTTCTTTAGGTAATGAAATATGGCAGAAATTATGTAGGTCATTTTGCAGAAACTTTTTCTTGATGTAGCTGGTGTGCTTTTGCTGTGCTTAGTTCCTCCATCAGCTAGCTGGATGCAAAGGATTCAAAAACCCTTTAAGTGAAACTAAGTTAATTGAATGTAGGTATCTGGGTTTATTTCTGGGTTCCTCATTCTCTTCCATTGGTTTGTATATCTGTTTTGATAACAGTACCACACTGTCTTGATTACTGTGGCTTTGTAGTATTGCCTGAAGTCTAGGAGAATTGTGCCTCCTGCTTGGTTTTTGTTCCTTGGGATTGCTTTGGCAATTTTGGGTCTTTTATGGCTCCAAATAAATTCTTGGATTGCTTGTCATAGTTCTGTGAAAAATGTGATGGGTAATTTGACAGGGATTGAATTCAATCTATAGATTGCTTTGGGTAGTATGGTCATTTTTATGATATTAATTCTTCCAACTCAGGAGCATGGAGTATATTTCCATTTCTTTGAATCCTCCTTAATTTCCTTGATTAAGGTTTTATAGTTCTCAACATATAAATCTTTCACCTCCTTGGTCAGGTTTATTCCTAGGTATTTAATTTTTGGGGGTGTGATTTTAAAAGTTATTGTATTTTTGATTCCTTTTCTAATATTTAATTGTTAGTATACAGAAGTGCAACCAATTTCTGAATGTCAATCTTGTATTCTGCTTGCTCCTTTGCTGAATTCATTGATCAGTGCAAGTTGTTTTTGTGTGGAGTCCTTAGGTTTTTCTATATGTAGTATCATGTCATCTGCCTACAGTGACAATTTTATCTCTACCTCTTCCAATTTGGATACCTTTTATTTTGATAAAGAAGGCAAGAATGTAAAATGGGAAAAAGTCTTTTTAGCAGTGGTGCTGGGAAAACTTGATAGCTGCATGTAAATCAATGAAACTGAAACAGACCCTCACACCATGCACAAAAATAAACTCACAATTGCTTAAAGACTTAAATGTAACATAGGACACCATCAAACTCCTAGGAAAAAAACATAGGCACAACATGCCCTGACATCAACCATACAAATGTTTTCTCAGATCAGTCTCCCAAGGCAACAGAAATAAAAGCAAAAATAAACCAATGGGACATAATCAATCTTACAAGTTTTTGCACAGCAAAGGAAATCATTTTTTAAAAAAGCAACCTATGGAATGTGAGAAAATAGTTTCAAATGATGCAACTGACAAGGGCTTAATCTCTAGAATATACAAACAATTTATATAACTCGACAGCAATAAAAACCCAACAACCCAGTTGAAAAATGGGCAAAAGACCTGAATAGACATTTCTCCAAAGAAGATATACAGATGGCCAACAAGCACATGAAAGGATGCTTGACATCACTTATTGTTAGAGAGATGCAAATCAAAACTACTTTGAGGTACCATTTCACACCTGTTAGAATGGCCATCATGAAAAAGTCTACAAATAACAAATGCTGGAGAGGGTTTGGAGAAAAGCAAACCCTCCTACACTGTTGGTGGGAATGTAAATTGGCACAACCACTATGGAAAACAGTGCGGTAGTACCTCAGAAAACTAAATATAAAACTACCATTTATCCCAGCAGTCTCACTCCTGGGCATATATCCAGACATAACTTTCATTGAAAAAGATGTATGCACCCCTATGTTCATTGCAGCACTATTCACAATAGCCAACATATGGAAACAACCTAAATGTCCATC
Organism: Sus scrofa; assembly: GCF_054392235.1. Classification (NCBI taxonomy): domain Eukaryota; kingdom Metazoa; phylum Chordata; class Mammalia; order Artiodactyla; family Suidae; genus Sus; species Sus scrofa. The sequence goes on along the minus strand of NC_139401.1, from coordinate 91,771,372 downwards.
TACAGAGGAATGGATTAAGATATGATATATATACAAAATGGGATACTACTCAGCCATACAAAGAACAAAATAATGCCATTTGCAGCAACATGGTTGGAACCAGACATTCTCATACTAAGTGAAGTAAGACAGAAGGAGAAAGACAAATACCATGTGATATCACCTATAAGTGGAATCTAATATATGGCACAAATGAACCTTTCCACAGAAAACAAACTCGTGGACTTGGAGAACAGGCTTATGGTTGCCAAGGGAGAGGGGAAGGGGGAGGGGGAGGGGAAGGGGAAGGGGGAGGGGAAGGAGTGAGATGAACTGGGAGTCTGGGGTTGATAGATGCACACTATTGCATTTGGAGTGGATAAGCAATGGGATCCTGCTGTATAGCACTGGGAACTATATCTAGTCACTTATGATGGGACATGAGGGAGGATAATGTAAAAAAAAGAATATATATATGTATATGCATATATGCATGACTGGGTCACTTTGCTGTACAGTATAAATTGACAGAACACTGTAAATCAACTATAATGGAAAAAATAAATATTAAAATAAAAGTGATAAAAAATGAAACTAGGTCCCTTAATCATCACGTGGAAAAAAGATATATGTTGATTAGGGACAATGGTATTTTAATGTTTCATTAATGAGAAATAAACTTTTACTTTGTTAAGCCATTGGAACATTCAGGGTTTCTCGTCACAGCAATGAGTATTACCCTAAATAATACAGGCACTAAGTTTTATAGGAGTCTTCACCAACAAGCCATCTCAGAGTAACCTGGAAATTAATTACTTACTGAGTCATACCATCCATTATTCAATATTAACTAAGAAGTTTATTTGTTCCCCCCATCATGTTTACCTAATAATAAGTAAGTCTTTTAAAAAAGGGAGAATATAGTGCTTTTCTACATAACCATCACATATTTTAAATTATTCTGAAGCTGATTAAATTCAAGAGTTTTCCTCTTTATGCCTAGGATGAAACAATGAAACAGACTAGAGAAAATCCCCCAAGATTCTGGAGTCTGTATATATTCTGAGTTATTTGGAAGGGTAGATCTTTTTGCCTGAACAAATGTAGTTATCCTGTCTGATAAATTTTATATTAAATTCAGAATTTAGTATATGTACCCCCTCCCACCTAGCTCTTATTCCAAAAGTTTGAAAATCATCTTTGCTTTTAGGTACATTGCTGATAGCATAGATTTCTCTTAATCATGGGGTTTTAGTTAAGAACTAGAGCATGGGCTGTAGAGTTTTACCTTATTTGCTAGTAATGAGATAGCATCAAAAATGTTCAAGATGTAGAATTTCATGATGCAAGCTCTGATCTAAGAGGGTTGTCATATCAGAGTGGAATTAGGATAGTTATAAGAGTTTATTGCAGTAGTCCAGGCAAGTAGTTATAAGCAAATTTTATTAAGGTATATATAAGAAGATCTGAATAGAGGGAAATCTCATGTTTCTGCATTGGATGACTTAAAATATAATTTTCTGAAAATTAATCTTTAAATTATATACAAACAGTAATGTTTCAAAAGAATTTTCTTTTTTTATATCAGAAAAAATAATTCTGAAGCTTATCTAAAAGGAAAAAAAAGCTTGTGATAATGGATGGTTTTGGAATAAGAGTAATATGAGACCATAGAGTAATATATATAGTTATAATTAAAATTACATTAATAGTGTTTGAATAGGCAAGCAAGCCATTATGAAAAAAATCAAATAATGGAAATTGCCCAAATACATAAGTTAGTTTATGATAAGGAAATATTTTTAAAAATAGTATCAAAATGGAGAAATATTTTTGGAGCAAACTGTTATTTGGGAAAAAAAAACAAAAAAACTCATATTACTTAGGTAGACCAGTGTTTCTCAAGGTGTGGTTTCTGGAATCAGCATCAGTATTACCTAGGAATTTGTTAGCAATGCAAATTCTCAGGCCAACCCTAGAAACTTAGAAATTCTGGGGGTGGTCCCTGAAGTCTGTGTTTTAACAAATTATCAAAGCAATTCTGTTGCTCCTTAAAGTTTGAGAACCACTAAGCTATATTGGGCTGCAGTTATAAATCAATCCTGAAATTTCAGGGATTTCTCAAAACTAAGGCTTAATTCTTGCTTAAACTGGTGATTGACAGATAATCACTCAAGGACTCCTGTGGACAGAGGTACTAATATCTTGTAGTTGCACTGTCCAGAGAGTATAACCTCCTTAGATACTGCAAAAGGGAAGAGTTAGCTGTAGTTTAGTGAGTTGATCTCTTTATTCTTTCCACCACCCACCAGAACTAGTCATATGATCCTTTCTGACAATAAAGGGTCTGGGAAATAAAGGAGAATAATTGAAGTGCTTAGTGATCACTATTATATCTGTCACTGATCTCTATATCAGACTTTATTCAAATATTGCAGGTGGACAAATTAAAGGCAAAAAACGAAATCATATTATAGGAATATATAGGTCAATGTTTGTAAAACATCTGTCATGGGGAAAGCCTTTCTAAGTATGTAAGAAGAAAAAAAAAGACCAGAAATCAAAGTAAAAAAAAAATGACAGATTTGACTATACAAATTAAAAGTACGTCAAAAAACTTTTTAAGAGAAATAGGAAATTACTTTTTCATATATTACAACAAGTTAATAATATTTATATGTAAGGAGTTCTTAAGTCAATAAGAAAAAAAATCTCAGTGGCAATATGGATAATTGGCATATTAAAAATATTTGCTCTCAATAATTGTTGAAGGAGTAAAAATTAAGACAAGATATCAGACCCCTTCTCCAAAGTGTCAGAAGAAAAAGTATAATAGAAAAGTATCATCAAGAACATGGGTAACTTTTATTAATTATTGTTGGGAGTGTAATTGGTACCACAATTTTGAGAGGAATAGTGGCAATATATATCAGACTCCCTAACATTGTGTGTACATTTCAAAATAGAAATTCCACTTCTAATATTATCTTAGGAAAATGCTTAAATAAGGATGAAAATGTACAAGTGTGTTGATTGTTATAAATAAAATCCCTATCCTTTGGTAATATAAATAATGTTGGGGTATATTTATTGATATTTACCATTTATTATTATTTTATTATTATTATTATTATTTTAGGGCTGCACCTGTGGCATATGGAAGGTTCCCGTGCTAGGGGTTGAATCTGAGTTATAGCCGCCTACCTATGCCACAGCCACAGCAATGTGGGATCTGAGAAGCATCCACGACTTAAACCACAGCTCACAGCAATGGCGCATCCTTGACCCACTGAGGCCAGGGATTGAATCCACATCCTCATGGATACTAGTTGGGTTTGTTTCTGCTGTGCCACAACAGGAACTCCACACCATATATTATTAAATGAAGAAAAACAGGTTACTGGGGTTAATAGATGCAAACTATTGCCTTTGGAATGGATAAGCAATGAGACCCTGCTGTATGGCACTGGGAACTATATCTAGTTACTTGCGATGGAGTGATGGAAGATAATGTGAGAAAAAGAATGTATGTGTGTGTGTGTGTGTGTGTGTGTGTGTGTGTGTGTGTGTGTGAGACTGGATCACTTTGCTGTATAGTAGAAAATAGAAAACTATAAGCCAACTATAATAGAAAAAAATAACAACCATTATAGAAAATAAAATATGAAAAAGAGAAAAACATGTATAAGCTTTCCGCCCATGCTTTTTGTCCCCCTCACCTCAGGCTCCTTGAATATGGACCTTGAAAATGAATCTTTGTGGAAGACCACTCTCATACTGAGTTTTTTCAAATGGCTCCTCCAGATAATTCATGTCTTAACTGTCATCTCCTCAGAAAGGTCTTTTGTGGCAGTCCCATATACATAATGTATCCCTGTCATTCCTGATTACAGTTTGCTGTTTATATCTCACACAGAACTAATCACAGTATGTAATTATTTTCGTTGCATGGAAGGTAAGTTTCATGAGTGTAAATTTGTTTGTACACAGGTATGTCCCTAGCAATTAATTCAGTGCCTGGTGCAGAATAACAGTTACATAAAAAGTTTAAAAAGTTGAAGGAAGGAAGGAATGGAGGAAGGAAATGAGGGGAGGGAAAGAGGGAGTGAGGAAAAATTCATTGAAAAAATTCTGAAAGCTTTTACACCAGCATATTGACAATGATTATTTCTGAAAAGTGAGAAAACTGTTGATTTTAATCTTTTTCACTGGACAACTCTGCTTTTTCTGATTTTTCTTTTTTGGCATAATGAGTTTAATAAGCAGAAAAAGAAACACAGTATTTTTATTTTGACAAGAGGAAAGGGTATGAAAAATAATGAGGACTTGAATAAGATAGTGATGGTAGGAATGAAAAGGAAATGGTGAATGTTAGAGACACTCTGGTGTGGAATGAACAGGATTTAGAGGGGCATGAGGAGAGGGAGGAGTTAATGATGCCAACCACACTCTAAGAGGTATAACACAATTGGAGGGTGCTTCACAGCTGCTTTTCCACTAATTTGGTTCTCTTAGTTCTTTTTTAAATCTCATTTTGGAGGTAATATTACAATAAATTTTGTCTGAAAAATGTTCTTCTGATGTTAATGGTGAAGTTTGGAAACTGATTAGGGAGAGGGACAGTGAGGATCTGGTCTAGAGTAGTGGCTCTAAAGATAACATGACTCATTGGGAAGAACTACAGAGGATAAATTCTTAGGTTTTAGGGATTCTGTGTGTGTGTGTGTGTGTGTGTGTGTGTGTGTGTGTGTGTGTGTATGTGTGTATGTTGAATAGGAGGAAGAGGAAGGGGGTCTTTGATTACTGGCCAGCTCTTGCTTTTGCCACTGGACAGATAGTAGTAATGTTTCCTGAAAAAATATATACACTTAGAAGCAGGAGTTTTTCTGATCTGTTTTATGGGGAAGTGATGAGTTAGAAGCAATGATGTTAAGCTCCTCGCTTTTGCAAGGAATGTTATTGACTTTGGATAGGAAACACAGGAGGATAAAAATTAGGATTTTTTTTCCCTTTGGGGCACTGAAGTATAAATATTTACTCTTGTTAATCTTTAAAACAAAAGGTAAGTGTTTTAGCCAGCAACATTGAATTTATTCAAGAATAACAGAGGAATCACAATTCAGAACATGCAAAGTATGGCAAATCATAGGCAGGAAAGTTGGGGAACAAAGGAGAGGAATATTCTTTTATAGAGGAAAGGAGGAAGCTGAAAGTGGCTGTTTTGAAAAAAGTACGTTGGAAGAGAGCATGAGTTTGAAGTTATGGTGGTTTTTCATTGGCTGGACTGTTGCTGGGCAAAAAGAAAAAATCTTCCTTCTTCCTGCTGAAGTATATAAAATAAGATGCATTGAGTGGTATGTGTTTGAGATCTCCCATTTCAGAGCTTCCTAACTCTGGTCTGTCATGGGCTACCTACCTCTGTTCTGTTGGAATAATTTTTGTGATTCTCGAGATTTGTTTCCCTATTCTTCCTTCTGCTTTGATGATTTTTTTTTTTTGGTTATCTAAGAAATGCAATTGGAAAAAAGCCAGTGTCATATTTCTTTTTTTCTTTCTTTTCTTTCTTTCTTTTTTTTTTTTTTGCTTTTTAGGGCCACACCTGTGGCATATGGAAGTTCCCAGGCTAGGTGTCAAATCAGAGCTACAGCTGCCTGCCTATGCCACAGCCACAGCAATGCAGGATCCTTAACTCACTGAGCGAGGCCAGGGGTCAAATTGCATCTTCATGGATACTAGTTGGATTTGTTTCTGCTGTGCCACAATGGGAACTCCTCAATTGGTTTTTGAGTTCTGAAATCATTCTGCAAAATTAAAAAAATAGTAAATAATTAGTGTAACTTGGAAAATAGTTCCCAGTCCATATGTATATGGTTAATGATATATGATTGAGGTAGACATATAGTAAGAAATATTTATTTTAATTTTTATTACTGTGCAGTTTCCTTAATGATTTCAATTCTGTGCCATACATAGTATTACATACATTCCACTCCCTAGATTAGAATTCCAATAGTGAGGATGAAAAATTTTCAGAGAATAAAATAAATAGTAAAGAATTAATAAAGAATAGGGTTTCAGCAATGAAAAGTCTGGCAAGTATAATGTTTTCCTTTCATGTAGCTTCCTACTTCTTATCCAACTTTATGTTTATTAAGAGAAAATTGTTCAATTCCTTTACTGATGAAGAGTAATTTAGTTTAATAACAGTTTCTCTTTTATTCATTGATTGTCAGAAAATAGTTTTTGCATTTCTCTAGTTACAAAATGCTTTTGCTCTCCCCCATCACCACTTTTTATGGTAATTGTCTTTGCTAAGTTCTTTAAGCACAAACCTAAAGGTCAAAACATTGCATTCAACAAATACAGTCCTTCCCTCTTCACTTCCATCTCAAAGCCTGCCAGAATGTTTGAGAAGAGGCATTTAGTCCCACATGTAAGAGAAGTTACATGTAAGGCCTTTTTTAGGACTAGCAGGCTAGCTTATTTTCTGAAGCGGTAATTTAAAAATCATTATATCTCAATGAGTTGCCTTACATTGAATATATAAACTGCATTTAAAAAAACAAAAATTACTAAAGCAAAAATATTTCCTTGCTAAATTTTTTTTTCTTCTAGGATTATCTTTTTTTTCCCCCTAGGAATTCTATTGCTGGATTTGGGGATCTTATTACAGTAAAAAATCGTTATCTGGGAAATTGGATACATCATTATTAGATAAACATTCCACTGGTCCAAGAGAAAATTCATATTATATCTGGCTGTCTTCACTTTATAATTCTCCCTGTTCATTTGCTAAGACTTATTAAGTAAATAAACAAGAGTCCACAATTTGTTTTCTCTCCACCTTAAGTCCCCAGGCAGTTAAGCCAACTTTGCATTTGATTAAAATCTTTCTAATAGTATAATGATAGACTATAAATATTATATCATTCTTTTATCATATTTTATCATATTTTAAAATTGTAAGGCTTAAAAATTATAGAATAAAATGCAGGGAGGAAGGACTCTTCAGCAATTAAGAGGGACTGCTACTGCATTACATTTAAGTTTTTAAAAATACATCATTTTCTCTTCCTTTTAATTAAAGTAATTATTTAAGCCCCAATTTCTCAGAGTGATGAAAGTATACCATTAAACAAAGGGTTACTTACTTCCCATACATAATTCAGTATACTTTTGGATCTTTCATTCTAGACCTGGTGATGAGATTGCTGATCAAGTCTAAACTATGTATCTCTCAGATATACAAAACCAATCTGAACAACATTACGCCTTCATCAGGAAAATGCTAAGTGACTTAACATGCATCATAGCTGTGGCCTTAATTTTTTAATATTTTTTTTGTGTCTTATAAAGGTGACCCTGATTATCAGATCATTATCTGTTATCAGATTATACACCACAGAGCTTATTCTAGTTCTCCTTTCAAAGGTTCAGGTTAGATATCTTGCTCATTCAAGGGGTTCAGGTTAATCAGAGCAAATAGATTTTGGTCATTAATGCATATTTGAAGTGTTACAACATGGAGCAAAAAATCCAAGAAAAGTGTAATAAGAGTTACATTCCTATTGTTAATGATCTGTATTGTCTATTGAAGACACTAATTTCACTACAGGGTGCAGTCTTGGGGCCTTTCAGTCTAATTAGAATTCATTTCCGTATTCTTCATCAATTACTTCTTCAGTTGAAATCTTCTCAAATGATCTTTTTTTCTTCACTTATGACTTACCCAAAGAGTTTATTTTCCCCCAAATAATCATTCAAGTACAACTGCATTTTTCCAGTAAACACATTCTAAGAATAAATGACCTTGTTGGCAAACATCTACTAAATAAGAGGAAGACATTGAGTTATTAAGCTTAATTTCAGTGTTACAAACTCTTTTTTCATGCCTCCATGTTGGGCAGTACCAAGTGGGAGGTGTGCTTCTGGGGTCTGTGAAGTAAGAGAGTTGAGTATGTGCTTAAGAACTTGCTGTTGGATGAATTATATTTGCCATTATCTAGTGCACATATGAACTGGATGGAAACATCTAATCCCATGTCTGACAGGACAAAAAAGAGAGGGAGGGAAGCCACGTTGTCAGGTGCTCTACAGAATTCCAACAAGGAAAACTGCCTACACACAACTTTTACTTTGAGACCTTCAAAGCAATTTAAATATGCATAGCTCCTGAGGCATAGCTCAATCTGACCAAACTAGTGCTTTGCCTGTTCTTATTCTGGGTCATTCAGATGAATTTCAAAACTATTTCTGGGAAGCTTTATCAATGTTTAATAGTATATACTAATTACTAGGAAAAAGTCTTATTTAATCTTATTCTTTGACCTCTAGATGAGAGGCTGGTTTGTTGTCAACAGTCAAAAGGGAATTTCTGGGTGGGTTTATCAGGGCCTGTAGGTAGTCTGGGTGAAATAGAATATAAGGGAACCAAATAGATTTCCTTTCCCCAGAAGGGTTGTAGGGGGAGCATTTGTTCTTGATGGAATGATTTTGCACCCTGTGAAAACTGAAGGAAAAAATCAAGATGATTAATATTGAGAAGAAAAGGAATTTGTATATTAGAAGTACTCAATCATTTTTCAATTAGCTTATGAAATTTGACAAATGGGAAATTATATGGAAGATGAATCTGAAAGCTTTATGAGTTTCTACCTACCAAATTATAACCAAATTTATACTGGGAAGGAAATAGGGAGTATTGCATATATCCTATCTTTCTAAAATTGTGATGGCTTTTTTTGTGTGTATCATTGTAGTTAGAAATTCTATGACGTTTACTTTCATGTTACCAGAAATGACATATTGCTCTTCTTCAAGATCCTGCTTATTAGTAGTGAAGTATATGTAACTCATCTTGAAGTTATCCAAAAGTGACTTTTTCCCCCTATTAAATGGTTTAATGCTTCAACAGTGCTGGGGAACGCTGCAGTGAAGATTACTACCCTGACATCAATTAATCACTGGGATTGCTATTTAGCATTGTGCCCAATTTTCATATCCCAAAGTCAAATAGTTGATTTCAGTTTGAAGACCTTAAGCAAATGAATTCACTGCTATTCAAACAAAATTTAGATGGTTAATTAAACACATTGTGAAAACTGAGATTTGAGTTAAAGATTTGCCTAGATTCAAACATAATCTTTACTGAATTATGATATGCACAAGCTAATATCTCATTTCTCAAAAATCATATCAATGATTCTCCATAGTGAATACAGATGTCAAAAATGCTAATCCAGGAACAGTGTCAAGAACTTTAAATTCTTTTTTGTGGACTTTCAGTTCAGAAATATAGTTCAGCATCTTTCACAGGTTAAAACTAATATACTTTTGAAACTGTTATTTTTATTCTTCCACCTTTCATTCTAAGGACCATTTACAAGTTAATTTATCTAGTTGTGAAACACAGACTACTTACATTTATATTTTTTATGCTTTTGTGTTGCTATACACATAGAACATGTCCTTTTACAAAACACTACATGAACACACACAATTGTTGTTCTTAAAATTCTAAACTTAAGGTAGGAAATTTAAGTAAGAAAAGTTGAAGGGAAATTGCCCCTTTATGCTAGAACATGAACTGAAAGAGATCCTATAGAACATCTCAGCAATCATCTTCCCTACTGCCATGAAAACAGTGTCATTTTTATTAGGGAGACTGTTTCTCAGGTTTGTACCAGAGGAAAAAAAAGCTGTAGAAATTTCAAGGAAAGTTTTCACAATCAATTCAATTTGACAGTTATAAAACATCCATAATACAAAACTGAATAAACCACAATTTTTACACCCAAAAATCCAATAGAAGAATTGTTATAAAAGAAAATTAAAAGTAGATGAAAAATAAATAACTTATATGTAAAGTGCACCCCTACATAGTATTCCTTAGCCCCTTACCTAGATTTATTTGTTGTAGGATTTATGATATTCCTTTTTTTTTGTTCACTTTCTATGGCCACACCATTGGCATATGGAAGTTCCCAGGCTAGAGGTTGAATCAGAGCTGCAGCTGCTGGCCTACACCACAGCCACAGCAATGCCGGATCCAAGCCACGTCTGTGACCTACATCACAGCTCATGGCAAGGCTGGATCCTTAACCCACTGAGCAAGGCCAGGTATGAAACCCGCATCCCCATAGATACTACTTGGGTTCGTAACTTGCCAAGCCATGACAGGAATTCTCTACGATGTTCTTATATTCCATATTATTTATATTTTTATATATTGTCTTTTCATACCAGAATTAGAACTCCATGAAGGTAGGAGGTTTTGTCTCTTGTTCATACTTAATTCTTAGACAAGTGTCTGGCAGCCAGTAGAGAATAAAGGTTGTTGAATCGGTGAATAAATGAATGAATAGTAAAACTAAGGCTGTAATAAATGTTACAATAGATGCACAAATAAATTAGCTTTGAAGTATATAGAGATAAGATATAGGCCAACTCTGTGACCCCATTCAAATATCAGCTAATATGTGAAGCCCTGTCTGGATCACCCAAATGGATTTCTTTCCTCTCTGTCCTTATTCTTTCACACCTGTATATAACACTTGCTATCTTGATTGCAATGATCTATTCATCTTCCTTTTCATTAGACTATGAAATCTTGAAGATAGGGACTCATCATTTCCTCCCCAATTGTCCATTACAGTGTTTATTGAATGAATGAGTGAAGGTTTAGTAAGCTTGGGACTCAGAGCTTAGGTTTGGGTTGTGGGAAAGAGGTGTGATCAAATGACACACCTCATGGTCAAATTTGAGTATAGACTCCTCATTCAAGAAATTTGACAATAATTGGAAAGATTTGCAGTGACTTAGGAGAACAGAAAAATTTTGGAGTAATTATTGCAGTGAATTTAGTAGGGAGATAATTATTTAGATATGAAAAGAAAAAAATCAAAAGTGGAGACCCATTTGAAATTTAATATCATGGATATTTAGTGTACCTAATCAGAATGTTGATGTGTCTTTCTTGAAGCAACTTGCATAAGTCAGGAAGGAGATTTAAGAAAACCATTAGATTAATTCAGGCCTGGGGTTCAGCACTGTAGGTATAATGCAAGGTCAAGGGAGTTAAGAAGTTCAGGGTATTGGGGAATGTAATTGAAATATTTGGATAGGATCCTAGATGGGTAGCAAGGCCAATAACACATTGGGCAAGTTATTAAAATGTGATAATAGGGAACAATCATGGAACTAGAAGGAATGCAATTAAAGTAGCAGAGAGATTCCATACAATGATGAGGTCTAAGATGAGGAATTAGGTGAGGTGAGATGGGAATCACTTAAGTTGAAAACATGTTATAATACCATTACAAGGAAATACGTTTGTTATGTGAAACATTTCAAGAAATTAAGTTATTAGATCATTATGAAGTTGCCTCTAAAACTTAATTTTATTAAATTTGTTTTTTTAATATCAAATCTACACAATGGTTTCTGAATGAAATTTTAAAGCCTAACTTAAAACTTTCCAAATAAATGAGTAAAAGGAGTAGGATACATTGCAAAGTTCATTAAAATACTACAGAATCAATTATTCTGAAAACCAATAACTTGTATGATTCCTTTTGATTAAAAATTTTAATTAGGTATCTACTGTGTTCTAGGGGTTATGCTAGATGTTGAAGATATGGTGATGAGTGTCTTGTCCTCAAGTTACCCTTGCTTATTTATTCAAAGCAATATATCCACTTCTTATTTAAAACTATTACATATTCTTTTAATCTAAAAACCTAGAAAATTTAGAATGGTAAATGGTTATAAAAAAGATAATAAAATATTGCTCATAAACCTCCTATCTGGAGATATTATTAAAATTACTTCCAGTTTTTTTAGAGGTGTATCATTACAAAAATATGGTATATGCACTGTTTATAGGTTATATTTTCTCATAACTTTTATGACTATATTTCTATATCAATAAATATAGTTTTATACCATGTTAGTACATGAAAAATGTACTAAATACTATATACTATCTCAATGCAAAAGTAATAATTTATTTTCCCAGTAGTCTATATTTAGACATTTAGATTGTTTCTATTGTTTATTGTATTGATAAATCAATACTGTAAATGATTTTCATGATTTTCAAAAAATATTTAATACATTAAAATTTTGTATTTTGATTTATAATATTATAATAGTTTCAGGTGTACAGCATAGTTATTCAGTATTTTTACATATTATACTCCATTAAAAGTTATTATAAGTTAATGGGTGTAATTCCCTGTTTTATACAATATATCATTTCTTCTTATGTATTTTATATATAGTACTTTGTATCTCTTAATCCAATACCCTTAATGTGCCTTTACCCCCCTTCCATTTTACTGCTGGTAATCACCAGTTTGTTTTCTCTATCTGTGAGTCTGTTTCTATTTTGCTATATACATTCATTTGTATTTTTTTGATTCTACATATATGTGATATACAGTATTTACCTTTTTCTGCCTGATTTACTTCACTGAGCATAATACTGTTTAGATCCATCCACATTGCTGCAATAGCAGAATATCGTTCTTTTTATGGCTAAGTAACATTCCATTATATGTATGTATTATGTATATATATATGTCACATCTTCCTTATCCATTTATCTGTTGGACACTTGCATTGCTACCATATTTTGGCTATAGTAAATAATACTTCCATGAACATTGAGTGCACATATATTTTTGAATTAGTGTTTTAATTTCTTCAAGATATATATCAGCAGTGGAAATTGCTGTGTCATATGGGAGATCTATTTTTAATTTTTTGAGGAACCTCCATTCTGTGTTCCACAATAGCTGCATCAATTTGCACTCCCACCAGCAGTGTATGAAGGTTCCTGTCTCTCCACATCCTTGTCAATATTTGCTATTTGTAGACGTTTTGGTGATAACTATTCTGACAGGTGTTCATTGAGAAGAAATTACATTAGAGACTCCTTGAATTTACTCTTCTAGTTACCTGATTAATCAGTGTCTCTGTAAGCATAATTGAAGTAGGTTGTGGATCAAATGGTATATTTTGAAATTTGCCCTGACCTCCAATATTTCCTCTCCCTTAAATGTCTTTTAGCTAACTATATTTTTGATTTAAATATTTGAAGAAAACACAGTCTTATTAAAGAGGGATAAGCATTAAGCTATTAGCACTTTTACTTGGATAAGTTCATCAGGAAAGCTCTAGTTAAGTTCCTAAGGGAATGGTTCTAATGAAAGTCACATTTTGATAGAAATGCGTAACAGGAGATAGCATTTGGAAAATACTGGGCACCCCAGGTAAAATGCTTTTTGGTGGAATATAAGAGTGCTGATTTTATGGAACATGAGGAGAGTTACCTAAAGTTAACGGTGAACATTAAAGAATGGGAGAACTGTTACAAATTATCTTCACTCAGCACTGACGTAAACAACAAGTGCTGCAAACTGAGATGTATCTAACCATGTGTATGTAGCTAAAAGGATTTCACAGATGAAACAGATTTCAACCAATCCAGATGAATATTTCATCCTGCTTCTCTGTTTCTTCCATTTCCCTCAAAATTACTCTGTGGAAACACATCTTCTCTAAGGGAAAAAGTGTGTTCTACTTAGAAAAATATGCTCCTTGAAATTTGCATTATCTAACTAGGTGATGGAGAAAATATCTACCGTTTGCAATTACAATCCTGATAATATTTCTACTTGATATTTTCTTCTATATTTTGACATGGTGATTATATACATAAATATATATATAATATGTATTATATATGTACATATATCTTTGAATATATATATACTTTTAATATAAAAGAGGACATCTGATTTATGTCAAAACCATTGTTTTTGAAACTACATACTTGCATAGCTGTTTATCTCCTGATCAAAACAATTATTTTTCTTTTCAAATTACCAAAAATATCTACCACATTAAAGATAGACTTTGATTTAAATCTTTCACTTATTTTTTATTTAGTATAAGGGCCTTGGGAATATGATTATATCTGTCTCTTCTCTCTTTCTATTCACATGTGTATGTGTGGGGATATTGAAGTCATAAGAACTCATAAGTATAAATTTTGTTTTATATACAAATATTTTCAAATATTTGTTGATTGGTTCTGATGTTATTGGGTGTTTTTTAAAGGGCGAGCCAAAAATTGGCCCCAAGTTTATTTCTTCACTGCGGGCTGAAATCCATTAGCTCAAAAGTCTGCTGGTGCCACATTTAAATTTGTATATATCTGATTATTTAAAAAATACCCCCCAAAACATATTTTTTAGCCTTTTAGGGCCTGCCTGATGTGAATACCCTGTGAAACCTCACTCCATACCTACTGGCCATTGATAAGCTAGAGCCGTGTTGTTATAAGGCCCCAAGCGGCTATGACCCTTTGGTGTACCCTGACTAGAGACTCCCTGCCAGGCTGCTGAGTGTCATCACCTAGACATCTAAGCCCCCTTTCTCATCCCCCTACTCCTCAAAGAAGCTCCTTTGTCCTCCTTTTCTTGCAAATAGAGACCTCTTCACCTTAGCATCTGGACAAACTCTTGATGTGAGGGACTTCCCCTCTCAGGAAACTGTCTAAAACCCTTGTAGTAAGCTTGTTTTATGTTATTGGCTCTTATGGTCATATCTTTTCCCTTATCAGCCCCAAATGCCTTCAGTTCCTGACAGAACGTAAAAACATGAATTCAAAGACACAGAGCTAATTAAACCTACAAACTTCAACTGCAAATCTAATTAAATACATTATATGTGAAGATGTTCATGAACTAAAAGTAGTATTTACAAAAGGTGAAGCATATGACGAAACTTTATGAATATATATTTGTAGATATCTGTGTAATTTGCAATGTAAAATTAGACATTATATTCATCATAATTGAGATAGCTGAAAGCAAATTTTTTATTATCATTTTAAAAAATTTTTATTTCCCCAATAAAATTTTTTTTCTACTGTACAGCATGGTGAACCAGTTATACATACATGTACACATTCTATTTTCTCACGTTATCATGCTCCATCATAAGTGACTAGACATGGTTCCCAATGCTACACAGCAAGAACTCATTGCTAATCCATTCCAAAGGCAATAGTTTGGATCTATTAACTTCAAGCTCCCCAACCACCACACTCCCTCCCCTTCCCCCTTGGCAAACACAAGTCTATTCTGCAAGTCCATTATTTTATTTTCTATGGAAAGGTTCATTTGTGCCTTACACTAGATTTCAGATAGAAGTGATATCATATGGTATTTGTCTTTCTCTTTCTGACTTACTTCACTCAGGATGAGAGTCTCTAGTTCCATCCATGTTGCTGCCAATGGCATTATTTGGTTCTTTTTTATGGCTTATTAGTATTCCATTGTGTATATATACCATATCTTCCTAATCCAATCATCTGTTGATGGACATTTAGGTTGTTTCCGTGTCTTGGCTATTGTGAATAGAGCTGCAATGAACATGCGGATGAATGTGTCTTTTTTTTTTTTTTTTGGGCTTTTTGCTATTTCTTTGGGCCACTCCCGTGGCATATGGAGGTTCCCAGGCTAGGGGTCGAATCGGAGCTGTAGCCACCGGCCTACGCCAGAGCCACAGCAACACAGGATCCGAGCCGCGTCTGAAACCTACACCACAGCTCACGGCAACGCCGGATCGTTAACCCACTGAGCAAGGGCAGGGACCGAACCCGCAACCTCATGGTTCCTAGTCGGATTCGTTAACCACTGCGCCATGACGGGAACTCCTGAATGTGTCTTTTTTAAGGAAAATTTTGTCCAGATATATGCCCAAGATACCACCAAAAAAAGAAAACTATACGCCAATATCTTTGATGAATACAGACGCAAAAATTATCAACAAAATTTTAGCCATCTGAATCCAACAACATATCAAAAAGATCATACACCACGACCAGGTGGGATTCATCCCAGGTACACAAGGATGGTTCAACATACGCAAATCAATCAATGTTGTATACCACATTAACAAATGAAAGCAAATTTTTAAAAAATATTTCTTGGTCTCGTAGCGTCTATGTTTGACATTTTTTATTGATCTTCTTAATATAAAAATGAAAGTCATACAAATAAATTTTTGACAGAACTCTACTTTTGAACAAGAACTTCTATAATTTAAGATAATACTTGTAGTTTTTGTGTTTAGCTTGCAATAAACTAAATGGCTAAGTTTGTCAAATAAAGCCCTTGACTTTTACCTAAGAAAATGCTAATGCTTTGTTTTTAGAGGTAGACATCCTTTCTAGAGGTTTTTATTTTTCCCATGTATTTATTTACTTATTCAATAACTGGTGCTATTTGGTGGAGATAACATGTGATTTGGAGTTAGACTTGGGCTCAAATCATATGTCTGCCATTTACTGATTGGGAAAATTTGGACAAGTTAACATTGTTGAACCTAGATTGCCTTAAGCTCCTATTCATTAATTACTTTATCAGTCATGCTTGTGCTTACATCTTCCAACATTTGCTGAACAATCCATATGTACTGTGCATATATTATTAGCAAAACTAAAACTTTCTGATTTAAGAGTCCCAAAGCCTACCACATGAGTTGTTCGGAAAACACTTATTAACAAGTAACCATGTAATAGGTTGGAACTCATTCTGGATTTATTGGGGCACGGTATCTCCAGTTTATATAGCTCCTGTTATATATTTGGCAATTGTCTCCCTTGTTACCTTCTTTCAAAGGGAAAACTACCAAAACACTAATTTAGACTGTCACAATGCAAAGGTTTGACAGTCACATGAAGAATAATCGTTAAGGAAGAGGATCTAATCAAGTAAGAAAGGGACAGTTTAAATGACTGACTAAACAGAAGTGAAATTTCTGAGGAATGTAAGTTAGAACCATGGCAATTCCAATGGCAGGATTTTCTACCTTCTTGTTTGTTTCTGCTCTGGCTTACTCACTCTATTATTGCTCTCAAGAAAGAAAATTATTTAATACATATGCTGACTGTCACAAAATAATTTTCTCCAAAAGAGAAGAGTTCTTTTCTTCTTGCTTCAGCAGCAAATTAAGTTTTTTTAAAAAAGATTATATTTTGGTAATATTTGCCTTTGCTGTGAAAACATAGGGGGAATCTTTTCCTGCTGTAGACACAATGTTGGGTAGTCAAAACTCTGTGCCCCAAATTCTAGGAATGATTTAAAGATGAATCCTCACTATTTTGAAATTACATCACTTGCTAGACAATCAAATGGCCCTGCTGACTCTACTGAAGATTATTCTCAAGGATTCCCTGAAGCAGAGCCTATTAAGTAAGTCTTCAAGGCATGAATCTAAATTTGTAGGTGAGTGTATGTGCAGTTGCTGTCTGATGGCTCTTTGATTTATATTAAGTCATTGTAAGTTCAGTCCAGGCCTCGGTATGCACTCCTCACTGCTGAAAATTGACCTCACAACTGGATATAATTGGATTCTTTATTTTTCACAGAGACCTGGTTGACTACATATGGATATGCAGCTTTATGCTTCCTTTTAAATAAAGACCTTTCAGGTGAAGGTGGCTGATGATCTATTAGATGGATGTAAACTGTAAACTTAGGATTGTTCATGATTAGTATTGACTCGTTTTGGCTTCCCACCATATACTTAAAACAAGACCCCTATTACTTACAATTAACTACAAAGCCTTAGATAATCTGGCCCTTGCATACCTCTCCAACCTCATCTCCTACTATTTTCCTCCTTACTTGCTAAGGCCTAGCCAAGTTAACCTTTCCTCCTCAGACACATCAAATTCATTCTCTTCTAGGGGCCTTCTCAATTTTCATTCTCCCTGCCTAGAATAATATGCACTTTGATCTTGGATAATGTGCTTATTTTCATCCAGGTTATAGCTCAAATATTGTTGCCACAGGGAGGACTTCCCTGACTATCCAATCTAATGGCATATTTATTCAATCCCATTCATCACTGATAGTCACTTTCTCTCACTTATTTTTTACATATTAGGTATTTATTCATAGCATTTATTTCTATCTGGAATTTTCTTGTTCATGTTGTATGTATCCTCTCACACTAGAATATAATCCTAATAAAAATTAGGCCTTGCTGTTTTATTCACAACAGTAACTTTAATACCTAGAACAGTACCTGTGTTGGAATAGATATTCATAATTTATTGGATATAGAAATACATTTTGACCGTGACTTACACTGCTTCCCCCCTCAATTTCCAAGTCAGAAGAAGATTGATGTACATTGTGATGAAAAGTTGGGCCTGAAGAGCAAGGGCCCTCAAATCTAATATCAGAGAAGGAGATTTGAGTGTATCCCAATCTTATCGTTCATGAATCATAGCAAGGGAAATGGTATTTTGATGTAACTCCCATAATTCTGAACTCCATTAAAACTCCTTTGCTTTCCTTTTCCCCAAAATTAGAAAAGTCAGATAAAATGGCCTTGAATACAGATGTTAAAAATGGATCTTCTCAGAGCCTCTATCACATCATTTTCTTTTCCAATCCATTCTTCACACTAGACAGAATGATCTTTTAAAAATGTAAATGCAATAACATTCACATGACTAATTCCTTTCAGTGGATAACATCCAAAATCATTACCTTATTTTTAGAATTTCTGAACAGGCTGGCTTTCTACCCTCCAGCCACTTTGATCTTTCTGTTCTTAAATGTGCCATGCCCTTTCTTTTAGTTTAGGTCTTCATATATGCTATTCCATCAGCTTGGAACAGTCTTTCCTTAGCCTCTTCTCCTTCCTAACTCATCTTCGAGTTTCACATAAAACGTTACTTTCTCAAAGAGGTTTTCCTTACCCCTCAGGATAGTTGAAATCTCTAATATATACATACTCTCATAGGCCCCTGTACCCTCCATCACTATGCTCAACACAGTTCATTCGGATTCCAGGATGGAGAGTAGGGGATATATATGTTTTATTTACCATGTGTCTCTAGCATAGTGCCTGGCACAGAACAGGTACTCAATAATTATTTAAGTTAAATTATCCAGTGATTTGTTTGGAGTTTAATCAGTCAGATCTATGTACGTGGTTAGATTTAATTTCATAACAAGAATTAGCTTTAGAAAAGTGACATAGACTTTTCTTATTTCTTGTACTGTATTCCACATTATTTCACTTTTCTCTTGTGAAACAGGCTTCCTTTCCACTTGGTCTTTTTACTTATTTTTCCAAAAAAAAGATCTTTGTTAAAATTGTCTTGGAGTTCCTGTTGTGGCACCATAGAAGCGAATCTGACAAGTATCCATGAGGATGTGTGTTCCATCCCTAGCCTCGCTCAGTGGGTCAAGGATCCGGCATTGCTGTGGCTGTGGCATAGGCCGGCAGCTGCAGCTCTGATTTGACCTCGAGCCTGGGAACTTCCAAAAGCCGTGGGTGTGGCCCTACAAAGCAAAAAATAAAAATAATAATAATAAAATTGTCTTAAGTCTTTGAAAGTGCCTTCTTAAAAATTTTCTTGATCATATTTCATTCTAATTGTAAACTGTTGTTTTGGTAATACAATCCCTCCCCCCCCCCAAAAAAAAAACAACCAAACAATAACATTTGTTTGTGATTCTACTTATTTCTTTTTTTTTTTTGGTAATTTTAGAATATAAGTGTGCTTCAGAATGTAAGCTTCATAAGGACAGGGATAATATCTGTTTTGTTTCTTTCTTTTGCTCACAGTGCTTAGAAGAGTGCCTGGCACATCATGGATATTTGTATACCATCCTTGGCCTGGAGTAGAGAAGATTCATAGAATCTTTAGATTCTTATTAATGCTTGGCTTTCTTCCAGATGTTGTAGTTTTAGATTCCTAGAAATAGTTTGTAGCTCTTCAGAATCAGTGTAAACAAATATCAGATTTGGAGGACTCATAGAATCTTTACGGTTGATTTCAGAGTTACTAAAGCCTCATGTCACATTGCCTTACTAGTATTGAAGTAGAAACATATCTCCTTTGGATTGTGGGATAAACAGTGAAACTAAAGAATCAGTGATATTTTTTTTTATGGCCACACCTTCAGCATATGGAAGTTCCCAGCCCAGGGGTTGAACTGGAGCTGCAGCTATGGCCTATGCCACATCCACCTCAAAACTGGATCCAAGTCACCTCTATGACTTTTGCCACAGCTTCCAGCAACACCATATCCTTAACCCACTGAGTCAGGCCAGGGATTGAATCCACATCCTCACAGAGACGAGTCAGATCTTTAACCCGCTGAACCTCAATCATAACTCCTCATCAGTGATGGTTTAGATCGATACAATAGCTGAATATATCAGTTCTGTTACATGTTGGTTTATTTTGCTAATATTATTTTCATCAAAGACAAGCTCCATTTGCAAACTGATCTGATGCGCCTATTAGAACTTCCCTTATGTGGTGTGCCAGAACTTTTACGTATTGAGTGAGTCCTTTTGATTAACTCATATTTTACATTGTGAGAACACCTGTTCAAAAAGGAAATATTAGTGGTCGAAGTTCAAAAGATATTTGGTACTTTAAAATGTAGTACATTCACTTATGTGACTTTTAGCAATCTTGTATAATCTAATGAAATGTATTTTCTTGCACAGTCTCATCTGCTGTACCCAAATGAGAAGATACACCACAGCTAATTCTTGGAAATATTGCTTATCTCTGACAGCATCTCCCACCATATTGAAAAAGAGTGAACAGATAAATATATGTGTTTTATTTGATTTAATTGTATAGATACATGGATCTTAAGTTAAACCAACACTCTATTAGGACCCTGAAGTTCCTTCTACATGCTGTTGTCTAGAGGCTGTGTTGAACCTATTTTAGATCTAACAAGGTTTCAGAATTTTTTGTTGTTTCTTAATGTGGTATTTACTTAAAATTTACTTAAAACAGTTTTTAATATCAACATTTTCAAAACATAGTCTGAAATTTTGTGCTTTCATAATACTATGTGTTATGTGTTGATTAAAAATGTATAAAAACATTTAAAATATTGTTTTAGGTAGTTTTCTCATTGCTCAGTGGGTTAAAGATCTGGTGTTGCTGCAAATGTGGTGCAGGTCCCAGCTGCAAGGAGAGTTCTATCCCTGTCCCAGGAACTTCTGTCTGCCATGGGTACAACCAAAAAAATATTGTTTTAAACAACAATGCTTTAGAATTGAGAAAGGGGAAATTATGCTCTTTTGAATGAAAAATGACACACCAGTAAATACATTTATTCATAAACTTTATTTTATTTTTACAATGTTAGAGGAAAATTATGGAAATTCATATTAATAAGCAGAAACATGGTATGATATGATATAATTTTGATGTGATTTTTAAAAACTCTGTATCTTATATTTGCACAAGACCCAAAGGTTTGTGATGATGCAGCAGAATTTTTTTATTGTAAATTAAGAAGCAATCTCATTAATGCTGAAAGTAAGGGCAAAAAAAAAAAAGTTGGGTTAATAATTAGCGTGTTGATTTGGGTTAATTAAGAAAGGAATCTTATCTAAGACAATGCATTTATTCTTTTATTTGAAATTTTTATTGAATTATAATTGACATACAGTATAATATTAGTTTCAGGTGTACAATATAGTGATTTGATACTTTTATACATTATTAAATGATCATCATAATAAATCTAGTTACTTTATGAAATCCTACATTGTTATTGACTACATTCCCTGTACTGTACATTACATCCCCATGACTTGCTTATTTTAAAGCTGGGAGTTTGTATCTTTTAATCCTCTTCACTTATTTCATCCGTCTACCCCCAACTCTAGAAACTACCAGTTTGTTTTCTGTATCTATTAGTCTGTTTTCTTTATTCATTTGTTTTGTTTTTTAGATTCCATATATAAGTGAAATCATACAGTATTTGTTTTTATCTAACACATTTCAATTAGAATAATACCTTCTGGGAACATCCATGTTGTCACAGATGGCAAGATGTCATTCTGTTTACGACTAAGTAATGTTCCATTAAACATTATGTTATACCACATATTTTATACCCATTCATCTATTGATAAACACTTATGTTTCTTTCATATCTTGGCTATTTTAAATAGTACTTCAATGAACATAGGGATACATATATCTTTTCAAATTAGTATTTTTGTTTACTTCATATATATATAATAATATTAATATATACACATATATGCCCAGAAATGGAATTCCTGGATCATATGTTAATTCTACTTTTAGCTTTTTGAGGAACCCCCATACATTTTCCATAGTAGCTGCACCTGTTTACATTCCACCAACAGTACACATCCACATCGTCCTTTCTTTTCCTTTTGATAATATCTACACTGACAGATTTGAAGTGATGTCATTGTGGCTTTGATTTCATTTCCCTGACAATTAGTGATGTTGAACATCTTTTCATGTGCTTTTTGGCCATCTGTATACTTTATATAGAAACATATTTATTTAGATCTTCTGCCCATTTCTTACCTGGGTCATTTGTTTGATACCGAGTTGTATGAATTCTTTATGTATTTTAGGTATCAACCACTAATTGGATATAGTATTTATAAATATATTCAAAGGTTTGTCTTTTCATTTTTTTTAATGGTTTCCCTCACTGTTCAAAAGCTTTCCGTTTGATATAGTTCCATTTGCTTATTTTTGCTTTTGTTGCACTTGTCTAAGGAGACAGATACCAAAAAATATTCTAAGACGTGTCAATTAATGTTCTTCCTATATTTTCTTCTAGGAGTTTTATATTTTCAGTTCTTATATTTAAGTCAATCAATTTTTGGTTTATTTTTGTGAATAGTGCAAAAAGATTTCATTCTTTTGCAAGTAGCTGTCCAGTTTTCCCAACATCGTTTATTAAAGAGACAGTTTTTTCCCCACTGCACATTTTTGCCTCTTTTGTCATAGATTGACTATATAGGTTCTTGTTTACTATGGGCTCTCTATTCTGCTCCACTGATATATGTGTCTTTTTGTCAGTATCATATTTTGATTACTATATTTTGATTACTATATTTTTGTGGTATAGTTTGTACATTTTTGCCTCTTTTGTCATAAATTTACTATATAGCTATTGGTTTACTATGGGTTCTCTATTCTGTTCCATTGATCTATGTGTCTGTTTTGCCAGTATCATACTGTTTTGATTACTATATTTGTATGGTACAGTTTTAAATCAGGAAGAATGATACTTCCTGCTTTGTTTTTCTTTCTCAAGTTTGCTTTGGCTATTTAGGTATTTTTTGTGTGTGATTACATACAAATTTTAGGATTATTTGTTTTAGTTCTGTAAAAAAATTGTCATTGGTATTCTAACAGGAGTCATATTGAATTTGTAGATTGTTTGGGGTGTATGGACTTTTTTTATTTTTAGGGCTGTTCCTGTGGTATATGGAAATTCCCAAGCTAAGTGTTGAACTGGAGCTGCAGGTGCCGGCCTATGCCACAGCCACAGCAACACTGGATCCTTTACCCACTGAGCAAGGCCAATGATCGAACCTGCATCCTCATGGACACTAATCAGATTCATTTTCCAATGAGCCATGACAGGAACTCTTGATGTATGATGTTTTTAATGTATTGTTGAATTTAGTTTGCCAATATTTTGTTAAATATTTTTGAATCTATGTTCACCACTGATATTGGCCGTAATTTTCTTATTTTTTTTTTTTTTGGTAGTGTCTTTGCCTATTTTTTGTATCAAAGTAGTGCTGTCATCATACTCTTCAATTTTTTAAAATAATTTGGGAAGGATAAGTATTAACTCTTCTTTGGTATAATTCACCTGTGAAGCCGTGTGAACTTGGACTTTTTCAGGGGAGTTTTTTGATTACTGATTCAATTCCATTACTATTAATCATTCTATTCAAATTTTGTATTTCAAAAAAAAAATTTTGTATTTCTTCATGATTCAGTCTTGGGAGATTATATGGTTCTAGGAAATTATCCATTTTCTTATAGGTTGTCTAATTTGTTAGCATATATTTTTTTCATAATATTCTTTATGATCCTTTATATTGCTGTGATATTTTTTGCAATTACTCCTCTTTAATTCCTAAATTTTTTTGTTGGTCTTTGTAGGGTCGCACCTGTGGTATATGGAAGTTCCCAGGCTAGGGGTCGAATTGAAGCTGTAGCTGCTGGCCTGTGCCACAGTCACAGCAATGCAAGATAAAAGCTGTGTCTGCTACCTACACTGCAGCTCACGGCAGCACCCACTTAACCCACTGAGCGAGGCCAGTGATCTAACCCACATCCTCATGGATACTATTTGGGTCCATTGCTACTGAGTCACAATTCCTCATTCCTTATTTTATTTATTTGGTCTCTCTCATTTTTTTCATGACGAATTTGGCCAAATGTTTGTCATTTTTTTTCCTTTTCAGCTAATTAACTCTTAGTTTCATTGATCTTTTCTATTTTTACTTTTTGTATCTTTCATTTTTTTCTGTTCTGATCTTTATTATTTTATTCTTTTTACTACCTTCAGGCTTTGTTCTTCTTTTTCTAGTTCCTTTAAATTTATAGTTATATTGTTTATTTGAGATATTTCTTATTTCTTGATGAACTTCCCTCTTAAAACTGTTTTTGTTGCTTCCCATATATTTTGAAATGTGGTGTTTGCATTTTTATTTGTCTCAAGGTATTTTTAAAAATTCCTTCTCTGTTAACCTCCATATGTTTATGTTATTTTCCAGTTTTCTTCTTGTAACTGATTTCTAGATTCATATATATGTGGTCAGAAATTATGCTCAATATGATTTCAATTTCCTTAAATGCATTGAGACTTGTTTTATGGCCTGACATGTGATCTGTTTTCAATACATGAATATTGCATGCATACCAATTAGAAAACATGAAAGACTTTAGAAGGAAATTGAACAAGGGGCATAAATAGAAAATTTATAATATTGTAAACTAATCTATGAAAAACATTTAATATCTAAATGATTATAATTCATATTAAAATATCAAACTTGAACAAGATTTTTTAAATGTAGCTAGTTCTGACAAGAATGTTGTGATGTTGGCACTCTATACACAGATAATGCAGTGTGAATTGCTACAAATCATTTTGAGGGAAACGTGGCAATACTTATGAAGAACCTTAAACAACTTTACATCCTATGACCTAGTAAATCCACAGATTTGAAATTATTCTAAGGACGCAATCAGAAACATGCAGAAAGACATAGTTAAAAGAATGTTCACTGTAGTATTTAAGAGCAAACATTTAAAATCAGCTTAAATATCCAAAGATTGGGAATTATGATGCATCCAAATTATGGAATATTCATGCTATCGAGATCACGGCATAATGTCATTTCCAGCAACATGGATGGACCTATAGGCTATCAGACTAAATGAAGTTAGTCAGACAGTGAAAGACAAACATCATGTGATATCACATATATGCGGAATCTTAGAAAAGGGTACAGATGAACTTATTTGGAGAACAGAAAGACTCAGATTTTTAAAACAAACTTGTGGTTACCAAAGGGGAGAGGTTGGGGGGATGGACTGGGGTTTGGGATTGGCATATGCACAGTGTGGTATATGGAATGACTGGCCTACTAGGACCAGCTGTATAGCACAGGGAACTCTAACCAATATCCTATGATAATATATATGGAGAAAGAATCTGAAAACAAAAATGGATATGTGTATATATATAACTGAATCACTTTGTCGTACAGCAGAAATTATCACAACATTGTAAATCAACTATATGTCAATAAAACTTTTTAAAATGAAGAAAAAGAGCATGTTTTAAAGTAAAAGAATGTGTGTGTGTGTGTGTGTGTGAGACTGGGTCACTCTGCTGTACAGCAGAAATTGACAGAACATTGTAAATTAAACATAGTAGAAAAAATGAAAACCTTACAAAAAGAAAATAATGTGAAAAAAGAATATATATACATATGTATGAGTGGGTTATTTTGCTGTAAATCAACTATACTTTAATAAATAATAATTTATTAATTATAAGAAATAATTTAATAAATTTAAAAAATAAATTTAGGATTTCCCATTGTGGCTCAGCAGGTTAATGACACAATGTTGTCTATGTGAGGATGTGGGTACGTACCATCCCTAGCCTCACTCAGTGGGTTAAGGATCTAGCATTGCTACAAGCTGTAGAATAGGTGTCAGATGCAGCTTGGATGCAGTGTTGCTGCCACTGTGGCACACCCATAGCTCCAATTCAACCTCTGGCTTGAGAAATTCCATATGCCAAAGGTGAGGCTGTAAAAAGAAAAAAAATAAAGTAGTATTTAAGAACATGGGAAATATATATGTAATAGTATACATATATACATATATATACACACATATTATATACACATTATATTATATACATATATTATATACATATATAATTTAATTTTAGATAAATAAGAAAAATAACGAATTATTTTGTGGTATTTATGTTTTTGGGTTTTCTTTTTTTTTGCTTTTTAGGGCTATACCTGTGGCATATGGAGGTTCCCAGGTTAGGGGTCTACTCAGAGCTACAGCTGTTGGCTTATGCTACAGCAACACAGGATCTGAGCCACATCTGCGATCTACACCATAGCTTATGGCAATGCTGGATCCTTAACCCAGTGAGCAAGGCCAGGGATCTAACCTCCAACCTCATGGTTCCTAATTGATTCATTTCTGCAATGCCATGAGAGGAACTCCATTTTTTGGTATTTATATATTCCTATGTATGTAGAAAATACTAAAATATATGATTTTTAACAGTATATGGGGAAATAACTATTAAAAAATAATAGTAACGAAACAAACAAACAAAAAAGTATATATGTCTTTGTGGTGTGGTTAGGAATAAATTTTTCTTTTAGAATTTCTGTATCTCCTACATTTTTGCAGTGCATTAAGTGCTACATTGTTATTGTAAAAACAATGATTTTTATGTTACTTTACATTGAATTTCTTTTTTTTTTGTTTTTTTGTTTTTGTTTTTTTTTTTTTATTTTCCCACTGTACAGCAAGGGGGTCAGGTTATCCTTAGATGTATACATTACAGTTACAGTTTTTTCCCCCACCCTTTCTTCTGTTGCGACATGAGTATCTAGACATAGTTCTCAATACATTGAATTTCTGAAATTAATTTCTCCATGGAAATTTTATAAAAAACCTGAATATGAGTCTATTCAGAGCCTACCTACAAGTGAGGTACTCAAATTCATTAAAACTTAGTTGGCATAAAGAGAAAAATACTTCAAAAACCTCAAAGTCCTCAAAGTGGCAAAGGGTCAGCCCAAATAAATATTACTTATATTGTGATGACCAAGTATAAGCAGGAATAAGATAAATTCAACAAGTCAGCACATAGTTATGTTCATCAGAATGAAGGAGTTACTTCTGTTATTTCGATGGTTAACTGAAAGATCACATTTTACTAGTTCCTGTATCTTTTGTTTTTCATTTAGCTTTTTACTTTTTTATGATGCATTAAATTTTTTGATCAGACCCACTTTACTGTAAGGATGGATTTGATCATTTAACATTGTATTATAAGGAGTAAGTCCACCAGACCATGCATTCAAGGTAATTTCATTTTATCTGGAAAGCATAATTGAAGGATTGCATTTTCAATGTAAGAAGATCTCAAAAATGGTTGCTAGCCTGAACCTTGGTCATCTGGATAAAATCCTATTTAACAGTGCCTTTGAGATCATTCATTTAAAACTCCAGTGCTAAATTCTGGGGGGAAACGGACCTTGAATAAAATTAGTTTCTAATAGAACAAGGAAGGTAACATGTGCTTTTTTCTCACAGAATTGATGACAATCTTAAAATGTCAGATCTGACTACATTTAAATAGCACAGTCATAGAAAAAATTAGCTAATTTTGCATGGCATGAAAAACAGATACATAGATAGTCATAGAAATTCCAGAGGACAAGTACATATTTCATTGTTTTCTTTATATTACTGGAAATTAGGCTAAGATATACTCTACAAAAAAGCTTTTACAGTATTGGCAAAGGAAGAAAAAAATGATCAAGTGATTTGATTAAAGTTCTAGTAATTATGAGATTGAAATACAATTTAGTTATCAGTATTTTACTTCATTTTTATCCCTCTAAAATAAAAATGCATAGCTGTAGGGCAAAATAAATTTACTATATCCCCATTATAGAGAATAAGTCACCTCAACTTACTAAAAGAACTAGTAATTACAAATATAGAATTTAAAGGCATTTACTTGTCTTGGAAAAGATAATCTTGTAGTAGCTGCAATTTAGATATAGATTCTGTTTTCTTTTCATAGTGCACAAGGGAAAAGTGAAAAACATGATTAATACTAAAGTGAAATGGGCAATAAGTATGTTTTAAAATCAATAAAGTTTATCTTTTCTCATTATGTAAACAAACAGTGGGTGAAGACAAATGCAGAAACCACACTAACTCTTTGCATGGATGGATTTTTTGATTATGAAATTGTGTGTGTGTGTGTGGAGAGAGGTGATGGAGAAGGAGGGGAAGAGGAAGAACATTTGAAAAAGAAAGACAACAGAGAGCAAAACATTGTGGGTAGGTAGAGGGATTAAGTAATAAGTATCTACTCAGCTTATTGTTTTTATATCTACTCAGGTTATTGTTTTTAAAAATCATCTAAATAGCTGTATTCAGATAGTTGTCAAGGCAGCAGGTCAGGCCAGGTGTTTGTGTTTTAGTCACAGTGATACGTAGTGAAATTTTTTCATACCTCTTTTGATTATTAATGAATCTAATGCTACTAAGTAAGGTAGTCATTTTTCATTGTCTACCTTAGCTACTGTTAATTTACAGTTTCTAAAAATTGTTTTGCACAATAACATCTGAAGAGCCCACATGTGTGATAATGAGGAAGCCAGTAATTTGGAGCCTAAAAAGACAGGTGGATGGATTAAAACAGTGTCAAGGACAGTAGAAGGGAAGAGTAAATATGAAATTGATTCATTGATTCTAACTTTGACCCAATTTTATCCAATGGATTGAGTGCATGCATGACTCTTGGCATCCAGGTGTGTTTTATGAGTGCTACATAATGCTGAATATATGTTTAGAAAGATGTCCAATCTCTATTCCCACCCCCTCTCCCACGCAAAGTTTTCTTTAACTCAGCTATGTGAGATAAGGCGTGATTTGAGAGTACATGACAGCAGGAAGTTGATGTGGTGAGAATGCAAGCAGATTGAATGAAAAAAATACTACAAAAGTTTTGGGTCAACCACTTCATGTATGTGAATTATTCCTTTCCTCCAATATCTCCCAACCCTCAACCATCCAGTGGGATATATTCTCTTATCTTTGTGATTAAAGATCAGTAACATAAATTAGGGGTAAAATAGAAGAAGAAAAGTTTTCATCATTGACAATTTGGAAAAAGGACATATTTTAGGTTGATATAATCTGAAAGTTCAGTTCAACGAGAATTTTTTGGTGTGCCTATTATATTTTAGGACAACTGTTGGGCACTAAGGATACTAATGTTAATATTTACAAGCCTTAGTATTAAGGTGTTTACAACTTAGAGACATTAGGAAGACAAAATAATGAATTTCGTTTTAATGTGGTAACTAAAAAAATGAACTGTAAACTCCATGGAATCAGGAGTCATGCCTAATATTGCTCACATATATTGATCATTCGTCCCATTACCTTTCACATGGTAAATTCCCAATAAATATTTAGCAAGAGAACAGAAGTATATAATTGATGTTATGGAATCATTGAAGAGGGAAGATCACAGCCTGTGATTTGGAGAGAGATTCTTGGAAGGAATGATGGCTGAACTGAACCTTAAATATTAACAATTTAGATCTGCCCATTTTTTGATGGGGTTGTTTGTTTGTTTGTTTGTTTGTTTTTTGGTATTGAGTGGTAGGAGGTGTTTATAAATTGTGGAGATTAATCCCTTGTCAGTTGATTCATTTGCAAAGATTTTCTCCCATTCTGTGGGTTGTCTTTTTGTGTTGTTGAGGGTTTCCTTTGCTGTGCAGAAACTTTGAAGTTTGATTAGGTCCCACTTGTTATTTTTGTTTTTACTGTCAATACTCTAAGAGGGGGCTCTGAGAAGATGTTGCTGTGGTTTATGTCGGAGAGGGTTTGGCCTATGTTTTCCTCTAAGAGTTGTAGAGTGTCTGGCCTTATATCTAGGTCTTTCATCCATTTGGAGTTTATTTTTGTGTATAGTGCTAGGGAGTGTTCTAATTTCATTCTTTTCCCCGTGGCTGTCCAGTTTTCCCAGCACCACTTATTGAAGGGGCTGTCTTTTCTCCATTGTATATTCTTGCCTCCTTTGTCATAGATGAGTTGGCTGTAGGTACGTGGGTTGAATTCTGGGCTTTCTATCCTGTTCCACTGATCTATGTGTCTGTCTTTGTGCCAGTACCATACGGTTTTGAGGATTGTTGCTTTGTAGTATACTCTGAAGCCCGGGAGCCTGATTCCTCCAGCTCCATTTTTCTTTTTCAGGATGTCTTTGGCTATCCTGGGTCTTTTGTGCTTCCAAAGAAACTTGAAAATATTTTGTTTGAGTTCTGTGAAAAACGTCCTTGGTACTTTGATAGGGATTGCATTGAATCTGTGGATTGCCTTGGGTAGTACAGTCATTTTGATAATATTAACTCTTCCAATCCAAGAGCATGGTATGTCTTTCCATCTATTTGTGTCATCTTTGATTTCGTTCATCAGTGGCTTATAGTTTTCAGAATACAGGTCTTTTGACACTTTAGGTAGGTTTACTCCTAGGTATTTTATTCTCTTGGATGCGATGGTAAATGGGATTGCTTCCCTAATTTCTCTTTCTGATCTTTTGTTGTTAGTGTATAGAAATGCTGTTGATTTCTGTGTATTAATCCAAAGAAGACATATGGATGGCCAAAAAACACATGAAAAGATGTTCAACATCCCTCATTATTAGAGAAATGCAAATGGAAACCACTATGAGGCACCACCTTACACCAACCAGAATGGCCAACATCTAAAAAGTCTACAAACAATAAGTGCTAGAGAGGGTGTGGAGAAAAAGAAACCCTGTTACACTCTTGGTGGGAATGTAAATTGATGCAACCACTGTGGAAAGCAGTATGGAGATTCCTCAGAAAACTACACATAGAAATCCCATTTGATCCAGCAATCCCACTCCTAGGCATCTTCAGAGAAAACCATGACTCACAAAGACACATGTACTCTGATGTTCATTGCAGCACTATTTGCCATAGCCAAGACATGGAAAAAACCTAAATGTCTATCGACAGAGGAGTGGATCAAAGACATGTGGTACATATACACAATGGAATATGACTCAGTCATTGCAAGGAACAAAATACCAGCACTTTTAGCAACGTGGATGGACCTAGAAATAATCATGCAAAGTGAAGTCAGTCAGACAATGAGACACCAACATCAAATGCTTTCACTGACATGTGGAATCTTAAAAAAAGACGGAATGAACATCTTACAGAACAGATGCTGACTCACGGACTTTGAAAAGCTTACGGTTTCCAAGGGAGAGAGGTTGGGGGGGGGGGTCAGTGGATGTTGGGGGTTTGGGATGGAAATGTTATAAAATTGGCTTGTTATGACCATTGTACAACTATAAATGTAATAAATTCATTGAGTAATTTTTTTAAAAAAATTAACAGTTTAGCCAAAGTTAAAAAAAAAGTGGGAATGCTTCTAGGTAGAAAAAAATGTAGCATTACAACAGGCAAGAAAGCATGAAATAGAATTTTGGATATGAAAAATTGTAAGAATTTTGTTAATACAAGAGTATGATATATTTATATAGCCTGTTATTTTCCTGAATTTGAGATTTCAAAGGGGAAAAAGGAAGGCATTTTATGTAATCTACATATGTTGTAAATGGTGACATGCACTTCAATGTTCATATTAGCATTATTCATAGCAGCCAAGATATGGAAGCAATGTATATGTCCATCAACAGCTGAGTAGATAAAGATGTGGAATATATATACAACGGAATATTACTCAGCCATAAAAAAGATGAAATAATACCATTTGCAGCATTTAATTTCAGTGTTTGTGATTGGTCTATTCATATTTTCTATTTCTTCCTCTTTCAGTCCTGGGAAGTTGTACCTTTGTCAATTTCTTCAACGTTGTGCATTTTATTGGCATATAGTTGCTCATAGTAGTCTCTCATGATCCTTTGTATTTCTTTGGTGTTTGTTGTAACTTCTCTCTTTTCATTTCTAATGTTATTGATTTGAACTCTCTCTTTTTCTTGGTGAGTATAGCTAGAGGTTTGCCAATTTTGTTGATCTTTTCAAAATCCAATTTTGATTTCACTGATCTTCTCAATTGTTTTCTTTGTCTCTACATTATTAATTTCTGCTCTAATCTTTATAATTTCTTTCCTTCTACTAAGTTTGGGCTTTGTGTGTTCTTTCTTCATGTTTAAGGTGTAAATTTGTTTATTTGAGTTTTTTCTTCTTTCCTGAGATAAGATTGTATTGCTCTAAACTTCCCTATCAGAACTGCATTTGCTGTGTCCCATAAGTTTTTGATTGTTGTACCTTCGTTGTCATTTGTAAGTATCTTTGAATTTCCTCTGATTTCTTCAATGATCCATTGGTTGTTTAGTAGCATATTGTTTAGCTTCCAGGATTTTTTTAAATTACTTAATGGGTTTTATTACATTTCTAGGTTTACAACAATCATCACAACCAAATTTTACAGCATTTCCGTCCCAAACCCTCAGTGTATACCCCCATCCCCAAACTGTCTCATCTGGAAACCATAAGTTTTTCAAAGTCTGTGAGTCAGTATCTGTTCTGAAAAGAAGTTCATTGTGTCCTTTTTTTAGATTCCACATCTAAGTGACAGCATTTGATGTTGGTGTGTCATTGTCTGACTGACTTCACTTGGCATGATAATTTCTAGGTCCATCCATGTTGCTAAAAATGCCATTATTTCTTTCTTTTTAATGGCTGAGTAATGTTCCATTGTGTGTATATACCACATCTTCTTTATTCACTCCTCTGTTGTTGCACTTTTGGTTGTTTCCATGTCTTGGCTGTTGCAAATAGTGCTACAATGAACATTGGAGAACATGTATCTTTTCAAGTCATGGTTTTTGCTGAATAGAGGCCCAGGAGTGGGATTGCTGGATCAAATGGTAATTCTCTTTTTAGTTTTCTGAGGACTCTCCATACTGTTTTCCACAGTGGTTGCACCAAATTACAATCCCACCAACAGAGTAATAAGTTTCCTTTTTCTCCACACCCTTTCCAGCATTTACTCTTTTTATACTTTTGGATGATGGCCATTCTGGCCAGTGTAAGGTGGTACCTCATAGTGGATTTGACTTGCATTTCTCTAATGATGAGTGATGTTGAACATCTTTTCGTGTGTTTTTTGGCCATCTGTATAAATGCCCCACCCAAAAGACATAGACTGGCTGAATGGACACAAAAACAAGACCCATATGTATGCAGTCCTCAAGAGACCCACTTCACTTCTAGGAACACATAGAAATTGACAGTGAGAAGATGGAAGAAAATATTCCATGCAAACATGAATCAAAAGAAAGCTCAAGTAGCAATATTCATATCAGACAAAATCAACCTTAAATTGAAGAATATTTTAAGAGACAATGAAGGACGCTACATAATGATCAAAGGATTAATCCAAGAAGATGATGTAACAATTTTAAATATCAAATGCACCCAACATAGGATCATCACAATATATAAGGCAACTGCTAACAACCTTAAAAGGACAAATAGACAATAACATAATAACAGTAGGGGATTTTAACACCCTGCTTACAGCAATGGACAGTTCTTCCAGACAGAAAATCAATAAGGAAACACAGGCCCTGAAAGAAGCATTAAACCAGATGGACTTAATAGATATTTATAGGACATTTCATCCAAAAGCAACAGAATACACATTTTTCTCAAGTTCACATGGAACATTCTCTAAGATTGATCACATCCTGGGCTACAAATCCAACCTTGGTAACTTTAAGGAAATTGAAATCATATCAAGCATCTTTTCTGACCACAACACTATACAAATGGAAGTCAACAACAAATCATGGAGAATATTCCATGTGCACTTGAGAAGAAAGTATATTTTGCTGCTTTGGGGTCAAAAGTTCTATAGATATCAATTAAGCCCATTTGCTTTAGTGCATGATTTAAGACCTGTGTTTCCTTGTTGATTTTTTTTTGTCTGGATGAACTTTACATTGCTGTAAGTGGGGTATTAAATTCCCCTACACTTATTGTGCTACTATTGATTTCTCTTTTTATGGCTGTTAGTAGTTGCCTTATATAGTGTGGCGCTCTTATGTTGGGTCCATATATATTTATAAGTGTTATATCTTCTTCTTGAGTTGGTTATTTAATCATTATGTAATGTCCTTCTTTGTCTCTTGTGACCTTTATTTTAAAATCTATTTTTTTCTGATATGAGTATTGCTACTCCTGCTTTTCTATACTTTCCATTTGCATGTAATATTTTCTTCCATCCCCTCACCTTAAGTCTGTATGTGTGCTTAGAACTGAAATGGTTCCCTTATAAACAGCGTATAATTTGGCCTTGTTTTTTATCCATTCAGCCAGTCTGTATCTTTTTGTTGGAGTATTTAATCCATTGTCATTGTCATTCAATATAATTATGGATAAATATGCATTTATTTTGGTTTTCTTAATTTTTTTGGATTTCTATTTTAGGTCTTTTTTCTTCCCTTCCACTTTTGTGATCCTCTCTCTGATTCACTGAGTTCCTTTAGTGTTCTGTTTGGCTTGATTTTTCTTTTTTATGTGTGGGACTATTATAATCATTTGATTTGTAGTTCCTATTATATTTTGATATAACCATCTACATGTGTGCAGAATTGTTTTTGGTTGCTGGTCTTTTAAATTCAAATGCATTTTCAATGGTCTGCATTTGTCCTCTCTTTTTCTCATGTTTGATAGTTTTGATATCATATTTGTCAATGGGTGATTTCCTACTTTTATATTATCTTGGTCTTTACCAGTGAGGTTTTTCATTGGTAATATTGTTGTTTCTAATTGTGGCTTTTCCTTTTTGACTTAGAGAAGTTCCTTTATTAGTTGATGTAGAACTGGTTTGGAGGTGGTGTATTCTTTTAGCTTTTGCTTGACTGAAAAGCTATTGATTTCTCCATCAAATCTGAATAAGTGCTTTGGTGGGTAGAATATTCTTGGTTCTAGATTCCTTCTCTTCATCACATCAAATACACCTTGGCACTCCCTCCTGGCTTCTAGAGTTTCTGCTGAAAAATCACCTGTTATCCTTATGGGGGTTCCCTCATATGTGATTTATGGCTTGCTTCCTCAACTTGAGTGGTGTTTCCTTTCCCATATTATGGAAATTTTCACCTTTAATCCCATCAAATATTGTTTCTGGCCCTTTCTCTCTCTCTTCTCATTCTGGAACCCTTGTTTTTTAATTTTTAATTTTTCATTTTCTTTTATTTTTTAAAATTATTTCCCCAAATACAATTATTTTCTTATACTATACAGCATGGTTATCCAGTTACATATATATGTACACATTCTATTTTCACACATTATCATGCTCCATCATAGGTGACTAGACATAGTTCCCAGTGCTGCAGAGCAGGATCCCATTGCTAATCCATTCCAAAGGCAATAGTCTACATCTATTAACCTCAAGCTCCCAATCCACCCCACTCCCTCCCCCTCCCACTGGGCAACCACAAGTCTATTCTCCAAGTCCATGATTTTCTTTTCTGTGGAAAGGTTAATTTGTGCCAGATATTAGACTCCAGATATAAGTGATGTCATATGGTATTTGTCTTTCTCTTTCTGACTTACTTCACTCAGGATGAGAGTCTCTAGTTCCATCCATGTTGCTGCCAATGGCATTATTTCCTTCTTTTTATGGCTGAGTAGTATTCCTTTCTGTATATATTCCACATCTTCCTAGTCCAATCATCCATCAGTGGACATTTGGGTTGATTCCATGTCTTGGCTGTTTTGAAGAGTGCTGCAACGAACATGCAGGTGCATGTGTCTTTTTCAAGGAAAGTTTTGTCCGGATATATGCCCAAGAGTGCGATGGCTGGGTCGTATAGTAGTTCCTTGTATAGTTTTCTAAGGGACCTCCATGCTGTTCCCCATAGTAGTTGTACCAGTTTACATTCCCACCAACAGTGCAGGAGGGTTCCCTTTTCTCCACGCCCCCTCTAGCACTTGTTATTTATGGACCTATTAATGATGGCCATTCTGACTGGTGTGAGGCGGTAATCTTGTGGTAGTTTGGAATAGCATTTCTCTAATAAATCAGGAATGTTGAGCATTCTTTCATGTGCTTGTTGGCCATCTGTACATCTTCCTTGGAGAAATGTCTATTCAGGTCTTTTGCCCATTTTTCAATTGGGTTGTTGTCTTTTTGCTGTTGAGTTGTATAAGTTGCTTGTATATTCTACAGATTAGGCCCTTGTCAGTTGCATCATTTGAAACTATTTTCTCCCATTCTGTAAGTTGTCTTTTTGGTTTCTTGTTGGTTTCCTTTGCTGTGCCAGTTTGATAAGGTCCCATTGGTTTACTTTTGCTTTTATTTCTGTTGCTTTGGGAGACAGACCTGAGAAAACATTTGTAAAGTGGATGTCAGAGAAAGTTTTGCCTATGTTCTCTTCCAGGAGTTTGATGGTGTCTCGGCTTATATTTGAGTCTTTCAGCCATTTTGAGTTTGGTTTCATGCATAGTGTGAGGGTGCAGTCCAGTTTCATTGATTTGCATGCAGCTCTCCAGGTTTCCCAGCAATGCTTGCTGAAAAGACTGTCCTTTTCCCATTTTATGTTCTTGCCTCCTTTGTCAAAGATTAATTGACCATAGCTGTCTGGGTTTATTTCTGGGTTTCCTATTCTGTTCCATTTGTCTGTCTGTCTGTTTTGATACCAGTACCACACTGTCTTGGTGACTGTGGCTTTGTAATATTGCCTGAAGTCTGGGAGAGAGATGCCTCCTGCTTGGTTTTTGTTCCTCGGGATTGCTTTGGGAATTCTGGGTCTTTTGTGGTTCCATATGAATTTTTGGATTGCTTGTTCTAGTTCTGTGAGAAATGTCATGGGTAATTAGATAGGGATTGCATTGAACATGTAGATTGCTTCAGGTAGTATGGCCATTTTTACAATATTAATTTTTCCAACCCAGGTTCATGGAATATCTTTCCATTTTGTTACATCTTCTTTAATTTCCTTGATTACTGTTACATAGTTCTAAGAGTATAAGTCCTTTATCTCCTTGGTCAGATGTATTCCCAAGTATTTTATTTTTTGGGGTGCAATTTTAATAGGTATTTATTTTGTCTTGTTTTACTAATATTTCATTGTTAGTATTCAGAAATGTGACTGATATCTGAATGCTAATCTTATTTGTTGTTCAGTTCAAGTAGTTTTGGGGTTGAGTCCTTAGGGTTTTCTATATATAGTACCATGTCATCTGCATATACTGACAGCTTTACCTCTACTCTTCCTATTTGGATGCCTTTTTTTCTCTTGTTTGTCTGATTGCTGTGGCTAGGACTTCCAGTACTATGTTGAATAACAGTGGTGAGAGTGGGCATCCCTGTCTTGTTCCAGATCTTAGTGGGAAGGCTTTCAGCTTTTCTCCATTGAGTATTATATTTGCTGTGGGTTTGTCATAAATGGCTTTGAGTATGTTAAAGAATGTTCCCTCTATACCCACTTTGGTAAGAGCTTTGATCATGAATGGGTGTTGGACTTTGTCAAATGCTTTTTCTGCATCTATTGAGATGATCATGTGGTTTTTGACTTTTCTTTTGTTAATGTGGTGTATGATGTTGATTGATTTGTGTATGTTGTGCCATATTTGTGCACCTGAGATGAATCCCACCTGGTCGTGGTGTACCATCTTTTTTATATGTGGAACCCTTGTGATGTGAATGTTGGTACCTTTAATGCTGTCCTAGATTCTCCTTAGTTCTTTTTTCTTTATTCTTTTCTATGGCAGTGATTTCAACCACTCTGTCTTCCACTTCACTTATTCTTTCTTCTGCCTCTCTTAACCTGCTATTCATTCCTTCTAGTGTATTTTTCTTTTAAGATATTATTCTACTCAGCTTCCTCTTTAAATCCTATAGCTCTTTCTTAAACATTTATTTTAAATTATTGATTTATTTCACCATTCTTTTTACAAGATCTCGGACATCTTTACTATCATCACTCTGAATTCTTTTTCAGGTGGATTGCCTATCTCTTCATCATTTAGCTGGTTTTGTGTATTTTTGTCTTGTTCCTTTGTCTTAAAGCTACTTATTTTTCATCTCATAATGTCTACCTTTCTGTTTATTGTCCACTTGACAGCAGGTATGTAGATTCAGCAGCAAGTGCCCAGTCCTGGAATTCTCAGGGGTGGTAGCAGTTCATATGTACTCAGAGCACATGTTGGGAGCAGCTTATCATACTCCCTCTCCTGGAGCTCAGTGGCTGCTACGGATGTGGTCTGTGAGGCAGGTGGCAGTGATTCACATTTCACAGGATTGCTTCTGTTGCATGTGTGGGCAGCAGTGGCTTCTGCCACCCCCTCCTGCTACCTGAGAGTTTTCAGGACTATTTCCTACAGTTTGCAATGTCAGCAGTAGCTCCTGCTCCCCCTCCCTTATATTTTCAATTTTATATGAATATAATGAGAAATGAATTCAAACACAAATAAGGTTATCGAGGTCTAGAATGCTAATTTAATAAAGGCTGTTTGTAATGCCATGACAAGTTTAGTGTGATCTGAAAAACCAACAAAAACCTACTTATATCTCTTAATATTGCTTAAAAGACTGTGCTACCTGGATTATGGATTTGGGTGATGAGTCTAAAGAAATAAGTGGAGGATGTAAAAATCAGATATTTACCAGTTGTGCAGTCTTGAGGAAATAATTTATCCTCAGCTTCACTTATCATTTTTTAATACTTACAGTACTTCCAGTGGCATGGGTTACAATAACAAGTAAAAAGTAAAACACTATAGTTACAATGAAATGGAATCAAGCATTTCTTTGCTTAAAAAAGAGCTTAAGGTGAACTAGGAGCATCACTGAGTCACACAAATAATAATTTTCTCAACTCAAGGAGCGATCTTCTGGAGCTGGATCATTCTTACAGGCTCAAGAGATTGTTCAATTTTTAGGAATTTTGTGAGCGGGTTTTTCAATTGCTACTAGCTTGAACTTGTCTTCATATTGGAAATACTTATACTAGAAAATGCTCCAAATTAGAGCTCTTTTCCCCCCATTAGAGAGCCAGTTTACCAGTACACCACTTCATATGCCTGAGTATCTCAGTCATATTGAACCCATAAAGCCTCATGTGATTAAAATTCTGAGTTCTCCACCTAATAATTTATTTATGACAAAAAAAGATCAGTTTCTTGACAAGTAAAACAGTGATTGGCCAATAGTCCATCTTATTCACAGTAAAATAGCAATATGTGCAGTTTTATGGCAAGATAATGCAGTTTGGCTTTTTCTTCTCCAATGTTAATAAATAAATTCAGAAGAATTTGCACTTATAAGTAATAAAAGGAGAAAGCACCTGAAAACATATCAAGAGATCTCTTTTTGCAAGTTAAATTAAAATATGAGATGTAAAGAATAAGGATAAAAATAGAAGTGTATAGAATTGTAAATCATTAGTTGCTTTAATTGCTCTGTAAAAGAAATTTTAGATGAGGACAAGATGGCGGAGGAGTAGGGGGACACGCTCGCCCTCTCCCACAAACACAACAAAAAAAGCACATCTACAGAAGAAATGACTCGCACAGAACAACAACCAATCGCTGGCAGAGGAACCTAAACTCCAATAACGGCAAGAAGTTTGTGACATTATTGGGCAGAACGGGAGAAAAGAGGAGAGTGAGAGAAGGTGAATCCGAGCGGGACGGGCGCTCCCGAAAGGGAACTGCGGAGGAGAAAGGGATCCCGCACCCTGGAAAGTCTCCTACCGGGCGGAAGATCAAATGAACCGGAGGAATCCCCAGATGCAGAGAAGAGTGTAGCAGTAAGTCGGAGTACGGAAAAATGGATCAAGAACCCAACGGACCATCTGAACTACGGGCACAGTCACCAAAAATTGAGACGCCTGGGTGGGGGCTGGGCACCGAATCCTCGGCTCCAGAGGTTAGTCCCCGGGAAAGGGCCAGGGGACGCCTGGGTGGGGGCTGGGCACCGAGACCTCGCCTCCGAAGGTTAGTCCCCAAGAAAGGGCCGGGGGACGCCTGGGTGGGGGCTGGGCACCGAGACCTCGGCTCCAGAGATTAGTCCCCGGGCTAGGGGGGCGGGGAAGAGCAGAAACTGCTTGGGAGGTCTCTAAACCATTTGACGGGGCAGAGACTGCCTGGGAGACTAGAAAACAAAGCTGTCACAGAGGAAGGGAGCAATATTCTAGGGGCGGGGAAGTGGAAAGCCGCCTCAGAGGGAACCTGGGAGAAGAGCCTGGTCTGCGCCCATGCTGGGGAGCGGAGAGAAGAAGGGGTGGGTTCCCATAGAAT
Source organism: Sus scrofa (assembly GCF_054392235.1). NCBI lineage: Eukaryota > Metazoa > Chordata > Mammalia > Artiodactyla > Suidae > Sus > Sus scrofa. Next base: position 91,730,923 of record NC_139401.1, on the reverse strand, counting down.
ACCCCCCACGCCACAGCAAGCTTACAGGCCCGCTAGCTAGCAGAAAGCTGTGCTTCCCAGTGCATTCCCTCCCCCGACCCCCGCCACCCCCTACGCTCTCGCGGAACCTGGGGCTGCCTGCCATCCAGGAGGGCTGGCCTCAACAATTGCCTGAAGCCTACCACCGCAGGGGCTCTCCCTGCACAGGCCTGCTTGCCCTTTGGAGGGGCTACACTTCCACAGCAGCACCAAACACCACCAGCCCCCTAGAAAAGGCCTGCAGCCCAGAAAAGCTAGAACAAGCCTAGCCAGGCCGTGAATAGATCGACCTAATTCTCCGACGGTTTTTCTGAGACGGGCTCCCCCGGGGAGGAGCCTCTTGGGTCTCCAAGGGCCTTGCTACCCGCCCAAGACCCCAGGGGGTGCTAAGACCTAGTGGACCAGCTGCATAGGACTGCCAGCTCCAGGCAGGACCCCCTGCAGCCCAGAAAAGCTGCAACAAGCCTGGCCGACTTGGGAAAAGATCTCAGACGGTCTTTCTGAGTCGGGCTGCCCTGGGGAGGAGCCTCTTGAGCCTCCAAGGGCCCTGCTACCTGCCCAAGACCCCAAGGGGTGCTGAGACCTAGTGGACCAGCTGCATAGGACTGCCAGCTGCAGGCAGGACCCCCTGCAGCCCAGAAAAGCTGCAACAAGCCTGGCCGAATCGGGAAAAGATCTCAGACGGTCTTTCTGAATCGGGCTGCCCTGGGGAGGAGCATCTTGAGTCTCCAAGGGCCCTGCTACCTGCCCAAGACCCCAGGGGGTGCTGAGAACCAAGTGAAATCTGCTACCATCGTGGTGTGGACCTCCCAGTCCTGTCTGCCCTCAGGAAGTCCTCCTTTGCTTCAAAGAAACACTGTTAGTCCCATCAACACTCCAGAAAAGCCACACTGCCTCAAAAAAGATTGACCAACAACGACAGCCCTGAGGAAATATTCCAGGGCAGTGACAAGGCAAACACTACCCGATAACGGAGAGTACAACTCCCTCAGGAGAAAGAAGACAACAAGCAAGATGAAGAAGCTGAGAAACCACCCCCAGTCAAACCAACAGGAGAACTCACCTAAAACAGTCAACAATGAAACAGATCTCTGCAGTCAGACAGACCTGGAATTCAAAAGAGAAATACTGAAAATACTGAAGGAATTAAGAGAAGATATGAACAATAATGCAGATACCCTCAGAAAGGAGCTAGAAAATATAAGGAGGAGCCAAGAAAAACTACAACATTCATTTGCAGAGATGCAAACTGAACTAGGGGCAGTAAAAACCAGAATGAATAATGCAGAAGAACGAATCAGTGATATGGAAGATAGAATAATGGAAATCACTCAATCTGGTCAACAGACAGAAAACCGAATCAAAAAACTGGAAAGCAATATAAGAGACCTATGGGATAATATAAAGTGGGCCAATCTACGCATAATAGGAATTCCAGAAGGAGTAGAAAAAGATAAGGGGATGGAAAATATATTTGAAGAAATTATCGCTGGAAACTTCCCAAATCTAAAGGATACTGGATTCAAGATACAAGAAGCACAGAGGGCCCCAAACAAACTGAACCCAAACAGACCCACACCAAGACACATCATAATAAAAATGTCAACAGTTAGTGATAAAGAGAGGATCCTAAAGGCAGCAAGAGAAAAACAGAATGTTACCTACAAGGGAACCCCCATAAGAATATCAGCTGATTTCTCTACAGAAACACTACAGGCCAGGAGGGAATGGCAAGAGATATTTAAAGTGCTCAAAGGAAAAAATATGCAACCTAGAATACTTTATCCAGCAAGAATATCATTTAAAATTGAAGGGGAAATAAAAATTTTTCCCAACAAACAGAAACTTAAAGAATACAGCAACACAAAACCCAGGTTAAAGGAAATATTGAAAGGGCTTCTCTAAACCAAAAAGAAAGGAAGGAAAGGGAAGAAAAAAGAAAAGAAAAAAAAAAAGAAGAAGAAGAAGAGGAAGAACTAGGACTGAGGAAACCGCAATCAGAGAGCAGTCACTCAAATAAGCCAGCATACAGATTTAATCATGAACATGCTTCAAACAAAATAAAATTAAAAAGAAAAAAATAAAAGAGTCATCAAAAACATAAAATGTGGGCAAGGGATGTTAGGAGGTAAATAATCCTTTTTCTTTGTATGTATGTCTCTCTTCTTAATTTTAATATAATAATGAAGTGTTTGAACGTACAGGACCATCAGGCTAAAACACACAATTATGGGAAGGGGTTAGCATACTTAAAAAACAGGGCAACCACAAGCCAAAACCAAATATTGCATTTGCAAAAAATGAAAAAAAAAATACACTCAAGCAGATAATAACAGGAGACCATCCAACCAAAAAAAAAAAAAAAAAAAAAAAGAAGAATGGAGAACCATAGAATCAACTGGAACACGAGGATCAAATGGCAATAAATAATCATCTATCAATTATCACCTTAAATGTCAATGGACTGAATGCCCCAATCAAAAGACACAGAATGGCTGAGTGGATAAAACGGCAAAAACCTTCAATATGCTGCCTACAAGAAACTCACCTTAGGACAAAAGATACATATAGATTGAAAGTGAAAGGGTGGGGAAAAGTATTTCATGCCAATAGACATGACAGAAAAGCAGGAGTTGCAACACTCATATCAGACAAAATAGACTTTAAAACAAAAGACATAAAGAAAGACAAAGAAGGACACTATTTAATGATTAAGGGATCCATCCAAGGAGAGGATGTTACTATTGTCAACATATATGCCCCAAACATAGGAGCACCCAGATACATACAACAAATATTAACAGACATAAAGGGAGATATTGATGAGAATACAATCATAGTAGGAGACCTAAATACCCCCCTCACATCAATGGACAGATCCTATACACAGAAAACCAATAAAGCAACAGAGATCCTAAAGGACACAATAGAAAAGTTAGACTTAATTGATATCTTCAGGACACTACATCCAAAAAAAGCAGAATACACATTCTTCTCAAATGCTCATGGAACATTCTCAAGAATCGACCACATATTGGGACATAAAGCGAATCTCAATAAATTTAGGAGCATAGAAATTATCTCAAGTATCTTCTCTGACCACAATGTCATGAAATTAGAAATCAACCATGGGAAAAGGAAAGAGAAAAAACCTACTCCATGGAGACTAAACAACATGCTACTAAAACACCCATGGGTCAATGAGGAAATCAAGAAGGAAATTAAAAACTATCTTGAAACAAATAATAATGAAGACACAACCTCTCAAAATCTATGGGATGCTGCGAAAGCAGTGCTCAGAGGGAAATTTATAGCAATACAGGCCTTTCTCAAAAAAGAAGAAAGATCCCAAATTGACAACTTAACCCTCCACCTAAACGAATTAGAAAAAGAAGAACAAAAAAGTCCTAAAGTCAGCAGAAGGAAGGAAATTATAAAGATCAAAGAAGAAATCAATAAAATAGAGACTCAAAAAACAATAGAGAAAATTAATAAAACCAAGAGCTGGTTCTTTGAAAAGGTAAACAAAATTGACAAACCCCTGGCCAGACTCACTAAGAAGAGGAGAGAAAGAACCCAAATAACCAAAATTAGAAATGAAAAAGGAGAAATCACAACGGATACAGCAGAAATACAAAAAACCATAAGAGAATACTATGAACAACTGTATGGTGACAAGTTTGACAATCTGGAAGAAATGGACAATTTTCTAGAATCTTACAGCCTGCCAAAACTGAATCAAGCAGAAACAGACCAACTGAACAGACCGATCACTAGAAATGAAATTGAAGAGGTCATAAAATCACTCCCTACAAATAAAAGTCCAGGACCAGATGGCTTCACAGGGGAATTCTATCAAACATATAAAGAGGAATTGGTGCCCATCCTCCTTAAACTCTTTCAAAAGGTTGAAGAAGAAGGAATACTCCCAAAGACATTCTATGAGGCCACCATCACCCTCATTCCAAAACCAGGCAGAGATACCACCAAAAAAGAAAACTATCGGCCAATATCATTGATGAATATAGATGCAAAAATTCTCAACAAAATCTTAGCCAACCGAATCCAACAACATATCAAAAAAATTATACACCATGACCAGGTTGGGTTCATCCCAGGTTCACAAGGATGGTTCAACATACGCAAATCAATCAACATCATACACCACATTAACAAAAAAAAAGTCAAAAATCATATGATCATCTCAATGGACGCAGAAAAAGCATTTGACAAAGTTCAACATCCATTCATGATCAAGACCCTCGCCAAAGTGGGTATAGAGGGAACATTCGTGAATATAATCAAAGCCATTTATGATAAACCCACAGCAAATATAATCCTCAATGGGGAAAAACTGAAAGCCTTCTCACTCAAATCTGGAACAAGACAGGGATGCCCACTCTCACCACTGCTCTTCAACATCCTTTTGGAAGTCTTAGCCACAGCAATTAGACAAACAAAAGAAATAAAAGGCATCCATATAGGAAGAGAAGAGATCAAACTGTCACTGTATGCAGATGACATGATACTATACCTAGAAAACCCTAAGGACTCAACCCCAAAACTCCTTGAACTGATTAATAAATTCAGCAAAGTGGCAGGATATAAGATTAACATTCAGAAGTCAGTTGCATTTCTGTATACCAGCAATGAAATATTAGAAAAGGAATACAAAAATACGATACCTTTTAAAATTGTACCACACAAAATCAAATACCTCGGAATACACCTGACCAAAGAGGTAAAGGACCTATATGCCGAGAACTATAAAACTTTAATCAAAGAAATCAGAGAAGATGTAAAGAAATGGAAAGATATTCCATGTTCCTGGATTGGAAAAATCAATATTGTGAAAATGGCCATCCTACCCAAAGCAATCTACAGATTCAATGCAATCCCTATCAAATTACCCAGGACATTTTTCACAGAACTAGAACAAACAATCCAAACATTTATATGGAACCACAAAAGACCCAGAATCGCCAGAGCAATCCTGAGAAACAAAAACCAAGCAGGAGGCATAACTCTCCCAGACTTCAAGAAATACTACAAAGCCATAGTCATCAAAACAGTGTGGTACTGGTATCAAAACAGACAGACAGACCAATGGAACAGAATAGAGAATCCGGAAATTAACCCTGACACCTATGGTCAATTAATCTTTGACAAGGGAGGCAAGAACATAAATTGGGAAAAGGACAGTCTATTCAGCAAGCATTGCTGGGAAATCTGGACAGCTGCATGCAAAGCAAGGAAACTAGAACACACCCTCACACCATGCACAAAAATAAACTCAAAATGGCTGAAAGACTTAAATATACGACAGGACACCATCAAACTCCTAGAAGAAAACATAGGCAAAACACTCTCTGACATCAACATCATGAATATTTTCTCAGGTCAGTCTCCCAAAGCAATAGAAATTAGAGCAAAAATAAACACATGGGACCTAATCAAACTGAAAAGCTTTTGCACAGCAAAGGAAACCCAAAAGAAAACAAAAAGACAACTTACAGAATGGGAGAAAATAGTTTCAAATGATGCAACTGACAAGGGCTTAATCTCTAGAATATATAAACAACTTATACAACTCAACAGCAAAAAAACCAATCAATCAATGGAAAAATGGGCAAAAGACCTGAATAGACATTTCTCCAAAGAAGATATACAGATGGCCAACAAACACATGAAAAAATGCTCAACATCGCTGATTATAAGAGAAATGCAAATCAAAACTACCATGAGATACCACCTCACACCAGTCAGAATGGCCATCATTAATAAATCCACAAATAAGAAGTGCTGGAGGGGCTGTGGAGAAAAGGGAACCCTCCTGCACTGTTGGTGGGAATGTAAACTGGTACAGCCACTATGGAGAACAGTTTGGAGATACCTTAGAAATCTATACATACACCTTCCATATGACCCTGCAATCCCACTCTTGGGCATCTATCCGGACAAAGCTCTACTTAAAAGAGACACATGCACCCACATGTTCATTGCAGCCCTATTCACAATAGCCAGGACATGGAAACAATCCAAATGTCCATCGACAGAGGATTGGATTCGGAAGATGTGGTATATATACACGATGGAATACTACTCAGCCATAAAAAAGGATGACATCATGCCATTTGCAGCAACATGGATGGAACTAGAGAATCTCATCCTGAGTGAAATGAGCCAGAAAGTCAAAGGCAAATACCATATGATATCACTTATAACTGGAATCTAATATCCAGCACAAATGAACATCTCCTCAGAAAAGAAAATCATGGACTTGGAGAAGAGACTTGTGGTTGCCTGATGGGAGGGGGAGGGAGTGGGAGGGATCGGGAGCTTGGGCTTATCAGTCACAACCTAGAATAGATTTACAAGGAGATCCCGCTGAATAGCATTGAGAACTATGTCTAGATACTCATGTTGCAACAGAAGAAATGGTGGGGGAAAAACTGTAATTGTAATGTATACATGTAAGGATAACCTGACCCCCTTGCTGTACAGTGGGAAAATAAAATTAAAAAAAAAAAAAAAAGAAATTTTAATTTTGACAATTTTTATTTTACTTTATTTTTTATTTTTATTTTTATTTTTTGTCTTTTTAGCTATTTCTTGGGCCGCTCCCGCGGCATATGAAGGTTCCCAGGCTAGGGGTCTAATCGGAGCTATAGCCACCAGCCTATGCCAGAGCCACAGCAACGTGGGATCCGAGCTGTGTCTGCAACCTACACCACAGCTCACGGCAATGCCAGATCGTTAACCCACTGAGCAAAGGCAGGGACCAAACCCGCAACCTCATGGTTCTTAGTTGGATTCGTTAACTACTGCGCCACGATGGGAACTCCGACAATTTTGATTTTAATAGATTTTAAAAATTATTTCAATAGAATAATCCCCAATTATTTTTTATGTTAAAAATCATTTTTGAACAGAAAATATTTGTTCATTTCTGCAATATATATTTATCACCATGCTCAATATGGAAAATTTGGAATATACAGAAAGGTAGAAAGAAAATATATCACCCAGCCTTCACCCATAAAGACAGAGATAACCACTGTAAGTATGTTGGTTAGTTTCCCACCAAAATTTTTTTCCAAGAACATCTTGAAATTTTATTTTATATTTTTAAGCTCAATGAATTTTATTACATTCATAGTTGTGTAATGATCACCACAACCAAATTTTAGATCACTTCCAACCATAATGCCCAGCCCATCCCTCCATCCAAACTGTCTCCTTTGGAAACCATAAGTTTTTCAAAGTCATTGAGTCAGTATCTGTTCTGCAAAGAGGTTTATCGTATTCTTTTTTTTTTTTTAGATTCCACATATAAGTGATAGCATATGATGTTGGTGTCTCACTGTCTGAGTAACTTCACTTAGCATAATTTCTAGGTCCATCCATGTTGCTAAAAATGCCATTATTTCTTTTATTTTAATGCCTGAGTAATATTTCATTTTGTCTATGTACCACATCTTCTTTAACCTCTCCTCTGTCCCTGGACATTTGAGTTGCTTCCATGTCTTGGCTAGTGTATAGAGTGCTGCAATGAACATTGGAGTACAAGCACCTTTTCAAGTCATGGTTTTCTCTGGATAGATGCCCAGGAGTGGGATTGCTGGATCAAATGGTAATTCTATTTTTAGTTTTTAGTTTTTAGTTTCTTGAGAAATCTCCATACTGTTTTCCATGGTGGTTGCACCAATTTACATTCCCATCAACAGTGTAATAGGGTTCCCTTTTCTCCACACCTACTCTAGAATTTATTGTTTGTAGACTTTTTGATGATGGCCATTCTGGCAAGTGTAATTTGGTACCTCATAGTGGTTTTGATGTGCATTTCTCTAATAATTAGTGATGCTGAATATCTTTTCATGTGTTTTTGGCCATCTGTATGCCTTATTTGGAGAACTGTCAGTTTATATCTTCTGCCCACTTTTTGATGGGGTTATTTTATTTTTTGGTATTGAGCTGCAGGAGGTGTTTATAAATTTTGGAGATTAATTCCTTGTCAGTCAACTATTTGCACCTAGTTTCTCCCATTCTTTGGGTTGTCTTTTCATTTTGCTTAGGGTTTTCTTTGTTGTGTGGAAAATTTTAAGTTTAATTAATTTCCATTTGCTTATTTTTGTTTTTATTTTCCTTATTCTAGGAGGTGGATCTGAGAAGATATTGCTGTGGTTTATGTCAGAGAGTGTTTGGCCTATGTTTTCATCCAAGAGTTTCACAGTATCTGGTCTTATATTTAGGTGTTTAATCCATTATGAGTTTATTTGTGTGTATGGTGTTAGGAGGTGTTCTAATTTCATTCTTTCACATGTAGCCATCCAGTATTCCCAGCACCACTTATTGAAGGGACTCTATTTTTTCCACTATATTTTTTCCTCCTTTTTCATAGATTAGTAGGTGTGTGGGTTTAATTTTGGGTTTTCTATCCTGTTCCACTGATCTATATGTCTGTCTTTGTGCCAGTACCATATGGTTTTGATGACTGTAGCTTTATAGTACAGTCTGAAGTCAGGGGTCCTGATTCCTCCAGCTACATTTTTCTTTCTCAGGATAGCTTTGGCTATTCTAGGTCTTGTGTCCTTCTAAACAAACTTTAAGAAGTTTTGTTATAGTTCTGTGAAAAATGAACTTGGTAATTTGATATGGATTGTATTGAATCTGTAGATTACCTTGGGTAGTAGAGATATTTTGCTATATTTATTCTTCTAATCCAAGAGCATGGTATGTCTATCTGTTTGATTCATCTTTGATTTCTTTCATCAGCATCTTATAGTTTTCAGAGTACAGGTTTTTTGTCTCTTTAAGTAGGTTTACATAACAAAGGCCTTATACGACAAACCCAAATCTAACATCACTCTCAATGGTGAAAAGCTGAAAGAATTCCCCTGAGATCTGGAACAAGATAAGGATGTCTGCTCTTGCCACTACTATTCAACATAGTTTTGTAAGTCCTAGCCATGGCAATCAGAGAAGTAAAAGAAATAAAAGGAATTAAAATTGGAGAGGAAGCAATAAAATTATCATTCTTTGTAGATGAACTGGTACTATGCCTACAGAATCCTAAAGACACTACCAGAAAGTTATTAGAGCTCATCAATGAATCTGGCAAAGTCATTGGATACAAAATTAACACACAGAAATTGACTATATTTCTATATACTAACAACAAAAGATAAGAAAGCAAAATTAGGGAAACAATATCATTTACCATTGCATCAAAAAGAATAAAATACTTAGGAATGAACTACATTATCTGTGTCAATTCCTCTGTTGATAGATATTTAAGTTGTTTCCCATTTCTTGGCTATTATAGATAGTGCTTCTATGAACATTGGGGTGCATGTATCTTTTGAATTATGGTTTCTCTTAGGATAGATCCCCAGGAGTGTAATTACTGGATCACAGTAGTTCTATTTTTAGTTTTTTGAGGATCCTTCATACAGTTTTCTACAGTGATTGTGCAAACTGGCATTCCCACCAACAGTGTAATCGGGTTCCTTTTTATCTGCATCCTCTTCCAAACTTATTTTTTGTAGGTTTTTGATAATGGCCATTCCAGCTGGTATAAGGTGGTATCACATAGTATTTTTGAGTTGCACTTCTCTAATAATCAGTGATGTTGAGCATCTTTTTATGTGTTGTTTTGGCCATCTCTATGTCTTTTTGAAGAAATGTCTATTTAGGTCTTCGGCCCATTTTTTATTTTTATTTATTTTTTTAATTGAGCTGTATGAGTCATTTGTTTTGGAGATTAATCCCTGTAATTTGCAAATACTTTCTCTCAATCTATGTGGTTTTTTTTCATATTACATATTTATGAGAACTAACCTATAGCCTCTATTCATTTTTTTCACCTTCTATAGATCCTCATCACATGCGGCAATTATTTTTCTTATAATTATGAAAATATTGCAGGAAAGATACATTTATAAGTCTATGTCCTTATTAGAATTGATAAGTAGTTCTGTTCTATTGGAAAGAGGAAGGGAAGGGAAAAGTGTTTTAATTCGTATAAGATATATTAATCACTTAAGAATATCTGAAATTTTTTCAGGTAAAAGATTCCATTTTATAATGTGTAAGATTTTGATTTTAAATAGTTAGGGAAAACCATAATGTATTCTATAAAGTGTGTTTTGGAGAGTTCCTCAAACCTGTATTTTAATCTGATCTCTGCTACTAATGGAATATGTGACCCCATGAAATTCAGGAAACATCTACATGCTTGTCTCCATCATTTATAAAGTACATATTCCCATCAACCTCAGAGGGTTCATGAGGATCAAATAAAATAATTGAAGAATATAAAAACTATTTCAAGGATGGCAGAATAGAAGGACTGGAGCTCAACTTCTCTCCTAAAAACAACAAAATTTACAACCAAATACTGAGCAATCTTCAACCAAATGGACCTGAAACTATCAAAAAGATATCCTACACCAGAAGACAAAGAAGAGGCCACACTTAAAAGTTTCTGCACAGCAAAGGAAACCCTAAACAGAACTAAAAGACAACCACAGAATGGGAGAAAATCTTTGCAAATGAATTGACTGGCAAGGCATTAATCTCCAAAATTTATAAACACCTCCTACTGCTCAATACCAAAAAAACAAACATCCCCATCAAAAAATTGGCAGAAGATCTAAATGGATGATTCTCCAAAGAAGACATACAGATGGCCGAGAAACACATGAAAAGATGATCAACATCACTCATTATTAGAGAAATGCACATCAAAACCACTATGAGGTACCACCTTGCACCAGCCGGAATGGCCATCATCCAAAAGTCTACCAACAATAAATGCTGGAGAGGGTGTGGAGAAAAAGGAACTGTAGGACACTGTTGGTGGGATTGTACATTGGTGCTACCACTGTGGAAAACAGTATGGAGAGTCCTCAGAAAACTAAAAATAGAACTACCCTTGGATCCACCAATCCCACTCCTGGGCTTCTATACAGAGAAAACCACGACTCGCAAAGACACATGTACTCCGATGTTCATCGCAGCACTCTTTGCAATAGCCAAGACATGGAAACAACCTAAATGTCTATCGACAGAGGAGTGGATCCAGAAGATGTGGTACATATACACAATGGAATATGACTCAGCCATTAAAAGGAAAGAAATAATGGCATTTTTAGCACCATGGATGGAGCTAGAAATTATCATGCTAAGTGAAGTCAGCCATACAATGAGACCCCAACATCAGATGCTTTCACTGATATGTGGAATATGAAAAAAAGGACAGTATAAACTTCTTTGCAGAACAAATATTGATTCACAGACTTTGGAAAACGTATGCTTTCCAACGGAGACAGTTTGGGGGTTTGGGCTATGTGCTGGGGTTGTGGGATGGAAATCCTATAAATTGGATTGTGATGATCGTTGTACAACAATAAATGCAATAAATTCATTGAGTAATAAAAATAACATAAAAAAGAAATTATTTAAAGTATCTTCTCTGATCATGATGGAATGAAACTAGAAGTCAGCCACAGGAAAAGAAGTGAGAAAAAAACCTACTACCTGGAGACTAAACAACATGCTACAAAGAAACCAATGGGTCGGTGAGGAAATCAAGATGGAAATTAAAAAATACCTTGAGGCAAATGATAATGAAGACCCAACCACTCAAAATCTATGGGATGCTACAAAAGCACTTCTCAGAGGGAAGTTCATAGCAATACAGGCCTTCCTCAAAAAAGAAGAAAAGTCTCAAATTGACAACTTAACACACCACCTAAATGAAATAGAAAAAGAAGAACAATAAAGACCTAAAGTCAGCACAAGGAAGGAAATCATAAAGATCAAAGAGGAAATCAATAAAATAGAGATTCAAAAATAAATAGACAAAATCCACCAAGCCAAGAGCTGCTTCTGTGAATATGAAAACAAAATAGACAAACCTCTGGCTAGACTCACCAAGAAGAGGAGAGAAAAACCCCAGATAAACAAAATAAGAAATGAAAAATGTGAAGGCACAACAGATACAACACACATACAAAAAAAAAAAAAAAAACCTAAAAGAATACTATCAACAATTATATGTCAACAAATTTGACAACCTAGAAGAAATGGACATCTTTGTAGAGATGTACAGCCTGCAAAAACTGAATCAAGAAGAAATAGATCAACTGACAGACAGATACTAGAAATGAAATTGAATATGTCATAAAACAGTCCCTACAAATAAAAGTTGATGACCAGATGGCTTCACAGGTGAATTCTACCAAACATACATAGAGAAAATGATGCCCATCCTCCCTAAACTTTTTCAAAAGGTTAAAGAAGAAGGAACACACCCAAAGACATTCCATGACACCACTATCACCCTAATTCCAAACCAGAAGAAAATACTACCAAAAAAGAAAATTATAGGCCAATAACTTTGATGAATAGAGATGCAAAAATTCTCAACAAACTTTTAACCAAACTAATCCAACAACATATAAAAAAGATGGTACACCACGACCAGGTGGGATTCATCTCAGGTGCACAAATATGGCACAACATACACAAATCAATCAACATCATACACCACATTAACAAAAGAAAAGTCAAAAACCACATGATCATCTCAATAGATGCAGAAAAAGCATTTGACAAAGTCCAACACCCATTCATGATCAAAGCTCTTACCAAAGTGGGTATAGAGGGAACATTCTTTAACATACTCAAAGCCATTTATGACAAACCCACAGCAAATATAATACTCAATGGAGAAAAGCTGAAAGCCTTCCCACTAAGATCTGGAACAAGACAGGGATGCCCACTCTCACCACTGTTATTCAACATAGTACTGGAAGTCCTAGCCACAGCAATCAGACAAACAAGAGAAAAAAAGGCATCCAAATAGGAAGAGTAGAGGTAAAGCTGTCAGTATATGCAGATGACATGGTACTATATATAGAAAACCCTAAGGACTCAACCCCAAAACTACTTGAACTGAACAACAAATAAGATTAGCATTCAGATATCAGTCACATTTCTGAATACTAACAATGAAATATTAGTAAAACAAGACAAAATAAATACCTATTAAAATTGCACCCCAAAAAATAAAATACTTGGGAATACATCTGACCAAGGAGATAAAGGACTTATACTCTTAGAACTATGTAACAGTAATCAAGGAAATTAAAGAAGATGTAACAAAATGGAAAGATATTCCATGAACCTGGGTTGGAAAAATTAATATTGTAAAAATGGCCATACTACCTGAAGCAATCTACATGTTCAATGCAATCCCTATCTAATTACCCATGACATTTCTCACAGAACTAGAACAAGCAATCCAAAAATTCATATGGAACCACAAAAGACCCAGAATTCCCAAAGCAATCCCGAGGAACAAAAACCAAGCAGGAGGCATCTCTCTCCCAGACTTCAGGCAATATTACAAAGCCACAGTCACCAAGACAGTGTGGTACTGGTATCAAAACAGACAGACAGACAAATGGAACAGAATAGGAAACCCAGAAATAAACCCAGACAGCTATGGTCAATTAATCTTTGACAAAGGAGGCAAGAACATAAAATGGGAAAAGGACAGTCTTTTCAGCAAGCATTGCTGGGAAACCTGGAGAGCTGCATGCAAATCAATGAAACTGGACTGCACCCTCACACTATGCATGAAACCAAACTCAAAATGGCTGAAAGACTCAAATATAAGCCGAGACACCATCAAACTCCTGGAAGAGAACATAGGCAAAACTTTCTCTGACATCCACTTTACAAATGTTTTCTCAGGTCTGTCTCCCAAAGCAACAGAAATAAAAGCAAAAGTAAACCAATGGGACCTTATCAAACTGGCACAGCAAAGGAAACCAACAAGAAACCAAAAAGACAACTTACAGAATGGGAGAAAATAGTTTCAAATGATGCAACTGACAAGGGCCTAATCTGTAGAATATACAAGCAACTTATACAACTCAACAGCAAAAAGACAACAACCCAATTGAAAAATGGGCAAAAGACCTGAATAGACATTTCTCCAAGGAAGATGTACAGATGGCCAACAAGCACATGAAAGAATGCTCAACATTCCTGATTTATTAGAGAAATGCTATTCCAAACTACCACAAGATTACCGCCTCACACCAGTCAGAATGGCCATCATTAATAGGTCCATAAATAACAAGTGCTAGAGGGGGCGTGGAGAAAAGGGAACCCTCCTGCACTGTTGGTGGGAATGTAAACTGGTACAACTACTATGGGGAACAGCATGGAGGTCCCTTAGAAAACTATACAAGGAACTACTATACGACCCAGCCATCGCACTCTTGGGCATATATCCGGACAAAACTTTCCTTGAAAAAGACACATGCACCTGCATGTTCGTTGCAGCACTCTTCAAAACAGCCAAGACATGGAATCAACCCAAATGTCCACTGATGGATGATTGGACTAGGAAGATGTGGAATATATACAGAAAGGAATACTACTCAGCCATAAAAAGAAGGAAATAATGCCATTGGCAGCAACATGGATGGAACTAGAGACTCTCATCCTGAGTGAAGTAAGTCAGAAAGAGAAAGACAAATACCATATGACATCACTTATATCTGGAGTCTAATATCTGGCACAAATTAACCTTTCCACAGAAAAGAAAATCATGGACTTGGAGAATAGACTTGTGGTTGCCCAGTGGGAGGGGGAGGGAGTGGGGTGGATTGGGAGCTTGAGGTTAATAGATGTAGACTATTGCCTTTGGAATGGATTAGCAATGGGATCCTGCTCTGCAGCACTGGGAACTATGTCTAGTCACCTATGATGGAGCATGATAATGTGTGAAAATAGAATGTGTACATATATATGTAACTGGATAACCATGCTGTATAGTATAAGAAAATAATTGTATTTGGGGAAATAATTTTAAAAAATAAAAGAAAATGAAAAATTAAAAATTAAAAAACAAGGGTTCCAGAATGAGAAGAGAGAGAGAAAGGGCCAGAAACAATATTTGATGGGATTAAAGGTGAAAATTTCCATAATATGGGAAAGGAAACACCACTCAAGTTGAGGAAGCAAGCCATAAATCACATATGAGGGAACCCCCATAAGGATAACAGGTGATTTTTCAGCAGAAACTCTAGAAGCCAGGAGGGAGTGCCAAGGTGTATTTGATGTGATGAAGAGAAGGAATCTAGAACCAAGAATATTCTACCCACCAAAGCACTTATTCAGATTTGATGGAGAAATCAATAGCTTTTCAGTCAAGCAAAAGCTAAAAGAATACACCACCTCCAAACCAGTTCTACATCAACTAATAAAGGAACTTCTCTAAGTCAAAAAGGAAAAGCCACAATTAGAAACAACAATATTACCAATGAAAAACCTCACTGGTAAAGACCAAGATAATATAAAAGTAGGAAATCACCCATTGACAAATATGATATCAAAACTATCAAACATGAGAAAAAGAGAGGACAAATGCAGACCATTGAAAATGCATTTGAATTTAAAAGACCAGCAACCAAAAACAATTCTGCACACATGTAGATGGTTATATCAAAATATAATAGGAACTACAAATCAAATGATTATAATAGTCCCACACATAAAAAAGAAAAATCAAGCCAAACAGAACACTAAAGGAACTCAGTGAATCAGAGAGAGGATCACAAAAGTGGAAGGGAAGAAAAAAGACCTAAAATAGAAATCCAAAAAAATTAAGAAAACCAAAATAAATGCATATTTATCCATAATTATATTGAATGACAATGACAATGGATTAAATACTCCAACAAAAAGATACAGACTGGCTGAATGGATAAAAAACAAGGCCAAATTATACGCTGTTTATAAGGGAACCATTTCAGTTCTAAGCACACATACAGACTTAAGGTGAGGGGATGGAAGAAAATATTACATGCAAATGGAAAGTATAGAAAAGCAGGAGTAGCAATACTCATATCAGAAAAAAATAGATTTTAAAATAAAGGTCACAAGAGACAAAGAAGGACATTACATAATGATTAAATAACCAACTCAAGAAGAAGATATAACACTTATAAATATATATGGACCCAACATAAGAGCGCCACACTATATAAGGCAACTACTAACAGCCATAAAAAGAGAAATCAATAGTAGCACAATAAGTGTAGGGGAATTTAATACCCCACTTACAGCAATGTAAAGTTCATCCAGACAAAAAAAAATCAACAAGGAAACACAGGTCTTAAATCATGCACTAAAGCAAATGGGCTTAATTGATATCTATAGAACTTTTGACCCCAAAGCAGCAAAATATACTTTCTTCTCAAGTGCACATGGAATATTCTCCATGATTTGTTGTTGACTTCCATTTGTATAGTGTTGTGGTCAGAAAAGATGCTTGATATGATTTCAATTTCCTTAAAGTTACCAAGGTTGGATTTGTAGCCCAGGATGTGATCAATCTTAGAGAATGTTCCATGTGAACTTGAGAAAAATGTGTATTCTGTTGCTTTTGGATGAAATGTCCTATAAATATCTATTAAGTCCATCTGGTTTAATGCTTCTTTCAGGGCCTGTGTTTCCTTATTGATTTTCTGTCTGGAAGAACTGTCCATTGCTGTAAGCAGGGTGTTAAAATCCCCTACTGTTATTATGTTATTGTCTATTTGTCCTTTTAAGGTTGTTAGCAGTTGCCTTATATATTGTGATGATCCTATGTTGGGTGCATTTGATATTTAAAATTGTTACATCATCTTCTTGGATTAATCCTTTGATCATTATGTAGCGTCCTTCATTGTCTCTTAAAATATTCTTCAATTTAAGGTTGATTTTGTCTGATATGAATATTGCTACTTGAGCTTTCTTTTGATTCATGTTTGCATGGAATATTTTCTTCCATCTTCTCACTGTCAATTTCTATGTGTTCCTAGAAGTGAAGTGGGTCTCTTGAGGACTGCATACATATGGGTCTTGTTTTTGTGTCCATTCAGCCAGTCTATGTCTTTTGGGTGGGGCATTTATACAGATGGCCAAAAAACACACGAAAAGATGTTCAACATCACTCATCATTAGAGAAATGCAAGTCAAATCCACTATGAGGTACCACCTTACACTGGCCAGAATGGCCATCATCCAAAAGTATAAAAAGAGTAAATGCTGGAAAGGGTGTGGAGAAAAAGGAAACTTATTACTCTGTTGGTGGGATTGTAATTTGGTGCAACCACTGTGGAAAACAGTATGGAGAGTCCTCAGAAAACTAAAAAGAGAATTACCATTTGATCCAGCAATCCCACTCCTGGGCCTCTATTCAGCAAAAACCATGACTTGAAAAGATACATGTTCTCCAATGTTCATTGTAGCACTATTTGCAACAGCCAAGACATGGAAACAACCAAAAGTGCAACAACAGAGGAGTGAATAAAGAAGATGTGGTATATACACACAATGGAACATTACTCAGCCATTAAAAAGAAAGAAATAATGGCATTTTTAGCAACATGGATGGACCTAGAAATTATCATGCCAAGTGAAGTCAGTCAGACAATGACACACCAACATCAAATGCTGTCACTTAGATGTGGAATCTAAAAAAAGGACACAATGAACTTCTTTTCAGAACAGATACTGACTCACAGACTTTGAAAAACTTATGGTTTCCAGATGAGACAGTTTGGGGATGGGGGTATACACTGAGGGTTTGGGACGGAAATGCTGTAAAATTTGGTTGTGATGATTGTTGTAAACCTAGAAATGTAATAAAACCCATTAAGTAATTTAAAAAAATCCTGGAAGCTAAACAATATGCTACTAAACAACCAATGGATCATTGAAGAAATCAGAGGAAATTCAAAGATACTTACAAATGACAACGAAGGTACAACAATCAAAAACTTATGGGACACAGCAAATGCAGTTCTGATAGGGAAGTTTAGAGCAATACAATCTTATCTCAGGAAAGAAGAAAAAACTCAAATAAACAAATTTACACCTTAAACATGAAGAAAGAACACACAAAGCCCAAACTTAGTAGAAGGAAAGAAATTATAAAGATTAGAGCAGAAATTAATAATGTAGAGACAAAGAAAACAATTGAGAAGATCAGTGAAATCAAAATTGGATTTTGAAAAGATCAACAAAATTGGCAAACCTCTAGCTATACTCACCAAGAAAAAGAGAGAGTTCAAATCAATAACATTAGAAATGAAAAGAGAGAAGTTACAACAAACACCAAAGAAATACAAAGGATCATGAGAGACTACTATGAGCAACTATATGCCAATAAAATGCACAACGTTGAAGAAATTGACAAAGGTACAACTTCCCAGGACTGAAAGAGGAAGAAATAGAAAATATGAATAGACCAATCACAAACACTGAAATTAAATGCTGCAAATGGTATTATTTCATCTTTTTTATGGCTGAGTAATATTCCGTTGTATATATATTCCACATCTTTATCTACTCAGCTGTTGATGGACATATACATTGCTTCCATATCTTGGCTGCTATGAATAATGCTAATATGAACATTGAAGTGCATGTCACCATTTACAACATATGTAGATTACATAAAATGCCTTCCTTTTTCCCCTTTGAAATCTCAAATTCAGGAAAATAACAGGCTATATAAATATATCATACTCTTGTATTAACAAAATTCTTACAATTTTTCATATCCAAAATTCTATTTCATGCTTTCTTGCCTGTTGTAATGCTACATTTTTTTCTACCTAGAAGCATTCCCACTTTTTTTTTAACTTTGGCTAAACTGTTAATTTTTTTAAAAAAATTACTCAATGAATTTATTACATTTATAGTTGTACAATGGTCATAACAAGCCAATTTTATAACATTTCCATCCCAAACCCCCAACATCCACTGACCCCCCCCCCCAACCTCTCTCCCTTGGAAACCGTAAGCTTTTCAAAGTCCGTGAGTCAGCATCTGTTCTGTAAGATGTTCATTCCGTCTTTTTTTAAGATTCCACATGTCAGTGAAAGCATTTGATGTTGGTGTCTCATTGTCTGACTGACTTCACTTTGCATGATTATTTCTAGGTCCATCCACGTTGCTAAAAGTGCTGGTATTTTGTTCCTTGCAATGACTGAGTCATATTCCATTGTGTATATGTACCACATGTCTTTGATCCACTCCTCTGTCGATAGACATTTAGGTTTTTTCCATGTCTTGGCTATGGCAAATAGTGCTGCAATGAACATCAGAGTACATGTGTCTTTGTGAGTCATGGTTTTCTCTGAAGATGCCTAGGAGTGGGATTGCTGGATCAAATGGGATTTCTATGTGTAGTTTTCTGAGGAATCTCCATACTGCTTTCCACAGTGGTTGCATCAATTTACATTCCCACCAAGAGTGTAACAGGGTTTCTTTTTCTCCACACCCTCTCCAGCACTTATTGTTTGTAGACTTTTTAGATGTTGGCCATTCTGGTTGGTGTAAGGTGGTGCCTCATAGTGGTTTCCATTTGCATTTCTCTAATAATGAGGGATGTTGAACATCTTTTCATGTGTTTTTTGGCCATCCATATGTCTTCTTTGGATTAATACACAGAAATCAACAGCATTTCTATACACTAACAACAAAAGATCAGAAAGAGAAATTAGGGAAGCAATCCCATTTACCATCGCATCCAAGAGAATAAAATACCTAGGAGTAAACCTACCTAAAGTGTCAAAAGACCTGTATTCTGAAAACTATAAGCCACTGATGAACGAAATCAAAGATGACACAAATAGATGGAAAGACATACCATGCTCTTGGATTGGAAGAGTTAATATTATCAAAATGACTGTACTACCCAAGGCAATCCACAGATTCAATGCAATCCCTATCAAAGTACCAAGGACGTTTTTCACAGAACTCAAACAAAATATTTTCAAGTTTCTTTGGAAGCACAAAAGACCCAGGATAGCCAAAGACATCCTGAAAAAGAAAAATGGAGCTGGAGGAATCAGGCTCCCGGGCTTCAGAGTATACTACAAAGCAACAATCCTCAAAACCGTATGGTACTGGCACAAAGACAGACACATAGATCAGTGGAACAGGATAGAAAGCCCAGAATTCAACCCACGTACCTACAGCCAACTCATCTATGACAAAGGAGGCAAGAATATACAATGGAGAAAAGACAGCCCCTTCAATAAGTGGTGCTGGGAAAACTGGACAGCCACGGGGAAAAGAATGAAATTAGAACACTCCCTAGCACTATACACAAAAATAAACTCCAAATGGATGAAAGACCTAGATATAAGGCCAGACACTCTACAACTCTTAGAGGAAAACATAGGCCAAACCCTCTCCGACATAAACCACAGCAACATCTTCTCAGAGCCCCCTCTTAGAGTATTGACAGTAAAAACAAAAATAACAAGTGGGACCTAATCAAACTTCAAAGTTTCTGCACAGCAAAGGAAACCCTCAACAACACAAAAAGACAACCCACAGAATGGGAGAAAATCTTTGCAAATGAATCAACTGACAAGGGATTAATCTCCACAATTTATAAACACCTCCTACCACTCAATACCAAAAAACAAACAAACAAACAAACAAACAACCCCATCAAAAAATGGGCAGATCTAAATTGTTAATATTTAAGGTTCAGTTCAGCCATCATTCCTTCCAAGAATCTCTCTCCAAATCACAGGCTGTGATCTTCCCTCTTCAATGATTCCATAACATCAATTATATACTTCTGTTCTCTTGCTAAATATTTATTGGGAATTTACCATGTGAAAGGTAATGGGACGAATGATCAATATATGTGAGCAATATTAGGCATGACTCCTGATTCCATGGAGTTTACAGTTCATTTTTTTAGTTACCACATTAAAACGAAATTCATTATTTTGTCTTCCTAATGTCTCTAAGTTGTAAACACCTTAATACTAAGGCTTGTAAATATTAACATTAGTATCCTTAGTGCCCAACAGTTGTCCTAAAATATAATAGGCACACCAAAAAATTCTCGTTGAACTGAACTTTCAGATTATATCAACCTAAAATATGTCCTTTTTCCAAATTGTCAATGATGAAAACTTTTCTTCTTCTATTTTACCCCTAATTTATGTTACTGATCTTTAATCACAAAGATAAGAGAATATATCCCACTGGATGGTTGAGGGTTGGGAGATATTGGAGGAAAGGAATAATTCACATACATGAAGTGGTTGACCCAAAACTTTTGTAGTATTTTTTTCATTCAATCTGCTATGGATTGATGCGAATTAAAATAAAGGTACCATGACAAATTCATTCTAAAAATATTCATCTATCTATCTATATATAATTATATATATATTATATACATACAAAATCAATAATATTATGGCAGTAAGAAAATAGTTTTATATTGATATTTACATTATAAATAGATATAATTTTGGAGAGAAATATATTAAATTGTTCCAAGAACCATCAAGCCATTTCCATATTTTTATGGAGCCATCAAATGAGCACTGCCAAAATGGCTGAAACATGCCAAAATGAAAATGCCAAAATGGCTGAAACATGATAAAAGCAGAATGGATAGCTGCTCTTCTGAACACTGTAATTCTGGACACAGACCCTTTCCATTTTGATACTCCACCATATTCAACCCATGACAACCAAAGTCACCATGTATTTACATCCAGGCAACAGAAGGGAAAGAACATATGGACAATATGTAAGAGTTTTTAAATGTTGTGCATGTGAGATTTTACTATCTTCAATTCTTAGTTCTATTGTCCTCAATTCAGTCACGTGATTACAGCTAACTGGGAAGGAGGCTGAGGAATATACTCTAGTTACATGCTTAGAAAGACAGAAAAAGCGGTTTGGTGAACAACAAGCCAGTCTCTGCTGCATGTTGACTTTTCATTTTTCCCACCATAATCTATACCAAGAAAATAATCCAGAAAAGTATAAAGAGCATTGCTATAAAGGTATACATGGCAGCGCCATTTAATAATAGAAAGTGACAGAATTTCCTTTTTCCTCACTATCATGTAAATTCCACAAGGGCAGGATTTTTATAAGCTTGGCTTACAGCAATATTCTGCATCTGTACTAATGCCTAGAATTTAGTATGCATTCAATTTATATTTGTTAAATGAATGAGATAATGGCTCAATTTATCCGTCAGTAGCAAATAACCCAGTAAGAAGAGTCAGGAATTAGATACCAAAATGGACAGACAGTACAATGTGTTAGAGGATCCTAGTGGAAAATCTTGGTAAGTCTATGGTACATTAGCATTCATTGAAAAGGCACCAGTTGCCAAGAGAACTGGTAAGATTAAAATAGGGTTATGACTCCAGAGAACTAGATTGTAAGTAAAATTTTAATTTGGGGACTAGGGTGCTGTAGATGATTCAGGAACTCAAAACATGGAACCAGGGCAAAGTTCAAAAATAAAGTATAAAAAAATTTTGATTCTAAACTCTTGATTCCAAAATTGGTCCCCAAAGTAAAGACAAATATAACTCAATGTGAGTTTAGGGCCCTGGTATGGGTCTTAAAAAATATCAGATACGGAACAAGGCGTTTTATTATAAGTAAAAATATAAAATGATTAACTAATGGCTGGATAAGCAGACTAAGAAATGCCATCATGATATAATAGTTTTTGTCACATAAAAAAGATAGGGGAGAGTTCCCATCATGGCTCAGTGATAATGAACCTGACTAATAACCATGAGGATATGGGTTCAATCTCTGGTCTTGCTCAGTGGATTAAGGATTGGCATTGCTGTGAGCTGTGGCGTAGGTTGCAGATGTGAGTAGGATCTGGCATTGCTGTGGCTGTTGTGTAGGCCAGTGGCTACAGTTCCAATTCAACCCCTAGCCTGGGAACCACCATATGTTGTGATGAGTGTGGCCCTAAAAAGACCAAAAAAAAAAAAAAAGAAAAAAGATAAGGCTGTAAAATATCAAATACAAAAATATGTGTGTATGAAATATAGCCCAATTATAAAAGAACAGATTACAAAAAAATGCACTGATTTTAATGATTTTAAATGCACATATATTAATAAAATAGAAAATAATTTGGATTTATTTTAGAAATGTTTAATGTTAAATTAAAACCTAGTTGTTTATGTTAATAATAATATTAGTAATAAAATGTCCAAATACTAAATATGGTTTCCATACTGGAAATGAAATGATTTCTTTTTTACTGTTTTGAAATGATTGATACAAATGATTATGTATAACTTTGGTCAATGTGCTGCTTTTATTCATACATTTAGAGGCTTTTTTTCTTTCCTGAAGGAAGCAAGTAACAATGCTCTGAAAAGAAATGATTTTTACCTTACTAAAAACTAATATGTTTCATAAATGATTTTCATTAAATAAAAAAATTTATTGAAGGATATAGTGATATTTATGTTTTATTCCTTATACTGGCAATTTGTGTCTTCTTTTTCCCTCTCAGTCTTCAAAAAATAAAATTTGCTAATTTTATTGCTCTTTTTTTTTAAATAGCTTTTTGGTTTCATTGACTTCTCTATTGCTTTTATTTTAAATATTATTGCTTTCTAATTTCATCTTAATTATTTCTTTCCTTTTGTTTATTTTGCTCTTCCTTTTCTAGTTTCCAGAGAGAGGAACTTAGTTTTTATATTGTTGACTTAAGACCTTTATTCATTTATAATAAAATATTTAGTGCAATACATTTTTCTCTCATCACTACTTTAGGTAGGTCTCAAATATTTTGATATGTAATATCTTCATTTTCATTCACTTCCATGCATATACACCCCCTTTGAGACTTCTTTGACCCATGAATTATTTAGGAGTGTGTTGTTTAATTTCCAAATGTTTTGGCCCTTTTATCTTCCTTTTTTGATATTGATTTATACTTTGATTCCATTATGGTCAGAGAACAGCCTTCCGTATGATTTAAATTATTTTATATTTAAATTTATTTATTTATTACCTAGAATATGTTTTTTACTGGTGGATGTTCCATAGGCATTTGAAAAAAAAATGTATATTCTGCTGTAGTTGGGTGGAGTGTTCTACATGTATCAATACAATCCTATTGATACATTTTGTTGTTTATCTCTTATTCATGCTTTCTGATCTTTGGTCTGTCAATTGCTGATAGTGGTGTGTTATAGTTCCTAACTGTAATTGTGAATTTGACTTTTTATCCTTCGAATTCTATACAGTTTTGTTTCATTTATTGGAAGGCTCCATTATTTGGTGCATACATGTTTGAGAATGATATAGCTTCTTGGTAGATTGACCCTCTTACCATAGTTTTATGTCTCTTTTTGCCTTTAGTAATTTTCTTTACTCAAAAGTCACCATTATGTATATTAACATAGTCAATACTGCTTATTTTGATTAATGTTTCCAAGGTAATTTCTTTTAAAATTATTTTACTTTTAACTTCTACTGATGTTGCTGTATTTGAAGTGAATTTCCTGTAGACAACATATAGCTGGGCTATGTTGTTTTTATACACTCTGCTAATTTTTGCTTTTATTTGTGTTAGATTTTTTAAAATTTGAGTAATTATAATACATTAAGGATTAATTACACCATTTAATTACTTCTTTTCCATTTCTTTCCTATGTTTCCTGTTCCTTTCTTTATCTTTTCCTGCTTTCTGGTAAGTTACATGAATATTTTTAAATTCCATTTTGATTTATTTATAGCATTTTTAATATATCCCTTTATCTAGTTTCCTTAGCAACTGCTCTGTATATTAGAAAATACATATGTAACTTACTGTAGTCTACTGGTATCAATATTTATTACTGCATGTTAAAGGAATTGCTTAAGTCCTTTTAACCTACCCATTTAAAAAACATGATCAATTTAAATATATAATGAGCAACCCATCTGATGGTGTTACACATTTTTGCTTTGAAACTGAAATATGATTTAAGAGACTCAAGGAAAGAAGGGTAATCTATATTAACCCTTATTTTTACTCATTCTAATGGCCTTCACTCTTTACTGAAGTTTCAAAACTTCTGTTATTTCTTTTCTGTTTAGAGACTATCTTCAGCTATTCTGTGATGGTGGGTTTGCTAGTAACATTTTTAGATGTTAGAATGCCTTCATTTCCACTTTATTCCTTAAATAAGTTTTCATTGTTATTTCTGAGTTAATAGTTCTTTGCTTTAATAAATACTAAAAAAATGTGACCAAAGTTCATGGTATCAAATAAGAAATCCACTGTCATTCAAACTTTTGTTCTAAATGTAGTGTCATCTCTCTCTGAACGTATTGAATATTTTATCATTTTTTATTTAGATTTCAGAGTTTAATTATGCTATGTCTTGATGCTAATTTATTTGGGCTTATTTATCCAATTTGGGATTCATCAGCCTCCTGAAATTGTGGGTTTATGTCTTTTGCCAAATTTTGGGAATTTTCAGCCATTATTTCTTTGAATACTTTTCTCAGTCCAACTTTTTCTGCCTGGTCCTTCTGGGGCTCCAGTGTTGTGAATACTAGCTTTCTGGTTATTTTCCTATAGGCTATGGAGACTTAGTTCACTACATTTTGTCTACTTGGTCTCTGCTCTGCTCGTAAGATTAAGTAAATTCTACTGTTATTTCCTTAAATTAAATGATACCATCCTTTACCATTCCCACTCCACTATTGAGCACACTCATTCAGATTTATCTCAGTCACTGCAGTTTTCAGTTCTGTGATGTTGATTTTTTTTTTTTTTAATTTCAGGCTTCTCTCTAATATTTATTATTTTCCAACTTAAATTATCTGATTTTCCTTTTACAGAATCTAGAGACTGGAATTTGAAGGAAAATATTGCTGAACCCCTCATATGTTTAGGAAGATGTAATTGCTAACACAGTGGTCTTTTAAATAATATCTTGATGAATATGCAATTTACATATCATAAAGTTCAGGCTTTTAAAATGTAAAACTCAGTGGCTTTTAGTATAATGACAGAGTTGCCCAATCATCACAACTACCTAAACTTCAAAAAAATGTATTTGGTAAAGACCTTTACTTATTAGCAGTCTCTTCCCACCCACTCAATCCCATAGCATTGAACAATTACTAATTGACTTTCTATCTCTATAGATTTGCTTTTCTGGACATCTCATATCAATAGATTCATACAGTATATGGTCTTTTTTAACTCACTGCTTTAGTTCACCTAGCATTATGTATTCAAAATACATTTTATGACATGTATTGGCACCTCATTTCTTTGTATTGCTGAATAATATTTAAATGTATAGATAAACTGCATTTTCTTCATACATTCTTCAGCTTGTGCATATTTAGGTTTTTCCCTAACACTTTTTTTTTTTTTTTTGATTTTTAGGGCTGCACCTGCAGCTTATGGAAGTTCCCAGACTAGGGGTAAAATCAGAGCTACAGCTGCCAGCATATGCCACAGTCACAGCAATGCAGGATCCAAGCTGCGTCTGTGACCTGCGCCACAACTCAGGGAAATGCCTGATCCATGACCCACTGAATGAGGCCTGGGATAGAACGTACTTCCTCATGGATACTGGTTGAATTCTTTTCCGCTGTGCCACAACAGGAACTCCTTTTCCTTAACACTTTTTGGCTATCATGAATCGTGCTGCTGTGAACAGTTTTGTACACAATTTTGTGTGAATTATATTTTTTATGTCTTGTGGATAAATACACTTGAGTGGAATTGTTCATCTGTATCATTAATCTATTTTACACTTTGAGGACAAGTAGAATTATTTTCCAAAATTCTTTACCACTTTATATGTCCGTCAGTAATGTATGAGGGTTCTAATTTCTTTACCTCCTCACCAACATTTTTTATTGTCCTTCTTTTTCATTTAGCCATCCATCCTAGTGCTTGTGAAGTTGTATCTCATTGTGGTTTTGATTTTCAGGTCCCTAATGATAAATAATTTTGAACATTTTTATATTCTTATTGGCCATTTGTATAACTTTGGGGAAAATGCTATTCAACCCCTTTTCTCATTTTATAATAATGATATCTTTCTTTTTATAATTGAGTGGTGAGTGTTGTCTACATATTCTGGATGCTAATCCTGCTAGCATCTGAATGTCTGTCCCCCCAAAATTCATATGTTGAAATTTTAACTTTATAGGATGTCTTGTTGAACATATTCATTTATTCATGTTATTTATATTGCTAAGAGTAAATTGATGGGTCACAGGGTATGTACATGTTTCAACTTAGTACATCCTGCCAAACCCCTCCATTAGCATTGCCCACATATCACTATCTTTATTTGCATACCCCACAGAACTTCAAATAGTGTATTTGCAGTTGACTCTTTCAAATTATGACCGATATACCCCCCCAAGTGGTGGGGTATGCTTTCACAATACTTTGCTTTTAGAAGTATGACAATTGAAACAATTTAGACACATTTAATTAAGGAACTAACAATTAGATGCAAGGAAAACTCCAGAATATCCACAATGCAAACAAACAAGCAAATAAAGATAGTGATATGCAGGCAATGCTAATGGAGGGGTTTGGCAGGATGTACTAAGTTGAAACATGTACATACCCTGTGACCCATCAATTTACTCTTAGCAATATAAATAACATGAATAAATGAATATGTTCAACAAATATTGTTTAAGCTTGGATATACATACATCCAAGAATTTATGTATCCATAGTTGTTAAATCATAAGCAAAATCATAGTATAAGTATGCTGCACTCTCTTAGAGTATAAAATATTTTTGGGAAATTAATTTTATGGGATAAAATACAATATTTACTTTATTTTTATGTTAAACCACAGAACTTCAAATAGTGTATTTGCAGTTGACTCTTTCAAATTATGACTGATATACCCCACCACTTAAACTTGTGCATGAATATTTTATTTTCCATTAAAATCAATTCCTTTCTCATCGTTTGAAGCATTTGATTATCTATTTGGTTATAAGATGATTATTAAATATTTTAGGGATTAATTAACAACTACACATATAGCCATTCTTTTCTTTTTTTGGTTAAAACTTGTTTAACATATGTGATTTCTTTTTCAAAATTTTGGTATTATCCCATTTAGCTGTTTAAAGACCAAAAATAATGAACAAAACCTTTTACTATTTAGAGATTTTCATTAGGGATTCTCACTCATTAGATGTCACAACTGAGGTTTGAATAATGGAAAAGATAGTGAATTGAGAGTAGACATCACATAGTAAAACAAAATAAATAGAAAAATAGAAAAAATAAATTCTGCTTAGATGCATTCAGTCTTTCACTTTTAAACAAAATAAAGGTAAACCTACACTAGTGTGTGAATGGCACACAGTATTTGGTGGGAGAGAATTGTAGTTGCCCTTAAATTAAACACAGGGATCAAGCAAGTATATGATAGATTTCAAAATATATAGATTGATTATAAGCAAATATTTGTAAAGCTCTAATGATATTATTAAATATATTAAAGAAACAGTTCTTTCCCAGAAGGATTTTGTAATGCAAATAATTCAAAGAAATTTACTGTCTGAGTGAAAAAAATCTACTTGGTAGATCTGGAAATTATTGCTACTATATATGGAATTATTAATAAGACCTTTCCTTACACAGTTTTTTTAAGAACCACATGAACTTAAGGAGAAAGTAATGTCATTTCTTGGGCTGCTCAAATTCATGTGTAGGGCTGATTCATCTTAATATATGTCAATTTTTAGACCACTGTGAAGTTCACACATGGCCCTATAACCTAAGATGTCTCTTCAAGGTAGGGAGAATATGATTGGATTAGAAAAGAACATTTACCATTTTTTTATTACTGAATGAATTTATTACAATTATAGTTGTACAATTATCATCACAATCCAATTTTATAGTATTTCCAACCCCAGCACATCCCCCAACTCCCTGAACTGTCTCCTTTGGAAAGCATAAAGTTTTCAAAATCTGTGAGTCAGTATCTGTTCTGCAAAGAAGTTTATACTGTCCTTTTTATCAGATTCCACATGTCAGTTAAAACATCTGATGTTGGTGTCTCATTATATGGCTGACTTCACTTAGCATGATAATTTCTAGGTCCATCCATGGTGCTAAAAATGCTGGTATTTCATTCCTTTTAATGGCTGAGTCATATTCCATTGTGTATATGTACCACTTCTTCTTGATCCACTCCTCTGTCAATGGACATTTAGGTTGTTTCCATGTCTTGGCTATTGCAAATAATGATGCAATAAACATTGGAGTACATGTGTCTTTTTGAGTCATGGTTTTCTCTGGAATGATGCCCAGGAATGGGATTGCTGGATCAAATGGGAGTTCTATTTGTAGTTTTCTGAGGACTCTCCATACTGTTTTCCACAGTGGTTGCACCAATTTACAATCCCACCAACAGTGTCCTACGGTTCCTATTTCTCCACACCCTCTCCAGCACTTATTGTGTGTAGACTTTTTGATGGTGGCTATTCCGGCTGGTGTAAGGTGGTACCTCATAGTGGTTTTGATTTGCATTTCTCTAATGATGAATGATGTTTACCATCTTTTCATGTGTCTTTTGGGCATCTGTTTGTCTTCTTTGGAGAATTGTCTGTTTAGATCTTCTGCCTATTTTTTTGATGGGGTTGTTTGTTTCTTTGGTATTGAGCTGCAGAAGGTGTTTATAAATTTTGATTAGTCCCTTGTCAGTCATTTGCAAAGATTTTCTCCCATTCTGTGGGTTGTCTTTTCGTTCTGCTTAGGTTTTCCTTTGCTGTGCAGAAACCTTTAAGTTTAATTAAGTCCCATTTGTTTATTTTTGTTTTTACTGTTAATACTCTAAGAGGTGGATCTGAAAAGATGCTGATGTCATTTATGTTGGAAGTGTTTGGCTTTTGTTTTCCTCTAAGAGTTTTATAGTGTCTGGACTTATATCTAGGTCTTTCATCCATTTTGAGTTTATTTTTGTGTATAGTATTAGGGAGTGTTCTAATTTCACTCTTTTACATGTGGCTGTCCAGTTTTCCTAGCACTACTTACTGAACAGGCTGTCTTTTCTTCATTGTATCTTCCTTCCTCCTTTGTCATAGAGTAGTTGGCTGTAGGTGCATAAGAGACTACTATATGCAACTATATGCCAATTAAATGGAAAACTTAGAAGAAATGGACAAATTCATAGAAAGGTACAATCTTCCAAGAGTAAACCAAGATGAAATAGAAAAGATGAATGGAACAATTGCAAGAACTGAAATTGAAACTGTGATTAAAAAAACACCAGCAAACAAAAGTCTGGGACCAGATGGCTTCACAGGTGAATTCTATCAAACATTTACAGAAGAGCTAACACCTCTCCTTCTGAAACTATTCCAAAAAATTGCAGAGGAAGAGATACTCCCAAAGTCATTCTATGAGGCCTCCATCACCCTGATGCCAAAACCAAAGATTCCACACAAAAAAAAGAAAACTACAGCCCAATTTCACTGATGAACATTGATGCAAAAACCCTTAACAAAATACTAGCAAACTGCATCCAACAATGCATTAAAAGGATTGTACATCATGATCAAGTGGGATTTATCCCAGGGCTGAAAGGGTTCTTCAATATCTGCAAATCCATCAGTGTGATACACCACATTAACAAACTGAAGAATAAAAATGATATGATCCTCTCATTATGTCCAGAAAAAGCCTTTGACAAGATCCAACACCCATTTGTGATAAAAACCCTTCAGAAAGTGGGCATAGAGGGAACCTACCTCAACATAATCAAGACTGCATATGACAAACCCCCAGCTGACATCATTCTCAATGGTGAAAAGCCGAATGAATTCCCACTGAGATAAGGAACAAGACAGGGATGTCTGCTCTCGCCACTGCTCTTCAACACAGTTTTGGAAGTCCTAGCCACAGCAATCAGAGAAGTAAAAGAGATAAAAGGAATCCAAATTGGAAAGGAAGAAGTAATGCTATCACTATTTGCAGATGACATGATACTATGCCTAGAGAATCCTAATGACTCTACCAGAAAACTGTTAGATTTTGGCCAAGTTGCAGGATACAAAATTAATACACAGAAATTGACGGCATTTCTATACACTAAAATGAAAGAGCAGAAAGAGAAATTAGGGAAGCAATCCTGTTTACCATCGCATGCAAGAGAATAAAATACCTAGGAGTAAACCTACCTAAGGAGACAAAAGACCTGTACTCTGAAAACCAAAAGACACTGATGAAAGAAATCAAAGATGACACAAATAGATGGAAAGACATACCATGCTCTTGGATTGGAAGAGTTAATATTATCAAAATGATGATAGTACCTAAGGCAATCTACAGATTCAATGAAATCCCTATCAAATTACAAAGGACATTTTTCACAGAGCTCAAACAAAATATTTTAAAATTTATTTGGAGGCATCAAAGACCCAGAATAGCCGAAGATACTCTGAGAAAGAAAAATGGAGCTGGAGGAATCAGGCTCCCTGATTTCAGACTATACTACAAAGCAACAATCATCTAAACTGTATGGTAGTGGCACACAGACAGAATTATAGATCAGTGGAAAAAGAACCTTTACTTTTGATAAGGCTATATCTATTGCCATCACATTCTTTCCCATAGGCCTGCTTTGAAATGCTATACTTTGTTATTCATAGTTACTTTACTCTTTATGGAAAAGGAGATTTTAAGTAAAGTTTGTTTATTTAAAATATTGTAAAAGAGGTGTTCAATATTAAAGCCTACATATTTAAATTAGAATAGTTAGATATAAATAGATACAAAGATATATAGAGGAAAAAATTGAGAGAGAGGGAGAGTGAGAATGAGAAAGAGCATATTTTTCAACCAAAATGGATACAGGAATTGGTGATCAATATTAAAAATGATTAAAATGTGAAAATGCACACAAATGCATCTATTCCATAAGCTTATTAATGCACATTCCTTCACCAACTTTTTATTTAGGAACAGGCCTGGAAGCCTTTTAAAAAAATGGAACAAAAATTAAATGTGATTTTGAATTAATATAAATGCAGAAGATTTTTATTCTTGGTTTTTGAAAGTTTTTTATTGCAAGTTTTGGGGATTCTCATCTTTATTTGATCTTTCTAAAATAGGTAAATCATTTTCATATTTACAACTCATACTTCATGCTCATTTTATTGGCTTATATAATATTAATTTAAAGCGGGTAATTAAAATGAATACAAATGTTTAAACAATTCTAGGAAAAATCCCACCTTACTCTTGGAAAGCATGCAACTCAGATTCGGGAATACAAGTAAGTATGGGATTAATTGTGCTCTGGGGACTAGTGAGCATGCTTTACAGACTGGATTGGAAGTGCTACTGAAACTAGAGAACAGGTCAAAGATAGTTGGCTGAAATAGGCCATTTATTCCTATTTATTCCTTCCATAGGAAATAAAAATGGAAGAAAATGTTAAAACTAGCTGTAACTAACTCTTTTACTATATTTCATTCCATTCTTTTTTTCCCTGAATTTATATACAATTATTGATTCTGGTTTACAAATTTGGAATATGACTGGTAATTACTAAAATTTATTAAACACAAAATTTTCTAGATAATATATAAAATATTTCATGTATTTTAAAAAATACCAATTACATTGTGTTAGTAACATTGTGTTAGTAATATTATTATCTTCATTTTACAGTAGAAGAAACTAGTGCATGGATAGGTTAAATAACTTGTCTAGGGTCACAGCCTATAAAAAAGTGAAAATAAGAATTGCATCCACGAAGTGCTGAATTTAATTTTCTTCTTTTCACAGAAAAGTATATTATGAAGCTTTTTTCCATTTTACTAAATATATTTGTACTGCTGTATTCATCATACAGAATACTATAATTTAGATCAGATTTCCCATTAATAGATAATTAAGTTATTTATAATTTTCAGTAATATAAAAACATCACAGAGATTTTTGGTAAAGTTGATAAAATTCAAGTTTTGACATAATTATGTTTTAAATAATATACGTAATAATAAATATATTTTATATATATAAAACAAATACATACATCATGAAGTATGTCTTTTCCCAGGATTCAGGAAAAGTGCAACAATACAAATGTAATAATGTAATAGCCAAAATTAATAGATAAAAGGAGAAAAGTACATACTTATATCTAGAAAATATGAAGGGAAGCATTTAATAAAAATTAAATACACCTTCCTGCTGAAAACTTCTAGTAAACTATTACTAGAAAGGAACCTCTTTAACCTGGTAAATAAGATCTGTTCATGTCTGTCATGATTAAAATAATGTGACACACAAGGAAACAAGTCATTATGTTGAATTATGTACTTTCAAAATGTATATGTTGTAATCTCTACTTCCAGAATCTCAGAATGTGACCCGACTTGAAATAAAGTCATTGCAAGTGTAATTAGGTGAAATGAAGTCATTAAGTTGGACCTGAAGGCAATATGACTAGTATCCTTATAAAAAGAGGAAATTTTGACACAGTGGAATGCATAGAGGGAAGATGACCAAAACAGACACAGAGAAAGGATGACTATCCACAAGCCAGGAAGTAAGGCCCAGAAAAGATCCTTCTGTCATAGTTCTTGGGAGGAACTAAATCTGCCAATACCTTTATTTTGGACTTCTAGCCTTCAGAATTGTGAGACAATACATTTCTGTTGTTTTTTATTTTTTTTGTGGTATCCCTAGAAACTAATATGCATATATAAGAATATATATTGCATCACTATTTATAAGAACAAAATTTTAGCATCTGTTTTAAATAATAATAATTTAAATTTACCTGTAGTATATTCATACTTTGGAATACTACACATCAGATAGAATAAATGAACTACTACTACATATATTAAAATGGATATGCCCTAAAAACATAATATTGAGTAAAAAGTAATGAGTACAGTAATTTTTAGATTGATATCACTTATATAAAACATGGAAACCTGCAAAAACTAACACAAACAAATGAAAACACAAACGGGAATAACAATGAATTCCAGATAGTGTTGTTTGTCTAAAGAGAGAAGAAAGAGAATTATATCATTAAGGATAGAGGCAGAATGAGAATTACCAATATGTTTATTTTATTAAAATTATGAATCAAGTATAGTAAAATAACATTTATTAAAAGTAGGTGTTTATTTCCCAACGGTATCTTTATTTTCCTCTATTTTAAACCACGCACAGCATGTCATATAATTTTTTTTTCTCATATTAATCCTTAGAATACACTTCTAGAAATAAAATAACTGGGTTAAGCTTAAGAATATTTTAAGGCTTTGGTATACATTTTCAAATTGCCCTCCTTAAATTTGCACCAATTTATAGTTCCAGTAACAGTGTATGGAAGTGAAGGTTTTTTATACTTTTAATTACAATGGTATTATCAATATTTTTAGATTTCATAATTTGATGAAAAGATGAATTGAAAGCTATTCTTTCAATCTATATTTTACATTACTTGGATTACTAAGAAGATTCAATGTGTATGTTTTAAGAAAGGCCACTTGTATAACTTTTGTGAGTTGTCAGTGCATATCATTTGCCCATCATTTAATCTTCATTGACATTTGATTTATGTTCAAGAAATCATCACATTACGGCTTATAGTTCGATGAATATTGACACATGGACTTACCCATGTAACTACCACCAAAGTCAAAATATAGAACATTTCTATCATCCAGTAAAATTCCTTCATTCCCCTTTGAATTTATTTCCCCACTCTCAACTCCAGGAAACCATTGATTTTATTTCCATCACTATTTTTTGTTTAATTTTTCCTCTGCTTGAAATTTGTGTAATGGGAACGTTACCCTATGAGTTTTTTTTTTTTTTTGCGTCTGGCTTTTTTATCTCAGTATAATGAACCAATTTTTTAAAATGTGTTTATTTTTGTATTGATTTGTAAATGTTCACAGCCTAAAGTAGTAAACTTTGGCATTTTTTAAAATCTTTTGTCTTTTAGGGCCTCACCCGCGGCATATGGAAGTTCCCAGGCTAGGGGTCGAATTGGAGCTGTAGCCTCCGGCCTACACCAGAACCACAGCAACGCGGGATCTACACCACAGCTCAATGCAATGTCAGATCGGTAACCCACTGAGCAAGGCCAGGGATCAAACCTGCATCCTCATGGATGCTAGTCGGGTTCATTAACCACTAAAGCCATGTTGGGAACTCCTGGCATATTTTATATGTTACTAAATTTACACAAAATTTTCCTTGCTCTTTTCCATTTATTAAAGGTGACTTTAAATATGCAGATGTATGTATTTTATTAAACTGTGTGAAATTTTTCTTTTAAATATTCTTTTTGTATAATATGCTTATATCTTTCAAACCCTGAATTTAGACATTATACTAATATTTTCCTAGTAAAATGACCCCAAATAATAAATAGCCCCAATGTAATGACTTCATTTATTGAACAGTCTGCTCTTTATTAAGGTATGTGTGTGTGTTGTGGGGGGTTGTTTGTGAATATGTGGGTAACTGAATGTACATATGGAACTAGGGTAATTCCCCTTATCCATGGGGATACATTCCAAGACTCCTAGTGGGTGCCTAAAACCAGGGTTAATACTGAACCCTATATATACTTTTTTTCTATACATACACACTTATGATAAAGTCTAATTTATAAATTAGACACAATGAGAAAATATATGAATTGCCAGCATCACCACTCCTGCACTTTGGGATCATTATTAAGTAAAATAAGTATTACTTGAGCACAAGCACTGCAACACCATGACTGTCAATCTGATAAGGTAGAGGGTTACTGAGTGAAGAGGGGGTGGTTAGTTTATGCAGGATGGATATGCTGGACAAAAGAATAATTTACATTTCAGGTGGGGCAAAGTGTCATGGAAGGAGATTCTGCTATGCTACACAGAATGTCTGTGCAATTTTAAATTTATTAATTGTTTATTTCTGGAATTCCCATTTAACATTTTTGGGTCACAGCTGACTGTGGGTAACTGAAACCACAGACAGCAAAACTTCAACCATACTCCTTTTTGCAAAGTGAGATTTTAAATCATTTATGCAGGACTTATAATGACGATATTTGAAACCCAATTTTGTTGCCCTTAGCCTTTCGCTTAATTGTACAAAGGGTTAAGTTGGCAAAGTTGGAAAAGTGTGAAGTTAAAGGACTTTAGACTTAGGTTTTTTGTGCACAAAAGCATTGGTAGGAAGAATGACTCTGGTGACCAGTGTCCTACTCTGTATAAATGGTACTTCTCATAGTTGTTTTTTTTTTTTGAAGAGTTAGCCCAGGGTATGGAATGCTTTTTTTTTTTTTTTTTTCACTTTGAGGTCAATGAGACAGTCTTCAACTACACAACTCAGAATGCTTTATAAGCATCCTTTGATACTCAGGGAAACACAGGAGAATGATATTTGATTCATACCTGAGAAATCTAAAGAGTGAAAAATTGGCTGAAGAGCCTGTGGTAGGAGAAGAGAGGCTTGTAAATTGGGAAGTGATGATACCCCTACAAGTAACAAATCAAAAGTTTATGTGTTAGTTGACAAGATATGAAACATGTATGAAAAGATTCGAGAAACACAAGATGCCCTGATGCTAATGCAACATAGTACCACTCATCTAAGACATATCCTGTACCCTCCTCTTGCTATTGCTTGAAAACTTAAACACTAAAAATATCAGAAACCACAGTTATTAAGCTGTGGGAGAAACATTAGGAGCTCAAAACATGGGAAAGTGAAAGAATCAATAATGTCTCTACATTAGATTAAGCCAAATTGTATTTTAAAAAGTCCCCAAATCTCAGTGCATTAACACAATCAATTTGTTTCTCAGTCACACAGTCTGTTGTAGATGTTACTGGTTTGTATATTCTGGTCAGCCCTCCTTGAGGTAAGGATCTTAGGGTTTTGGGCCCCTTCATTTCTTCTCACTCTGCGATCTCAAAGTCCTTTACTTCTAGGCTTAGAAGAGGTATAAATCACTTTTGTCCACATTCCATTGGCCAGTACTCAGATAATTCTTGGATGAAGTAGAAGTGGAGGGTTGAGAAATGCACTTTACTGAGTGCAAAGGAGTTTATTGAAATAGTTTGTGAACATATGACATCTTCACTATAGGAACCCCCTTTCCTACTGCAACTACTAGCTAGGGGAAAGAAGTTTTAGCTTCAAATGAAATTTGGAGTTTAGATAATTACACAGGATTGTACACATAAATTAACTAAGACTTTTGCTGAGAGTGACTAAGGTGATCAGAAGACTTATTCTTGGAGAATGATGGCAAAATTTTGATCCAGCCAGAGAGTTCAAGTAGAGGCCAGGGGAAGAACCAGCCACCTAAAAATATAGATAACGGGGAGGGGTGATGAAATAACAATCTTTTTTTTTTTTTTTTGGTCTTTTTCCTATTTCTTTGGGCCACTCCCACGGCATATGGAGGTTCCCAGGCTAGGGGTCTAATCGGAGCTATAGCCACCAGCCTACGCCAGAGCCACAGCAACGTGGGGTCCGAGCCGCGTCTGCAACCTACACCGCAGCTCAGGGCAACACTAGATCCTTTATTAACCCACTGAGCAAGGCCAGGGACCAAACCCACAACCTCATAGTTCTTAGTCGGATTCGTTAACCACTGCGCCACGACGGGAACTCTCTGAAATAACAATCTTGATTTCTTGTATACCCATTGAATCCTGTTCTTTCAAAC
Source organism: Sus scrofa (assembly GCF_054392235.1). Lineage (NCBI taxonomy): Eukaryota > Metazoa > Chordata > Mammalia > Artiodactyla > Suidae > Sus > Sus scrofa. The sequence continues at coordinate 91,693,318 of NC_139401.1, read as the reverse complement.
ACTGTGTGTGTGTGTGTGTGTGTGTGTGTGTGTGTGTGTGTGTGTGTGATGCTCACTGTGTAGCAATATCACACTGTTATAATATCATGTCTGGTTACTACATTTTAATAGGAAACAGTGAACATTCTCTATCATAAATATATTTTTATAAAATGTTAATAACTACACACTTCTAGAAAAAATTAGAACTTTTTTTTCCAATTTGGAAAGAAAACCTGTTGAATTCTTAATTAAAATCATATTTATTGTATTAATTTGGAAAGAACTGGATTTTTATAGTAATTCTACCTTATAGTATATAGATACTTTATTTAGTCAAGATTTGCTGTTGTGCTAATATTTTCATTTAGTACCGAACATTTTCAATTATATAAATTCTTATTTATTCTGTAACTTTTGTTGAAATTGTAGAATTTAGAGAGTTGTTTCAAATGTTATCTGAAATATAGGAACACTATATTTTTGTATTCATTGTACAAATCACCATTTCATTGTGCTCTGATTTTCATGTTTTTGATTTGATTCTCCAGGCTTTTTAATTGTATTCTAAATGATTAGTGTTTTGTTAATTTTTATTTTCCTGATAGCTCTTTAGAAGTGTGCTATTTCAACTTAATAGTTTTGGGATTTATTTGCTTGTTTTTTTACTTAAAGTTTCAAAATTAAATTCTGGCCTCAAAAGTACCTGCTTACAAAATTTATGTATTCTTTATGTGCAACTTAAAACATAATGAACTTTTGTAACTGCTTCATAAAAACTTTTAAAAACTATGGAAAGATAATGATTGGAATAGATACATAGACTTTAAATCTTCCTGAATTCCAAAATAATAACAAAAGAAACAAATACTGAAATCAAATATCCAAAGACAATATTACAAGGAAACTATGGGAAAAGTGTTATACCAGCATCTGTGAAGGAAGAAACAAAAGGAAATAAAAGAGCCTCCAACAAACTTGAGAATAGAATTTAAACATAGCTTCTAGGTTATCACTGAAATCTACAGTGGGTCTTTTAAAAAATAGAAGTTTAAATCGCCAGAGGTCTTGCCCACTCCAGTATGGATTAAGTGCAAGCATCCCAATGTAAATTTTGAGCACCTACAGCAATCTAATCCCATATAGTCTCAAAACTGCTCTGCCACATATCCCTTCCATGGCACGGCTCTCTACTAAGTGGAAATTGCTGGAAGAGAAATGAAAATTCAACCAGAAAAGTATAACAAAGACTTAGAAAAGAGAACGTCCAGATAAACTGAAAGAGAAGACCAGAGCCAGGAAATGTCTGAACACGACTAGCCATATTTTTTAAAACTTTACAAAGGCATCATAAAGAAGGATCTTTTCAAAGTTGAAAAAGCTATTATAATCATGTCTCCTATAGGTTTAGGGAAACTATATCACGTGAGGAAGAGAAACAGGAATGTAATGAGATCAGATACATAAAAAATTATTATCTAAAAAAAGATGAGAGGTAAAATAATATCCCCTCAGCTACCCAGTCTTCTGGATTATATAGAACCCCAGGACTCTGTACCACAAGGCTAGCATAGGTAAAATGATTCTCTTAAATTCCTTCAGGTGGGTTATATTTTCTTGAGGTAAATCTTTGATATTGTTCTCCATTCAGTTTCAGCAGAATAAGGGTAGTGGAAATTCAATCCATATTCTGCCAATAGGCTATATAATTGACTTACCTAATACTGACATAATGTTTCATTTATTCATATCTTATTATTTATTTTGATGGAAATTTAAAGTTCATATTTCAAGGGCTACTATCCATTACCATAAAAACATTTTAATTTGGCCATTTGAAGCACAGTGGAAATAGAATTTAAGGTCATTAAATGTTAAAAAGTAGAAGTCCTTGCATACTGTTTTAATGAATAGATCAATAAGTTCATAAATTGTCAACTCTTTCTTTATGGATGTTTATAGTTTAATTTTAGTGGATTAAATGTTATATCTATTTTTTAAAGTTTTTGCAGTGAATTTGAAAACAAATACTTATTTCTAGATATATGAAAAGATGAAGCCCTAAACTAGGCTAGTACAAGTTGTTACAATTAAATGTATTTATTATGAAATATCAGTAATTGAAAGAAAACAAACAGAATTTCATTTATAAATTGCAAAGAGTTAATGTTGTATACATTATCTAGATTAAATAAACCATGTGAAATTGCTGATTTGATACAACAATTTCATCTTGTTTAACTTAAGTAAAATAGAATAAAATGTGAGCTATGCCAAAGAAATAGAAAGGCCAATATCCCTAACAGATTCAGAAATTAGGAATGGTAGAGAAGAAGTTGGAAGAATCACAACATCACATACAGCATATTATCAAATATGCCCTTTTAAAACAAATTAACATTCTAAAGACTAAGCAAAGAGTATTCTTGGAAAAATTATGATAATAGAGCTACTTTTTTGAATTAAACTTTAATCAAATTAGTTATATATGGGATTTTCGTTTTGTAAAATCCATATCTCAAATTAAAGGGAATATCAAGAGGTTAACTTAAATTAAAAAAAAAGTGATGTGTTTACCTAAAAATTCAAAGCAACAAATTTGACACATCTCTAAAACTGCAAGTTAAGGTTGCTGGTATCCCATTTTTCTGGATGATTGGATACAAATGTTAAGAGAAACTATTCATGTCCAATTCCAACTGAATATTCCATAAAATAAAAAGTAAAATATATTTTTGTTTAATTTTTATATAATTTTAAGGGTACATTTTCACCCCAATAACTCCTTGTATGCTCAACAAAGAAAATTAACAACATGAAGGAACAAAACACTGGGAGTGTCATCATAAAAAAGGGCTATTTTTTTTTTAAATGGTGAAATCACTCCAAAGTTACACTGAGCTGTGGACTTAATGCTGGAAAATTTTCCCATCTCTTTTTCTGTGCAATGTTACCATGCAATTTAAAAAGATTTTAAAGTCTACAATTTATCACCCTTAATGATTCTTTTTAAATGTCTAGAAGATGATTTCAAAAGGGGAATGAATGCCCTCAAATTCCTCTTCTTCTTCTTCTTCTTTTTTTTATTTTTTTAAGGCTGCACCCATGGTATGTGGAAGTTCCCAGGCTAGGGGTCAAATTGGAAATACAGCTGCCAGCCCATGTCACAGCAACACGGGATCTGAGCCATATCTGTGAGCTATACCACAGCTCACAGCAACACTGGATCCTTAACGTACTGATTGAACCGCATCCTCATGATTCCTAGTTGGGTTTGCTAACCACTGAACCACAAAGGAATCTCCTGCCCTCAAATTCTTAAGCAACTCAACTGATTCACACATTCCCATGTATATCCTCCTAGCATTACTAAAAACATGTCTTCAGTTCCCAAGAAAGAGTCAGGTAATTGGTAGGTGTAATACATTACTATCACTTCAACTACCTACAGCTGGGCCATCTTAAAAGAAAGAAAAAAGAAGCACTTATATATAAATGTTAAATTGTTTTTACCTCCTATCTTATTAAAGACAATAAGCCCAGACATCAAGCTAATAGCCCAGCTTGGCTCAATCTAAATATCAAGAAAGTCAGTTGTTTTTTTTTTTTTTTTAATTGAAAGTCCTAAAAGGCAGGGAAATTCTCAATGATGGTCAAGGATGATGAGGAAATTTTGCTTTTGTCACTCCCCTGCAGAAACAAAGTTCCAAAAAAAGGAAATTTTCCTTTATATGGTCATTTTGCTTGAAAGGCCAACAAAAAATGAATATCAGGAGAATATATTCACATGTAGCAATTTCACCTAAATTGAATCATATATTTCTTAATTTAAAATTGGTCAGAGGTAATTTAATAGCTGATTTATAATTAAATTTTAATTTATTTATCAGAGTTATTATCTATAATTTGTGTCATAACTCTATCTATATCCATATATTTTATAAATTGTATCCTAAATATTTTCAAGAGTCTAAGTTTTAAGAATCGTAATAGAAAAGCTAAAAGTCAACACTTTCAAAAACTAAAAAAAGAAAAGGAAAAGGAAACAGATTGAATCAATCTGGTCTACAAAGCAAAAAAAAAAAAAAAAAAAAAAAATTGCAACTGTTTCTTCACCTCTACCAAGTCGTGGAAATCAAAACCCTGCCAATGAAATCACAGTGAAAGTCATAAAACTCAGTAGAATAAGATCCCACATAAGTAGACTGACCAAATAAGATGTCTGACACCAATGAGAGTTTGATATAATTCAGAACATTCTTAAATAGGATATAAAATGAGAATGTTTAAAGTAATTAAAGACAAAAGAAAAAGGTGTAGTAATCACAGGTAGGGAAAGAGTAAGAGTGTAAAAGCAGATTTTTTTTCAACTAGCCAAATCATAAAAGTACTGGAAATACAGAGAAGGGTGCACCCAATAGTAAATATGAAGTTTAGAGTTTACTGGAACCAAAGGAGAAGTTAGGATATGTTTGAGATAAAAATGAGTACTATGCGAAACTTCAGACATAAGTTAATGCCAAATAAATAGCTATTCTTTCCAAGAGATCTCCTTGATATTCTTACCTCAGAATAAACAAATGCAGGATACAATAGCAAGCAATAGTATGCCAGCGAATGCTATCATCTTGCTAATAATATAAAGAAACACATTTGTATTGTCTAGGCCAGTCTGTTCCTTAACTTTCCTTCTTTAGTGGTTTGTTACTATGGTGTTTGTGCTCCAAAAAAGTTCTAAAGTATTGCTCTATCTACTGGAACTTCTGCTATATTATCATCCCAGAATGTGTGCTAAGGGCAGAACAGAAAATCGGTGCACCAGAAAACTTACTATTACCCATGCCTCACTTGACCTATATCCCATTTCTTCCTAACCATCAGAGGAAGTCCCCAGTTATCAGTATAAGCATTCACTGAAAGGTTTACAGGAGTTAACGAATATGAACCAAAAACAAGAAATCAGAAAAAGGTTGAAAATCAATACCATAAATGAGAGGTACCAATCTCAATAGACAACTAATGAATTAACCTCCAGGAAATAGTGTAATAGAGGAAATGCAAGACAATGTAAGTACAATTTATATAAATTGAAAAATTCAAAAATGTAATGTCATTATTTTAACCCATTTTAAAAGGCTTCAATGAAATAATATGTAAATATTAATTTTAGAAATTAGAAATGTTATAAATGATTTTTTAAATTATAATGGTATAGATAATTAATAGAATGGACTTAGTCAAAGATATATAAAGTTATACAGAAGATAAAATAGAAGAGTTCTCCCAGAACACACTATAAAAACACAAAGACAGTGAAAGAAGGAAAATTTTATTCCAACACTCATATAACTATGACTTCTGTAAAGAAAGAAAGGAAAAAGGGATAAAAGTAAAATAATAGCAATTTGCCATTGCAATAGACATGTACAAATTTTTCCCCTTTTTGAATTTCTCGATCCAGTTCATAGTGAGTCCACTATCTGATTTCCACCTAGCAACCAGAATGAATTTTTAAATATAAATTGGAACATCTAATATTTAATTAAGCTGTTTCTTGCTTCTCATTGTGCATAGAAACACAAAATGTAATCCTTGATTTAATTTAGTCCCAGACTACCTCCCAAACCCCCTTTCATTTCATTTTATCCTTTCTTCACTATACAGCATTACCCAGGCCTTCTGTTAGTTCTCAGAAAACATCAAGATAATTTCCTCTTGCTTGACTTTTTTCCTATTGCCTGAATTACTCTCCCCAATTTACACCCAAGCTTTTCACAAATCTGCTTTCTATTACTTCTTAAGACTATTATTATATATAGTGCTTTTTAGGAAAGCTTACACACACCGCAGTAACTGTTTAAGTCTTTTGACTATTCTTTATTATAACTTACTGTGTATTTCCTTCATAAATTTGTAAGGATCTGTAGGTTAAAATTTTTACATAGTTGTTGTCTAATAGTGAAATACAATTTCCAGGAGAATAAGGGCCTTCTGTGTGTGGTTCTCCTTTTAAATTCCAGTATTTAGGACAGTAATTAATGTAGCACAAGATAAGTACTCAAATATTTGTTAAATGGATGAATGAATGACTTCATTTGTAAGGGTACATTAAGTGTTTGACAAAATTTATTAAAAATGGAACTCATCTTTACTTATTTATGTGGAATTTCAAAATTCAAAGGATAAATAGAATATATTTTAAAAGTTGCAGAGAAGGAGTGATGTCTAGAACCTATTGAAATTAGGCACTGGAATAATTGGCCCCTTTCACTGAAATAACTTTGAGATGGCAAAAATTGATAGAATCAATTTTTTTATGACCCTGAAATCTAATCTAAAATTATGGAGCTGCTTAATGAAGAAAAAAGGCAGCTAAATTTCAGTAAGACAATATCTACAAATTGTATATATAATTTAAAAGTCCAGAAATCACAAATCATATATATATATGCATATATATATATAAAATATATCACACACATATATATGACAAATTGAAAGCAAAAATATACATAGGAAGTGGACAAAAGTCCACAAATCATATATATATGCATATATATATATAAAATATGACACACACATATATATGACAAATTGAAAGCAAAAATATACATAGGAAGTATAAAATGCAATTAGGAAGTGCTCACATTGTCATTAAATATTCTAAATTTGGAACTATAGGGGGAATAATTAATCCTGTCTCACATCAAAAGATACAAGCAAATTTAAGAAAAATTTCATACTTAGAACAATAAAAATAAATTGAATAGCAAAGATGGACAAACCACAATAAAAGTATGGAAAATCAATACCAGAAACAAAATTCAAGGTAAAAATTATTAGAGTATAAATATGAATATTTAATGTAGATGAAAAAGAGTTTCTACCACTAATATATGAGGAAAGTGGATCTTTATTTACCTAGCAGCACAACTTTGAAGTATACAAAGCATAAATTGTTAAAAATACAAGAAATAGAAAATGAATTTTTTCAAATATTATTGAAATGAATTTTAATAATTCTCTATTATGGTACCAAAAACACTCAATAATTTTAAAAAGAACAATATAAAGTATACACCCACTTATACCAGTGCAAGAAAACTATAAATAAACAACAAAATGAGAAAGTGCCAAACTTCCAATAGAAATTTAAGAAATGGCACCAAAAAAATAAAATAACTGAGAATACACCTGACCAAGGAGGTGAAAGACATATGCTGAGAACTATAAAGCATCAATCAAGGAAATTAAAGAGGATTCAAAGAAATAGAAAGATATTCAATGTTCCTGGATTGTAAGAATTACTGTTATTAAAATGGCCATACTACCCAAAGCAATCTACAGATCCAATGCAATCCCTATCAAATTACCCATGACACTTCACTAGAACTATAATGAACAATCCAAAAATTTATATGGAACAATAAAAGACCCACATTTCCAAAACAATCCTGAGGAACAAAAACCAAGAAGGAGGCATGACTCTCCCAGACTTCAGGCAACATTACAAAGCCTCAGTCATCGAGACAGTGTGGTACTGGTGCCAAAACAGACAGACAGACCAATAGAACAGAATGGAGAATGCAGAATTAAACCCAGACACCTATGGTCAATTAATCTTTGACAAAGGAGGCAATAATATAAAATGGGAAAAACAGAGTCTGTTCAGCAAGTGGTGCTGGAAAAACTGGACAGATGCATGTAAATCAATGAAACTAGAACACACCCTCACACCATGCACCAAAATAAACTCAAAATGGCTTAAAGACTTGAACGTAAGACAAGACACCATAAAACTCCTAGAAAAGAACATAGACAAAACATTCTCTGACTTCAACTGTAAAAATGTTTTCTTAGGTCATTCTCCCAAAGTGATAGAAATAAAAACAAAAATAAACCAATGGTACCTAATCAAACTTACATGCTTTTTTAAAGCAAAGGAAACCATAAATAAAACACAAAGATAACCTACAAAATGGGAGAAAATAGTTGCAAATGATGCAACCCGCAAGGACCTAATCTCCAAAATATACAAACAACATTTACAACACAACAGGAAACAAACAAACAACAACAACAACAACCCAGTTGAAAAATTGGAAGAATACCTGAATAGACATTTCTCCAAAGAAGACACAGACCGCAAACAGGCACATGAAAAAATGCTCAACATCACTAATTATTAGAGAAATGTAAATCAAAGCTACCACAGTGAGGTACCACTTTGCACAAGTCAGAATGGCTATCATTAGTAAGTCTATGAATAACAAATGCTGGAGAGGGTGTGGAGGAAATGGAACCCTCTTACACTGTTGGTAGGAATATAAATTGTTACAGCCACTATCAAAAACTGCAGGGAGGTACCTCAGAAAACTAAATATAGAACTAACATATGATCCAGCAATCCCACTCCTGGGCATATATCTGGACAAACCTTTCATTGAAAAATATGCATGCACCCCTATATTCACTGTAGCACTATTCACAACAGCCAGGACATGGAAAAAATCTAAATGTCCATTGACAGATGAATTGATTAAACAGATGTGGTACATATACACAATGGAATACTATTCAGCCATAAAAAAGAACAAAATAATGCCATTTGCAGCAACATGAATGCAACTAGAGACTCTCATATTAAGTGAAGTAAGTCAGAAGGAGAAAGACAAATACCATATGACATCACATATCTGGAATCTAATATGTGGAACAAATGAATCTATCTATAGAAAAGAAACAAACTCATGAATAGGAGAACAGACTTGTGGTTGAAAGGGGGAGGGAAAAGAAGTAGGATGGATTAGGAGTTTGGAGTTAATAAATGCAAACTATTGCATTTGGAGTGGATAAGCAATGACATTCTGTTTGACACAGGGAACTTTGTCTAATCACTTGGGATGGACCATGATGGAGGATAATGTGAAAAAAAAGAATGTATATAAATGTGTCACTAGGTCATTTTTCTGTACAGCAGAAATCGTCAAGATGTAAATCAACTATAATAAAACAAAACATAAAATGGGACAGAACTATGTTCTAGAAGGACTAAAGCATCTGGAGTTCTTGGGGCAGAGTACCAGAGAAAAGATAGTCAGGGAGAGAGAACCCCAAATAATTGCATAAATTTTTCCATGGAGTGTTCGCCTAAATATTCACCAAGATGTGCATGTTTTGAAATAATTCAAGGCTGGGAATGGGAAATGAAAAGTAATAGTGTCTGGTGTTCACACAAGGAACGGAATGAGTGCCTGCTCCCACCACAGTCTGAAAAATTCATTGTCCATATATGTTGGATAGTGTATCACAACCATCTTGCATCAGCTATAGAGAATAGGCCTAGACATTTACTGTTCCAAAATAGGATCACAATTTTAAAAAGCAAGAAAGTAAAAAATTATAAGTAGCTTAATTGCATTTTAGAACAATTCTGAAAGATATAGGCATATAAATATATTCAGCAACCAACTAAATAAAAACACGATTATCTTGAAGTCAATGAAAATTACTAGTCTTGCATGAAAAAGAAGGTATATAATCATCCTTTAAATACACAAGATACTTGATATCATCTTCCCTTAGAGAAACACAAAATTGAAATCACAGTGAGACACTACTTTTCATATATTGGAATGGCTAAAATCAAAAAGCTTGACCATGCAAAGTGTTAGGATATAAAATATTAGGAAATGATAAAAAATATTAGGAAATCCAATTTACTGTGGGAATTAAAATTGCACAGAAATTTGGAGAAATAGTTTGGTTGTTTCTCAAAATGTTAAGTATGAACCTACCACATGATCCTTCCATTTCCCCAGTTGGGTATTTAGCCAAGCAAAATGAAAGCACGTGTTTATAGAAAGACTTGAACACAAATGTTCTGGCAGCTTTATTTATAGTAGTCCCAAACTGTATCCAACTAAAATTCCCATCATCAAATGAATGGTTAAACAAATTATGGTACAGTAGAGCACGAATCAGGAATGAAAAATAATGGTTTACACCACATACTACAATATGAATGAATCTCAAAGTAATTATTCTTAGTGAAAGAAACCAGACAAAATAGAGCACCATACTGTATGATTACATTTATGTAAAATTCTAGAAAAACCAATGTTAATTAATAGCGATATGAAGTAGACCAATGATTGCATGCAGAGAAAGGTGGTAGGGAGGGTACATGTTGGAGAAAGGAATTCAAAATGGCATGAGGAAAATTTGAGAGATGATACATATGTTCATTGTTTTGACTCTGGTGGTTTTTCACATGTGTCAAAACTTAGCTACTTGTATACTTTAAATAAATGCTGTTATTGTATAATAAATACTCAATAAAACTTAGAAATTTTAAAATAAAGATTGTCAGTAATAATTATTTGTAAATAATTTAAGTGCAATTTTTAAGATTTAGGGAAAAGAGTGGAATGTGAAAAGCCTATTTAATGAGGTATAGGAATAAGATATACAAGTGAGGTAAAATAAGCAAAATCCAGTATCAAAGATAATAGGAAAATATCACCAAACTCCATGGTTATATAGGAATAGGAATGAAGAAATGTGCAACTGTAAAAAATGTCTTAGCTAAGTAGTGATTTTCATGTTATTATATTTACAAGCAAGAGATTAATAACTATTTTCCTATAAACTAAGAAATATTTAATAGAAAGAATGGTCAAACCTAACTGGATCTTGCAAATGAGGATAAATCATTATATCTAATAGAACAGCATGAAAAATGTACATTTTTTGTTTTCATTCATTCTAACTAACATTGGTGATCTCCTTTATATATTCAGAATAGAATAGCTGATTGATGCTTTATTTTTTCAGTTTTATTTGAATATAATTTACAAAACATTAAATATTTAAAATGTACAACACAATATGATATACAAATATTTTGTGAAAGGATTTCCCCCAAGGTAATTAACGCATATGACAACCACTGCTTTAAATGGAGAATTCAAAATAGTGTATGAGAAAATCATCTTTATAAGCTTTAACTCAGAGCTTATAGTATTAAGTAGGGGTGGTATAACTACATAAAATGACTTCTGTGAAAGGAGACATATATTTATTACTTAGCATTTTACTATAAAGAACTGCATGAGGAGGTGGGTTTAATCCCAGGCCTCGCTCAGTGGGTTAAGTATACAGTGTTGCCATGAGATGTGGTGTAGGTTGCAGGTGTGGCTTGGATCCAGTGTTGCTGTGCCTGTGGCATAAGCTTGCAGCTGCTGTAGCTCCAATCTGATCCCTGGCTTGGGAATTTCCATATGCTGCAGGTGCGGCCCTGAAAAGCAAAATGAACAACAACAACAAAAAAAATGGTTTCCCTACTCCTTTTCTCATGTGTTTACTTGCTTGTTTAATCTATCTATTTATTTATTGTCACTATAGAGCCATGAATTCTTATTGTATTCAGTGGGTTATAGTATCACATTGTACTAGTTTTGTTTTTTACCTAGCAACTAATGATATGGTTCATCTTTCCCTGCTCTCATTGGCAATTTGGATGTTTTCTTTTATAAAGTGTCTATTAATATTCTGTGTTTTTTTATGTTTTTATTTGTAAAAATTTTTCACATTTTATTTGTAATTTCTTGTATTTATATATTCTGTATATGTTCTTTATACATTCTATCAGATATACATTATTATAATTGAGGAATGTACATAGTACTGTAGTAATTCAGAAAGAGATAACTTCAAACTAAGAAAGCATTTAGAGAAATAAATTAGAACCAAATTAGAGCTGATCAAGGGGGTTAGTATATCCTACTCATTTTCCAAAGGGGAATGTAACTCATCTTGAGAATTTGTCATGCTGAATCTTTTCAGCTTCCTCTCACTAGAATCAATTCTTGAACCCTAGTTGCAACTCCCGGATTTCATTATCCTTCTTCCCTCTAGAATTTAAAAACTTGTAGAGGATAATACAAGAGTGAAGTTGTTTAGCAATGAGTAATGGAAATTAGAGACAGGCATAATGAACCAGACCTATATGTAATACTACCAGTAACTTGCCAAACTATAAAATTGAATAAAGAAAGAAACATGTGGAATATTATACATAATATGATACAAGTTATGTAAAATACAAACACACAAACATAAACATGCATATTTAGGTAGTTTTTAAAAGTCTCATAACAGACTCATAATAAAAAAAGATGATATGGCAGTAGGGTAGTGAAATAAACCAAGATTAGTGTTGGCAGCCAAGATATTTTAACTTTATTTGTGATCCTCTAATATTTGTTAATGAGAATGGACAAAAAGAACTAGCTATCAATAATTAACTTACACGAAAAAAAAGACAGAAAAATAACATCATGGACATTGCAAAGTAGAAATTATCAAGAATTGGTCACTTCAGTGCAGAAACTATTAAGCTCAGAAAACATACATTCAACTTTTTCAGAACTCTCAAATCTAAAGAAATATTTGAATTACCCAGAGCATTTCTTAAGGAAGAAAAATACAGCTGTATTTCAGTATAAAATTGTTTTATTATTATAGCTTATCTACCTACCATTCTTTATTCTTCAGCTCAGCAGTGGCTGTGTGGACAGGAAACCACATTCCTGCTATGGTTTTCAGGTACTGGGGGCTTGAGAGGATAATAGGATTTTTTTCTCAAAAATAATTGTGGCTGTTCATTTTGACTTGTCTGGCAATGTTCTCAAGGATAGGTGCAGAAGCTCATTTTAGTTTCTTCCTGCTCAAGCTAGAGCACCTTCTGGTCAGTGTCTTATGAAAGTATCTAAATACATACACTACTTCTAGATGCCTGGGGCAAAAGATCTAAGAAAAGATAAACATTGGATATACTGAAAGGTCATAGGCAAAGAAAATTCTTGGAGAAATAGAGCTTCAAAGGCCACCATATATCCTAAGGAATCTGGAGTGCAAAGCCTATGAACAGGGACAGAAGTATGCTAAGAAAATATATGAATAGAACTTAAACATGCACATCTAGCTGACCATTGGGGCCTATGCCATCAGGAGGTGAAGGTTAAAGCAGAGTCATTTGTGGCCTGATTTAGCACTGAAGGAGTGTGTGACTAATTCAGCTTGAAAATATTGAGAGAGTATTATTTTTCTTTTTGTTAGTTTAAGGACATCTCTGTCCTCTCGCTGGTTGACCACTAAGATAAGAGAGACTTCAGTGACCACACATGATAAAGAATACAGTTTTTGGAAAGTGGTCACTAAAAGTCACTTAAAAATGGATGAGTGCTGCCCTAAACTATGACAGAAATATCTGTGTAGGGGACAGAAATGAATTTTTACAGTTAACACATTCTAATACTTATTTTATCTAGCTCACAAGACAAAATTATAAGGTATACAAAGAAATAGAAACCTGTGACTCATTCACAGGACAATTTTTTTTTTGTCTTTTTTTTTGTTGTTGTTGTTGTTGTTGCTATTTCTTGGGCCGCTCCTGTGGCATATGGAGGTTCCCAGGCTAGGGGTTGAATCAGAGCTGTAGCCACCAGCCTACGCCAGAGCCACAGCAACGCGGGATCCGAGCCGCGTCTGCAACCTACACCACAGCTCACGGCAACGCCGGATCGTTAACCCACTGAGCAAGGGCAGGGACCGAACCCACAACCTCATGGTTCCTAGTTGGATTCGTTAAATTCGTTAACAATTTTAAAATGACAAAAACCATCCTTGTGGAAGCTAAGTGATTGTACTTGCTTGATGAATATTTTAAATTAACTGTCTTAAATATGTGAAAATAGGTAAAGGAAACTATGGAAAAATAACCAACAGAATCCAGGAGATTGTTTTATGAAAAATAGAAAATATCAATAAGGAGATAGAAATTATAGGAAGGGATCAAACAGAAACTCTGAAGCAGCAAAGTACAATAGCTGAAGTAAAATTTTTAAAAAAATTAGGAGGATTCAACAGCATATTTGATCAGGCAGATGTAATTGATATTATCTTATCTAAGGAGTAAAAGGTAAAAAGAATGAAAAAAAGTGAACAGAACCTAAGACATATTTGGGATGGTATAAACATACACATTGTGGGAGTCACAAAACCTCAAGAGAGAAAGAGGAAGGTGAAGAAATAATATTTAAAGAAAAAGTGGCCAAAAACATATCAAATACTATCAAAGAGAAGAAATTACATGTCAAAGAATCTGAACAAACTCCAAGTAGGATAAATTGAAAGATATGTGTACTAAACAAATTATAATTGAGCTAATTTTCCAATCTGAGGATTGAAAAGGAAAAAGAATGAAGAAAAGTGAACAGAGACTAAGAGACCTATAGGACAGCATCAAGAATATCAAGGTGCACATTATGGAATCACAGAAGGGGAGAGGGGATACAAATAATATTTGAGGAAATAATGTCCAAATATCTTTGCAAATTTCATGAATGACATTACTCCTACACATTCAGACTCAAATGCCAAGTAGGATAAGTTCAGAGACTCAACTGAGATACACCATAATCAAACTGACAAACTTCCAAGACAAAGAGAGAATCTGAAAGCAGCAAGAAAGAAGCAACTCATCACATACAAGTGATCCTCAATAAATTTAACACTCTATTTCTCTTTAGAAACTATGGAGAACAGAAGGCAGTCAGATGACATCTTCAAAAAAGTTCGATAAAAAAAAAACCTGTCAATTAAGAATTCTAGGAGTTCCCTTTGTGGCGCAGTGGTTAATGAACCGACTAGGAACCATGAGGTTGAGGGTTCGATCCCTGGCCTTGCTCAGTGGGTTAAGGATCTGATGTTGCCACGAGCTGTGGTGTGGGTTGCAGATGGGGCTCGGATCCCGTGTTGCTGTGGCTCTGGCGCAGGCTTGGCAGCTGCAGCTCTGATTGGACCCCTAGCCTGGGAACCTCCATATGCCATGGGAGCAGCTCAAGAAAAAGGCAAAAAAAAAAAAAAGAAAAGAAAAAAAATTCTATACTTATCAAAAATGTATTTTAATAATTAAAGAGTAATTAAGAAAACTCCCAGCTAAATAAACAAAAGATGAGGGAATCTGTGATGGGTAAGCCTATCCTATGAGAAGTCATAAAAGGAATACTGTACTTGAGGCTGAAAAGTGATACTTGAAGACATAGAGGAAATAAAGAACTCTAGTGAAGTTAACTATATAGGCAAATATAAAAGTCAGTATTATTGTAATTTTGATGTTAAAATTGTTTTATCTCCAATAAGATCCTATGAAAAAGGTATAAAATAAATATAAACCTATGTTTAATGGGCAAACAGTATATAAAGATGTAATTTGTGACAAAACAACAAAAAAGAGATCAGAACTACATAGGAATAGAATTTGAATATGATATGAAAACTAACTTGGTAACAATTTAAATGAGATTGTTATAAATTTAACATTTAATTTAATGTTAATTGTGATCTCCATAGTAACAACTAAGAAAATAACTAAAACATACACAGAAACAAAATGAGAAGGAAATCAAAACAGTAGAGTAGAAAAAAATCAACCAAATAAACAGAGAAAAAATACAGAATAAAAATTATATGACATATAGAAAATTAATATTAAAATGGTAGAAATTATTCCTTTTCAGAAATCACTTTATGTGTAAATGGGTTAAATAGAAATACTGAGACAAGAAAAACTGACTTTTTTTTAAAAGAATTATTAAAGTAAATGCTTTCTGCAAGGGATTCACATTAGATCCAAAACCACAAATATGTTGAAAGGTGAAGATATCCCATGCAAAGAGAAACCAAAAGAAAGTTAGAGTATCTATACTGATATCAGCAAAATAGACTTTTAAGTAAAAAAAATTGTGTCTAAAAAGCCAATGAAAGGTATTAAAGATACTGATTAAAGATAAATTTATCCAAACATGCAAACAATATAACAAACCTTAAAATATATGAAACAAACATTGACAAAATTAAAAGGAGTAGTACACAGTCCATAATAATAGTTGAACATTTTAGTACCCCTTTTTAAATAAAGGATAGAATATATATGCAAGATGTATATGCATATTTACAACATGTGTCAATAAATAGAGGAAATGAATAGCATGTAAACAAATGGAAACTAACAGATATACATAAACGTTCTAACAAACATTAGAATATGTATTCTTCTCAAGTGCATAGAAAACATTCTCCAGAATAAACCACATTTTAAGGCAGTAAAAAATTTCAATAGATTTTAAAAGACTGAAATCATACAGAGTAACTTCACCAACCACAACTGAATAAAACTAGAAATCAATAGCAGAACATTCAAAAGTATGTGTGAATTAAGAAACACACTTTAAAAACAAAAGTAGATTAAAGAAAAAAATCACAATAAAATCAGAAATTATGAATAAATAAAAATGAAAATAGAACATGCCAAAAATTATGAGGTGCAATGGAAAAAGTGATAAGGGGTAACTTTATAGCCAAAAGTGCTTATATTTTTAAAAAGAAGTAAAATATCAAATGAATAACCTCACTTTAAAATTAAGGAATTATAAAAATAAAGTAAACCATGAGAAACAAGAAAGAAGTAGTAAAGATTAGAGTGGAAAAATATGATAGTTAATGGAAAAACAATATAGAGAATTAATAACAGAAATGTTGATTCTATTAAAATATCAATAAAATTGGCAAATTCTTAGCCATATTGAGTAAGAAAAAACAGAGAGAAGATGTAAGTAACTAAAATGAAACAAAAAATGAGGTTATTACTAACCTTACAGAAATAAAAAGAATTACAAGGGAATACTACAAATAATTGTACGCCAACAAATTAGACAATTTACATCAGATGAATAGACTCTAAGATGTATATGTGTTACTAAAGCTAACTCAAGAACATAAAATATATGATCCAACATATAATAAGTAAAGATATTGATTCAGTGATTTTTTTCAAAGTCACAGGCAAATAAAAAAGTCCAGGACTACGTGGCTTCACTGGTGAATTCTACCAAATATTTAGAAAAGAATTAACACTAATATTGTCAAAGTCTTCCAAATAATAGTATAGAAGAATGTGTTTCTTAAGTCATTCTATGAGGCCCATATTAATCTACCATCAAAAAAGAGACAAAGATAACATAAGGAAAGAAAGATACACAGCAATTTCCCTTAGGAATATAGATGTAAAAATCTTCAACAAAATACTACCTAACCAAATTCATTAATATATTAAAATGAATATATACTTATATGTATAAAATTTAAAATAGATCAATGATTTAACTATCAGAACTAAAACTATAATATTTTAAGTAGACAATATAGGGATAAATTTTTATGATCTTGGATTTTCTAGTGGCTTCTTAGATATAACACCAGAATTATGAGAAAAAAAAACAAACAAAAAAGACCTTGATGATAAATTGGGATTTGTCCTAGGAACATACGAGTGGTTCAACTTAAGAAAAAAAATCAACATTATACATCACATTAATAAAATCGAGAAAAAAACCTGCATTTCAATTGATACCCAAAGAATATTTTATAATAAAAACAATCATTAAACTAGAAAGAGAAAGGAACTTCCTGAACAAGATAAAGGACATTTAGAAAAACTCACAGGTAATGTTGTGCTCAATTGTTAAAAACTAAAACTTTTCCCATTAAGACCAGAAGCAAAACAAGAACGCCCACTTTCATCACTTCTATTCAACACAGGCCTTCCTCAAAAAAGAAGAAAAACCTCAAAAAAAACAACTTAACCCACCACATAAATGAATTTGAAAGAGAAGAAACAACACTTAAAGTCAGCAGAAGGAAGGAAATCATAAAGATCAGAGAGGAAATCAATAAATTAGAGATGCGAAAAAACAATAGAAAAAAATCAATAAAAACAAGAGTGATTCTTTGAAAAGGTAAATGAAATTGACAGACCTCTGGCCAGACTCACTGAGAAGAGGAGAGAAAAAACAAAAATAAAATAAGAAATGAAAAAGAAGTTGCAACTGATACTGCAGAAATACAAAAAAATGTAAGAGAATAATATGAACAATTATATGAAAACAATTTGACAATCTAGAAGAAATGGACAACTTTCTAGTGACTTACACCCTGTCAAAACTGAATCAAGAATAAATAGATCAACTGAACGGACCAATCACTAGAAATGAAATTGAATATGTCATAAAAACATTCCCTACAAATAAAACTCCAGGACCAGATGGTTTCATAGGAGAATTCTACCAAACATACAAAGCAGATCTTATACCCATCCTCCTTAAACTTTTTCAAAAATTTGAAGAAGAAGGAACACTCACAAAGACCTTCTCTGACGCCATCATCACCATAATACCAAAACCAAAGATACCACCAAAACAGAAAACTATTGGCCAATATCTTTGATGAATATAGATGAAAAAATTCTCAACAAAATGTTAGCCACCGAAATCCAACAACATATAAAAAAGGTCACACACCATGACCAAGTGGGATTCATCTCAGGTTCACAAGGATGGTTCAGTGAATGCAAATCAATCAACATCATACACCACATTAACAAAAGAAATGTCAAAAAACCACATGATCAGCTCAGTAGGTGCAGAAAAAGCATCAAGAGAATGCGGTATTGATACCAAAACAGACAGACAGACCAATGGAACAGAATAGAGAACCCAGAAATAAACCAGGACTCCTATGGTCAATTAATCTTTGACAAAGGAGGTAAGAATATAAAATGGAAGAAGATAGTATTTTCAGCAAGTTTGGCTGGGGAAATTGGACAGCTGCATGTAAATCACCCTCATACCATGAACAAAAATAAACTCAAAATGGCTGAAAGACTTAAACATAAGACAAGACACCATCAAACTCCTGGAAGAGAACATAGGCGAAACATTCTCTGACATCAACCTTACAAATGTTTTCTCAGGTCAGTCTCCCAAGGCAACAGAAATAAAAGCAAAAATAAGGCAATGGTACCTAATCAAACTGACAAGCTTTTTCACAGCAAAGGAAACTGTTAAAAAAGAAAAACAAAAATACATCTTACAGAATGGGAGAAAATAGTTTCAAATGATGCAACTGACAAGGGCTTAATCTCCAAAATATACAACTTATAGAACTCAACAGCAAAAAAGCCAACAACCCAACTGAAAGATGGGCAAAGGACCTGAATAGACATCTTTCCAAGGAAGATGTACAGATGGCCAACAAGCACATGAAAAAATGCCCAATATCACTCATTATTAGAGAAATTTAAATTAAAACTGCTATGAGATACCACCTCACTCTGGTCAAAATGGCCATCATTAATAAGTCCCCAAATAATGTGGAGAAAAGGGAACCCTCCTGCACTTTTGGTGGGAATGTAGATTGGTACAACCACTATGGAAAACAGTATGGAGTTACCTTAGAAAACTAAATATAGAACTACCATATGACCCAGCAATCCCACTCTTGGGCATATTTCCAGAAAAAAACTCTCCTTGAAATAGACATATGCACCCACATGTTCACTGCAGCACAATTCAACATAGCCAAGACAAGGAAACAATCTAAATATCCATTGACAGATGATTGGATTAAGAAGTGTTGGTGTATATATATACACAATGGAATACCACTCAGCCATAAAAGAGAACCAAATAATGCCATTTGCAGCAACATGTATGGAACTAGATATTGTCATACTGAGTGAAGTAAGTCAGAAAGAGAAAGGCAAATACCATATGATATCACTTATATCTGGAATCTAATATATATAACCAATGAACCTTTCCACAGAAAAGAAACTAATGGATGTGGAGAACAGTCCTGTGGTTGCCAAGGGGAAGGGGGAGGGAGTGGGATTGATTGGGAATTTGGGGTTAATAAATGCAAACTATTGCCTTTGGAATGGATAAGTAATGAGATCCTGCTGTGTAGCACTGGGAACTATATCTTGTCACTTATAATGGAGCATGATAATGTGAAAAAAGGAATGTGTACATGTATGTGTAACTGGGTTACCTTGCTGTACAGTAAAAAATTTACAGAACACTGTAAACCAACTATAATGGAAAAAATAAAAATCATTATAAAAAATAAAAAGACCTAAATAAATGAGGGGAAAAATTAACTCTATCATGATTTAGAAAACTTGGTATTGTTAAGGTATTAATACTATGCAATACATTCTTCAGATTCGATGTAACTTCTATCAAAATTTTAATGCCCATTTTAGTAGAAATGGAAAATCTAATATTCAGACTTATATGGAATTTCAAGGGCCCCAAATAGCCAAACAATATTTCAAAAGAAAAATTTTGGAGGATTTAAATGTTCTTATTTCTATGCTTATGATAGAGACACAATAATTAAGGGTATGGTGCTGGTGTAAGGATGTATGTACAGATCAATGGAACAGAATTGGGAGTCCAAAAATAAAATAATGCATGTCTAGTTAACTGATTTTTGGCAAAGAGTGCTAAGATCACTCAATAAGGAAAGAATGGTTCCTTCAGCAAACAGTGCTAAGACACCTGGATATTACATACAAAAGAATTAATTTGGACATGTATTGCATACATGTAAAATATATAATTCAAAATAGATCAATGATTTAAATATCAGAGCCAAACTATAATACTTTCAGAAAATAAAATAGGGTTAAATTTTTATGACCTTGGATATAGTGGCTTCTTAGATATAATACCAGAATTTTGAGAAAGAAAGAAAAAACTAGAAAATTTTATCAAAATTGAATACATTTGTGCATCAAAGTACACTATCAAGAAAGTGAAAATGTGAGTTCCCATTGTGGCTCATTTGGTTAAGGACCCAACATTTTCTCTATGAGGATGTGGGTTAGATCCCTGGCCTGGCTCAGTGGGTTAAGAATCTGGCCTTGTTACAAACTATGGCATAGGTCACAGATGCAGCTCAGATTTGGTGTTGCTATGGCTGTGCCGTAGACCTCAGTTCAGCTCTGATTCAACCCCTGGCCCTGGAATTTCCATATGCCACAGGTACAATCATAAAAAAAAAAAAAAATCTAAGAAAAATAAAAAGACAATCTATGGAATGGGAGAAGATATTTCCAAATCATATATCTAAGTTCTAGTACACCAAAAAATATATATAAAGGACAATTTCAAATCAACAACAGAATGTTAAATAACACAGTTTAAAAATGGGAAAAGGGAGTTCCCGTCATGGCGCAGTGGTTAACGAATCTGACTAGGAACCATGAGGTTGCGGGTTTGATACCTGTCCTCGCTCAGTGGGTTAGCGATCCGGCGTTGCTGTGAGCTGTGGTGTAGGTCGCAGACGCGGCTCGGATGGATCCCGCGTTGCTGTGGCTCTGGCGTAGGCCGGTGGCTACAGCTCCAATTCGACCCCTAGCCTGGGAACCTCCATATGCCACGGGAGCGGCCCAAGAAATGGCAAAAAGACAAAAAAAAATTGGTTAAAGTACTCAAATAGACTTTCTCTTTGAAAAGATATGTAAGCCATAAGCACATGGAAAGACATGCAGCATTTTTAGTCTTTAGAGAAATGTAAATTCAAACCACAGTGAGATACTACTTCAAACTTACAAGGATGGCTATACAAAGTTTTTAATTAAAAAAAAAAAAGAAAATCACCAAGATTTGTGAGGAAATGGAAACCTTGTATATTGGTGGTATGAATGTAAAGTTGTTCAGCTATTGTGGAAAACATTTTGGTGGTTCCTCAAAAAGTTAAACATAGCATGAACATGTAAGCCAATGTTTCCACTTCCAAATATATACCCAAAAGAATTAAAAACCGGTACTCCAATTAATACTTGTTTAGTATTAGTTTAGGAATATTCATAATAGCACTAAGCACAAGAGCAAAATAGTGGAAACTATCTATCGATGGATAAAAAATTATAATACATACATGCAAGGGGATAATATATAGTGATAAAGAGCAGTGAGTTACTGACACATAATGTGGATGAAGTTCAAAAACATGCTAGTTGAAAGAAGCTGGAAACAAAAGAATACACATTGTGTGATTCCATTTATATGAAAATATCCAGAAGAGGTACATTTATAGAGACAGTAATAGATGGTAGCTGCCAGGGGCTGAGGGGAGAAGAGAACGGGTAGAAACTGTTTAATGGGTATGGGGTTTCATTTTGGGTAATTAAAATGATTTAGAAAGAAACAAAGTGCTTGCTTAACATTGTGAGCATGTTAAATGCCACCAAATTTTTCACTTTAAAATGGTTTGTTTTATGTCATATGAATTTTGCCTCAATAAAAAATAAGATAAGGTTATCTATATATAGCCATTTATGATGGAATATCTGTGGAATAATATATAAAGGACTGGAATCAGCATTTACCTTTCAGGATAAAATGACTGTTGGTCAGAGGAGGAAGAGAGATATATGGACTCTGTATGTACTTTGTACTGTTTACCGTGTGCCTATTTTATCTTTATAGTAAGGTATTAAATGATTTTTTTAAATTTTTTCACTTTTTTATTTTTTGATTTTTATTTGTATTTCTTTAAATATATTTTATTACCTGCCTAGTCAGTTATAATGGAACACATAAAAGATTTTTAATACATAAAGATTATAGTACTGTGAAAGTCATACTAGCAGCATTTGGTGATTAAGAGTGTTGTGATAAAGGAGAGTAAAAGAAAGCAAAAGAATTTCTAGCAGAAGAAAGAAAGTAGAGGGAGAGGGTATGGTTGAAAAGACTTTAAAAGAAGTTTAGAGAATGAGAATGGAATGGAAACATGTTATTGGTTACCATAAATTAGAAGATCACTTTACCCTACATCTTTTGTTGCAGCTAAATAAGGTCATGATCCCATTATGCAAAGCAAAACAAATTTTAAAAAAATCAATAATAGTACATCCTTCCCACAGAGGAAATAGACTATAAAAGACTAATTTTAGCAAAAATTTTGAGTAACTGCTAGAAACAAAGCAATATGGATCATTAAATAGAACAATCAGCAAAAGATTAGAGATGAGGAACACTTGAGCTCACCTCCTCTCACGAAAACAGCTAACTGCTAAACAACTATTGAGAAATGGGTGTGTGTATATGTACAACGGAATCACTTTGTTGTACAGCAGAAATCATCACATTTTAAATCAATTATACTTCAATAAAATTTTTTAAAGTGAAAAAAGATTAAAATATGATCATTGTTATCTGTATTGACATGGAAAGATACCCATGAAATATTAAGTGAAAAAAAAAACAGTTAGCAAAGTACAATGTATAAGAATATTTTAAAATAGTTATGTTTTAAAAATCCTGGAAGGAGATACAGCAGGGTGTTAACAATAGTTTTCTCTGAATGGTGAGATTATAGATAAAATTTCCAATTTTGAGACTTTTGTATTTCTTGATTTTTACAACAAAATGTATTATTTTTAAGTGTGAACATCAGTAAATATTTCCATTTTAGAGAAATTTATGTTTTAATGTTATTCAATAAGAATATTATAATGAAATATGAATAAAATTCACTCCTACCTAAGTTTAAAAAGAAACAATCAGTAGTATCATGCTAAAGGTAATAATTTTTATCAGAGGTGTCTACTAGGATCAGGATATAAATGTTGTATTTCCAAAAATCAACTTTCTTTAAATTTATCTTACAGTTTCATGGGAGTGCAGTGGTATTTAGTATTGCAAGGTTATCTGATGCCGAAAAGTGTACGTATGCTACAATTTGCCATCAAAATATTATTTACCGTGCATGATCAAATTGCGTCTCTTAAAGGAAGTTCAATGAGACTGGCTCCTTTTGTAAGGCAAAGATTATTTTATAATGGGTCCCCTGCCTCATGGACATAATTAGAATTTAGAGTTTCTCTTCAGAGAGTTCACTAATTCTCCATGATTAAAAACTTTTTAAACTATATGCATATTTCCACTGTGCAGTATCAGGAGAAGCTTTCCTTGTTTCCAAAAATAACCATCTTACACCTATAAACTTGAAAATCTATGCAGCACACACCCAGAGTAATGATAAATTGTTCAACTTCACTGTTTGGTAAGAAAACGCTGTGTTGGACTTGAACATATTAAACAACCTTAAATTAAATACAGGAAAAACTACCAACAACTGAGATTGTGAATGAGCAAGAGATTTTAGAACTAGATGAAGGACAAAAAACAATTGGATTCTTTCAAAAGAGTTCATTTTCAGCTTGGAAAACATCCATCTAAATATTTTTCCCCTACAAATTAATAGAATAAAAGTCCCAGGCTGTGATAACTCTAATTCAGAGCTATTTTGTGTTTGCTAAATGGAATGTGACAGGGATCTGAAACAGTACTATACTACAGAAAATAATTTGTTGAGAACTAACTTGATAATTTTACCACTGAGAAGAGTGAACTGAAATCAACCTAAACTTCAATTATGTGTGAAGAATAAGTATCATTACCTATATAGGTAGTAATCACAAATGAAAATTCATTTCTCTGTTATCTGGTAGATAGCAGGTCAGCTTGTTTAATCTGTTCACTTCTTATATAGTAAAGATAAAAAATTAGTTAATTTAATGTCATCAAAATCTCACCCCACAGTAAAAAGTTAGAAAATAATAATAAACATTTTTTTCTAAGGTAACAATATACTTTCCTCTGTTGGTAATCAGCCCAACCAGGCAACTATGCAAAATTTCCTTATGAGAATTCTTCCCATGATATTAAGATAATAGTATCATGGCAAAGCCACAAATTTCTAGAGGCTTCAATCTAGGCACAAAAGCACTAGAGCCATTATAATACTACTATATTTTTTTCCTTGTGATTTAAATTCATTGGCTGTTGGCTTTTTAATGCTGAAGGAATAAGATGTCTCTGGATTTTAGATATTAGTATCTACCATGAACATTTGGATTATTCCTAAATACTCAACATCAATATTGCGTCCACAGATATTTGGGTTGACCAATCAGCTGCAGTGTACATACACAGTGGCAGAGTTGGCAGGCCCTCAGGGCTCTCAGCTGCTCCTATCACAGGCTGGTCTGTTGAGCTGCAAGTTAAGGCCAATTTGCTGAGCCACAGATACCTCAGGCTGAAACACCCTACATTGTGAAACAACTGGAAATTTAGCTATTCAAATGAGGTAGGGAAAATATATGCATGTGAAATTGCAGGAGGTCTTTGTGAGTGTTGAATATTCCAATTGTGAAGCCACTGGCAGAAATTAACCACCTCTCTCTAAAGTACTAGGGTGGGTGGCCATATTTAATGATTTTACATTCCATCCATAGTTGTTCTTTAACTCAGGGTAATGAAGAGTATGATGATCTAGTTGTTCAGTAAAGATGCCAAGGAACAGACTTCTTTGCTTCCTGCCAGAGCAACAATTTTTGGATGTTTTAAAATCATACCATTTTCATTTAATGTCTTTCATCCTTGTCCCTAATCCCTCTAGATTATGAGAGGGACAAGTCCATAATTTCAGAAAA
Source organism: Sus scrofa (assembly GCF_054392235.1). Taxonomy (NCBI): domain Eukaryota; kingdom Metazoa; phylum Chordata; class Mammalia; order Artiodactyla; family Suidae; genus Sus; species Sus scrofa. The sequence goes on along the minus strand of NC_139401.1, from coordinate 91,667,928 downwards.
ACTGGTTTGAGAAGATGTGCTGCCTCCTATTATGTCATTCTTTGCAGTTCCTCATGATTTGTCTTGTATGACAAGCACTATTATAAAATAAAACTGTATCACATAATGAAAATACCTGAGATTTAAAGTCACCAACAGAAATGGATTGGCACTTAAGACTCCATAGGTGAATTGACAGCTGAATTAATCCACTTCCCAATTAGGACTAAAAGGACTGTCAAGGGGCAACTGCAGGAACTCTCCAAATATTTTGGAGGTAAAGAAAGAGCTTTCCATTATTGATGCAATCTCCTATCTTTGGTATTTAAAATAAACTGTGCAAAGAGAAAAAAATGAGATTATTAGAACAATGAGTGAAATGAGAGAAGGAAGCAGGAGAGTAATGCATGTGGTTAGAATCAGTAAAAACCAGAGTGGATAATATGCTTTGGCTGAATGTGTTATAACCACCTACAATCTTAAAAGAGATGGTTGGGAAGATTACTGCTTTAATCATGGAGTTTCTTAATGACTCTTTGGAGAAAGGGGAAATATTTATTGCCATACCAGGCAAATTTAAACAAAAAAGGAAGACGAAAAGAAAAACTCGAAAAACTCGGGAATCTAAAATTATGCACCATGTGCCCCTCTGGGTGGTAAGAAAAAAATATCAGAAATATTAATAAGGAAAAAAATATCACAGAAATTTCAAGAAACTAGGAACTTGTCAAAGTAGCCAATGAATATTCAGCAAGGACACAGAATTTTTTTTAGATTCAGGCTTAAAGCAAAGTCATTTTAAGATGAAGCAGGCAGAAGTGAAATCAAATCTTTTGTTTGTTTGTTTGTTGCTCTTTTTGGCCGCACCTGCAGCAGATGTAAGTTCCCAGGCTAGGAGTCAAATCAGAGCTACAGCTTCCAGCCTACACTGCAGCCACAGCACACAGGATCCGAGCTGCATCTGTGACCTACACCACAGCTCAGGGAAATGCTGGATCCTTAACCTGCAATGGGAGGCCAGGGATAGAAACCACATCCTCATGGTTACTAGTCAGATTTATATACACTGAGCCACGACTGGGAGCTCCCTCGACTCTTTAGATACGTACAAAAGATCTTATGTTTCCCAAAATTCCAAGCAGAATGAATGGCTTGAGATAGAAATATTTGGCTGGAGAGGATTGCTAGTTTGGGGTGTGAATAGAGGGACTCAAACGTTTTCATTTCATGAGTTTAAATCTGATCCAGAAAAATTTGTTAAAATAGGAGCTGGTGGTCTCAGGAAAAGTAGGAAGGAGAAACAAATGTTATCACACAACTCTTTCTTCGGCAGTTTATATTGGAATGTTGCAAATGCAAAGACCACAAAACAAATTAGTATGTCTTAGGTTCAAGTTCATATGCCTTCTGGGTAGTCAATCATTTGCAACTAATTCTCTGTTGCTTTTCACTTCTTAATTTTGAGTTTTGTCCCCCAATGTATAATATTAATCACCATCTCATATTAAATTGATATTCTAACTATAGAGATAGATGAATGGTTCAGTGAACTATTTGGAGAAAAGCCAAGGTACATAATGAAAGAGCAGGTTTAGAATTTCATATATAAACCAGATTGAGAATAAAGCCAAGCATACCTGTATTCTAGACCAGAATCCATGTTTGAAATGAAATGTGACAATTTACATGTAGGATGGTATCACAAATGCCTACATGAAAGAATATTAAAACAGAGTACTGTTTAATATATTAAAACATTTTACTCCTGCAAAATCAGAGTCAAAAAACACAATTATGACAATATGTGAAGTTAACAGTAGTATTAATTTTATATTTGTAGATGCCAGAAAAGCTTTTTTTGTGTTTGGATGTGTGTCAACAGCAAGAGGAAATAAAATATATATCACTAAGATAGGAGTTTTATAAGGAAAAATAAAAATAATGTCAAAATTTATATAAAAACAAGCATTATACAGAAAATATCAATAATAATGAACATTCATTAATAATATTATAAATTACTTATACCATAGATTGCTTTTAACAAATGTAATTAGTGAGAGAATGGAAAGAGCTGTGACTTTTGCCTTATAAACTTTCCCTTTTAAAATAATATATTTTAAAATATAGTTTTCTATTGAGGGCGCTATAAGCTAGGGTTAGTTGTGCTCCAGTGTGGGAATTTTTTTTTAGATTAATTGAGATATAACTGATGCATAATATTTTGTAAGTTTGAGAGGCACAACCTGTTGATTTGATACACATATATATTGCAAAATGATTACCATCATAGCATTAGCTAACACTTCCATCATGTCACATAATTACCGTTTCTTTTTTGTGATGAGAAACTTAACACCTATTCTCCCTATATATTTTACCCAGATCTTTCAACTTTTTGCTTCATGTGCACCCTCTGTCTCTCCCTCCATTATCTATCATCTATCTATCTATCTATCTATCTATCTATCTATCTATCTATCTATCTATCATCTATCATCTTTTGCATCCATAGAATAATACACAATGTTCTATCATCTTCTTAGTGTGTCACAATTGGAGGCATACAATGATAATCTGATTTATTGATGATGTTAATTTTGTTCACCTGATCAAATTGTCAGGTTTCTCCATTATATAGTCACTAGCTTCTCTCTTGCAACTAAGAATCTCTCTTTGTAACTATGGTTTGGAGTCATGCCATTACCCTGCTGCTCATCAGTCTCTCACCTCTCCTCCCCAGATTTCACAATCACTGATGATTCTTGCCTGAATCAATATTTATCATGGTAGTTATACAATGGTGAACCCCCAACACTCCTTTCACACTTATTGATAAGCATTCTTCTTTAAAAATTACTTCCCCACTTTTCTTAATATGTATTTATTATTCATCTGCTTCTTTATGATCAGCATGAAATTATGGATTCCTTTTAAAAATTTAATGGGTTACATTACATTGCTCTTCTTATTTACTTTGATCTTCTAATTGTCTTAGACTTTACCATTAGGAAACCCCTCAAACTTTATTTTGGATATGCCCCCATTATTACTTGAACACTATTTTTACTTTCTGGCACAAGATGTTCCAGGCTCTTCTTGTGCTTTACCTACCTCAATCCAGGCATCAGATATTTATTCAAAGAGCTACATTCTTATTAGTGAGGATTTATATTTAGAAATCAATATTTGAGTGCTACATAGCATATCAAAAAAAAATCATTACTTTAAGTTCCTTTCAGCAGACAGGGCTAGAAAATTATAAGTTTATTCTAATATTTACAATTCCAGTCTATCTCCACACAGTTCTTATCTTCATCTATTCCATAATTATATCTCATTTTACCATAATAAAAATTCAAGATCCCTCTCAAACATAAAGTACACATTTACATATCTGCCTGATCCTACAATACATACAACTATTTCCAGAATATCTATTTATCTATACATCTATCTATCTCTATTTACCTATCAAAAAGTTTTCCAAGAGTTATCTGTAATTCTTCTTGAAATTATTTTTATCAACCTAGATTGAAACTACACAGTCAAAGTATTGTTTTTAAATGTTGCAAGGATTAGGTTTTTTTTTTCCTTAAGTTTGATTATGTTATGCATTTGAATTGCACTGTGTGTGTTTCTACATGATGTAGATTTAGAGAGTTTTTCCCCCATTCCAGTTTATTTAATTTTATTCTTTGTATGCATAGAACATCACAAACCAGATTGTTATGTTCTCCTTACTTTTTCCACATTGTTTAACCTGAAGATACATGACATGTAGGTAAACAATTTCCTAGATTCTAATTAATCCATCTGTGTTATCTTTTGAAGACGTATGCATATTTTCAATTTCACCTTTTTTCCCATAAAAGGTATTATATTACACACAGAGACTCTAGCCTACTCTGTTACAAACTTTCTGTAAACTACATTAATGATGATAATCAGTGTGACATAATTTTTGTATTTATCTATTGTACACATTATAAGATGACATTTAACTATACATATTGATAACTATGATATTGTCAAAGTGCAAAGGGAGAAGTTAGATCTAGTTAGTTCTTGGCAGCATTTGGCCTTCCTTATTTAGATGTTTTTGTTGTTGCTGTTGTTGTTATATTATAATCAGTAGATAAGGTAAATGATCAGATATTATCATTATTGATTTAATAGATACTTTGGGTTTTTTTTTTTTTTTGGTCCTTTTAGGGACACACCCATGGCATAAGGAGGTTTTTGCACATATTAAATGTTCAGTAAATATTTACTGAATTAAGTTGTACAAAAGCACACTTAACAGTCAATAAGTATAAACTACTTTGTAATAAGCTTGTACTCATGTAACTTTACTCCCTGGACATCAACCAGACCAGCTTAAATGAATTTAATGAAGTGTATGATGAAATGTGAGATATAGAACTCCCTCTTCTGTACAGATACTACAAAATACATAACCAGGTCTGGAAAATAGAGAGACATCAAGGAAGAAGCGAACAGGGGACACAGGGGCCTGATTCTCAGGATCATGACAAAAATCAAGTGTCCAAAATCACAGAAATAAGTTCTTCCAACAAACATCTTTCAAGTAATATTTGAAAGTAGCATCCTATTTTTAGAATATTCATATTATTATATAATTTTAACCTGCAATATTATATTTTTAGATTTGCAAAATATTATGAGGATCCCTGTATACATTCCACCCAGCCTCCCCAAACTTTGCCATCTTACCTAACTGTAATACACTTTTGCAAATCAAGACATTAATGCTGATACATTACTTTTAACTAATCTACAGACCTTATTTCAATATCACCAATTGGGCTACTAATGTCCTTTCAATGTTTCAGGATCCAGGCCAATATTTCACTTTGCATTTAGTTGTCTTGTCTTTTTAGAATTCTCCAATATGGACAATTTCTCAATCTCATTGTGTTTCTTTATTGTATTAATTTGCTAAGGTTGCCATAAAGAAAAAAGTACACAGACTAGGTAACTTATATAAGAGAAATATTTTCTCAGAGCTCTGGAGCCTAGAAGTCTGAGATCAAGGTGTTGGCAGAGTTGATTTCTTCTAAGGTATCCCTCCTACACTTGTAGATAATCATCTTCCTCCAATGTCTTCACATAATCTCCCCTCTGTGCCCTCTGTGTGTCCTAACCTCTCCTTTATGGACATTAGTCATACTGAATTAAAGCCCACTCACAAGATTTCATTTTAACTCTTTAAATGTCCAACCTCCAAATATGATTGCATTTTGAGGTACTGGGTGTTAGAACTTCAACAATGAACTTTGAAGGGTGTATTATTACAGCCCATAATAATGACTTTTACATTTTTGAAGAGCACCAATTATTTTATAAAATATTCCTTAATTTGGGTTTGTATGATACTTCCCTATGTTTATTGTCCGGTTATGTATTTATGACAGTAATATCCCAGCAGTCAAGTCTGTGCCCATTTCAGTGCATCATATCAGAGGGTATATGATATGGATATGTTATATTATATTAATTTAACTTTGATTACTTGGTTAAGGTGGTGTATTTCAGATTTGTGCGCTATACTACTTTTTGTTTTGTAATCGATAGCTATCTTTTAAGGATAGAGTATGCAAATATTCCTTCCTCATATTGCGTCTATTAATTTCAGCATCCATTGATGATTCTTGCCTATGACAATGATTATATACCAAATGACAATCTTTTTAGTTTCATCATTCATTTTGCATTTAACAATTGGGCTACTATATTAGGGAAAAAACCTTTCTTTTCTTCATCATTTAATTTTTATTAAATTATTCACATTTATCAATATGGACTCCAGGATATTTATTTTTTTCACAGGTTATATTCCATTGCTATCATTATTCATTTAATTGCTTTAATACTTTCAATATTGGTCATTGGAAGGTCCTTCAAGTTGGCTTCTATGTCTTTTTGACAAGTTCCCATTAATTTTGTGTATTTTCTTACTTCCTTACATAGCAAAATGTTCCAGTACCTTTAGTACTTTTGGTGACCCAATCCTGAAATTAGACATTATTCCAAGGAGCCTATTTCCTTGTGGTGAACAATTTTACTTAAATCTAAGACACCTATTATGATTATGAGGAAAGAAAAACCCACACATCCCTGTAGCAACTGGTACATAACAGACTTTGGCAAAATGACCAATTTAATTAACAACTCATATTACTCTTTTATTTCTCAAACATTTCCTTTCCATTAGAACAAAATTTGAAGTAATATTGTAGGACCCAATTACTTCGGACTGATTCTGTCAATCATATTGTTTCCTCTTCCAAAACATGTAAGTCTCTAATCAACATAGAATACATGTACCATTCAAAAGTTATTTTTTCCCACAAAGGGGATTGTCTGACTCATCTAAAATGGATTTACTATTGTGTGCACAATATACAGTTCAAGGATTTTTAAGAAGGAGTAATAATATAGCCTAGAATGTTTCATTATTTATTTTGTCACTTGCAGGATTCCCTGAATTTTATTTTCTTTATGAGAACTAATCCCCAATCCCCTTCACAGCTCTTTTGCAAGCCATGTTGAGTTTTGTATTTCCACAACAAAAGAAAACTATATGAGAAAAAAAAGGAAGAAGAGAAAAGAAAATGTTTATAGAAGAAACAAATTCCCTCCACTTCATTGTGATTTTCTCTGTATAATCTTATTTTGGCCATTACAATATAATCCATTAATTTATTGATGAATAAAATGTGTCAATCATAAACACTTCCAAGAAGTGGCCTGATAGTTCTCAGGAAAGTGTATGCCAGCTATTCAAATAAAGAGAAATTACTTGGATAGCAAAGGCAATCTGGCTTTCAATACCAGCATCTGGCCATTTATTAATATATTTATCTTCCTGAAATCTCAAGAAGATTAGTTTTCCTGAAGTAGAGTCTCAGGTTTTCATTTTTGTGCCCTGCCCCAGATTCCAGCCCTTCTTTCCCCAGCCCAGGAAACACTCTACAAAGAAGAGTGTTTTCTGTTTTCATTAGAGCTCAATGGGCAATCTTACAAATAGATGTCTTTTCAACCAAGCATAAACTTCCAATTTCATGTTAAATTTAACCTATGTCTCTTTTGGTGAAAGAATAAAAAACATCATTTTTTACAACACTGCAGTATGTGGCCTCCACACAGGCTATGAAAGAATTTCTCTAATGCCTTAATTAATGAGTTTGTTTTTCTTACAGGATGTGTGTAATAAACCACCATGTATCTCCTTCATCTAGCCTCAAATTCTACAGTGTTTTGGAATCTGATTGTATCTGAAATATAAACTTTACCTTAAAAAAAAACATGTTTGGTATTCTTAGAAGGTTCTCAATTGTTCTCAATTTTCTCTTTTTTCAAAACATAACAGAGTGTGATTTGAAAAACATTACCTTTAGGAAAGGTGGAGGAGGATAGGAAGGAATGAACTATGGTGTTTGGCTTCTTTGGAATTTAATTTTTATCTTTTTTTTCTTCTTATCTTTTCTTTGTACCTCTATAGTTCTGTTCTATCATTGTTTTTCTTTCTCTCACAGTTGATTTCCTTACTATAGCATACCTTTCTCATGGCTGGCCAATTCTTCTGTAACTGTTCATATATTTTCAAATATTAAACAGATTATAAGAGTCGACAGTACACAGACAAAGAGAATGAGAATATGAGATAACTTTTCTGTTTGTATTGGACATGTCTATTGCTTGGAATTTGGTACATTTCATTATAACCCTGGGCTTGCAACCAGTGTTTTTTTTTTTAATATGGTTGATGATATAATGATATATTTCTTGAAATGGTGTGGAAAAGATGAGTAGTAGTTGAGGTTGTGTTGGTTGACCAACTAGATAGGCTTTTTAAAAATAATAAAACAAGATATGATAACTTTGCATTGGATTTGGAATGATATGAAGAATTCAATTACCTGTCCTTTTAACCTCAGCCTTCAAGAGTCAAATCTTAAGAGTAATTAATAACTAACAGAAGTGTGGTACAAATGATTGAAGCAATACTATCAAATGCAAGAAACTCTTTGCTCAGAAGTCTTCAGAGAATGTTGGAAACAAGGATTAAGTCATGAATCCAGACTGTGGGAGGCTTTTTATTACTAGATACCCTCTGTATTGTCAAAGAAAAGGGATAGGTACCAATGTCCCAAGATGATTATTAACTACTCATATGGCAGAAAATAAACAGGAGTTCTTTAGCTTAGATCTCTGCTAGAGTTAGTAACTCCTATAATAAATCCTCTGTGATTGTTGTAGTTTGCATTAGAATTTATGAAACAGTTCATAATTTAAACTATAGCATATTTCTCCCTCATTTGTTTCCCTCTAAATTACACTTTGCTGGGGTATCTTTTCCTTTTAATATTTAAAGGCACAAAATACTCCTAGAGCCAATGCAAAACATTAAGTTGTGGCAACTACCTGTGTAATTCAAGATAAAATAATTAAAAAGAAATGCCACTTACTATTGTTGCTTTCTTGGGAGAGGAAAAGGGAAAAGAAGAAATGAATCCCCTTGTACAACTTGGTGTTTTTTCCTATGGAAGGAATAGTTTTAGAGTTTCCTCCTAATAGGCAACAACTTATGTGTAACATACCTCAGCCACCCAAAAAAAAGTCTTCAACTTACAAAAATAAATAAAAACACTAAGCTTTCCTCACTTATAATAACACTCCTTATTGGGTTTCTTCTTTCCTTACTTTCTCTCTTTCTTCTTTTCTCCCTTTCCCTCCTTCCCTTTTTCCTCCTTCCCCCCTTCTTTCTTTCATTCTGTCTTTCCCTTTTTGTCATTTTTACCCAGGTGAATAACTGCTTATAAAACCATGAAGCTAATCATATAATATATACAGTATTATGTACATATTATTCCCACATATATGGGGAAATAATGGATATATCTACAACTGATTCACTTTGCTGTAAAACCAGAAACTAATATAACATACTATACAACTATACTCCAGATAAGCATGATGCTAATAATGAAAGAAACAAAAAATAATAAAAGATACATAAGTATATACACTTGCATGAGTAAATTATGTAAGTCCCAAAGAGCAGGAGCAGTACAAAATGCTACAGTTTAGAATTGTGGAATAGGGTAATTGTCTCATCTTTCTATGAGCTGAAAGCTTGAAAGAAAATACCAAATCAACTACCACTCACGCTGTTACTCCAGGATTTTCACTAATAATATGTTTCTCTGCTTTTTCTTTCTGTAACAACTGATTTGAGCTTCTTGTTTTGTTTTGTAGCTCAATATTTCTCTTTCCTCAGTGGAATGCTGTTGGTGGTGCTGTTTATTAAGGGCACAGTGTTATTTAACCATTTTAATCCTTCCCACTTTAGAAGAATTACTGAAAGGAAAGTCTGAGAAGGCACAATGGGGATTGGAGAAACATAAATACCTGAAGCCAATTCCTTACAAGCAAAGTAGACCATACTGCAAAAATAAGAATTAAAAAATTAAGTAAACCCTACATTGCAAAAAGTTTCCTTTCCCTTGCCATTCATCTCTGTTACCTCTGTTCACCATTTTTGAATCATCCTTTATTTTGTGCATATATTCATGTGTGTGCACTTGTGTGCTTGTGTGTGTGCGTGTATGGGGGGGAGAGAGAAAGATAAATAAATGTGCACAGATTAAAAATAAATATGCAAATAATATATGAGGGAAAAATCTATGCGCTGATATATTAAAACAGATAGGCAGGTCTCCAATTTTCCAAAGCGTATCAATTTTTCATATAGCATATAAACAGATGGGAACTATATTGGCTATGGATATTATAATCCTGTCATTAAAGATCACTAAAGTCAAGTAGTGCACGAAGACATAGAATTTGCCTGTATGGACTTTGTAATTTCTATCTGTTCTCTTTACTTCTCTTCTTGAACAAAATAGTCTCATCTTTAACCAAATTTCTGAGACTATAAATAATTTTCAGAAGAGTATTAAATGAAAAGGACTTACACAGACTTCTGCTACCAGGTCTTAAAACCTGAAACAATATAAAAGGATCACTAATTTTTTAAATCATATGAATGTACAAAAAGGACAAATTATGAAAAAATTAATATCTTTCAGTTTTATGAATAGAATTCTTTCCTCTGTCTATACAATTGAGGACTTTTTGTAAGGGCTATTTTCTAAAGCACTATGCAATTTTAAGTGTCTCAAGAAGGGATACATCTACTTTTTCACCATGAATTAGAAATAATCTATCTAAAATTACATCCACTCTAAACGCACCCCTTTTTTGCCTATGAACTCTATCTATCTATCTATCTACTATATCAAATAGAGAGTTGATAATCTTATTATTTAATTTTTCTTCCAGATTTATTGAAATATAGTTAACATACAGCACCATATAGATTTAAGTTGTACAACATAATACTTTGACTTACATAACATTACCACAAAAAACTTAGTGAACATATATCATCTCATATAGACACAAAGTAAAAGAAAAAATATGTTTTTCCTTGTAATGAGAACACTTAGGATTTACTCTCTTAAAAACTTTCATACATAACGTACAGCTGTGTTAATTACATTTATCATGTTATATATTACATCTTCATAGTACTTATTTTATAACTGGAAGTTTCTACCTTTTGACTGCCTTCATTCAATTCCCCCTCCCCTCCACCACCCACCCACCTCTAGTAATCACAAATCTGATCTCTTTTACTAGGAATTTGTTTGTTTTGAAGTATAATTGACCTACAACACTATGTTAGTTCATGATGCACAACATAGCAATTCGATATTTCTATACATTACAAAATGAATACTACAAAAGTCTAGTTACCATACAAAAATATTACATTATTATAGACTATATTCCCCACACTATACATTTTTTACTCATGACATTTATTTTGTAATAGAAAGTTTGTACTCAATGTCCCTTACCTATTTCCTTCATCCCTTCAACTCTCTCCCCTGGAAAACACCTAGTTGTTCTCTGTATCTATGACTCTGTTTCTGTTGTGTTTTGTTTTTTAATTCTATGTATAAGTTAAGTAAGTGGCATTTGTCTTTCTCTACATGACTTATTTCACTTAAAATAATGCCTTCTAGGACAATCCATGTTGTTGCAAATTGAAAGACTTCCTTTTTTATGGTAGAGTAACATTCGTATGTATATCGTTATCCATGCATCTATCAATATGAATGGTGGTTGCTTCCATATTTCGGCTATTGTAAATAATGCTGCAATGAAAATAAGGGTGCGTATAACTTTTGGAATTAGTGTTATGTTTTCTTCAAATAAATATCCAGGAGTGGGAGTTCTCATTGTGGCTCAGCAGGTTAAAGATCTGACATCATCTCTGTGAGGATTCGGGTTTGAACTCTGGCCTTGTTCAGTTGGTTAAGGATATGGCATTGCCATGCTGCAGCATAGGTCGAGGTTGCAGCTTGAATCCGGTGTTGCCATGGCTGTGATGTAGGCCACAGTTGCAGCTCTGATTTGATCCCTGGCCAAGGATTTTCCATATGCCACAGGTGTGGCTGTAAAAAGAAAAGAAAATCCAGGAGTGGAATTGTTGGATCATATGGTAGTTCTATTTTAAATTTTGAGAAATTTCCATACTGTTTTCTATAGTGGCTGCACCTATCTATATTCCCAACAACAATGCAAGAATTTTCCTTTTTCCTCTGCATCCTCATCAACATTTGCTATTTCCTGTAATAGCCATTCTGACAGGCATGAGGTGATATCTCATTGTGGTTTTGATTTGCATTGATGATTAGTGATGTTAAGCCTTAGTTATATTTTTGAAGCTTCCCTAATTGATTTTATTTTTCCCTTCTTTATGGCTCTATATCTTTCACAGGATATAGAGGATGGAAACACCGAATCCTGATTTTTTATGCTTAATTTAGTAGTAATTCTGCAAAATCATGTGTTATTATCAGAGGTATTACACTGTAGAGGTGAAAAGTGTAGGCTCCAGAATCAGGCTTGCCTGAGTTTGAGTTCTGGCTCTGCCCCTCACATCTTTATTTCTCAATTATCTCTATAAGAGAGGACAATCATAACCCATGTAAAACCTTTAGAAGTATACCTAACACATACATGATCATATTGTATTCACTCTTTATTATTATCTCCACAGTGCAAAAAAACGGAGTTTCTCAAAGGAAAGCAGTTATTATATCTATCTGTATGATATAAATAAGATTATTGTTTTAATAAAACTGCCTCTGAGTTATCTATATAACTAGCCTTTTTTTTGTAACTACACCTTATTTTAAAAAATCCCAATCACTTCAAACTACCTTGGAGGCAGTATGATAAAAGAGAAAGAACAGTATTTTCATTTAGAAAAAAAACTGAATTCAAATTCCAGCTCTTGAGAGTAGTATAGATGTTCCTTAAAATACTAAAAATACTAAAAATAAGACTACCATATGATCCAGCAATCCCTCCCTGGGCATATATCCAGACAAAACCATAATTCAAAAAATACATGCATCCCAATGTTCATGGTAGTACTAAGTACAATATCCAAGACATGGAATCAATCTAAATGTCCATAAATAGATGAATGGATCAAGAAGATGTGGTACATATATACAATGGAATATTACTTGGTCATGAAAAGAACAAAATGATGCTGCAGCTATATGGATGAAGCAAGATATTATCATACTAAGTGAAGTAATTTAGAAAAAGACAAACATCATATGATATGTGGAATGTAATAAAAATGATACAAACGAATGTATTTACAAAACAGAAACAGACTTAAGCACTTCAAAACAAACTTTTGGGTACCAAAGGGGAAAGGTTGTTGGAGGGATACATTAGGAGTTTGAGATTAACATCTACACATTACTATGTATAAAATAAAAAACCAACAAGGACCTACAGTATAGCACAGGGAATGCTACCCAATATTTTGGAATATTATACATGAGAAAAGAATCTGAGAAAGAATAGATATATGTATATATATAACTGAATCACTTTGTGGTATACCCAAAACTGACACAATATTTTATTTTTCTGTTTTTATAATGATTTTTAATTTTCCATTATAGTTGGTTTATAGTGTCCTGTCAATTTTATACTGTACAGCAAGGTGACCCAGTCACACATACACATATACATTTTTTTCTCACATTATCACACTCCATCATAAGTGAATGGACATAGTTCCCATTCTATACAGCAGGATCTCATTGGTTATCCATCCCAAATGCAATAGTTTGCATCTATTAACCCCAGATTTCTAGTCCATCCCACTCCCCCCCCCCTTGGCAACCACAAGACTATTCTGCAAGTCTATGATTTTCTTTTCTGTGGAAAGATTCATTTGTGTCCTATATTAGATTCCAGATACAAGTGACATCATATGGTATTTGCATTTTTTTTCTGACTTACCTCACTTAGTATGAGAGTCTCTAGTTCCATCCATGTTGCTGCAAATGGCATTATTTGTTCTTTTTATGGCTGAGTAGTATTCCATTATTTATACATTCCACATCTTCTTAATCCATTCATCTGTCAATGGACATGTAGATTGTTTCCATGTCTTAGCTATTGTGAACTGTGCTGCAATGAACGTACAGGTGCATGTGTGTATTTCAAGGGAAGTTTTTTTTCTAGATGTATGCCCAAGAGTGGGATGGCTGGGTCATTTGGTAGTTCTACATTTAGTTTTCTGAGGTAGCTCCATAGTGTTTCCCATAGTTGTTGTACCAATTTACATTCCCACCAACACTGTAGGAGGGTTCCCTTTTTCTCCACACCCTATCACAGCATTTGTTATTTGTTGATTTCTTAATGATGGCATTTCTGACAGGTACTTCATAGTAGTTTTGATATCCGTATTTCTAATAATCAGTGATGTTGAACATTTTTTCATGTGCTTCTTGGCCATCTGTATATCTTATTTGGAGAAATGTCTATTCAGACCTTTTAACAATTTTTTCAATTGGGTTTTTGTGGGGTTTTTTTTTGCTGTTGAGTTGTATAAGTTGTTTTTCTATTTTAGAGATTAAGCCCTTGTCAGTTGCATTATTTGAAACGATTTTCTCCCATTTCTTAGGTTGTCTTTTTGTTCATCTTTTAATGGTTTCCTTTGCTATGCAAGAGCTTGTCCGTTTGATTAGGTCCCACTGATTTATTTTTGCCTTTATTTCAGTTGCATTGGGAGACTGACCTAAGAAAACATTTGTATCAAACATTTGGTTGATGTCAGAGTATTTTTTTATTCCTTTTCTAATATTTCATTGTTAGTATACAGAAATGCAACTGATTTCTGAATGTTAATCTTGTATCCTTATACTTTGCCAGATTCATTGATCAGTTGGAGTAGGTTTTGTGTGGAGTCCTTATGGTTTTCTATATATATTATCATGTCATCTTCATACAGTGATGGTTTTACATCTTCTCTTCCAATTTTGATAATTTTTATTTCTTTTGTTTGTCTGATTGCTGTGGCTAGGACTTCCAGTACTATGTTGAATAAATGTGGTGAGAGTGGGCATCCTTACTTTGTTCCAGATTTTAAAGGGAAGGCTTTCATCTTTTCTCCACTGAGTATTCTATTTGCTGTGGTTTTGTCATAAATGGCTTTGATTACATTAAGGTATGTTCCCTCTATACCCACTTTGGTAAGAATTTTTATCATGAATGGATGTTGGAGTTTGTTGAATGCTTTTTCTGCATCTATTGAGATGATCATGTGATTTTTTACTTTTCTTTTGTTAATGTGGTATATGATGTTGATTGATTTGCATATCTTGAACCTTCCTTGTGAACCTGGGATGAATCCCACTTGGTCATGGTGTATAATCTTTTTTATGTTGTTGGATTTGGTTGGCTAAAATTTTCTTGAGAATTCATTCATCTATATTCATCAAAGATATTGGCCTATAATTTTCTTTTTTGGTAGTATCTTTGTCTTCCAGGTTTTGGTATTCAGGGTATGGTGGCTCCATACAATGGTTTTTGGAGTGTTCCTTTTCAACCATTTGGAAAAGTTTAAGGAGGATGAGTATAATTTCCTCATTGTATGTTTGGTAGAATTCATCTGTGAAGCCATTTGGTCCTGGGCTTTTTTCTGTAGGGGAGTGCTTTTATTATATATTCAATTTCATTTCTAGTGATTGGTCTTTTCAGCTGATCTATTTCTTCTTGATTCAGTTTTGGCAGGCTGTAAGTCTCTAGCAAGTTGTCCATTTCTTCTAGGTTGTCAAATTGTTGGCATATAATTGTTCATAATAATTTCTTATGTGTTCTTTTTTATTTCTGCAATATCTATTGTGATTTCTCTTTTCTCATTTCTTATTTTGTTTATTTAGGTTTTTTCTCTCCTCTTCTTGGTGAGTCTGGCCAGAGGTTTGTCAATTTTGTTTACCTTTTCAAAGAACAACCTCTTGGTCGTTTTTTTTTTTTTTCATTTTTAATTTTTTTTGAATCTCTATTTTACTGATTTATTCTCTGATATTTATTATTTCCTTCCTTCCGCTGACTTTAGGTTTTCTTTGCTCTTCTTTTTCTAATCAATTTGTGTGGTGGGTTAAATTGTCAATTTGAGATTTTTCTTGTTTTTGAGGAAGGCCTGTATTGCTATGAATTTCCCTCTAAGCCCTGCTTTGCAGCTTCCCATATATTTTGAATGGTTGTGTCTTCATTATCATTTGTTTCAAGTTATTTTTTAATTTCCTTCTTGATTTCCTCATTGACCCATTTGTTTTTTAGTAGCATGCAGTTTAGTCTCCATGCAGTCGTTTTTTTCTCATTTCTTTTTCTTGTGGTTTATTTCTAGTTTCATGCTATTGTTGTTAGAGAAGATATTTGAACTGATTTCTATACTTTTAATTTTGTTGAGGTTCATTTTGTGCCCTAGTATGTGGTCAATCCTTGAGAATGTTCCATGTGTCCTTGAAAAGAATGTATATTCTGATTTTTTTGGATGTAATGTCCTGAAAATATTAGTTAAGTCTAACTTTTTTACTGTGTCATTTAGAATCCCTGTTATCTTATTGATTGTATGCCTACAGGATCTGTCCTTTGATGTAACACAACATTTTATATAAATTCTACTCCAGTAATTTTTTTTTTAATTTCAGTTCTAACATTTACTTGCTAGTTTCTTTGCTTTATAAGCCTCACTCTCTTCATTTGTAAAATAAGGATAATACTAATAATGGTATCATAAGATTGTTGTGTCTTAAATATCACAATGGAAATGCTTAATTATACACATTTGTATATTAATTTCCCCAAAAATATAAAGAGTTCTGTAGTCAGACTTCCTGTGATGGCTAAATTTATGTGTGAATTTCAAGGGTATTTCTGGATGAGAGTAACATTTAAATCAAAGCACTTCGAGTAAGCCCATTGACCTTCACAATGTGGATGAGCCTCATTCAATCAGTTGAAGACCTGAATAGAATACACAAAAACAAACCCTCCCAGAGCAAGAAGTAATTCTCCAGCAGCCTGTCTATTGACTATATGTGCACCATTGGCTCTCCTGAGTCTCAAGTCTACAAGCCCACAATGCAGATTTGAACTATCTAGTCATCATAATTGCCTGAGCCAATTCATTATAATAAATCTCTTCTTTTAATATGCACATCCTATTGATTCTCTTTCTCCAGAAAACCCTCACTATAACAACAACCCAGCCCTGCAACTTACTACCTCTGTGATCTTGTACAAGTTACTCTATCACTGTGAGTATCATTTCTTCATCTATAAATTGGAAATAACAATTCATACCCCACTTGATGCAAGAATCAAGTGAGTTAAAATCTATTAAGTGCCTAGCAGATTATTTGGGATGCAGAAAGCACTCAGGATATGAGCTTCATGTATTACCTGAAAATAAGAGTTGACTATTTCCCCATTATTTATTTTGTTCAAAAATTAAAGTAAAATCTATTGATTGCCAGTATAATTTTTTTCAGAAAAATTAGGAGTTCTCTTCATGGCTCAGTGGTTAACAAACCCAGCTAGGATCCATGAGGATGCAGATTTGATCCCTGGCCTCACTCAGTGGGTTAAGGAGCCAGTGTTGTTGTTAGCTGTGTTGTATGTTGCAGATTTGGCTCAGATCCCATGTTACTGTGACTGTGGCATAGGCCAGTAGCTGTAGCTCCAATTAGACCCCTAGCCTGGGAACTTCGATATGCCACAGGTGTGGACCTAGAAAAGCAAAAAAAAAAAAAAAAAAATTCTTTCATAAAAGTAAGAAAGGTCCAAAAGATAAAAATGTTAGGGTATGGGAAAAATTTCAATATCTTCTCAGATCTAGCAGGCCCCCATTATGTGTGGACAATGTAACCTTATGCAACAATATTACCTTAGGGCACAGGAGCCATGAGAAAGCTGTACCAAGATATACTACATTTTGTCCTGGCTTGTGTAGTCCCCTGCTTCTAATTAATAAGTTTCTGTATCTTAATTTTGTGTATCATTGTTTTCTGAGGTGGAATTCATGGGCTTCTTTTTCCCCATGAAAATATCTCCAAAACACTTGTTCAGTTTATCTAAAAAAAAAAAGAGCATATAAGAAAACAAGAAAACATGAGGTTTTTTGCTTTGGTTGAAGCTATTTTGACATTGTGGAAATTAAAAAAAATCATATATTATTTTTCCAATGGGCCAGGGGCCTTAATAGAATCCTCAAAATATCCAGACTCTAACATACAGGAAGCCAAAGAGAGAATACTGACATCTTCCTGCATTAATGGTGAATGGCTAGTGCAGGTTGAAAACTTACTTTGATCAAGCTTCAGGGTAGAATGGGATCATTAGTGGAGGTGGCTGCCAAAGTGAGAAGAGGACACACTAAGCATTGGCTGTGGGAACCTTGGAACTTCACTGAGGAAGTCTCAGCTATAGAAAAGGAAGGATGAGCAGCTCCCAACCATGGGGAATAAGGGGGTGGCAGGTCACAAACCTGCTGGGTGGCCCTCAGCTCATGACCTCTTCTTTAGTTTTCCATGTTGAGCAGAGCTTGGCTTAGAAGTACTGTTACTTCTACAGAGGGCATTGTCCTTGCATATTCAGCTATAAAGGTCCTGAGCCACATTGTGTAAGTCCTAGAGTATGGAAAACTGGAATCTGAAACTATGTACAAGTCATCCTATGATGTCTTCCCAACAAATTTGTAACAGTTCTAAAAACATTGTGTAAATTAAACACAGATACTTGTTCACTTCACTGTAACTCTTTGGTACAAATAGGGCTATGTTCTCTGTTTCACCCTATTTCATTCTCAGAACACCTCTCTGAGGTAGGTACTACTTTTACCCAATTTTACAAATGTGGCAACTTGACTTTTTAAGATTATTCATTTTTCCCAAATATGCAAAACACCATGCTATTAATCCAGTAGTTCTCAAATTTCACTTAAATCAAATCGCCTGTGTTTTTTTCAAAAATATAAGTAACTCGGTCCAAACTCCAGAGATTTGAATTAAATTTGTGGTGAGGCTAAAGCATTAATTGTAAAACTAAAATCAAACCTAACTTCCTCCAATTATTTTAATGTGCAGCCAGAGTTGAGAACCCCTCTTCTAAGCCATTACACTCTATCAGTGTTTTTCAAAACTATTTTAAATACCCTGTAAGATACTTGTTTTCCAAAATAACTCAATAGATTGATAGATATGCAACTAAAACAAAAATCTCACAAAACAATATCAATGCTTACCACCTGAAAGCATTTGCTTATTTTCTATTCTATACTAGTCTATAATATCTTGCATTCCTGTTTGCAACTTACTCAATTGATTTTATAATCCATTGTCTATTTGCCAGTCAGAGTTTGAAAATCACTTCTCTTTATATTACTTTAAAAAATTGTGCTTTTTTTCACTGCCCTCTTTGCTGTATATTCTTGTTGAGCCTCACTCTCCATGTGGAAGGCAATTCATTGTTTGAGTGCTGAGAGGCCATTCCCATTTACTTCCTTCACAGAGGGCTTCCACTCATTCTATATCCTCTTCTTGTAGCTGGTTACCTATGCATTACTATTGACTTCATCACATTTTCTTCAAGAACATGATCCTTAGAGCAAATATTGTTACGGCTTTCTAGGTCCAAGAAGTGATAACCAGGACATGCATTTTACTTCATTCTGGAGCAGAGAAAAACATAGCATTAGTTTCTCATTGCTGTGCAACAAATTACCACAAATTTAGTGGCTTCAAATACACAGTTTCCATGAGTCAGGTGTCCAGGAACAGCTTAGTTAGATTATCTGCTCAGGGTCTCACCAGGATGAAATCAAGGTGTTGGCTGTAGCTGTGATCTCATATGGAGCTCAAGGAACTCTTCCAGTCTCACTGGTTTTTGGCAGAGTTCAGTTTCTTGGGGCTGTGGCTGAAGAACTCATTGTGATTGGCTTCTTCAAGGTCAGCAGAACCTTCAAGGAAAGGTTCAGTCCTTTTTTAAGGGCGAACCTGATAAGGCCATATCCACCTAAGATGATCTCCATTGTGAGCAACTAAAAATCAATTGGTTGGCATTCCCATTGTGGTGCAGGAGAAACAAATCCGACTAGAAACCATGAGGTTGCGGGTTCAATCCCTGGCCTCACTCAGTGGGTTAAGGATCCAGCGTTGCCATGAGCTGTGGTGTAGGTCACACATGTAGCTTGGATCTGACATTACTGTGGCTGTGACATAGGCCAGTGGCTACAGCTCCGATTAGACCCTTAGCCTAGGAACCTACATATGCATGGGTGCAGCCTTAAAAAGACAAAAAAAAAAGGCAAAATAAATAAATAAAAGTCAATTGGTTAGTAACCTAATCATGAGAGCTATATCCCTTTCACAGTTCCTTCTGATATTCAAGGAGTGGCAATCATATGGGGTGTGTACATCAAAGTCTTAGGGATCATCTTAGAATACCACACCAACCATCTTTCCCCCTCTGTACTGGTTTTGGCGCTGAAATTCCCACATCCCCAGGAAAAACTCTTGGTCACAGGGAAACTGGTACAATTGGTCAACTTACCAGTGAAGTCTCTCAGATAACATGCTTTAAGTTCCATACCTAATGAAAGTCTAATTACAGGTAATTTGGATATGGAGTTTGTACCTGCTCTCCTCTGATACAGTTTTTGTAGAGGGATTCATGAGTAATGTGCATATGGTTGGATGCCTCAGAGTCAGCATCATAGAAACAGTTGACCAAAACTTTATATTTATCTTGTAGCATATTCCACCTACTGTGCACACCAGTGTTCACAAATGGAAGGTTATGGAGAGGAAAGGAATATCACATATTTAGGTTTCCTTTTGAATGCATTATGTGTGTCAATTAATAAATGTAGTAATACTTCAATGGTATAAATAAAACTCTAATTGTAGGCAACAGTTACTAAAGTACCAGTGCTTCCAGATCAGGTCTAATTTAAATTTCATATATCAACAATTAGCATACATTTTCTTTTTTTTCTCCTCAATTTGTTTTATCACACTCCTACCTAAATCCAACAAACATGATAGCTTAACAAAATAACACAAGACTTTTAGAATAATAAACATGATACTTACTAAAACATTGAATTGAAATTTATTAGCACTTTTACTGTCTTCTCTCCCTTTTGAATATTTTAAGGCAAATAAAATCAAAAGGAAAAGATGGCGTTCTGATTGAAAGCAAACCTGATTTTTATATTTCATTATGTACTTTGTTTTCTTCCCATGATTGGGAAATTATTTCCATGAATCAAAAACTGAAACCAAGGTCATTGTTTCTTATTAATTTATTTCTATGTAGATTATTTTACATTATTTAAAAGGGAATGTAAATTTAAGGGAAAAAAAACTAGAATATTTCCTCCCACAATAGAATATACATTTTCAGATTTTATAGGATATTAGTTCCATGGAATTCTTGGCATCGAAATGTGATATTTTGTATTGCTTTTGTCTGTTTGGAAGAAAAAATGGCCATTGTTCTTTTTATTATTTGATTGTAGCTTGAACTTCTCTCTCTCTCTTTCATCTGCTTTGGAACAAATTCAATTGCATAAAAAGACAGTCCTTAGGTACTCACTTATAAGTGACTTCACATTCTACTTTATATAGGTTTTACCATCAGTTTAAGAAATATCTTCAGGATATTAACAGACAATTCTGCTCAAAATGACATTTGACATTTCATTTAAATTTCGGATGATTTTCTTTTCCACATGAATATTCACTGCCCATATCTCCTCTCATCTATTTTCCAAAGGTTTACTTCAGCATGCAGGTGACAATTATCTATCGTTCCATACCAAACATTTTTAATATAATAATAAGTTTATGTGTTGATTTTTTTTGTTTGGTTTTGTTTTGTTCTTCCTGTGGAAGAAGAATCTCCTGAGCTCTCTACTCTTACCATAATCAAATCTCAGCAAGACAATACTTCACTGTCTTCATAGGCAAGGAGGCCATTTTACCACCCCAAACCTGGGAAATCTCTTCTTGCTTTCCAGTTTTTAGATATCAAAGTTGATTTATTTGAAGAAGCACTTAGAGGGAAAGAGAGAAATGATTTAATACACATCATTGGATTCTTCACTATATGCCTCATTGTATCTCAGTAAAACATATTTTGACATAACTGGTGGTTCTGGAATCCTTCCCAGAAGCATAGAAATGTCTACAACGGGGGTAAAACTGAACTACCAATGTTAAACCTAGACACTCATGTCAGACATTTAACTCCACCATTTGCAAAAATATTTCCGGATCTTAAAAATAAAGAAAAAAATACTTCATTCAGAATGTTTAAGTATATCAAATAGCACTGTTTCATGGCTCCTACCAATTTTCTCTATTAAATACAGGGGGCCTTGAAGGAAACACATACTGTTTAGATAAAGAATATTCATCAAGTTATAATGGTTGATAATTATATTGTTCCTTTCTTAGGTGTTCCCCAAAGAAAATGCAAAGCAATACTTACACGTTGGCACCATATCACCACCAACTAGCTGAGAGTGTTTATGAGGAAGAAAACCAACTTTTAAAAGGAAAACAAGCAGGAATAGACAAAAACATCCAGTATTTGATAAATTCATAGATAAGCCAAATAACCCTCAAATTGGCTTTTTTTTTGGCCATTTGAGATTGAATTTCAACAACGTCAAGTCTAAGAAATGCTGGCAGCTGAGATAAAACTTGTCAATCTATCTTTTAGCCTTGACAGATTTTGAAGAATTTATTCACTGTTTGTTCACTCCTTTATTAACCCTATCCAAATAGACTATTTCATGTATTCATTTGGTGACATTAGATGAACATTCCAATACTTTTTAAATTTAATTTTATTGGACTATATTTGTTTTACCATGTTGCATTAGTTTTAGGTGTATGGCAAAGTGAATCAGTCAAACATATAAATATATCCATTTTCTTTCCCCTATAGGTTATTATAACTATTGAGTAGATTTTCTCATGCTATACAATAGGTTCTCATTAATCATCTATTTTATACAGAAGTGTGTAAGTGTATACAATAGTGTGTCTACTTCCTGGTGGCTGATTAAACTTCATTTAGAACATTCAGATATAGTTTAGGGTACGTCTTCTCTATATATATAGAAAATATATATACAGTGGCTTAGACAATTTCATTTGACAGTGAGAAATTCCAGCACTTTGTTTCCCAGAAAACTATCAACTTATAAAATTGGAAACCTGTTGGGAGTTGTTAACCCAAAACACTTAGAATTTACAAAAAAACAAATAACATTTTTAAAGATTAATTCTAACAATATTCAGGAACATACAGTACTTATTGAGAAATGATGTATGTCTAGTTCTTATCAAACACTCAGGTTCACCTTATTATCTACAAAACTCCTCATAAAACATGCCATGTATCTTGTAGATATTACTGCTTTGTGTGTGTGTGATCAAAGATGATTTCACTGTATTCTATAGATATGTATATGAAAAACTTTTTTACTCCTTTCCACAGTGATGACTCTTGTAGCTACATTTAGATAATTATATCAGCCCTTTCCTCTTAACCTTTGCCTGATTTCCTGTGCAATTATTTGGCTTTGGGCAAAGGAAATGAGGCTTCTGAGTGATTAAGTCTTTATATGGACATGTAAAAATTACATATCCCATTTGGTCAGCTGCATCCTTATTTGACCTTTAACTTTTATTCTGTTCTCATTCTCTAGTGAGGAAGCATATTTTACTTATTTATTTATTTTTATTTTTTTACATTTTCAGGTTTATTTTTACATGAATGTAAGTTCAGTGGATTAATGTTATCCAGGTATTTTATATAATGATTTTTATTTTCTTCCATTACAGCTGGTTTACAGTGTTCTGTCAATTTTCTACTGTACAGCATGGTGACCCAGTTACACATACATGTGTACATTCTTTTTTCTCACATTATCGTCCTCCATCATAAGTAACTAGACATAGTTCGCAGTGCCATACAGCAGGATCTCATTGCTAATCCATTCCAAGGGCAAGAATCTACATCTATTAACCCCAAGCTCCCAGTACCTCCTGATCCCTCCCCCTCCCCCTTGGCAACCACAAGTCTATTCCCCAAGGCCATGATTTTCTTTTCTGTGAAAATGTTCACTTGTGCCATATTTTAGATTCCAGACATAAGTGATACTATATGGTATTTATCTTTCTCTTTCTAATAGAAATCAAATTTAGCTCTTTGTCTCAATTCTAGTTTCCACCACTCTGGATTGTTTGCAAGATCACAACAATCTCCAGACTAAATTCCTAGTCTCAAGTATCTTTGCCTTTGAATCCACTCTCCATAACACTGCCAAATTTATCTCTCTTAAGCATCACTTAAACTTATAATCTTTTATGTCGACATTCCCACAAAGGTATCCTGCTGTTTACTGTATCAAATCAAAATTCATCATTTGACAATTTAAACTTTATAGTCTAGCACAACACGCCCTTGCCCTAGCCACTGATACTGACCTTCAGTTCTCATTATGTCAATACAATCCCATGCCCCATAAAAGTCATGACACATTTGTATGATTCAGCAATTCACTTATATTTTAAAATGAATATTATATTAAAATGACAAAAAATGTCAAGACAAAATTGCCCACAATATCATAACAATCAAATATTTTAATTTTCTTTTCTTCATATAATGGGAAATAGTGATATATTGTTTATCAAGTGTCAGGTCCTATTTTATTAGTTTTAAAAATATGATCTGTATAGCCAGCATCTACTTTAATTGGTTGATTCCTATGCCACACTACTTGTTAAATATAGTGACTATCATCCTTGTGAATAGGAGTTGTCAAAGAAAGTTTTTATCTGTGTTGAGTTAAAAGTGGGAGTACTGAAAAGAATTTCAGGCAAAGGAAGTGATATGCTAAGAGGAATCAGGATCCAAGAAAACATATGGAATTGCAAGTAGCCCAGTATATCTGGACCAAAAATGGGTGGAAGATTGAGAAACGATGATCAAAAGGCATGCCTTAGAAAGATCATTATGAACCTTGAAAATCATTAGAGCAAAGAAGAAACTAGAGAAATAACTTGTTCAGATTATTATTCTAGAGACTTTACTCCATCAGCAGTGTAGGTAATATATTTTATTGGTTAGGTTCTAGATAGGATTATTTGTATGGGTAAGCTCTTTTCTGACTCTATCACATTTGCCTATCTCAAATTCTATTCTGTAAACAGTATAGAGTTTGAAACTCCTTTTCAACATGCACATGGAATGCAGCATTTTACCTCTTCTCCAAAAAACTGTCTCATGTCAGTCCAAAAGGAGTACCCATTTTTGGTCTATATCCATGTCACTCTCCAATTCTGTCTAATAACTTGCAATGGAACAAAATAAAATCCAAAGAGTTTCCCTCGACTTAAAAGTCCTCTAGGATCTTTTCCCTGCCCAAGTCCATGAGTTAATATCATGTTATTTCCCATCACCATTCACTATGGTCTTACCACACTGGCTTTATTTTACTATTTGAATAAATGAAGAGCTTATAGTTAACTGTTTACCTTTGCCTATAAAGTCCCAATACACTCCTCCTCTCTATCATCAATGCTACTAAAACTGGATCTTTGTTCTTCATATCTCAGGTTAGATATCACCTTAAAGAGGCCTTTCCTAACAACTAAATCTATAGAAACCAAAGAGTGTTCTATGTTTTCCTCTAAGAGATTTATAGTATCCAGTCTTACATTTAGGTCTTTAATCCACTTTGAGTTTATTTTTGTGTATGGCATTAGAGAATGTTCTTATTTCATTCTTTCACATGTAACTGTCCAGTTTTCCTATTACCACTTATTGAAGGGACTATCTTTTCTCCATTGTATATTCTTGCCACCTTTGTTTTAGATTAATTGATCATAAAATTTATTTTGGGGCTCTCAATTTTGTTCCATTGATCTCTGGGTCAATTTTTGTGCCAGTATCATACTGTTTTGACTACTATAGCTTTGTAGTAGAGTCTGAAGTTGGGAATCATGAGTCCTTCAGCTGTATTCTTTTTTCTTAAACTTGGTTTGGCTATTCAGGGTCTTTTGTGTATCCATACAAATTTAAAAATTTTTTGTTCTAGTTTTGTAAAAATGCCATTGGTTATTTGATAGGGATTGCATTGAATCTGTATATTGCCTTGGGTGGTATGGTCATTTTAACAATATTAATTCTTCCAATTCAATCCAAATATATCTTTCCATCTATTTGTCTCATCTTCCATATGTCCTGGATGTGGCAAAAAAAAAAAAATGAAAAGAAAAGAAAATACTTCTTTAAGTTAGGAGTACACACAAATATAAAAGAACACACTTAGGTTGCTTCCATATCTTGGCAATTATAAATACTGCTACTATGGCTATCATTTAAAAAATATGCTGGAGTGGATGTGGAGAAAAAGGAATGCTTGTACACTGTTGGTGGGAATGTAAATTGGTGCATCTACTGTGGAAAACAGTATGGAGGTTTCTCGAAAGACTAAAAATAGAACTACCATATTACACAGCAATCCCACTCCTGGGTATATATCCAAAAGAAACAAAAACACTAATTTGAAATTATACATGCACCCCAATATTCATAGTAGCAGTATTTACAATTGCAAGATACGGAAGTGACCTAAATGTGTTCTTTTATATTTGAAGGTGCTCCTAACTTAAAGAAGTATTTTCTTTTTTTTTTTTTTTACTGCCACATCCATGGCATGTGGAAGTTCCCAGGGAAGGGATCAAATTCAAGTCAGAGCTGTGACCTATACCATAGCTGCAGCAATGCTGGATCCTTAATCACTGCACCAGGCTGGAGATTGAGCCAGTGCCTCCTCAAATACAAGTCAGATCATTAATCCACTGCACCACAGTGGGAAATCCAGAGATGTATTTTCTTTATTTTTTTCTTTTTATTATTTTTTTATTTTCCCAATACATTATTTTTTTTTCTACTGTACAGCATGGTGACCCAGTTACAAATACATGTGTACATTCTTTTTTCTCACATTATCAGGCTCCATCATAATTCCCAGTGCTACACAGCAGGATCTCATTGTTAATCCATTCCAAAGGCGATAGTCTGCATCTATTAACCCCAAGCTCCCAATCCATCCCACTCCCTCCCCAAATATTTTCCTTTTACAGTTCATGGAATATATTTAATCATAATCTACTTTATTAATTCAACTCTTAAAGCATTGCATTGTTCCTGGAATGTCTCTATTTAGGAAGCTGGTGTGAGGAAGATGGTTGAAACTATCAGCTATTCTCCCGATGTCAAAAAACTTTTATGAGAGTGTAATTTTTCAGACTCAGGAAACTGGAATCAGAAAAGTGGTATCTTTATTTTTTACCTGATACATTGGTAGTTAATTTCCTGTAAATGTTAAAAGGTTTTATTATTTCTGATTCAGCCTCACTTCAGCTTTTCAAGAATTTATATTTAGTGAGGTCTAAAAATGCTTCAACTACTACCCTCAAATATTTTTTCTGTTGTATCATATAAGTCCTCACTGGTTTTGTAGTTCAGGCTATATACCACTTACTTACCTGCCAGGTTTTACTGAGCCACAGGAATTTTCTCTCCTTGTTCTACTTAACCACCAATCTTTTGGCATCTTTCTTTTGTTTTATCATTTGGAGTTTGAGGTATCTCTTTGTTTGACTGCAGATGAAGATTGTTTTTCTGTTTCTCACTCTTATCCTTGTTTACAGTGATTTATAACAAGAAAGGGAGAAAATGCCAAGTTAACATCACCATTTTTAACTATATTTTTTTTCATACACTTCTCATTGGACTTGAGGGCATAACGGGAACTGAGCTTAAAGGTACAGGGTTGAAGATGATGTAGGGTTGGAACTTGATAATTATGTGTTTGTTGTTTCTTCCATCTAGTTTTATGTGGGAGTAGTTACGAATGCTCAGCACATGCAGGTGGCAAATTTTTCTGCTACATCAATAACTTCCTTCATATCAATAACCTCATTTATATAGTGAGCCTAAATACAGTTATTTAGTGAATTGAAAGGTCCATACATTTCTGACACGTGTACTTCTGAGAAGCAAAACAACAAAGTAGTAAGAGTAAATAAGTAGGGATGTTACGTAGAGATATAGCACAGAGCAAATCTCAATTACAAAGAGTTATGGGAAACATCATATTTATAGGTTAGTTTCAAATACAGCCTCATATTAATGCTCACGATAGTTAACTGTGTAAAATCATCAAAGGCATGTAGCCAGGGTACTTAGAATTTCTTTTTATAAGTATTTTATTTTAAAATTAGGGTTTAATTTCCTGTACTCTTTGAATCCATCATAAACTTCTAAGTTGTAGATAACACATTCACAAGTTAATTTTGAAGAAATAAAACAAATAACTGAGATTTCTTTTGTCCACTTGTGAAGAAGGATACTGAGGTAATATGTTTTATTTTTAAAGGAAAAACATTTATGGTAATTTTTAGAGGTATGTCTGGCAGATTAAAATCACTTCAACAATGGCAAATATCATACTACCCTTCCGGAGTACCAGACTGCTTTCTTAATCAAAAAAGTCTTGAAAGTTGTAGATTTTTCCTATAAAGATAATCAAGATAAAATGATTTGACTATAATATTTTCTTATATAAATAATTTCATAAGATATTACATTACTGAAAAAATGTATAATGACCATACTTTTAAAGTGAAAAAGGCCAATAAAGTATTAAATCAATTACCAATAATGCTTATATAATGTAGTGTTTAAACTTTGGAATGATCTATATATCCATTCAACAGTTAATTATAATAATAAATTAAATTTATTTTCTTTATATGATCTCACTAAATATTAAGTGTTCATATTTTCATCTATCAGTTTTTAATACAATTTACCACTCTTTATATGAAATATTTTATTCCTTCCTTTGATATTTTATTTTCCTGCTATCCCTCTTATCCCCTTGACCACTTCTTTGAAATTTCCTTTGTTAGTACATTTTTCTCTAGCAAATCATGAAATATTGGCGTTCCTTAGGATTTCCTCTCACCACCCAAATCCACTATCCCCATTTGATTCATTCTACAGCCCAAATATATGTATGTCAAAATATGCTTCCACAGCAGAAAAAAAATTAAATAATAAAACAAGAAGAAAATATGCATTTTCATTTTTTTCTCCAAATCTTTCACCTAACTGCCTCATTTTTCTTCATTCTCACCGTCAGTGACTGCTTCAGTTAGCTATTGCTGTATAGTAGACTATGCTAAATCTTAGTGGCTTAATGATTTTTTATTACTCATGAATCAGTGATCTGGGTCTTTTGCTGTCTGGTCTCACTTCCATAGTTGCAGTTAGGTGACAGCTGTGATGGTTGTAAGGTACAAAAGGGTATCACTCACAAATTTTGCAGCTGGTGATAGCAGTTGTTTGGGGCATCTCAGTCCTCTTCCATATGATCTCTTTTCTTCCAATAGGCTAGATCAGTTTCTTCACATGGCAGCCCCATGACAGCATTCCAAAAGGGCAAGAGCAAAATTGCAATTCCCCAATAGAGCACCATGATATCATGCAGTTCAACTACTTTAAATACCCTCAATATGCTGATAAAAATTGAATTTAAATCCTTATCATTTACTTCTTCCTGATCTACAGTCTTGTATATCCAGCTGACTACTAATGTCTCCTTGTGTAATAAATATATCAAACTTAAAATAATGAAAAATTTTACTCCCCAACCTATATCTCCATGAATACACTTCATATTCAGACAATGTGTCCACTCAGCAAGTACTTGTTGAATATTTATTATGCCAGATGTCATTTTAGAAAATGGATACAACAGTGAACAAAACAAGCAATATTCATGATTTTATGCAGTATAATTTCTGGTGAAGAGGTCGACCAATACAAATAAAATAGAATGGTCATGGAAATCCTCTCTGATTAGGTGACATTTGAATAGAGATCAAAATGAAGTGAGGGAGTGAGCCACATATTTTTATATATGTGTATATATATATATATATATATATATATATAGGGAAGAATCACATAGTGGGTACCATTCAGCTGCTTAAGGCCCAGACTTAAAAATCATCTTTGAGGAGTTCCCATTGTGGCTTAGCAGAAATGCACCTAACTAGTATCCATGTGTATGTGGATTCAATTCCTGGCCTCACTCAGTGGGTTAAGGATCTGGCCTTGCCATGAGCTCTACTGTAGGTCACAGATGTGGCTCAGATCATGGAACCACATTGCTGTGGCTGTGGCATAGGCCATCAGCTATAGCTCTGATTTGACCCCAGCCGTGAACTTTGATAAGCCACACACATGTACCCCACCTCAAAAAAAAAGAAAGAAAAAAGACAATCATATTTGATTCTTTGTATTTCCTCACCACTCTTTAAGGTGGAAGCTAGTTGAATTGACATCAAATTTAAGATATTATATATTAGTCTATCTCTTTCTAGTTCAGTTGATATCAACTGTTCCAAGTTATATGACCTCTCTGCTTAAAAACTGACTCCAATTGCACTTAGGATAAAATTAAAAAATTCTTAACTCTTATCTACAGAGCATCATGATCTGAATTTTATTTACTACTGTAGCTTCAGTCTGTTTCATTTTTTCTTGGATTCTAAGCTTCAATAATTCTGTTCTTCAAACTTAGCCTCAGAGCTTCAGAGCATGGAATTATCTTACATTCATCCATAAGTTTCCTTATTTTTGCTATAACTACTAGATTATTCTTCAGATCTCAGTTCAAATGTCACTTCTTTTCCATGGTCTGTAGATTAGCATAGTGCACTGTATTTTTGAGATTATAACATTTATGACATTTTGTTGAAATTATCAATTTAACTGTCTAGCTTTTCTATTGGACAGTAAGCTCAAAGTTAGGCAGTGTATATGTTTTGTTTACCATAACACTGATATTTTATTATCTTATTTATATAACTATTTATTTATTGCTTGCCTTCTATTTTCCCTAACTAAAAATAGGCTCTCTGTAAACAGGGACCATATCAGCTTGTTCTTCTCTATGGGCCCTTCATTCTTTAAAAATTTCTAAAATACAGTTTTATATTTTCTAAATCTTTGTTGAATTTCTTTTGAGTTTTTCCATTCTTTTCCCATGTTTAGTGAATGTTCTTATGACCATGTCTTTGAACACTTTATCAGGTTAATTATTTATCTCCATCTTACTAGGATTTTTTCCTGGGGTTTTATTTTGTTCATTTGGAACACATTCCTCTCTCTCCTCATTTTGTTGTACCTTTATTTTCACTGCTATGAGTTCTATGAAAGAGCTACTTCTGCTGGTATTGAAGGGGTGGCCTTGTGTGGGAGCATTCCCTGTGTATACAGCTTGTGTTTGGCAGATTTAGTGGGCCAGCTGAAGTTGAAGCAGGCACAAACCAGGGTAGTCTCTGAGGAGCACTCTATAGAGCTTCTGAGGAGGCTGCTTTGGTAAACTAAAGAAGCTGGAGTGGGAATGGGTGGGGGAATCATGGAGGAACTCAAATCATGCTGCTCACCAGAGCCTCTGACCCCAGAGTGGGCTCCAGATTCTGTTGGGCAGAATCTCTAGGGTTAGTAAATATATTTTCTTCCCATATAATATAGGTTCCCTTTAAACTGCTATTTTTTTTTTTTATGCTATGTCTCAGGTTAGGCAAGTCTGCAATCAAGCCCCTCAGCATTATCCCTTCTTACTGCAAATCACTGAATCAGGGGTGGGGTTCCCATGGATACCATGTCCCTTTTTTCCTACTCATTTCTATGTGGTTCTTTTATGTTCAGCATATACTCAATCAGCCTTCAAGTCTTTTTCAAGAAGAATTGATTTATATGTAGGTATAGATTCATTGTGTTCATTGAAGGAGGTGAGATCAGGGTAATCACTATCTTTGACCGCTCTCTATGGTTTGGTTCTATACTCTGAGCAGGATTGGTTCTTATAATTTTTCTAAACCCTGGATTCGTTTCTTGTTGAATCTTCCCATAATTCAGATTTTCAAGACCAGTTCATGAAAGACTTATTTCATATTGGATTTTTAAAAAAATCTTTCTAGGGCTGCACCTGTGGCATATGGAGATTCCCAGGCTAGGGGTCTAATTGGAGCTGTAGCTGCTGGCCTATGCCACAGCCACAGCCATGCCAGATCTGAGTCACATCTGCAACCTACACCACAGCTCATGGCAACCCTGGATGCTTAACCCACTGAGCGAGGCCAGGGATCGAACCCACAACCTTATGGTTCCTAGTCGGATTCACCTCTGCTGCACCATGACAGGAACACCCCTCATATTGGATTTTTAAGGTACTGCACATTGCCTTTAGTGTTAAAAAATTTTAAAAATGATTTATTCCATTCTGTATCTTTCAGAGAATATGGTGAGAGCCTACTTCATGTCAATGACCATCTCAAGTACATCATATCTTTCTAGTATAAGTTACCAAGGCAAAAATAATCAAAGCAGAGGTCAACCATTGTAGAAAAAAATAACTGCCTGGTACGCAGTTATTTGGAAGATGGGAGATGATTAAACTTTATGGCAAACATGACGTGTGATTATTTGAATAAGGGATTTTAGAGATTTTGAATAGGCTTGATAGATTTTTTTTTTGCTCCTTCAAGTTAATAAAGTGTATTTTTTTCACATATAAATCAAATAGTAATAGAAAGAGAAAACACGTGTATTAGAGAGTTTAAATTCAGGAATATTTTTATTTCAATTTTTTTCCTTAAAATTTCCCTTCTTAGTGATCTCTTTAGATTTTTCTACATTGCTTTTCCTTTATAGTATTTCTCAGACTTTTAAAATAGCTATTACAATGCCAACACCTTTTTTCCTTTTATTTCTTCAGTCCTATAAAAATTTATTTCCCTTGTCATATTTTTCATATATTCTTTCCAATCTGTTAATAATCCTCTATTTCTAAATTGAAACTGGCCCAAATAATTGATTAGAAATAATCTAAAGAAAATAAATGAAGTGGAATGTAATTGGAAATCAAAGGTTATGTCTGCAATTAAGAGGCTTCCCTCTGACCTTTGGATTTCATATGAAAGTAACGTGTATAAGCAGTTGCATCTTTTGTTTCTGAAAGTAGATGGATAGATGGTAAATGGATAAATGGATGGATGGGTGGATGTATAGATAGACAGACATAGGTAGATAGATATAAAATCTCTAGTGAACCCTCATTTCATTTGTTCTTAATAAAAACATATATATAGATATATTTTAGGGAGACATGATCATAGAAACTTACAGTTCTACTGTGTGCCCTAAGAATTCCAGATTGGAAAGATTGCTATGAAAATTGGTGAAATTTACAAACAAAATGCATATTCCTTTCTTAAGTATGCGATCTACATTTTAGATTTGCATTGTAGTGTTTCGCAATATCATCAAAACATTTTAAATTTTTTCTACCTGGTGTGATATGTGCTCTAAACACTTTATACATTTAATTTTTAAACGTCATAATCAGAGATCACTAATTTTCTTTCCCTCTTCAATGCCCAAATGCATTAACAACTTCTTTACTTGTAAATAGTTTTGAAAAGGTGCATCATTAACTGTGGGAAAAATTGTTTCTGAAGAATGGGTATACATTTCTAAACAAAAAATATGGAACCAATTTATTCACCAACATATTTAAACATACTAAAGAAATACACCACAGAACTTAATTTTCTTCTGCTAATGAGAGATGAACAGGATTTCCTCTGTGTTCTGCTTCATTTGGCATGTATTTTTTAAATGTGTGTGGTTCATGGACACCTGGGTGCTCCCAATAATAATGGCTTTAATATCATTTTCTTCTTCTACATTATCATTCAGCTGCACTTCCATCCACACTGCATTATCTTCCATAGCTCTTTAAATCTACTCAATCCAAATTCACTTACAAAAAGTATCTAGCCAAGCCTCATTTCATTGTCCTTAATACAAACTATGAGCATTAACCTTCAGATACTATATTTTTAGATAGAAGGCAACTGAATGAGATTCAACATTGTAGTTATGTCAATGCCCACTGAAATAATACACAAATTTTGGGCAAAATTATTTATTTTACCTTAACATGATCAAAAAGATTCTAAACATGTGTGATAAAAATTATGAGGATTAGGAACATGAATAAAACAGAGAGCATTGAACAGTGATTTCTTTACTACATATAAATATCTTGAAATTCTATAACTTTAAAAAAATGTGGAACAGGCACCAGAAAAAAGAAGTAACAAAGATAATATAAAGCATAACGAACTCTAAAAACTAGTACAAAATGTACATCATCCAAAATGGCATATAGAAATGATACAAATATTTCCAGAATAGAAAAATAAGTGTCCAGAAAAATATCAAGAAAACATTTAATTTTAATGGAAATAATTTGGAAGATTTGAAAATTCTACTCCTTTTGGCAACACCTATTAAATAATGGATATAAATAATCTTCAGGGAGTTCCCGTCGTGGTGCAGTGGTTAACGAATCCGACTAGGAACCATGAGGTTGCGGGTTCGGTCCCTGGCCTTGCTCAGTGGGTTAACGATCCGGCGTTGCCGTGAGCTGTGGTGTAGGTTGCAGACGCGGCTTGGATCCCGCGTTGCTGTGCCTCTGGCGTAGGCCGGTGGCTACAGCTCCGATTCGACCCCTAGCCTGGGAACCTCCATATGCCGCGGGAGCGGCCCAAGAAATAGCAAAAAAAAAAATAAATAAATAATCTTCAGTTGTTAGAATAATTAGATCTCACATGTGGAATCTAAAAACAACAACAACAACCACAAAACCTAAAACTAAAACCCAAAATGAATTCATAGCTACTGAAAATAGATTGAAAATTACCAGAGGCAAGAATGGTTACTGTCATCCAGACAGCGCAAAGGGAGGGTGCCATAGTTGGCTCATCAGGGTAAGAACCTGACACTGTCTCCATGAAGATGTGGGTTTGATCCCTGGCCTTGCTTCAGTACATTAAGGATCTGGCTTTGCTGAACTGTGGCATAGGCCTGTAGCTGCAGCTCTGATTCAACTCTTAGCTTGGGAACATGCATATGATGCAGGTGCAGCTATAAAAATGGGGAAAAAAAAGGCAGCACAAAGGAAGTCATATATGGCAATGGAATAGAATAAATAATCTCAAAATACACGTACACTCCCGTGATCAATTGATATTTGACAGAAGTGCAAAGGTAATTCCATGGATAAAGGATACTCTTCTCAATACATTTAGAATAATTGGATATCTTTATTTTAAAAACTAGACTTTTACCTCATAATATACAAAAATTTATATGAAAATGAATCAGAAAATTGTTTTAAAACTAAAATTATAAAACTTCTAAAAGATAATATAGGAGAAAAACATAGAAGTCATGATTTCTGCATTACAGAGATTAAAAAACTAAGAAAAAAAGATAAATTATAAATTTGATGTAATCAAATTTAAAAACACATCATTCCTTGAAATATACTGTTAAGAAAATGAATATGCAAATCAAACACTCCGAGATTATAGATTTAGATTGATCTATCTATCATCTATCTACATATTTGTCAAAGGACTTGTAATCAAACTATACAAAGGAGTCATTCAACTAAATAATTTAGAACAAACAACCCAATTTTTTTTTGTATAATTTGGAAAATATTTAAACATGTATTTCATGAAAGAACATATATAAAGAGACAATAAGTGCATGAAAAGTTGTAAAACATCATTAGTCATTATGGAAATGCAAATTCAAGTTAAAATGAGATACACTTACATACCTACTATCACTGTTAAGCTTAAAAAGCCTGATAAAGCCAAGTATTGCCCAGAATGTGGAACATCAGGAACTATGATATATTACTAATGGTAAAGTAAAATTGTGAAGGCATTATGTAAAACTGGCAATTATTTATAAAATAAAGTAAACACTTGCTGTATGACTTGGTAATTATATTCCTACGTATTCATCCAGGAAAATTTAAAGCATAGACCACAAAATCACTTGCCCTACAATGTTCAGAGCAACTTTATAATAGTCAAAATGATTTTGAAACTATTAAATATTCATCAATTGTTAATGGAAAACAATTTGTTACAATGGGAAACCATTTAGCAAAAAAAAAAAAAGAATAAACATACATATACTCAACAAAGAGAATCTCCAAAAATATTTTGTAGAATGAAAACATCTAGAGATGAAGGAGTACACATTATAGGAATCCATTTATATGAAATTCTAGAATAAGAAAAGTATTCTATAGTGACAGCTGATCCATGTTTCAATCAACAGGATATAATGAAAGTTGTCTACAAAGGGGCAGATTGAAATTTTTTGAGTAATGGAAGCATTCTAATTCTTCTTTGTGGGGATGGCTACACAGGCATCCACACTTTGAAAAAACTCATCAATCTCTGTTCTTGGGTGCATTTTGTTGCTATAAATGATAATTCAATAAATCTGGTTTTAAAGGTAAAAATAATGTTATACTATAAAAGATTGTTATAAAATCATGTTATACTATAAATTCCAATCATTATACACTGTTTGGAATTTAGATCCTGATCTAAACAAATTCTATAAAGACACATTTTAGGCTGATGGTGAAAGTTGAGCAGTCCCTGATTATCAAATGATATTGAAGAACTATTATTAATTTTGTTAAAAATGATCAATTCATTGAGGCATTGTTTAAAAACAAATTCCTACTCTATTGTAAATATATTTTATAAATTTTTTTTTAGTGTTTTATAATGTATGAGATTTTAAAATACTCCTTAGGGGGAGGTAGTGAGTGGATATATAAATGAAATAAAATTGATCATATGTAGATAATTGCTAAAGCAGGACAATAGGTACAGAGGGGTGAGATTCATAATAATATAATATTCACTTTTACAAGCATTCAAAATTTCCGTTATATATATTTTAAAATTATCAGATAACATTAAAGTATTATTTCATATTTTATATATTTGTGTGCATGTATGTAGAAAAATACTTAGTAAATATATTTTCATCATAAACCTGAAAGAATGTACAGAAAAATTTTGGCAATTGTGACTATTTTTAGAGGTTGGAAATTCAGACTATTGCATTTGTTTTTCATTTTGATTTCTGTATGTTTAATTTTTTTCTACAGTGAGACTTATTACTCATTAAATTAAAGTATATATGAATAATTTTAAAAATAAAAGCAATTGATTAAGATCAAATTCAAATTATGTTATTTTTATTCATAAAATGAGTCAACAAAATTCCCCAAAACAGTTTTATCTACATTTTGCTGGAGGACACATTTTGTATATGTTCTTGGAACTGTTACTCTTTTTGACTTTTCTTTTCAGACAATTGTGTCAACTATAAGAACATTCAGGTTTTTTTGCATCTTTACCAACTCTATCCTAAACTTGCTTTTACATCACTTTTCCTTGACTGGTTTGAAATGCCAATCTGTTGAATCCTCAGATCACTTCTTTTAAACTTCTATTATTGCTTTGACTTCTAAAAGATTGACATTTAACTTCCTACACAATATAACTCACAGCTTTTTAAGACTTATGTATCAAAGTGTAGTAAGGAGACAGCATCATGTGGCCAAAGTGCATGTGCTTAGCAGAAAGCAGATGGATTAAAATCACAATCCTGACATCAGTAGACTGTCTTTGAGCAAATTATTCAACTCCATTGGGCCTCAACTCACCTCATTTTTAAAAATAGAAATGAGTGTTATCTCACTCTTACAGGAATGAAGATAGGGAAATATAAGAAAGCATACGAGGTTTTTAAAACATAATAGATGTTTGATGAATGTTGATTCTCATTTTCTCTAGCCCCCTACATAATAACTATATGCCATCCAAATTTTACTAAATTTGCTGTGCTAAAACAACAACGACAACTACAAAAAAAAAAAAAACTCTAAGTTTTAAGTTTAATCTCTCAGGGATTTCAAACTAGTCAATGAAAAGAAATGAAAAAGGCAGTAAGATAAGATTGTAAAGATGTAAAATTTCCGGTTGGAGTGCTTTCATTCTGCTTATGTCTGCCAGCAAGATTATACATCCTTCAAGGTCCAGCTTAAATACTAATTCCATGGCCCTTTCTGATTCTCAAATTAAATTTGTCCCAACCCTCCTTTTAATTCTGCTTAAAATCACACACCTTCTTTTGATATATGCCTTGCCTTATTCATTGTTTCTTTTATTCAAATATTATCTCTTTACTATGGTAGAATATTCTCAATATCAGAAACTCAGTCTTTGCTGTCTTTATATAATTACAATGTTCATCACAGTGTCTGTAACACTGTAGGCATATATTATACGGTTTGGGGGTAGGAGTGGGGAACTATAAGAATAGAGAAGAGGTGATAATTAGAATAGTGAGGATCTTGTGTATGAAATATAAGACATGAACATTTACTGTTCTGTGTTGTGAGAAAAGAGGCAATAATTATGGTCACAAGATAGGTAAATACAAATATATGTGTTATGCATATCTACAGTCGTTAAGAAAGAAAATGGGTAAATAATATAGAATGAAGGAGTTAGCTTAGTATGGATGCATCAGAGAATGACTGGCTAAAGACAGGAAAATGATGTATTTAAAAAGAAAACATCAAATTTAAAATTTATTTATTACCTCGCTTCAGAGGCAACACCCAATATTAAATCAGCTTTGAGGATTGTTATTGATATTAGTACTATATAGGTTCTCAAATAAATGTCCTAATGTAGAATATGTACAATGATGGAATTTGATCATTCATAGTAGATGGCCATATTCTTAGTTTTAAATTAATTTTATCAAAGTACGGTTGATTACAATATTGTGTTATTTTCTGCTGTACAGCAAAGTGACTCAGACATATATATATACACACACATATATATATACATATATATGTATATATATATTTCTTAAGTCAGTCTCCCAAGGCAGTTTTTTGTTATTGAGTTGATTGAGATGTTTGTATATTTTGGAAATTAAGACCTTGTCAGCTGCATCATTTGCAAATACATCATTTGCAATTTTTTCTCCCAGTCCATAAGTTGTCTTTTGCTGTACAAAAGCTTATTAAGTTTAATTAGGTCCATTTGTTTATCTTTGCTTTTATATATATATCCTGTGCTATACAATGTGACTTTGTTGTTTATCCACTCTCTATAGAATAGTTTGTACCTACTTATCCCAAATTTCAATCCATCCCTCCCCCCACCCCCCTCCGCCTCAGAAATCACTAGTCTATTCTCTATGTCTGTGAGTCTGCTTTTTTTTTCATGGATAAGTTCATTTATGTTCTACTTTATTTTCCACACAAAAATGATAATATTTGTCTTTCTCTTTCTGACTTCCTTTACTTAGTATGATATTCCCTAGGTATATCTGTGTAATGGCAAATGACATCATTTCATTAATTTTATGGCTGAGTAGTATTCTGTTGTGTGTATATACATACCACTTCCATTCATTTGTTGTTGGGCATTTAGATTGCTTCTATGTCTTGGCTATTACAAATAGTGCTTCTATGAAAATAGGGGTATGTGTATGTTTTCAAATTAGAATTTTGTCTGACTATATGCCCAGGAGTGGGATTGTTGGATCATATAACAATTCTATTTTTATTTTTGGGGGGAAATTCTATAATGTTTTCCATACTAGCTGCACAAATTTAAATCCCCACCAACAATGTAGGAGGGTTTCCTTTTCTCCACACCCTTTCCAGAATTTGTTATTTGTATATTTATTAATGATGTCCATTCTGACTGGTGTGAGGTAGTATTTCATTGTAGTTTGATTTGCATTTCTTGAATAATTATAAATGATGAGTATCTTTCAATGTACTTATCAGCAATCAACCTTCTTTGGAAAAATATCTAGATCTTCTGCTCATTTGGGGGGTTATTTGTGGGGTTTTTTGTTATTGAGTTGATTGAGATGTTTGTATATTTTGGAAATTAAGACCTTGTCAGCTGCATCATTTGCAAATACATCATTTGCAATTTTTTCTCCCAGTCCATAAGTTGTCTTTTGCTGTACAAAAGCTTATTAAGTTTAATTAGGTCCATTTGTTTATCTTTGCTTTTATTTCTACTGCCTTGGGAAACTGACTTAAGAAAACATGGTATGATTTATGTCAGAGAATGTTTTGCCTGTGTTCTCTTCTAGGAGTTTTATGGTTTCATATATTTGTCTTTAAGACATTTAGAGTTTATTTTTGTATGTGGTGTGAGGGAGTGTTCTATCTTCATTGATTTACATGTGGCTGTCCAGCTTTCTCAACACAAAGTGCTAAAGAGACTGTCTTTTCTCCATTGCATATTCCTGAGATGGCCATATTCATTTCCAGCCCAGCTGGATAACATCTGATGGAAACCATCTCCCAAGATTCTGTCAGAAAGACTTGCATGTTTTTTCCTCCTCAATCATATCCCCAAAACTATAAATACACTTCAGGAGTTACTAGCATAGATAGTAAAACGAGATGAATAAGTTTCTTCCTTCAAATAATTGGAATAGTTTTCAGCAGGCCAATGATATCACTGGAAGCAAATTAGTCCAAAATCCTATGAAAAATACACTCGACACTTTTCTGGTCTTTTACTGCCTAGTGGGCAAATTTATATGTGTATAGAGACTTTAAAATACAAAAAAAAAAAAGAAAGTTAAAATCCTAGGATTTTTTTTTAAGAGTAGTTGTGATTTGGGTGTGGTGGAAGACTAAGAATCTAGGCTTGCCCCTAGTAGAGGGCCATTACTGGAGAATGGAGAAACCTGCAGATATTTTTGGCCATTGTGAGATACTTTACTGGAAAAATTGAAGACTTGAAGAAGTTCAAACACAGTCATTATCACTTATTACTCTGGACACATCTACTAAATTCTACAGCTGACTATTATGATGAGATACAAAAAATAAAAATTATCTCTGAAAATCAGAGTGAAAATCCCATAAATATAGGTTCTGAGGAGGCAAGGACCTAATAGAGCCTTATATAAAATCCCTGGATGGTCATATCCCCATATCAGGAACAAACCAGAAGTAGACACTGTCTTACCAAAACTGCTAAAGAGACTCAACACAATTCTGTTCCTGATCTGATCAAGGTGATAAGGTCCTCCTCTCATATTTGCCTAACAGATAAGAAGTTAAACCCTCTCTGGTAAAAGATAACACCATCATGAGTCTATATGGTTCTTTTTTATGCAATGAAAAATAAGAGACAACTACAGGTGACTAATAACCAAGAGGAAATAAAACAGGCAAAAGAAAAAACCTTATACGATCCTGGCATTTGAGTTTAGCAGACAACAATTTCAAATATGATTGGGTATCTAATTACACTCTTACTATAAACAACTATAACACATAGATACACACACATATATACACACATACATACCGTAAGAGGTTGAACTGTGTCCCACCAATAGGTATGTCAAAATCTAAACCTCCAATACTTGTGAATGTAACTTTATTTGGCAATAGCTATGTGCAGGTGCAATAAAGTTAAGATAAAGTCATATTGGATCAAGGCAGGACTAATATTCAAAGACTGCTGTCTTTATAAAGGGAAATAGACATACAGACATACACAGAAGTAAGATGACCATGTGAGTCTAAGGCAGAAACTGGAGTGATGCAACTACAATGCAAGGAATACCAAGGAATGCCATCAATCACCAGAAGCTAGGGAGAGGTTAGGAAAGATTGTTTCTTAGGGACTTTGGAGGGAGTGTGGCTCTTCCACCTTGATTTCACATTTCCAGTCTTAAGAATTTAGAGAATATAATTCTGTCATATTAAGCCACCCAGTATATGGTATTTTGTTATGGTAGCTCTAGGAAAATAAATGCATGCAGACGTATGTAAGTATACATGTTGGTAGGATTTGGATATTAACCACCAATAGGTTATATTTCTTGAGAAGTGAAAGGGACATGAGTTGAAATCTACATTAATCCTGGAATTCTTCTCAAGAGTACTTTCCAAAATATGACTGAGATAAATAGACCCAAAGGAGAAAAAACATTGTTTTGGTGGATATGAGAAACAAAGAAAGATTGAGATTTGGGGCTGTAAAAGTAGCTGCTAAAGAGACTCAACACAATTCTGTTCCTGATCTGATCAAGGTGATAAGAGGACGGGGTAGAAAAGAAGAGGTGGCCATAAAGAAAGAGGCGGAAACCTCTGCATAAATATTCCTTTGAGATCCTTGAGAAAATCTTAACCTACACAGTTGAAGACAAGACTGTATTAAGCTTAGCAGAGATTAGTTATTGGAAGGCTGAAGAGTTGAGCAGAAATTAAAGAGGTCACACAGTGAAGAGGAGGCACTGGGATTCAAGCCTACCCAGAGTGAAGAGATACAGTTAAAACCTAAGCTTTCTTAAGACCCTAACAGCCATACCTCAGAAGTAAAAAACACACCTCAGAAAAAGGGCTACACTAGGGATGTAAGGACAAAACTGAAATATATACTAGCAAGTCTACAAAACAAGCTTCAGCAGGATTAAGGTGACCCTCTGGCAATTTAACTCCATTCTGGGGCAAAATATAATACTCCCAAAGAGGAAGATTTACATAATCAACAATCCTTCTCAACATATAAGGGGCAATGTATAACATACAGTAAAAAAAAAAATCAGATATATAAAAAGTCTATAATGAAGAAACACATTATAAAAGACCCAGATATGACCCAAATATTAGAGTTAGCCGAAGGACATCAAAATATCTATAATTAGGAGTTCCCATTGTGGTGCAGCAGAAATGAATCCGACTAGCAACCATGAGGTTGTAGGTTCGATCCCTGGCCTCGCTCAGTGGGTTAAGGATCCAGCATTGCCATGAGCTGTGGTGTAGGTTGCAGATGCAGCTCGGATCTGGTGTTGCTGTGGCTGTGGCATAGGCTGGCAGCAACAGCTCCAATTAGACCCCTAGCCTGGGAACCTCCATATGCCACGGGTGCAGCCCTATAAAGACAAAAGACAAAAAAAAACTATAATTAATATGATAATGAAAATATAAATAATCCCAAGACATGTAGCTCAAAAGAAAATCAGAGTCCATAGAAATGTATCAAATGAATTTTACATAACTTCAAAAGATAGTACCTAAATCTCAAAACTTAGATTGTTATGACAGGTGGAACACAAGACACAAAATTAGTAAACTTGAAGGAATATAAGCAAAAGGATCCAAGTGAGCATAGAGATGCAAAAGAAAGCACAGATCCAAGAGTAAGTCACTCAAGGAACACAAGTGGTCTAACACACACGTAATCAGAATTCTGGATGAGAAGAAAATGAATGGGACAGAATCAATACATGAAAAATGAATTATTTTATAATCTGGCAAAGTATCTCAACCTATAGATACAAAAAAATCAGCAAATAGTAAATAGGATAATTGTGCTGAAAATGTAAACAAACAATTTTGTAGTCAGTAAAATATTATTCAAGAAATATGAAATAAAGAAGTGACCAGGATTTCCCATCGTGGCGCAGTGGAATGGAATTCGACTGGGAACCACCAGGTTGCAGGTTCAATCCCTGGCCTTGCTCAGTGGGTTATAGATCCGGCATTGCCTTGAGCTGTGGTGTAAGTCGCAGACGCAGCTCAGATCTGGCGTTGCTATGGCTCTGGCGTAGGCTGACAGCAACAGCTCCAATTAAATCCCTAGCCTGGGAATCTTCACATGCTGCGGGTGTGGCCCTCAAAAGACAAAAGAAAAAAAAATTTACGGATTTTTTAAAAAGCTGAATTCATTCATCACTAGCATATCTACACTACAAAAAAAAATTTGGTATGAAGACAGACAATCCTAATTGAACAAAGGACCATAAAATGGAATGAAGAGCACTGAAAAAGTAAATATGTGGTGAAATGGAAAGCTATTTGAAGTGCAATGATAATATCTAATTAGATTTATGACGTGTTATAGGTATATAACAAAACATAAAGATTTGATGAAGTAAATGGAATTAAACTACTCTAAATTTCCTGTCTTTTTTTGGGAATTAATAAAAATTACTTAACCAAAAGCAGAATCTAATTTATAATAGATGCACATGCAGTCCCTTGGGTAAATACTTATTAATAATAAAAAGGCATAACTAAAATCTAATACAACAAAATTAAGTTACTTGATTATTACAAAAGAAGCAAGAAAAGAGAAAAAAAAAACAGAACAGATTAGCCAAATTAAAAAAAAGCTAGATTGTAGATTTTAACTGTATCATTAATTGCATCTAATTTGAGTTGCCTAATTTCTCATCTTA
This sequence comes from Sus scrofa, assembly GCF_054392235.1. Classification (NCBI taxonomy): domain Eukaryota; kingdom Metazoa; phylum Chordata; class Mammalia; order Artiodactyla; family Suidae; genus Sus; species Sus scrofa. Next base: position 91,624,161 of record NC_139401.1, on the reverse strand, counting down.
AAAAAGATTGCTATTATAAATTAAGAAAACAAATGCTGTGCAGTCTTCAATCAACATATTTTAAATATAATAGATGAAGGTTAAAAGTGAAAAAATGGGAAAACATGTAAACAAAAACTATGCAGAAAGCTACTGTTGCCTCCTTGAAATCAGGAACAATATACTTTAGCAAATAAGTATTATAAGAATTAACAAAGGATGTTTTATAAAAATGATAAGTGCAATAGATAGGAAAACATAAAAATCCATTGTTTATATTGTAAGACCAGCAAAAAGAACCTCCAGGCTCGGAAGAGGCGGCTCAAGACGGCCCACTAATTTGGCTAAGGTAAGAAAAGTGATGCAGGGACCGAATAAACCCCCCTCTGTTTTTCTTGAGAGGCTCTTGGAAGCCTTCAGGCGGCACACCCCTTTTGATCCCACCTCAGAGGCCCAAAAAGCCTCAGTGGCTTTGGCCTTTATAGGACAGTCAGCCTTGGATATTAAAAAGAAGCTTCAGAGACTGGAAGGGTTACAGGAGGCTGAGTTACGTGATCTAGTGAAGGAGGCAGAGAAAGTGTATTACAAAAGGGAGACAGAAGAAGAAAGGGAACAAAGAAAAGAGAGAGAAAGAGAAAAAAGGGAGGAAAGACGTAATAAACGGCAAGAGAAGAATTTGACTAAGATCTTGGCTGCAGTGGTTGAAGGAAAAAGCAATAGGGAAAGAGAGAGAGATTTTAGGAAAATTAGGTCAGGCCTTAGACAGTCAGGGAACCTGGACTATAGGACCCCACTCGACAAGGACCAATGTACATATTGTAAAGAAAAAGGACACTGGGCAAGGGACTGCCCCAAGAAGGGAAACAAAGGACTGAAGGTCTTAGCTCTGGAAGAAAATAAAGACTAGGGAAGACGGGGTTCGGACCCCCTCCCCGAGCCCAGGGTAACTTTAAAGGTAGAGGGGCAACCAGTTGAGTTTCTGGTTGATACCGGAGCGAAACATTCAGTGCTACTACAGCCATTAGGAAAACTAAAAGATAAAAAATCCTGGGTGATGGGTGCCACAGGGCAACAACAGTATCCATGGACTACCCGAAGAACAGTTGACTTGGGAGTGGGACGGGTAACCCACTCGTTTCTGGTCATACCTGAGTGCCCAGCACCCCTCTTAGGTAGAGACTTATTGACCAAAATGGGAGCGCAAATTTCTTTTGAACAAGGAAAACCAGAAATGTCTGCAAATACCAGTGGATGGCCCATATGCCTGAAGGCTATCGCAGCTGTGGCCATGCTGGTCAAGGACGCTGACAAATTGACTTTGGGACAGAATATAACGGTAATAGCCCCCCATGCATTGGAGAACATCGTTCGGCAACCCCCAGACCGATGAATGACCAACGCCCACATGACCCACTATCAAAGCCTGCTTCTCACAGAGAGGGTCACGTTCGCTCCACCAGCCGCTCTCAACCCTGCCACTCTTCTGCCTGAAGAGACTGATGAACCAGTGACTCATGATTGCCATCAATTATTGATTGAGGAGACTGGGGTCCGCAAGGACCTTACAGACATACCGCTCACTGGGAAGTGGACCTCACTGAGGTAAAGCCGGCTAAATACGAAAACAAATACCTATTGGTTTTTGTAGACACCTTTTCAAGATGAGTAGAGGCTTATCCTACTAAGAAAGAGACTTCAACCGTGGTGGCTAAGAAAATACTGAAAAAAATTTTTCCAAGATTTGGAATACCTAAGGTAATAGGGTCAGACAATGGTCCAGCTTTTGTTGCCCAAATAAATCAGGGACTGGCCAAGATATTGGGGATTGATTGGAAACTGCATTGTGCATACAGACCCCAAAGCTCAGGACAGGTAGAGAAGATGAATAGAACCATTAAAGAGACCCTTACTAAATTGACCGCGGAGACTGGCATTAATGATTAAATAGCTCTCCTGCCCTTTGTGCTGTTTAGGGTTAAAAACACCCCTGGACAATATGGGTTGACCCCCTATAAATTGTTCTACGGGGGACCCCCCCCCATTGATAAAAGTTGCTTCTGTACATAGTGCTGATACGCTGCTTTCCCAGCCTTTGTTCTCCAGGCTCAAGGCACTTGAGTGGGTGAGACAACGAGCGTAGAGGCAACTCCGGGAGGCCTACTCAGGAGGAGAAGACTTGCAGATCCCACATCGTTTCCAAGTGGGAGATTCAGTCTACGTTAGACTAAGTGCAGTCCAGATCATGGTACTTAGACAACAGTACCAAAGCCCGTCTAGCAGGGAAGCTGGCCGCTAGCTCTACCAGTTCTAAGATTAGAACTATTAACAAGAGAAGAAGTGGGGAATGAAAGGATAAAAATACAACCTAAGCTAATGAGAAGCTTAAAATTGTTCTGAATTCCAGAGTTTGTTCCTTATAGGTAAAAGGTTAGGTTTTTTGCTGTTTTAAAATATGCGGAAGTAAAATAGGCCCTGAGTACGTGTCTCTAGGCATGAAACTTCTTGAAACTATTTGAGATAACAAGAAAAGGGAGTTTCTAACTGCTTGTTTAGCTTCTGTAAAACTGCTTGCAAAAGATAAAAGGAGAGGAGGTTAATCTCTAAAGCAACCTCAAATTGGTTGCACCATAAAAATGTTGAAACGTTGATACACATATCTTGGTGACAACATGTCTCCCCGAAACATGCGCAAATGTGTAACTCCAAAACAATTTAAATTAATTGGTCCACGAAGCGTGGGCTTTGTTGTGAACCCCATAAAAGCTGTCCCGACTCCACACTCGCCGCCGCAGTCCTCTACCCCTGCGTGGTGTATGACTGTGGGCCCCAGCGCGCTTGGAATAAAAATCCTCTTGCTGTTTGCATCAAGACCGCTTCTCGTGAGTGATTAAGGGGAGTCGCCTCTTCCGAGCCTGGAGGTTCTTTTTGCTGGTCTTACAATATCTAGTAACATAGTTTCAATATATATAAAGCAGAAAATGACAAAAGCAAAAGAAGAGACAGGTCAAAATTTATAGTTAGGGGTTTAAAAAACATTTTTTTTGTAACAATAGAATAAGCAAAAAAATGGAGTTCCCACTGTGGTGCAACTGGATCTGCAGCATCTCTTCAGTGCCAGGACACAGGCACTAGATCTCCTAGCCTAGCACAATGGATTAAGGATTTGGCATTGCCACAGCAGTGGCATATGTTGCAACTCTAGCTTGCTTTGATCACTGGCCTGGGAACTCCATGTGCTATGGGGTGGCCAAAAAAGAAAAAAATAAATAAACAGAAAAAATCAATATGAATGAATATAGGAAGATTTAAATAAGACAAATTTGATATAATTCAGTTGTCTATACTACTATATCCAACAACTCCACAAGTACACCTTTTTTTTCAATTACACATGTTAATACACCATGATAGAACATATTTTTGGATATGATTGTCTCGATAATTACATCGAAATGTCATATCAGCAAGATGTCAGACTAGCAAGCTCCAGGTTCACATTCTCCTACAGGAACATTTGAAAAACAACTGTAATGACTTTATACAGGAGCTCTAGAAACAGTTCAAAGGTCTGAGCAACCAACAGAATTCCCAGTCAAGAAAAAGTCACATTCAAAATGGTAGGAAATTTCATGACATTTTTACCCATCCATGCCCCATTCTCACTAGCATTGCACACTGCAGTCTGAGAAAAGCAGCAGGACAGATTGTAGTTCCTTCCCTCAAACCAGAGGAAGCAGAGGTAACCTCACTTGCAATATCCAAAGTAGCCAGGGAGATGAATGAAAGGGTTAGTCTGTTTTATTACTTCAGAGCTTAGGTAGGGAAAAGCAGTTTAATACAGATCTCAGGCTGGAGAAAGCTGTGGGAAGCAGAGTATCGCACATGGAGACTGATTGTGAAACCTGCAGGAAGACTGTGGACCTGAAGACTCCTGCCACAAGGAGGATATAAGAAAATATGATAGAACATCTTAGGTTCTGTGAAGAACCAGGAGTGATACTCCTTGGGAAAAAAAGAGATTTCAAAGCAGCCATGTATAAAGGAGGTATCAAAAAAAGAGTAAACATAGGCTCAGGCAAGATGCATGCCAAGAAGAGGCCTTAGGAAACCTTAAGCTTTCATGTCAGGCTCATCTCAAAGCACAGAATACACTGTGCTAACTAGTGGAGATCTTTACTGACAGAGAGCCCCCGTCTTCAGATACTCAAAGAAGTGGCTGCCTTTATTTTCAACAAAAAGTCACAAGCCATACAAGGAAACTGGAAAACATGGCCTATTCAAAAAGAAAGAGAGAGAGGGAGGGAGAGAGAGAGACAGAGAGAGAGAGACAGAGAGAGAGAGACAGAGAAAGGAAAAAAAGAAAGAAGGAAAGAAAGAAAGAAAGAAAAAGAAAGAAAGAAAGAAAGAAAGAAAGAGAAAGAAAGAAAGAAAGAAAGAAAGAAAGAAAGAAAGAAAGAAAGAAAGAAAGAAAGAAAGAAAGAAAAAGAAAGAAGGAAAGAAAGAAAAGAAAACAAAATGACAGAAAATACTATGGACTTGGAGAATGGACTTGTGGTTGCAGGGGGGTGGAGTGGAGGGATTGGGAGTTTGGGGTTAATGCATGCAAACTATTGCTTTTGGAATGGATTAACAATGAGATCCTGCTGTGTAGCACTGAGAACTATGTTTAATACTTATAATGGAGCAAGACAATGGGAGAAAAAATTATGTATACATGTATGTATAACCGGGTCCCCATGCTGTACAGTGGGAAAAAAAAGTGTGTTGGATGGAGTTCCCGTTGTGGCGCAGTGGTTAACGAATCCAACTAGGAACTATGAGGTTGCAGGTTCAGTCCCTGCCCTTGCTCAGTGGGTTAACGATCCGGCGTTGCCATGAGCTGTGGTGTAGGTTGCAGACGCGGCTCGGATCCCGTGTTGCTGTGGCTCTGGTGTCGGCCGGTGGCTCCAGCTCCGATTAGACCCCTAGCCTGGGAACCTCCATATGCCCCAGGAGCGGCCCTGGAAATGGCAAAAAGACAAAAAAAAAAAAAAAAGTGTGTTGGGGGAAATAACAATAAAAAATAAAAGAATAAAATAAAAAATAGACAAATAATTTAAAACAACCACCTTAGATGTACTCAGAGAGTTAAAGAAAAAGTAGACAAAAAAAAATAAAGGAAATCAGGGATAGAATATATAGTGTATGAAAAAATTATAAATATCAACAAAGAGGTAAAAATTTTAGCAAGAAACAGAACAGAAATTCCTGAGCTAAAAATAAAATAACTCAATTAAAGTTCACTAGAGAGGTTCAGCAACAGAATTGAAGACATAGAAGTTTCAGCCAGCTTTTTTTATTGAGGTATATCTGACATACAATATTATATAAATTTTATGTGTACAACAAAGTAATTCAACATATGTATACATTGCAACATAACCACCACAATAAATCTAGATGTTATCTGTCATTATATAAAGTTAATACAATATTATATTATTGATTGTATTCCCCATGTTTTACATTTCAACCTCATGACTCATTTATTTTGTAACTGGAAGTTTGTACCTTTTGACCACCCTCATCCACTTCACTCTTTCCAACCATTATCCTCCCTGGCAATAATCTGTTCTCTGTATCTGACTCTGGGTTTTGTAATGTTATGTATTTGTTTTGGGTTTTTTTTTTTTTTTTGATTCCACTTATAATTTAAATCATGGTGTATTTGTCCTTCTCTTATTTCACTTTGTATAACACACTCTAGTTCCCTTCAGATTGTTGCAAATGGCAAGATTTCTTTCTTTTTATGGCCAATAGTATTTCATTGTGTGTGTATGTAAATATATATATACATGAGTGTGTATATATATATATTTATATATATCACATCTTCATCCATTCATCTGTCAATGGGCACTTAGTTTGCTTTCATATATTGGTTAATGTAAATAATGTATCAATGAACTGCATATACCTTTTTTTTTTTTGGTCTTTTTAGGGCCGCACCCATGGCATATGGAGGTTCCCAGGCTAGGGGTCCATTCAGAGCTGTAGCCTCTGGCTTATGCCAGAGACACAGCAATGCGGGATCCCAGCTGCATCTGTGACCTACACCACAGCTCACGGCAATGCCAGATCCTTAACACACTGAGTGAGGTCAGAGATTGAATCTACATCCTCGTGGATCCTAGTTGGATTTAACAACTGAGCCATGACGGGAACTCCTGCACATAACTTTTCAAGTTAGTTTTTTCATTTTCCTTGGATAAATATCCAGCTGAGTAATATGGTAGTTCTATTTTTCATTTCTTGAGGAATCTCCATACTTTTTTCCTTAATAGCTGCAACAATTTACATTCCCACCAGCATGAGCGCTCCCTTTTCCCCACATTCTTGCTAACATTTCTTATTTCTTCTCTTTTAGATAATAGCCATTCTAACAAGCGTGAGGTCGTATCTCATTGTGGTTTTGATTTACATTTGCCTGATGATTAGTGAGGTTGAATATCCTCTGGTGTACCTGTTTGCCATAAGAATGCCTTCATTAGAAAAATGTCAATTCACATCCTCTGCTCATTTTTAATTGGATTTTTTGTTTTTGTTCTTATAGAGTGGTATGAGTTTATTAAAACATTTCGTGTATGCCAAATATACATATCTGGAAATATCTTCTCACATTTAGTAGGTTGCCTTTCATTGTGGTATGGTATCCTTCACTGTGCAGAAGCTTTATATTTTGATGTAGTCTCATTTTTTTATTTTATTGCCCTTGCCCTTGGGGTCAGATCTAGAAAAACATAACTAAGACCAGAGTCAAGAGATTTCCACATACGTCTTCATCTAGGAGTATGATGGTTTCAGAATTGAGATACAAGGCTATAGTCCATTTTGAGATAATTTTTGTATATGTTGCAATATAGTGATCCAGTGTCATTTTTTGCATATAGCTGTGTAGTTTTTCCAGCACCACTTTTTAAGAGGCTGTCACTTCTCCAATGAGTATTGTTGGTTCTCTTGTCAAATATTAGTTGACCAAATACGTTTTAGTTAATTTTGGGGCTCTTGATACTGTTCAATTGTTCTGTGTCTGTTTTTATACCAATGCCACACTGTTTTGATTACTATAGGCTTATATTATAAATTGAAACCAGTGTGTGATGCCTCCCACTTGTTCTACTGTCCCAGGATTGCTTTTGCTATTAAGTTCTTTTGTGATTCAATATAAACGTTAGGATTGTTTTTAATATTTCTATGAAAAAGTCCATTGGGATTTTGATAGAGATTGTATTGAATCTTTACATAGTTTGAGGTATATAGACAGTTTAACAAACTTAAGTCTTCTAATCCATGTGCATCAAATATTTTTTTAATTTATTTGTGTTTTTAATTTCATTTATCAGTGTTTTATATATTTATGTATACAAGTGTTTCATTCCTTGGTTAAATTTATTCCTATGTATTTTACTCTTTTTGATGCAACTACAAATGAGACTGTTTCCTTAATTTTTCTTTCTTAAAGGTAATTATTATTGAATAGAAACACAACAGATTTCTTTATATTTATTTTGTATCCTGCAATTTTACCGAATTCATTTATTACTTATAATAGATTTTGGTAGTCTTAGAGTTTTCTATATATTGTATCATATCATCTGCAATTAGTGATAACTTTACTTTTCCCTTTCAAGCCTGTATGCATTTATTTCTTCTTCCTTCATAATTGAGGGCTAGATACTTCCAGTACTATATTAAATAAAAATGAAAAGAATGGGCATCCCAGTCTTGTTCATGATCTTATAATGAAAGATTTAAGATTTTCACTGTTGAGTACGATATTACCAGTGGATTTGTCATCTATGGCCTCTATTATGTTGAGGTACATTTCCACTATGACCACTGTTTTGTGAGTTTTTATCATAAGCGGATGTTGACTTTTGTCAAATTCCTTTTCTGCATCTTTGAGATAATCTTATGATTTGTCTCTTTCATTTTTCTTAATGTGGTGCATCATGTTGATTGATTTGCAATGTCGAAACATCTTTGCATCCCTGAAATAAATCCCAATTGATCATGGTGTATAATCCTTTTAATGTATTCTTGAATTTGGTTTGCTTATATTTTGCTGAGAATTTTTGTATGATATTCATCAGAAATATTGCCAACCCACTTGTAGAAAGGATATTTAAAATGATTGATTCTGGTCTTTAGCCCATTTTTCAATTGAGTTGTTTTTTTTTTTTTTTTTGCTGCTGAGCTGTATAATTTGTGTTTGTATTTTAGAGATTAATCCCTTGTCAGTTGCATCATTTGAAATGATTTTCTCCCATTCCATAGGTTGTCTTTTTGTTTTTTTATGGTTTCCTTTGCTGTGCAAAAGCTTGTCAGTTTCATCAGGTCCCATTGGACCTAATCCCTATTTTTGCTTTTATTTCTATTGCCTTGGGAGACTGACCTAAGAAAACACTTGTAAGGTTGATGTCAGAGAATGTTTTGCCTATGTTCTCTTCTAGGAGTTTGATGGCGACTTGTCTTATATTTAAGTCTATAAGCCATTTTTAGTTTGTTCGTTTGTTTGTTTTTGTTTTGTTTTTGTCTTTTTGCCACTTCTTGGGCCACTCCCGTGGCATATGGAGATTCCCAGGCTAGGGGTCGAATCGGAGCTGTAGCCACCGGCCTACACCAGAGCCACAGCAACGCGGGATCCAAGCCACGTCTGCGACCTATACCACAGCTCACAGCAACGCCAGATCCTTAACCCACTGAGCAAGACCAGGGATCGAACCCATAACCTCATGGTTCCTAGTCGGATTCATTAACCACTGCGCCACAACGGGAACTCCCAGTTTTAGTTTATATTTGTGCTTGGTGTGAGGGTGTGTTCCAAATTCATTGATTCACATGTGGCTATCCAATTTTCCCAGCACCACTTACTGAAAAAACTGTCTCTTGCCCAGTTTATATTCTTTCCTTCTTTGTTGAAGATTAATTGACTGTAGGTGTCAGGGTTTATTTCTTCAAAGAAGATATACACATCACCAACAAACACATGAAAAAAGGCTCAACATCACTGATTATTAGAGAAATACAAATCAAAACTAATATGAGGTACCACCTCACACTTGTCAAAATGGCCGTCATTAATAACTCAACAAATAACAAATGCTGGAGAGGGTATGGAGAAAAGGGAACCCTCCTACAGTGTTGGTGGGAATGTAAATTGGTGCAACAACTATGGGAAACACTATGGAGCTACCTCAGAAAACTAAATATAGAACTACCAAATGACCCAGCCATCCCACTCTTGGGCATGTATCTGGACAAAGCTTTCCTTGAAAAAGACACATGCACCCATATGTTCATTGCAGCACTATTCACAATAGCCAAGACATGAAACAACCTAATGTCCATCAACAGATGAATGGTTAAGAAGATATGGTATATATATATATACACTAAGGAATACTACTCAGCCAGCCATAAAAAAGAACCAAATAGGAATTCCCATCATGGCACAGTGGAAATGAATCTGACTAGGAACCATGAGGTTGTGGGTTCAATCCTTGGCCTTGCTCAGTGGGTTAAGGATCTGGCATTGCCATGAGCTGTGGTGTATGTTGCACACGTGGCTTGGATCTGGCATTGCTGTGGCTGGGGCATAAGCCAGCAGCTGTAGCTCCAATTAGATCCCTAGCCTGGGAACTTCCATATGCCAGTGGTGTGGTCATAAAAAGAGGCAAAAAGAAAAAAAGAAGAAAGAAAAAATAATGCCATTTACAGCAACATGGATGGAACTAGAGACTCTCATACTAAGTGAGGTAAGTCAGAAAGAGAAAGACAAGTACCATATGATAATATGATATCACATATCTGGAATCTAATATAAGGCACAAATGAAATTTTACAGAGAAAAGAATCTCATGGACTTAGAGAACAGACTTGTAGTCTCCAAGAGGGAGGGGGAGGGAGGGGAATGGACTGAAAGTCTGGGGTTAATAGAAGCAATCTCTCGCTTTTGGAATGGATAGGCAATGGTGTAAAGCACTGGGGACTATATCTAGTCACTTGTGATGGAGCATGATGGAGGATAATGTGAGAAAAAAAAATATATATATATATTTATGTGGGTGTGTGTGTGGGTGTGTGTGACTGGGTCACTTTGCTGTACAGTAGAAAATTGACAGAACACTGTAATCAAACTATAATGGAAAAAATAAAAATCATTTTAAAAAATAAAATACAATGATTGATTCTAAGTATCAGTAAGAAAAATATAAATAAAATTTAACAGAGGCTAAGGAATCTATGAGAAGGTGAATATAATCATTATGAGAGTATCAGAGAAGACATGAGAGACAAAAAGGAAGGAGATAATTAAAGGTATAATGGCCAAATTTTCCCCAATTTGAGGAAAGACATGAATCTACAAATCCAAGAAGTTCAGCGAAGTTCAAATAGGATAAATCAAAGATACCTACATGAAGGTACATTATAATTGAAATTATGAAAGACAAAGAAAGACTCTTGAAAGCAGCAAGAAAAAAATTTAGCTGGTCATGTACAAATTTTCAGTAAGATTTATACAATCCACCTTGATTAGCAGTGAATTTTTTAGCAGAAAATGTGGAGGCCAGAGGCCGTGAGGTAATATATTTAAATCAGCAAAAGAATGAACTGTTATATAATAATTGTGTATCTATCAGAGTAATTAGGCAAGAAAAACAAATGAAAAGCATACAAACTATAAGGGAAGTTGTAAAATTTCTCTGATTGCAGATGACATGATTATCTACATAGAAAATATTAAAGACTCCACCAAAATATGTGTGAAAATTAATAAACAAATTAGGCTAAGTTATACAATAGTAATCAACACAAAAAATCAAGTTCTTTTTTATATATTAACAATGACCAATCCAAAAAGGAAATTAAGAAAACCGTTTCATTTACTGTAGCATCAGAAAGAAAAAATACTTAGAAATAAATTTAACCTTAGAAATGAAAATCTTCTACACCAAAAATTGTAAAACTGCTGAAATAAATTAAAGACAAATATATCAAAATACATCTCATGTTCATGAATTGAATCATTTCACATTAAGATGTGAAATGTGATTACCCAAAATGATCTACAGATTCAATACAATTCATATTAAAATGTCAATGATCTTTTTCTATAGTAATATATCAATCATACTAAAATTTTTATGAATTATCGTGACCCAAAACAATCAAAAATGTTGTAAATGAACAAAGCTTCAGGCCTCACATTTTCTAATTTCAAATATTACTACAAACTACAGTAATCAGCATAGTGTGATAATAACATATCTAGATTTCCAAGATCATTAAACAGTAAAATAGTCTTCAAAAAATGTGTGAAACTGGATATTCAGATCAACAGAACAAAGTTAGATCCTTATAACATACACACAGAGAAACCCACACAAACAAAATATCTCAAAATTGATCAAAGATCTAAATGAAAGAAGCTAAAAGTATAAAGCTCCTAGAAGTAAGCAAAACATATAAATATGACAGATAATAGAACTTATACATGAATATACCTAAGAATATCTTCATGACATTGCTGTCAGCACATATTTTCAAACATAAACTAAAATTACAAATCATAAAGAGGAAATTGATAAACTTGACTATATTATGATTTAGGACTTGTCTTTATCAAGATACTAATAAAAGAGTGAAAAGGTAACCCACAAAGTGGGAGATGTATTCCCAAAATATATAAATCCTCTCCAAAAAAGATTAATATCCAAAACATATATCAAAATTTTTTCAAATAAATGAGAGACAAAATAATTTTAAATGGGTAAAAGACTTATGCAAGTACCTTATAAAAATGATATCCCAAATTTCTAGTAGGTTATGAACCTCATTTTTCATCAAGATGAATTAAAATAAAACCAAAACTTGATAACACTACATACCTTGCAGAATTGCTAAATTGAAAAAGATAGTAAATGATGCTCCTATGAACATTTTCATTTCTTTCTTTTGGCTGAAATATATAATTTATGTTTTTATATGTTAGGCATATACTTAGTGGTAGAACTGCTGTCTCAAAAGTCATGTACATGTTCACTTTAGGATAAACTGACAAACTGTTTTCCAAAGTGTCTGTACAAACTAATCTTCACAAAGCAGTTTATAAGATTTCCAGTAGCTCTTGACACTTGTTTTAATAAATATTATTGATAATAAGAAAATAATATATAAATTGTGTTATTTTCAGAAAGTGGAATGCTATATAAAGCAAGTAAAATGACAATATACAAGTACACACAGCTGTATGGCTGAAACTTACAAACATAACATCGCATAAAATAATCCAGGCACAAAAGGGTACACAATGTCCTATTTAATATGTGTAAAGTTAAAATAATATATGATATCAAATGCCAAGTTAGTGGTTACCCTCGATGGGTGCGGGGAGAAATGAGTAGCAACAGGAAGTATAAATTTCGGTAGGCACAAGGAAGGGCAGGAAAGGTTAGAATGTTGTCAGAAAGTGGGCACAGGCTTTAGTGTCACAAAAAGGTAAAAGCACAGGCTTTGAAGCCATATAAAAGTGGATTTTAATCATCACCCTGTTACTAGCTGATTAACCCAAACAAATTAACTCTCAAATATTCAGGTTCTCCAGCAATAAACAGGGATGGGAATTCTTACTTTGTATGGGTTTTGTGAACTTTAAAGAAATATTTTTAAAAGAGAACTTAGTTACATGGTTGGCATATAATAAGTAACTATATCCAGTCACTTGTGATGGAACATGATGGAGGATAATGTGAGAAAAAGAATATATACATATTTATATATAATATGTATTATATAATATATAAAATATAATATATATATTCATATATATGACTGTATCGCTTTGCTCTACAGTACAAAAAAAGAAATTAACAGAACACTGTAAATCAACTATAAAGGATCCATATAGGAAGAGAAGAGATCAAACTGTCACTGTATGCAGATGATATGATACTATACCTAGAAAACCCTAAGGACTCAACCCCAAAACTCCTTGAACTGATTAATAAATTCAGCAAAGTGGCAGGATATAAGATTAACATTCAGAAGTCAGTTGCATTTCTGTATACCAGCAATGAAACATTAGAAAAGGAATACAAAAAAACGATACCTTTTAAAATTGTACCTCACAAAATCAAATACCTCGGAATACACCTGACCAAAGAGGTAAAGGACCTATATGCTGAGGACTACAAAACTTTAATCAAAAAAATCAAAGAAGATGTAAAGAAATGGAAAGATATTCCATGTTCCTGGATTGGAAAAATCAATATTGTGAAAATGGCCATCCTACCCAAAGCAATCTACAGATTCAATGCAATCCCTATCAAATTACCCATGACAGTTTTCACAGAACTAGAACAAACAATCCAAACATTTATATGGAACCACAAAAGACCCAGAATCGCCAAAGCAATCCTGAGAAACAAAAACCAAGCAGGAGGCATAACTCTCCCAGACTTCAAGAAATACTACAAAGCCATAGTCATCAAAACAGTGTGGTACTGGTATCAAAACAGACAGACAGACCAATGGAACAGAATCGAGAATCCGGAAATAAACCCTGACACCTATGGTCAATTAATCTTTGACAAGGGAGGCAAGAACATAAAATGGGAAAAGGAAAGTCTATTCAGCAAGCATTGCTGGGAAACCTGGACAGCAACATGCAAAGCAATGAAACTAGAACACACCCTCACACCATGCACAAAAATAAACTCCAAATGGCTGAAAGACTTAAATATACGACAGGACACCATCAAACTCCTAGAAGAAAACATAGGCAAAACACTCTCTGACATCAACCTCATGAATATTTTCTCAGGTCAGTCTCCCAAAGCAATAGAAATGAGAGCAAAAATAAACCCATGGGACCTCATCAAACTGAAAAGCTTCTGCACAGCAAAGGAAACCAAAAAGAAAACAAAAAGACAACTTACAGAATGGGAGAAAACAGTTTCAAATGACGCAACTGACAAGGGCTTAATGTCTAGAATATATAAGCAACTTATACAACTCAACAGCAAAAAAACCAATCAATCAATGGAAAAATGGGCAAAAGACCTGAATAGACATTTCTCCAAAGAAGATACACAGATGGCCAACAAACACATGAAAAAATGCTCAACATCGCTGATTATAAGAGAAATGCAAATCAAAACTATCATGAGATACCACCTCACACCAGTCAGAATGGCCATCATTAATAAATCCACAAATAACAAGTGCTGGAGGGGCTGTGGAGAAAAGGGAACCCTCCTGCACTGTTGGTGGGAATGTCAACTGGTACAGCCACTATGGAGAACAGTTTGGAGATACCTTAGAAATCTATGCATAGAACTTCCATATGACCCTGCAATCCCACTCTTGGGCATCTATCCGGACAAAGCTCTACTTAAAAGAGACACATGCACCCGCATGTTCATTGCAGCACTATTCACAATAGCCAGGACATGGAAACAACCCAAATGTCCATCGACAGAGGATTGGATTCAGAAGAGGTGGTATATATACACAATGGAATACTACTCAGCCATAAAAAAGAATGACATAATGCCATTAGCAGCAACATGGATGGAACTAGAGACTCTCATCCTGAGTGAAATGAGCCAGAAAGACAAAGACAAATACCATATGATATCACTTATAACTGGAATCTAATATCCAGCACAAATGAACATCTCCTCAGAAAAGAAAATCATGGACTTGGAGATGAGACTTGTGGTTGCCTGATGGGAGGGGGAGGGAGTGGGAGGGATCGGGAGCTTGGGCTTATCAGACACAACCTAGAATAGATTTACAAGGAGATCCTGCTGAATAGCATTAAGAACTATGTCTAGATACTCATGTTGCAACAGAAGAAAGGGTGGGGGAAAAAACTGTAACTGCAATGTATACATCTAAGGATAACCTGACCCCCTTGATGTACAGTGGGAAAATAAAAAAAAAAAAAAAAAAACGTTTTAACAGTTACTATTCTGGGTAAGGGAATTGATATGTCACACAGAGTATAGTAGTGTAAAAGTTGTCGTGGTTAAAGTGAATGGCTTGTGCCATATAGGAACAAGCTACCTGTATAGATAAATTGGGGTTATAGTAAAAGAAAGAGATTAAACTCGACATTTTAGGCCCAAAGAAGCCATTGTAGCTTCTTAAGAATAAAAGTAACATAATTCATTGTGTTTTATAGCAAGAGTATTCTGGCAATGAATAAACAGAGAGCTTGGAAGGCAAACAGTGGCTATTGGATTTTGTGTTTGGAAAAAGATACTATTGTAGAAATCCAGGTTAAAGATAATTAGTCCTAAAACCAAGATTATGGCAAAGGGATATATAGTGATGGGACATAAGTCTATACTTTGTAGAACAATCCACAGAATTTCTTGAAAGGTTAAAGGACAAAAGAGATGAAAGCTTTCAGGTTGACTCTGGAGTTCTTAACTTCATTGTATCATATATTAAATGGTGAGAAACAGCAGGTAATTATGTAAATGATGCTACTTTCATTTTCAGGCGTATAGAATTTGACATAATTAGTCAAGAGTAGCTTTTCTATAAGCACTCAACAGAAGAATTCTCACACATACCTCCTTTCTGTGTTTGTCTTTTTTTTTCTTCCAGTTTTTCCTTCTGCCTAACCATTGCTATTATTTTTCAAGCCTTTTACTCCAGGGTTTATTGCTCAAGATTACATGGAAGGTCAAGCTATATACTGAATGGTTTTTAGGTTTTGAAATGATAATCTGAATTAACATGAGGAACTACTTACAGAAGAGGCCCCAAAGGCTGTTAATTTTGTTCCAGCCAGCAAGCTCCTGCAGAGCCGGTTTTAACCTCAACTCCACAGGAGATGTATCATCAAGACTTGCAGTTTCCTCTGTCATATATTTCATGTTCGACTTCAGTAAAGGAAGCTGCCTCCAATACCGGATTTAACAGTCTAATGCCACAATCATGAATATTTCTCTATAAATCAATGTGTTTAATATTCATTTATAGAGACTATGTAAATAAAATGCAATAATGCGAGATGAGCTAAACAAATGGATTTTGTCAGATATTCTTACATTCTACAAGTATTCTTGATGAAAATAGTTTCAGGAGAAGATGAGACTGTTTCTCTATCTCCCTTTCCTCTCTCTCTTTCTCTCTCTCTCATGTCTCCCTCTCCATAAATTAGGACAATGCTAAATTTCCCCTAAGTTTGCCACCAAAACAATAGGCCCCATTGACACCAGGATTCTATCCAGTTTCTTCCACAACGATGTTGTGTTGTTCTAGAAGTTTAAAGTAAAAGGATAGCTACTTCCAGGTGAAAAAGTTCAATCAATCCATGGAATGAGATTCTCTGTTGAAAAAAAACAGATTGAACCACTACTGACACTCAAGGAGAGCCTTATCTCTTACAATGTGTACACAGTATAGGGCCTGTACATACTCATGCATATCTTGGAATTTTGACTAGTCAGTTGATCAAACCTATTCTCACCAAGAATTGGCATACAGAGTCATTTTAATCAGCTTGAGAGGAATTTACTTTTCTTTGCCTCTTAGTGAGATTTTCCACCCTATTGGGGCACTGGAAGTAATCTTTGTACTCTCTAATCCAACCTCTTTCACCAAGTCCATCACCACCATCAGAAACCACTCATTATCTGTAATTTAAAACTGCATTTTCCCCTTTGAGGCCCAAGGCTCTCAACCAAATTGCTTTAAATTGCTTATTTATCCCCCTACTATGAATAACTCTTTCTCAGATTGGATGTTGAAATAATTTAAATGCCATAGGATTCTATTTCACTCCCTTTCACCAAAAAAAGAAAGAAATGTATAAAACCACAGGAGTTCCTTTGCATCTCAGCAGATAAAGGACCTGGTGTTGTCACTGCAGTGGCTCGGGTCACTGCTGTTGTGGGGGTTCAATCCCGGGTCAGGGAAATTCCATATGCTATGAGTGTGGAAAAAAACATATTTCACTCCCTTTCAGAAGGCATGAAGCTATTTTTTGCCTGTCCACACATTTTCTTTGGATAAGAATGTGCTAGTAGCAAAATCACATTCCTTTTTTCTCCATTGAAATTGCAATTGCTAACCCAAAATTTATATATTTTTTCTTCCTTTAGTGTGGGTACTTACCTGTGATAGGATGAAGAAAATTTGGAATGAGATATGAAACTAGGACTTTACATCTGGATGAGAAACATTCATTTGGATCAACTCAGTTAGTGGTACTGAAAGCCCAATCCATCGTCCAATACGCAACATTCAAAGTGAATGATAGCTATACTTTGAAACCCACACAAGCATACAGGTGGCATTATGCCTCCACTAATCGATGTATAACAGCCATTGGGTAGTGATACTCAAAGCCTCGGTAATCAAGAGGCAGGACGGAAGTTAGGAAGTGGGTAATAGCGCTATAGTTATGGTTCTTGTGTTTAGTAATAGGATTCAAGGCAGTGGGATACAAATCAAAGCAAAGGTGAAACCTAGATCCTGGAGTACTAGGCAGCTTACAAAGCCAAATGATTCAAGCACAAGTATAAATCTAAATTATAGGAGTTCCCGTTGTGGCTTAGTTTGTTACGAACCCGATTAGGATCCACGAGGATGTGGGTTCGATCCTTGGCCTTGCTCAGGTGGTTAAGGATTCAGCGTTGCCGTGGCTGTGGCATAGTCCAGTGGATGCTGCAGCTTCAATTCAATCCCTAGCCTGGGAATAGCCATGTGTCACTGGTGTGGTGACCCTAAAAAACAAACAAAAAAAGTAAAACTAAATTATATAGTACAAGTGATTTTTTTCTTTTAAATGGAGTCGCAGTTTTACATCAATCCTTTTAATACAAGCACTGGGAGAATTTAAATTAAAAAAAAACTGATCACAGTGGAAGAGCTCCACATCCAGTAGGGGTAACCTGACACTATGACACTAAATCTCAGATAGTTGAATAATAGCTCTTTATATGCATTATCTTCTGGATGACAATGGTCCTAGAGAAGCTGATGGAGGTGAAACTAGGGAAGGGCTAACTTTCAAAGACACTCGCCAGTAAACTTTTTCTGTAAAATATCAGAAAGAAATATTTTAAACCTGAGGGCCATACAGTTGCAGCTATTCGGTTCTGTTTCTGCGGGTAAAACCAGCCATAGACTAAACCAATGGTTATAATTTCACTTTTTAAAAATGCTCAAAAAATCAAATGTCAGGCCAAGTTTTGCCAACAGGCTATAATTTTTTAATCCCTGTTTTGGGGGGACATTTAATGGTCTTTGGTAAAGGGGGGATAAGCTTAATAAAACTGGAACAAAGGAAGAGCCAAATATTTCTTATTTTAAGCAATACATTGGGCTTAGGACCAACATCTACCTTCTCTTCTCTCAATCATTTTCTTTTCTAAATATATTGACAGACTACTCTTGAATACATATTTTAAGCCTTCCAAGTTGAGTTGGCCTGTTCATTTCTGTAAGGCTTAGAATTGTATGACTAACTTCTGATTACAAATATAAGAAAATAATTGAATATAATAAAAATGTACCAGAGTGCAATTATATTTTACCTTCTGCCTACATACACCTGTTTTTCCTTTCTTTACTTTTATGACTACAGCACAGGGAAATCCCTATTCAAACATTCTGCATAATATTCTTCTGTAAATTCTTTACAACATAGCTATTACCCAGTCCTTTCTGGTTACTATGTAAGTAGAACAATGTTTCTGGAGAAAATTAAGGCTTCTTATTTTCAAGCTTTGAGTAAAGTAGGTCAGAAGACAGGTTAGTAAAGGAGAAGCAGAAACTGAGATTTCTCATAGAGCCCCAAACTGTTTTCTGAATAATTGATCTGGCCAAAATCATGGGGTGACTTTTAGGCTGTAAAATATAGATCATATGACCCAACTGTACTATCTTCTGGTTCAGCTTAAATGTAGGGATCCTGACTAGTATAGTGCACAATGGTTTTTTAAAACACTGATATCCCCAGAGGAAAACACAGTAATATGCTCTCTGACTAGAACTAATGAATACTGAAAATATGCATTTTCATATTTTCCTAACATCTTCCAGATTGTGCAAGAAGTCAACTCATGCTATTGCATTTACTTCCCAGTTTTATTTACATCCTATTTGGAGTCAAGACCTTTGGATGAAGTAGTCTTACAATACCAAGATATGTCCCAGGCTTTAAGTGATACTGGTGCTTGTGGAAGCAATCCATTGGGTGTTGATAGGCTGTAAACAGCATTTCAACCAAAGTGTGGGTATGGTACTTGATAAAGTTGCCAGCTTTTGCACTCAAAGTGTGTTTATGAGCAGGAAAATAACTTATAAAAATGGCATCCTGGGGCTCATATTTATTCTCTTTCAATGATTTCCAGATCAAATTTGCTCAGTTTACAAGTTAAAAGAGGATTTTCTTCCTAGCTCTCAGCCCAGGAAATTCCCATTAGGGTAAAAAACAAAGCTATATTTGCTCAACCTCTGACACTATCACTTGGAATGACATTTCAGCAATCCCAGGTTTAGATCAGATCATGTTGAAGCATACCCCAAAACTTCATTAGTTTTACCAAATTCCCCACCATTTCTGATACATTTGTTTGTTTCTATCAGTAATGAAATTCCCACTGTGCCCCTTCACCGCAGGTTACAAAGATACTTTAAAAATTACATCAGTAAAGAGATAAAAGTCTCCAATTTGATATCATAAATCATTTGTTCAATAACTTCTAAAACAAGATATAATTGTCATTCAGATTGAATTTTTAGAATATATTTCTAGGTGGCTCTTAAGCTGTATATCACGCATTGCAGCAATAGCTACCAAAGATTCAGTTAATGTTATAGCTTGACGTAGTGGTTGCAACTTTTCAAAAGGCCTAGCTAAAATATGCTAGACTGGAATTATTAATAGCATTGAATCATAGTATTATGGCTATAAGAGAAAGAATTTCTCTTATAGTGAAATTTGGTGAGTTTGAAAAAGTACATGTGATTCTTTCAATTTGTTGTTGATCGTAGAAGTATTGGGCTATTTTCACAAATGTATAAAGACTGACAATGAAAATCTCTGTATGAGTTTCCATCATGGCTTGTAGAAACGAATCTGACTAGTATCTATGAGGATGCAGGTTTGATCCCTGGCCTCACTCAGTGGGTTAAGGATCTGGCATTGCCGTGAGCTCTGGTACATGTAGGTTGCAGATCTGGCTCAGATCCCGCACTGCTGTGGCTAAGGTATAGGCCAGCAGTTACATCTCTGATTTGACCCCTAGCCTGGGAACCTCCATATGCTGTGAATGCAGTCCTAAAAAGACAAAAAGAAAAATCTCTGTAGACTGTGATTACTCTTTCTCCATGAAATTTTAAAACGGAGTTTCAGCCATCTCATTAAAAAAATGAACTGACAACCCTCAAAAATAAAATCTCATAATAAAAATAAGGACTTATATGTAGTATAGTTACTTAATATTATAAGTAGTGTGTTAGTTTTCTATTGCTATGTGACAAATTACCACAAACAGAGCAGCTTTAAATAATACTCATTTATTCGTTCATATTCTGTAGTTCATCACCCGCTTAGGTTCTCTGCTCAGGGTCTCACAAGGCTAAAATCAAGGTAATGGTTGGGCTGAGTTCTTATCTGAAGTCTCTGAAGAAAAATTCCCTCCCAGTCTTATTCTTGTCATTCACAGAATTCAGTTCCAGGTATGGCCCTAAAAAGAAAGAAAGAAGTTAAAAAAAGCTCAACTGTGTAACATGTAGCATAACTTAATCATAAGAGTAATATCTATAATATTCACCATCCCAGATATTGTATAGGATGTGTACATGGAGTGTGTGTGGAAAATCTTGGAGGCTGTCTTAGAATTCTGCCTACCACATTTAGAAGAATTATATTTACAATTACTTTAATAAATTTTTGTTAAGCACCTACTATGTGTTGAGCACTGTTCTATTTGAGTCCTTACTTCCAACCAGAGATTAGGGTTTACTCTGTATTGTCAATCTGCCATAATTTATTAGAGAGTTTTAGAGTACAAATTTGTGATAAAACAGACCAGAGTTAAACTTCACGTACACCACTTTCCAAATAATCTTGAGCAAGTTAATTCATTTTTCTGAGCTTCAATTCCATCATCCAAACAAGGAAATAATAGTAGTGTCTATTTCATAGGATTGTTAGGAGGATTAAGTAATACAATGCCCAAAAAATGTTTAGCACAAAACTGACATATATCAATCACTCAGTAATTGATAGTAAAATGTGTCACCCACTTTTTGAAACACATATGACAATATGGCCATGAAGATTTCTATTATTTTTCCTTGCAAATTCCAGTGATGGATACTTTATATTCTTCCAATTTTTCTTCCACTGTATAGCTCCTCCTGAGGATATGTTGATATCTGTGTCCATGGTAACACTTTCAGGCAGCAGTTACTGTAATGTACATCAAGCTTACCATTAACTGAGGCCAATAATGCTAACCCTTTATCTGGAGAGGATGGCAGCTCTGTGGCGCTTGGATGATCTTGCTTCAGCTTTTCTTCAGCTAAATGGTCTCTGAAGGATCATTCTTCCTCTTAATATAACAGAAATTAGAAAACATATACACATTCATATGCTCACCCTGTTCATCATAGTTATACCTCAAGATCAAAGAAGCATTGATGGGTATCTAACCACTATACTGAAAAACCCAATGTTTCTCCTTTTAGATGACAGATTAAAAACCTTTAATAAGTTTCAGCCAAGGCTGCTTTCCACCACTAAGCAGAAATTTCCTAAGAAAAATATAAATCCAACAAAGTTTGCATTTGGCCAAGTTTAGGGAAATGTATGAAAATCATAGACATACAGAGAAATTTATTGAGCTTTTACTAATGGAGAATCAATCTAATTGCAAACTCATACTTGTATTTCTTTACCATCTTTAAACAGACAGGCCACAAACAAATGCCATATTTTAAATTTTTGAACTATATCTTTCCATAGGGTTTTAGAGAAATAGTTGCTGGAGAAACTGTGAAAGATGATCTTTCATCTACGTCAAGAAATTTAATAATCAGGATATCGGTTTATTGCATTCAGAAATTGAAATTACGAAAGTATGGATTATGCTGTCCTTCTCATTTTCATGGTAATCTTGTTTAGGTTGGGGTTATATAATAAAAGAGTGTTTACAGCTTATATTTGGTGGTGTCAGGGCCTATTACAGTCTAAATTGGTGATTCAGTTTATCTATAACAAGGAGTTATTCTAATTAACACTTTCCAAACCATTTGAGGAATGTTTATTGCCCAGATGAATTCAAAGCTGGCAAAAGTCTATTAAAAATAAGCACCGTAAAATAGCCCCAATATATACATGTATGTATGTATAATATGTGTATGTGTATACACATAAAAATCAGTGTGTGATATCTGAAGTTTTGAGATTTTATTCAAGATATCCAATCTCTAGAGCATTATCCTCTAGATACTTACAGCCTACTTTGGAGCACTCAAATAGGCACTGAGGTACATAGACAGTCAAGTCCAGATCAATTATTTAGTGAATAACGATAGCACTGGAAACTTTATTTGAGATATTACATAGGCTCTGAAGCAGTTCAAAGCAGTCCCTACCCAGTGTGTTAGCAATCTAATTAAACACCTAATTTTGAAAATTGAGCCCTTGACGTTACCCCTTAGTAATCAGATAGCTTATTGCCAGATGGGAGTGGAAGGAATTAGCAATAACAGCTAAAAAACAAACAAACAAACAAAAAACACTTAAGAGAAGTTACCTGATAAGTCACCCTGATAATAGAGTCTAGCAAAAAACAGATAACTGTGTGAACTGTTGAACAGTATAACATGACTTAGCGTTGATCTTTGAGAGTGGTCAGCACTCTAAAAAGTGTGTCATTTTCATTAAATACAGATAATTTGAGAAACATCATAGATCTCCAGCCTAGAATAGGTGGCCTAGGGAGTGAGAACTTTGTTAGCCATTAGTGCTTTTCATCAAAAATTTCTGGTTATCCCTTTGGATAAATGGTATAACTGTATTACCCCGTATCCTTGAAACTAGATATGGTCACTGAAATATGAGCAAAAGTGACTCATGTCATTTTCAGAAGGAAGCTTTAAGGGTCAGAGTGTAATTTATTGACCTCCTTCTTTGCTCTGCCACAGTGACTGTCAATGTCCTGGATTGTAGGGACTCCAGTAGCCTAGGAAAATGAGAAATAAACCTTGGTGTTTCAATCTAATAATGAAACATTGAAGTTGTTTTTTTCCATAATGTAATCCCCTAGCTTATTCTGACTATTTTGAGGACCATAAAATGTATTTCTGAGTAAGAGAAGAAAGAAAGAGCTAACTAGAATGAATCTCTATCTTGTAAAAAAGCGAAAGCAAGTTTATTTACAGATAACACATTCTGCAGACAGAATGTGGTCCATCTCAGAGGGGAGAGCAGCCCTGAAATGTAAGCCCTATTTTTTTTTTAATCAGAGAGAGATGGGCACAGTGTCTAGCTCTTTTCTTAACCAATGAAGTAAAATACAACACAGCTTGGACCAAAAACCTAACCTCCTAGGTCTGGATCCAAAGGTTGTTGTATGCATTTGCATAAGTCAGTTAGGGCTTACAGTTTATACTTTTAGGGAAAATTTGCATTGAAAAGTATCTCAAATAAAATCAAGAATAGAATATACAGAAAACAAATTTAAGAATTCTCTTGGTGAATTATGTCACAGTACTGAAGATGTCATCCATAAAATTATTGTTATTATATCCTACAGCTATGGAATTTTTCTTTCAGTTGGCATTATTAAAAGGATAGAAGAAATCCTCCTTGAATAGTCGACAAATTTTTGGCATTGTGACATTATCAATATACTCTATTGTCTCACAGTTTGATCTTAGGTTAAGCTTTAAACATAGTTGTGAAAAACAGTCTTAGTGATGATGTGTATTGAATTATATTTGTTATTGACTTCCAATTTTAGAATTGATTTTCAATTAGAAAGAAAGCATACTTGCCTGAAAATAGAATATGAACTATATATTCAGAGCTTAATATTCACTTTGAGAAACATTATCTTCATCTATGTGCATTTTAGTGTCTTATGAAACACCCTGCAATGTTTGCCAAGTGGCAAGATCATTCTGTTGGTTCTATTGTTTATTCACTAGTTTTACAACTGAGATTTATTGAGTGTCTTCTATGTGCTAGGGGAAATCCAAAAATACAGCAGAAATTGGCATAACATTGTAAATCAACTTCACTTTAATTAAAAAAGACCATATGCCAAGCATATATTAGTTTTCCTGTATATGTTAAATGAAGGAATGAAACAAAGAACAAATTAATATGAGTGAAAAAATAAAGCATTGTTCCTACCCCAGGAATGAAATTTGAATAGGTGTTTTAGAGTATATATTGAATATTAAAATTCACCATAGTTGTTTTATGTCTTTGGAAATTCTTATTTACCCCATTAAACTTAAATTTAAAATAAAGTCACCACATTTATATGTCATACACTAAAGAGAGCTCACTAGCTAAAAACTTCCATGAATATAAACTCCATACTGAATTCAAGAATTTTTAAGTGATTATTAATTGGTACTATCAATAATGCTAGTATTATTCCTTGAGTATTTTGCAAATGCAGGGCACATTAACAACCCATTTCTCTAGCATAATTTTTACTGGAGAGACAACAAACAGGTATTTCTATTACTGAGTAACAACTAAAAACTATGTTAACAGCAGCAGAATAGATTTTACTCAAAGGGAACCCAACCAGGCAAATATGGAAGAATTAGGCTACTTAGATAAGTCTAGTCAGACAGGAGGTTGAGTCCAGGGATGATGTCTATTGCAGCAAGAATTTAATAATAGGGATAGGCATGCAAGTTCTAGGGTTAAAAAAAAAGATGTGTTAAGAAAAATGGAACTAACAAACAAATGACTATGGAGATAAATTATGATTCTAATATATTGATTGTTTAGTGGATAACTGGCGAGAACCATATGTGAATTTCCAAGAAGAGCTAGGTCTTTTCCTCTGCTTGAAACAAAACCCATTTTATGACTCATTTTACTGAGTTTTGTAAACCACACACTGAAATACTGTGATGTCTTGAGGAATGGGACATTTTCTTTGGTGTACGGCTACCTCTGCCATGTAAATGGTACTGGAAGTCTGCAAAAACAAGAGATGGAAAGCAGAAAGTCAAATAATAATACGACAAATTAAAAAACATAGTCCAGGGAGTTCCCGTCGTGGCGCAGTGGTTGGCGAATCCGACTAGGAACCATGAGGTTGCGGGTTCGTTCCCTGCCCTTGCTCAGTGGGTTAACGATCCGGCGTTGCCGTGAGCTGTGGTGTAGGTTGCAGACGCGGCTCAGATCCCGCGTTGCTGTGCCTCTGGCGTAGGCCGGTGGCTACGGCTCCGATTCAACCCCTAGCCTGGGAACCTCCATATGCGGTGGGAGCGGCCCAAGAAATAGCAACAATAACAACAACAACAACAACAACAACAACAAAAGACAAAAAGACAAAAAAAAAAAAAAAAAAAAAAAAAACATAGTCCAAGGAACTGGCAAGAGCAGAAGACCTAAATATTCTATGAAACCAGAATTGTGGCTATTTGATTTCTGTCCTGTTTTATACATCCTGCCATGTGGAGTTAGGCAGGGGTTTTCAGGAGAGTTTTTATAGCCAGCAAGAGAGGCAGGACACTACAGGTGCAGCAAGCTACTGTTTAAGCTAAAGGCAAAGGCACTAGGCCTTTTGGGAGGTACTTATATCAGTCTTTAAAAGATCTTTCCCACTTTGGCGGCTCCTTTGAAGGCAGTAGAGATGCTGCATGCAAGATGGCACCTGGTAGAAGAGCCTGAACATGAGCACATATGAGCCATACATATATGTATTTCAATTCTCTGTTATAATTTATCAATTGAAAAAAATCCAAAAAAAAAAAAAAACCAAGTGTGAAAAGCATGGGTGACTTGTATTTTTAATGTCATGCTAATGGTCTTACCAATAAATACTTACATCATTTATTCATGATTAATGTGTTTGTTTTATCTAGATTAGAAAGACATTCTAGTGGTAAGGGGCATTTTCTCTTCAAATTCCTGAGAGCTTGATATTAGGTCCTGTTCTATTTTATTTAGCTGATGTTCAGCTGCCTACATTTTCAGCATGAAAGTGAATGAGCTAAAAGTATTTTTTAAAAAAATCGGTTCTAAGTCTCCCTGAATCAGCTCTGCAGCCTATGCTTTGCCTCTGACCTTAGGGAATCATAGTAGGGCTTTGGGGCACTATATTGAACAGTAGATATGGTCTTTACTGAAGGTCAAATAAGGAATGCAATAGATGAGCTATTACCCTAAAGTGACATTCTAGGCTTTCAACATGATCATGTGGTTATTTCTTTTTCTTCAGATTTAAAGTTTAAAATGAGCTAAAGTTCCAGTGTAGTGTTGAAGCTATATTATACATACAGATTTAATCTATATTATACATACAGCTATATTTGATACAAAAGCAAGAATCATTCTAGAGGGCACTGTAAGATATTTCTAGATTTTCTGACAAACAACATGAATTTTTGCTCATTAAATAATAAAACTTTTAATAAAAATTATCACAATACATAGGTATTGTTTTAAAATGCTGATATATGTACATGCCAGGCACTGTGCCAATTCCCCCCCCCCATCATTTGTAACTAAACTGTAAAATGAGAGAATGTGATTGAATGGGGGTAGGGGTAACTCATTGGCTATCTAAGAGGAATAAAAGATACAAAAAGGAGAGGAAGAAAATGACAATACAGAAAAATGGATATCTCTCAGTCTCCTTTGTTAAAGTTTGTGAAATAGAATAATAATCCAGAATCAAGTGCATGAAAATTATAATAAAGTATAAAATAAAAAGAGTAATAATTTATTGAGTACTTATTATGTTGCAGATCTTGTAGGTACATTACATAGATCATCTCCTTTACTTTCCAGTGCAAAGATAAGTGAACTGAAGTTTAAGGAGGTTGACTATACCAAAATAAGGCATCATTCAAACACAGGTGCATTTGGTTCCAAAGACTACCTAAGCTCCTAGACTTGCTAAGGACCTATAACAACTGAATTATAGTGAGAGTTGCCTGTGGAATATGGAGGATGTCCTGTAACTTGGTCTCTGAGTCAGACAATATACCTTTCTTCTGCCACATAAGTGGAGGTATACTTCTAAGTTTATTTTATAAGCTGCAGGAATATTAGTTTCTGTATGAAAGTACTAGATCAATGGATTTTTTTAATGTTCTCATGACTTTTTAAAAAAATTAACTCCATGGTAAGGAAGCCTCTTTCATATTTTATATATCCCCATGAGTGCTAGGAAAGGAGGAAAGGCCTTATGAACCAGCGAGACAAAGGTCATATTCTCATGAACCAGCGAGAAATTCCCATTGGCAACAAAGTACTGAAATTTGTCGCAATGTTCTGTCACATAGGCAGTATACTAGGCTATAATGCACTGATTTCCAAGGAAATAAAGCCCTCGATTTGAAAGGCCACTGTGTCTATTAGGGAAACTGAAAGTTACAGTATTGTCCTAAAATAAGTTTCAAATCTCAAACCAAAAACATTTAGAGAGCAGCAGCCATGATTACCTTTTACATAACTATAAAAAGTCAATGTGCTAAAGAAACTCTTCAGTTTCTCTTGGGCCACTTCAGTTGTTTGATTATTGTCATTGTCATCATAACGGAAATGTGTTGAATATTTACCATAAGTTAATATATATATGTAAATGTATAAATATATGTAAAGGAGTTCCCGTCGTGGTGCAGTGGTTAATGAATCCGACTAGGAACCATGGGGTTTCAGGTTCCATCCCTGGCCTTGCTCAGTGGGTTGAGGATCTGCTGTTGCCGTGAGCTGTGGTGTAGGTTGCAGACGCGGCTCCGATTCCGCATTGCTGTGGCTCTGGCGTAGGCCAGGGGCTACAGCTCTGATTCGACCCCTAGCCTGGGAACCTCCATATGTCATAGGAGCGGCCCAAAGAAATAGCAAAAAGACAAAAATAAATAAATAAATAAATGAATAATAAATAAATATATGTAAAAATTCATTTAGTCATTAAAATAATAGTATGTAGTAATTACTATTATTGTGACAATTTTACATTTGAGGGAACCTTGTCAATTAAAGATTATATTAGCAAAGACAGATCTGGAATTCTTCACCCAGGCAGTATGACATCAGCCCCTACCTTTTAACCACTATACTACATTTCCTCCTGAAATTGCAAAGACAGTGGGATTATCATGATAATTAACCTGGAGCTTAGTCAATTTCAGTATTAAAAAAATACTCATAGTTATATATGTCCTCTTGTTTTGACATAGACACCTAGATATTTATGTGAGAAATATATGATAGGCAGCTACCCTAAAGTGAAAAGAAATAGGCCAATATTCCAAAGGAAGGGTTTAAGGGTACATCAATATACATATACAAAATTAATTGTTCAGAAAGTTTGAGGTTTGGGGAGCATGAGCCCCCATTCTACTTGCATGGCCCTGCAATAGACCTTTCTCTGCTCCAAACACTGATATTTCTGTTTTTTTTTTTTTTTTTTTTTTGGCCTCACTGTGCATCAGATACACATAACAAGAGTCCTACTAGGATTTCTAGCTTGGACAACAAGATGAGGCAAATGAAATGCAGAGAGGAAAGGACTGGCCTCTAGTCACTTAGCTAAGAATTGAAGAGTGGGGATGGAAGCAAAGACTTCTATTATGTCTACAAGCAGCCTTGGGAGCGTCTGTGCTGGATGTGGTGAAAGTAGATATCAGAACCACAGTGTTGAGGAGAAGGAAGATGGTGGAATAGTAGCACATGAGACACACCTACTCCAACAAATACATTGAAAATATATCTACATGTGGAACTATTCACACAGAAAATTTGCTAAAACCTGACAAAAGACCTCAGGATTATGACAGAACAAGAAAAACTTCGTGAAACCAGATAGGACAAAATAAATAAGAAAGAAATGAAAGAAGTGAGATGAGACCTGCACCCCTAGGAGGGAGATGAAAAGAGGAAAAGCTCCCATACCCTGGGAAGATCCCACACCAGCATGGAGATCAGCCAAGATGGAGGAGGAACTCTTGAAAATCAGTGTTAAGCAGTTAAAATGGAAACAAACCTCCACAGTCAGTGCTATGGGAAACTATAAGTGGGTGCCAGCAGGTGTCAGGAACTAAAACTCTGACCTTAGAGATCAGACTCAAAGAGAGAGCTGGGGCTGACTATGTGGAGGGGGGGGAACAGGAAAACAGGATTGGTTGCATTGAAACAGCCTGGAGGGACTAGAATATAGGGTGGACACAATTGAGGGCATGTAAGCAACCCAGTCGAGCATAGAGGCTAGACGCCATTATTTGGGGGTGCTGGAGGGAAGGGGTGGGGGTGGGATCCACCACTACAGCCTTGTTCCCTGCACACATGCTCTCAAGCTGTAGTACATTGTCTTCATTTCTGGAAGCCACACAGAAGTGGTGGCTGTCTAGCAACAGCTGGGAAGCAGCACCACATTTAGGGCTACAGAGTTATTGAAGCAGGTGGAGGAGTAACCACCTGGAGGAATAACAAAAACTCCCCGCTCTGGCCAGTGGCCCCCATGCTAGCCCTGCCTGACCTGGACCAGCAGAGCTGCCAGTGGTGCCCATTCCTCATGAACCCTTTGAAAGCCATGAATTGACCCCCCAGGGAAAAAGAAAGAGCTGCAGCTCTACCCAGTGGCTCTGCAGGGGCCCACATTAGTGCACTGATTCCATAAGAGCCTAGAGAAGGCTGCCAGTGGCCCTTCCTTATAGGAAATGTAAATTTCCCAAGCAGGAAAACCACAAGTTTTATGGAACTTCCCAGTGGCCCTTCAGGGACTTGCAGTAGTGGCGCTTGATCTGCACTAAAAAGAACAAAGAGGGGGCCACTGGTACACAATCTCTGCCAGAGCTGCAGGCTTCCCAGATGGCGAAAAGCACAAGCTACAGGGCCCCTACCAGTGGCCTATGAGGCCCTACATCAGTGGCACTCGTTGCACACTAAGGGAGCCATGGGAAGTTCATTAGTCCACATTCCATTCCACAGCAGCTACAGAGAGCACTCCTACCAGGAGCCAGGCAGGGGGAGTGACATGTCTTGCAGCTATAGAGAGAGCCTTTTAGCAAAAGTTGGGGAGAAGCCCTCCACCTTTGGGACTATAGAGAGAGATCCCTGGAATGGCCAAGTAAGTAGAGTGATGGAAGAATTGTGGAGCCTGCCTCTACAGCTACATAGAGCAGTCACTAGAGCCTTCCCAGCAAAGGGAGGGGCTACGGGAACAACTGCTGACATTACAAGCTACAAGAAATAGTCCTGAAAGCTATCTGGTAGCAAGAGGGCTTGGAGGAGACACTGCTGGCCCCATATGCTAAAACATCAACCCTGTGAACTGAGAATCACTGCCACCTGCCTCACAGACCCCATCCCTAGTAGCTGCCCAGCTCCTGAAGGGGAGTGCAATATTGCTGCAACCAACACATGCTCTGAGTACATGTGAACAGCTACCACCCCAGAGAACTCCAGGACTGGGCACTTGCTGCATCTACATACCTACTGTCAAGGGGACAATAAACAGAAAGGTAGACATTATGAGATGACAAAGAAGTAGTTTTAAGACAAAGGAAAAAGACCAAAACATACAAAGACCACTAAATGATGAGGAGATAGGCAATCTACTTGAAAAAGTATTCTGAGAGAAGGTAGTAAAGATGATCCAAGATCTTGCAAAAAAAATGGAGACACAGATTGATAACTTAAATTTTTTAACAAAGAGGTAGAGGATTTAAGGAGCAAAATGGCTAGCACAATATCTGAAATGAAAAATATTCTGGAAGGAACCAATAGCATGCTAATGGAGGCAGAGGAATGAATAAGTGAGGTGGAAGACAGAGTGGTGGAAATCACTGCCATAAAAAAGAATGAAGAAAAAAGAATTGAAAGAACTGAGGAGAGTCTATGAGACCTCTGGGACAGCATTAAATGTACCAACATTCACATCATAGAGGTTCCAGAAGGAGAAGAGAGATAGAAAGGGCCAGAGAAAATATTTGAAGAGATTATAGTTGAAAATTTCCCTAATATGGGAAAAGAAACACTCACTCAAATTGAGGAAGCACAGAAAATGCTATACAAAATAAACTGAAGGAAAAACACAGAGAGATACATACTAATCAAACTGACAAAAATTAAGTTCGAAGAAAAAAACATTAGGAGCCACAAGGGAAAAGTAACAAATCACATACAAAGGAACCCTCATAAGGATAACAGGTGATTTTTCAGCAGAAACTCTAGAAGCCAGGAGGGAGTGCCAAGGTATATTTGAGGTGATGAAGAGAAGGAATCTAGAACCAAGAATATTCTACCCACCAAAGCACTTATTCAGATTTGATGGAGAAATCAAAAGCTTTTCAGACAAGCAAAAGCTAAGAGAATTCAGCACCTCCAAACCAGCTGTACATCAACTACTAAAAGAACTTCTCTAAGCCAAAAAGGAAAAGCCACAATTAGAAACAAGAATATTACCAATGAAAAACCTCACTGGTAAAGACCAAGATAATATAAAAATAGGAAATCACCCATTGACAAATATGATATCAAAAATAGCAAACATAAGAAAAAGAGAGGATAAATGCAGAACACTGAAAATGCATTTGAAATTAAAAGACCATTAACCAAAAACAATTCTGCACAGATACAGATAGTTATATCAAAATATATTGGAACCACAAATCAAAAAATTTATAGTGGAAGAATATATTACATGTAAATGGAAATTATAGAAAAGCAAAAGTAGCAATACTCATATCAGACAATAGAGATTTTAAAATAAAATCACAAGAGACAAAAGATGACATTACATAATGATTAAGGGATAAATCCAAGAAGAAGATATAAAAATTATAAATATACATGCACCCAACATAAGAGCACCACAATATATAAGGCAACTACTACAGCCATAAAATGAGAAATTGACAGTAACACAATAATGGTGGTAAGATTTAACACCCCACTTACACCAATGAATAGATCATCCAGACAAAAAATCAACAAGGAAACACAGGCCTTAAATCATATACTAGAGAAAATAGACTTAACTGATATCTATAGAACTTTTGACCCCAAAGCAGCAGAATATACTTTCTTCTCAAGTGCACATGGAACTTTCTCCAGGGAAAATCACAAATTGGGTGACAGATCAAGCATTGGTAAATTTTTTAAAAAATTGAAATTCTTTCAAGTATTTTCTCTGACGACAAGTGGAAATCAACTACAGGAAAATAAAAACAGCATTAAAAAATCCTTGAAGCTAAACAATATGCTACTAAATAACCAATGTATCATTGAAGAAATCAAAGAGGAAATGAAAGATACTTACAAATGGCAATGAAGATACAAAAATCCAAAACCCATGGGACACAGCCAAGGCAGTTCTGATAGGGAAGCTTAGAGCAATATTATCTCAGGAAAGAAAAAAAAACTCAAATAAAAAACTTTACACCTTAAACATAACAAGAAGAAAGAACACACAAAGCCCATACTTAGTAGAAGGAAAGAAATTATAAAGATTAGAGCAGAAATTAATAACGTAGAGACAAAACAATTGAGAAGATCAGTGAAACCAAAAGTTGGATTTTGAAAAGATCAGCAAAACTGATAAACCTCTATTTAGATTCACCAAGAAAAAAAGGGAGATGGTTCAAATCAATAAAATTAGAAATGAAAAAGGAGAAGTTAAAACAGATATCACAGAAATACAAAGGATCATGAGAGACTACTATGAGCAATTCTATGCCAAAAAAATGGAAACCTTAGAAGAAATGAACAGATTCTTACAAAGATACAACCTACCAAGACTGAATCAGGAAGAAATAGAAAATGCAAATTTATCAATCACAAGTATTTAAATTGAAAATGTACTTTAAAAACTTCCAAAAAACCAAAGTCCAGGATCTGATGGTTTCACAGCTGAATTCTATCAAACATTCAGAGAAAAGTTAACACCTCTTATTCTGCAATTCTTTGGAAGAATTTCAGAGGAAGGAACACTCCCAAGCTACTTTTGTGAATTCACAATTACCCCAATACCAAAACTGGACAAAGATACAGGTCAATATCACTGATGAACATAGTTGCAAAAGTCCTCAACAAAATACTAGCAAACCACATAAAAATATGTATTAAAAAGATCATAAACCATGATCAAGTAGGATTTATCCCAGGGATGCAAGGATTCTTCAATATCCACAAAGCTACCAATGTGATATGCCACATCAACAAAATGAAAAATAAAAACTGTATGATCATCTCAATAGATGCAGAAAAAGCTTATGACAAAATTCGACAAACATTTCTAATAAAATATCTCCAGACGATGGGCATAGAGGGGAACTATCTCAATATATTAAAAGCTGTATATCACAAATGTATAACTAACATCATTATCAATGGTGGAAAACTGAAAGCATTTCCACTAAGATCAGGAACAAGGCAAGGGTGACCACTTTCACCAATGTTATTCAAAATAGTTTTGGAAGTCCTAGCTATGACAATCAGAATAAAAAGAAATAAAAAGAGTCCAAACTGGAAAAGAGGAAGTAAAACTATCACTGCAGATGACATGATACTATACCTAGAAAATCTTAAAGACACTACCAGAAAAAAGCTAGAGCTCATTAATGAATTTGGTAAATTTGCAGGATGCAAGAGGAATACATAGAAATTGATTGCATTTCTATATATTAACAATGAAAGATCAGAAATATAAATTAGGAAAACCATCCCATTTACCGTCACATCAAAAATAATAAAATACCTAGGAATAAACCTACCTAAAGAGACGAAAGACCTACACTCTGAAAACTATAAGACACTGATGAAAGAAATCAAAGATGACATAAATAGATGGAAAGATACACCATGCTCTTGGATTGGAAGAATCAATACTGCAAAAATGACAATACTACCTCATGCAATCTACAGATTCATGAAATCCTCATCAAAATACCAATGGCATTCTTTACAGAACTAGAACAAAATATTTTAAAATTTGTATGGAAACACAAAAGAACTTGAATAGCCAAAGTAATGCTGAAAAGAAAAACCAAAACTGGAGGAATCAGAGTCCCTGACTTCAGACCATACTACAAAGCTATAATTATCAAAATAGTATGGTACTGGCACAAAAACAGAAATATAGATCAATGGAACAGGCTAGAAAGCCCAGAAATAAACCCAAGTACCTATGGTCATTTAATCTATGACAAAGGGTGTGAAAACATACCACAGAGGAGATATAGTCTCTTCAATAAGTGATTCTGGGAAAACTGGACAGCTACATGTAAAAGAATGAAATTAGAATATTTTCTAACACCATACACAAAAATAAACTTGAAATAGTTTAAAGACCTAAATGTAAAGCCAGATATTATGAAACTCCTAGAGGAAAACATAGACAGAAAATTCTTTGACATAAATCACAGAAATATCCTGTTTCATCCACCTCCTAGAATAATGACATTAAATACAAAAATAAACCAATGGGAACTAATTTAACCAAAAAGCTTCTGCACAGCAAAGGAATCCATTAAAAAATGAAAAGAACTCAGAATGGGAGAAAATCTTTGCAAATGACTCAACTGACAAAGGTCTAATCTCCAAAATGTACAAACAACTCATACAACTAGCTCAACAAAAAATAAAAAACAACCCAAATGAGAAATGGGCAGAAGACCTAAATAGACATTTGTCCAAAGACATACGGATGGCCAGCAGGCACATGAAAAAATGTTCAGCATCACTATTAGAGAAATGAAAATCAAAACTACAATGAGGTACCAACTCATACCAATTAAAGCGGCCATCATTAACAAATTAACAAACAACAAATGCTGGAGAGGATGTGGAGAAGAGGGAACCCTCCTTCACTGTTGGTAGGAATGTAAATTGGTACAACTACTATGGAAAACAGTATGGAGGTACCTCAGTGAAATACCATATAAGCTAGCAATTCCACTCCTACGTATATATCTGGACGAACTTTCATTGAAAAAGATACGTGCCCAAGGGGGAGTGGGAGGGAGTGGGAGGCATTGTGAGCTTGGGGTTAATGTATGCAAACTATTGCTCTTGGAATGGATTAACAATGATATCCTGCTGTGTAGCATTGAGGACCATGTCTAGATACTTACAACACAGCATGACAATGGGAGAAAAATTATGTATACATGTATGTGTAACTGGGTCCCCATGCTGTACAGTGGGAAAAAAAAAGTGTGTTGGGGGAAATAACAGTAAAAAATAAAAAAATAAAAAGATACATGCACCCCTATGTTCATAGCACTATTCACAATAGCCAAGGCATGGAAAAAAACTAAATGTCCATTGACAGATGAATTGATTAAGAAGATGTGGTAAATATACACAATGGAATATTACTCAGCCATAAAAAGAATGAAATAATGCCATTTTCAACAACATGGAGGGACAAGAGACTCATACTAAGTGAAGTAAGTTAGAAAGAGAAAAACAAACAGCATATGATATCACTTATTTATGGAGTCTAAAGTATGGCATAAATGACATATATACAAAAGGGAAACAGATCATGGACATGGAGGGCAGACTTGCATTTGACACAGCATAGGGGTGAGAGAGGGGGACTGATGGGGAGTTTGTGGTTGGCATATGCAGACTGTTACCACGTCACCTACATGAATGAAGGGTGACATGGTCCTGCTGTAGAGTGCAGGGAAATGTACCCCTTGTCT
The DNA here is from genome assembly GCF_054392235.1 of Sus scrofa. Taxonomy (NCBI): domain Eukaryota; kingdom Metazoa; phylum Chordata; class Mammalia; order Artiodactyla; family Suidae; genus Sus; species Sus scrofa. The sequence continues at coordinate 91,588,251 of NC_139401.1, read as the reverse complement.
TGGTAAGAACCTGATGGAAAATGAAAAATAAAAACAGGTGTGTACTGGTAGTGTGTATTGGTAGCTGGGTGTAGAGCAAGAGTTGAAGGAACATTGTAAATAAACTATAGTTTAATAAACATTAATAAAAACATTAATTGTTCAAAAGAAGGACCAGTCTATTCTAATTGTTTCATGCTCAAATGGTCTTTCCACTTCTGCTTTCTGGCTAAGAGAGCAAGAAGAATACAAATGAAAACAGAACTGCAAAACACATTGCACTGAAAATAACAGCTGGAACATTAAAGATATTGTAGGTATATATATTTTATGAAAATAACTATTAGTTGTAATAGATCAATTAAAAATTGCATAAAATATGATCATAAGTCATTGATATAAAGACCAAATAGAATACAATTCTCTGAAGTTGATTTTTGCTAATTTGAAATAATGATGATGCAACTCATTCCATTCATACCATGAATTGGATACTGTACTCTGCGCTTAAGCCCAAATCATTTTCTTTAATCTAATTTTTACAAAAATGCCATAAAATATAATTATCATATGCTTATTTTACAGATTAGAAAATTTAGGTTAACATAACTAAATTTCCCCAAAATCACACAGTTAGAAGCAAGGCTAGTTTTTGATTTCAAGTGTAATGAATAGGGCCTAATAGTTTTTCCTACTACATGCTAGCAAATTCATAGGCATTGAATCTTTTACACATGATAAATGTTTAATGAAGGATATAAATAATAATTTCAATGGATAGAAACCATAGCTGCCTACTATTGACTTGTTGAAAAAGAGGTTTATGATCAGGTGAAATTCTGAAATAGTCAAGTTTTACTCTCAGAGATTGTGTTTCTCCATTTCTTTGGTCAGAATGATCAAATATATGCTGACAACTCCTGAACCAGCAAGTAGAATTCCAGAACTTGTTTAGATATCAGCGATTTGGTACACATAAAGTCATGGCTCCATGTTTGATGGACTATATTCCTGAGCCAAGTAGGTGCATTGATCAAAGAGACACTGACTGAGGGCCAAATCATGTTTCCCAAAATATAGCTATACACAGTAAAGGAGGGATAGAGTATGTCTACCCAATAATGTAGGTTTTAGTCATGTCTCCAGAGACAAGAACTATAAAGGGTTTCTATAAAATATTAATACGTTTGCACATTTAAGACCTAATACCAAAAATATCTTTTCTCTCCTTTTTTTCAGAGAGTAGTTTAAGTATTTCACCTAAAGTTGCAGAGCAAGGGGGATGAAAGCCAAGCGACTGTCATATTTCAGAGGTATGTTTTATATTAAATTTGGATACCTTGTTAAAAATGGTTTTTATTTTTCTTTTTGCAGAGCTTGTTTTTTTTATTCATTTTTATAGTAAGTTTAAGGAACCATTAAAATATTAGTGGTCAGTGACTTTAAAAAAGATGTATTTCTGGCCATTGAGAAAACCAGCTGTTTACATGTACTGGAGTTGATTTTTTTTCTGCCATTTTTGTGAAAAATATAAGGTTGAATTTTTTTCAGGAAGAAATCTTGCAGAGGTCTGAGCAGAGAGGTCTTTCTAATACACAGCAGTTGAAACAGCCGCTCAAGAATTTTATAGACCCTTTGCAATATATGGCAATGTATGGCATTCTCAACTAAAGTTGAAATTTAGCAAAGTTATAAAGGCCTTCCCCTGTCTCCAACTCATATTAAAATGAACCCAAAAGAGCCTTCTTGGATTCACTCAATATCTTTCCCTTTTGTTTACACACATGAAATATCCCTTCAACCTTATTCACTTCCCATTTCACATGTTTACCCTTTGGTCTACAACTGACACCATCACCATCACCTGAGAGCTTCTTAGAACTTGCAGAATCTCTGGCTTCATCTTAGACTTACTAAATCAAAATTTGCATTTTAAGAAGATTCCCAGATGATTCATAACCACATTAAAGTTTGATAAGCACTACCCTAGCTTTTCTCAACCCCCATTTAACTTACCATTAAAATAATATATATTGAGATGCTTTTAAAAAACTAATGCCTGGTCCTCAGTCCCCTCACCTCCCCAAATTCTCATTTTATTAGCTTGGTGTGGAGTCTTATGATTTTGATGTGTAACCAAGGAATAAATATGTTATTATTATTATTATTATTATTATTATTATTATTATTATAAATATTCAGATATTTTGACTCTGCTTGCTTTGGATTGTCCAACTTTGCTCTACTCCCATTTGTCCCTAATTTCAACTTCTCATACCAAGTTGATGTTGATGTCTTTTACCTTGTTTCTGTTATTGATAGTCAGTGTCTTTGAAAAACAAAATGAACACTCCCAAAATATCTTTTACTGTTTTTAATTTCAGTTCTTAGAGTTTTTTTCATACCTGTGGTGTGAGGAATTTCCTAGGCCAGGGATTGAATCCACACCAAAGCAGTGACCTGACCCACAGTAGTGAAAATGGCCAGATCCTTAACCCACTATGCCACCAGGAAATACCTTTAAATAGTGGCTACTGGCACACTCATATCTGAGCCCTGAATATTTTGCTTATGACTAGCTTGGACTCAGCTGGACCACATCCCTAAAATGAGAAACCAAAGAATATCTGACATAGCAATAGACTTCAAAATATTTAGTAAGAGTAGAATTTCTGATTACCCATCCACCTTGATTGAATATTATTAACTCTGCTATTAAAAGATACTTACTACTGGCCAGGACCTTATTTACAACTATATTTGTTAGAGCTGCCATCTATATGAAATGCCTTTGCCTCTTCTTGGGTTAGTCCTAATCAGTAAATCCTCATTAGAAATATGACAAATACTCTTTCATTAAGAACACTAACCCCAAAGTTCTTTGTCATTCACACTGATATAATAGATATTTCTAAAGGAATTATGGATTAAGAGGGACTTAAGATCATAACGCTTTTTTTCTATGAAGTTGCCATGTTCATTATGTAAAATTTAGTGCAAACCATATTTCTCAGTCACATTAAATGAGCAGAAGTACGGAAAAGATCACATTCTCTCAAAAGCGATTAAAGTGATATTTTCACCTTGAATAAAGCAGGAGCAATACACTGACAATTTTCATTATAACCACTGGAATCATTTGTCCAAAGACTGAAAACAACCATCTCTTGTCATTTTGAAATATAGTGGATGTATTTTTTTTGTGAATGTGTGTGTTTATTTTTCCTAGTTTCGTTGAAGACAAATTATAAGGTTTCCACAAATACTTCTGACCACATCCATATAAATTTGAAAACCCATTAATTACTTAGTTTTAAATGATTAATCCTGTATTTAAATGGATTGCTTTTATTTGTTTTAGTTTACTTGTGTTTTTGTGGTGGTTTTATTACAGCCTCACCTCCATCCCCACCCCAGGGGAGGACAAAGTCACAAATAATATCAACAAACCAAACCAGAACTAGAATTTTTATACTAGGATCCAAATATTAACACACCAAGATTTATCGGGTAACTGGAGAGACTTCACAAAAGCCCTTTAAGTCCTTTCTTCTCCAAGCCATGGTTTGTGTTGTATTGTAAAATTCTCCATATGAATATTTAATAAGCACAGAGCATTCTGGGGCTGTACACAAAAATGGTACCTACCAATGAAATAACTACAGCATTTGTCCACAGGATCCCTTTGGAATTTGATAATGCTTTATGAAAATACCATCTTACTGCCCAGAGACATTCTGTTTGGACTGGAACAACTTGCTTCCAACAGTAATAATTAACTTAAGCAAATTGAATACAAGAGCAAAAGCTTAGACTTGGAGGCCTTGGAAGCTTATCAATATGTCTTTGAACCTGAATAGCAGTTTTTTTCAATGTAGACAACCCTTCTGATCAGTTCTGACCAGGGCCAAAAACTAGCACAGTAATTCCCAACCGGCTCATGTTATTGAGTGAAATCTGAACCTAGCACTTACCAAAACAGAAGAACGGTAGGCATGAATAAAGGGTTTAATAGCTGACTTGTGAATTCAGTGGAAAATTTTACCTCTAAAAGCTGAGTGTTGGGGTGTGTGGATATGAAAGTGTGAATTATATGTGTTGTTAACAGTAGTTCCATACCATAACTGACTATGGCTGACACCATTGTATTGCCAGACTTACTGGCATTTCCTGAAGGCAAGTTTTGAGTGGATGTGATCTTGAATCATCCATGTCAGGAAGATCTTGACATCTGAATTAAGTCCCTGTCTATAATCATGGAATCTCTATCTAATGTGTAGTAGTTTCTTTAATTTTATGTGGTTACAAATGACTGAGCCATGAGGATATACAATCAGCTATGGTTACGGGCCTATAAATGCACATGACCATGGCTACTTGGCCCTGACACTTCTTTTTCAATGTCTTTGAGTCAGCAAGGCTGGAGGAATTTTTAAATCTTTATTTTGCTATCTATGATTATTATTTCCTCACTTGATTGTCTAAGGCAGAAGCATCTAAGCTATGTTCCTACTTTGGAAGCTCTCCTGAGAAGCCTGAATACCTGAAAGCAAACATGGCAGAACCTCAACCTCTGTCTCTCTCTCTCCCTCTCCATTTCTCCTTCCCTCTCTTTCTTCTTTATTTTGCTTAACTGAGAAGATGGCCATAGGTGGTATCCTTGATCAGACTTGAAAAGGCCTAGGGTAGATATTTTTATGAATTGGAGCAAACATTTCTCTTACTCCTCTTATCAATTTCTGCTTCTTACTGCTACAATATTCTGGGTCGGCCTTTCCTTCTCATTACAGTATTAATATCTGAAGCTCTGGTATTGGACATAAATAGATAAGGCCAAAGGGGAGGCTATTTGTCTTGCATTGGTCCTAGGTGCCAGATTAACCCAAGTCTACGCAAAAGAAAATTTACCTCATGGTCCAACACAACTCACTGAGGATCTACATTGTGGTATGGGACCATTTTTAATGGTAACAAGATTATTTAAACTTTTTATGCCATAGTTTTTCTTATCCATAAAATGCGGATAAAGAAAGGCACCTACCTCAAAGGCTTATAAATATTCAACAAGAAAATGCATATGATGTGCTTGAAATAAGAGCTGGCTTTAATAAAAGCTATATAATTATTCTCTATTACCTTTGAAAATAAGTTGGCTTCATAGCATACGGATATTCAGGGACATCTTAATGGCTTTATCCCCAGCCAAAACACTCAGCAAACCCTAGTGCCTTCTTGAGGTACTGAAGATATACCATGGCTCCAGTTAATGTCATAAGAAGACAATAAGCATTCATGTCTGCCAGCCGGCTAGTCCTAATCCAGCTGGTGAATTTTCCTTCTAGTTCAATTATGTTTATAACTAGGTGTGATTCCAGAAATGCAAAGAAGATTCTTTGAGGAGAGTCAAAGGCAAGCACCCTTGTTTTATTTGACCTCCCAGACACAATGTGTTCTAAAAAGAGATATTGCAATGTGAACTTTGTTGGGTTGGCACAGAAATATAATTTCTTGCTTAGTGATCACTCTGATAATATACATCTCTCTCTAACAAACTAATTCACTTGGGAACATAGGATTGTTAATATGTAGAAAAAAGGAGAAAATGGAGATGGAGAGAGAAAGAGAGAGAGAGTTGTTCCCTAGTCAAAAAAAGAAATGTTGGGCAATCTTCTCTACCTGTCTTTCATTTCACTGATTCAAACCCAAGGAATTTAGATGACTAGACACAACTAAACATTGACCCCCCCCCCCACAACCATCTAAAAAAATCAGTGTTTTGCACATTTAAAAAATAAGAATTTTTTTTGTCTTTTTTTGTCCTTTTTTAGTGCCGCACCCGCGGCATATGGAGGTTCCCAGGCTAGAGGTCTAATCGGAGCTATAGCTTCCGGCCTATGCCAGAACCGCAGCAATGCCACATACGAGCCACAGCTGTGACCTACACCACAGCTTATGACAATGCTTCATAGTTCCCAGTTGGATTCGTTTCCACTGTGCCATGACGGGAACTCCCCCCAAAAAGAAGAATCTTAAATATCAAGAAGTTCCTTTCTCTTTAACAGTAAATACTTTTGCTTTGCTCAAACTTTAAAAGGCTCTGCACTACTACTCTGTAGAAAAATGAAGTAAGAAAATAAAGTGAAAGAGTTGTTCAGCACTTGCCTACCATCATAATAACAAAAACAAATAGTTGCTTACGTTCTCTTTCAACCCTCTTACAAGGCCTCCTCTTCATACATATCCTCCTTAGAGTATGTGTCATGCATTTGCTAAATCCTATTACATATTGCAGTTCTTTTATGAAAGATTAACTGGGAAATATACCTGTCTTAAGATTTAATCATGGTTTTGGTGAATTTGACTAAATTAATATATAGTTTTAGTATGCTGTAAGGAATTTAGACTGAGTGTCTAGTGTAACGAACATAGTCTGCATACCTGGATATTAACCCTTCACAAGGAAATATCAGTTTTCAATAGTACTTGGTGCACTCTAGATTTGGGCTCTTGTGACTATTCTCCAGGAAGAGACATGCAACTCAAATGCAGGAAAATGCTCCTCAGGTTATATTTACACTCACAAATATCTTTATTATCATATTGCATGAAAAACTGATGAGAATCCAGTAATTGACAGATTATTTTCAATATCACTGAGTCAGCAATTTTTGTTTTTCTAAATTATTTTGTGTGTATACATAGTGTTTTCCATTTGAGCTTTTTGACCATATTAGGAGGCATGCAAGTACTTTATTTATTGTGAGGATGAAATGATGGTTATAAAAGTATGATGTAAACTACTCCACAAATGCAAGGTTAAGATAGTTATTATTACCTTTTGGCATTCTTCCAAAGGGATGTAGTGGCATGCAAATGAGCCTACCTATGCCTTGATTAAGCCCTGTTTCTATTTCCCTTCTCCCTATAATATTCCTGCAAAGGGTAAACATCCTCAGAAACCTGACTTACAAAGCTTCCCTAATGTCCTAATATCATGGGAGTTTGATTGGACCACTAAATGGAGAGCTTTTAGCCTTTTTCATTAATCTTTTCAATGCTATTAATGACCTTTTACTCTCTTCCAAATTATTCAACCACTATGTATTGCTGTGTACTCTCCCTCCCTCTCTCTGTTAAATGGGAATACAAGCACGAACTCGATAATTGTTTCATCATGGTAGGAAGATCGGGTAATTTTGACAAAACACTTTGTAGTTTAAAAAGTCCATTCCAACATTAATGAGCATTATTAGAGGACTGCATTGGAGCTTAATGAAGTGATGACTGAACTGACATTACAATTTGGATCCCAATTAGCCAATATAAAGCCCACTGAGTTCAAGTGTTCGGCTGTCTGTTTTGCCAACCAGGAATTGATTTTCCTTAGATCCATATGCTTTTACAGAGTTTTTCCTAGCTACGTTTATGGTAAAAATGTACTAGTCAATTATGAGGGCTTTTTAAAATTCAAAGTTCTGATTTTCCTCTTACATGGAAATATGTAATCAAAAATCTTTAAAAAATAATCCAAATATAAATACCTGGTTATTGGTAATCTAGGTACTGTGTTTAACAGGTTGGATTAGTATTTTCTTTACAAATATGATAGTATTAAAAAATGCCTCTAAAGGTAATTTCTGTACATCAAATTCTATTTTTCTATCGACTGCCATTGTAAAAGCATGGATTGGTTTTTCTGGTCTCCAAAATGATCTCAACACATAGTTAAATAATACTTGAGGATTAAAGAGTACTTTAAAAAGATACATTTAGAAAAAAATGTTCATCTTTTATGAAACAGTATTCATTTCATACAATATGCACATAGTAAACATGGATGTAGAATAAAATGCAAGTTCATTAGCTATGATATTATAATATTAGTATTATAACTAACCAAAATTGTGAGCAGTACAGAGGGAACGTGGAAGGTTGTATAAGAGTGTGAATTTGCTCATCTTTAATACTGGATGACTTCTATTGTAAATTTGTCTCCCTAAATCTTGGCACATTATTTTACCTTGGGTGATATTTAGCTGTATTCATTTTTCCCAGCTTTAGAATTAAAATATCTTAAAATATCATCCAAAAGAGGATTGGAGTGGATTTGGAAGAATGCATGTCAAGGAGTTCCCTCTGTGGTGCAATGAGATCAACAGTGTCTTAGAAGCATAGGACATAATTTCAGTTCCCTAGCCCAGAAAAGTGAGTTAAGGATCCAGAATTACCACAGCTGCAGGTTAGGTTGTGACTAAGGCTCAAATATGATCTCTGGCCTGGGAACTCCATATGCCTCAGAGTGGCAAAAAAAAACACAATGCATGTTAATTCTCAAACTTACAAAATGCAAAGTAGACAGGGTTGCTTTTATGTTTGACACAGCAGCTTAAAGATGCCAAAAGGAAGAAAATTTTAAATGAAAAGACTCACAAGACTGGACTAAAAAATAATTTAGTATCAAAGCCTCCTCCTTGCCCATAATATTTAGCAGAGGTACTTGCATCTCCCATTCATTTCCTAGCACCTGGTAATAGATTCCTGGTTTTGGAAAATGATCTATCATGAAGGAAGAGAGATAAATAGAAACAGCATGCTCCAAACAGTTACAGTTCCAAGTGAAGCAAATGAAGAGAAAAAAAGGTAAATATTAGTGTTTAATAAAAAGGCAAATGGTCCAGAAATATATCTCAATGGAGTCATCAACTGTTTAACAAGCTGGATCGGTATCCACATCTCCTGGCCAATTGTAGGACAATGAGGAAATAATACATTCACTGGACATACTCATGGATTTAGTATGACCAAAAATAACATTTTCCTTATCTCAGCACTGTGAGACCATGATAAACAGTTGGGAATATGAAAAAATAATTAAAGGGAAGATACGGCATTGTCAGAAGTTAAACATGTTACAAGAACTTGGGGATTGCTGAGTTAAGGCTTGGGCCACTCAGATGTACCCTACAAGATTTCAAGACAGGTTTATAGATGTCATCTGCTGAAAGAGAAATGCTTGCTTGAGGAAAGGAGTTAGATTTTAAAATTCCAACCTACTACATCTATTTGAATCATGTTATGCTATCTTTATAGTATTCAAAATACACCATTCAAAGATATGCATTTTATTGCTACGAAGTAACCTGAAAATAGAATCATTTCCTGCGACCTGAGGTGGATGTTCTTTAAAAAAAAAAAAAAATCCCATTCTAACAGTGAAATAAATCAGCTTCAAGAGTAGGGACCCTTAATATAGGACTCATTAGCACAATTTAAGTACATACCTTCTCAATATATTTTTGATTGATGTGAAAACATCAGGCCTGGCTGTCATTGCAAAAGGGAAAAAACAAAAAAAGAAGGAAATTCATTGACAGTCTAATACTTTCCTCGTTTCAGGGTTCTGATAACTCTCCAAAAATTTAGGTTGGGGAGTTCCGTTGTGGCTCAGCAGTTAGTGAATCAGACTAGCATCCATGAGGACGCGGGTTGGATCCTTGGCCTCACTCAGTGGGTTAAGGATCCGGCATTGCCAAGAGTTCTGATGTAGGTTGCAGGCAAAGCTCAGATCCGGCATTGCTGTGGCTGTGGCATAGGCCGGCGGCTACAGCTCCAATTGGACCCCTAGTTTGGGAACCTCCATATGCTTCAGGTGCAGCCCTAAGACTGAAAAAAATTAGGTTAAAATAACATCACAGCTAGGTGGAATATAGGAGAATGTTCCTGGGGTAAGTTTATCTAAACTGCCGAAAAGGTGAAATTTGGTCATACATTACATTCTCCAAGTTTACAACATATACAATACCTATGTTTTTTGGACTCTATAGATACTAAATTTATTTTGAGGGGTGTGTCTAGAGGTTCACTCCCAAGAGAAAAGCCAGCTTCTTATTCACTTTATTTATTTTAGCGAATTATAACATAGACTTATAACCTGTGCTGAAAAGTTCAAGTATTTGATCCATGTTAAAATGGCATTCACCAGGGATCTAATTTTTGAATTATTTTCTCTCTAACCCTGTCTCAGGCCTCATTCAAAGAATGGGCTACAGAAAGTTCATCCCTAAATTCTTTTGTATCAGTGATTTTTCAGCTTCTTGGCAATGCATAACCCCAGGTCCCATCTCCAGAAATTCTCAGATTTTCTTCAACTAAATGAGTTCAGTTGCAGGTGGTCAGTGTCTACATGGTGACAAACATTGCTCTAGGGACATCTTTGAGAATATGCTGAAAGATGGTTAAAACAGTATTTTACCATTTAAAGCATTCTTTTGCATGCAATTTCAGTTTTCTGGACCCCTAAGAACTATCAAAGGATAGCAGTATAAGATCTAGACCTCTATCAAAGTATTCTAGTTTTCTTTAGAAAATATTCACAGATGTATAATTTTTCATAATTATTCTCAGCTTATGTATGTTATTGATATAAGAATTGATTGCATAAAATGTGTACTTTCCCCCTCAGAAAAATGCCTTCATCTCTGAATTTGACTTGAGTCCATCAAAATATTGATGCTTCCAGCTTCTCATGACAGTGTCACTCTACAGTAAATTTCTTCATGGCAGAGCTACACCTAGTCAACTGTAAACCCCACTCTTTCTTTCCCCTGCAACCTCAGTGCCTAAGATAAAACTAGGTTCTAAATAAATACCCTTATTTGGCTTAGCTTATTATTTTCCTTATTGCAAAGGTAGCACTTGTACATCACAGAAAATTTAAAAAATAATTAAATGGTAAAACAATGGTCAACAGCCATAACACCCCTTTTTTTTCTGAAGTTATTATTTGTAAATGTATTTTCAAAAATAAATCTTGCTCTATCCTTAGATTTAGGGTGAGAATTTGGACCAATAAATTTGCTTTCAACCAAAAAAAAAAAAAAAAAAAAAAGAAGGATGTTCCAAAAACATTTAGTAGAGTTCTAAAATTATGAAAAAGATGATAAAAGTCACTTGGGGCTACTCTGTCCAGAGACTTGAGGGTATTCATGTCCCTAGGGAATTATATCTAAAATTAGAAGAGTAGGAGTAAACAAACAAGATCTGACCATTTCCTGCAAATGATAATAGAGTTTGGAATAAATAAATTCCTAGGTCAACAGTTAAGTATGATTATAAGTTAGGCCACATTCATGAGGAAAATGAAAATATAACAAAGAAATAGACCAAAAAAAATCAATCCTAAATTAAGATTAAAAGCTTCTTTGGATAGGGATAAAAGACCAAATAATCTGTAAATTTAACTAAAAATGTTTTCTTTGCCACAGAAATCTCTGAATCTACTTCATGCATCTCTTAAAATTTGTTTTCATGTATCTACCCAAAATTATTATAATATGGGGGGGTTTATATTCCCATTCTCTCTCCCTCTCTTTCTCTTTTTATGCTATCTCTCTCACATAAAATATAACTGAAAGTGTATATTTATATATGTTTGTGTCTGTCAGTCTGTCTCTCTCTCTCTCTGTTTATAATGCATACCTCCTTCCAAAAGTAACTGTGGTTTAGATATGGCTTGCTCGAGGAGATACAGCAAGTCAACATATGAAAGAAGGTGCCAGAGAGAATAGAGAGTGTTTTTCAGCTATTAAATCTATACTGCTGCACACTATATATATAGCATCACAAACTGTTAGAGGTGAAAAGTACCCTAGAGACTCTTCATTTTCTGGATGAAATCAAGGCTCACAGGTGAAATACAAAGATCCAAAGTTACCCAACTTGTTTTTGAAAGACCTGACCCACTTTTTTTACATGGTAAGATTTGACTGGTGCTGTAAGGCCCACTCTCTATTCTGAAATATTTCCTGCACAGTGTTCCAGAGAACTTGAAATTCCAAAGGTCATAATCTGTCATCTAAATTATTAATATTCTGCTGTCCCAAATGTTATCATGGATGAACTATCCATAATTTGATCTAAGGTCAATTCTCTCTGCTTTTGCACAAGATCTCATCTCCTCTCACCTACTCCAGCAATTAATCATCTCTCTCCATTTTCTGTAGCACATTTTTCCTTCTTTAATGGATCATTCCCATCACAATGCTTTTATTACTTTCTTATGCTTTTGTTAACCTCTTCCAAAATATATATTTTAAAATCCTCTTTGGGCCCTGTTTTCACTGTCAATTATAGTTCCAATTCTCTTCTCCCCTTAGCTGCAAAACTTCCTGGAAGTTTCTACACTTGCCCTAAAAATCCTCCCTTACCATTCTATCTTAAACACACTCCAACCAGAATTTACCCTTCACCGAAACAGCTTTTATCAATATTTTCAATGACTATCTCTCATCTAACTTCACCTATCAGCAGTATTTGACATAGTCAATCACTCCCTCTTTCTTGATACATTTTCTTCACTTGGTTTCAACTTATCACATTCTCGTGATTTACTTTCAGCTACTCATTATTGCTTCCTAGTCTCTTTTGCTAGTTCTTTTTCCTTTCCCCACCTACTTAGTGTTGGAATTCCCTGGAAGCTCAGTTCAACTTGGAGATCCCATCCAATCTTATGGTTTTAAATAACATCTATATTTTGATAATGCCTATATTTGTTTCTCCAGATGAGACATTTCCTAAATCCATTTATTGAACTACCTTCCCAACATCTTCACTTAGGTGTCTAACAGATAGTTCATCTCTAAAACTGAATTCCAAACCTTCTTCACACCTTTATTTTCTCCATCCTCAACCTTCCCATATTCAGTAAATAGGAACTCCAACTTTCCAATTGTTAGACCAAAACATTTAGAGTCACTTTTTTGTTCCTCTTTTTCTGTGACACCCCACATCCAATTAGCCATAAGTACCTGTTGGAATTACACTTAAAATTTTACCCAGAATCTGACCACTTTTCATTACCCTATCACCATCATCTCTCATTTGGATTACTGCTCTGGCCTCATGATTTCTCTGCAGCTGCATTTTTGCCCTCTTTTTTCAGGATTATTTTGAGAATAATCATGTATGGTCACTCCTCTGCTCAGGGACATTCAGTTACTCCCCATTTCACTTAGCATAAAATCAAAAGTCATGAAAGTGAACTACAAGACCCTACATGATTAATTATCCCTTATTCTTAATCCCTCACATTATGTGTTTAATTCCGTCCACTTATTTTCTCCTTGCTCACTCTATTGTAATCACATTGGCCTCTCTCCCAGTTCTCTCTCTCTCTCTCTGCCCCCCCCACAATTTTGTTTTGTTTTAATTGCCATACACTCTATTCCTAAGGTGTTTCATCCACTTCTTTGAATACGTTTCCTCCAAATAAACACATGACTTACTCTCTCATATCATTCAAGTCTTTGCTTTTTTTTCCCCTCATACCTCTTTCTTAATTAGGTGTACTGCCTTCAAAATCATAAACTCTAATAATAAGTGATGTTGAGAATTTTTTCATGTGCTTGTTGGCCATCTGTATATCTTCGTTGGAGAAATGTCTATTCAGGTCTTTTGCGCATTTTTCCATTGGGTTGTTGCCTTTTTTGCTGTTGAGTTGTATAAGTTGTTTGTGTATTCTAGAGATTAGGCCCTTGTCAGTTGCATCATTTGAAACTATTTTCTTCCATTCTGTAAGTTGTCTTTTTGTTTTGTTTTTGGTTGCCTTTGCTGTGCAAAAGCTTGTCAGTTTGATTATATCTGGAATGTAATATAGGGCACAAATGAACCTTTCCACAGAAAAGAAAATCATTGGGAGTTCCCGTCGTGGCGCAGTGGTTAACGAATCCGACTAGGAACCATGAGGTTATGGGTTCGATCCCTGGCCTTGCTCAGTGGGTTAAGGATCCGGCATTGCCGTGAGCTGTGGTGTAGGTCACAGACACGGCTTGGATCCCACGTTGCTGTGGCTCTGGCGTAGGCTGGCAGCTACAGCTCCTATTAGACCCCTAGCCTGGGAACCTCCCATATGCCGCCGGAGCGGCCCAAGAAATGGCAAAAAGACAAAAAAAAAAAAAAAAAAAAAAGAAAAAGAAAAAGAAAAAAAGAAAAGAAAATCATGGACTTGGAGAATAGAGTTGTGGTTGCCAAAGCGGGGGGAGGTAGTGGAATGGATTGGGACCTTGGAGTTAATAGATGCAGACTATTGCTTTTGGAATGGATTATCAATGAGATCCTGCTGTGTATCACTGGGAACTATGTCTGGTCACTTATGATGGAGCATGATAATGTGAGAAAAAATAATGTACACATGTATGTGTAACTGGGTCACCATGCTGTACAGTAGAAAAAAATAATGTATTGGGTAAATAACAATTGATTACAATAAGACTACTTGATAAGAAAAAAATAAATGAAAAGAAAAATAAAAGTCTTCAAGAGCTGGAAAAAAAAATCACAAACTCCCTTCAAATCCCAATTTTCTTTACACTATTTCACTATTTTCCTATTGCTCTTATCTTTTTCTATATTATTTATGACTATATGATTTATTCATTCTATATATTGTTTGTGAGTTTCCAAATATGAGACTAGAAGCTATATAAGGGGAAGGATCTTTTTTTACTGATATATGCCAAGACCCTTGAATGGTACTTGGCAGAATCTGAAATAAATGGATATATGTATATGTATAACTGATTTACTTTGCTGTACACCTGAAACTAACATAACTTGTAGGTCAACTACACTCAAATAAAATTTAAAATAAATAAATAAATTGTTGTTGAGTAAGTGAATAAGCCTTGTATGTGTATAGAACTTTATAATATTCAAAGTCTTATAAGTAATTAATTTAATCTTGAGAATCTTGTTAGAAAAGAACACAAATTTTACTTATATGCTTTTACAGATGTGAAATGGAGTCTCAAAAGTAAAATGCATGAAATATATAGTTAAATTCATGAGTTGTGGTGAATACAACTTATTACAATAAAATAGAATCCACTCCTGACCTTTATATCAAGCCTTTAGTTTATTTTCCAATTGGAATTTCAGCTTTCTTCCCCCTTTATAGACTCTAAGTGGCAAACATGCAAAACTCCAATTGAAATGCTCTGCTAATTGGAAAAGTACATCTGGGCGCATGACTTCATGACTTCTAAGGTGTGGGCTCTACTCTGCACTGGGCTTCAGTCAGGAGGATATTCTTAAAGCAAAATGAGATATTCAACAGAGTTAAAATATAATCTCCTAGTTTGCTAGGCATAAGCACTGAACTTCAGACCACATTTGCTGTTGAAATGTACCAATTTAATGCCCTTAAGTCACTCATGGCTCATTATTCATATACTTTTTGAACAGTATTTGTCACCTACTTACCCACCTTTAAGACCTTAACCTCATTAATTTCCTTGCCTGATGGCTTTCATTCCCTATTCTTTTCTCTCTTATAGCCATACCTGCAAACTTGACATTAACCTAAGATATGTTTTTGTCAAAAACATTCTGCACATGTGCAGTCACTGACATTAACATTATATACTGCTAAAATATTTGTTGTCTTCTTCAATTAAGACTCTTAATCAGGAATGGCAGGGCACATTTGAAAATAAGTGTGGTCTCCTCCTAGAATCTCAGAGACAAAAGTGTTTTCAGAATTGATCCAGAATAAACAGCTACCCACCCAATGCCTTCTACAACATGCTATGCAGGAGTTCATCCAAACTCAGCTAAATCATTTCCAGGGATGAGCAAGCAGATAGTCTATGAGAGCAAAATATTCTTTTCTTATGCTTTAGAAATTTGTTATTTTACTCAACTTAAATCTGGTTCCCTATAATTTCCATCTATTTTCCTATGCTCCACTTTTTAAAGCAATATAGACTAAGTCTAAATCTACAATATAATTTTACAATATGAATTCTGAGAAATAGCTAGCAAGCTCTCTTTTCAAAATTTCTCTTTTCCAGGCTAAACCTCTCCTTTATGTTCTTCAGAAAGTATCCCTTTCAACTAGAAGGTTTTTCATCTTATTCTGATCTCAAGTTTTTCCTAAATTATGGCACCCAGATGCTAACTTCTAATATCCACCATGCCATCTATATAAGCATAAATTTTATGTTTGTATTAAGCTGTTTATTTTTTAAGTTCACCTTGATGAGATCAAATATGCAATTTGGGGACATATTACCAGAATTTGGCCTTAGTTATTGGCAATAATCCATTAGTTCTTTTGGTATGGAGTAATCCATTCAGCCTTATGCAGTACATGCACCTAAATTTTTTTTACCAGGTTATAACAAAAAATTTTGACCATTATATTCCTAAAATAAATAATGAATATGAGTTCTCGCCCTGGTTCAGTGGTAACAAATCCAACTAGTGTCCATGAGGATGTGGGTTTGATCCCTGGCCTTGCTCAGTGGGTTAAGAATCTGGAATTGTTATGAGCTGTGGTGTAGGTCACAGATGTGGCTTGGATCCTGCATTGCTGTGGCTATGGCATAGGCTGGCAGCTATAGCTCCAATTCGAACCCTAGTGAGAGAACTTCCATATGCCATCGGTGCGGCCCTAAAAAGTAAAAAAAAAAAAAAAAAAGAATGAATCTAAGTCTAGCAATTCTACCATAAAAAGAATAGATGTAGGGTGTGACATCAGCAATAAGGCAGAGGAATCCCTGGACCCCACTTTCTCCCCCACACACATCTATTCAGTAACAATTCATGGACAAATTCCCTTTGTGAGAAATCTAGAAACTAATTGAAAGGCTTCTGCACCCCAGGTAAATACGAAACCAGACTCACCCAAGCCAGAAGGGAGATACAAGATACTCTTTCTCCAGGATCCTAACTCCTAGCATAGTGACATATGATCAAGAATATATCTTCTAGCAGCCAGCTTCTTCCAGGGCAGAGAAAGAGTTAGTTAAAACATGCAGTGCTTCAACTTTTCCAATAAATCTCCCAGAATAGAATTTTGTCTTGCCGGTCCTGGAGCCCTAACAGATACAGCTAGTAGAAGCTATAGCTCCTCCCCACTGTTCAGCACCAAACAAGTGGATGAAAAATCCCAGCTCTCAACTTCCCTCTGGGGAGGGAAAATGTTGATCCATGCCTCAAATGTCCCTATTTTTCTAAGGCTGTTCAAAGAACTGACATCTTTCTTATAATTTTTGGAGCTCTGACAGGCCCAACACAGTCTCTCCACCTTGGAGATAATTGAAACAGTGGCTTGGGATGCTAAAAGCCATGACTATTCTCCCTGGCTTAGCACAGAGTGATCAGACAAAACCACAGCTGTCTGATTCTCCCTGGTGAGGGAAAATGTTGGTTTGGAAATCCAAAGCCACAACCTTCCTGAGGGCAGCTCAAATGGTGTTTTCTGACTTGCCTGTCTCAGAATGCTAAAGGGACCTGGTATAACCTAGACACCTGGGGGAATGTGAGTATTTGGGATGGCATTTGGCACCAACCTCCACCATGGCCAGTTAGTTCAGCCCAAAGTCAGTAGACAAAAACTCAGCTCCCAAATTCCCCCAGAGGAAGGAAAGAATTGGATGAAGTATCTAATGATCCAACTTTTTTGGATAACTGGTTTTAGTCCTTCCTGTCCCAATGCATTGATGGGACCTAGCCTAACCTATATGCATGAGGGCTTCAAAAAACAAAGAAAGTGTGTTAAACTAGCAGAAAGTTTTGAAAGCCTTCCATAATATTTAGCTGAGTGTACTGATAATAATTTTCTCCTGTATGAGGTCAGGAGACGTGGGTTCTTTGCCTTATGCACAGACTCCAACATAGAGATTCAAGGAAAGTGAAGAATCAGGCAAAGATGTCCCAAACAAAGGAAAAGATGAATTGTCAGAAATTGACTATTGAAACACAATTATATGGTTTACCTAACAGAGAATTCAAAATAACAGTCACAATGTTGTTCATCAAGTTCAAGAAACAATGAGTGAACAAAGTAAAAATTTTGACAAAGCGATAGAAAATATTTTTGAAGTACCAAACAGATATCATGGTGCTGAAAAACACAGTAATTGAATTAAAAATGCACTAGAGAAGTTCAATATCAGACTATATCAAGCAGAAAAATGATCAGGGAAGTTCAAGATGGGTTATTGCAGAGAAGAACAAAAAGAATAAAAAAGAATGAAGAAAGCTTAAGATACTTAAAGGACAGCATTATGGAAGTCACACAGATAGAGGGGGACAGAGAGAAAGAGGGAACAGTGAAGATATTTCAAACAAATAATGACTTAAAATTTCCCAAATCTGGGGAACAAAAGGGACATCCAGTTCCAAGAAACCTAAAGGAATGAAACAAGGTGAATCAAAATGAAATTCACACTGAGGCACAATGTGGTAAAATTGCCGAAATCAAAGACAAAGAGAGAATTTTGAAAACAGCAAAAGAAAAGTGACTTATGTACAAGAGAGCCCCTAATAAGACCATCATCGGATTTTTCAGAAGAAACCATGCAGAACAAAAGGGAATGAGATGATATATTAAAAGTGCTGAAAATTTCTAATCAAGAATACTGTTCTCAGAAAAACTGTCCTTTTATAATGAAGGAAAGATAAAGACCTTCCTAGAAAAACAAAAGCTAAAGTAATTATTCATCACAACACCTGCCTTATAAGAAATGACAGGAAAAAAAACTTTTTTTCAAGTTGAAATGAAAGGAAAAAAAAACCAACAACTTAGTAACATAAGAAACTATAAAACTTGTTGATAAAGGGTAAAAACATAAACAAATGTGTCATGTAATAGTAGTGAGTAAATCACATTTAATCCTAGTACAGAAGTTCCCGTCATGGCTCAGCTAAAATGAATCCAGCTAGCATCTGTGAGGACATGGGTTTTATTCCTGGCCTCCTCACTCAATGGGTTAAGGATAAGGTGTTGACGTGAGCTGTCTTGTAGGTCACAGACATGGCTTGGCTCTGGCACTGCTGAGGCTGTGGTGTAAGCTGGCCACTGCAGCTCTGATTCAACCCCTAGCCTGCGAACATCCATATGCTGCTGGTGTGGCCCTTAAAAAAAATTCTAGTATAAAAGTTAAAAATAAATTTAATTTTTTAATTATTATTTTTTTTTGGTCTTTTCTAAGGCTGCACCCGTGGCATATGGAGATTCCCAGGCTAGAGGTCTAATCGGAGCTGTAGCTGCCAGCCTATGCCAGAGTCACAGCAATGCAGGATCCGAGCAGCATCTGCAACCCACACCACAGCTCACAGCAATGCCAGATCCTTAACCCACTGAGCAAGGGCAGGGATCGAACCCATAACCTCATGGCTCCCAGTCAGATTCGTTAACCACTGAGCCACAACAGGAACTCCAAAAATAAATTTAAAAGACAAACTACAACTATTACTAAAAATATGTAAAAGCACACACAATAAAAGTAGATAAAAATTTTGAAAATCAAAGCATAAACTGTGTTGTAACTATAAAGTATTTCATGTAAGCCTCAAGGTATCCAAAAAACAAAATACAAATAGAAATTACATAAAAGAAACACAAAAATGAATTAAAACATATTGATACAAAAAAAACATGAAAACATAAAGGAAGACAAGATAGGAAAGACAAAGAACCACAAGACAAACAGAAACAATTAAAATGGCAAAATTAAATCTTCCCATCAATAATTACTTTAAATGCAAATAGATTAAATTCTTTAATCAAAAGTCCAAGAGAGGCTGAAAGAATACAAAATCAAGATCAAACTACATGCTCTCCACAAGAAATTCACATTGGGTTAAGGATCCAGTGTTGCTGGAGTTGTGATATAGGTTCCACCTCTGACTCAAATTTGATCCCTGGCCCCAGAAGACACATATGCCAAAGGAGCAACTGAAAAAAAATGATATTTGATATTTTGGGGTGCAATTTTAAAGGGTATTGTATTTTCCTATTCCTTTTCTAATATTTCATTGTTAGTATACAGAAATGTGAATGATTTCTGAATGTTACTCTTATATCCTGCTACTTTGCTGAATTTTTTGATCAGTTCAAGTAATTTTTGGGTTGAGTCCTTAGGGTTTTCTATATATAGTATCATGTCATCTGAATACAGTGACAGTATTACCTTTTCTCATCCTATTTGGATGCCTTTTATTTCTTTTATTTGTCTGATTGCTGTGGCTAGGACTTCCCTTGGGCATATATCCGGACAAAACTTTCCTTGAAAAAGACACATTTACCCGCATGTTCATTGAAGCACTCTTCACAATAGCCAAGACATGGAAACAACCCAAATGTCCATAGACAGATGATTGCATTACAAAGATGTGGTATACGTTCATAATGGAATACTACTCAGCCATAAAAAATGAAATAATGCCATTGACAGCAGCATGGATGGAACTAGAGACTCTCATCCTGAGTGAAGTAAGTCCGAAAGAGAAAGACAAATACCATATGATATCACTTATATCTGGAATCTAATATAAGGCACAAATGAACCTTTCCACAGAAGAGAAAATCATGGACTTGGAGAATAGATTTGTGGTTGCCAAGGGGGAGAGGGAGGAAGTAGGATGGATTGGGAACTTGGGGTTAATAGATGCAAACTCTTGCCTTTGGAATGGATTATCAATGAGATCCTACTGTGTAGCACTGGGAACTCTGTCTACTCACTTATGATGGACTCTGATAATGTGAGAAAAAAAATGTATACATGCATGTGTAACTGGGTCACCATGCTGTACAGTAGAAAACTGACAGAACACTCTAAACTAGCTATAATGGAAAAAAATAAAAATCGTTATATTAAAAAAGGAAAAGAAAATATATTCCATGTAAATGGTAAACAAAAGAGAGAAGTGATGATATAGACCAGATAGACTTTAGGTCAAAAACTGTCACTAGAGAAAAAGCACATTATATAATGACAAAAGGGTCAATACTTTAAGAAGATATTACAATTATATATATATGCAACAGAAAACCTAAATACATAAACATTGGCACAGCTAAAGGTAGAAATAGGCCAAAATACAATAAATGTAGAAGAATTCAATACCCTGCTTTCAATAATGGAAATAGCATCTAGACAGAAGATCAGTAATGAAAGAGACTTAAATAACATTATAGATCAAATGGATGTAACAGATATCTAGAAAGCTTTCCAACCAATGGCAGCAGAATACACAGTCTCAAGTACACACAGAATTTTTCTGTGGTAAATCACGTTAGGTCACAAAACAAAGTTTAATAAATTGAAGAAGATGGAAATAATACCTAGTGTCTTTTTTATCCACAAGTGTATGAAAATAGAAATAATTAGTGGAAGAAAACCTGAAAAATTTACAAATATGTGGATATTTAACAACGCAGTCCCGAACAACCAATGAGTTAAGAAATAAAATGTGTATGATTCCAAAACAAATGAAAATGGAACACAACATACCAAAACTTATAGAACACAGCAAAAAAAGTGTTGAGGGAAATTTATAAGGATAAACACCTATGTTATAAAGAAAGATCTCAACTAAACAATGTGACATAAAATCCCAAGGATAGAAAAAAACGAATAACTAAGACCAAATTCAGTGTAGACAAAAATAGCAAACCCTAGAGCAGAAATGACTGAAATAATGAATAGAAAAATAATAGGAAAAAATCAATGAAATTTAAGATTGGTTTTTTGAAAAGAAAAATAAAATTGAAAAACCCTTAGCTCGACTAAGTAAAAAAGAGTTTAAATGAATAAAATCAGATATTCAAAATGAGACATTACAGCAAATGATGCATAAATAAAAGGATCATAAGAGGCTACTATGAAGTTATGTGCAAACTGGATAACCAAAAGGAAATAAAGTAATAGAACCATACAACCTGCCAAGACTGAAAGAAATAGAAACAGACCTATAGGTCTGAACAGATCTAGAACTAGTAGGGATATTAAATCAGTAATCAAATACCTCCTAACAAAGAAAAGCCCACACTCAAAGGTTTCACTGGTGAATTTTCCCAAACATTTGAAAAGGAAATGTCAATTCTTTTCAAACTCTTCTAAAATCTAAAGATGAAGGAACACTTTCAAATTCATCTTATGAAGCCAAAATTACCCTGATAACAAATCCAGACAAAAACTCTACAAGAAACGAGAACTACAGTCCCATAACCCTGATGAATATAGATACAAAAATCCTCAACAAAATACTAGCAAACCAAATTCAGTGGCACACTAAAAGGGTCATACACTATGATCAAGTGGGATTCAAACACAGCTACTCATACTCAGCAGTGAAAAACTGAAAACTTATCCTACAGGTTCAGGAAAAAGGCCAGAATGCTCATTCATGCTACATCCATTCAATCTAATTCTGGAACAGCTAGCCAGAGCAATTAGAAAAGAAAGAGAGGAATTCCCATTGTGGCTCAGTGGGTAGAGAACCCAACTTTTATCTATGAAGACATAGGTTCAATCACTGGCCTCTCTCAGTAGGTTAAGGATCCCACATTGCCATGAGCTCTGGTATAGGTTGCAGACATGGTTTTGTTCCGTCATTGCTATGACTGTGGCATAGGCTGGCAGCTACAGACCATATTTGAGCCCTAGCCTGGGAATTTCCACATGGTGCAGGTGTGGCCCTAAAAAGACAGAAAGGAAGGAAGGAAGGAAAGAAGGAAGGAAGGGAGGAAGGGAGGGAGGAAGGGAGGGAGGAAGGAAAGGAGGAAGGAAGGGAAATAAAAGACATCCAAATCAGAAAGGAAAAAGTAAATTTTTCCCTGTTTGCAGATGACATCTCAAATAAAGAAAACCCTAAAGACTTCATTAAAAAAGCAAAATGAAACAAAACTGTTAGAACAAATAAATTCAGTAAAGTTCCAGTATTAAAATCTACATACAAAAATCATCCTTGGAGAAATGTCTATTCAGGTCCTTTGCCCATTTTTCCATTGGGGATGGATTGGGAGCTTGGGGTTAACAGATACAAACTATTGCTTTTGGAATGGATTAACAATGAGATCCTGCTGTGTAGCACTGAAAAATATGTCTAGTTACTTATGACAGAGCATGATAATGGGAGAAAAAAGTATGTATACATGTATGTGTAACTGGGTCCCCATGCTGTATGGTGAAAAAAAAATTGTGTTAGGGAAATAACAATAAAAAAAATCAGTTGCATTTTTATATACTAACTATGAGTTATCAGAAAAGAATATTATGGAAACACCAGTTACAACAACATGAAAAATAATTAAAATACTTAGGAATAAACTTAACTAAGGAGGTGAAGATTTGTGTACTGAAATCTAGAACAATTAATGAAAGAAATTAAGACATTAAAAAACTGAAAATCCTCCTGTGCTCATAGATTGGAAGACTTAATATTTTTAAAAGGTCCATACTGCCCAGAACAATCTACATATTAAATGTAATACCTATCAACATCACAATTAACTTTTTACATAAATAGAAAAAATATAAAAAATTCATATGAAGCCACAAGACCGTGAATAGCCACATCAATTTTGAGAAAAAAGAACAACACTGGAGGCATATTGCTTATTGATTTCAAAACATATTACAAAGCTACAGTATAACCAAGTCACTTTGCTATATGCCAGAAGATAATACAACATTGTTAATCAATTATATTCCAATTAAAGTTAAATTAAATAAAAACCCAAAGCTACAGTAAACAAACCACCATGGTACTGGCATAAAGACAGATACACAGATAATGAACCAGAAGATCAGAAACAGACTCACACATCTATGGCCCACTGATCTTTGACAAATGTGCCAAATATACATGAGGAAAGGATAATCTCTTCAACAGATAGTGCTGGGAAAACTGAATATTCACATGCGGAAGAATAAAATTGGAACTTCAACTTATACTGCATAAAAACTTAAGTTGTTAAGATAGTACATCTAAGACTTCTTATCATAAGGAAAATACACTTTTTATTTAATGTATCTGTATTAAGTAATGGATGTCATTAAACATATTGTGGTACTCACTCTATAATGTATATAAGTCAAATCGTTATGTTGTACACCTTAAATTTTATAGTAGTGTATGTCAATTATATCTCAATAAAACTAGAAGGGAAAAATGGACTCACAATTCATTAAAGACTTAAAACAAGAATTTAAACTGAAACTTACAGAATAAAATATGGGAAAATTTTCATGGTCTTGACAATGATTTCATGGATATGACATCAAAAGTACAGGCAAAAATAGACAAATGGGACAACGTTAATCTATAAAATACTTATGCACAGCAAAGGAAATAATCCATGCAATAAAAGATAACCTATGGAAAGGAAAAAAAATTTGCAAATCATATACATGGCAAGAGATTAATCTGCAAAATATATAAGGAACTCATTCAACTCCATAGCAAAACAACTAATAGCCTGGTTTTTTAAAATGGACTAAGTACTTGATTAGATATTTCTCCCAAAAACATGCAAAGGCTTGGATCCAGAGTTGCTATAGCTGTGACATAGGCTGGTGGCTGTAGCTCCAATTTGACTCCTGGCCTGGGAACCTCCTCTATATGCTGTGGGTATGGCCCTAAAAAGCAAAAAATTAAAAAAAAAACATAATAAATTATCATCTCAAATTTCTCAAGATGGCTCTTTATAAAAACAAAACAAAAACAAAAAAATTTAGGGGACAAGAATGTAGGGAAATGAGCCCTTGTACACTATTTTGGAGGATGTAAAATGTTTTAGCTACCATGGAAAACAGCATGGAATTTCTTCAGGCAATTGTAAATAGAACTAGCATATGGTCTAGTAATCCCAATTCTGGGTATTTATCCAAAAGAACTGAAGTCAAGATTATATGAGGTATCTAATATGGTCAAATTCATAGCATCAAGGAGTTCTGATGATTGTTAGGGGTTGTGAGGAGGGATAAATGGAGAGTTTATAATTAACTGGAATAAAATTTCCGTTAAACACAGTGAATAATTTATAGAGACATTCTGTCCAACACTTTACCTATAGCCAACAATATTGTATTGTGCACTTTAAAATTTATTGTGAAAATAGATCTCCTGTTAACTATTCTTAGTACAGTAAAATAAAATTAAGGAAATTGTATAAGTTTGACAAATAGTTTCCTAAGTCAATTTGAATTGGTTCTAGTAATCATTGCTCTCTTAAAGTAATTCCAAAACTTGAGAGTGAATAATCTGTACCACACATGATGTCTACCACATGTGATGTCTGATTTTCTTCTTTTTGAAAATTAGGACACATATTTTATTCATCATCACACTTTGTACTTAGCCATAATTATGAACCCCTAAGATTTTGATATTAAAATTTTCAGAAACAAATGCAAATGCAAGCAAATACCTCTTTGCTACTGTAACAGATACATGATTCAAAATGTACATAGTTGTGATAGTTGTAAATAGTTCTTAATAATGAGTGTTATTCATCGCTTTTAGATGAAGCTTTATTCCTTATAAATATTTTGATGTTAAAGTAATGCAATTAAGTCTAAACAGGTCAATTTAGTGACATTCATGGTATAATTCACTAAATATAAGAATCTTTTTCATTTTTACTTTTAGCTTTCACTTCTTGAAAAAAAAGTCAAATATTGTTTTTCAAATGGTCACAACTCTACCTGAATACTTCTAGTGAAAGGAAATTTTCCAAAAACCTCTTTGAAGATGAAGGTTAATGTTATGCCCTCAATCATTTACTTAGATTTTATGAAAAGGAGAGTTCATTCCTCAATTTAATTCAGCAAGTACTTGGTATATGCAATAAATAAAGTATGTGCTAATCAAACAGAGGGGTGCAGTTAAGGAACTGATTTAAGAACTAAAGCCATATTGTCAATGGGATTATTATAAAAAGTGATGTAAATATGGTCAAAAGATTAGGAACCAGTTCAAGCCAAAGTTATATAAATTGTTGAAGCTTCATAATAAAATATTTATGGTTCTCTCTGCAGTGTTTGAAAAATTAAATTATTAAAGGCAAATATTATAGCAAATAGGTTCTCATCAATCTCAATAAAAGTTATATTTCACTATCAATGTCACATTATTATTTTTTTGCTTTCAATCTTTTAAGATTGAAGAGAATTGTAACAAGCTCTGGTAACAAATCAAAGCTTTTCAATGTAATTTACTTTGTGAGTAATTTCTAATTGATTCAGACTGATGGAACTGCACAGTTTGATATATTGCTGAAGCAGGAGATACTTTGGACCAAGTAAATTTATAAACTCCTCTTCTTGAGAGAAAAATGGATGCTATATTTCATGTTGTCATTTTTAGTTGTAACAATGTAGTTTTATACCTGTATGGATTATTACAAAAGAATACCAAACAATGTGTACACCTGTAACTGTCCAGCCAACCTATCAATTTCAGATTTGGCAGTCCCAGCATTCTACTTGTTCAAAGGGAAGGATTTAAGCAAAATGCAGAATTAACCCAATAAGGCCAATCTCATATATAAAACGCAATGTTGCCTAGCAACATCACTCAGTCACCTAGAGTTCAGAGTTCTTAGCTTGTTAACATCACTAGAATTAGAACAATGAAAGGGCTTGGTTTTGTGTTTTGGTTACATCATTTCTGTTATTATTGAGATCTTCTCTGTGCAATGTTCAAAAAGCCTAAGTACTATTTTTTTCCAAAACATTATTCTAGACATGGATCCCATATTTTGAAAATAAGGCGGGGGGGGGAGCAAGAGTGTGTTTATGTTTCTTATCTGCTCTAAAGGTCCCAAGCACTTCACCTCAATTCAGTGACAAATTGCCTTATTTTATAGCTGATATAACACTGGAATTTGAAAACAGCCATGTCCAACATACCTTTGGATTTTAACTAAATATCTCTCTCCAATGCATATATTCATTGGCTGATAGAAAAATTTTTTTTTGATATGGGACAAAAAGGATTAAAACAACAAACAATTTTTCATTTTTTCTCATCTCATTCATTCCAGGATGGAATATTCCCAGAGGCCTTAGTCTGAAGGGCTCTCTTCACATACACACAACACAACACGATAGAAACCTCTCTATGGAGCTCTTGTTCTCCTTCAGCTACACATTATACCGTCTGGCTGAGGAGATGTTATATCTGCTGTTCCCTGATGTGTTATAAAAAGATGTATCTATAGGCCTAGATAAAGACTTGAGATGTAGTGACTTAAGAAACTCTTTAGAGGCCTTCAGCATGTCAAAGGTTGTAACAATATCAGCAATCCATAGATGAGGAACTAAGGAACCATAATGGGATTTCAAAACCCTCTCGTGACCAGTCTCTTGTAATTCCAAACACTGCTTTGTCATTAAATGTGGAACTACTGATGTTCAAAGCATAGGGGTCTAGGAGACAATGGGATATACGGTGGAGACAATTCTTTATGTATTTAGAAAAGTTAACTGTGTATTTTCTTTTGTTTTATTATTGTTTTAGGGCCCCGTGTGCAGCATATGGAAGTTCTCAGACTAGGGGTCGAATCAAAGCTACAGCTGCAACTTACACCACAGCTCACAGCAATGCCGGATCCCCAATCCACTGAGAGGCCAGGAACCTAAGCCCACATCCTCATGGATACTAGTCGAATTTGTTTCCGCTGTGCCAAAATGGGAACTCCCTTAACTGTGTATTTTCTACTTAAAATAAACATTTTAGGCATTCTTCATTATAAGTAAATCAGACTTCGTCTCCACTCCTCCCATCCTTGCCCATTGCCAGACTCTTTTTCTGCTTTTTAATTTCTAATATAACTACTATTTTGAAATTTTAAACTCTGGGTTCATTTTTGAGTCATTCTTTTTTTTTTTTTTCTTTTTCTTTTATGGCTGCACCCGTGGCATATGGAAGTACCTAGTCCACGGGTCGAACTCATACCTCTGCAAAGAACCAAGCTACTGCATTCAGATTCTTAACCCACTTCCCCATAGTGGGAACTCTGTTGTTCTTTTTCTTAATACATCTATCAAATGCAATGCCTTTATCAAACGAAGCATTTCATTTCTTCTTCCAGAAATCTTTCAGATTAACTTCTTCTTCATTCCCACAGTGCTAGTCCAGAATGTTCCAAAACCCATATCTGAGTTATTGCTGCTGCCACCTCAATATATCTTTAGAATCAAGGCCCTCTTGTATATAGTCCATTTTATTAGTGCCATAGGATGCATTTCCTAATTCACCTGCAAGCATGAATATACCCCATATTGACTTCTACATCAGTACTATACAACTTTGCCTTATTATTATCTTTCATGCCCATTATGTTTATTCCCATGCTTTTTGCATGCTGCTACCCTCAACTGAAATGCCATTAAGTCTTAATCTTTACTTTCTTGTAGCTGACAGTTCTTCAGGGTTTGAGGTCAGCCTCACTTTTACAAAGCCTTATAGTTCAGTCCACAGTAATTTTCTTTCACATAAACCTTGCATGATACTGAATAATGAATGCTCTTGATAGAAAATTATATGATTTCAATATCTTTAAATTTTCTTTTTTTTTATTTTTTTAAATTTTTTTTTTTTGTCTTTTTGCTATTTCTTGTCTTTTGTCTTTTTTGTTGTTGTTGTTGCTATTTCTTGGGCCGCTCCCGCGGCATGGGCAGGGATCGAACCCGCAACCTCATGGTTCCTAGTCGGATTCGTTAACCACTGCGCCACGACGGGAACTCCCTAAATTTTCTGTTAAACATTATTTATTATATATGGAATCACTTTATATGAAAAAATTCAGAATTCTAATATGTTTAGACATAGTTTCAAAAGAAAAGAAAAAAGTCACAGAGAAATGTTATTTTATATCTATGTATAAATATATGTATATATATTTATATATATCTATGAAAACACATAGGAAAAGAACAGGAAGGATGAATACTAGCTTCAAATCATAAATAGTGGTTATCTCCAGGAAATGGAGCAAGCATGAGAAAAAGTTTAGTAAAGGAGATATGTCATGTTTTCTCTAAATATAACATGCTGCTAAAATTTTTCCGAGAAATATTTTCAGGTTTTAATTGTGTGATTTAAAAAATAAATAGGTAAAGGGAAAATTAAAGTTCTCAGTAAGGCCATCCTGAAGACTTGAGAAATGTACTCTACCATTCCTTTCTATATATGTACAGAAGAGGCATTCGCCTTTTATTCATAGCCTGATGCATCCTGAGACAGCATTCTAAAATAGCTTTACATTTTTTTTTTTTTCTGGAGTTCCCATCGTGGCGCAGTGGTTAATGAATCCGACTAGGAACCATGAGATTGCGGGTTCTATCCCTGGCCTTTATCAGTGGGTTAAGGATCTGGCATTGCCGTGAGCTGTGTAGGCTGCAGACGTGGCTCGGATCCAACATTGCTGTGGCTCTGGCTAGGTTGGTGGCTACAGCTCCGATTAGACCCCTAGCCTGGGAACCTCCATGTGCCACGGGAGCGGCCCTAGAAAAGACAAATTTTAAAAAATTGTAAAAAAATAAATAAAATAAAATAGCTTTACATTTTTGTTATTTCTTCATCTTCACTTCCCTTCAGCCCAGACCAACATGTTCGCTACTCACAACCAGTAGATCTGATAACTTCCTGGGAAACATAGTTCAAACACCTAAAAGTGTTTCATTTTTCTTACTATATGAAACTCAGGCAGGGGACTGATAAAACTCAATCAAATGAATTCTATTAAGATGTAATTTTCTCCCATAAACCTAAAATTATTGTCAAGCAAAAAAGAGAAAATTCTTGCCTATTTTTCCTCCACATTCATACAGTTTTTTAAAATATACTTTTAAAACTATAGACTTTCCACTAAATATATGATTTTAAAATATTTTTTCTTTGATTTTGGTCTTGGGGCTAAAATCTGTTCTGTTATTTGCTCTCTCTCTTTTCTTTTTCCTAGATTTATGTAGATAATAATAATTGACATTGTCTAAGTTTAAGTTGTACAATGTGATGATTTGATACAAATATATATTGTGAAATGTTTCCCATAATAAGATTAGTTAACACATCCTTCACTTCACACAATCAACATTTTCTTGTCCTCATTGTGAGAAAATTTAAAATCTACCCCCATAAACCTCCTATGCAGTTGGTGGGAATGTAAATTGTCATAGCCACCATGGAAAACAGCATGGAGGTTCTTCAAAACCAAAAGTAGAGAACTACCATATGATCCAGAAATCCTATTTCTGGGCATACATCCATAAAAAAAAATCTCTAATTTGAAAAGATACATGCACCCCTATGTTCATAGCAGCACTTTTTACAAAGCCAAGACATGGAAACAATCTGGATGTCACATTCACAAGTGAGTGGATGAAGAAGTTGTGGGGTATCTATCTATCTATCTATCTATCTATATATATATCATCTATTTACATATGCAATTGAATACTACTCAGCCATTAGAAAGAATGAAATAATTCCATTTGCAGCAAAATGGATGGGCCCAGAGATTATCATACTAAGTGAAGTAAGTAAGAAAGAGAAAGACTAATACCATATGATATATGTAGAATCTAAAATATGACACAAATAAACTTATCTATGAAACAGAAACAGGCTCACAGACACAAAAAAGACCTGCCACTGCCAAAGTAGAGATGGATGATAGAGGGATGGATTGTGAGTTTGGGATTGGGAGATTCAAATTATTATATAGAGGATGGATAAACAACAAAGTCCTATGGAATAGCACAAGGAACTATATTCAATATCCTGAAATAAGGTATAATGAAAATGAATATGAAAAAGAATATATATATATATATACATATATATGTATAATTGAATCACTTTGTTGTACAGCAGAAGTGTACGACATTGTAAATGTTGTATGTTAATACAACATTGTAAATCAACTATACTTCAATAAAATCATTTTTAATTTTTTTTAAATTTACTCCCATAGCAATTTTCATGTATTCAATACAATATTGTTAACTATTGTCAACATCTTTATGTTACATCCCTGGAACTTGTCCTTATAACTGAAAGTTTGTATAAATTGGACCCAAACAACCTCATTTCCCCTAGCCCAAAGTTGCTGGCAACAACCATTCTACTATCTGCCTCTATGAGTTTGGTTTTTTTAGAGGTCACATATAAGTGAATATACATAAAGTATTTGCCTTTCTCTGACTTATTTCTCCTACAATAAAGCCCTCAAGGTCTATTCATTTTGTTTCAAATGTCAGGATTTCCTTCTTCTTATGGCTGAACAGTACTATACTACATATCTGTATCTATATACCTCAATCGCATTTGCTTTGTTATTTTTCCATCAAAGGGCAATTAGGTTGTTTCCACGACTTAGTGTTGTGATAATACTGCATAGAAGATGGGAGTGCATGTATATATTCAAAATAGTTTCTTTTTCATTGTCTCAGCTTTAATCATTATTATTTTTTAAAAGTTATTTCCCCAATACATTTTTTTCTACTACAGCATGGTGACCCAGTTACACATACATGTACACATTCTATTTTTGCACATTATCATGCTCCATCATAAGTGACTAGACATAGTTGCCAGTGCCACACAGCATGATCTCATTGCTAACCCACCCCAAAGGCAATAGTTTGTACCTATTAAGCCCAAGCTCCCCAACCACCCCACTCCCTCCCCCTCCTCTGGGAACCACAACTCTATACTGCAAGTCCATGATTTTTGTTTCTATAGAAAGATTCATTTGTACCTTATATTAGGTTCCAGGTATAAATGATATCATATAGTATTTGTCTTTCTCTTTCTGACTTACTTCACTCAGGATGAGAGTCTCTAGTTCCATCCATATTGCTGTCAATGGCATTATTTCATTCTTTTTTATGGCTGAGTAGTAATCCATTGTGTATATATATAACACTTCTTCCTAATCCAATCATCTGTCGATGGACATTTGGGTGGTTTCCAGCTCTTGGCTATTGTGAATAGAGCTGCAATGAACATGCGGGTGCATGTGTCTTTTTTAAGGAAAGTTTTGTCCAGATGTATGCCCAGGAGTGGGATTGCTGGGTGATACGGTAGTTCTATGTATAGATTTCTAAGGTATCTCCAGACTGATCTCCACAGTGGTTGTACCAGCTTACATTCCCACCAACAGTGTAGGTGGGGTCCCTTTTCTCCACACCCCCTCCAGCATTTGTTATTTGGGGACTTATTAATGATGGCCATTCTGACCGGTGTGAGGTGGTATCTCGTGGTAGTTTTGATTGGCATTTTTCTAGTAATCGGGGATGTTGAGCATTTTTTCATGTGCTTGGTGGCCATCTGTATATCTTCCTTGGAAAAAATGTCTATTCAGGTCTTTTGCCCATTTTTCCATTGGGTCGTTGGCTTTTTTGCTGCTGAGTTGTATAAGTTGCTTGTATATTCTAGAGATTAAGCCCTTGTCAGTTGCATCATTTGAAACTCTCTTCTCCCATTCTGGAAGGTGTCTTTTTGTTTTCTTGTTGGTTTCCTTTGCTGTGCAAAAGCTTGTCAGTTTGATTAGATCCCACTGGTTTATTTTTGCTTTTATATCTGTTGCTTTGGGAGACAGACCTGAGAAAACATTTGTAAGGTGGATGCCAGAGAATGTTTTGCCTATGTTCTCTTCCAGGAGTTTGATGGTGTCTTATAACTAAGTCTTTCAGCCATTTTTAGTTTACTTTCATGAATGGTGTGAGGGTGTGTGTTCTTCGTATACACTTGCAGAAGTGAGATTGTAGTTATAGTAGTTATAAGTTCTGCTGTTTTGGTCTTTTGAGGAACCTCCATATTTTCCACAGTGGATACACCAATTAGCATACCCACCAGCATTTATTATCTCTTCTCTTTGTATAATGGCTACTGTAACTCATTTTGATTTGGATTTCCCTGATTATTTGTAATGCTGAGAGCCATTTCATGTAGTTGACCATTTAGATTTTTTTGGAAAAGTATCTTTTTATTTCCTCTGCCCTTCTTTAATTGGATTTTTGTGGTTATTTGTTTGTTTATTTTGCTATTGAGTTTATGAATCCTTTATATATTTTGAATAATAACTTCCTATCAGATGTTTGGCTTGCAAATACTTTCTCCCATTCAATCGTCTGCATATCCCTTTTGAATTTCCAAATACCTGTTTTTTTGTTGCAAAACAGCTATATATCCTGATTCCTCTTTAACCTCTTCAGAGCATCCCTCATAGCTATCTGAAATGTTGTCTTCCATGCTTAAGTCCTCAGAAAGTCTGCTGAATAAAACATAATTCTCAACTTTTCAGTTGTGTGTTTTTTTTAAGTTGACATACTTTAGTTTCTATGTTGAAGAGTTTCTGAAGTGGGCAAAGATGAAATCAGAGAAAGGAAATAGAAAATTGTTGCATTAGTTCCAATAAGAGAATATGATGGCTTGAGCCATGTAGAAACAATGGAGGTGTTGAGATGTGATTATTTTCAAAAAGTCAAGATGAGTTGAACTCAGGATAACTCCAAGGTTTTTGTACTGAGAAATTGGAAGAAACAAATTTGTCATTAATTGAGATAGGGAAGAATGAGAAGAAACATGTGTGAGGAGAATGAGAAATCAGAAGCTTGACTTTAGACATGCTAACATTGATCAGTCTATAAGTATCCCCAAAAGGAGATGTTGAATAGACAATTAGATATATGAGTCTGGTATTTTAGGGAGAGATCAGGACAGGATATATTTGGAAGTCATTAGTCTATGGACAGTATTTAAAGCCATGAAAATTGGTGTTAATATGGCTTAACACAGTAAAGCGGAATAAAATTTCCATAGTAAAAGAAGTACTTGATGAATAGAAAGATAAACAAGGGGTGCCCACCTTATAATTATAGTCAGTTTTGAGAGAAAGTGTGAGGAAGTCAGGAGAAAAGTTGACATATGTGCCAAAAACAAAAAAAGAAGAAGAACAACAGAAATCAACTAAAATAAAAGTTGAGGAAAGTGTTTTAAGATTGTGCAGTGGTCTGGAGGCAGTGGAAAGAAGTGAAAAAAATTCAGACTGGCAGTAACAAAGACTACCAGAAGTGAGCATCCTGGGCTCAAGAAAGTAAGAGTGATGTGAAATGAGGCTAGAGAGAAAAACAAGGGACAGATCATCTAAAATTTTATAAACCATATTAAGGAGAATAAATTTCAGAAAATGATTAATAACAGAGTTTTGGGATGACATAATATGTAGGCTAAAACCTCCTGCCAATTATGCTTAATGACATGTCCTACCCTCCTAAAAAAATGAATGCAACCTTACAAATGCATGTATACATTACTCAGCCAATAGGAATGAGTTCATTCTCACTTACGATTTATTTCTACCAATCTCAAGAAATAAAGTTTTTCACTTCCCTTTCCACTGCCAACTGCTGCTGCTCACTCTTTCCTACTTGACCCTTAACCAAAATTTTATCAAGTCAGAAAAGAGAAACTGAGGAAGCTCTTTCTCACACAGGCTCATCTCCATTAGTCTCATCATCACTAGTGTGATGAAGTCCTTCTTTAAGTTTGTACTAAAGCAACATAGGAGCTAAGATGGAAGGTAAGATGAAGAAGAACTTCCAGGGGTTTCCTATTTATGTGGAATAAGATACATAGCATTATCTCAATTAAATAAAATCTTTAGTCAGGTTACTGCATGAAGCTAACTCCTTCGAGATTTCTGACGAAATAATGTTAAGAACTGGAGGAAAAATGAATCCTATATTTAACTGATATTCATATTTATTATACAAAGGATGCAAAACTTGAAGGTAGCACTGTAGCCCTCCGCATTATACAACATTAAAGGTAAAAGGCATATAGTGATGATTTCATCCAATCTCACCTCCTCATTTCCAAGATGAGTAAACTGAGACTTAGAAATGTTAAATTCTGGTGGCAGTCCTTCATAGGATTAGCTCTCTGGCTTTCAATTACTTCTCCCTTTTAGGATTGTTTTGGAAGAATCAGGGATCAAATGGTCCCAGTGGAAAGTGAGTACTGATAAATGAATCAGAGTCTACAGTGCATGAAGTGGCTTGGATGTTAACTGATTAACATTTTTAAAAAGAAAGAAAATAACTCCTTTATGTAGGTTCTTAGACAGCCCCAATGAAATTTAAAGAAAATATGTTTAGTGGTTTGAGATTTCACTGTTGTATTGTTTCGGAACTGTGCTTGTTATGTCTTCATTTTGAGTCTGTTGGTATTAGACTTCAAAATTATTGCTGATATGCTGCCTACTTCATCACAACAAGTCACAACAACAGCTCTTAGGATGAAAGACTTTGTCTTTAATAAGCTAAGTTCTCATTACTGAGCTTTTAGTGCCCCATGCACAGTTTGTTTGTTTGTTTTTTGAAATTCTTTTTTTTAATTTCTTTATATATATATTTTTTTCTACTGCACAGCATGGTGACCCAGTTACACATATATGTATACATTATTTTTTCTCACATTATCAGGATCCATCATAATTGACTAGACAGAGTTCCCAGTGCTACACAGCAGGATCCCATTGCTAATCCATCCCAAAGGCAACATTCTGCATCTACTTGAATTTAAAAATAACTGGAGTCCCTGTCCTGGCACAGCAGAAACAAATCCAACTAGGAACCATGAGGTTGTGGGTTCGATCCCTGGCCTTGCTCAGTGGGTTAAAGATCCGGCATTGCTGTGAGCTGTGGTGTATGTCACAGACGTGGCTCGGATCTGGCATTGCTGAGGCTCTGGCATAGGCCAGAAGTTATAGCTCTGATTAGACCCCTAGCCTGGGAAGCTCCATTTGCTGCTGGTGTGGCCCTAAAAAGACAGACAAAAAAATAAAAAATAAATAAAAAATAACTGTGACATTGCTTGGTCCTATTGGCAAATTCTGTTATGCCAATAACTCAGTATTCTCACTTTTTCTGATATGTAGTTGAGAGGATTAAGAATGTTTAAAACAGAAGAAATTCTGGAAAACTTTCAGCACTACAAGTAATGGGGGTGGAAAGATAGGTTTAGAGGTTTTTAGAAACAATATTATGATAGAACTGAAGTTGCTCTTCATTCAAGTATTCAATAAGAAACTGTGTATATGGTATATGGATACACATAGTGTGTACTTGTACATATGTGGA
Organism: Sus scrofa; assembly: GCF_054392235.1. Taxonomy (NCBI): domain Eukaryota; kingdom Metazoa; phylum Chordata; class Mammalia; order Artiodactyla; family Suidae; genus Sus; species Sus scrofa. Next base: position 91,552,327 of record NC_139401.1, on the reverse strand, counting down.
TATGCATTTTATGTTTTTTAAGACAAACAGTGTCTTTTATTACTGATATATATATATATATATATGATTAGAGAGTTCTATAAAATCATTTTCCTTTTTTGTCCTATCTTCCTACAGCAGAAGACACATAAAAAGAAGGGCTATGAAAGGACTAGATTATAGTTAGCTGCCTGATAACATTTGGTAGAATCCAGCTGCACAACTGCAGGTATATAAAGAGCAGGAAAGATCCACCTAGAAAAGAGAGTAAATGATGATGAAAAGTAATAATTTATGGATGATAGAACATACAGACATTTCAAGATTAATAAGCCCTTGTTCCCTTTCCAAAAGCATTATAGAGGAAAATAACAGTGGCTTTTTTCTCCTCTTATATGTACACCATTATTACATGAAAACCATTTGGAGATTTAAAACAATGACTTTCAAAGGAAACCATAAAAATAAGAAAAAAGACAACACACAAAATGGGAGAAAATCTTTGCAAATGATGCAAACGACAAGGGCCTAATATCCAAAATATACACACAACTCACAAAATTCAACAACAACAACAAAACCCCAAACAACCCAATCAAAAAATGGACAGATCTAAGTAGATATTTCTCCAAAGACATGAAAATATTGTCAACATCACTAATTAGAGAAATGCAAATCAAAACTATAATGAGGTACCACCTCACACTGGTCAGAATGGCAATCATTAATAAGTCTACAAATAACAAACACTGGGGAGATAATGGAGAAAAGAAAACCCTCCTACACTGTTGGTGGGAATGTAAATTGGAACAACCACTTAGAAAACAGTATGGAAGTTCCTCAGAAAACTAAATACAGAACTGCCATATGATCCAGCAATCCAAATTCTGGGACTATATGTAGACAAAACTATAATTCAAAAAGATACATGAACCCCTATGTTCATTGCATCACTATTCACAGTAGCCAAGACATAGAAACAACTAAAATGTCCATTAACAGATAAATGGATTAAGAAGATGTAGTGCAAATATACAGTGGAATACTACTCAGCCAAAAAAAGGAACAAAATAATGCCATTTGCAACAACATGCATGAAACTAGAGATTTTCATACTAATTGAAGTAAGTCAGAAAGATAAATACAAATACCATATGATATCATTTATATGTGGAATCTAAAATATGGCACAAATGAGCTTATCTACAAAACAGAAATAGACTCACAGACATAGAGAACAGACTTGTGGTTCCCAAGGGGGATGGGGAATGAGGTAGGAAGGACAGGGAGTTTGGGGTTGGTAGATGCAACTATTATGTTTATAGTGGAGAAGCAATGAGGTCCGACTGTACAGCACAGGGAACTATATCCAATCTCTTGGGGTAGTACATGATGGAAAATAGTATGAGAAAAAAGTATATATGTATATATACTTTATATATATATATATACACATATATATATATATATATATATATATATATATATACACATATATATATATATGACTGGGTTACTATGCTGTACAGCAGAAGTTGACACAACATTGTAGATCAACTCTACTTTGATAAAAATGAATAAATAAGATAAAACAGTGCCTTTCTCCTGAAAGCATGTTGAAAGCATATCATTGTTTCTTATGGTGTGGATATTATTTACTATTTGTAAATGAAGACAGATGTTCAATAAAATGTTGCTTGAATATTAAATTATTTCCTGCCTCAGCAACATAACATAATGAATTATAGCCATAGCCATCATGTGCTCATCCTAAACGGTTCCTCGTAAATGGAAACGACAGAATATATTTCACGAAATTCAAATATATATATGTATACACACACACACACACACACACACACACACACACATATATATCTTTGAAAGTGAAATTTTAGTGCATGTGTTTCTCTAGGGAGTTAGATATTTTAAATACAAAAAGTTATTTCTACAAAATTTATATCTTAACAAAGCTGCTTTTTAATTGCACATTTTTCATAAGATGACCAGCTAAAGTTGAAATTGAAGGAGGTGTGCACATAAGATGTATATAATCTATATGGATTTTGTCCACATTAGATACATATATACTAGATGGATCTCACAATTTATTTATAAGATTTGTCTTTTAGAACCAAATATTAGACAGCCCCCTGCCATGTACTCAGTAGGTCTCTTAGTAGGTGGTAGAAATATGAGATTGGTAAATGAATTTTAACATAAATATGTAATCAAGAAATATACAACTTTGTTTTGCAAGCATTGTACATTTGTCAAATACATTTGGAAATATTTCCCAAAGAGGAAGTGAAATGCCTGAAGGGTTTGGGAAAATGCATCACTTGCCAATCATTCTTGACTAACCCAAATTCTAGCCTGCAGTTTGGTGGAGAGTTTTGATGTCTCCTATCAGATTGTATAGCCTAATGAGATCTCAGTGCATGGCTGGAAATGAAAAGTTGTGTTTTATCCTAATATGACAGCATTCTTTAAAAAATAAAAATAAGTAAATAAAAATGCTCATCAATCAGAGCTTCTCACACTCTAAGAAAAAAGAAACTTAAATAGAAAACAGCAGTAACAACAGGTGGCATGGATTCCAGAATGGGCTTGCACCCAAAAAAGGAGAAACAACACTGATTCAGGAGCATAGCTACAAAGCCTGGTACCAAGCCAGATTCAAATCCCTCTGCTCTTAGAGGAGCTTTTAATTTTTTATCATCTTATGAAATGACAGTGAATTAGATGGCAGCACAGCTACCTTTCTTTGTCACAGAGGCTTTATCCAGGTGTGTCAGCAGTGCCCATGGCCACAAGCTTAAAAACTAATCAGGAGAAAAGACTTTGGGATCCTTTAATATGCCTGGATATAACACAAGTTCAAAGATAATGGGTCTTTCTGCCTCACAAAAACAGTTGCTCACTCAAGAACTAGGCTGGAGTACATAAACTTTGTTTCACTGAGATCATCATGATAAAGATTTTCCAAGGGAGTCCCTTTTTACTTTCTCTTAACCTGAGGGCACTACGCTCTGAAAATTGCATGCAAATGTCCTATCAAAAGATAATTTGAATGTTTCAAAAATGAAAATTTACCTCAAATTAGTAGGACAATTTGTCCAATGAATGGATTGTATATGGATGTTTTTATTTATGTTCTTAGGAGAGACACTGAAAGATGGATAATTTGTCCCTGGATCTACTCACAAATTTCTCTGGAATTATGTGTAAGTTGTTAGCCAATGACACTGCAATTCACAAGGAATAAAGCAAGAATAGAACTGAAATACGAAGAATCAAATAAAATAATGAATGGAAGAGGAAAGAGACATTTAAGCAGAAAAATAAATGGAAAGTATGGAGTTTTTGCTATGCATCACTTGAGGAAGTTTTGTAACCTCTCCATGCTTCACTCTTCTTATTCCTCATCTGTAAAATGGGGATAAAACAGTACTTACCTCATAGTTTTATTTTGAAGATATTTGTATTGATATTATATATAGAATATCATAGTTCCTCACTCATGCTAAACATTTAATAAAAGATAATAATTGTGCACCAAGCTCTATGTTTGTTGCAATGTAATAGTTAATATTATATCACTTAACTCTCACAGTATTTCTTATGAGTTTTTAAAATGAGGAAACAGAACTGCCATATGACCCAGCAATCCCACTCTTGGGCATATATCTGGACAAAGCTTTCCTTAAGACACAAGCACCCGCATGTTCATTGCAGCTCTATTCACAATAGCCAAGACATGGAAACAACCCAAATGTCCATCAACAGATGATTAGATTAGGAAGAAGTATTATGGCTGTAATACTACTCAGCCATAAAAAAAGAACAAAATAATGCCATTTGCAGCACCATGGATGGAACTAGAGACTCTCATCCCAAGTGAAGTAAGTCAGAAAGAGAAAGACAAATACCATATGATATCACTTATATCTGGAATCTAATATAAGGCACAAATGAACCTTTCCACAGTAAAGAAAATCATAGACATGGTTTCCCAGCAATGCTTGCTGAATAGACTTTCCTTTTCCCATTTTATGTTCTTGCCTCCCTTGTCAAAGATTAATGGACCATAGGTGTCAGGGTTTATTTCCGGGTTCTCTCTTCTGTTCCATTGGTCTGTCTGTCTGTTTTGGTACCAATACCACACTGTTTTGATGACTGTGGCTTTGTAGTATTTCTTGAAGTCTGGGAGAGTTATGCCTCCTGCTTGGTTTTTGTTTCTCAGGATTGCTTTGGCGATTCTGGGTCTTTTGTTGTTCCATATAAATGTTTGGATTGTTTGTTCTAGTTCTGTGAAAACTGTCATGGGTAATTTGATAGGGATTGCATTGAATCTGTAGATTGCTTTGGGTAGTATGGCCATTTTCACAATATTGATTTTCCCAATCCAGGAACATGGAATATCTTTCCATTTCTTTACATCTTCTTTGATTTCTTTGATTAAAGTTTTGTAGTTCTCAGCATATAGGTCCTTTACCTCCTTGGTCAGGTGTATTCCAAGGTATTTGATTTTGTGAGGTACAATTTTAAAAGGTATCATATTTTTGTATTCCTTTTCTAATATTTCATTGTTGGTATACAGAAATGCAACTGACCTCTGAATGTTAATCTTATATCCTGCTACTTTGCTGAATTGATTAATCAGTTCAAGGAGTTTCTGGGTTGAGTCCTTAGGGTTTTCTATGTATAGTATCATGTCATCTGCATACAGTGACAGTTTGATCTCTTCTCTTCCTATATGGGTGCCTTTTATTTCTTTTGATTGTCTAATCGTTGTGACTACGACTTCCAAAATTATGTTGAAGAGCAGTGGTGAGAGTGGGCATCCCTGTCTTGTTCCAGATTTGAGTGAGAAGGGTTTCAGTTTTTCCCCATTGAGGATTATATTTGGTGTGGGTTTATCATAAATGGCTTTGATTATGTACAGGAATGTTCCCTCTATACCCACTTTGGCGAGGGTCTTGATCATGAATGGATGTTGAACTTTGTCAAATGCTTTTTCTGCGTCTATTGAGATGATCATATGATTTTTGACTTTTCTTTGGTTAATGTGGTGTATGATGCTGATTGATTTGTGTATGTTGAACCATCCTTGTGAACCTGGGATGAATCCAACCTGGTCATGGTGTATAATTTTTTTGGTATGTTGTTGGATTCGGTTGGCTAAGATTTTGTTGAGAATTTTTGCATCTATATTCATCAATGATATTGGCCGATAGTTTTCTTTTTTGGTGGTATCTCTGTCTGGTTTTGGAATTAGGGTGATGGTGGCATCATAGAAAATCATAGACTTGGAAAACAGACTTGTGGTTGCCAAGGGGGGGGAGGAGAGAGTAGGGTGGTTTGGGAGCTTGGGGTTAATAGATGCAGACTATTGCCTTTGGAATGGATTAGCAATGAGATCTTGCTGTGTAGTCCTGGGAACTCTGTCTAATCACTTATGATGGAGCCTAATAATGTAAGAAAAAAGGATGTATACATGTAAGTGTAATTGGGTCACCATGCTGTACAGTTGAAAAAAAATTACATTGGGGAAATAATAATTTTAAAAATAATTTAAAAAAATGGAAAATAAATAAAATAAAATAAAATGAGGAAACAAGAGTTCCTGTTGTGGCACAGCAGAAATGAATCTGAGTAGGAACCATGAGGTTGCGGGTTCAATCCCTTGCCTTGCTCAGTGGGTTAAGGATCTGGCATTGCCATAAGCTGTGATATGGGTCACAGACACAGCCCAGATCTGGCATTGCTATGGTTCTGGCATAGGCTGGCAGCAACAGCTCCAATAAGACCCCTAGCCTGGGAACCTCCATGTGCCACGGGTGTGGCCCTAAAAAGACAAACGGCAAAAAAATTTAAAAAATTAAGAAATGAGGAAACAGGTAATTTACATAAGGCACACAGGTGGCAAATAGCAAATCCAAAATTAACACCCAAGGTTTATGTTTCTAAAGTGCAGGCATTATATATCAAGCTTAATCTATGATTTATCAAACACTTTTCTACATTCTATCACTTCTGTAAAATAAAATGAATCATTCTCAAAAATGTAAATCATGATACTGTGTTTGGTAAATTTTACACATCCATATTGTTATACCAGATATATCAATCTCCTCTCAGGTATTAAATTAGATATGATAAATTCTTGTAATCTCAAGAACAAGTGATCTGGAGTCTGTTAAACACCATTAGGGCAAAGAAATTAGGTAGTATTATATGTTATCTGTCATTTTTCTTATCTACTCGTAATAGTAATGAACTCTAGCTACTCTAGGAAATCAAAAGGGATTCATAGGAAGTTTATACTAGATATTCTTGGCTGAGAAAACCCACTTTTGAAACCGGCAGAAAACAAATGAGGTTTGGAAGGTTAAGAAGCAAAGAGAAAAACAATCATCTTTTAACTGAAATAATCTGGCCAGGACAAAGACACCAATACTTGTAGGTCTCCACCTCTTCCAAACACCATCACTACAACTGCTAAATATGGTAGCAGCTTCCCTATATTAATTATCCATCTTTCCAATCTAAAGTTACTAACTTTAGATTAATAGTCTATGATGGTAGCATCCAATTAGCTGAGCCTAATTGGTATCTATAAGTATAGATTATATACCTATAACCTGGCTACAGAGCTCAAAGTCTGATTTTGAATGGAAGATGGAATACAGTCTCCAATTAATACATTACCAATGGATAATTAGACAATGGACAGCCAAAAAGCATCAGGTTTCTACTACATCTATTCAGGTGTCCCTAAAATATTTTTCCTAGTGGTCTTCATATTAAGGCATTGGTTATTTCATAAATTCCCAGGTTTAATTTGAAAACTGAAAATGTATCACATTGTACATAGTGCTATTTAGAGTGGTTTCCTGGAACTGATTGTGAAACAGAATATGCCTCTTGTATTGCAATATAGATCATGAGATTATTTTCCCTAAACACACTCTTGGAAAATAAGCTCAAAGATAGCACTTTAAGTGCATGCATGATCCAAATCACTTTTCCATATGTTTCTGAATTTTCATATCATTTGAACAGCAATAACAACCTACAGTTGGCTTGTATCTTTAAAACTTGACATTATCTTATGTTTATAAGAGCATTTAAATTCCATTACTGACAATGATCAAACATACAACCACCTTTTCAACTCTATCATGGTTCACCTTAAGTGAAGAAATAATCTTTTCCACTTGCACACCTGTCTGGTGCTATGTTAAATGTTCAGAAAAATTAAAATACTAGTCATAGGAAGAATTAAAATAATTGATTTACAGACATACTGGGATCTTAGAATATAAGTAGGTTATACAGCACCCAGAAAGAGAATATTTAAGAAATATCTAGGTATCTACCACACAGTATTTAATAAATATTTTAAAAAGATCTAGATATCTACCATACAGTGTCCAAAAACATAAAATAGTATTCAAATATGTCCTTCTCACTGGATTCAAAAGGTATGAAAATGTCTACTTTTTTATATGACATCATTTGCTAGTATTATGCTTAGATTATAAATGATGCATCTCTTGAGACCAGCATGGAAAACAAGATGAGTACTTCTTTAAATAATGAATGGTGAGAACAGCAAAGTGACTGGATCACTTTTGCTAATTCACTCATTAAAATATTACCATCCCATGCAATTTCATAGGAATTGCACTAAATATTACTTATGTGCTAAGTAGGTTGGAATCATACCACCCAGTTACCACCTGTCAAGCCCTGATGAATTTGATTAACACAAATGAACTGAGATACTGGCAAAGAGGAATACTGCAGAGAGAGAAGACACCCAAGGGCCTGGATCAGGCTTCACTGTACTCCCCTTTGCTCTTGCTGTGCCCAGAGATACTGAGAAGCAAATCATCAAAGATATATCAATTTGGCATTTGTAATGAGGATCATTTAAGAGACCCAAGATAAACTTGAACACAAAGCTAAAGTGTTGGTATCTCTGCTATTTGTCTACATTCTTTAAAAGAAAAGAATAAAGGATATTATGAAAACAGAGGAATGTGATATCTACTAAGGCATAGTTTTTTTCAGAATAACAGCTCTACTTTATAAGTTTAATAGAAATTAAGCATTCTGCATACAGTAATATGCATTCAATTAGACTCACAGGAAGTAGCTTTAGAAAATTTTGTCCCTACAGTATCTTTAATAGAAAACAAGATGTCTAGAGAAAAATAAAATCCACAACCCCAGATCCACGAGCATCTCCTCACCAAAGAAGTTTAAAGGAGGGAAGAGAAAGCAATGAAAGAAAATATAGCCCTAGCAGGTTTTTTGGTTTGATAAGGAAAACAAAAACAACATTTTTGGAAAGAAGATGAGCACTATTTCTTAAAATGCAAATCATGTATTACTCAAAAGTATCAGGAAGGCTATATGATATTGGTTTAGTTTCATTTATTCTGGGCCCTGTCAATGTTAAAGTCAACTTTTCCCCAAACATCATAAGGATGTATGCAAGATCCCTTAAAACCAGTATATAAAACCACAGACAATGCTACTCAGCCCACATATAGGGTTGAATTAAACAAAAAAGAACAAGGAAAGCAACAAGCAAAAGGTATATATGATGTATATGTGGGAAATAAATGATAGTAGGAGAAAAAAAGCACTCATTGAGAAAGGGGCTTTTAAATAACAGACTTTGAGATACCATACAACCAAAAGAATTTTTTTTCTACCTAAATCATGGAGCATCATAGATTTGACTCCCATCACAGATGCATATGCATTTTAAAAAGGGCATTGGCAGAACAAACTCATATTGGACAGAAGCTGTGCACCTGTTTTTCTTTTGTATATGGATTTGTGGAATGTCTAACAGAAATAAAAAAATATGTATAGTTTTAACAAATGTGGTTGATATGTGTTTGCAATATATTACAAAGACTGAAATTTGAGCAATTATGGACCAAAAGACAGAAACATCTTGTAGTTCCCATTGTGGAACAGTGGGTTAATGATCAGGCTTATCTCTTGGAGGCATCAGTTCAATCCCTGGCCCAGTGGAGTGGATTAAGGATATGGTGTTGCTGCAGCCATAGCATAGGTCGTAGCTCTGTTTTGGGTTTGATTCCTGGCCCAGGAACTTCCATGTGCTGCAGGAGTGGCTGAGAAAGAAAGGAAAAGACAGAAATATCTTAGCAGGTTTCAGATTATATCACTCAAGATACAAGAACCTGACCATTTTGCTGGGAAGGATGAAGTGGCTCAGTAAAACACAGAATGTGAAACTCTGTGTGATATAGAATCAAATCTTCAAAAATGAATGTACAACCAGAATCATTAATTTATTCATCTAGTATGTATTTTTTCTTGTTTTATAACATCATATGTTTTATGTATACACTATTAGTTTTCAATTTCTATACATGCTACAGCATGCTCACCACCAAGGGTTTAGTTTCCATCCATCTCTATACAGTTGACCTCTTTTACCCATTTTACTCATCCTTCTTTCGCCTTTAGCAACCACCATTCTTCTCTGTATCTATGTGTTTGCTTTTGTTTGGTTTAGTTTGTTCATTTATTTTTTTAATTTTTATTCCACATATAAGTGAAAATCATATGGTATTTTCCTTTCTATGTCTAACTTACTTCACTTGGCATAATGCCATTAAGGTCCATTTATGTTGTAGCAAATTGCAAGATTTCATCTTTTTTATGTCTGAGTAGTATAGTGTTATATATGTATAACAACTTCTTTATCCATTCATCCACTGATGGGAAGTTCAGTTGAAGTTTCCACAGCTTGGCTATTGTAAATAAGACTGCAATGAGCATAAGGTTGTATGTATCTTTTTCAATTAGTGTTTTCACATTGTTTGGATAAATATACAAAAGTGAAATAGTTGGATCACATAGCAGTTCTCTTAATTTTTTGAGGAATCTCCATGTTGTTTCTATAGTGGCTGAACAAATTTATTCTCACTTCATGTAGCATGTATTGAGTGAGCACCTCTAACAGACCAAGTAGTGTGAGAATATGAAATGAATGAGACCTTAATGATCTCCCAGAATTCATGGTGATAGGAACTGAAATGTAAACCAATAACTACAGTACAGTTTAGCAAGTCCCCACCTCATTGCTCCCAGTTAAATAATCCTCGTAATAATAGATTGTTAAAGAACACCAGGAACATCTTTGTAATATATGTTTATTACTTTTAGTTGTATGCACATAAATTACCTACTTAGTGAAAAAATCTACTCTCAGTGGTAATCCCCTTTTACTTGCTTAAAATTCTACTAATTACCAAATTATGAAAAAATTCTCCCCAAAAACCAAAGTCCAGGACCAGATGACTTTGCCAAATATTCAAAGGAGAATTAAAGTAAATGCTCTTCAAACGCTTCCAAAAAGTTGAAGAGAAGGGAATACTTCCAAAATCATTTTTTAAGGTCATCATTACCCTGCTACCAAAACCAGAATATGATAACATAGGAAAAGAAAATTACAGACCAGTATTCCTGATAAAACAAAGATGCAAGATTTTTAAAAAAAATCTTTAAAAAACTTCAACAAAATATTAGCAAACTAAATTCAACAATACATTAAAAGGACTATACACTAATGATTAAGGGAGATTTAATCTAGGGATGCAAAGATGTTTTAATTAAAAATTAAAAGTTTTTAAAAAGTAGGCAAAGCACTTTTTCTTCTAAGGTAAGGAGTCTTTGGCATTATGATCATCTTTTATTCGAAACAGGATGTTCATCAAGTGGCACACTAAAATACAATCTTATAAATGCATATTTCAGTATCATTTCAGTAAGGTGCTAAAATGTTGGGGGAGAAGACTATCATATCAGAAAATAAATATAAATTGTAAAAAGAAAGCAAAGTAAATCAGGAATTATATGAAAGAGATAGATGACAAAAAAAAAAAACAACAACTAGGAAACACTAAAATAATTCCAATCACTTAGCAACACCTCCTCAGTTACAACCAGAAGAGTCTGCCTATAGAAGAGCCGAACTAGGCATCAAGAAGGGGATTGAAAGCATTAATCCAATATTAAATAATGCGTGGTGGCAACCCCAGGGGGCTGGCATCTGGAGGAAACCAGAATGAGTTTTTAAATCACTTTTATTGGAAGTCCTTAGCTGCAGGTAATGGCTTAAGGGCTGCTGAATATGCAGGTTTGAAGGAAATGCAAACTTACTATTTAGCTTTGTCTCTCTTGACTCCCTAGCAGAAATTCTTGAGAATGTTTCTGCCACTTGCATGCCTAGCATATTTTCTTGCATTTCACATATTTTCTCTTGTCCTTCCCAGTATCACTAGATCTTGGAAAGACAAATTACCCCCACTTATAGTTTTCTTATATTACTCTTCTTCATTTTATGCAAAAATTTGCAATTATACAAAATAGTACTTGAACAAATTAAAGCCCATTTAATCTCTTGCTTAATTTACTTTGAAAAAATCGTATCTCAGAGTTGCTGTCATGGCAAAGCAGAAACGAATCCACCTAGGAACCATGAGGTTGTGGGTTCAATCCCTCGCCTCGCTCAGTGGGTTAAGGATCCAGCATTGCCATGAGCTGTGGTGTAGGTCAGAGATGCGGCTCAGATCTGGCATTGCTGTGGCTCTGGCATAGGCCAGCGGCTATAGCTCCAATTAGACCCCTAGGCTGAGAACCTCCTATGCCGCGAGTGCAGCCCTAAAAAAAAAGACAAAAAAAAAAATCATATCTCTTTAAGTTTACACTTACCAGTGATAATCAGTACTGTCTCCAGTCATCAATCAACTTAAACTTGGCTTCATAATTATTTTTGGTCTTAATAATCCAATTTAGGTCCAGATTAGTACATAACATACCCAGAAGTGTATGGAGCCTCTTAAACCCTTGAGGAACTATCATTTATCAAAAGTAACTCTAGGTTTAACATTCATATTTCCACTGTATAAATAATAATGAAATTAATTATATATGTGATATTTAAAACCAGCAAAAACTGTTAATTTACACAGAATAATGATTGTCTTAATTATCATAATGAAAACAAGCTGAGTTAGATGTTGCTGCAGATATTTTACATATGTAGTTGTCTTCTCAAAGAACTACCCAGCCACTGGCTTGCTTCCATAGGCTTCTCTGAGGAGACTGGGGGCATACAGAATAAAAGAAAGTGAAATGACAACAAGAAGAGGGAAGGCCTGCCACAGAAACAACTGGGTCATGCAAATACCCCTAACTACCTCCAGGCTTAGGTCAACCTAAGAGAATGAGACTTTATATCATCTTCGCTATCCTAGCATTATAATGAAACCAACTTCCAGACGACAGCTTACTTAGATGTTGTTATACAAATGTTGTCCCAGTTCATTCATTCATGCCTAGGGAAAAAGATTCTAATTAAATCTGGAGAAAAAAAATCTCAAAATTGGGATCAAATAAAACATATTACCTTCCCAGTAAGTACACACAATAAGTAGATCATCTCTCTTTGAATTAGGATATACAATGATTTACCTCTCTTCATAATTGGTTTATAAATATTTTTTTTAATTTCCCCAATACATTATTTTTTTTCTACTTTACAGCATGGTGACCCAGTTACACATATATGTATACATTCTTTTTTCTCACATTATCATGCTCCATCATAAATGACTAGACATAGTTCCCAGTGCTACACAGCAGGATCTCACTGCTAATCCATTCCAAAGGCAATAGTCTGCATCTATTAACCCCAAGCTCCAAATCCAACCCTCTCCTTCCCCCTCCCCCTTGGCAACCATAAGTCTATTATCCAAGTCCATGCACAAAGATAAACTCAGAATGGCTTAAAGACTTAAATATAAGACAAGACACCATTAAACTCCTGGAAAAGAACATAGGCAAAACATTCTCTGACATCAACTTTATGAATATTTTCTCAGGTCAGTCTCCCAAGGCAACAGAAATAAAAGCAAAAATAAACCAATGCGATCTAATAAAACTGACAAGTTTTGCATAGCAAAGGAAACCATAAAGAAAACAGAAAGACAACTTACAGAATGGGAGAACATAGTTTCAAATGATGCAACGGACAAGGGCTTAATCTCTAGAATATATAAGCAACTTATACAACTCAACAACAAAAAAGCCAACAACCCAAAGGAAAAATGGGCAAAAGACCTGAATAGACATTTCTCCAAGGAAGATATACAGATGGCCAACAAGCACATAAATAGTTTTATAATAATTTTGGCATTGTAAAAAGAATTTCACTTGACCTAGTGCTATTTTTCATTTAGTACAAACTTTATGAACCTAGGAACCATGAGGTTGTGGGTTCAATCCCTCGCCTCGCTCAGTGGGTTAAGGATCCAGCATTGCCATGAGCTGTGGTGTAGGTCAGAGATGCGGCTCAGATCTGGCATTGCTGTGGCTCTGGCATAGGCCAGCGGCTATAGCTCCAATTAGACCCCTAGGCTGAGAACCTCCTATGCCGCGAGTGCAGCCCTAAAAAAAAGACAAAAAAAAATCTTATAGCCCATTATTTTTGGTTGTTATCTACCCACACAGAACTTAAAATCTAAAAGAGAAGCATAATGGATAAGTTTCTTTTTATATCTTTGGTAACAACAACAGCATCACAAACAACCATGCAGAACTATAGAGTTTATGTAGGGCATTCATATCATGATAAGCATCACAAATACTTCATGGATTAATGTGGCAAGGATTACTCTTATTCCTGTTTTAGAGATGAGTCTCTGACAGACATTAGCTACTAAAATCAGCATTTTTTTACCATGTTAGTACCAATACACATGTGCCAAAACATAGAATCAATTATAAAAGTACTTTGAAGAACAAAATTGACCCAGGGCTTATACCAGTGTATAAATGTATATGTTATACTGTCCATGACAGCCAAGGAGATTAGCCTCAACTGTCTAGTCACAACAGAGATGAATGATACAAATTTGATAAGGAAATGTTATTATTTACATGAAAAGTGTTGAGGCCCAGTCTTTCACTGAGGCCTTCTGGTCACACTACCACAAGATAGGCAAAACTTTGATTCTATTATGCTGGAGGCTTATGTCATTTCAAGGAATCAAAATGATACAATGGGAAGAGAAGAAGCTCCAGGTAAGGTAATGATTTGGGCCTTGAAAATTTGCTTTGAGACACTATCAGGAAATATAGCAGTTACTGTATACCTCTCAGATTTGTTTTGTTGTTGTTGTTGCTGTTGTTGGATTAATTTTTTAAGGCTACACGTGTGGCATAATGGAAGTTCCTGGGCTAGGGTTTGAATCAGAGTTGCAGCTGCTGGCCTATGCTACAGCCACAGCCATGCCAGATCCAAGCTGTGTCAGTGACTTATGCCGCAGTTCACAGAACTGCCAGATTCCTAACCAAATGAGTGAGGCCAGGGATCAAACCTGCATCCTCATGGATATTAGTCAAGTTCTTAACCCACTGAGCTACAATAGGAGCTCTGGGAAGATCAAGTTTTTCAAAGCACATACTGGTTTTTGAGAGTGACATACATGTACATTGATCAATGTGTAAGCATAAAACAAGTCAATTCATACAAATTGGATGATATTAAGAGAGTATGCAATAGAGAATACTTTCAAAGATTTGGGCAGTATGTAGGAATACCACTGGAAAGAATAACGCAAACCTCTGGGGATAGTAAAGAGTGAGGAAACGTCTAAATGAGCCAGAAGTGGTGAATGGTGACAACAATCTTGAGATTAAATAGCTATGTGGCTTCTTTACAGATGCAGCTGGTCCATGTGACCTCAAATGGAGAGAGAATGGAGAAAAACTTCTCCAATTCCTCTGTCTTCTTCTGATGGATCTCCTTATTCTCCCCTTCATACCAACACAAAATGTCCTTTAGGGTAGACATTCAGGTCAGACTCTCAAGATGAAAGGAATGGAAGAAGGATTTGAAGGGACATTCATTGTCTTATAAATGGTTTTTAAATGCAGTTGACTGAAAAATAAATTAATTAAGCTAAAACACTATGTAAATTCTCCTGGTACATATCTTCATAATAAAAATGGTAACTACCTAAGTATAAGGCAAGAAATTCCTAGCTCATTAATACTTTACATTTCTAACATGTTAGGCAAAATATATAAAACCATTGCTTTTATATTCTTTGTTCAACTTGCCAAAGGACATACATAATGTGCATCAAATAGTGTGTCTACTATTAAGGCAATATTAGGTATTCATTAATAAAGATAATTGGATTTGGAGTCTAATAGACCAGGGTTTGCAATATTACTCGGTTTTTAATTTATCGTGTAATTTTCAGCAAGTTACCTAACTTCTCTAAGTTCCACTTCCACATCTATGAACTGAGGATAATAATAGTAACAATTTCATAGAGTTATTGTGATTAAATGTTAAGATAAAATTTTTAACATAGTTTTTTGTGCATAAAATGCCCTCAATCAAGTTTAGCTCTAAGAATTTCCTGCTGTGGTGCAAAGGGATCAGCAGTGCCTGGACACAAGTGGGTTAAGGATCTGGATTTGCTGCAGCTGCAGTGTAGGTCACAAATGTGGCTAGAATCTGATCCCTGGCCTGGGAACTCCATATGCTTTGGAGTGGCCAAAAAAGAAAAAAAATACATTTTTGTTATATCATTAATAGTAACCCATCTGTATCTAATCACTTTGTACATCTAAAAGAGAGACGGTATCTCCCTAGGTGAATTCCTTCCCAAATATTGCTCTTATGAGGACCGGCAGATCAATACTGAGATTCTCCAACTATGACCATATGTGTACTTATACTTTATTTGTAAGTCAAATCTCTATTACTCAAAATCTGTCTACACCAGCAATGAGAGCCAAGTAACAGATCTCCATCATATGTCAGGGAAGCAGAACAATTGTATCAGGCTTTTGTAGTATGTAGGATGGGCCTCTCAGAACAAAATCATTTTGTCAAAGAAAGTAGTATTTCCTCCATTTGGTATTTTTGATGTTTCGTGCTATGATGATAGGTTTCATTTGACAACAAATATTGGAGCAAAATATTTGATTCTCTGGTTCTGTATGGTTATTACCGCCCCAAAGTGAATTCCTCTAGTGATCCAAAAAGGCTGTCTCTAGTATGCAATATTTCATAGACTTCAAAGGTAATCCCTCTTAGTTTTAAAGTACAACTAACAAATTTCTTCCTACCATTTGCAAAAGGGGATCAATTCTTTTTTACCCAGAAGGACTGATTACTCTCATCCAATTCTCTGGTTTCTGGCTTATTAAGAATTGCAAATACTTCTATTTCAATGTGTCCAGCCATTGCATTGCTCATTGGCAACCATGCCAAAGGGCATGAAGGGGAAAATATGAAATGTTAACCAATCTGGTAGACTACTTTTTATTCTCGGTAAATGATCTGATAAGTGAAGGTGTGGTAATAAGTGATTAAAATTAAATTTGTGGACTTGCCATTGATTTTAAACATCCATGTCATTCTGTCTCAAAATCTACTTAATAAATCCTAAACTAGAGTTTAAAAATCTGATTCAATTACCAATAAATATTTAGCAATTCTTTTATGATCCTAAATTTTGATCAAATTTTGAGTCAGGATACACTGCTGCAATGAATGAATGAATGAATGAATGAAATTCAATAACAATGAAAAATATAAAAAGTATGTTAAAATTACCCATAAATCCCTAAAATATAATATATATATTTATACGTATGTCTATATATGTATGCATGCTTATATATGTATCTATGTAAAAACCCGACCCTCCATATCTCAAGCCCTTTGACTCTGATTCAATTTCCAGAGGAAAGCACTATGAACATTTTGATTTTTGATCTTCCTATTTTTTCTCTAAGTTTTTAAAAACATAAAATATATTAAGGAGTTCTCATTGTGGCTCAGTGAGTTAAGAACCTGAAACATTATCTGTGAGGATTAGGGTTCAATCCCTGGCCTCACTCAGTGGGTTAAGGATCCAGCATTGCTGCAAGATGTGGCTTAGGTCATAAATGTTGTTCAGATCTGGTGTTGCTGTGGCTGTGGTTTACGTCTGCAGTTGTAGCTCAGAATTGACCCCTAGCCTGGGAACCTCCATATCCTGCAGGTGTGGCCATGATATATATATTTGTGTATGTGTGTGTATATACACACACACATGCGTACACACACACATATGTATATATATTGGCACCAATGCCAACATAGAGATGTTTAGCTATAGATATGCAAAAATATATGCTTTATTTACAAAAATGGGTCCATATTATAATTTTTTAGTCTCATTAACAGTAAGATATGGACAATTTTCCAATCTAGCACATACAGTTCTACACTATTCTTTTGTAATGACTACATAATATTCCATTGAGTGGCTGTATCATCCCTTATTAATGGACATTTAAGTTCTTCCCACTTTTTGTTATGTTCTGTTTTATCATTGCAGAAAATACTTTAATAGCTATCCTTATACATAAATGTTTTACTTATCTATTTTATTACCACTTTTTCTAAGAATGGAATCTTATAGTTGAGACTGCTTGTTGTTTGTATAGTATATTTTGAGTTTGAAATATTTCTTAATTGCCTTTCAAAGAGTATATATCAATTTACACTCCCTCCTTGCCAAGTATGTGTGAGAGAACCCTAGCAACTGTACTTTACTGAATTAGAAAATATCCCCTTTTTATCTCAGGGATTATGCTGGTAAAGATGTTATTCTGAATGTGGAGTAATCAGTATATTTTTGTTTGTGTGTTCTATAGCATCCCCATATTTATATACTAATTATTCCTGGTAATATTTTAAATATATTGGGAGTATTGACTGTGTTTAACACTAATAGTGTAAATCTCATGGTGTCAAACATTCTGTGGTGTCACACATTCTGTGGATATATCAGCAACTGTTTTATTTGATGTTGAGAACAACATTCTGCCAGAGTCTGTGCCCACAGACAAGATTAGTCATCCAGTTTGTTCCACAGGACTGAACTGTTGGTTGAAATAAACCATTAGCAGTAATAAAGCAATGTGAAACTAAGATAATTTTTCTTGAGTTTGCTAATAATAAGTAAACACATACTCTGTCAAGGCAATCAGTAAGCAGTACGATACCTGCTGTTTATTTGTGCACACAGGTGGTAGCAAAAACAATTAGCCTCTTCTCTTATGGCAAGTAAGTGATATTGACCCACTTTACAAAGCTAAATGACATTAAATTGGTAAAAAATCTTTCATTCTGTATTTGCCTTAGAAATTATCACAACCAATCCAGCTCTCTCTCTTAAACCACTCAGTTTAATACTTTAACTTTCTCTGAGGTAACCAAAAGTCTTTAGTCAACATGTCTCAGGCCTTACCATTTCTTTGATCAATATACAAATAATGCACTGATCTTGGAGCAGTAATAAAGACCAAAAATGGACAAGATGCTTTGGAACATCAGACCTGGATACAAATCCCAGCTCTGACATTCACAGGCTAAATTACATTGAGTCAATTGTGCCCCAGTTTGAGTTACACTTTTCTCATCTAATAAACAGGTATAATAAAACAAATTCTACACAGTTTCTGTGGGAATTAAACAAGATAATGTAAGAAAAATCACTGCTTAGCACATATCACATATGAGTTATGTCATAGATGGGATAACCGTTCACCAAAAATGTTTTCCTCTCTTCCAAGGCACACAGCTAGTCAACATTTCTCAGCCTCAATTACATTTAAGGGTAGTAACTTTATAGAATTGTGACCATTGTACTGTAGGCAGATGTGTTGTATGCTAATCACAGTTCCACCCTATAAAAACCTCCTGCAAAATACTCCACTCTCTGTATGTGCTACATGAAAAGCAATGCCACTTGTTGATGGTTGCAGAGTCCAACAACTTGGTTTTTTTAGTTTACTAAATCAGGAACATCTATTTCCTTCACCCATTGAATGTTACAAGAACAATGAATTCTATTGTGTGAAGCTACTGGGATTCTTAAACATTTTTTAATGATTTTTATTTTTCCATTATAGCTGGTTTACAGTATTCTGTCAATTTTTGTACAGGAAAGTGATGCAGTCACACACCCATATAAACATTATTTTTCTCAAATTATCCTCCATCATGCTCCATCATAAGTGACTAGATATAGTTCCCAGTGCTATATAGCAGGAGAGATTCTTAAACTTATTTTTTATGTCAGCTAGTGTTAACTAAAAAAAGTACTCAATAAACAATAGCTATAATAACTACTAATCTCGGAGTTCCCATTGTGGCTCAGTGGTTAACAAATCTGACTAGGAACCATGAGGTTGTGGGTTTGATCTCTGGCCTGGCTCAGTGGGTTAAGGATCCGGCGTTGCCGTGAGCTTTGGTGTAGATCGCAGACATGGCTCGGATCCCGCATTGCTGTGGCTCTGGCGTAGGCCGGGGGCTACAGCTCCGATTCGACCCCTAGCCTGGGAATCTCCATATGCTGCGGGAGCGGCCCAAGAAATGGCAAAAAGAAAAAAAAAAGAAAAAACCTACTAATCTCTCTCCTATGTGATTTTCCTACTTACAATTGAGTTGAAATGCAAGAAAATAGAGTGGTAGTAAGGATCAAAAATAAAAAGACAGTTAATAGTAAAGCTAGAACATGATCTATGGTGACTAATACATCACCTCTTTCCCAAAAATAGAACTTCATCTCAAGGAAAGGAAATAATACAGAAGTGTGGTCTAGTGAAGCAAGTACATGATATCTTGTCATATCCATCCTAAAGATTACAAAAATGTCTTCTCCCCAAAGAGGAAACTGGCATATGATCTCCAAAAATGTCTTCTAAGTGTTGCTATTCAGTTTGAACATGGGACCTTTACCTTTCTGTATGAGATAGAGTCAAACTGCCACAAAATTAATGTGCATGTTGCTTTTGTCTTTAGAAGGAGTCATAAACTCCATGGTCTAGCTAGCTGTGCTCATAAAAGATTTCCTAGACTCATCCCCAAGTCAAGATGCCCTTCAGTGTTGAGGTAATGTCTGCACATGCGTAGTTTGTAAAGTCCTTTGGGATGCAAAGCCCTCTGTAATTGTCAGATATTATTTAGATTATTAGACAAGACAGCAGAATAAAAGTGGTTCTAAATGCTACAAGTCTCTAAGGACATATGCAAGGCTCTGTAATAAAAATTGCAGTAAGCCATGCAAACCCTCTGCTACAGGCACTATAATAAAAATGTTCAGTTTTTGATTGTCCTTCCTGTAGCATCTTAGTCTTATTTAAGAATAGAATCTATGCCCTAAGTTGATATACAATGTTCGGATGCTGATAATTTCAGCTATTTTTAAAACCTGATAAAAATGCCTACTGCTTCCAGACACTTGAAATGAACATTTGAAATCCCCATAAGAATGATGTATGTAATTACATTACCGTATAATAAATGCAGTTGTGAGATGAAATAGAATAAGTTTCAGGAGAAGAGTCCAAGAATTTCAGCACATAATGATACACATTCTCAGTTTTGCAGTTGAAAAAGAAATATAATATGGCACAGGCTTCCGATGAGCCACATTAGAGGGGAAAAAAGCCTCAAGCAATAGACTGGTGTGATAAGTAGTAACAAAAATATCTGACTGCTTCACTGCTATTATCAAATTTTGTGCTTAATATGAGCATCACCATCCCCAAACAGGGTCAAAAGTTTAAAGAGAACATTACAGAAAATTAGACACTAGAGAAAGTTGTAACTAACGAGGTCAGAAGTGTTCAGTGTCAAAAATCAGAATGTCTATAGAAGGGCAGGAAAATGTCACCAGCCTACAAGAAGCAAGTGATGACTCCATCAAATTTCATTATTCTAAAAGATGGGATTGTTTGGAGTAAGCAAGAAAATTCATTCCTGGCAGTTAAAGTAAAAATAAAGATAACTTACCTGCCCTGGAGGTTTCCCCCAAATTATATGCTAAATAAATTAAATCAATTACCAGGCCAGTAGCTATGAAATTTGTGCCAACGAAGGATCCCCTCTATCAATACGTCTTTATTTTTTTTATATCTGGCAGGATTCTAACTTCCTTTTGTGAAATCACTGCATATTTTCATTGGAAAACCATGTTGTGATCTGTTACAATATGCTTTTTAAAGTTTAGAATGAAAGCTACATAATCATGCCTATCTCTTTGCATCTCTCTACTTCTTGATTTAACGGTTTATTGCATAAGTTTAAATATCACACTTTTGTTATTAAAGTAAAAGAAGCCATTTTATATAAAAACAATTTGTTTGAAAGCATGCAAGAAGTTACTTCTTGCAGTTATTTGCATAGAAACTCCTCATTAGATACATTTGATCATTTTAAGGGGAACTTACAGGACAGATATAAAAATATAAAAAAATCATTTGGCCCAGCAAGCTTAATCTGATAGTACTGATCAGGTAAAGGGACCACTGGAGTCTGTGGATGACCCAAATAAAAAGCATCTCTCTTCACCTTAATTTCCTTTAAAAACTTATTTGAATCAAAAACAGCTTTCTAATATTGAACCTCAGAATCAGTCAGTTTATCTTCCCCACTCCCCAGTCATGTCCGCTATTGACTATGAGAAGGGCCCCAACATGAGAGTGGAGGAGAATTCATCCACTTTGCAGGAAGGCATACTACTTAGAGGAAAGAGATGCTGAGTGAATATTGCTTGATTTATTGTCTCCAAATTTACCATTGAATGTATCTAACAGAGGAATGAGAAGACAAAGAGAAGCCAAGAGTGATATAGTGAGTAAAACTCTCTTTACATGGAAGAAACCATCATAGTGTAGAATAAGCATTCCCATCCTATAGTGTCCCCCACCCCCCAAAAAAAAAGAACTAAGCAGTCTTTGAAGAGTAACTTTGACAATTCAAACATATAAACAGCAGTCTCCAGCTATACCATGCTGCCACCTGAGGTCACAGCACTAAAAATCAAAATTTAGTGTCTTGATATATTTTAACTTTGAGATTTAAAGAAAGGGCTGGGTACAATTTTTGAAAGGACAAAATTAGCAGATAGCTGGCCTGGATTGTGCTCCAGTCGGGATCCTGGTAGGGAAGAGAATTCATTCAGATGGTTTTAAAAAAAAAACATACTTTAGTTAGGGTTCTATTTTTTCCCCCCTCTGGTAAAAATTTTATTTTTTTATTTTTTAAACTTTTTTATTATAATTGATTTACAATGTTCTGCAAATTTCTGCTGTACAGCAAAGTGACCCAGTAATACATAAACATACATTCTTTTTTTCACATTATTCTCTATCATGTTCCATCACAAGTGATCAGATATTGGGTTATACAGTAGAATTTCATTGCTTATCCATTCCAAATGCAATAGTTTGGTTCTACTAACCCCAAACTCCCAATCCCTACCTCTCCATCTTGGCAATCACAAATCTATTCATCATGTCCATGTGTTTGTTTATTTTCTGCAGATAGGTTCATTTGTGCCATATATTAGATTACTCATATAAGTGATACCATATGGTATTTGTCTTTCTCCTTCTGACATAATTGATTTAGTCTGAGAGTCTCTAGTTCCATCCATGTTGCTGTAAATTGCATTATTTTGTTCTTTTTTTATGGCTGATTAGTATTGCATTGTGTATATGTATCACATCTCTTTAATTCACTCATCTATCGATGGACATTTAGGATTTTCCCATGTCTTGGCTATTGCGAATAGTGCCGCAATGAATATAGGGGTGTATGTATGCTTTTCAATGAAAGTTTTGTTCAGATATATGCCCAGGAGTGAGATCACTTGGTCATATAGTAGTTCTATATTTAGTTTTCTTAGGTATTTCTATACTGTTTTCCATAGTGATTGTAACAATTTACATTCCCACCAATGGTGTAGGAGGGTTCCCTTTTCTCCACACCCTCTCAAGCCTTTGTTACTTGTAGACTTAATAATGATGGTCATTCTGACCGGTGTGAGGTGGTAACTCATTATAGCTTTAATTTGCATTTCTCTAATGATTAGTGATATTGAGTATTTTTTCATGTGCCTGTTGGCGATCCATATGTTTGCTTTGGAAAAATGTCTATTTAGGTTTAGTGCCCATTTTTCAATTTTTTTTCCTGTTGATTTGTCTGTGTTGTTTGTACATTTTGGAAATTAAGCCCTTGCTGGTCACATCTTTCATGACAATTTTTTCCCATTCCTTAGGTTGTCTCTTTTTATTAAGGTTTCCTTTGATATGCAAAATCTTGTAAGAATGATTAGGTCCCATTGGTTTATTTAGTTTTTATACTTTTGTGGCTTTGGGAGACTGTCCTAAGATAACATTTGTAGAGCTGATGTCAGAATATTTTGCCTATTTTCTCTTCTAGGAGTTTTATGTTTAAGTCTTTAAGTCATTTTGAGATTATTTTTTGTGCATTGTGTGAGGGTGTATTCTAGTTTCATTGATTTACAGCCATATATCAAGTTTTCCCAGCACCACTTACTGAAGAGACTGTCTTTTTCCCATTTTATATTCTTGCCCCCTTTCTCAAAGATTAATTGACATAGGTGTATGGATTTATTCCTGGGTTCTCTATTATGTTCCATTGGTCCATGTGTCTGTTTTGGTACCAGTACTGTAGCTTTGTAATATTGTCTAAAATCTGGGAGAGTTATGCCTCCTGCTTGATTTTTGTTCCTCAGAATTCCTTTGGCAATTCTGGATCTTTTATGGTTCCACATATGAAAAGTCTCAAATTAATAACTTAACCCACCACCTAAAAGAATTAGAAAAAGAAGAACAAACAAAACTTAAAGTCAGCAGAAGGAAGGAAATCATAAAGATCAGAGAGGAAGTCAATAAATTAGAGATTCAAAAAACAAGAGAAAAAATCAATAAAACCAAGAGATGGTTCTTTGAAAGTGTAAACAAAATTTACAAACTGCTGGCCAAACTCTCTAAGAAGAGATAAAGAACTCAAATAATCAAAATAAGAAATGAAAAGAGATAAATCTAAATGGATACTCAAAATACAACAAAATTAGGAGAATACTATGAAAAATTCAGCCAGCAAAGCTGAAAACCTAAAAGAAATGGGCAACTCTCTAGAGACATATATCCCACCAAAACTGAATCAAGAAGAAATAAATAAATTGAACATATCAATCACTAGAAATGAAACTGAGTCTGAAATAAAAACAATCCATATAAACAAAATTCCAGGACTAAATGGCTTCACAGGTGAATTCTACCAAACATACAAGAGAGAACATATACCCATCCTTCTTAATCTTTTCCAAAAAGTTAAAGAAGTAACACTCCCATTCTATGAAGCCACAATTACCCTAATACCAAAACCAGACAAAGATGCTTATATGCCAATAGCTTTGATGAATATAGATGCAAAACTTTTCAACAAAATTTTAGCCAACTGTACCCAACAACATATAAAAAATATCATACATCCAGAACCAAGTGGATTCACCCCAAATTCACAAGGATGGTTCAACATATGCAAATCAAAGTCATACATCACATTAATGAAAAAAGTTAAAAAACACATGAACATCTCAATAGATGGCAGAAAAAGCACTTGAAAAAATCCAGCATCCATTGATGATATAAACCGTTATGAAAGTGGGTATAGAGGGAACATACCTTAACATAATAAAAGCCATTTATGACAAACCCACAAAAAATATAATACTCAATGGAGAGAAGCTAAAAACCTTCCTGCTAAAATCTGGAACAAGAAGAAAGCCCACTCTCACCACTTTTATTCAACATAGTATTGGAAGTCCTAGCCACTGAAATCACACAAAAAAAAGAAAAAAATGAATCCTAATTTGAAGAGAACAGGTAAAATTGTCACTCTTTGCACATGACCTGATACTATACAGAGAAAAACCTAAGAAATCCACAGAAAACCTACTCAAACTGATGAGTGAGTTCAGGAAGGTAGCAGGATACAAGATTAACATTTAGTAATTGGTGGAATTTCTGTATACTAACAGTGAAATATTAGAAAATAAATACAAAAGAACCATATAGTTTATTTTTTTATTCATTTTTATTTTATTTCCTTTTTTATTACTCAAATGAATTTATCACATCTGTAGTTGCATAATGATCATAACAATCTGATTTCACAGGATTTCCATCCCACAGCCCAGGCACATCCCCCCACCCCCAAAACCATCTCCTCCAGAGACCATAAGTTTTTCAATATCTGTGAGTCAGCATCTGTTCTGCAAAGAAGTTCAGTCTGTCCTTTTTTCAGATTCCACATGGCAGTGAAAGCATTTGATGTTGGTGTCTCATTGTACGGCTGACTTCACTTAGCATGATGGTTTCTAGGTCCATCCATGTTGCAAAAAATGCTGGTATTTCCTTATTTTTAATGGCTGAGACATATTCCATTCTGTACATGTGCCACTTCTTCTAGATCCACTCCTCTGTCGATGGACACTGAGGTTGTTTCCATGTCTTGGCTATTGTAAATAGTGCTGCAATGAACATTGGGGTACATGTGTCTTTGCGAGTCACAGTTTTCTCCGGATAGATGCCCAGGAGTGGGATTGCTGGATCAAAGGGTAGTTCTATGTGTAGTTTTCGGAGGACTCTCCGTACTGCTTTCCACAGTGGTTGCACCAATGTAGAATCCCACCAATAGTGTCAGAGGGTTCCTTTTTCTCCACACCCTCTCCAGCACTTATTGTTTGTAGACTTTTTTGATGATGGCCATTCTGGCTGGTGTAAGGTGGTACCTCACAGTAGTTTTGATTTGCATTTCTCTAATAATGAGTGATGTTGAACATCTTTTCATGTGTTTTTTGGCCATCCATATATCTTCTTTGGAGAACTGTCTGTTTAGATCTCCTGCCCATTTTTGGATGGGGTTGTTTGTTTTTTTGGTATGGAGCTGCAGGAGGTATTTATAAACTTTGGAGACTAATCCCTTGTCCGTTGATTCACTTGCAATGATTTTCTCCCATTTTGTGGGTTTTCATTTTGTTTCATTTAGGGTTGCCTTTGCTGTGCAGAAACTTTGAAGTTTGATTAGGTCCCATTTGTTTATTTTTGTTTTTACTGTCAATACTCTAAGAGGTGGATCTGAGAAGATGTTGCTGTCGTTTATGTCAGAGAGTGTTTGGCCTGTGTTTTCCTCTAAGAGTTTTATAGCGTCTGGTCTTATATCTAGGTCTTTCATCCATTTGGAGTTTATTTTTGTGTATAGTGTTAGGGAGTGTTCTCATTTCATTCTTTTCCCTGTGGCTGTCCAGTTTTTCCCAGCATCACTTCTTGAACAAGCTGTCCTTTCTCCATTGTATATCCTTGCCTCCTTTGTCATAGATGAGTTGGCTGTAGGTGCGTGGGTTGAATTCTGGGCTTTCTATCCTGTTCCACTGATCTGTGTGTCTGTCTTTGTGCCAGTACCATACGGTTTTGAGGATTGTTGCTTTGTAGTATAGTCTGAAGTCCAGGAGCCTGATTCCTCCAGCTCCATTTTTCTTTTCAGGATGTCTTTGGCTATTCTGGGTCTTTTGTGCTTCCAAACAAACTTGGAAAATATTTTGTTTGAGTTCTGTGAAAAAAAAATGTCCTTGGTAATTTGATAGGGATTGCATTGAATCTGTAGATTGCCTTAGGTACTATCATCATTTTGATAATATTAACTCTTCCAATCCAAGAGCATGGCATATCTTTCCATCTATTTGTGTCATCTTTGATTTCTTTCATCAGTGGCTTGTAGTTTTAAGAGTAGAGGTCTGTTGTCACTTTAGGTAGGTTTACTCCTAGGTATTTTATTCTTTTGGTTGTGATGGTAAATGGGATTTCTTCCCTAATTTCTCTTTCTGCTCTTTCATTGTTAGTGTATAGAAATGCTCTCGATTTCTGTGTATTAATTTTGTATTCTGTGACTTTGCCAAATTTGTGGATGAGCTCTAATAGTTTTCTGGTAGAGTCTTTAGGATTCTCTAGGTATAGGATCATGTCATCTGCAAACAGTGATAGTTTTACTTCTTCCTTTCCCATTTGGATTCCTTTTATTTCTTTTACTTCTCTGATTCCTATGGCTAGGACTTCCAAAACTATGTTGAAGAGCAGTGGTGAGAGCAGACATCCTTGTCTTGCTCCTGATCTCAGTGGGAATTCTTTTAGCTTTTCACCATTGAGAATGATGTTCACTGTGGGTTTGTCGTATATGGCCTTTATCATGTTGAGGTAGGTGCCCTCTGTGCCCACTTTCTGAAGGGTTTTGATCAGAAATGGGTGTTGGATTTTGTCAAAGGCTTTTTCCGCATCTATTGAGAGGATCATATGGTTTTTCTTCTTCAGTTTGTTAATGTGGTGTATCACACTGATGGATTTGTGGATACCAAAGCACCCTTGCATCCCTGGGATAAATCCCACTTGATCGTGATGTACAATCCTTTTAATGTATTGTTGGATGCGGTTTTCTATTATTTTGTTGAGGATTTTTGCATCGATGTTCATTGGTGAAATTGGCCTCTAGTTTTCTTTTTTTGTGGAATCTTTGTCTGGTTTTGGTATCAGGGTGATGGTGGCCTCATAGAATGAGTTTGTGAGTATCCCTTCCTCTGCGAATTTTTTGAAATAGTTTCAGAAGGAGAGGTGTTAGCTCTTCTCTAAATGTTTTATGGAATTCACTTGTGAAGCCATCTGGTCCTGGACTTTTGTTTGTTGGAAGTTTTTTAATCACAGTTTCAATTTCAGTTTTTGTGATGGGTCCATTCATCTTTTCTATTTTATCTTGGTTTAGTCTTGGAAGATTGTGCCTTTCTAAGAATTGGTCCATTTCTTCTAGGTTTTCCATTTTATTGGCATATAGTTGCATATAGTAGTCTCTTATGATCCTTTGTATTTACGTGATGTCTGTTACTTCTCCTTTTTCATTTCTAATTTTATTGATTTGTGTCCTCTCTCTTTTTTGCTTGATAAGTCTGGCTAGGGGTTTATCAATTTTGTTGATCTTTTCAAAGAACCAGCTTTTCGTTTCATTGATCTTTTCTATGGTTTTCTTTGTTTCTATTTCATTGATTTCTGCTCTGATCTTTATGATTTCTTTCCTCCTGCTAACTTTAGGTCTTGTCGGTTCTCCTCTCTTGAGCTGCTTTAGATGTAAAGTTATCTTGTTTATTTGAGCTTTTTCTTGTTTTCTGAGGTGGGCTTGTATTGCTATAAACTTTCCTCTTAGAATGGCTTTTGCTGCATCCCATAGGTTTTGGAGTGTTGTATCTTCATTGTCATTTGCTTCTAGGTATTTTTTCATTTCCTCTTTGATTTCTTCAGTGATCCATTGGTTGTTTAGTAGCATGTTGTTTAGACTCCACGTGTTTGTGTTTTTTATGGTTTTTTTCTTGTTGTTGATGTCCAGTAGTACAGCGTTGTGGTCAGAAAAGATGCTTGATAGGATTTTAATTTTCTTCAAGTTACCCAGGTTGGATTTGTAGCCCAGGAAGTGATCAATCTTAGAGAATGTTCCATGTGAACTTGAGAAGAATGTGTTTTCTGTTGCTTTTGGATGGAATGTACTGTAAATATCTATTAAGTCCATCTGGTTTAATGTTTCATCCAGGGCTGGTGTTTTCTTATTGATTTTCTGTCTGGAAGAACTGTCTATTGCTGTAAGTGGGGTGTTAAAGTCCCCCACTATGATTGTGTTATTGTCGATTTCTCCTTTTAAGGTTGTTACAGTTGCCTTATATTGTGGTGAATCTGTGTTGGGTGCATAGATACTTAAAATTGTTATATCTTCTTCTTGGATTGATCCTTTGATCATTATGTAATGACCTTCTTTGTCCCTTAAAATATTCTTCATTTTAAAGTCTATTTTGTCTGATATGGTATTGCTACTCCAGCTTTCTTTTGATTCCCATTTGCCTGGTACATTTTATTCCATCCTCTCACTTTCAATTTGTATGTGTCCCTAGAAGTGAAGTGGGTCTCTTGAAGACAGCATATATATGGGTCTTGTTTTTGTATCCATTCAGCCAGTCTATGTCTTTTGGTTGGGGCATTTAGTCCAGTAACTTTTAAGGTAATTATTCACATGTATGTTCTTATTGCAATTTTATTAATTGCTTTGGACTTGGTTTTTCCTTTTTTTTTTTGCTCTTTTTTCTTCCCATTTTCTCTTGTTCTCTCCTCTTCTGGTTTGGTGACTGTCCTTAGTGTTGTATTTGAGTTGATTGTTCTTTGTTTGTGTATCAGTTGTAGATTTTTGGTTTGCAGTTATTCTGAAGTTTTGATATAAGAGTCTATATGTATATGAGATTGTTTTAAGTTGTTTTTCTCTTAATTGCAAGTTCATCTCCAGTGTCCTGCCTTTGTATCCTCCTCTTCTCATTATTTCTGATTTTGGTGGCATAACTGTGCATGGACGATTTCCTATGTTTACTGTATATATTCCTTTACTGGTGGGCCTTGTCATTCATGGAATTTTTGTTTCCTGTTGCAGCCTTTTCTTTTCTGCCTAGAGAAGATCCTTTAGTATTTGTTGTAAGGCTGGTTTAGTGTTGCTGAATTCTCTCAGCTTTTGCTTATCTGTGAAGGTTTTGATTTCTCCTTCAAATCTGAATAAGAGCCTTGCTGGGTAAAGTAATCTTGGTTGGAGTTTTTTTTCCTTTCATCACGTTAAGTATATCATGCCACTCCCTTCTGGCCTGCAGAGTTTCTGCCGAGAAATCTGCTGATAACCTTATTGGGGTTCCCTGGTATGTTATTTGTTTCTTTTCCCTAGCTGCTTTCAATATTTTCTCTTTGTCTCTAATTTTGGTCAGCTTGATTCATATGTGTCTCAGTGTATTCCTCCTTGGGTTTATTTTATATGGTACTTGTTGTGTTTCCTGGATTTGAGTGAATGATTCCCTTCCCATGTTAGGGAAGTTTTTGTCTATTATCTCTTGGAATATTTTTTCTGTCACCTTCACTCTCTCTTCTTCTTCTGCTACCCCTATAATACAGATGTTGGTGCATTTAACTTTGTCCCAGACTTCTCTGAGACTCTCTTCATTTCTTTTCAGTCTTTTTTCTCTTTCCTGTTCTGTATCTGTAATTTCCACTAATCTGTCCTCCACCTCACTTATTCATTCTTTACTTCCTATAGTCTGCTGTTAGCTGCTTCTAGTGATTATTTTATTTCAGTTCTTGTATTTTCCATCTCTTCTTGTTTAAGTTTTGTATCTTGTATCTCTTTTCTCAGTGTTTCCTCTAAGTTATCCATCTTTGCCTCCAGTTTATTTCCAATGTCTTGCATCATCTCAGCATCACTTAGCAGATTTTCTGGGGTTTTTCCTTTCTGCATCATCTGAGTTATAGTTCTCTGTCTTTTCATTTTTATAGGTTTTTGGTGTGTGGTGACATTTTTACAGATAATCGAGTTGTAGCCTCTCTTACTTCTGATATCTGCTCTCCTTGTGGCCAAAGTCGGTATGGGGGCTTGCTGTTGGCTTCCTGGTGGGAGGGGCTGGTGCCTGCCCACTAGTAGGTGGAGCTGATTCTAATCCCTCTGGTGGGTGGAGCTTAGTCTGTGGATGGAATTAGAGGAAGCTGTGTGCCTGAGAGGTCTTTATGTATCCTGTTTACTGAGGAGTGGGACTGTGATCCCACCTGGATTGCTGTTTGCCCTGGGGCTTCTCAGCACTGACTGATGGGTGAGCCCAGATTTTCCTAAAATGGGCACCTCCAGAGAAAGGCACAGCTGCTGAATATTCCCAAGAGCTTTGCTTCCAATTTCCTTCCCTTACAACAAGCCACATTCACCCCTGTTTTCCCAGGATGTCCCCCAAGAATTGCAGTCAGGTTTGACCCAGATTCCTATGGAGCCTTTGCTCTCCCCTGAGATCCAGTGCATGTGAAAGTCTATGTGCACCTTTTAAGAATGGGGTCTCCCTTTCCCCCAGTCCTGTGGAGTTCCTGTGCACAAGCCCCACTGGCCTTCAATGCAAGATGCTCCAGGAGGTCTTTCTCCTCGTGCCAGATCCCCACACATGAGAGATTGATGTGTGGCTCAGAACTCTCACTCTTCTAGGTGAATCACTGTGAACCAATTAGTTTCCAGTCTGTGGGGCTTCCCACCTGGGATGTATGGGGTTGTTTATATCATGAAATCTCCCCTCCTTCCTCTTGATGTGGCCTCCTCTTTGTCTTCTGGAGTAGGATATCTTTTTTAAGGTTTTTGGTCCATTTGGGTGAATATTGATCAGGCTTTAGTTGTAAATTTTGTTGTTTTTAGGAGAGAAGTTGAGCTCCAGTCCTTCTATTCCACCATCTTAATCCCATCTCAAAAATACCATACATTTTAAAATCACACCCCCAAAAATTAAATACCTAGGGATAAATCTGACTAAGAAGGCAAAAGACTTATATGCTGAGGACTACAAAACATCAAGGGAATTAAATAGGATTCAAAGAAATGGAAAGATATTCCATGGACCTAGACTGGAAGAATTAATATTGTTAAAATGGTCATACTACCCAAAGCAGTCTACAGATTCAGTGTGGTTCCTATCTAATTGCCCACAACATTTTTCACAAAACTAGAACAAACAATCCAAAAATTTATAGCATTCTATTTCTAAAGCTTTGGGCAGGGTATGTTTGTCCATTTGCTACTATAATAAAATACTATAGACTGTGTGGTTTAAAAAAACAGAAATATATTTCTCACAGGTCTGGAGGCTAGAAATAAAAAAATGAACTTTCCTGCAAGTAGCTTTCATCCTGAGGACTTCTCCCTTTGTTTATAGACAGTTACCATCTTGATGTATGTTCACATAACCTGTCCTCAATTGGTGCACATGGATTGTTATGAGGGCAGCAATCTTATCATGAGTGTTCCACCTTCATGATTAATCTAAATCTCATTACTTCCCAAAGGCCGTACCTCTATATACCATTGTATTAGGAGTAAAAATTTCAACATATGAATTTGAGAGGGGATACAAACATCCAGTCCATAACATAGAGTTAAGAGAACTAACAACACATGGTAAGGTACTCCAACATTATAACAATAGTGGGAAGCTATGTTAGAGGAAAATAGTGTTTTCTGAACCAACAGAAAGCTGGAGCCATAGAAGAAGGAATTGACTAGTTGGAAACAGAGTTGTAGAGGGACACAACTGCTGGCAGAGAAGTGAGGTAAAGGCATAGAAAGACAAATAGAGAAATACCTGGATTTCACTTTCCCTCCAACTTAATCTCCAGTTATTTGCTCCCACTGACAGAATCCCACGGAGACTGGATAACAAGAAACCCAAAGGCAGTTATTTAGGGTCACCCTCCTAAGGCACAGAACAGGACAGAAAAGAAGACAGTGGATTTGGAAGGTCAAGTGGAGAAAACTTAGCACAGAAGAATTTTTCTCAGGAAAAAATTAATCACAGAGATTAAAAATGCATAATACGTGGCTACTGAAAGTTCTATGAACTAATTTTCAAAGTCACTTGCAACATACAAGGTAGTGTTTAACCATGCTTAACATGGAGTGTCTTGTATCATACTGTCTGAATTTGAATCATCATTCCTTTACACTGTTAAATTGTGCAAGTTAAATACCTTGAGAAGGTTTCTCTGTGACTCACATTATCTACCCTATAAAATGGAGATTGTCGTGGTACTTTTTCATAGAGTTATGATGTTATAATGCCTGCCACATAGTCAATAATGTATAGATTCTAAGTTTTAAAATTTTATGCTATTTCTACCTACTTGTTAATGTCATTTCTATCTTTTGATTGGTAAGCTTTGGGAAAACTCAGGGTGATCAACAGTTTTAGGGGAGATCTATTTTATACATTGAATTATTTGAAGCTGCTTAGTTCTAAATAATAATAGAAGTTTAGCTAGATTTTGTGTTTTACATTTTTAAAAAAATAAATTTTTCTATCTTGAAAATAAAAAAAAACAAAGTCACTTGGCTGAAAAGTCCTCATTCTAACTTTGTCTATCCCAAGGCTTTTCCCAAGTTGATGTAAACACATAGCTTTTTCATCATTCTCTTGATAAATATCACCAGGGGAAATTCCAAAATTTTCCATGATAGAACAATTACAACCATATTATTTCAATTAATCTGAGAGGTGGCTGTCTCATTATATCTCCTATTAGATATTATGTTTTTAAAATATGTATTCTAAGCAATTTTACCACTATAAACCCCATGTGTATTATTCTTCCATTTATGCATATCAAATTACCACAAACAACAACTTTAACCCACATTTATTACCTCAGTTCTCTTTGATCAGTATATCAGAATATATTCTGAAATCAAGATGCTGTCTAGGCTCAGTTCTTATATGGAGGATGTGGTGGGGGGTACCTCTACCAAGCTCATTTTTATTGTTGGAAGACGTTGGTTTCTAGTGATTGTAGGACTGAGGTCTACTTTTATTTACTGGCTATCAGTCACATTCCTTGCCATGTGATCCCCTTCATCTTCAATCCACCAACATTGTGCCAAATCCTTTTCATGTTTCAAATCTCTGAATTCTTCACTCTGAATTTCTAGACCCAATTTTAGGTGACTAAGTCATGCCCAATGGAATAATCTTCCAAACTTCAGCTGAACTAATTGGATAACTTAATTATATTTTTAAAAATTACCCTATAATGTAACAAAATCAAGACAATGATATCTCACTATATTCACATGTTCAATCCACACTCAGTAGAAGGAGATGCTATAGGGTATATACACCAGAGGGCAGAAATTTGGGGAGTCATCTTAGAATTCTGTGTAATACAATATGAAAGATCAATAAATACTCACCAGTTAACCTACTACATTTTTTAATTCTGAATTTTCCTGTCCTTCATCTTCCAGAAAAAAAAGCATATTAGCTGAGCATTACCTTTTAAATGCCACTAACTTGTTCTTGCAAACTTATTTAACTTTAACTCATAAATTTTGAATTTATGTTTAAATAATTTCAACACCATTAACCTCTTTCCCTATGCCCACTTTCAAATATATTAATATTTTCATTTACACTTCTCAATCTTCATTTTTTTAAATGTCTCTCACATTAGGAATAAAAGATAGTTATTTTTATCATTATTATTTTTTAAAAGTTATTTCCCCAATACATTTTTTTCTACTACAGCATGGTGACCCAGTTACACATACATGTACACATTCTATTTTTGCACATTATCATGCTCCATCATAAGTGACTAGACATAGTTGCCAGTGCCACACAGCATGATCTCATTGCTAACCCACCCCAAAGGCAATAGTTTGTACCTATTAAGCCCAAGCTCCCCAACCACCCCACTCCCTCCCCCTCCTCTGGGAACCACAACTCTATACTGCAAGTCCATGATTTTTGTTTCTATAGAAAGATTCATTTGTACCTTATATTAGGTTCCAGGTATAAATGATATCATATAGTATTTGTCTTTCTCTTTCTGACTTACTTCACTCAGGATGAGAGTCTCTAGTTCCATCCATATTGCTGTCAATGGCATTATTTCATTCTTTTTTATGGCTGAGTAGTAATCCATTGTGTATATATATAACACTTCTTCCTAATCCAATCATGTGTCGATGGACCTTTGGGTGGTTTCCAGCTCTTGGCTATTGTGAATAGAGCTGCAATGAACATGCGGGTGCATGTGTCTTTTTTAAGGAAAGTTTTGTCCAGATGTATGCCCAGGAGTGGGATTGCTGGGTGATACGGTAGTTCTATGTATAGATTTCTAAGGTATCTCCAGACTGATCTCCACAGTGGTTGTACCAGCTTACATTCCCACCAACAGTGCAGGTGGGGTCCCTTTTCTCCACACCCCCTCCAGCATTTGTTATTTGGGGACTTATTAATGATGGCCATTCTGACCGGTGTGAGGTGGTATCTCGTGGTAGTTTTGATTGGCATTTTTCTAGTAATCGGGGATGTTGAGCATTTTTTCATGTGCTTGGTGGCCATCTGTATATCTTCCTTGGAAAAAATGTCTATTCAGGTCTTTTGCCCATTTTTCCATTGGGTCGTTGGCTTTTTTGCTGCTGAGTTGTATAAGTTGCTTGTATATTCTAGAGATTAAGCCCTTGTCAGTTGCATCATTTGAAACTCTCTTCTCCCATTCTGGAAGGTGTCTTTTTGTTTTCTTGTTGGTTTCCTTTGCTGTGCAAAAGCTTGTCAGTTTGATTAGATCCCACTGGTTTATTTTTGCTTTTATATCTGTTGCTTTGGGAGACAGACCTGAGAAAACATTTGTAAGGTGGATGCCAGAGAATGTTTTGCCTATGTTCTCTTCCAGGAGTTTGATGGTGTCTTATAACTAAGTCTTTCAGCCATTTTTAGTTTACTTTCATGAATGGTGTGAGGGTGTGTTCTAGTTTCATTGTTTTGCATGCAGCTGTCCAGGTCCCAGCAATTCTTGCTGAAAGACTATCTTTTTCCCATTTTGTGTCCCCGCCTCCTTTGTCAAAGATTAATTGACCATAGGTGTCTGGGTTTATTTCTGCATTCTGTATTCTGTTCCATTTGTCTGTCTGTCTGTTTTGGAACCAGTACCACACTGTCTTGATGACTATGGCCTTATAATATTGCCTTAAGTGTGGGAGAGTTATGGCTTCTGCTTGGTTTTTGTTCTTCAGTATCAGTTCGGCATTTTTAGTCTTTTGTGATTCCATATAAATGTTTGGATTGTTTGTTCTCATTCTGTGAAAAATGTCCTGGGTAATTTGATAGGGATTGCATTGAATCTGTAGATTGCTTTTTAGTATGGCCACTTTTACAATATTAATTTTTCCAACCCAGGAGCATGGAATATCTTTCCATTTATTCACAGCTTTAATTTTCTTGAATAATGTTTTATTGTTCTCAGCATATAGGTTCTTCACCTATGTGGTCAGGTGTAATCCCAGGTATTTGATTTTTGGGGTACACTTTTAAAAGGCATTGTATTTTTGTATTCCTTTTCTAATATTTCATTGTTAGTATATAGAAATGCTATAACTGATTTCTGAATGTTAATCTTATGTTCTGCTACTTTGCTGAATTTGTTGATCAGTTCAATTATTTTTTGGGTTGAGTCTGATCACTAGAAATGAAACCAAATATGTCATAGGAACACTCCCTACAAATAAAAGTCCAGGACCAGATGGCTTCACAGGTTAATTCTGCAAACAGACAAAGAGGAATTATACCCAACCTCCTTAAACTTTTTCAAAAGGTCGAAAAAGAAGGAACACTTTGATGATGCTACCATCACCCTAATTCCAAAACCAGACAAAGATAACACCCAAAAATCAAAACTATAGGCCATTATCTTTGATGAGAATAGACGCAAAAATTTTCAACAAAATTTTAGCCATCGGAATCCAACAACACATAAAAAAGATCATACACCACGACCAGGTGGGATTTATCCCAGGTGCACAAGGATGGTTCAACATATGCAAATCAATCAACGTCATACACCACATTCACAAAAGAAAAGTAAAAAACCACATGATCATCTCAATAGATGCAGAAAAAGCATTTGACAAAGTCCAACTTCTATTCATGATAGAAAACTCTTACCAAAGTGGGTATAGAGGGAACATACTTTAACATAATTAAAGCCATTTATGACAAACCCATGGCAAATAGAATACTCAATGGAGAAAAGCTGAAACCTTTCCACTAAATCCAGAACAAGACAAGGATGCCCACTCACATCACTGTCATTCAACGTAGTACTGGAAGTCCTAGCCACAGCAATCAGACAAACAAAAGAAATACAAGGCATCCAAATAGGAAGAGAAGAGGTAAAACTGTCACTGTATCCAGATGACATGAAACTATATATAGAAAACCCTAAGGACTCAATCCAAAAACTACTTGAACTGATTAACAAATTCATCAAAGTTGCAGTGTATAAGATTAACATTCAGAAATCAGTTGCATTTCTATATACTAACAATGAAATATTAGAAAAGGAATATACAAAAATACAATACCTTTTAAAATTGCACCCCAAAGATCAAATACCTGGGAATACACCTGACCAAGGAGGTAAAGAACTTGTATGCCAAGAACTATAAAACATTATTCAAGGAAATTAAAGAAGTTGTAAAAAATGGAAAGATATCCCATTCTCCTGAGTTGGAAAAATTATATTGTAAAAATGGCCATACTACCCAAAGCAATCTACAGATTCAATGCAACCCCTATCAAATTACCCATGATATTTCTCACAGAACGAGAACAAACAATCCAAAAATTTATATGGAACAACAAAAGACCCAGAATTGCCAAAACAATTCTGAGGAACAAAAACACAAGCAGGAGGCATAACTCTTCCAGACCTCAAGTAATGTTACAAAGCCACACTGCATTTAAGACCGTGTGGTACTTGTACCAAAACAGATATACGGATGAATGGAACAGAATAGAAAAGCCAGAAATAAATCCAGACACCTTTGGTCACTTAATCTTTGACAAAGGAGGCAAGGACATAAAATGGGAAAAAGACAATCTTTTCGGCAAGAATTGCTGGGAAACCTGGACAGCTGCATGCAAAACAATGAAACTAGAACATATCCTGGCACCATGAACAAAAGTAAACTCAAACTGGCTGAAAGACTTAAATATAAGCCAAGACACTATCAAACTCCTAGAAGAGAATATAGGCAAAACATTCTCTGGCATCCACCTTACAAATGTTTTCTCAGGTCTGTCTCCCAAAGCAACAGATATAAAAGCAAAAATAAACCAATGGGATCTAATCAAACCGACAAGCTTTGGCACAGCAAAGGAAACCAACAAGAAAACAAAAAGACACTTTCCAGAATGGGAGAAAAGAGTTTCAAATGATGCAACTGACAAGGGCTTAATCTCTAGAATATACAAGCAACTTATACAACTCAGCAGCAAAAAAGCCAACGACCCAATGGAAAAATGGGCAAAAGGCCTGAATAGACATTTCTCCAAGGAAGATATACAGATGGCTCACAACTACATGAAATAATGTTCGACATCCCCGATTACTAGAAAAATGCCAATCAAAACTACCACGAGATACCACCTCACACTAGTCAGAAGGCCATCGTTAATAAGCCCACAAATAAATGCTGGAGGAGGTGTGGAGAAAAGGGACCCCACCTGCACTGGTGGTGGAAATGTAAGCTGGTACAATCACTATGGAGAACAGTATGCAGATACCTCATAAAACTACACATAGAACTACCATATGACCCAGCCATCTCACTCTTGGGCATACATCTGGACAAAACTTTCCTTAAAAAAGACACATGCACACACATGTTCATTGCAGCACTCTTCACAATAGCGAAGACATGAATACATCCCAAATGTCCATCGACAGACAATTGGATTAGGAAGATATGGCATATATTCAGAATGGAATACTACTCGGCCATCAAAAGAGCAAAATAATGCCATTTGCAGCAACATGGATGGAACTAGAGACTCTCATCCTGAGTGAAGTAAGTCAGGAAGAGAAAGACAAATACCATATGATATCACTTATATCTACAATATACTATACAGCACAAATGAGCCTTTCCACACAAAAGAAAATCATGGACTTGGAGAATAGACTTGGGTTGTCGACAGGGAGGGGGAGATAATGGGGTGGATTGGGATCTTGGGGTTAATAGATTCAAACTCTTGCTTTTGGAGTGAATTAGCAATGAGGTACTGCTCTGTAGCACTAGGAACTATGTCTAGTCACTTATGATGGAAACTGATAATGGGAGAATAAATAATGTATACATGTAAGTATAACTTAATCACCATGATTTACAGTAGGAAAATAATGTATTTGGCAAATAACAGTTAAAAAAAATAAAGCTGCATGCACCCCAGTGGTCATTGCAATGCTTTACAATAGCAAGACATGGAAGCAACCTAAATGTCCATCAACAGAGGAATGGAGAAATAAAATATGGTACATATATACAGTGGAACATTACTCAGCCATAAAAAAGAATAAAATAATGCTATTTGCAGCAGCAACATTGATGGACCTAGAGATTATCATACTAAATGAAGTCAGAAAGAGAAAGACAAATATCATATGAAATCACTAAAATGTGGAGTCTAATTAAGATATACAAAAAGATTTATTTACAAAAACAGAAAGAAACTCACAGATTTTGAAATCTAACTTATGGTTACCAAAGGGGAAAGGCAGGGGAAGGGATGACTTATTTATTTGGGGATTATCATATATATACTACCATATAGAAAATTGATAATGCAAGGATCCACTGTACAGTATGGGGAAATCTACTCAATATTCTATAAAAACTTATATGGCAAAATAATCTGAAAAGGAATGAATATATATATATATATATCCATATATGTAGTGTTGCATAGTTTTATATATATATATATATATATATATATGATTCATTTTACTGTATACCTGAAACTAACAAACTAACACATTTTAAGTCAACTACAATAAAGAATTTAAAACAAATAAAATAATTAAACTCTAGAAGTATAAAAATAGAATGGTGGCTGCCAGGGGATGGGAGGAGGGAGGAATGGGAAATTACTTTTCATTGAGTATGAGGTTACATTTTTACAAGTGTAATAAGTTTTAGAGATATGCTTTATAGCATGGTGACCGTAATTTAACCATGTAGTGTTTTGCAATTAAAACCTTGTTAAGGGGTTTAGATCTCTGTTTTATCACACAAGGATAAATATTTATTTTATCAAATAAAAAAATCAAAAACACACAAGGAAACATTTGGAGATGATGGATGTTTATTACTTTGATTGTGACAATGGTATCATGGGGTACCCACATATGTCTAATTTCATCAAATTATACACATTAAATATGTGAAATTTTAGAAAAGACAAGAAAAGAAATATTATAGAATTACTGCCTTTGGTGCTCCTCCTTTTTTTAGGTAGACTGAGCAAACTTAAAAGACAATAATATGGGTATTCAGTAGATGAAAATGCAACCTTTGTCTTTTGGGTGAATTTTAGCAGGGCATATAATCTCCATTTTATCCCAGGATCCACTGCTCCCTACTATCCTGCACCAGGCTTAGCACATGTATAGTATATGCCTGGCCATTAAGTAATTTAGTTTGCATTCCCAGAAATAAATGTGTTTCTTATTTTCTTGTCACACGCTGACTGTTCTCCTTCTGGCTTTTCTTTGGAACCCTTGGATCCATTTCCTGGATATTGTTATAGACAATGCTTGAGTTTCAAACCTGGCTTTTTCACTTGCTACTTACATGATTATGGACAAGAGACTCAAAATTTATGAGTCTCAGATTCCCTGACTGTAAAATGGGAATGGATATAATGTTAGTACCTAACTCATAGGGTTGTTGTAGGAATTAGAGAGTAGTTAGGATAGTGCCTGAAACAGCACGAGCACTTTGTAAATGTTTGTTATTACCTTTCTCTTAAGGAGGAGGTAGAGTGATCTTGAACTGCCTAGAAGTTATAAGGCAGTGACACAGGAGGACAGAGGAAGTCAAAGAAAAGTAAATCTTGATCTGATTAATTGTATATGGGTCAAAAATTCATACCAGTGCCAATGAACATGAGGCCAGGCAAGCGTATTTGCTAAATGAAGACATGAAATCTTATTTAGATTCCTTGAGCCTTTTATAAGATTTTAAGAGAGATGGCTTCCTCCCACTGAAGGCAACTTTTTATTCATTTTATTGTCAGCATAAATGGTTTCACTCATCTGAATGCACTCATGAGATCTGACAGTTTTGTTTCCTGAAGAAATTATTTTTTATTACATGTGATTTTATCACATATTTCCCTGCTGTTTGAAATCAAGACTTGTCCAAAACAATCTAATTTTGAGTTTTACTTTTAATGGAAGTTATAATGTCAATATTTTATCAAAGAATACAGAGCAGTTTAGAAAGTTATTTCAGAGTGATTGAGGTCATTCATGCCAGCAATATTCCAATGTTCTTTGTATGATACATATATGGAAATGGTTCCAGTAGCTTACACTAGTGATTCCCCATGCTAGTGAAAAGTTACCATGAATCATAGCGATACTTATATAAAAAAGAGAACCATAAAAAGAAGTATATCAGATAGAGAAAGGCATACTGTATGATATCACTTATATGTGGAATCTAAAACATACAACAAACTAATTGACAATAACAAAAAAAGAAGCAGACTCACAGGTATAGAAAACAAACTAGTAGGGAGAGGGAAGGAGGGGAAAGATAGAAGTAGGAGATTAAGAATTATAAACCATTATGTATAAAATAAGCTACAAGGATCTATTGTACTGTACTGGGAATATAGCCTAATATTTTATAACAACAATAATGGAGTATAACCTTTAAAATTGTGAATCACTATATTGTTTACCTGTAACTTATATACTATCATACATTGACTATACTTCAATTTAATAAAAGAGATAGAGCTATAGACAATAAGCCATCAAATGTCTGACACCAATGTATGGTCTTCTCCACTTTGGGAAAAGAGGATGCTATATCATCAGGATGAACCAGGTTATGATGAAGGAACAAACAGCCTCAAAGTTCTGTGGCTTCACACAATAAAATGTTTTATTTCTTGCTCATGCTACCTGTTAAACACAGTTCAGATGTTGGCCTTGTTTTTTGTAGTCACCCCGGACACATGCTGACAAAAATTCTAGCTCAACTGCGTGGAAAATCATGCATTAGCTATTATAGTTTCTGCTTTGAAAAGACCCAGGTCAATTCAGCTCACATTTCATTAGTCACAATCAGTCACATGGCCATGCTTAAGCTCAAGAGGATTGGAAAGTGCAATCCTAGCATGTGCTGAGAATGGTGAGATCTAGAATGTTTATGAACAGCCCTAATTACTACCACAAATGTATATCTAATTTACAGGAAAATTAGAAGTCTATGTCAGATTACAGTAGTTTTAGAAAAATTAGGTCTGATTGCTTTTGCTTCACTACCCTTTCTTATCCTGGATTCCCAGAAAATAAAGATGATGAAAAAGTTCTGTGTTAGTAAAGTTTTAGAAAGCACAATTTCAAGGTAGCTGGAAGGAGGGAAAATGGAAATGAAGTAGGAGAATAAGAAGAGTAAACATGAGAGGATGCATTGATATATGGCCATTGGAGGGTATCAAGCCCAAAAGATTACTTAATCTTTTGGTAGCATCTTCTGAAAAGTTATATAAACTATTGCATCACAGGACTGTGTGATAGAAGAAGGAAGAAGAATTTATGCACTGACTCCCGAGCATGTGATAAAGTGTTTAGTTTTTTCTGCATGAAATTGAATAGTTCTCACTTCAATTAGGTCATCAAAGCAGTGGCTAGGGAGGAACAAATGGCCATAGACCCTGGAGATAAAAAAATGAAGATCTAATTTGGTACCTAAGAGGTCTTTCATACAGCAACCCCTTTCTTCCCCAAAGATCACAATTATCTTGACCAAAATATATATATATATATATATGATTTCTCAACCAAACATCAAATACTGTGGTATTCATATTTTTCCCAAATACTTGGCCCTCATAGAAAGGTTGGAGAAAACAAACAGTCTCCAATGGGAAACTGTTATAATTATCTGATATTCAACAAGTATTTGTAAATTGATAAATATTTGTAAATGAATAATAGTTGCAAGACGAACATTATTTTTTTCTAAAAAAAAGAACAACTCATTTCTGATGGGTAAAAAATAAAATAAAATATTAATCACTATGTCTGAAATATTTTAATAAGTTTCACTTCCCACAATCAATGGGTAAAAAAATTAAAAAAATTAGATAGGAGTTTCACAATGTAGAAAAATGAAAAGAATATTAACATGGTAATAATGATGTACTAATATGTGGACATATTAGTGATGAGAGCAAATGGGATTAGGTTTCCAACCTAACTTCAAGCTTTGCTGCTTTGAAAAAAATCATTTTTTTAAAAAAAGATATCATTGAATCTCTTCTTTGACTTTTCTCAGCTTAAATGTTTAACATTTTCACTGGAACTCAATTCAATATCACTTGATCTAAAGAGATATGAGCATTTTTAATGTATAGATAAATAATTTCTTTTTAAACTAGCAAATACTTTCACTAGATAAAGAAAAAATCTTGTTTTTCTTCTCTCTGTGATCCAATAGCTGTTAGACAAAGTCAGGAAGAATAATAAGTTTTAATTATACCTTTCAAAACCCATATCATTTGAAATTATTCTGGAATTACATGAGAGAAATCTCAGCATTAACTTGTGGGTGGTTAAGAAACACTGGCTCTCATCCTTGAAGGTGAGATGGCCAGACTTGAAGGATGTATTGTACAAAAATATCCAAATTTGCAACTTTTTATAATTATTTTCTTCAGTGGCTTAGTGTGTCTTAGTTTTTCCTTCTCTCTCTTTTCCATACTTAAAAATGTCCCAGTCAAGAAACCAACACTACAAAGCATCACATACCTTTTCTTCTCCAATTACATCAAGCAGCTTTAGATGCCAAAATAGAGCACACACCAAGCAAAGAGGTGAGATTATAGTATCTTCTACTTTAGACAGGGAGTCAGCAAGAGCAAAGAATGAGAGTGACAGAGGTTAATGCTATAGTCTTTTAAAATTCATTCCTTGGCTTTGAGAGAAAAAAAATATTATTGC
Source organism: Sus scrofa (assembly GCF_054392235.1). NCBI lineage: Eukaryota > Metazoa > Chordata > Mammalia > Artiodactyla > Suidae > Sus > Sus scrofa. The sequence continues at coordinate 91,508,740 of NC_139401.1, read as the reverse complement.
ATTTGTAGACCAATAGAACAGAATCAAAAGCCCAGAAATAAACCCATACAGACATGGTCAATTAATATTTGATAAGGGAGCTAAGAATACTCAATGGGAAATGATAGTCTTTTCAATAAAATGATGCTGGGAAAGCTAGATAACCACATGAAAAAGAATGAAATCGGACCTTTATTTTATACCATTCACAAAAATTAACTCAAGATGAATTAAAGACTTAAATGTAAGACTTTAAATTTTAAAATTCCTAGAAGAAAACATAAAGAAAAATCTTCATATTGGTCTTGGCAAACAATTTTTGCCTATGACACCAAAAGCACAATCAACAAAGAAAAAAAAATGGGATTATATCAAACTAAAATGTTTCTGCATAGCTAAAGAAACAATCAAGGAAATGAAGAGGCAACCTATATAAAAGGAGAAAATATTTGCAAATCATATATCTGGTAAAAAGTTAATATTCAAAATATGTAATGAATTCATATGACTTAAAACAAAACCCATAAAAATAAAATTTTAAAATGTGCGGAGATGGAGTTGCCATCATAGCACAGTGGAAACAAATCCAACTAGAAACCATGAGGTTATGGTTTTGACCCCTGGCCTTGCTCAGTGGGTAAGGATCCAGCATTGTGTGAACTATGGTGAAAGTCACAGATACGGCTCAGATGCCACATTGCTGTGGCTATGGCATTGGCCAGTGGCTACAACTCCAATTTGACTCTAGCCTGGGAACCTTCATAAGCCATGGGTGTGGCCCCAAAAAGCAAATAAATAAATAAATAAATAAATAAATAATGGGCAGAGGAAATAAATAGATATTTTTCCAAAGATATACAAATAGCCAACAGGCACATGAAAAGATACTCCACATCATTAATCATCGGGGAGATGCAAATCAAAACAACAATGAAATATCAACTCACAACTTTTAGAATGTCTATTATTAAAAAAGGAAAAAAGAAATAAGTGTTGACAAGGGGTGTGGAGAAAAGGGAACCTCATTAAGTGTTGCTGGAAATATAAATTGGTAGAGCCAATAAGGAGAAATGAAATTTCTGAGGAATCTCCGAAAAATGAAATTTTTGAGGAATCTCAAAAAATAAGAAATAAAATAGGACTACTATATGACCCAGCAATCCAATTTCTGGGTATATATCCAAAAGAATTAAAACCAATATCTTGAAGTGATATTTGCACTCCTATGCTTATTGCAGCATCATAGGTAAGATATGGAAACAACATAAATATGGGTGGATATATATTCATATAATTCAGCCATAAAAGAATGAGCTTCTCTCATTGTGACAGCATTAAAGGACTTTATACTAAGTGAAATAAGACAGGAAAGCAATTACTGCATGTCTTAAGTCACATGTGGAATCTAAAAAAATGAAACTTATAGAAACAGGAGTAGAATGGTGGTTGCTAGGGGATGGAGGGAGGGCTAAATAAGAAGTTGGTCAAAGGGTACAAAGTTCCAGCTGGAAGATGAATAAGTTCCAGGGATCCAATATACACCATGATGACTATAAATAATAACATGGTATTATATACTCAGAAATTGCTGAAAGAGTAAAACAAATGTTTGAAAAGTATAATACTTATGTGAGATGATGAATGCTGTAAGTAAACTAATTGTGATAACCATTTTGCAATATATACTGTATCAATCGTTACATTTCACATCTTAAATTTACACAGTGTTATATGTCAATTATACCTCAATAAAGGTGGAGAAGAAAAGTTAGTATAGGAAATTTACTTGTCATAAAATTCTTATAATTTTGCTTAACATAGATTGATCAGCAATATCCTACCCAGGGGGATATCATAACAATTGTATAAAGATTTTCCAGTGTATGATATGACTCAGTACTCTGTTTAATATAAAATTAAGTGTGTTAACATGGTCTATATGGGATTTGTCCCTGTCTTCCTATCTAGTCTCATCTTCTACCTCTCCCTTGCTCAGTGTCCTAGCCTAATGTATCAACTTTCTGCTCATCAATGAACACAAACTTATTTTTACACCTGCTAGTAAATGTCTTTTCCCAGGTCTTCATTGGGCTAACTTCTTCCTATCATTTAGGTCTTTGTTCAAATGTAACTTAATCATTAAGTCCTTCCCTGAATACTCACTCCCACATAATTTAACTTTCCATCTCATCTTACCCTATCGATTCCCTTCTCCTGCTTTTTAAAATAGCAATTATTGGACTGAAGAGCTCCTGACCAAAGAACGAGGTTGGAAGGTGACCAAGATATCCTGGCATGGGGGGAGAAAAACATGTCACTGTCAATGAGACAGGATTAAGATGGTGGAATAGAAGGACTGGAACTCAACTTCTCTCATAAAAACAACAAAATTACAACCAAATGCTGAACAACTTTCAACAAAATGGACTGGAAACTTTCAAAAAGATATCCTACTCCAGAAGACAAAGAGGAGGATACATCAAGAGGTAGGATGGGCAATTATGTGATATAAGCAACCACATACCTGCTGGGTGGGAAGCCTACAGATTGGAAAGTAACTGTATCACAGAAACTCATCTATAAGAATGAGAGTTCTGAGTCTCATGTCAGGTCCACAAGCCTGGGGATCTGGCACTGGGAGAAAGAGCCCCTGGAGCACCTGGCATTGAAAGCCAGTGGTATTTGTGCACAGGAACTCCACAGGACTGGGGGAAATGAAAACCCCATTCTTGAAAGGCTCATAGATGCTTAAATATGCACTGGGTCCCAGGGCAAAGCAGAGGCTCCATAGTAACCTGCATCAGACCTGACTGTAGTTCTTGAAGGATCTCCTGGGAAACTGGGGTGACTGGTTCATTGTGGGGGAAGGACATTGGAGGACATTGGGAATATTCATCAGTGGTGTGTTTCTCTGGAGGTGGCCATTTGCGAAAATCTGGCACCACCTATCAGTGCTGAGAAGCCCCAGGCCAAACAATAATCCAGGTGGGATCAAGCTCCACCCATCAGCAAATAAGCTGCCTAAAGACAACCCAGGCACACAGCCACCACTAATCTCACCCAGAGACAAAGCCCCACCCAACAGAGGGATAGGAATCAGCCCCAACTACCAGTGGGCAGGCAACAATCTCTCCCATTAGGAAGACTACAGCAAGCCCTCCATACCAAATTCATCAGCAAGGAGGGCAGATGTCATAAGTAGGAAGGGATACAACTCTATTGTCTACAAAAAGGACACCACACCAAAAACCTATAAAAATGAAAAGCAGAGAACTATTACTCAGATAAGGGAGAAAGGAAAAAACCCCAGAAAAAGAGCTAAGTTATCTGGAGCTTATCAACCTCCAGGGTAGACTTTAGACTGATGATGCTGAAGATGATGTCAAACATTGGAAATAAACTGGAGGCAAAGATGGATAACTTAGAGGAAACACTGAGAAAAGAGATACAAGACTTAAAACTTCAGCAAGTGGAGATGCAAAATACAGCAACTGAAATATATATAAAAAAAATTCAATAGAAGTAACAAACAGCAGAATACAGGAGGCAAAAGAACGAATAAATAAGGGGAAGGACACACTAGTGGAAATCACTGATGTGGAACAGAAAAGAGAAAAAAGATTGAAAATAAATGAAGAGAGTCTCAGAGAAGTCTGGGACAAAGTTAAATGCACCAACATCTGTATTATAGGGGTAGCAGAAGAAGAAGAGAGAGTGAAGGTGACAGAAAAAATATTCCAAGAGATAATAGACAAAAACTTCCCTAACATGGGAAGGGAATCATTCACTCAAATCCAGGAAACACAACAAGTACCATATAAAATAAACCCAAGGAGGAATACACTGAGACACATATGAATCAAGCTGACCAAAATTAGAGACAAAGAGAAAATATTGAAAGCAGCTAGGGAAAAGAAACAAATAACATACCAGGGAACCCCAATAAGGTTATCAGCAGATTTCTCGGCAGAAACTCTGCAGGCCAGAAGGGAGTGGCATGATATACTTAACGTGATGAAAGGAAAAAAAACTCCAACCAAGATTACTTTACCCAGCAAGGCTCTTATTCAGATTTGAAGGAGAAATCAAAACCTTCACAGATAAGCAAAAGCTGAGAGAATTCAGCAACACTAAACCAGCCTTACAACAAATACTAAAGGATCTTCTCTAGGCAGAAAAGAAAAGGCTGCAACAGGAAACAAAAATTCCATGAATGACAAGGCCCACCAGTAAAGGAATATATACAGTAAACATAGGAAATCGTCCATGCACAGTTATGCCACCAAAATCAGAAATAATGAGAAGAGGAGGATACAAAGGCAGGACACTGGAGATGAACTTGCAATTAAGAGAAAAACAACTTAAAACAATCTCATATACATATAGACTCTTATATCAAAACTTCAGAATAACTGCAAACCAAAAATCTACAACTGATACACAAACAAAGAACAATCAACTCAAATACAACACTAAGGACAGTCACCAAACCAGAAGAGGAGAGAACAAGAGAAAATGGGAAGAAAAAAGAGCAAAAAAAAAAAGGAAAAACCAAGTCCAAAGCAATTAATAAAATTGCAATAAGAACATACATGTGAATAATTACCTTAAAAGTTACTGGACTAAATGCCCCAACCAAAAGACATAGACTGGCTGAATGGATACAAAAACAAGACCCATATATATGCTGTCTTCAAGAGACCCACTTCACTTCTAGGGACACATACAAATTGAAAGTGAGAGGATGGAATAAAATGTACCAGGCAAATGGGAATCAAAAGAAAGCTGGAGTAGCAATACCATATCAGACAAAATAGACTTTAAAATGAAGAATATTTTAAGGGACAAAGAAGGTCATTACATAATGATCAAAGGATCAATCCAAGAAGAAGATATAACAATTTTAAGTATCTATGCACCCAACACAGATTCACCACAATATAAGGCAACTGTAACAACCTTAAAAGGAGAAATCGACAATAACACAATCATAGTGGGGGACTTTAACACCCCACTTACAGCAATAGACAGTTCTTCCAGACAGAAAATCAATAAGAAAACACCAGCCCTGGATGAAACATTAAACCAGATGGACTTAATAGATATTTACAGTACATTCCATCCAAAAGCAACAGAAAACACATTCTTCTCAAGTTCACATGGAACATTCTCTAAGATTGATCACTTCCTGGGCTACAAATCCAACCTGGGTAACTTGAAGAAAATTAAAATCCTATCAAGCATCTTTTCTGACCACAACGCTGTACTACTGGACATCAACAACAAGAAAAAAACCATAAAAAACACAAACACGTGGAGTCTAAACAACATGCTACTAAACAACCAATGGATCACTGAAGAAATCAAAGAGGAAATGAAAAAATACCTAGAAGCAAATGACAATGAAGATACAACACTCCAAAACCTATGGGATGCAGCAAAAGCCATTCTAAGAGGAAAGTTTATAGCAATACAAGCCCACCTCAGAAAACAAGAAAAAGCTCAAATAAACAAGATAACTTTACATCTAAAGCAGCTCAAGAGAGGAGAACCGACAAGACCTAAAGTTAGCAGGAGGAAAGAAATCATAAAGATCAGAGCAGAAATCAATGAAATAGAAACAAAGAAAACCATAGAAAAGATCAATGAAACGAAAAGCTGGTTCTTTGAAAAGATCAACAAAATTGATAAACCCCTAGCCAGACTTATCAAGCAAAAAAGAGAGAGGACACAAATCAATAAAATTAGAAATGAAAAAGGAGAAGTAACAGACATCACGTAAATACAAAGGATCATAAGAGACTACTATATGCAACTATATGCCAATAAAATGGAAAACCTAGAAGAAATGGACCAATTCTTAGAAAGGCACAATCTTCCAAGACTAAACCAAGATAAAATAGAAAAGATGAATGGACCCATCACAAAAACTGAAATTGAAACTGTGATTAAAAAACTTCCAACAAACAAAAGTCCAGGACCAGATGGCTTCACAAGTGAATTCCATAAAACATTTAGAGAAGAGCTAACACCTCTCCTTCTGAAACTATTTCAAAAAATTCGCAGAGGAAGGGATACTCACAAACTCATTCTATGAGGCCACCATCACCCTGATACCAAAACCAGACAAAGATTCCACAAAAAAAGAAAACTAGAGGCCAATTTCACCAATGAACATCGATGCAAAAATCCTCAACAAAATAATAGAAAACCGCATCCAACAATACATTAAAAGGATTGTACATCACGATCAAGTGGGATTTATCCCAGGGATGCAAGGGTGCTTTGGTATCCACAAATCCATCAGTGTGATACACCACATTAACAAACTGAAGAAGAAAAACCATATGATCCTCTCAATAGATGCGGAAAAAGCCTTTGACAAAATCCAACACCCATTTCTGATCAAAACCCTTCAGAAAGTGGGCACAGAGGGCACCTACCTCAACATGATAAAGGCCATATACGACAAACCCACAGTGAACATCATTCTCAATGGTGAAAAGCTAAAAGAATTCCCACTGAGATCAGGAGCAAGACAAGGATGTCTGCTCTCACCACTGCTCTTCAACATAGTTTTGGAAGTCCTAGCCATAGGAATCAGAGAAGTAAAAGAAATAAAAGGAATCCAAATGGGAAAGGAAGAAGTAAAACTATCACTGTTTGCAGATGACATGATCCTATACCTAGAGAATCCTAAAGACTCTACCAGAAAACTATTAGAGCTCATCCACAAATTTGGCAAAGTCACAGAATACAAAATTAATACACAGAAATCGAGAGCATTTCTATACACTAACAATGAAAGAGCAGAAAGAGAAATTAGGGAAGAAATCCCATTTACCATCACAACCAAAAGAATAAAATACCTAGGAGTAAACCTACCTAAAGTGACAACAGACCTCTACTCTTAAAACTACAAGCCACTGATGAAAGAAATCAAAGATGACACAAATAGATGGAAAGATATGCCATGCTCTTGGATTGGAAGAGTTAATATTATCAAAATGATGATAGTACCTAAGGCAATCTACAGATTCAATGCAATCCCTATCAAATTACCAAGGACATTTTTTTTTCACAGAACTCAAACAAAATATTTTCCAAGTTTGTTTGGAAGCACAAAAGACCCAGAATAGCCAAAGACATCCTGAAAAGAAAAATGGAGCTGGAGGAATCAGGCTCCTGGACTTCAGACTATACTACAAAGCAACAATCCTCAAAACCGTATGGTACTGGCACAAAGACAGACACACAGATCAGTGGAACAGGATAGAAAGCCCAGAATTCAACCCACGCACCTACAGCCAACTCATCTATGACAAAGGAGGCAAGGATATACAATGGAGAAAGGACAGCTTGTTCAAGAAGTGATGCTGGGAAAAACTGGACAGCCACAGGGAAAAGAATGAAATGAGAACACTCCCTAACACTATACACAAAAATAAACTCCAAATGGATGAAAGACCTAGATATAAGACCAGACGCTATAAAACTCTTAGAGGAAAACACAGGCCAAACACTCTCTGACATAAACGACAGCAACATCTTCTCAGATCCACCTCTTAGAGTATTGACAGTAAAAACAAAAATAAACAAATGGGACCTAATCAAACTTCAAAGTTTCTGCACAGCAAAGGCAACCCTAAATGAAACAAAATGAAAACCCACAAAATGGGAGAAAATCATTGCAAGTGAATCAACGGACAAGGGATTAGTCTCCAAAGTTTATAAATACCTCCTGCAGCTCCATACCAAAAAAACAAACAACCCCATCCAAAAATGGGCAGGAGATCTAAACAGACAGTTCTCCAAAGAAGATATATGGATGGCCAAAAAACACATGAAAAGATGTTCAACATCACTCATTATTAGAGAAATGCAAATCAAAACTACTGTGAGGTACCACCTTACACCAGCCAGAATGGCCATCATCAAAAAAGTCTACAAACAATAAGTGCTGGAGAGGGTGTGGAGAAAAAGGAACCCTCTGACACTATTGGTGGGATTCTACATTGGTGCAACCACTGTGGAAAGCAGTACGGAGAGTCCTCCGAAAACTACACATAGAACTACCCTTTGATCCAGCAATCCCACTCCTGGGCATCTATCCGGAGAAAACTGTGACTCGCAAAGACACATGTACCCCAATGTTCATTGCAGCACTATTTACAATAGCCAAGACATGGAAACAACCTCAGTGTCCATCGACAGAGGAGTGGATCTAGAAGAAGTGGCACATGTACAGAATGGAATATGTCTCAGCCATTAAAAATAAGGAAATACCAGCATTTTTTGCAACATGGATGGACCTAGAAACCATCATGCTAAGTGAAGTCAGCCGTACAATGAGACACCAACATCAAATGCTTTCACTGCCATGTGGAATCTGAAAAAAGGACAGACTGAACTTCTTTGCAGAACAGATGCTGACTCACAGATATTGAAAAACTTATGGTCTCCGGAGGAGATGGTTTTGGGGGTGGGGGGATGTGCCTGGGCTGTGGGATGGAAATCCTGTGAAATCAGATTGTTATGATCATTATGCAACTACAGATGTGATAAATTCATTTGAGTAATTTAACAAAAAATTTAAAAAAAATGAAAATACTGCTCTTTTCCCTTATAAAGCCAAGAAGCCTGCCAAAGATTGGCTATGAATTGTAGGATTTTGGAGAAAGCAGGAGAAGTAAAGATCAGTCTTCTGAATACCTATTTGGTAATTTGTAATAATGTCTAAAAAATATTTAAGGAATGCCATACCGAAGTATAAAGAATTGGAAAATGTTAATTAAGTTATCAAAACTAATTATTTAGCACATGCAAGGCTATAGCAGAAACCCTAAGTGTAGAGAAAAATCTTCTAACATTCTAGAAAACTTTTCTAAGACTATTTTTAAAGCTGTGTCTCTCTCACTATTTGATCTCTCAAAGACTAAAGAGATTTTGTCAGGGAGGAAAAACTCAGGCAAATTATAAATCACAGTGCCTTATAGAGGTTAACAACTCATTAAAGAAAAAATAAAATTTTTAAAATAAAAATAAAATAAAAAAAATTTGCTCCTTTTATTTCAAAATGGTGGAGTTGTTAGAAGTAAAATTTTTGTTGATTTTTTTTTTTTGCTTTTGTTTTTTGTCTTTTTGCCTTTTCTAGGGCCACACCCATGGCATATGGAGGTTCCCAAGCTAGGGGTCTAATCGCGATCTGTAGCCGCTGGCCTATGCCAGAGCCACAGCAACGCGGGATCCGAACAGCCTCTGTGACCTATACCACAGCTCACGGCAGTGCCAGATTCTTAACCTACTGAGCAAGGCCAGGGATCAAACTGTAAGCTCATGGTTCCTAGTCAGATTCGTTAACCACTGAACCATGACAGGAACTCTTGATGTATATGTTTTGAAATCCAACAGATCTAGTTTCTGATTTTAGTTTCTCCATTATGTTTGTAACTTTGAGTCAGTCCTTTAACTTTTCTAAGATGTAGTTCCCTTGTCTATAAATAGAGATGATAAAAGAATCTATGTCTTAGGTGATTGCTAAATGAGATAAGCAAATAAAGGACACCAAATGCTCTAATCTGGAAGTGCTCAAGATATATTAGCTGTTGTATCTCTATTGTTAATATTTATAACATAATTATTACACTTTGATTTTATTTTAGATCAGTGTTTCCTAATTTCAGGCAGAGGATGAACAAAGATTTTTATGTAGGTTTCTTTTCAACAGGTCTCTTAGAAACCAGTTGTAGCTCTGTCACATCTCTGTTTCCTCTCTCCTACTCCCAGATTATTGCTAGGGACTGAAACAGAGACCATAACTAACATAGGCAAGGAAACACTGTTTTCAATGATTGAAACCTGTGAAAATGTGTTAATAAAAAGGAAATGTCTCTATTTTTAACTAGAAAAGTCCTTCTGAACCTGGCTTACATGAGGCAGACCACATAGAAGGGTCTTTTATAGTCCCTTTTCGCTTTCAAAATAACAGAAGTCAATTCTAATCTAAGAATAAAATAGAGTGCTAGGCTTGATGTCTACCCACCTAGTAACACCACCAAAAATCACAGTGCACTGTTGTTCCATGAAGATGTCATTGTTGCTATCACTAGGCACATAACACAGCTTGCCACTGATTACCACCAATTTTGGGAACTGAACACTAAAAATAGACAATGCCTCATGAATTAGTTCAGATGATGAGCAGTCAAAAAGAATTATCAGCTATTTATATACTAGAATCTCATCTTTGAAAGATTTTCTTTTGTTTTTTTATATTTTATATTTTTATTTTTTAAAGTTTTATTGACATGTAGTTAATTTACAGTGTTCTTATAATTTATGCTTTATAGCGAAGCGATTCAGTTATACATGTACACACATCCATTCTCTTTCAGATTCTTTTCCCACATATATTATCACAGAATACCGTGTAGAGTTCTCTGTGCCATACAGCAGGTCCCTGTTGTCCAATCATTCCACACACCTCAGTGTGCATATGCCAATCCCAAAGCCCTAGTCCATCCCTTTCCTTGCATGTCCCCTTTGGTAACCATAAGTTTGTTTTCAGTCTATGAGTCTGTTTCTGTTCTACAAATGAGTTCATCTGTATCCTTTTTTTTAGATTCCACATATATTTATATCTATTGCTAATGCTGGCTGTATTTCCTATCACTCTTCCTCCAACAGAACTCCCCACACCCATCCAATCTCCATGGGCTGAGATTGTGCTGCAAAAAAAATCTCTTTACCCTTTACTTCATATCTTATCCCTCTTTGTTGTTCTATAGCTCTACTTCTTTTCTGTGTCTAAGCCACTGGAGCAAGGGTAAAGATATGTATTTTACCTAGTATAGTGGCAGCAATGAGCTTGCCTTTTAAACAAGACTATAATATTTCTCTCTCTTTAATGAAGATGGATAAATATTACACTGTAGTTTAACAACTTTATTAGTGAAGTGAATTATAGCCCTTTCACCAGAAGTCAAGGTAGTAACATAAGGAAAAGGAGCAATGGGTTTAAGGTCACCTTGGTAGGAATTACAGGCAACGCCCAATACGGGCATAAGTAATTCATGGTCCATAATCACAAAGCACTAAGCAAAGCAACACATTTCACAGGTGGAGGAAGTAGGATGTGCTAGGCTGCTCTGAACTGGAGTGTGAAATAGATACTGGTCTCCTGGTGCTGCTGAATGCACACAAGGGAAAATACAACTTAGAGACAACACACAGAAAGCCTTTTAATCAGTCATTTAGTACTTTAGCAAGAGGAAACACAGTATAACTGCTGGGCTAGAGTAAGCCCATGCTCCTCTTGCTGACAGAGGTTGGTCTTCACAACTAAAAATTTTAAAGTCATACAAAAAGTCATAGAATTCCATGCCTATCATTCTAAACTAGAAAAAATCCTTATCTATGCATTGGCATTTCAAGCTTACAAACTGACCCTTTTATTAAGCAATGAGTTAGAAAGTATGAAGAACAAACTGATTATGTCCAAAGGCAGAATTAACACAACCACCACCACCCCCAGCAGATCCCAGTACTTTTAAGAAATCTGTGGAATAGAAGGGACCAATCTGACAGTATGCTGAGGGTTTTTTCTGATGTGACAGGAAGTGAAAGGAAAGGGTAGTGATCGCTTGCTGGGGGAAGAAGAATGTAAAATTTTAATTAGAAAGCACATAATTTGAAGACATGCCATTTGATCTGATTACATTTCTTCCATTTTAGCCTTTCTGAAAGAGAAAAAAAATTGGCATTTTATATTTCTTGTTGGTTAGCCTCCTGCCTATAATCTCTTTCTCTAGGATTCCCTTTCAAAGTCTTAAAGATAGTAGCCTCTAAAATGATTCTACTCATTTGTCACATAGTGTAGCAAAGGGAATACAGAAACACCAGATCCAAACCTCCTCTGCAACCTATACCACAGCTTCTGGCAATGCCAAATCCTTAGCCCACTGAGTGAGTTCAGGGATCGAACCTGTGTCCTCATGGATACTAGTCAGATTCATTTCCACTGAGCCACGATGGGAACTCCAAGGGAATAACCATTTTTAAAGGCAAAATATTACAAGAGGGAAAAAAAGAAAAGATTATTAAGCAAGATCATTAAATGTTACAAATAAAACTTGCTTTTCCCAAGTGGTAATCCTTCTTTTGAAACTAATAAATGGTTTGTGCACTACGTCCTCCCCTTTTTCACAGAGTAGCAATGAATATTGTACTGTAGTAGCATGAAGAAAGCTAACTAAATATCCCAAGTCATTAATGGGATGGAAGATAAGTTTTAATGAGTTTTATGAGAAAAGGGGTCTTTATTTCTTAACTTCAAGCTCTTCTATCCTCCTTATTCTATAAATCAAAATTATCTATTCCCACAAACCTAGTCCACATCTTCATTGCAACAATCTCCCTAACTCCAATTTCTCCTTATTGGAATTCAGTGGTGACAGTTGCCCAAGAAATACTACTAAAATATTATCATTATTATGATTTCTTATACTTAGAAATATCCAATTATTTCTTAGCACTAGTTAATAAATATTCCTTAGCCAAAGCTTTCCATGATTTTTCTTTGACTGTCTGTCCATCCCATCTCCAATAAAACGTTACTTCTAATTAATTCAAACTAGAATAACTACTTTTCCAATGCTAATGCATTTTTTTTCTTACAGAAATTTAGAAGCAAGCCCAAAATGTACTGACACCTTTCCTAATGTGATCACTACTCTTTCTATACTATAATAGCTTTTTATTTGTACTGCTCTTCTACCACTGACAAATCTGACTTGTATTAGAGTTACTCATTTACTCAACAATGTACTTTTAACATAGCCTTTGATCAATAAATATTTATTGAATTAATAAATGAGTAAATGTACTTTCCAAACATTAACTATATCTACATTTAAGCTAGGTACATAGAGGAGACAGTTTATTTCTCTGATTGGGAAGAATTCTGGCACTGGTCTGCACATTACTGAACAATGCCAGGTTATATTCCAAGGATCAGACACAAACTGAAATATTGTTAAATTGTATCAATATTTAATATGTAATAGGACTTCAGAATTAGTTAAATGAAGAGCAGAAATGTGTATCTTCATATTTGAAGATACAGATATCCTTTATATATTTTTCTATTGATAGAAGAATACTATAGCTAAAATCAGCATTGTGAGATATTAAAAGATGAAGCAGATGTCTTGCTGCAAAGTACACAAAGTATTTAAGATTTTCTTTTTTCATTTAATATATGCATAAACATCCATAGAACTGATTGCATTATGGATGTAGAGTTGTCAGTTATTCTTTCCATTTCTGGAAACTTCGCATTGAAAAATTGAGCTATAAGAGGGTCTTTTCATTTTTGCCTTTAATCTGTATCATTAACAAATACTTTTGCAATGAATAATCCCTATGGGATATATTCCAATGGAGGGGAAAGGACCAAACTACATTCATACAAAAACAAGCAAACAAAAACTCCACTTGTTTCCAGTGCTCAATGCATTTGTTTCCTAAAACTACAGATTATCATATAGTGGCAATAAATATGATTTTGTGGGACCCAATCCAGTTCACCAATAGAGATCATGGAACTTTTTTTTTTTTTTTTTTTTTTTTTTTTAGCTAGTTAATACTCTCATGTGGAGGATGAAAGTTGAGTTCCCCTTCCGAGCAAAGGTACATTTTCTCCTTCAAAACAAAGTTATTTTAATATAATAAATTTATGATTGCTTCAAAGTCATAATCTTTGGGAATCAACTATTGGTAATGTATAATGAGTCACTTCGTGCATTACAAACAAGTACTCGTCCTCATATTTTCATTTTGCTATAATCATAACATTTATTTAATGCCAAGCATATATAACATCATACTCAGAAGCAAAGGAGTGGACACGAGGGCAAATTAAGTCTATTTAAATCTCTTTTCCTGCTCAAAAATTTAAAGGAACATAATACCATTGACTGAGGCATTTGGATAGATTATAAAAGTGATCCTTTCTAGCTGACCTATCCTCCTTCTTCCAAACTTAACCCCAGACTTCAGTGATCCCTATTGTTCCCCACAAGACTGTATTTATTAAGAGAAGACATATTTGTGAATAAATAATTAAGACACACACCTTTTTCCTGGATGAGTGATCTCACCCCAATGTCTTTAATACCACCAGTATATCATTGACCTCCAAATCTGCATTTCTAATCTAGTGTTACATCTCTCCAAGGAACTCTAAACTCAGAGTTTAAGTTGCCTACTAAACAATGCTAACTGAATATCCCATGATTACATAAAACTCACCCAGCATAAACTGAACTCATCTTTCAATACCAAACCTCTTTTTAACCCTATATTATCTGTTCTATGGCACACATATAAACATAAATATATAGAGAGATATTTCATGTATCCAGTTTCCCAAGTCATAAATCTGAGAGTTATCCTCAATAATACCTCATCAGCTAATCATTAAGTCCTATTAAATTTATGTCCTGAATAGTTCTGCAACTGATTCTCTTAGTATTTGGCTCCTGCATGTTCAAGATACTGCATTCGAAGTTAGAATGGATGTAGAAGTAGAAAACAAAATACTTAAAATTGAAAATTTGTTAGGTACCTTAAAGTCAATGCATCTAAAATTTGACTCATTTTCAATTATCATCCCCCCTACTGGTCAAATCTGGTTTTTAAATTACTTTCCCAATCTCATTTCCAATGAATGGCACTATAATCACCTAATAGTTAAGTTAAAGAATTCAGAATATTTTGTCAGGTTAAAAAATTTAAACATAATCCTGTAGGAAATGGAGAGCTATTGAAAGCTTATAAAATAGTGATGTTATCAGAAAAGAAAATCACTCTGGCAATGGTGTGAATAACAGATTGAAGGAGGACTAGTGAGAAATCTTTAAGAAGCTGTGGCAATAGTCCTGAAGAGAAATCATTGGGGCCTGAACTAAGACAATGCAGTCTTTGATTGCTTCAAAGTCATAATCTTTGGGAATCAACTATTGGTAATTGGAAATGGAAATGAGTTCTGTTACACTTGAAAATGAGTATGCTTAACCTATATTCTATACTGTCCCATCAAGGAAGTTTTCCTGAAAGAGGTAGATTTTGAGTTGAATTAGAAAATTGAAGTTGCTACAGTACAGGAGCAAAATAACTTGCTCAAGGAAATCCAAATAGATGATTATGTAGCAGGAGCAAGTCTACTGTGAGACAAAATGTAGTGTTTTAAAGGTTCTATTAAAGATTGGACTCTATCCATTCATTTTTTGGAGATGATAAACAAGTGGTATGAACAAAACCTACTTGGAATTGATAAAAATACCATGAAAGTAAAAATAATTATTTCCTACAAGACTTGCTTAATGAAAAAAAATGAGAAAAAATAGGAAGAGGGTGAATATGAACAGCTTAGAAAAAGTAATTTTCTGAGTCAATGGAATACTTTTTTGTTTGTTTTATTTGTTCAGAGAATTTTTCAAACATAGCCCAAAAGGTAGCTAACAATTTTATTCCTACTATGTTCCCAGATCAATTCTAAGCAACTTACACATTTTAGCCATTTATTTTTCACAGTAGAACTGTGAAGTAGATTCAACTATTATCTTCCTTTTATAGAAAAGGAAACTAATGCCAGAGCAATTATGCAACTAGTCCAAGGTCAAACACTTCACAGAACATTGTGGATGTTTCCTCCTCATATATAAAGAAGTTCTTGCTATGAGGAGATATCTTTTATAGTTATCTAAGACCAAGAACATTCATATATGGAACACCTGGTATGTACCAGGCATAGTGCTAAAAATTTTACATGGGTTTTGCTTATTTGATGTCCACAACATCTTTGAGACATTTATTATTTTTTCATTCTCTTTTTACAGATAAGGAAACTGAATCACCTTGTTCAGAAAAACTTGCTCAAGGGTACACAGCTGGTAAATAATCCAGCAACTAATTATATTCAAAATTTTCAATGTTCATACTCTCAGCCATTATGCTACATTGTCTCCCTTCATAGCAGCAAAAATTAGTTCAAATGACATCAGCCTGAGACATTGATTGGCTGAAACAGCTACAGAGCTTTTGCTAACGGAGGTTCTGAAAAGTGAGCCAGTCCCGAATTAGTGGGTGGATTTTGAGTTCAATAGAAACTTTTACAGAACAAACATCAAGTTAGGGCTCCTACCAAAAGAATTCCCAATGAGAAAACAGCCATATTCTCCTGTCAATTCACATAGAGGCATGTTGTCCTCAGGATAATGTAAACAAGCAAAATCCAGCCCAAAGGTGAATTTGATATTGGGTCAATTTGATAAGAAGAACAACATTTACCTGGCACTTTTCTTCTCCAATATTTTCCACTACCATTACCTTCAGTATCTAATACAATGGAATTAGATAAACAGTTATCCCAAAACAAAGAAAACTGAATAGGGTTTTCACATGCATTTTACAGATTAAGCTAAAAAGGCAGAGTTACCTAACTACTGACTGACACCTAAGGAACAAACAAAGAAACCTTGGATCCCAGTCTGAAGTCTTGGGTCCTGTTCCTCATGTTCTACTCCTTGTACACCAAATATATCTAGTAACAGCCTTATTAATAGTATTGTTTTTTGTTTGTTTCCCTTACTACCTAAAAATGTATATAATAATAACTCTTAAGCAATATGTATCGGGGATTGCAGTATACTAGGAATTTTGTAGAATCTAAACTGAGTTTAAAATTTGATGTGATTCTACATTTGGGTTTCTTATTTAGCTTGTGTTTTGGGATGCAGAGGATGCAGCTAAGAAATGCATCTGTTGTTGTTTTGGGAAAGGAGTTACTATATATAAATGTAAGTATGTGATATATATATCTCCAAAGTTCTTGTCTCTATCTACATTATACCATAACAAAAATGTTTTAATTCTAAGTTTCTGTGCAGTGCAAAATATGACAATGAACATTTACTGGCAGTAACTGAATTTGAGAAATCCTCTATAATTACTGGAAATAGACTACTATAATAATTATCTTAAACTTCTGTTACACCTAACAGCTTTTATGAGAACATTAAAGGAATACAATCTTGTTGTGTTTGCAGGCATCTTTTCATGTTCCAAAGGCTAATCTGAATTTTATTGTTGTTTTTTAAAAGATTTGCAAAAATTGCCCATTTCAAAGTGATCTAGGGACTATGAACACTGTGAAAGCAATTATAAAACAATATATTTAATTCATAATTATATGGAGTTTGAAGGGTTACTTGTGAAGATTAAATGAGATAATGTAGTTAAAGCAGCCTAACACAGTGCCCAGCACATGGTGAAACTCAAAAAAAAAGTGTTTCCTTTTTTTATTTCAAACTATGTGACAGAGTCTAGACTGTTATCAACATTCTGAAAGTTGATGAAGGTGAAGGAAAATTTTCTATGATTTCCCTAGAATGGACTAGCACTTAAACTATTTGTTTTTTTTTTGTTTTTTGTTTTGTTTATTTGTTTGTTTGTTTGTTTTTGTTTTTTTTTTGGCTGTACCCACAGCATAAAATTTTCTGGGCCTGGGATCAAACCTGCACCACAGCAGTGGCCACAGCAACTTCAGCGACAATGCTGGATCCTTAATAAACTATTTTATTCCACTCCTGAAATAAAATACATAAGCCTTATAATCTACTGGGCAATCTTGATTTGGGGGAGGGGAGGAAGCAACTATCGTTGGTTTCCAGCCATATATATTCATCATCTTAGAAACAGAAGGGAAGTGTTTGAGCTGGTTGCTATACATAGACCAATGAATCTATGAAGGCCTGGCTTCCAGATAGATATTAAGAGGGTAAATAGATAACTGAATGGAAATGTACTTTAAAAAAAAAAAAGGAAAAAAAAAAAGCAGTCTCTTCCAAGCATCACAAGTCACTGAGTTCTTAAGCAAGTTCATAAGAGGTAAGCTGGTCTTTGGTGTCTACTATAGTGAAATTTATTACTGGAGGCAAGTTTTGCTTCAATTTTTTTCTTTTTGTATTTTAAGTATACTCTACAATTTACTTACAGTGCTTTGACCCATTGCCTAGGTATGACCTTTTCCTTTTCTTTTTCTTTCCCCGAGTTCTCTGTCTAGTATTGATTTTGACCTTATTCCAACTCTTGATATTTTTTTTCTCTTGGCTTCTAATACTCTTAACATCTTTTTCTTCTGGTCTTAGGCTCTGCTATGCCTCCCTGGTTCTGCTTTATATCCTTATTTCTAGGTTCCACTGGAGGCCAGTATGACATGCACTTACACTGAAATTCAGGAAAGAGTAGAATATATCATAAGCGGTGCAGAATCAGACACAGTGTGGGTGAGAAAAACTGAAGAATTGGGCCTGATCTGTGAACTCAGTTTCTACATGATTAAAAGGGAAGATTGCCTCTCTGGGCACAAAGACCAAAATGCATTGCCTCCACATTCTGTATGAGTTCCTTCATTGCTAGATGCATCATGTATATCCTACCCTATTGTGAAAAAAATATATATATATGAAATATATGAAAATAATAGTTTTACCTATCAGTAGTGGAGAGACTTTAAAAAGTGGTAAATTGTAATTTCATAAAGAAGAAAAAGGTCTCCTGTTTTGCAGCCTATAAGATCTTTGCTAATCTTGTAATGCAAGATAAGTAAAGCCACTGAGCAGTAAAATCACAGTAGGGGAGTTTTGTATTCCTACATACATGCTGTGCATCTTTTCTGCCTGTAGAGGTCCATTTGAAGCAAACCAGAGGTGCTGAATTAAAAAGCCTGAACCTGTATCCTTAATCCGCATTGTTGGGATTTCTACTCCCATGGCAGGAGTATGCCCTTTTTGATAAAGTTCATTTAACCTGAAGTAAAAAAAAAATGATAGAAATTCAACTTTTTCTTCAAAAGGAGGTATTCTTCCTCTTAATTATGTCTTATTAACCTCCAAACCCGGGGCAAATGAATGACCAAATGATCAAATAAAAATTGCTTCACCTGGAGAATGGCCTTTCCAGAGTCAGAATGTCACTAAAATGGTTATTGGGAAGAACTTTTTTGCAGCATTTAGCTTGGGAAGAAAAAAGGAAAAAAAAGAGTCCTCTGTCTGCTTTTGCTATACCTTGCAGACTCCTATGTTCTGAATATATTGCTAATATCTTTGGAAACTCTTCATTATTTCCTGCATTCTTGGCACTGTTTCTTATGTTCAAAGTGGAGGAGGGGAGAAATCTGCAGTGACCATGGCCCTAGAGGCTTAGAGCTTGAGGCTTGGAGCCTATGCAGTTTTATAGTTAAGAACTTATATTTCTTCATGTAAATAAACAAATTTTCAATCTTCTGCTACTCAGCTCACATGTCAAGGTATTTTATGCTTTCATTTATGTGATGCTTCTAAATGGCATCTCTACATTGGTCCTGTATCCCAAGAGTTGATTTTCCATAGTGTTCTGTTCACACAAGGGGAATACTACTATCACTTTTATCCTGACATTCAGAGAACAAATAGAAATTATTCATTTCCATTTTCTATAATTCCTAGTAAAAGTTTTATCTTTAATGTTATCTTAGAATTACAGACTTAACTGAGGAACCAAAGCATAATTTCAGACTGGCTAAAAGAGGTATAACAATATATAATGACTTTCTGGCATGGTTTCCTCCTTCCTTCCCTCTCTCACTTCCTTCCTTCATTCCCTCTTTTCTTCCTTCCCTAACTCATTTTCTTTCTTCCTTTAGCAAACACTAATTAATTTGGGCTTTATTCTGTGTCAGATGCTGTGATAGGTATTGAGTTTACAAAGAACAATAAAATAAGAATCTGAAGCTTTTGTGCATAGGCACTCTGACATAGTTACTTGAAAGGAAAATAGAATCAGTGGTGGTGTGTGTAGGAGGTTGGAAATGTATGAATGTCATAGCAAATAAAAAGGAAATCAAGATAAAAAATTGACAGTCTGTGCTTAGTATCGAGGTGAATTTTGCCTCTAGGAGAAAACTCTATATTACAAATCCCAAAAGAATAAGAACACTGTATGCAATATGAGGTCAAACTGAAATACATGATGCAGCTAGAAAATTATACACCAAGAAAGTTTGACAATTAAATAATAAAATCCTAAAGTTGAAGTTACCTTTAAGAATCATATAACTCTGCTAAGTGAAGTATAATTATTTTCTTTTCCTGATTTGGCCAAAGTTTTTTAGAAAATTTTTATAGCAATCACTTTAGTTATTAGTCTTGAGGAAAAAAACTTAAATGGTTCAATCTGAGAATTCTTGAATATAGGGATCCAATATGAACATTATATAGTTTATTATGCTGAATGCATTAGGTAAGCATTTTGAAGGATATTCAGGGAACTTATATTAGATGAGATAAGTTATGTATTAGGCTGAATCATGCAGATTCTGCTATGAGTCAAAAATGGTTGAATATCAACAATTTCATATAGTTCAACTTCATACCAGAAGACAAGTACACAAAGAATAAAAGATCACTAACACTTAAAAAAATGATGCAAAAACAGTACTCTGATCAGGGAAATCAGGTTACAGAAGGATGGGTGGGCAAGGTATTTTTCTGTCTAACTTTTACAAAACATGGGGAAATGTTTTACACACAGAGAGACAGGAGTAGGTAGAACAGCAGGGTGAAAGTACAGAATCAATAAAGTACACGCACTTCACTATAAATAACGGACTATTCAGTTGGAATGAGATGCATAGTTTTGAAGGTAAAGCATGGGATATAAAATTAGAATGGAAAGTGGAGGCAAAAGCTTAAATATCTGGTACACCAAACCATGAGTTTTTAATTTATTCACTTCATTTATTCACTTAAGGAATCTTTCAACAATTTTATTGTGGCAGGTCATGTTAAATCAGAGCTGGAATTCAGAAGCTTAATTGTCAGTGATCCACACAGTGTGTTAATTGTGAATGGAATGGAAAATGAAGGGATAGTTCAATCATCACAGTAAAAATGACAAAGGGCCTTGGAAACTGTAGAAAATTCAGCCTTATAAATAGGAGCTAAATGTATTAGAGCTGCTTACCATAGACACGTGTGACAAATGGGTAAGTACAATTTCCTTCTGATATCACCAGTATTTTCTTTTTGTCCTCTTTTCTCCCATCTCAGGGCACTTAATTTTCTTCTATTTCTTCTAATCTGTGTTTATTGCTTCCATAAAAATAAGTATTCAAGTAAAAAATTATAATTTTTAATTCACAATGAGGTATAATTAAATTAATGCCATCTCTTTTGCACTTCCCCCATCCTCTACTCATACCTCAAATTAGCCAACAAGTTGATTTGTTTGTAAGACTGGCAATAGAAACTTCAACAGAAGTAGAGGAACTATGGGACTGGAATATATGATTCTTATTTAACCATTAGAGTCAATAAAGTATTAACCACAAAGCCATTGTATACATGAGGGAAATTGCGAGGGCAAAAGAATAATATACAGGATTACAGAATTCACTTAGATGAGACCCTAGAGTTCAGTTTGCTCAACTCTCCAAATGATGATTTGATTCTTTCTAAAGCATCCCTTATCAAGTGGTCAGCCAGCTTCTGCTTTAATATATTTTGAGATGGAGAACAATTTATCCCCTGAGGCAGCAAATTCCATTCTCAATTCTAATAATTATTATTAATCCTTCTTATACTAAGCCTGTCTAGTCCCTCAACTCATTGGTCAAAGGCCTATTTTTGATGGTGACAAGAAATAAGCTTACTCCTTATTCCAGAGAATACCCAGCTAAATGTTTGAAAAGAATGAACATGGCCACTGACTATCTCTTCCCAACATAAAAATAAAAAGTTTCTTTAATCTTAAAAAATATATATATTCCAAATTCCTTAATACCAATTATTTCTGTTTTGGATATCTCCAGTCTAGCCTATCCAAGACCCTTGAGGCTGATATCAAAATCAAAGAGCAAAAAAGTTTTATTCCCACCAAATAATTGATAAACATATTTTGGGGGTATAATAAAAGGGACTGGTATCATATGAGGGAAATCACTGCCATGGCCAAAGCCAAAGAGCATTTTTCCCATGTTTTCTTCTAGGAGTTGTATGACTTTGGGTCTTATGTTCAAGTTTTTAACCTATTTCAAGTTACTTTCTGTGAATGGTATAAAATAAGGGTCCAATTTCATTCTTTTGCATGTGGTTACCTAATTATCCTGACACCATTTATTGAAGATAACATTCTTTTCCCATCAAGTATCTTTGGCTCTCTTATCAAATATTTGTTGACCATATATGTGGGAATTTATTTCTGAGTTATAAATTTGGTTGATGTATGTGTCTATATTCAAGCCAGTACCATAGTGTTTTGATTACTATATCTTTGTAGTATACTGTGAAATCACAAGTGTGAGGTCTCTGATTTTGTTCTTCTTTCCAGGGTTGCTTTGGTTATTCTGGGTCTTTTGTGGCTTGATTCAGATTTTTGGATCATTTTTACTATTTCTGTGAAAAACACCATTGAAATTTTGATGAGGATTGAATTGAATCTATAGATGACTTTGGTTAATATTTACATTTTAGCAATAATAATTTTTCCAATATATGAATATGGGATACCTTCCATTTGTTTGTGTCTTAATTTCTTTCATCTAAATCTTGTTGTTGTCAAAATAAAATATGTTTCAGCTCCTTTGTTAAATTTATTCCTGGTACCTTATTTTTTTATGCTGTTGTGAATGGCATTGTTTTCTTAATTTCTTTTTCATTGTTTTGTTGTTAGTGTATAGAAACACAATTTTTTCTCTACTGATTTTTTTGTCCTGCGACTTTGCTAAATTTGTGGATTTGTCATAACAGGTTTTTTTTTTTTTTGGTGCAGTCCTTATGATTATTTATATATAAGACAATGTCTGCCAACAAAGACAATTTTACTTTCTTTTTTCCTATTTGGATGCCTTTAATTTTTTATTTATTTTTAATTATTTTGCCTGATTGCTCTAGCTAAGTCTTCCAGCACTATGATAAATGGGAGTGGTGAAAGTGGGCACCTTCTTTCTTAGAGGCAAAGCTTTCAATATTTCACCATTGAGTGGGATCTTGGTCTTGGCAATGATTTTTTGGATGTGACACCAAAAGTACAAGTAATCTAAGCAAAAATGAATAAGTGGGGTTACATGAAACTAAACAATAACAGCAAACTTCTGCACAGCAAAGGAAACAACAAAATATGAAAAGTCAACTTATATAAAGGAAAAATATTTGCAAATCCTGTGTATGAAAAGGAGTTGATATCCAAAATACATAAAGAACTCATACAATTTTGTAGCAAAAATACAATCTGATTATAAAAAAAAATGGGCAGAGGAACTAAATAGACATTTTTCCAAAGAAGACATACAAATGGCCAACAAGTACATGAAAATTTGCTCCATATCGCTAATTATCAGGAAATGAAAATCAAAACCACAATGACATATCACTTCACACTTGTTAAAATGTCTATTATCAAATAGACAAGCAATAACAAGTATTGGTTAGAATATGGAAAATAGAACTCTTGTACACTGTTGGTGGGAATGTAAGGTGCTACTGTGGAATATAGTATGGAGGTTCCTCAAATAATTAAAAATAAAACTACCATGTAATCCAGCAATCCCACTTCTGGGCATATAGCTAAAGGAATTGAAATCAGGATCTCAAAGTCTCAAAGTGGTATCTATTCTCTCATGTTCATTGTGGCATCATTCCCAATATTTAAGATAAGGAAATAACCCAAATGCACATTGACAGATAAATGGATAAAGAAAAGTGAGATAATATACAACAAAACATTATTCAGCTGTGAGAAAGGAGATCCTGTCATTTATGACAATATAGATGAAAACTGAAGACCTTACAATAAGTGAATTTAGACAAAGACAAATATTATATGATATTACTTATAAATGGAATCTAAAAGAAAATTGAATTCAGAGAAACAAAGAATAGAGCGGTGGTACCAAGGCTGGAGGCAGGAGATGGAGATATATTGGTCAAAGGATACAAACTTCCTGTTACAAGATTATCAAATTTAGGGATCAAATATACTACATGGTGGTTATAGTGAAT
Organism: Sus scrofa; assembly: GCF_054392235.1. NCBI lineage: Eukaryota > Metazoa > Chordata > Mammalia > Artiodactyla > Suidae > Sus > Sus scrofa. The sequence continues at coordinate 91,484,663 of NC_139401.1, read as the reverse complement.
AATACTGTTCTATGCTTCAAAGTTTTGAAGAGAGTAGATATTACATGTTCTCACCACAAAAAAAAAAAGAAATATTAGTTATGTGACCAAGTGGAGGTTTTAGCAAATGCTTCTTGATGTAATCATTTTGCAAGACAGTTGGCCCTCTGTATCCATATGTTTCACAGACATGGATTCAACCAGCAAGGATCAAAAAACTAGAAAAAATTAAATACCAAGAAGTTCCAAAAGCAAAACATGAATTTGCTACATGCCAGCAACTATTTACATAACAATACATTGTATTAGGTATTAAAAGTACTCAGATGATTTAAAGTATCACATTAAAAAGCTTTTGTTCAGGGAAGGAAACCATCAGCAAAATGAAAAGGCAATCTATACAGAGTTTCCTCAAAAAATTAAGAATATAACTACCATCCTATCTAGCAATTCAATATCTGAGTATTACCTGAAGAAAACAAAATCACTAATCCAAAAAGTTTTATGCACGCCTATGTTCATTATAATGGTTAAGATATGGAAGCAACCCAAGAGTTCACAGAAAGCTGAATAGGTAAATAATATGTGAGATATATACACATACACACTGTGGAATATTTTTTAACCATTAAAAATAAAGAAATCTTGCTATTGCTAACAACATGAAGGAACCTAGGGAATATTATGCTAAGTGAAGTGAATTATAGAAATATAAATATTATATGATTTCACTTAAATGTGCAATTTAAAAAACAAAATGATAATGTGAGAAAAAAGAATCTATACATGTATGTTAACTGGGTCACCATGTGTGCAGTAGAAAAATAATTGTAATCGAGAAATAACTATTAAAAACCAACAGAAATTGATTCATAGAAAACAAAGTGGTGGTGTTTGGGAGGGTGAGTGGTAGACAAGAATATATGAAGGTGATTAAGAGGTAAACTTCCAGTTATAAAATAAATAAATAATGAGGATGTAATATATAGCATAAGGAACATCATCAATAATAATGTAATAACTCTATATGGTGACAGATTGTTACTAGACTTACTGTGGAGATCATTTCATACTGTATATAAGTGTTCAATCACTATGTTGTACACCTGAATCTAACATAATATTGTATGTCAGTTATAATTCAATAAAAATGATATTTATTGGAGGATGTGCATAGGTTATATGCATATATCACACCATTTTATATAAGGGACTGGCATGTTTTTTCCATGCCAGACTCCTAGAACCAATCTCACATATCTATTAAGGAAAGACTCTGTACAAATGTAGCAAGTCAATGTGTTGTGCACTTTAAACTTGTGCAATATTTTATGTCAATTATAGCTCAATAGTTAGAAAAAAATAAATCACACTCACACACATACACACACACACACACATACACACACAAAGAGGCTTGCTCCATATTTGATGTTTGACCATTGACAATTTTAGATCCCCACATTTCTGCCCTTCCTGCTCCACATTTGGGACATCCAAGATAGAAGGCCCTGGAGTTCCTGTGGTAGCTCAGTGGTATTGAACATGACTAGTATCCATGAGAATGTGGGTTCAATCCCTGGCCTCACTTAGTGGTTTAAGGATTTGGCATTGCTGTGAAATGTGATATAGGTCGCAGACACATCTTGGATCCCACGTTTCTGTGGCTGGGGGGTAGGCCAGCAGCTACAACTTAGATTCAACCCGTAGCCTGGGAAGTTCCACACGCTGTGCATGTGGCCCTATAAAGCCAAAAAAAAACAAAAAAAAAAAAAAACAAAAAAAAAACAAAAAAAAAAACAAAAAAACAAAAAACAAAGCAAAAGATAAGAAGGCCCATTCAACCCTGCAGACCAGCAAGAATTTCAAATCCACAACTTTTATCTGAGCCCAAACCACCCTCATTTCTTAACAATAAAAGTCTGAGGCCATTTCCAACCCCTTCTTTTGTTTACCTTCTCATCAGACCCCCAACTAAGCCCCTTTTCTCCTGGGAATACCCAGCTTGTGAATATTGAATATAGTTTATTCATATACATTGGTGAATGTGTTATTTTATCTCCCTCAACATATAAATAAATTCCTGGGTGAAAGATCATGCTGAAAAACTGATGAAAACAGAGGGTTTCAGATTTTTGTTTTTGGAAATCTTTGTACACTTGGCCATATTCTAATTTTACTCAAGACCACTTCAATTAGATGTGGATAATGCATGTACCCTCCCCCTTACTGTTCTAATATGTCTTGCTACTAGCTTTGTCATCCTCATTAGGTATATGCCATGCATTTCCTTTATCTAGTTTTGTGGACTACACTATCTGCCCATTCTTATATCACATCTGCCCTCTCTTCTTTCACCTTTATTCAGCTGATACCTATGAGTCTTCAATCTTTAGGTCCTTAGATTTCTATGCAGTTTCCAATCCAAGCTTTGAAATATTCATATTCTTTACATTCCTTTGAGTTTATCTAGCCACAATAAGGCCCAAGATACTTTCCACAGTCTGTTGATTCTCCTCAGGAAAAGATCCAGAAAGAGATCTTTTCTGAAATGAGAAACTAGGATGAGAGAACTGGATGAATGAAAAACTGGATTAATATGGAACTTTTTCTCCCCAAAATGTGAAAAATCATCTTCCCTAATATTTAATTATTCCTCTTTCTGTATTCCTATGCTATTTTGGTTTGGATCTTGTGACTGGGTGTTCAAGATGTCATTTTAATTTAGCACCATCATCACTAAAGAGCAGCTGTCCAGAATTCATATTTCCAAAGAATTTTTTTAAAACTGTTTCTAAATAAATAGATGTTCTGAGTGCTGCACTAACAAGAAAAATTTATGTGTGTACATGTGCAGTATTTTTCCCTTTGGGTTTCTCTATTTCCAACTGTTTATAGTGCTTCTTAGATTCAAAATAGTTTCATGCAATGGATTGCTTTGCATATACACATTCACATACACACACAAATATATGTATATGCACACACTCTTCTCAGCATATTCTGCCTCAGTATGGACCAGACTTAAAATATTGAAAACGACACCTTGTTGCATCATTTAAAATGTAGTGTTTATCATGCAAAAAACCCAGTGCCATGATGTCCTGAAGCAATATTAATCCATGATTAAGAGTGCAGACTTTGTTATTAAGCAGATCTGAAATCAAATCCCAATTCATATTTGTTAGCTATATGACATTAGGAAAATCACCGAATTTCTCTGAGCTCAATTTCCTAATAGGTAAAATGGAGATGTATTAACTATTTCTGTGTAACAAAGTATCCCAAACCTTCCTGGCTTAAAACAACTACTGTTACAAGTACATTGAGCTAAACAACAAATTAGTTTACAACTCTGTGGGCTGGCAATTTAGACTGGGCTCTATTAAGTGATAGTTCTGGTTCCAGCTGCACTGCCTTATGCATTTGTAGTCAGCTTCAGGTAAGCTAGGAGACTGTTTCTCTGAAACTTTTTTTGTATTATTTAGCTCTCTCCCACGTGGACTCTAATCCTTCAGCAAGTTAGAGCTGTTTCCATCACATGGAAATGGCAGGGTTCACAGAGAGGGGTGGGGAGAGGGAGAGAGAGACTCAGACTTTGAATTGGCATATCACTGGTAATGTGCTTTATTAACCAAATAAGCTAAAAAGGAAAAATCACATTTAAAGAGTGAAGATACAGACTCCACTTCTTGATGGTAAGAGCAACAAAATAAATTAACAGGACGTGGATATAGGAAGCAGGGAATAGTTAGGGATGTGTTGGTAATCGGTGTACCATAGGAGATAATAAGAATATATATATATCAATATCAGTGTATGAATTAATTAGATCATTCACATTAAATTTTAGCACAGTTTCTGACATTAGTAAATGCTGAATAGATTTTTGTTCTTGCTGTTATGTCAGTAATGCACCTGAGTCTGAAATATCCATTGCTTCTGGTACAAGATTTTATATGAAGTTCCTGGATAATCAACATTCTGTGGGAAATCAGGATTGTAGATACCTATCCATGGTCTCTATTAATCTGATTGGGTATGTGAAACTCAAAACGTCTAATCTGCTTGCTCAAGAAAGTCCTCAACTAGGTTTTTCATAGTTAGTCTTCAAGTTCTGTTTGGTTAATGGTCACCCAGAGATATTATTTTTAGCCCCTGTAAGGTTCATCCATACAACAACTGAGAGAATTGGGGATGGGAAGAAAGCCCATTTAGTCCCTAGATACCAAGTGCTGGGATATATTGGATAATACCCTCTTTAGTTATTTTCTAAAGCCTAAAATCCTGCCATTTCTAATTGCCATCCTACTATGCCTTGTGCAGAGAATACTAACATTTTCAATAACAAATATTTTCTAAGACCAAACATGTGCAAAATATGGTAGCAGGCATAGCCATTCAGACATTAGTAAGTTTTGTCTGAGAAGTCACAATTTTATGTATTCCAGAATAATTGACACAAATTGTAAACTTTGCCTATTACCTTTTTTGATGTCAGATAACCGTACTTGATAAAATAATTGCAAAGGTTTCAGAGGTGACAGCTTAAAATATTCTTCCAATCCACAGGAGAATCCCTGCCTGAAAATGAATTTGGAAAGACTCACTCATGATGAGAACAAGTTTGTTGAAATGATACTGAGATCACCCCACATAGCTAAGTAGATTTATTGGAGGGGAGAGAACTAGTGCTGCATTCCAATTCTCAAAAACATGCTCTAGCTGATGTATGCCAAATTAGAATTAATTCATATATTGTTGTGCTTTTTTTTGAAAAGGCAAAAAATATTTCACTAAGTCCCTGACTGTCTGTCAGACCCAAAGAAATCCCAAGCCTCCATTTTATGCTGTAGCAGTATCTCTTAGGTTAGGAGATACCAAACAGAAAAAAAATATTCAAAACATTATTAGATCCAGCCTGTGTGCACTCAAATCTCAATAACATCTTGCCTCTTGTTTTTGCTTTAATGCAATAATTAGGGGAGAAGGCAGAAATTATTTCAGGTAATTTAGTCATTATTTTATTTACCTGTTCATTTATTTATTCAATTGTCCTTTCAACCTGCTGTCAAAAATTTGTTGAATGTTTTCTATTTGCCTGGCTCTATTCTAGGTGCAAAAAATACAAAGATAAATTTTAAAAGTGTAATCACTGCTTAGGCAACTTCAGATCACCCATGTATAAAGTTCCATATTATGTATCTGCCTGTGCCCAATTATTTTATGTCATAAGTCTTTTAATAAGACTCATACTCAATGTAGTCTAAACTCTGCTAGATACTAGACTTTTAATATAAATACAGCTAATTCTCCTTTGCTGATGTTGAAAAATTTGGATTGACTATTTTAAGGTACATTTCAATTTACAGTATGTAAGGAAGCCACTGGGGAAATATACAGTCTTCAGTGCTTAGCTGCAAGTTGTCATTATGTCAATAAAAAATCATTAGAGTCAAACATTTCTGTCTCAAACATGGTCAAAAGTCTAGGAGTAATTATACTCAAATCTATAGTTTTGTTCAGAAGAAAATTATATGTATAGTTGTTAGTTTCATGACAATTATTGAGGGATTTCAAGAGGGAAACTGAAAGGGTCAGCTGCCATACATTAAATGCAGCCACTTCCTTCAGTCTTCAAACTGGTTAAGTCCACAGTGTTAATATTGGGAAAGTTTCTGTGGTAATAGGACAGTTACTCTACCTGGAATGTTACATGGTGCCAATCTATGAGTGGCAGCTGAAGAACTCAGTGGGTTAGTTGTGTATTTTTCCCCATCACCCTGAGGCCCTAAGGGTTTGCCCGAATGATTGCATCATTCTAGTAATGAAGCCCCATGAGGACCTCTAGAAGGCAGCATTTTAAGCTTTAAGATTTCACTCCTCAAGATGTAGCTGGATTGCTGATGCAGAAAACTGATTTTAGGGCACTTACCTTCTGTCTTGGTTAGCACAAGAATAAAGGCATGGAAGGTTAGCAATAATGTCTACATATGGCCTGGGTGCAGTCAACTTCTAGTAGTCACTTTAATTTTGACTTTTAACAGTACTGCATCCTAAAATAAATATGTATGTGATCACCTCAAGGTATATCATAATTTATCCCTAATATTCACTTGGCAGTGCTAAACAGTTGTTACTTAACTATGGACAATAGTATAGCATGCATCTACTAAAGTCCCTGGAAAGGTCTCATTTGCTTATCACTTACACATGATACTTGCAACTTTACCTGAAATCAAAGTACAAATTTACAATTCTATTAGAATAGTTTTATCTAACATCAATATTTTTGTCTTCTTTAGAACTGAACTATGATTGTATAACATTTTATAAAATTTAACTAGTACCCAAACATTTCCAGTGGTACTTCTCTGTCCTTCCTCTCACTAGTGACAGTTCCAATACCTCATAGGATAATTTATTTTTAAGGAAAAATGTTAACATGCCATTTCCCTCCCTAGAATCTTACAATCTTTCTCATTGTCCTATGGGAAAAGTCAAGTCCCTTAACATGGTTTACAAGGCACATAAGATTCTGACTTATAACTTCAGGGTCTTATTTCAGGGCTCTCTCCACCTTGTTTTATCCACTCCAGCTATAGTAAACTTCTTATAGTCTTTAGAATATACCATGCTTTTTTCAGGGACATAGACTTTGAACATTCTATTCTCTTTATTTAGAATACCCATTTCCTTCTCCTGATATGGAACTCCTACTCTTTTCATCACTGATAGCATTTCTTCAAAGAAATCTTAGTGAACTTCCAGATACATAGTCTTCCTTTTTATATGTTTCTAGATAGATAGGCCTTCTTTTTATAGACCTAATACTTCTCTTCAGATAAATGTGTGCCATAGACTCAATTTAAGAAATATGTAAAATGATATGTATGATGTCTATTTTTCAAAAGACATATTTAGTTAATCAACGTATCCCCAGGGTCTAGCTAAATGTCTGACATCATATTAACTGATCTATTTCATATGAATATCACAGATCTCCAACTGTAAACCAAGTATTGTTATTTATTTAGACCCAACCAATGTCAGCCCTGTTCTGCTCCCATAACACCACACATCAGCAAATACACATGCCATTATTCACAAATCTATTTATATGAATCTTCAAGTGAAAAAAATCATCTAAAATAATATTTTATGTAGCTAATTATATTAATTATATTAATTTCTTACAATTTTGAAGTTGTTGGCCTCAGAAGTCTGGAAAGAAATTAAATGTAATGAAACTCTATAATTTCATGTTTAAGAGCATACATTAAAGAGACAGGATACTTCATGAACTGAGACAAGATAGTTAATGTTGTCATACTTCCCTTTTGGCAATAAAGGAGACAATAATAATGTCTACCTCATAGATTGTCCATGGTGATCAAATAAATTTCATTATCTGTCAAGAGGAAAATTCTAAGTTGCTATTATTAAACTTTAATAATACTTAATTTGATGTTTTGTTGTTATTTTATGATTAGTTTCATTTGTCTCATTTTGGATGGTGAATTGGAATGGTTCGTATGAAGGAAAAAGTCGACCAGTGATTTATATATGGACTAATTCTATAGGCCTTCAAAAATAAAATTCTGGGAATTTAAATAATATGGATAACCTCGTGGAAAGTGTTATTTCACATAGGAACAGAAATATGAAACAACTCAGAAAACTAAGGACAAGATTTAAAACGATGTTAAAAAAAGAGTTTTTACAAAATTCAGGACAGCATTAATGACTAAAATGGGCTCCGACATACAGACTTGAGTCTTACTTAACATGTACACATTCAAAACAAAATGACAGAGAAATTAAATATAATAGAAATGAAATAATGGTTACGAACATTTCAGAAAGAGATTTTAATATTAGGATGGCAACAAGGTAGTCATGCTTAGTTACACCTTCAAAATATCTCTTAAATAAATAGAAAGAAAACCAGATGATAAGAAGAGAAAAAACATGATTGGCCACAGTCTATACATACTTTCTATATACAGTATAATATATAGGGATGGACTAAAAGATATCTTACTTTCAACTATCTAAAACAGAGAAGGAGAGATTACATACACACACACACAAACACACACACACACACACACACACACACACAAACACACACAAACACTCAAAAAGAGAAGTTTACTCCTTATTGTCTTCACGTAATTCTGGGATGAAAGTAGTATACTGATCAGAAAAACAGGTGGTTATATTCCAAATGTATGGCAAATACATTTTAAGCCAATCAGAGCTAGAGTTTGGCTATTCCCTGTCCAAATTAGTTTCTGCTTCTATTCATAACCATGTAAGAGGAGAGATAGATGAAGGCATGTGGTGTCCTGGTATGTCAACCTCTAAGAGGGAATATTATAAGCAAGAATGAAGATTGGAAGATCAGTAGGAGAGTGTGGACTGTGGATGTACAATTCTACACATACTGTCCAAATGAATATTTCAATTTGCATCTAATTTCCAAGTTTAGTAAAATAAGAGAGCTGTAACTAGATAATATATCAATTCATTTTAATATAATCTCAATAAATAAATATATTTCAGGGTCTGTATGAACTGAACTTCATTTCTAGCAATGAAAGGAAAACTATGCCAATATCTAAGTAGACAGTGGGGGAAGTTAAATAAACTATATTCCTCCCATTTCCTATATAATAGCATACACAGGTAAAGAGCTACTGAGTCAGGCATAAACTTGTAAGACTGGCATGGAGCTTCTGAAAAGATTCTCAAGCAAGAATAAAGGGGGAATTGCCATGACAACTCAAAAAAGAAATACCTCTTAAAATAGTTTTGTGTTAAGATGCACATGAAAGTTCTAGAATACATGTTCTTATTAATCTCAAAGGTAGAAAACAAGAGTTTGTGAGAAACAGTAACAGAAAGTCCCAGGAAAAGAACAGACAGAAATGAAAGAAGAAAGTCCAAGAAATATAACTAAAATTAAAAAAAAATCCAAATACACACATTATAGAATTTTTAAAAATCATAGTATAGGCAATAAATTGATATTAAAGAGTGAAATAGATACGGCAGAATATCAAAACTGTAATGTTAAAGACATTCTTCTCCACAGAATAAGCTAGAAAACAGTGGCAGAAAATCTTAAACAGTAGTCTTTAACATTTTAGGGATTATGATCATTTTTACTGGATTTAACAAAATAAATTTTTATAAAATACAGTCATAAATGAATAAAACATTTGCCTATAATTTCAAGTTGTTGACATAATCCTTTGAAGCCTTTCTATGGTTCCCTAGAGTTCAAGCATTATACCGTAAGAGTCTTTGGTTTTTAAAGTTTTGAGAAGAAACACTGATAAAAAATCATACTACTCCAAGTCAAATGTGGAAAAAGCAATCAAATAATGTTTGTTATGCCATAGTTCAGATAAATTATGAGAAATATCTCAAAGATATATAATATGAAATTAGGAGAATAATTAAAATCCAAAGAATAAAAATTATAAAAAGGTATACTATAAAAGAACTCATTTTGATTGCAAAGTACAAAGTCAGACCAAGCCTATAAGTTTTGAAAATAAATTTAAAGGGACTAAACATTTATTGAAAGGTAAATGTTCAGAGATTATAAAAATACATTATTTCTTTATGTTCTTATAAGATACATACTAAAGATGAAATGAGGAAGACTGATTAAAAATGAATTCATAGACAAATATATGCCAGGCAATAACAAAAATTAAAATACCTATAATATTAATAATTGACAAAGTAGAAATCAAGACAAAACTAAATAGGACAAAGAGGGTCATTTTATAATGATCAAATATCGATTCATAATGAATTTTACTGTTCCACAAAACATAGCATTTAAATATATAAAGAAAAAACTGAAAATATCAAAAGTATAAAATAGCAGTGATGAAGATACAATTATAGAGTCACACATTAACATATTGTTATCAATTTTAAAAACTAGTTAAACTAACTAGTATCAGTAAGGCAGTAAGATGGTGGAATAAGAAGCCTGAGACTCTCCTTCCTCCCATGGAGAGGTTAATTCAACAACAACACAAAGACCAGTTTTTGTGAGAGATCCAGAAATCAGTTAAGAGGCTTCCACACCTGACTGAGCATGAAACCAGCCACGAAGAATCCAGTAGGAAAATTCATGATACCCTCTTATAATAGCCTCTGCCTCCACAGCATCATATGATTTGGAGGAAACTATCAGCTTTTGGCTTTCCCTGAGGAGGGAAAGAGAAAACAGGACGGTAGGCCCAATGTTCTGAGTTTGTGTGAGGTGCTGCCCATGTGGCTGAGTCTGTCTCTAGGTGCCTGAGGATCAGTAAGAACAACACCTCTGCTTCAGAGAGCTTGTGGTACAGCACACACAGGTCAACACAACTCTGATCTCTCCCTTGAGAAAAAGATAAAATTAAGGCATATGTTCAAAATTCTGGCATTTGGGAAATTTACCAAGGGAGAAATTTCTGTCTAGCCCAACTTGGAGTGCTGACGTCACATGGCTGGAAGTTTCTAGATGGCTGGTGGCTTCTGGGGAAAAATAGATGAATGACATACTGCTGCATCATGGGACCCATGGTCCAGAAGACAGACACCAGAGAAAGAGGTTATGAGCTCCAAAACTGACAAATATCTCTAATTAAGAATTTACACACACAAATCCAAAGAAGATATGTTCACAAAAAAAGATTTCAGAAGCCCCCACAATCTCTAGCCAAGTTAATTGGTGAAGATGCTGAATGAGCCCAGGAAAATGATACATGAGCAAAATAACAATTTAAAGAAAGATACACAAAATATATAAAAAAACCAAATGGAAATTTTTGAGCTGAAGAATGTAATAATAACCAAAAAATTCACTGAAAGTGTTCAATAGCAGACCTGATCAAGCAGAAGAGTCAGTGAATTTGAAAAAAGGTTATTTGAACAGATCAGGTCAAAGAAGCAAAATGAAGAAAGTGAGAAAGTCCAAGAGACCACTACAATATACACATTATGGGGGTCACAGAAGGAGTAGGAGGGGATGAAAACTTTAAAAAAAATGGCAAAAACTTCCCAAATCTGGAAAGGAAATGTACATCCAGATGCAAAAAAACCCAGATGATTTCATCTAGGAAGAACACAAAGTCCACACTGAGATACGTTATTATCAAAGTCAAAGACAAAATTCTTAAAGCCAGGAAGAGAAAAGTAACTCATCACATACAAGGGAAATTTCACAGGATAGTTAGTAGATATCTCAGCAGAAACCTTGCAGGCCAGAAGAAAGAAAGTGTAATGATATATTTGAAATGCTGAAAGAAAAAAAATATATCCTGCCAAGCAAGAAATATATCCAACAAAACTTCCTTTCATAAAAAAATGACATATAAATAATTTCCCAGAGAAACAAAATCTGAAAGAATTCATTGCCTCTAGTCCTGACTTATAATAAATAATAAATAAAATACAAGTTTAAACCAAAAGACACCAAACAAAAGCATGAAAACATGTGTAAGTATAACACTGGCTGGTAAACATAAGTATATAAATGAATAAGAATACTGTACTATTATAATGGTGGCATGAAAGGACTTTTAATTCTGTCATAGAAGTTAATAGACCAAAGTGGATAAAATAAGTATAATTTAAAATATACTAATGAATACACAGTATAAAAAAGGTGTAATTTGTGGTATCAATTAACATAAAGTAGGGGAGATTAAAGATGTAGAGTTTGTGTAAGAAATTGAAGTTAAGTTGTAATCAGATTAAAATAGTTTGTTATAACTATGAGAAGTTTTATGTAAGCCCTATGGTAACCACAAAGAAAATATCTACAGAAGACACAAAAGAAAATAAAAGGAATCAAATCATGTCACTACAAAAATCAATGGAGCACAAAAGAGCACAATGAAGGAAAAGAGGGTAAAAGAGAGAAAATTATCAAAATGGCAATAAGTCCTCCCCTATCAATACTTACTTCAACTGTAAATAGATTAACCTCCTAAATCATAAAAAAGGAGTGGCTGAATGAATAAAAAGCAAGATCCAACTGTATGCTCTGTGCAAGAGGTTTATTTTAGATTTAAGGATACACATAGGCTTAAAGCAAAAGGGTAAAAAAAAGATATTCCATTCAAATAATAAACAAAAGAAAGCATGAGTGGCAATATTTATACCAAACAAAATAAACTTTAACTCGAAAACTGTCACAAGAGACAAAAAGTGACATTAAAAGTGATAAAAGGGTTGATTCATGAGAAAGATAAAATAATTATATGTATATATATTCACCTAGAAACAGAACATATTGTCTGAACTTAAGTGAGAATTGACAACACAGTAACACTAGGGGACTTCAATATCCCATTTTCAATAATGGATACAACATCAGATAGAAGATTAAGAAAACAACTCATTTTAGGAACAATGCTAGAGACAAAATAGACCTAACGAAATATATATGAAATATATTCCCTCAGCAGTAGAAATAAATACATGATTTTCAAGCACACATGAAACATTTTCTAAGATAGATCATGTATTGGGTCACAAAACAAATCAACAAACTTAAGAAAATTGAAATCACACCCACCATCTTTTCTGACCATATGGTATGATTAGAAATTAGTATCAGAAGCAAAACTGGAAAATCCTCAAATATGTTGAATATAAACACACACTCTTGAACAACCAGTAAATTAAAGAATAAAGTAAAGAGTAATTAGAAAATAGCTCCAGACCAATAAAAATGAAAACAAATATACCAAAATTTATGCAACATGGCAAAAGAAGTACTAAAAGGAAAGTCCATACAGTAAAATAAGACGATCTAAAAAACCTTACTGTCCAGCTCAAGAAAGTAAGAAAGGAGAATAAATTAAGCCTAAAATTAGCATAAGGAAAGAAATAGTAAACATTGGAGCAGGAATAAATGAAATAAATGTTTGTAAAACCATAGAAAAAAAGCAATAAAATGAAGACTTGGATCTTGGAAAGATAAAATTGACAAACCTTTAGCTAGACTAAGAAAAACACAGAGAAGAATCAAATATATAATGATAAATGAAAAAGGAGACGTTACAACTGATGCTACAGAAATTAAGATTTTAAGAGACTATAACAATGTTTTACACCAACAAATTGGATAACCAAAAAATAATAGGTAAATTAATCGATATGTATAACCTACCAACATGTTATTTACTTCTATTTTCAAAAATTTATATAATGTAATTGTGTACTAATATAAGACTCTATATCATTTTTTAAATTTTATTGGAGAATAGTTGACTTAGAGTGTTGTATTAGTTTCAGGTGTATGGAAAAGTGATTCAGCTATACATATACATATATACATCATTTTTCAGATTCTTTTCTCATATAGGTTATTATAGAATATTGAGATTTCCCTATGCTATATGGTAGGTCCTTGGTAGTTATCTATTTTATTCATAACAGTGTGTTAATCCCCAAATCCAAATTTATCCCTGACTCCTAAAATTTCCCTTTTGGTAAACATAAGATTGTTTTAAATAGCTGTGAATTTGTTTCTGTTTTATAAATAAGTTATTCTATATCATTTTTATTAGGGCCTACATATAAATGACATCATATGTTATTTCTCTTTCTCTTTTTGACTTCATTTAGTATGATAATTTCTAGGTCTATCCATGTTGCTCCAAATGGCATTATTATTCTTAGGTATTTTATTCCCTTTGGTGTGATGGTAAATGAGATTTTTTAATTAATTTCTCTTTCTGTTCTGTCATTGCTAATAGGGATGCAAAAGGTTTCTGTGTATTAATTTTTTATCCTGAAACTTTAATGAATTCAGTGATGAGCTCTAGTAGTTTTCTGGTAGAAGTTTTAGTATTTTCTATGTATAGTATCATGTCATCAGCGAAACAGTGAAAGATTTACTTATTTTCCAATTTGAATTAATTTCATTTCTTTTTCTACTTTGATTGCCATGGCTAGGACATCCAAAACTATGTTGAATAAAAGTGGTGAGAATGAACATCCTTGTTTCTGATCTTAGCAGAAATGCTTTAATCTTTTCGCTGTTGAGAACAACATTAGCAGTGGGTTTGTCATATATGGCGTTTATTATGTTGAGCTAGATTCCCTCTATGTCCACTTTCTAGAGAATTTTTATCATTAATGTGTGCTGAATTTTCTCAAAAGCTTTTGCAGCACTATTTAAATAATCATATGGTTTTTATTATTCAATTTGTTAATGTGGTGTATCACAATGATTGGTTTGCAAATATTGAAGAATTCTTGCATCCCTTGGATAAATCACAATTGATAATGTTGTATGATCCTTTTCATGTATTGTTGAATTTGGTTTGCTAGTATTTTGTTGAGGATTTTTGCATCTATGTTCATTAGTGATATTGACCTGTAATTTTCTTTTTTTGTGTGTTTGGTATCTTTATCTGGTTTTGGTAGCAGGGTGATGGTGACCTCATAGAATGAGTTTGGGAGTATTCCTCCCTCTGCAATTTTTGAAGAGTTTCAAAAGAATATGTGTTAACTCTTCTCTAAATTTTTGATAGAATTAACCTGTGAAGTCATAACTTTTAAATATCAAAATCTATATGTAAAATTAGAAAAATGAGAGTTAGATCACTTACTTTATCTGTGCTTTAGGGTACAAGACTCTGTGTGTGTGTGTGGTTGTTCCTTATTTATTTATTTATTTTGAGGTGGGTAATGTATCAGTTTGTAGAATACTGTATTCTATCACAATCTGCTGTTTTTAATTCCCCCCAGTGAATGAATGTTATTCTCTTGCCAAATTATTATGTCACTTGACATTCTAAAAAGTATTTAAGTGTACCTCCATGTCATTTTAAAAATATTTAAGGCTTATTATAACTTGAATATATACAATAAAATGTACTACAAGATTTATTATACATAGATAACATGAGAAATAGATATTTTATTTAATAAGAATATGTCCTACCATCAAACTCCTAGAAGAAAACATAGGCAAAACACTCTCTGACATCAACATCATGAATATTTTCTCAGGGCAGTCTCCCAAAGCAATAGAAATTAGAGCAAAAATAAACCCATGGGACCTCATCAAACTGAAAAGCTTTTGCACAGCAAAGGAAACCAAAAAGAAAACAAAAAGACAACTTACAGAATGGGAGAAAATAGTTTCAAATGATGCAACTGACAAGGGCTTAATCTCTAGAATATATAAGCAACTTATACAACTCAACAGCAAAAAAACCAATCAATCAATGGAAAAATGGGCAAAAGACCTGAATAGACATTTCTCCAAGGAAGATATACAGATGGCCAACAAACACATGAAAAAATGCTCAACATCGCTGATTATAAGAGAAATGCAAATCAAAACTACCATGAGATACCACCTCACACCAGTCAGAATGGCCATCATTAATAAATCCACAAATAACAAGTGCTGGAGGGGCTGTGGAGAAAAGGGAACCCTCCTGCACTGCTGGTGGGAATGTCAACTGGTACAGCCACTATGGAGAACAGTTTGGAGATACCTTAGAAATCTATACATAGAACTTCCATATGACCCTGCAATCCCACTCTTGGGCATCTATCCGGACAAAGCTCCACTTAAAAGAGACACATGCACCCGCATGTTCATTGCAGCACTATTCACAATAGCCAGGACATGGAAACAACCCAAATGTCCATCGACAGAGGATTGGATTCAGAAGAGGTGGTATATATACACAATGGAATACTACTCAGCCATAAAAAAGGATGACATAATGCCATTAGCAGCAACATGGATGGAGCTAGAGAATCTCATCCTGAGTGAAATGAGCCAGAAAGACAAAGACAAATACCATATGATATCACTTATAACTGGAATCTAATATCCAGCACAAATGAACATCTCCTCAGAAAAGAAAATCATGGACTTGGAGATGAGACTTGTGGTTGCCTGATGGGAGGGGGAGGGAGTGGGAGGGATCGGGAGCTTGGGCTTATCAGACACAACCTAGAATAGATTTACAAGGAGATCCTGCTGAATAGCATTGAGAACTATGTCTAGATACTCATGTTGCAACAGAAGAAAGGGTGGGGGAAAAAACTGTAACTGCAATGTATACATCTAAGGATAACCTGACCCCCTTGCTGTACAGTGGGAAAATAATAAAATAAAAAAAAAAAAAAAAGAAATGATGAAGGAGGGGCAGGCGGGCGGGGCGGGGTGGGGCGGGGCAGCGGAGAGAGAAAGCAAGCAAAGTGGGAGGAGAGAGAGGGAACAGATGGAGGAAGAAGGTGCAGAGAAGTGCAAGAAAGGGAGAAAGGGGGAAAAGAGCAGGAGATAAGGCGAAAGCTGCACCTTGCTTTCAGGTTTGTTCTCTTTCCCCTTTTGCCTCTGGCAAAGGGAGGACGCGGGATCTAGCAGAACTGCATGGTTTGTGTGCTGGTGGAGTCTTCTCATCGAAGCTGTCAAGTCCCAACCCTTCACGGCAGCTCGTTCTATTTTTACATTTTGCAGAATTGAAATTAAACAAATGACCTGTGGGAAAAAAAAAAAAAAAAAAGAATGTGTCCTGCCTGGAATCAACCAGAAAAATAAGTATTCAGATCACTAAGACCTACATCATTGCTATGTTGATCTCAAATTTAGTTTTAAACTTCCCAGCAGCCAAAGTGAAAATTAAGCTTTTGAGCATTATCAGTAAAGAGGAGAGTTTTCCATAGTATAGCCTCTTAAAGACCGTCTTCATTAGGTCTTTGCAATAAGACAAAGTGTGATATGTTATATGATGCCCTTCAAAAATATTGCTGCAGCAAATGCATTCAGTGGATGTAGAGGGATTTTATTTATATGATGTGAGAGGAATTTTAGGGAAGGAGCTGCTGTTTTATTTTGCCTGTAGAAAAGCTGAAAATATAATATCAAAACACAGCAAACTGTAGACAATTCTGTGCAGGGCTACAATAATATGGCCAATATATGGAAAATTTCTGATAGTGTTCTTTATTTGAAGGTTTTTTTTTTTAATTTTCATGGAATCAGCTTTTTAAAAAAATTATTGGAATATAGTTGCCTTACAACTTTGTGTTAATTTCAGGAGTACAGCAAAGTAAATCAGTTATACATATACATATATCCATTCCTTTGCAGATTTTCCTTTGCAGACCTTCCCATGTAGGTTATTACACAGTATTGAATAAATTTCTCTGTGATATACAATAGGTCCTTGTTACCCATCTATTTTATATACAGTAGTGTGTATATATTACTTCCAACTCTCTGACTTATCCCTTCTACCCATGTATCTCCTTTGGTAAACATAAGTTTGGTTTTTAAATTTGTGAATCTTTTTCTGTTTTGTAAGTTCTATTTTATCATTTCTATTAGATTCCACATGTTGTATTTGTCTTTCTTTGCCTGACATGTCACTTAGTATGATAATTTCTGGTTGCATCCACGTTGCTGCAAATGACATTACTTCATGCTTTTTATGGCTGAGTAATATTCCATTGTATATATGTACCACATCTTATTTATCCATCCCTCTGTTGATGGACATTTAGGTTGCTTCCATGTCTTGGCTATTGTAAACAGTGTTGCAATGAACACTGGGGTGCATGCATTTTTTTGAATTATGGTTTTCTCCAGAGAGATTCCTAGGAGAGGGATTGTTGTATCAAATGATAGTTCTATATTTAGTTTTTCAAGAAACTCCATACTCTTCTCCATAGTGATTGCACCAATTTATATTCCCACCAAAAGTATAGGAGGGTTGCCTTTTCTCCACACTCTCTCTAGCATTTATTGTTTGTAGATTTTTAATGATGGCCATTATGACCAGTGTGAGGTGATATCTACTTGTAGTTTTGATTTGCATTTCTCTAATAATTTGTGGTATTTAGCATCTTTGCATGTGCTTTTTGACCATCTGTCTGTCTTATTTGAAGTAATGTCTCCTTAGATCATTTGACAACTTTTTTTTTATTGAGTTGCTAGGTTTTGTGATATAAAGCTGCCTTAGGTATTTGTATATTTTGGAGCTTAATACTTTGTCCGTTGCTTTGTTTGCAAATATTTTGTCCCCTTCTGTGAGTTGTCTTTTTTTATGGTTTCCTTTGCTGTGCAAAAGCTTTTAAGTTTAATTAGATTACATTCGTTTATTGTTGTTGTTATTTTCATTACTATAAGAGGTGGATCCCAAAAGATTATACTGTGATTTATGTCAAAGTGTGTTCTGCTTATGTTTTTCTCTAGGAGGCTTATAGTGTCTGGCCTTACTTTAGGTCTTTTTTCCATTTTGAGTTTATTTTTGTGCATGATGTTAGAGAATATTCTAATTTTATTCTTTTACATGTAGCTGTCCAGTTTTCCCAGAATCACTTATTCTTTTCTTCACTGTATGTATAGTCTTGCCTCATTTTTCATTGTTTAGTTGACCATATGTGTGTGGGTTTATTTCTGGACTTTCCATCTGTTCCACTGATCTATGTCTGTTTTTGTGTCAGCAAAATACTGTTTTGGTGATTGTAGCTTTGTGGTATAGTCTAAAGCCAGGGAACCTGATTCTTCCAGTTCAATTTTCTTTCTCAAGATTGCTTTGGCTATTTGGGATCTTTTTGATTTTCCATACAAATTATAAAATTTTTTGTTCTAGTTCTGTGAAAAATTCTATTGTTAATTTGACCGTAATTGCATTGAATCTTCATATTGCCTTGTGTAGTATAGTCATTTTGACAATATTGATTCTTCTAAGACCATGGCATACCTTTCCATCTGTTTGTGCCATCTTTGATTTATTTCATCAGTGTCTTATATTTTTCAAAGTACAGTTCTTTTGCCTCCTCAGTTAGGTTTAAAGCTAATTGAATGCTGAAAATTTTTACTTTGACTGAATGTTCTTTATGTAAGTATCACTTCTTTCCAGCAGCCTTTCACCACCTTATCTCCATATGTGTTTCAATATTTATGAAGACAAATACTTTATAATTTATCTTAGCTTGTGACTTTGGGACTTCTCTTATCAGTTTCATCAAGCGCTTGCTAACCATTCTCTGAAATGTTCAATCAGTTAATCACCTTGATAACTATTTCCATCTCTCTAATTTCCTATCCCAAATCTCCTTTTAAAAAGTGAACATGGTAGTCTTTTCAAAATTATATCAATGAGTGCATTTCTTTCTGAAGGAATGGTGAAGGATTATGCTTCCTTTTTATCCATGATCCACCTAGTAAAGAATATGATATTTAGTATATTCTGAAAATTAATGCTATGCTGTATTTTATATTGCCATACAGTTTACACATGCATCAAGAAACATTATCTAGTTTGATAAAAGTATTGTCATTTTTCTAAATTCATAACACTCATTATTTTAGAGATGAAGACTGTCCTACTCATAGGGCTTTGACTTGCCAGAATTCAAATGACTGTCATGGCTGGATCATTAGACAGCCTGGACTAGTGTAATGATTGTCCAGCGTCTAACTTAGTGCTCGCTTTAAAACAAAATTTCTCCAGTATTTAGAAAAAAACCCACTAAATATGCATGTATTCATGTGTAAAATAAATATTCATTGGGTGCCTTACATGCATGAGACAGTGAAAAGTATATAAAAACAGGAGTGAATATGTGATGTTTGAATATTATATATTCTGCAGGCAGAGGCATCTTTGGAGGAGAGAAGTGTGATAATGGATCCATGCCAGTTCTCTTAGGAAACCACTGTCTTTATTGACCATGGAATCAATACACAAAATTCTCATGAGGTTTGTTATTCACAGGGTCCTGAGACCCTGAGAAGCCTTTCTTATGACCCAAGTTTCTACTCCAGCTCATCCATTCAGCTACCAGAACAGCAAGCAAACCATGCATATTTATTTGAATATTCACTAAAGGCTTGATCACTTTACTATAATATTTCACATAATCCAACAACTTAACCAGGACAATTTTTTTAATTGGTTGTGAATATACTCAAGAGAGGGCAGCAGAAGGTATGCATATGTACACAGCCCATCTTATGCCATGGTGTTAGAAAGGCCCGGGGAAACACACAAATGTTCTCAATTTTGAGAGCATGAAAAACATTTTGGGCTAAGTGATTTTTATTGTAATAAAAATCACATAACTTAAAATTTACCATCTTAACCATTTTTAAGCAGTTTAGTGGTGTTCAATATATTCACATTGTGTGAAACAGATGTCCAAAAATTTTTCATACTGCCAAGCTAAAAATCTACTCCCAATAAAAAAACAACTCCCAATTTCTACCTCTCCCCAGCTCCTGGTATCCACCATCCTACCTATATTTCCATAAATTTGACTATTCTAGATACCTCACATAAGTGGAATCATATACTATTTGTCTTTTTGTAACTGGCTTATTTCACTCAGCATAATCACCTCAAGGTTCATACATGTTGTAGCATGTGACAACATCTCCTTCCTTTTAAAGTCTGATCAATATCTCATAATATACACTTCACAATTTATCTATTCATTCATCAATGGACATTTATGTCACTTAGCTGTTGCAAATACCTCTGCTATGAACAGGAATATACAAACACCTCTTTTTGAGAAATGGTTTTCAATTATTTGGGATATATATGCCAAAATGGGAATGCTGGATCATATAGAAGTTCTACTTTTGGATGAAAACTCTTATATTTGTAATGGATGGGAAATGGGATCCTACTGTACAGCACAGGGAAATGTGTGTGAATGGGTCACTTTTTTGTAAAATTGAACTTGATGAAACATTGTAAATCAACTATACTTTAATAATAAAAAGAAAAAATAGTAAAAAAAAAAGTTCTATTTTTAATTCTTTGAGATAACTCTATACTATTTTCCATAGTGGTTGAATCATTTTATGATTCCATCCACAGTGCATAACGGTTCCGATTTCTCTACATCTTTGTCTACATTTGCCATGTTTTTTAATAGTGCCCAACCTAGTGAATGTGAGATGATATCTTATTATAATTTTGACTTGTATTTCCCTGATTATTAGGGATGTTGAATATCTTTATATGTGCATTGGCCATTTGTGTATCATCTGCCGGGGCCAGCTCAGCAGGATGGGGCTGAAGAACGGGTGCTGTGGAACTTAAGGAAAAATAGTTAACATAAAACAAGACACAGAGACATTTATCTTAAGTAAAGGTGGGAGCTGGGGGACTCAAGGTCTCAGGGACCAAGAGCACCAGGGAACTCCAGATCTCAGGGACCAAGAGCACTCTGCCTCAAGAAACCACACTGCTTTTATTGTGAGATCAAGTGAGGAGTGGCTATGGGTGGATGATACAGGGTTTATTTACTATTATATAAGTTCTTTTACTATTTAAAAAGCCACTTAGGTGGTAAAGGGTTAAGCTCTTACTCTGACCTCTGGGCATATAACAGTTCTTAAGCTTAAGTCACTTATGCCTTTAGGTCTTTGCTCTTCAGCTTAAGTCATTTACCAGCACTGTGACTGTTTTTCCAAGAAGGAAGATGGGATAAAGTAAGACAAAAAGATGGGATAAAGTAAAGAAGGACAAGATGGAGTTTTCAAGGAAACATGTCTTGCAACAATCATCTATGGAGGCATGTCTATTCAAGGCCTTTGTACACTTTAAAATCAGATCATTTGATACTTTGAGTTGAGTTATAGCAATTATTTGTATATCCTGGACATTAACCCTATAGCAAATATATAATTTGCAATTTTTTTTCTATTCTGTAGCTTCCCATTTCTTTTCCTTTTTTTCTTTCTTTTTTTAAAATCAGGACTTATAAGATATATTTTCATAGCAATTTTCAAATGTGCAATACAGTATTATTAACTATAATCATCATGCAGTACATTACATCTCCATGACTTATTTACTTTAGAACTGGTAGTTTCATGTTGCAACAGAAGAAAGGGTGGGGGGAAAATGTAATTGTAATGTATACACGTAAGGATAACCTGACCCCCTTGCTGTACAGTGGGAAAAAAAAATATTAAAGTTTTGTCTTTACTTAAAAAAAAAAAAGAACTGGTAGTTTCTATCTTTGACCTCCTTCACCCATTTAGCCCACCGTCAGCTCCCCCACCACCTGACAACACTCATAGGTAGTCTTCTCACTCTATTGATTATGTTCCTTTGATATGCAAACATTTTTAAGTTTGATTTAATCCTATTTGTCTATTTTTTTGTTTTTGCTTCCTGTGTTTTGCTGTCATAGCCATGAAATCATTGCCCAGTCCAATGTCATGAAGCTTCCCCCTCTGTTTTTTTCTAGAATATTATAGTAGCTTCAGGTCTTATGTTTAGCTCTTTAATTCATTTTCAGTTATTTTTGTATATTCTATAAGATAAGGATCCAACTTTATTCTTCTGATATTCATGTGCATCTTAGTTCTCCTGATATCATTTGCTGAAGAAACTATCTTTTCCCCAATGAATGGGTTCAGCACTCTTTTGGAAGTGCCATATATGCAAGGGTTTATTTCTGCATTCTCTACTCTATTCTATTGACTATACTCTATTCTACTTCTCTGTCATTATGCCAGTACTACACTGTTTTGATTACGGCAACTTCATAGTGTATTCTGAAATCAGGGAAAGTGTTTTCCAACTGTTTGATTTTTCAAAATTGTTTGGACTACCCAGAGTCCCTTAAAATTCCATATGAATTACCATGAGAATTCTTCTCTGCTAACAAATTATGAGACTAAAGTTTTTTTAATTATTTTTCTTTCAATTAACATATTTCTTTTTAATTTATACAGGGCTTGTAAGAAAGTAAAGCTTATTTCTCATGTCATTACATATCCATTTACATGGTACTCGTATATGAATTACTCTAGATACTATAATGGCCATAATGCCTAGTTGCAGAGAAGAGCAATAGGGGAATTTGGTTGGTGCTTTATAAATGAGACCTATGAAAATTGAGGATTTTGCACATCACTATATTCCTAATATTTAGGACAGTGCCTAATATGTTGTAATTTTTCAGAAACATTTGTTGAAAGAATGAGTATAGGCTGAGGACAGCAATATGATATTAATGAGGCCAGTTCACCTAAAGGTTGCCAGGAACCACCTGTGCACTATCCCGTGTGCCTTTTTTATTCCAGTAATTGATAAATAATTAGTATTATCTATGCACATATTTTAAAATTTAAATATTTACATTAGACTTATGATAAAAAAATATTTCCTTTCCCATCCCTTTCCACTCTGCATTTCTGCTATGAGAAGCAATAACTGTGTATTCTTCTAGTTGTGTATTATGGCATATATCACTATACCTCTAAAGAGCATATTATACTGCTATTTCTATGCTTTCTATTTTTAAAATTATATATTGAAGATTTAAATCTTTCACACTCACTAACCATGTGTGTAGACATATGTACATGTGTGCACATACATACTCATTTACACAGTCATGTACACTCTTGCCCTTCCCTATTCTCCCATGTTATAGAACATTTCTTAGTAAAAGTAAACGTTAATTATTTGTATTATTATTAGCAATAAGATAGTAACTAAATAGGGCATTTTTCTTTTATGTGTGGTATATGTTATCCCCGGAATTAATACTTGCATTTATTTATTTGCAGTTTTTCTGCATACTATTTCTCTACCAGAGATATAAATCTCCTCTAAATTATTTCAGCTTATCAGAAATCTATAAATTTAATTACTTTCCTCCCAGGCAGTTTTTCAAGAACATTTCTTCCCCCTGCTTCTACATTGGGTTGATGGCTCACTGACTCTATTGATTTTAGCTGTGCTCTTTTTCATCTCCCTTCAACACCACCCTAGGAATTTCCATTCCCATTTTCTATGTAGGCTCCCTTCTTTCCTGTATCCTGTTTTACTCTTTCTTAGATTATTCTCTCATTTTTGAGGAGTAGCACAACTCCAGTAGATTCTTGAAATGAGTACCTGGGTGGTAAAATTGTAAGATCTTCCATACATGGACATGTCTTTATTTATACTAATATTTGACTAATAGTTCAAGTGAGTATAGAATTCAAATATTTCTAAAGAATCTCTCAAATTTGAAGGCATTGCCCTATTATTGTATTCTAATTTGCAGTGTTTCTGTAAATAAGTCTAATCTTTACCTTCCAGCTCTTCTATTAAAATTTTATTTTATGCTATCATATTTTTGCACTTTGGGAACTCCTTTGAGTTACCTGAATACTTATTTTTCATAACCTATTTTTCTCTTTTCTTATTTCTTTGAGGATAATAATTATGCTTTTAAAAAATGTTTTGTTCCCTACATTGTCTCTGTTTTCTATAAAATTTCTTTGATGTATAGACTTGTTTTGTTTACTGTCTTTCTTGTTACAGAGTTTCCTCAAAATTTGGCAATTATGGTTGTATACTTAAATTTAACAATAAATCACATAAAACACTAATCAAAAACTGACCATGAATGAGGTTTGATGAACTAATACATGGTTGTCTTCAAGTATGACAATATGGTTAGGCTGTTTCTTTGAGTAACTGCCAAGAGTCAGCATATATAGATCTCTTCTCCTGGGTTATTGAGTTTCCAGAGCAGACCATTTTAATACTTTGAGAGACATATGTTGGGTTGCCAAAATTCTGGAGTCTTATTTGGGGAAGAAGGGTTGGCTTCTCAACATTTTCACTTAATCCCTCTCTAATCAATATCCCTACATTCTGCTGTACTTGGAATTCTCATGTCCTGAGTCTCTCTATTGAGCATCTTAAGAGAATCACTATGCGCACAGCAGAAATTGACACAACACTGTAAATCAGCTATACTATAATTTAATAAACATTAAAACATTGCTGGTTTAAAAAGAGAGAGGGAGCAAACTCTTAGTCTTCTTCCATTGTAGGAGAGCCAGTTCCTCACATACATAGAGTAGGAAGATGACCTGAGGATCTAATAGTCAATCTTTCTCCCATAATTTAGAAGTCCTTGTTCCAATGCCAGAGCACTTGCGAAGTTCTAGGTCACACATTAGCTTTCTCCTGGGTCGCTTCCATGCCAGCCTATCATTTCCTTGATTAGCTTTCAGCTTTCCCTGGTTTGCTAAATCATATGACTTCCAGATTTGAAAATTTTGCTGTAGCCATAGTCTTTCCTGTTCTCTTTCCCTTGTAGGTCTATGCCCCTTTTAGCCTTTTCTCATTGACATTTCTAGTGAAGGTTGAGAAAAAAAAGTACATGGTTGACTACATTTTAGAAAGTTTTATTTAAATCTCCAAGGTTTTTTAAGTTACTTTCTGCAAATTACAGTATTTCATTTAAAAAATTCTATAATGATGCCTAAAAAAATAGCATTTGCAAACTTGGTGGAAGTTGGCTATATATCACTGAAAGAAAGAGTTTACTTTCCTCCAAACTTAATTTCTAAGCTTATTTAACCCATGAAAATTGTCTATTTTATCATAATAAAGTATTCCATCTCTATACCTATTAAAGGAACATGAAGGGAGGGCACTTAGTTTTAAGTAAATACAGTTACTATCAAGTCTGTCAAAAAAATTAAAATGTTTGCTTTTTTGTTACTTGAAACTGTTATGTATTTTATTTCAAAAATGAGAAATGAAATTTATGTGGCAAATAATCTATTTTAATCACAGTTTGAATATAAATATCCATTCAATAGTTTATTATTTTCTGCAAATTTACTATCTAAAAATTACAAAAGTAATAATAGTAAATTATTCTGCAACTAAAGACAGAAACTGGGTTAAAGGTATACTCTATTTCATATCAATATAACATAATAATATTTTTCTTCCTTATATATTAAAGGGAATTAATATACAATGACCCTAGCCCACAGTTAAAACTCAATAATTAATGGCACCATCTTGTTCTTCCTTTTACATTATTTTGTTTGCTTATCACCAACAGTGCATTTTGCATTGCATGTATAGTGAAATAAAGACAATAGTTTATATTATTTTACTCATTCAAGTCATCTATGTGGTGTTCAAAATTACTTGAGCTTCATGAATTCATCAGAAGTTATTTAAAGATGTAAATTTATTTATCTTATGAAATACTTTGAGGTAATTTGAATAACAATTCTATCAAGTCAAACAACAGTTTTTACAAAACATCTTTACAGAGTCATCATTGATTTAAAGACACATGTGCGACTTAGATTCCATGTTAATACTGCATTCAAGCAAGTGAGGAAGGCTATATTAGATTATGCCTGCAGCAGAAGCAAAACACTGTATAATGTTGATATTACCAAATTCTCCACTATTCATTGTGATAGTCTATTTTAGGTTTGAATAAAAATATTCAAAATTTGAAATTGGTTTCCATCACTTTAAATTTTCTTTTTATGGCCACACCTGTGGCATATGGAAGTTTCCAGGCTAGGAATTGAATCAGAGCTGCAGCTGAGTCCTATACAACAGCCAAAGCAACATCAGATCTGAGCCACATCTCCAACCTATGCTACAGCTTGCAGCAATGATGGATCCTTAATCCACTGAGTGAAGCCAGGGATCGAACCTGCATCCTCAAGGTGACTATGTCAGGTCCTTAACCCATTGAGCCACAATGGGAACTCCCCCATCACTTTTTTTTTCTTTTTTTTTTGCATTTTAGGGCCACACTTGCAGCATATGTAAGTTCCCAGGCTAGGGGTTAAATTGGAGCTACAGCTGCTGACCTATGCCAGAGCCACAGGAATGCAGGGATCTAAGCCACATCTGTGACCTACACCACAGCTCACAGAAATGGCAGATCCCCAATCAACTAAGCAAAGCAAGGCCAGGGATCAAACCCACATCCTCATGGATACTAGTCAGATTTGTTTCTGCTGTGCCACAACAGGAACTCCCACTTTTTAAAGTAATAAATAATTTTGAAATGATTACTTAATAGAGTTCATTAAAAATCCTACTGGGCTTCATGCTGTAGATGTAAAATATTTACACACACACACAATCTATACACTCGAAACATGCTGTAGGGTAGTCTTTCAAGTCAATTACACCCTATAATCCAAACAAATAAATACCCATTCCTATTTTAGATGATTATGTCTGATTCTCACTAATGTAGTTTCCTATTAAATACCTATGAAAACACAAAGCAGAGTGTAGAATCTAAATCACCATGGGAGGAGTCACTTTTAGTAGAGGAGCAGGTCTATAAGGCAAAGGCCAATTTGTGCCTAGAATCTATGAAAGTTTATATAGGCAAGCAAAATATACATAAGAGAAGATTTGCCTTGTTCCTATTTTATATTGCTTTATTAATGACTCAAGGATGGGGATATAAACTAAAAATTTATTGGTCACTCATCTACCATTTTGGAAACTTTTATAGTCACAGGTAGCCACCCCCACCTGGACCTATTTAGTATTTTTTGTCAATTCCTTAGGGAAATTACAGTTCTCAGTGATGCAACATTGCAAGGGGTGAAATGGACTAATCAGAAACCAATTTTTTAAAATCTCTAATGTATTAGAGATCAGATTTTTTTTTAAATACTTCAAAACTGAAAATAACTCAGGAAAAGCTTTGTGATGGTCATTTATAGCAATTAAACATATGAAGGTATATATAATTATTGTAAAAAAATAAACACAGAATATAAAGTGATATAGAAAAGAATAACAATGAAATAATCATATAATAATAATACAAGTCTGCAATTTTAAATGGTATTAGAGTATATTGGGGTTGATTAAAGTAAAACATGCTAACTATTGCAACTTACACATGGAGGAATCAAAAGTATTGTTCTCAATTTTTATTATACAAATATAGTTACAAATGTAACTAAATTTATAAAACAAGCAACAGAAAAAAAAACAGTTATAAGTATCAAACTGTCAATTTTCTTAAGGTAAAATTAATGTTTTATTTATTTATTTTTAAGATGTATGTAAAAAGTAGTCTCATATGCTATTTGTGAGAATATAATTTAGTATAGCCATCCTGGAAAGAAATTTGGTGGCATACTTATGTAGGCACTAATAATTATACTTATTGATTCTTTAAATCCATATCCTAGAAAATATACAATGAGGTTAAAATTCAACTATGATGTATGTGCAATAATGTTCAATGTAGCATTATTTATAATTAGCTATAAATTTGAGTGAAAAAATAAAAATAAAAATCTAAAAACAAAAAACAGATTCATAAATCATTGTATATATCTTTAATATGGTGTTCACATGAAAATTATTTTTCAAAGTATATGTAATGCCATGGAAATCCTTATAATTTTAAGGAAAAGGAGAATATATGGTAAGACATCGATTTCTGTTAATAAAAGTATGCATATAAAAGTAAAGAATGAGAAAAATGAGAGCTATATTAAAATGTTATCAAATATTATTAGTATGTGGTAGAATTATAAGTATTTTAATTAACTCATTTATAGCATTTTGTTTTTTGCTAATTATATGAGCATATATATTCTTAAAATTTAAATAAAACTAAGCGACCACATAAAAATTATAACCATAAAAATGTATTAAAGGTAAATTCACATGATTCATTTTATTGCACTTTGCTTTATTATGCTTTGCATTTTTCACAAATCGAAGGTTTGTGGCAACCCTGAATCAAGCAATTCAACCACTATTTTCCCAATAGCATTTGTTCACTCCATATTTCTGTGTCACATTTTGGTAATTCTTCCAATAGTTCAAATTTTTTGCTATTATTACATTTGTTATGGTTATCTGTGACCAGTGATCTTTGATGTTACTATTATAATTGTTTTGGGGCACCATAAAAGATGCTCATAAAAGATGGCAAACCTAATCAATAAATGTGTGTGTTCTGTTCCACAGACTAGCCTTTGCTCCCCTCTCTTTCCTTTCCTTGGACCTCCCCATTTCACCATGTCGAAATTAGTCCAATTCATAACCATATAATTGTTTCTAAGTGTGCAAGTGAATGAAAGAGTCCCCCATCTCTTCTTTAAATCAAAAACTTGAAACAATTGAGCTTAGCAAGAGAGGCACATCAAAAGCTGAGTTAGCCCAAAATCTAGGCCACTTGAGCCAAACAATTAGCCAAGCTGTGTATTGAAAGTAAAAGTTCTTGAAGGCGATTGAAAATGCTACACCAGTGAACACACGAGTAATAAGAAAGTGAAATAATCTTGCGGATGTGGAGGAAGATTTAGTGGCCAGGCTAGATGATCAAACCAGCCACTATTTTCCTGTAAACTAAAGCCTGATCTAGAGCAAGGCCCACAGTCTTCCTAATTCTATGAAAACTGACAGGGGTGAGGAAGCTCCAGAAGAAAAGTTTGCCTCTAGAAGCTGTCTCTACAACATAAAAGTG
The DNA here is from genome assembly GCF_054392235.1 of Sus scrofa. Taxonomy (NCBI): domain Eukaryota; kingdom Metazoa; phylum Chordata; class Mammalia; order Artiodactyla; family Suidae; genus Sus; species Sus scrofa. The sequence continues at coordinate 91,455,386 of NC_139401.1, read as the reverse complement.
CAAGATGAAGTAGCAAGTGCTGGTGTAGAAGCTGCAGTAAGTGATCTAGAAGATCTAGCTAAGACAGTGAAGGTGGCTACACTAAATAACTCATATTCACTATAGACAAAAAACAGCCTTATAATGGCAGAAGATGCCATATATGATTTTCATAGCTAGAGAGGAGAAGTCAATGCCTGGCTTCAATGTTTCAAAAGACAGACTGACTGTCTTGATAGGAACTAATGCAGCTGGTGAAGCCAATTCTTATAGGGTCCTTAAAAATTATGTTAAATCTACTCTATGTGTGCTCTACAAGTGAAATGACAACAGAACATCTATTTACAGCATGGTTTACTGAATAGTTTAGGCCCAATATTGAGACCTATTATTTGGAAAAAATATATTTATTTCAAAATATTAATGCTCATTGATAATGCACCATATCACCCAAGAGCTCTGATGGAGATGTAAAGTGAGATTAATATTATTTCATGCCTGCTAACGTAATATTCATTAGGCAATCCATAGATCAAGGAGTAAATAAGCCTTTCAAGCCTTGTTATTTAAGAAAGACATTTTGTAAGACTATAGCTGGCATAGAAAGTGTTTCTTCTGGTGGGTATTTACAAAGCAAATTGATAAACTTCTGGAAAGGATTCGTTATTGTAGATACCATTAAGAAGATTAATGATTCATGGGAAGATGTCAAAATATCAATATTCACAGGAGTTTTGAAGACATAGATTCCAACCCTCATGGATGACTTTGAGGGGTTCAAGACCTCAGTAGAGGAAATGACTGCAGATGTGGAGGAAATAACAAGAGAAGCAAGAATTAAAAGTGGAGTCTGAAGATGTGACTGAATTCCTACAATCATATGATAAAACTAGCAGGTGAGGAATTGCTTCTTATGGATGAGAAATAGAAAGTGGTTTCTTGAGATGGAATCTATTTCTGAGGAATGTGATATGAAGATTATTGAAATAACAACAAATGATTTAGAATATTGCATAACTTCTGTTGGTACAATAGCAGCAGTGTTTGAGAGGACTGACTCCAATTTTGAATTTTCTATTGTTGATAAAATGCTGTCAAACAACATTGTATGTTACAGAGAAATTATTACTAAAACGAAGAGCCAATCAGTGCACCAAACTTCTTTGTCATAAGAAATTTCCTGAGCCACTGCAACCTTAAGCAATCATCAGTCTGATCATTCAGAAGCCATCAACGTCAAGTTAAGGCCCTCTATCAGCAAAAAGATTATGACTCGCTGAAAACTCAGAAGATAGTTAGCATTTTTTAGCAATATAATATTTTTAGTTAAGGTATCTACATTGTTTCTTTTATACATAATTCTATTTATTGCACACTTAATAGACTGTAGTATGGTTACACGTAACTTTTAAATGCACTGGGAAACCAAAAAAAAAAAATGTTGTGTGACTCACATTTTTGTTCTATTTGCTTTATTGTGGTGGTCTGGAATGTCTGAGGTATGTATTGCATATATCACAATGTTTCTTTTAACCTAGTCCAAAGGATAAATTATAAAATCCACAAATGATTTCTTCCACATATTATTGTGCTACAAATGGTGGCAAAGTATTCATTTTCTCTATTGAATATCTTTACTTTTTTCCTCATTTGAAAAAGAGAATTTCTGGATGTCCTTCTACTGCTCCCATTTTTTTCTGGCCCACCTTCTATTAAAAGTAAGAAGCCTGGGCTTTCTCATCAATAAATCATTAACGTCTAGGACCATGGAGGGAAGGATGGCTATAAATTCAGGTTCTTAAATCATTTTAGTTAGTTGTGTCACATGTTCTTTTTGAAATGAAACAGACTAGCATAGAATAGAATAAACTTAGAAGAGACTAGAAAAGAGTAGAACAGAACACAGCTGTAAGGGAATTATTGTCCCCTGTAATTTGTTTTCTATTTTTTTTCAGTAGTATATGTATTTGTGAACTGAGTCATGAGTTAAATTCATTTTTTAATATGGGTCATGATTTTAAATGTTTTAACAAACCACTCTACTAAAGGATAAATTAAAAGTATGACTTTTTTGGCCAATGAAACTAAATGTTCTTGCTATTTCTGCTATAAAAATAAAAAACATGCTTCTACTAAGGATGCAGCATTTCGTTTGGAGGTAGTTCACTTCCCTGTAGCTCACATTTTCATACAAACACAAATATAAATGAAAACTTCAGCAGTGGACCATGAAAGGAAGTGTTCTATACACTGCATTTCATCAATCTCTAATTTCAAACTTCTCCATCAGCCAATGCTTCAGTCTACAAGCCAACTACAGTTACCAACTTTGATCCAGAAAACTAGTAAATTTGCAAATGCACAGTATTTGGAAACATATACACAGCAAACTTAGACTTCAGCATACAGTCTCCTCTCTAGTAGACTATAAAAGCAAACATTCCCAACAGAAACTTTCAAATGTATGAACTACAAATTGATAACATCAATACAGAAAACTTACAGACTTCAAACTGCAAATCACAACAGCAATTCCCTAGAAGTAAGCAGTCCTTTTTTCTTTTATGTAGCATGCTGAAGAGCTTTAATTTTCAAAAGCATTGAAAACTTAATTATGTTAATAGAATCTTAGAGGAGATGTTTTATAGTTCTGGGATAGAAAAATAAAATAAATATGTATGACCTTTCATATTTCCAGTAGTGTGGATAAGTTTGCACTAAGCTACCTACATTCTCCCAGCTGTTCACTTTATTCCTTTCTCTGCATCTTGATGATATGCAAATGATGTCGAAAATTGTCTCTCTAGCTCACTGTTACTACTGGCAGCAATGCAAGTAAAAAAGAAAAATTAGGGAAAATAATGGTAGGTAGTACATTCTATAGCTATGGTAGTCAGAGTTTTGAGTAGAAAAGGCTCAAGTTTTTAACTATGAAGTTTTGGGTATGTTTCCAAACCTAGCTGAGCTTCAGTTTTCTTGTTTATAGAGTGGGGATGGGGAGTTCCCATTGTGGTGAAGCAGAAAGGAATCCAACTAGTATCCATGAGGATGGGGGTTCAATCCCTGGTCTCACTCAGTGGGTTGGGGATCTGACATTACCATGAGCTATGGTGTAGGTTGCAGACATGGCTTGGATCCTGTGTTGCTGTGGCTGTGGTGTAGACTGAAAGCTGTAGCTCCAATTCAACCCCTAGACTGGGAATTTCCATATGCTGCTGGTGTGGCCGTAAAAAGCAAAAATATAAAAAAAATAAGGTGGGGATAATAGCAACAGTATACCTATCCAGCAGGGTTTTCATGAAGATTAAATATGATGATGCATTAGCTAAACTCAAAGAATATTAGTTATTATTGTTTTTATTAATGCTCAACCAAAGTTGTCTAACTGGGCCATGGAAGAACATGGAAGAACTAATATCACTGCCACAGAATCATGCCTCAACCAAAACTCTCTCTGGTCCAATCCTCTAATTAAAAAATAAAGACAACTTTACTTAATGTACTGTTTTAATGTGTAATTTCCAATCTTTATCTATTATTTGCTTCCAAGTAATTTTGTATTTAAAACCTTCTCTTGTCACATTTTTCTTCTGTTATATAATATTTATAGCATAATTCATGATCTGCAACAATATGCCCATTCCTTTGCACTTCTGATTAAGCTATTTCCTCACTCATTTGGTTTTCCTTAAGATAAGTATGTAACTTTAAGCTCATCTTTTATCCCTGCAAAAGGCACAAAAGAAAAGTGGGAAAATGGCAGAAAGAAAGGAAAAGTATTCCACAAATTTAGAATTACATATGAAAACAGCCTGCTTCAGTGATCTATTGCTATGTGACTAACTACCCCCAAATTAAGTGGCTTAAACTTCAATAATTTTATTATTGAATTATTCTAAGTCAGGAATTCTAGCAAGGCCCAGTTGAACAATTTTTCTGTTCTTCTTTGGCCTCAACCATAGTTATTCACTTGTACTTAGATCGCAGAAGGATGGATCTGGAGTATTCATGATGGGTTTACTTACATGTTTGGTGCCTTGGCAGAAATGGCTAAAAGGCTGGGCTCAACAGTTGCTTTCAACCAAACTGCCTACACACAAATTCTGCATATGGTATAAGCCATACAATTGGGATCTGAGAGTAGTCAGATCTCTCACAGGCTCGCTCAGGGTTCTAAGTGCAAATGTTCCAGGAAATAAAGCTAAAGCCTCATTACTTTTTGTGACCCATGCTCAGAAGGCAGACAGTACCACTTCCACCACATTCTATTGTTTGTTTATAACTGTAGGAAATTCAACCATGACTGATCATATTCTAATGGATAAGTAAAACCTCACAGGTAGCTGGCTTTAACCATACAACACTTTGTATAAAAAGTAAAAGAAATAATTCCAATGTTCCATTGACCACATTCCAAATTGTAGAAGCTCTACATGTGGGGGGGATGTAATGTAAGGTTTTGACATTAAATTATGAATATGATTTCAAGTCCTAGTTGAACATTAAGCAAGTCACAACTTCTGAGACCCTCCAATGCTTCATCTGTAGATTGTGATTCAGCAAAATTCACTCTGCTTACACTGTAAAACATCTCAACTCCTTGTAATCAGCTGCTATAAATATATGTGATCATGTGTTCCTAACTGCACTACATGGAGTTTTAACTATCATTCTCATTTTTGCAAAATACAAGAAACTGCATTTCAAAGAGATTAAGTAAACTTAAAACAAGTAAGCAGCAGAGCTAAGATTCAATTCTAGATCTATGGTTCCAAAGGACTTAACACCATTTGACTGTATTATGCCTATTCCCATTACTGTTGCAAAGTTTCTGGATATGATAATTATAAAATATTGCTCTCTATATTGCAAAGCATTATATGAATTTAAGGCATCATTATTGCTATTGATTCCACCGGCTTGGAAAACTATAGTTTTCTACAATAAGTTTTAATGTATGTCATGATATACCAAATAAACTAGTAAACCTCAAACTCTAAGCCTCAAATGTTCCTATGAAGCATGGCTGAAAACAAACTCATGTTAATCAGCCCTAAATGTATTAGAACTTTTTTTTTTCTTTTTAGGGCTGCACCAGCAGCATATGGAAGTTCCCTAGCTAGGGGTTGAATCAGAGCTACAGCTGCCAGCCTACACCACAGCCACAGCAACACAGGATCCAAGCCATGTTTGCAACCTACACCACAGCTCACAGCAATGTCAGATCCCTGACCCACTTAGTGAGGCCAGGGATTGAACCTTCATCCTCATGGATTCTAGTCAGATTCATCTCTGCTGCACCCTAAAGAGCACTCCAATAGAACATAATTTTAATACTTACCTATATGGAAGCTGGTTTTATCTCCATGTCATATCACATATCAAATAGAGAAAAGTCAGTTTGCCTCATATTTGTCATCATTTATCCATAAGGGAAAAAACAACAACCCTATCCTCTTCTCTGCTTTTAAATTTTCAAAGATAAAACAGGATGTAATGGAGAAGTCTAAAGGGCAGAGAGTTAGTACCACTCTTTTCCTTCCTTTTGAAGCAATCAAATTGGTTCAATATATAATAACACAGGCATTAAACACATGCCTAACGAAATGAGAATATTCCTTTTGGTAAGGTTCTGTCAACAGAAAATGGATGATATAGCCCAAGGAAAATAGGAGAGAAAAACTCAAATTTACTCTTCTTGTACTACGCGAAAGCCAAAATGTAGAAGTAACTTCTTTGAACCATTGCTGTATAGAATTTCTAAAGCATTGAAACTACTTTTTTTTTCAGGCCCAGTCATTTATCCTAGAAGACAAAAATTGAAATATGAATAATTGGAATATATTTTATTGCCATTATAAAGTACAGATTATGTAATTCTATAAATTCAGAATTGAAAATTATTAGTTATACTTGAGCATTTAAACTGATCTAAATCTGGTGAACTTTTCTAGTAAGATATTACTAATATCTACCCATTTAAGAAAATAGCATTTTCACCACTTGATTATTTTAATAATGATATCTCTATCTCTCTTCTAAGTCTACATAAATCAGTAGTAGTGGTTAAAAGTCAGTGTTTACTCATTTTCTCTGTCATTATTTATCTTTGATCCTGTCAAATGCTCTCTTCAATAATATACCTCTCATAAATTCATAGGACTTAATATATAAAATGCCAATCATTTACGTAGTTCACAAAAACACTTTTCCTATGTGTTATTATATTTATGATGAAACGTAATACATTTTAAATGTCTGTTTTTAGTCATCATTAAAATATAAAATACCTAATTGAGAAATAGATTTTAGATCACTTTTAGCACATCTTTAGTGACTACATATTTGTCTAATTTATATGCAACAATATTTGTTGAAAATTGCTATAATCACTGTTCTTTAATCTATTATTCATATATCTGCAAGTTTATTATTAATCCATTTTTCTTTCTTTGTTTATTTTTTTATTTTTTTGTTTATAGGGCTGCACCCATGGTGTATGGAATTTCCCAGGCTAGGGGTCAAATCAGAACTACAGCTGCCAGCATATATCACAGCCACAGCAATGTGGAATCCAAGCTGCATCTGTGACCTACAACACAGCTCATGGCAACACTGAGTCCCCGAGTCCCTGGATAGAACCCTCATCCTCATGGTCACTGGTTAGATTCCTTTCTGCGATGCCACAATGGGAACTCCCCAAATATTACTTTTATCATTTTTTTGGCTTTTTTTTTTTTTTTGGCTTTTTAGTGCTGCTCCCATGGCATATGGAAGTTTCCAGGCTGAGTCTAATCAGAGCTACAGCTGTCGGCCTACGCCAGAGCCACAGCAATGCAGGATCCAAGCCGAGTCTGTAACCTACACCACAGTGCACAGCAATGTCAAATCCTTAACCCATTGAGTGAGGCCAGGGATTGAACCCACAACCTCATGGTTCCTAGTCAGATTCCTTTCTGCTGCACCATGACAGGAACTCCCCAAATATTATTTTTAAAATGTCATTCAATACATCACAATCACATAGAAAACCAACATTCTACCCCTTACAGTTTTTCCACTTACCATTTCCTGGTGATAAAAACAGATTTCTTAGCTCTTCATTTGACTTTACACTGTGTGAATCAGCTTCTCTCTCCCAGTTAACTGCCAACTAGAAAGTCAAAGAACACTAATATGTAATCTTAACTTTTTAAGAGTTTATTTCCCTATATATAACTATATTTAACTTTTGACCAAAGGTTTTGGAATGGGATTAGCAAAACAATTCATTAGTTTACAAGTAAGGGAATGTGATTAATTTTTTGCATGTTATGGGTTGTTTTTGCTGAGTACTAGATGTGAGTTTCTTGGCAAAGTAACTTATTCAGATTTGAATTTCCCCTCATTCTATTGTGCCTAGTAAAACTGCTGCAATATAACCAGCACCCAATAAATGCCTGCTAAATTTTAATTTCTTAAATTATGAAATAATTTAAAATCAAAGTCTGAATTTGTGTTTTAGAGGTCAAACAAAATCCCTGAAAATAAAAGCCTCAGGGTTGTTTTGGCAGCTCTGTCACTGAGTAATAGCATGCATATGGCCATAATAAACCTTACCTATTACCATCAGTGTTGGGCATTTAACTTTTAATTCTCTATCATATTTTGAGATCTTTGGTCAAAAGCTACTACCTAACTGAAATCTATTTTTATTATAAGAGCAGACTTAATGGCGAACTGTTATTCATACTTAAGTGAAGTCCATTAAAATGGCAAGAGTGATTCATATGCTCAGTTTCTAACACAGAACAAGTTATCCAATAGCTCCAGAGTGCCTGATTATAGAAAAAAAGGGGGGAAGAGCATAAATATGCTCCAATAAAATTTTACTCCAACCAAGCTACAAAAAAAAAGACATGGGAAAACTTGATATTAAAATGAAAACAACAATATGGATAGACTATGAAAATAGTAATGAAGAAAGAGATTAAAGTAAATTAATAAAAGAGAATTCAATGAAAAAGAAAACACAAGGAAAGTCAAAAGAACTTTTAGTTGTTTTGAAAAATAAGCTGGCACAAATGACAGAAATCACTTGTACTGAAATATCACAGAGTTAACATGACTGTCAACTACTTTGAGAATTTATGTCACTTTTAAACAGATTGATGTTTGAATTGAGTCACCATTCTGCAACTAAAAATTATAATTACCTTAAAATATTTCTGCAGTACATACAGTGTTTCAAATTTAACAGGACCTAATGTTAAAACTGAAATGGCAGAATCACAGGGGCCTTAAACATTAAATATTATAAAGTGAGAGTCCACTAATGAATTAACAGTTGATCAGAAAAATTTTATCTGGAATTTTTGTTGCTTTGAATACACATCTCAGAGAAAACAAAAGGAATTTGGAATTTTATCATAAAATCTGTCAGAAAATGTGAATACAGTGAGAGCTTTTAAATATCCAAATCAGTGTTTCTCAAACTACCAGTGTTTCTCAAATTCTACTAGGCACAATAGACTGAGGGAAAATTCAAATCTGAATAAGTTACTTTGCCAAGAAACTCACATCTAGTACTCAGCAAAAGCAACCCATAACATGCAAAAAGTTGATCACATTCCTTTATTTGTAAACTAATGAATTGTTTTGCTAATCCCATTTCGAAAGCTTTTAAATATACAAACCAGTGTTTCTCAAACTATTCCACCTGTGGTGGAATAGCAGTTAATTTTCCAAATCTTCCAGTTGTTCTAGACCATTTTGTGAAGTATAATAAAAATAAATAACTAGAAAAAATGGAAGAGAAATAGTAAAGATACACAAAAGATATGCTCACACTTTTTATGTATTCATTTGACATAAAATTGCTCTGTCAGGTAGCTACAAAACTTTCTGAAACTTCTTTCAAATTCTATACTTAGTTTACTGTACACCAATAAATGTTAGTATACTGGCACCTGTATGGGACCTCACTATTGTTTATTTAAAATAATAATAAAGATAAACTTTTATTTTAGTTAAAGTTTCCTAATGAAACAGAAAGCCTAGAAATGGAAATCCATGGAAAATTAACTTAATCTATGAAAAATATTTTGTATTACAAAGAAAGGGACTACTCTTTCTTGAAATCTTTTGCATGAAGAGTAAAACAGTTCTTATTTATGTATTTTTTTTTGCCACACCTGTGACATATGGAAGTTCCCCAGCCAAGGATTGAGTCTGAATCACAGCTGTAACCTATGCCACAATCTATGCCACAACTGTGGCAATGCTGGAGGCTTAATCTGCTACACTGGGCTGAGGACTGAACCCATGCTATCACAAAGACAACAACAGATCCTTAACCCACTCTGCCACAACAGGAACTCCCAGTAAAATACTTCTTAAATTATAAAATTTATAAGTACAGAAAAAATTTTTCAAGGTCTTTTCTAACTCCTGAACAATAAAATATTAACTATATTTGCAGTCAATTACCTGAATCAAGATTATAATTTTATGTTACTTAATCTTATAAAATTGAAATGATAAACCTGCCATTTAAATATAAGCTTCAAAGTTATTTTATGCAGTAAATATTTATTAATGAGATAATATATCTTAGGCATAATGTTGGCACTAAAGCTGTGTATGGCAAACCTGACCTTAAGTAATCTCAGTGGAATGCTATACTGTTAGGCTTGTAGACTTTTTTTTTTTTTTGCAAAAGGTATAGTAGATGAGGCAGTCTCCAGTTTCATTAAAGTGTGAACTATTACGAGTCTTAGACTGGTTTAAAATTTTTCTTTAAAGAACATAATACATCAAAACTATATGTTATCCCCCTTATCAGATTCCTAGTCATCAATAAAGAACTGCTTTAAAAATACACACAGAAACACACACACCACAGAAACACACACATATATTAATAATGATATTGTCAGCAGTCAGTAAAAAGAATGATTTACCTCTGCATTATCATAGGAATATCTATGACACAGTTAAGTGAAAATTATGATTTACAGATAAACAAATATGGACAATTACATGTATGTATGGGATATCTCTGGAAGAAATTGTTGGAGGAATAAATAGGAATTGTCTAGAATGGGAAGGAGATCCCCTTTTGGTCACATCCTCTTTGATCTGACTTAAAATTTTTCACCATGTTCAGTATCATTGAAAATGGTAAGATTCAGTTCCATGACTAATATTCCCCATCACTTGTAATTTAGGAAAAGATATATAACCTAATTTAAGAATTATAAAAATGATAGTTTCTTAAGCCACTAAACCTTTGTGCTTGTTAAATATTACTTTTGGTTTTTTGTCTGAGAGTACTTAATTTCTCCAGGAAATGAGAGGTGTTGGAAATTGAAGGAAAGGGTAATACAGGAAAATAATAGAAGTGACCACTCAGTCTCTTATCCCATACATAATATTGTGTCAAATTACATAATAGCACATTTTAATGAGGATAAACTTAGAATTTCATTTATGTAATAAATACTTATTAATAGTTTACTATGTGAGCCACTATATTAGGCACTAAAGTTGGATGTGTCAAACTTGATCCTAAATAATGCTAGTGCAGTTAAGGTCCCCAGAGACCTTGGCAAGATGGTAGAGTAGAAAGACCCTGAGTTCACCTCTTCTCAGAGGCACACCAAAATTACAACTATTTATAGAACAACTATTTATGATAAAGGTAAGAATCTAGCAGAAAAGATCTTTTACAACTAAAGATATGAAGAAGGAAAAGCAACCCGATGGGTGGAGTCAATATGTATGTAGTCAAGACTATTACACCCTAGTGGGTAACCCACAAAGGGGACAATAATTGCAATTGATGAGGTTCTCCCTAAGGAACAATGGGCCTGAGCCTGACATTGGGCTCCCAGCCTCGTAGTCTTACAACAGAAAATGATTCCTCATAATGTTTCGCTTTGAAGGTCAGAAAAGCTTAATTTTGGGAAACTTAGAGGGCTGTGGGAAATCAAGATTCCATTCTTAACAGGTGAACACAAAATCTCACACACTCTGTAAACCAGGGTAGAAGTCATTTGAAAGGGTCTGGATCAGATCCACCTGCTGATCTTGGAGAGATTCCCAGAAAGGCAGAAGGAAACTGGGAATTATTCTGGAGACAAAGGCAATAGCAGTAGCCATTTTGGAATCTCACTCTACTACTTGAACACTGGTGCTGGAAAACTTCACTTTGAAACCCTCTTTCTAGATTATTGGCACCAGAACATGGGCATTCCCACCAGCCTATTGACATCAGTCTTGGGACACCTTAGACCAAGCAACAAGGCAGGTGGAGACACAGACCTTGCCAAACAGCAGGCAGGCTGTCTTAAGATCTTCTAAGTGCACAGCCACCAGTAGACATGGCAATGGCCAATAGGGGGCCTGCAACCTGGCCCCACAAACTAATGTACAGACACTAGCACCAAGACCCCAGGGTCATGCACTCAGAGACCCTAGGATGCGGTTCTATCCACTAGTATGCAGGAACCCACCACAGGACCCCATGGGTAATTGCCCTGCCCACCAATGAGCCAGTGATCATTTTTGGACCACTTTCACCCATGAATATACAGGTATCAGCCCCAGGAGGATCTGGATCCAAGCCACACCAACATCAGGACTCTGGAATCCAGCTCTACCCACCAGTGAGCCAGCACTAAGCCTGAGACCACCTGAGCTACAGCCCACAAACTAGATGACCAAATCCAGATCCTGGGCAGAAACCCCAGACTTGACTTCATCCACCAGAGGGTCAATACAATCCCCAGGACCTGCCTTACACATCAGTGGGGAGACACCAGCCACAGGACCACTGAAGCTCTGCAGCTTGCTATAGCAGGACCCAGATCACACCATCACACCCCAGCAGGCCAGCACCAGTCTTGGTACCACATAGGCTCCAGATCTGCCTACTAGTAAGCCAACACTAACACTGAAACCCCTTGAACCTATCAGCCAACTGTTTCAGGCAGCATGCCAATACCCAGCTTTGGAACATCCCAGAAACCAACCAAAAGCAGGCCAACACTAGATCCAAGACCCCTGGCCCCACAACCACTGGTACCAGAATCCAACTATGACCACTGGCATGCCAGATCGAGGCCCAGGACTGCTGGGGTTCTGCAGCCAGCCTCCTGGTGACTGGGCTTTGCCAACTAGCAGCCAGTAGCCTCTGTCTAAGGCAGAACTTGGCACAAAACAGGGAAAGGGTCAGCCAGTACTACCAGACCACCCACAGTAGTAAGGTTGTCACAACAGAAGGACCCATGAGTATACCCTAGAACATATATCTCTAGTTACCAGAGGAAAGCACATTGATGGGATGCATAGGATGTCTCCAACAAAAGGCCACTTCTCCAAGGTCAAGAAACATAACCAACATATGTGATACATAGAAATGAAATCAACAAATGAACATGCCCCAAATGAAAGGACAAGATAAAACCCCAGAAGAACTAGGTGAGGTGGAGATAGGAAATCTACACAATAAGGTTCAAGGTAATGATCATAAAGATGGTCAAAGATACAGGGAGGAGAATGAATTAACCGAGAGAGAAGTTAGTTTTTAACAAAGAATTAGAAAATATAAAGAATGAAACTGTGATGAAGAATACAATAAAATGGAATGAAAAATATACCAGAAGAAATCAACAGGAGATTAAACAATACAGAGGAACATATCAGTGAATTGAAATACAAGGTAGAGGAAAACATTGAAATTGAACAAAAAAGAAAAATAAATAAAAATAAATAAATGAGTACGCTCTGAGACCTCTAGCACAATATCAAACATTATAATATCAACATTATACACTATAGGGGTTCCAGAAACAGAAGAGAGAGAGACAGGGGCAGACAACATACCTGAAGACATAATACCTGAAATTTTCTTAAATTGGGAAAGGAAACAGACTTCTAGGTCCAGGAAGCACAGAATCCCAAACAGGAAAAACCTAAAGATAACCACTTCAAGACATATAGTAATTGAAATAACAACAGTTAAATATAAAGATCAATATTAAAATCTTCAAAGGACAGACAATAAATTACATACAAGGGAACTCCCATGTGGCTAACGACTATTCAACAGAAATTCTGCAGGCAGAAGGGAATGGCATGATATATGCAAAGTGATGAAAGGGGAAACATACAACTAAGAATATTTGACACCATAAAACTTTCATGATGGAGATACCAAATGTTTTACACAGAAGAAAAAGCTAAAAAAGTTCACCACCCCCAAAACAGCTTCACTAGGAAAGAAAAGGGAAAACACTAAGTGGAGAAGGCCACTATTAAAAACATGAAAATTACAAAAGGAAAAATCTCATTGGTAGAGGCAAACATACAATAAAAGATGGTAAATCAACCACATACTAGTAAGTAAGAATGTTAAAACATAAAAGTAGTAAAAAATCTGTATCCACAATAAATATTTGAGTATTAAGTATTTAAGTTACACACAAACAAGAAGATGGGAAATATTTCAAAAACTGTATTTGTGGGGTTAGGGGAGTAAACGTGCAAGTTTGTTAAAAATGTGTTTGAAATTAAAAGATCATTAACCAAAAAGAGATAGATGATAGATAGATAGATGATACCTTATAGTAACCACAAAGCAAAAAAAAAAAAAAAAAAAGAAAAAAGATTAACACTCAAAAAAGAGAAAGAAATCCAAAAATAACATGACAGTCAACAAATCACAGAGGAAGAATAAAGAATATAAAACAAAAGAATAAAAGAACAAAAAAGAAATTATAAAAACAACTAAATGGCAATTATTAAATTATAAAAAATAATTTATAATTAAATTAAATTATAAATTAAATTTATAAATTAAATTATAAAAAACAACTAAATATCAATTATTAAAGGGAAATGGACTAAATTCTGCAATCAAAAGACATAGAATGGCTGAATGGATACAAAAAGAAGGTCATCCATGTGCTCCCTAAGTGGGACAAGAGCTAAAAATACACATAGACTGAAAGTAGAGGGATAGAAAGAATATTCCACGCAAAAAGAAATCAAATGAACATCAAGGTAGCAATACTTACATCAGACAAAACAGATTTTTTAAAAAGACTATTACAATAGACAAAAAAGACATCATACAATGAATAAGATATAAATTCAAAAGAAGATATTAAAACTATAAATGTACATTTACTCAACATATGGACACTTAAATACATAAAGCAAATTTTAACAGGGAGAAATTGACTGTAACACAATAATAGCAGGGGATTTTAACATCCCACTTATAATAATGGAGAGATCATCTAGATGTAAAAGCAAACATTGGCCTTGAATGACACATTAGATCAAATGACCTTAATAAATATACATAGAACATTCCAACCGAAAGCAGCAGAATACACATTCTCTTCAAGTGCACATGAAATTTTCTACAGGATAGACAACAAGTTAGGCCACAAAAACAAGCCTTGGTAAATTTAAGAGATTTGAAGTCATAATAAGCATCTTTTCCGACCACAATGCTGTGAGACTATAAATCAACTAGAATTGAAAAACTGATAAAAACACAAGTATGTAGAGCAAAAAAAAAAAAAAATGCTACTAAAAAACTAGTGGGTCACTGACGAAGTCAAAGAAGAAATTTAAAATATCTGGAAACAAAAATAAAACAATAAGAAAATCTATGGGATGCAGCAAAAGCAATTCAAAGAGGAATGTTTATAGTGCTAAAATTTACCTCAGGAAATAAGAAGAATCTCAAATAAATAAACTAAACCTACATACAAAGGAATTAGAAAAAGAAGGAAAAAAAAGCAAAGTTAATATAAGGAAAGAAATCAGGAAGATCAGAGCAGATATAAATGAAATGGAGTCAAAAGATCAATGACAAAGAGTCAGTTCTTTGAAAGAAATGAACTCAATTAATAAACCTTTAGCCAGACTCATTAAGAAGAAAGGAGAAAAGGACATATAAGTAAAATCAAAATGGAAAAGAAGTTAAAAATGACACCATAGTAATACCAAGGATCATAAGAGACTATGAACAATTACACACAAATAAAATGGACAATCTAGAAGAAATGGGAAATTTCTTATAAATGAAAAATTTTCAAAAATGAACCAGGTAGAAAGAAAAAATATAAACTGAATAATTAACAGTAATGAAATTAGAGCAGTAATTTTAAAAATCTCACAACAAACAAAAGTCCAGACAGCTTCACAGGTGAATTCCACCAATCATGTAGAGAAAAGTTATTACTAATCATTCTCAGACTATTCCAAGAGATCACAGAGGAAGGGATGTATCCAGGTATCACACTGAAACCACACACCAAAAAAAAAGAGACTATTATCAGTGATGACAGTAGAGGCAAAAATCATCAACAGAATTTTAGCAAACTGAATCCAACAGTATATTAAAGGAGTCATACAATGTGATCATGTAGGAGTTTTGTCAGGGATGCAAGGCTACTCCAAAAGCAGCGTATCAGGAATTCCCGTCGTGGTGCAGTGGTTAACAAATCTGACTAGGAACCATGAGGTTGCAAGTTTGGTCCCTGCCCTTTCTCAGTGGGTTAACAATCTGGCATTGCCGTGAGCTGTCCTGTAGGTTGCAGACGCGGCTTGGATCCTGTGTTGCTGTGGCTCTGGCATAGGCCGGTGGCTGCAGCTCCGATTCGACCCCTGGCCTGGGAACCTCCATGTGCCGTGGGAGCGGCCCAAAGAAATAGCAAAAAGCCAAAAAGCCAAAAAAAAAAAAAAAAGCAGCATATCAATCAATGTCATATTCCATATTACACATATTATAAACTAGAAATCATATGATCAATTTGATAGATGCAGAAAGATATCAAATAAAAATAAAAACTCCCCACAAATTAGGTATAGAAGGAGCATACATCAACATAAATAAAGGCCATATATGAAAAACCCAGAGCTAACATCCTATTCAATAGTGAAAAGCTGAAAATATTTCCTCTAAGATTAGGAACAAGACAAGGATGCACAGTGTTTTTTATACAACATAATATTGGATATCTTAGTGACAGAAATTAGGCAAGAAAAATAAATAAAAGAAATCTGGAGGTGTGATCAAGATGACAGAGGAGTAAAATGTGGCACTGACCTTCTCCCACAAACACATCAAAACAAGCCATCTACAGCTTGTTGTAGAACAATTCATACATAATATCTACTAAATGCTGGCAGAAGGAATTAAACCTCCAAAAAGGCAAGAAACTCTCCACACAACTGGGTAGAAAAAAGGGGAAAAAAAAGAGAGAAAGAGAGAAGAGAGAGGGGGAAAAAAAAGGAATCAGAACTGGACCAGCATTCCTGAAAAGGAGCTGTGAAAGAGGAAAGAAACCCACACCCTGGGAAGCCATCTAACTGACAGGGAGATCAGTCAAGAGAGAGGGAACTCAAAGCCTTGGAGAAAAGCACAGAAGCCAGACTGAAGAGGGCAAATCAAAGGAAGAGCCACACAAATCACCAGTTCCACCATCCCTAGACACCATAACCTAGGTTGCTCGGGCCTGGGCTGGTGCTGAAACTCAAGCTCCAGAGGTCAGTTCCATCCATGTTGCTGCAAATTGCATTATTTCATTCTTTTTTACGGCTGAGTAGTATTCCATTGTGTATATGTATCACATCTTCCTAATCCAATCATCTGTTGATGGACATTTGGGTGGTTTCTATGTTTTGGCTATTGTAAAGTGTGCTGCAATGAACATGTGGGTGCATGTGTCTTTTTAAAGGAATGTTTTGTCTGGATATATGCCAAAGAGTGGAATTGCTGGGTGACATGGTAGTTCTATGTATAGATGTCTAAGTTACCTCCATACTGTTCTCCATAGTATGGCCATTTTTATGGTAATAATTCTAGGGTTGGCTGTGTGGAGACGGCCTGAAGGGCTAGGTAGTGGTGTGTCACAAGCTGGGGAGTAGAGTACCAAAGCCAAGGGAAACCGGGAGGAGAACTTTGCCCACAGGAGAAGCAAGGCACCATTGTTGGGGAGGACAAGAGGATGAAAGGCAGTACTATCATAGGAATATCTTTCTCTGCACACATGCCATCTCTTGGATGGTGGGGAACCTATTGAACAGGCTATAGGTAGCTAGGCACCTCTTGTATGGGCTATGGGCAGACAGGAAACTCTTGCAAGGGTTCTTGTGCCTCTTGTGTGGGCAGTGGGTGACAGGGCACCTCTGGCATGGGCTACAGTTGGGAGGAACCACCACATTCACCTGAGACTACTGAGGTGGGTATGGCCTGCCACCACTAGGGGTCTGTGAACAGGCACCACCTGCAGCCCTAGTCACCTCAGAGTTCAGCACAGAGGAGGACTCTGCAACTGAGCACCACTAGTTGTCTCACTCCCCTGGGAATGCACACACCCTGCTGCCGCCACTGCCAGAAGTTCTGAGTGCTGTCTACACCTCCCTGAGGATCACTGTCATTTCCCAGGGTCCTGAAACAAGGAGCAGCCTGCACCACCTCCCCATGGATCCCCACCACTGTCAAGGGCCCAGGAACCAGGCACAGGCTACTAGCCCTGCACATTGCCTTCATCTCCCTGGAAATATGTGCAGGAAATACACCCACATACCTGCTATCAAGTGGATAACAGCTTGCACACACTGAGAAAAGAGACAGCAAACATCCAAACCAAAATCAGCACTCTCTCTCTCTCTCTTCCTCTCTCTCTCTCAAATGCGCGCACACACACACACACACACACACACACACACACACAACATATATATATATATGTAGTAAGCCCTCACATACTACACAGGGGCAATCTTGCATAAAATTACCCTCCAAGACTCTAAGACTATAGGAGTTGTTTTCCCTAAACTCACAGACTAAGAAAAATATAAGCAAAATGAAGGAGCTCAGGAACTATTCCTAGTTAAAAGAATAGGAGAATTCCCCTGGAAAAGCAAACAATGAAACGGAACTCTGCAGTTTAACAGACAAGTTCAAAAAGGACATAATGAAAATACTGAAGGAATTAAGAGCGAATATAAAGGAATTAAGAGCAGATATGAACAGTAATGCAGATTATTTTAGGAAAAAACTGGAAAATATAAGGAGGAGCCAAGAATAATTATAAAATTCATCTGCAGATATGCAAACTGAGTTAAATGCACTGAAGAGAAGAATGAGTAATGCAGCATAACGAATGAGTGACTTGAAAGATAGAATAATGGAAATCACGCACTCAGGACAGCAGACAGAAAACCAAATTAAAAAACATGAAAGCAATATAAAAGATCTGTGGGATAACACAACGTGGGCAAATCTATGCATAACAGGGATTCCAGATGGAGAAGAAAAGAAAGGGGGGGGGGCTGAAAATATATTTGATGAAATTACAGCTGAAAACTTCCCAAATCTAAAGGAAACAGATATCAAGAAACAGGAAGCACAGAGGGCCCCCCAAAAAATTGAATGCAGAGAGGCCCATACCAAGACATATTATAATAAAAATGGCAAAAGTTAAGAATAAGGAGAGGATTCTGAAGGCAGCAAAAGAAAAATGAAGAGTTAATTACAAGGGAACCCCCATAAGGCTTTCAGCTGATTCCTCTACAGAAACACTATGAAACAGAAGATAGTGACAAGATATATTCCAAGTTCTAAAAGGGAAAATTTTTCAGACTAGAATACTCTACCCAGCAAGAATATCATTTAAAATAGAAAGAGAAATACAGAAACTCTCCAACAAACTAAAGCTAAAAGAATACAGCAATACTAAACCCATTCTAAAAGAAATACTGAAAGGTCTCAACTAAATAAAAAAGTAAGAATAAATAAAATGAAGGAAATCAAAACTGGAAAGTAATCACTTAAATAATACATTATACAGATCTAAAAG
Organism: Sus scrofa; assembly: GCF_054392235.1. Lineage (NCBI taxonomy): Eukaryota > Metazoa > Chordata > Mammalia > Artiodactyla > Suidae > Sus > Sus scrofa. The sequence continues at coordinate 91,436,541 of NC_139401.1, read as the reverse complement.
AAAAAAAACTGTTGTAAAAATGATGATAAACACAAGGAACAGCAAAAGGATAAATATTAAAATGTAAAAAAGGACAAAATCATAAAATGTGGGGAAGGAAAGTAAGGAAATCTAGACTATTTATTTTTAGAATGAGTTTGAGCCTATGTGACTATCAGGCTAAAACAAGCAGAAGTAGGAAATGGTTAACATACTTCAAAAACAAGCCAACCACAAATCAAAACCAAAAAAATACATTCACAAACACTAAAAAACAGAGGACACAAGCATAAACTATAGGAAATCAACCAACAAACAAACAAAATAAAAGAGAAGGAACAAAGGAGAAACATAGAATCAACTGGGAAAAAAAAGGTTTAAAATGGCAATAAATACATATTTATCAATAATTACCTTAAATGTCAGTGGACTGAAGGCTCCAATAAAAAGACATAGAGTGGCAGACTGGATTAAAAAAAAAAAAAAAACCAAGAGCTTGCAATATGCTGCCTGCAAGAGATAAACCTTGGGTCAAAGGACACATATAAATTGAAAATTAGGGGATGGAAATAGATATTTTATGCCAGTGGAAAAGACGGGAAAGTGGGAGTTGTTATACTCATATCAAACAAAATAAACTTTAAAACAAATTCCATAAAGAAAGAAAAGGAAGGACACTATTTAATGAAAAAAGATCAATTTGATAAAAGGATAATACGCTCATCACTACGTAATGTGCCTAATATATAGAAGCGTTCTAAAGCAACAACAAATACTAAAATACATAAAAGGAGAAATTAATGAGAATACAATAATAGTAGGAGAATTTAACACCCCACTCACATCAATGGACAGATCCTCTAGAGAGAAAATCAATAAGGCAACAGAGATCTTAAATAACACAATAGAAAACTTAGACTTAATTTATATTTTTAGGATGTTACTTCAAAAAATCAGAATATAGAGTATATCTAAGTGCACATGGAACATTATCAAGGATTGACGATGTACTGGGGCACAAAACTTACCTGAACAAATTTAAATGTATAAAAATTATCTCAAGCATATTCTTTGACCACAATGGCATGAAACTATAAATTGACCACAGGGGACAAAATGAGAAAATACTGTCTACATGGAGGCTAAACAACATGCTATTAAACCAATGGGTCAATGAGGAAATTAAAATGTAAATTAAAATGTACCTTGAGACAAATGACAATGAAAATACAACCATTCAAAATCTACAGGATGCCACAAAAGCAGGTCTTAGAGGGAAGTTCATAGAGATACAGGCCTTCCATCAAAAAAATAAGAAAAATTGCAAATCACCAACCTAACCTAAAGTCAGAAGAAGGAAGGAAATCATAAAGATCAAAGAGGATATCAATAAAATAGAGATTGAAAAAAAATCATAGAATAAAATCAATAAAAATTAAGAGCTGGTTCTCTGAACGTGTAAAAAATACTGGACATATCTCTGGACAGACTCACCAAGAAGAGAGAAAGAACTGACATGAACAAAATAAAAATGAAAAAGGAGAAATCTCAACAGATTCTGCAGAAATACAAAACATCCAAAGAGAATACTATGAACAATTCAGTGCCAACAAAATTGATAAGCTACAAGAAATGGACAAATTTCTAGAGACATGCAGTCTGCCAAAACTAAATCAAGAAGAAATAGATCAATTGAACAGGACAATCACTAGAAATGAAAATGAACATATAATAAAAAAAAAATCCCTTCAAAAAAAAAAAAAGTCCAGGACCAGATGGCTTCACAGGAGAATTCTACCAAATATAAAATGAAGAATTTATACCCATCATTCATAAACTTTTGCAAAAGGTTGACCAAGAAGGAAAAATTCCAAAGACATTCCATGAAGCCACCATCACCCCAATACCAAAACCAGACAAAGATACTACTGAAAAAAGAAAATTATAGACCAATGCCTTTGATGACATAGACACAAAAATTCTCAGCAAAATTTTAGCTAAACAAATTCAACAACATATGAAAAAGTCATACAACATGACCAAGTGGGATTCATCCCAAGTTCACAGTGATGTTTCAGCATACACAAATCAATCAATGTCATACACCACATTAACAAAAGAAAAGACAAAAACCACATGATCTTCTCATTAGATGTAGAAAAAGCATTTGACAAAGTCCAACATACATTCATGATAAAAACTCTTACCAAAGTGTGTACAGAGGAAACACACCTTAACAAAATAAAATCCATTTATGACAGATCCACAGCCAATTTAATACTCAATGGAGAAAAGCTGAAAGCTTTCCCACTAGAATCTAGAACAAGACAAGGACACTCACTCTCACCACATTTATTCAACAGAGTATTGTAAGTCCAAGCCAAAGCAATAATACAAACAAAAATAAATAAATAAAATGTATCCAAAGTAGGATAGGTAAAATTGTCACTCTCTGCAGATGATATGATACTATATATAAAAGAGCCTAAGGACTCCAAACAAAAATAATCAAACTAATTAACAAATTCAGCAAAGTAGCAGGGTACAAGATTAACATTCAGAAATTGGTTGCATTTCTCTATACTAACAATGAAATATTAGGGAAGGAATATAAAATAGCTTTTAAATCACACCACAAAAATTAAATGACCTAGGAATAAATATGACCAAGGAGGTAAAAGATTTACATGCTGAGAACTACAAAATGTTAATCAAGGAATTTAAAAAGGATTCAAAGAAATGGAAAGATATTCCATGGTCCTGGATTGGAAGAATTATTACCATAAAAATGGCCATACTATGGAGAACAGTATGGAGGTAACTTAGACATCTATACATAGAACTACCATGTCACCCAGCAATTCCACTCTTTGGCATATATCCAGACAAAACATTCCTTTAAAAAGACACATGCACCCACATGTTCATTGCAGCACACTTCACAATAGCCAAGACATGGAAACCACCCAAATGTCCATCAACAGATGATTGGATTAGGAAGATGTGATACATATACACAATGGAATACTACTCAGCCATAAAAAAGAATGAAATAATGCAATTTGCAGCAACATGGATGGAATTAGAGACTCTCTTATTGAGCGAAGTAAGTCAGAAAGAGAAAGACAAATACCATGTGATATCACTTATGTCTGGAATCTAATATAAGACACAAAGGAACTTTTCCAAAGAAAAGAAAATCAGTGACTTGGAGAATAGACTTGTAGTTGCCCAGGGGGAGGGGGAGATAGTGGGGTGGATTGGGAGCTTGGGGTTAATAGATGCAGACTATTGCCTTTGGAATGGATTAGCAATGAGATCCTACTGTGTAACACTGGGAACTATGTCTAGTCACTTATGATGGAGCATGATAATGTGTGAAAATAGAATGTGTACATGTATGTGTAACTGGGTCACCATGCTGTACAGTAGGAAAAAAATCATATTGGGGAAATAACAAATAAAAAAATATTTTTAAAAAGTTGCCATATTTCCGAAAGCAATCTACAGATTCAATGCAATCTCTATCAAATGAGCCATGGCATTTTTCACAGAACTAAAGCAAACAACACAAAAATTTATATGGAAATATAAAAGACCCAGAATTGCCAAGTAATCCTGAGGAACAAAAATTCAAGCAGGGGGAGAAATGCTCCCAGAATTCAGACAATATTACAAAACTACCATTTTTTATACCATCACCACAAGACTGTGTGGTAATGATACAAAAACAGACATACGGACCAATGGAACAGAATAGAGAACCCAGAAATAAACCCTGACACTTAAGGTAAATTAATCTGGGAATTACCACTGTGGCTCAGTGGTAATAATCCTGAATAGTAACTACGAGATTGTGGGTTCAATCTCTGGCCTTGCTAAGTGGGTTAAGTATCTGACATTAAGTGAGCTTGTCATGTAGGTTGCAGACATGTCTCAGATCCTGCTTTGCTGTAGCTGCGGCATAGGACAGCAGCTGCAGCTTTGATTTGACCCCTAGCCTGGGAAGTTCCATGCCACACATGCATCCTAAATAAATAATAATAATAATCTTTGACAAAGGAGGCAAGAATATAAAATGGGAAAAGGACAGTCTAGTCTATTCAGCAAGTATTGCTGTGAAAACTAGACCTGTGCATGTAAATCAATGAAACTGGAACACATCCTCACACCATGCCTGAAAATAAATTCAAAATTGCTTAAAGACTTAAACATAAGACACCATAAAACTACTATAAAATAACATAGGCAACAAATTGTCTGACATCAACCTTACAAATGTTTTATTTGGTCAGCCTCCCAAGGCAATAGAAATAAAAGCAAAAATAAACCAATGGGACCTAATCAAACTTAAAAGCTTTTGCACAGCAAAGGAAACCATAAAAAAGGACATCATATGGAATGGGAGCAAGTAGTTACAAATAGCACAACTGACAAGGGCTTAATCTCCAAAATATACAAACAACTCATATAACTCAATGGCAAAGACACAAACAACCTGAATAAAATGGGCAGAGGGCCTGAATAGACATTTCTCCAAAGAAGACATATGGATGGCCAACAGGACCATGAAAAAATGCTCAATGTCACTAATTTATAGAAATTCATATAAAAGATATGATGAGGTACCACTTCACACTGGTCAGGATGGCTATCATTAATAATTCAACCATTAACAAATGTTAGAGAGGGTGTGGAGAAAAGGGAACCCTCTATACTGCTGATGGGAATGTAAATTGGTACAACTATGGAAAACAATATGGTGGTACCTCATAAAACTAAATATAGAACTACCATATGATCTAGAAATCCCACTCCTGGGCATACATCCACCAAAACTTTCATTTGAAAATATACATGCACCATATATTCACTGCAACATTATTCACAATAGCCAAGACATGGAAACAACTGTCCATCAACAGGTGAATGGATTAGGAAGGTGTGGTACATATACATAATGGCATACTACTCAGCCATAAAGAAGAACAAAATAATACTATTTGCAGCAACATGGATAGAAGTAGAGATTCTCATACTAAGTGAAGTAAGTCAGAAAGACAAATACCATATGATATCACTTATATCTGGAATCTAATATATGGCACAAAGAACCTATCTACATAAATGAGAAAAACGCATGGACATATAGAATAGACTTCTGGTTGTCTGGGGAGGGGGAGGGAGTGGGACAGACTGGGAGTTTGAGGTTAATAGGTGCAAACTATTGCATTTGGAATGGATAAGTAATTAGATCCTGCCGTATAGCACAGGGAACTATACCCAGTCATTTGTGATGGACCTTGATGGAGGGTAATGTGAGAAAAAGAATATATGACTAAATATAAATGTATGAATAACTGGGTCACTTTTCTGTACAGCAGAAATTGATAGAATGTTGTAAATCAACTATAATAAAAATTTTTAAAAATTAAATAAAAGGAATCCAAAATTGCCACTATTTATACATGAAATATTATATGTAAAAAACATAGTCACCACCAAAAAACTACTAGAGCTCATTAATATATTCAGTAAAGCTTCAGAATACAAAATTAATATACAGAATTTTTTTATTTCTGTACACTGAGGATAAACTATTAGAGAAATCACAACATCAATCCTGTTTGCCATCACATTAAAAATACTAAAATACCTAAGAATAAACCTACCTATGGAGAAAAAAAGACCTGTTCTCTAAAAATTATAAGATTCTGGAGTTCACCTTGTGGCTCAGTAGTAAAAAACCTGACTAGTGTTCACAACAATGCGGGTTCAATCTCTGGCCCCACTCAGTGGGTTAAGGATATGGTGTTGCCATGAGCTATAGTGTAGTTTGCTGACATGGTCTGGCACTGCTGTAGCTATGGCATAGACTAGCAGCTGCAGCTCTGATTCAACACCTAGCCTGGGAACTTCCATATGTCACGAGTGTGGCCCTAAAAAATAGACCAGAATTAAAGATAATATTTATAAAATTCTGATGAAAGAAGGAGAAGATGACACAAATAGATGGAAAGATATCCATGCTACTGGATCAGAAGAATGGATATTATCAAAGTGACTATACTACCCAAGGCAATCTACATATTCAATGCAATTCCTATCAAATTACCAATGATATTTTTTCAATGAACTAAAATCACAAGAATTTAAATTTATATGGAAACACAAAAGACCCTGAATAGCCAAAGCAATCCCGAGAAAGAAAAACAGAGCTGGGGAATCAGGTGCCGTGCTTTAGACCACACCACAAAGCTATAGTCATTAAAACTGTATGGTACTTGCACAAAAGCAGAAATATATAACAGTGGAGTGAGATAGGAATCCTAGAAATAAACACACACACTATGGTCAATTATGACCCACAATCTATGACAAAGGATGCAAGAACACATAATGGAGAAAACACAGTCTCTCTTTAATAAGTTGTACTGGGAAATGGGGCTACTACATGCTAAAGGATGAAATTAAAACATTCTCTAACACCATACACAAAAATAAACTCAAAATGGGTTAAAGACCTACATCTAAGGCCAGATACTATAAAACTTTTTGAGGTAAACCTATGCAGAACACCCTTTGAAGCACACAAATATCCTTTTGGTCCACCTCCTAGACTAATTAAAATAAAAACCACAATAAAAAAAGGATCCTAATTACAAATAAATGTTTTTGTACAGTAAAGGAAACCATTAACAAAAAAACTTTGCAAATGATGAGATTGATTAGAGATTAATTTCCAAAACATACAAACATCTCAAGCAGCTCAATATCAAAACAAACACCCAATTAAAAGTGGGCAGAAAATATAATTAGACATAGATTCCAGAAATAAGTGATATCGTATGGTATTTGTCTTTTTCTTTCTAGCTTACTTCACTTAGTATAAGAATCTCTAGTTCCAGCCATGCTGCTGCAAATGACATTAGTTTGTCTTTTTTATGGCTGAGTAATACTCCATTATATATATGTACCACATCTTCTTAATCCATTCATCTGTTGATGGACATTTAGATTGTTCCCATGTCTTGGCTAATGTCAATAGTGCTGAAATGAACATAGGGGTGCATGCATCTTTTTCAATGAAAGTTTTGGCTGATATATGCCCAGTAGTAGGATCATATGGTAATTCTATATTTAGTTTTCTAAGGTACCTCTATACTTTTTCCATAGTGGTTGTACAAATTTACATTTCCATCAACAGTGAAGGAGGGTACCATTTTTTTTCCACCCTCTCTCCAGCATTTAATTGTTGTCTTGTTCAGGATGGCCATCCTGACTGGTGTGAGGGGGTACCTCATTGAAGTTTTGATTTGCATTTCTCTAATAATTACTGATGTTGAGAATTGTTTCATGTGTCTGTTGGCCATCTGTATGTCTTCTTTGGAGAAATGTCTATTTAGGTCTTCAGTCCATTTTTTAATTGGGTTATTTTGTTGTTGAGTTGTATGAGTTGTTTGTATATTTTGGAGTTTAGGCCCTTGTTGCATCATTGGCAAAGATTTTCTCTCATTCTGTGGGTTGTCTTTTCATTTTTTAATGGTTCCTTTGCTGTGCAAAAACACATGAGTTTAATTAGGTCCCACTGGTTTATTTTTGGTTTTATTGACCTTATTCTAGGAGGTTGATCAAAGAAGATGTTGCTGTGATTTATGCCAAAGAGTGATATGCCTATGTTCGCCTCTAGGAGTTTTATAGTATTTGGCCTTACATTTAGGTCTTTAATCCATTTTGAGTTTATTTTTTCGTATGATGTTAGATAGTGTTCTACTTTGATTCTTTTACATGTAGCTGTCCAGTTTTCCCAACACCATTTATTGAAGGACTATATTTCTTCCAGTGTATGTTCTTTCATCCTTTATAGATTAGTTGACTGTAGGTGCTTGGGTTTATTTCTGGGCTTTCTATCCTTTTCCATAGATTGATATTTCTGTTTTTGTGTCAGTACCATACTGTTTTGATGAGTGTTGCTTTGTAGCATTGTCAAAATCAAGAAGCTTCATTCCTCGATTTATATTTTTCTTGTTCAATATTGCTTTGGCTATTCAAGGTCTCTTATGTTTCCATTTCATTTTTAAAATATTATGTTCTAGTTCCGTGAAGAATGTGCTTGGTAATTCTGTAAGGAGTGCACTGAATTTGTAGATTGCCTTGAGTAGTATAGTCATGTTGACAATATTGTCAATTCCTCCTTTTATGGCTGTCAGCACTTTCCTTATATTTTAGGGTGATCCTATGTTAGGTGCATATACATTTACAATTATTATGTCTTCTTCTTGGATTTATCCTTTGATTATTAGGTAGTGTCCTTTGAATCTTATGATTTTATTTATTTTAAAGTCTATTTTGTCTTATATGAGTATTGCTACTTCTACTTTCCTTTGATTTCCCCTTACATGTAATATCTTCCATCCTCTCATTTTCAGTCTGTATATGTCCTTGGGTCTGAAATGGGTCTCTTGTAAACAGCATATATATGGGTCTTATTTTTGTATCCACTCAGCCAGTCTGTATCTTTTGGTTGGAGCATTTAATCCATTTACATTCAGTGCAATTATGGGTATGTATATATCTATTGCCATTTTATTAACTGCTCTGAATTGTTACTTTGTTTTTTTTTTCTTTCCTTCTTTTGTTGTCTTTTCTTGTGATTTGTTGACTATCTTTAGTGTTGTGATTGGATTACTTTTTCATTTTTATGTGTGTGTCTATGATACTTATTGTTTTGGTTTGAGGTTCACTTATTTTCGAATGCATTTTTGTTGTTCTGCGTTTGTCTTTTCCTCTTCTCCTGTCTGTTAGTTTTTATATCAATGTATGATTTTCTACCTTCATATTATCTTTGTCTTTACCAATGAGTTTTCTCTTTTGAATTTTTTTTGTTTCTTGTTGTGACTTTTTCTTTTCTGCTTAGAGAAGTTCCTTTAGTAGTTTCTGTAGTTCCTTTAGTAGTTGGTGTTGCTGAATTCTTTTAGCCTTTGCTTGCCTGAAAAGCTTTTGATCTCTCCCTCAAATCTGAATGAGAGCCTTGCTATATATAGTATTCTTGGTTCTAGGTTCCTCCCCTTCATCACCTTATATATATCTTGCTGCTCCCTTCTACCTTGTAGAGACTCTGCTGAAAGATCAGCTGTTATCCTTATGGGGATTCCTTTGTATGTTGTTTCTTTTCCCTTGCTACTTTTAATATTTTTTCTTTGCATTTAATTCTTATCAGTTTGTTTAGTATGTGTCTAATTGTGTTTCTCTTTGGGTTCATCCTTTGTGGGATTCTCTGTCCTTCCTTGACTTGAATGAGTGTCTCCTTTCCCATATTAGGGAAGTTTTCAGCTATAATATCTTTGCATATTTTCTCTGGCCCTTTTTCTCTCTCTTCTTCTGGAACCCCTATGATGTGAATGGTGGTACATTTAATGTTGTCCCAGAAATCTCTTAGGCTCTCCTCAGTTCTTTTCATTATTTTCTCTTAATTTTTTCTGTAGCAGTAATCTCCACCAATTTGCCCTTTCACTATGCCTTTTCAGGTTTTCCACCTGCCCACCTGGACTTTTGTAACTCCTAGGATCCTTTGTGCTGTTTCCAAGTTCACTTTCTCCATCTCCTGTGCAGATGGCACCTCTTCACCTGCCCACTAGGCCTTTTGTGATTCCCAGGACCATTTGCACTCTTCCTAAAATAGCTTTAGCAGTTCAATGGGCTTTTCACAGCTCTCAACCTGCACAGAATGCCTCTTGCAGATTTCCAGGATTCTTTGCAATGCTTCCAAGGTACATCTCACTGCCCCCTAGGCAAATCATGGCTCTGTGCCCACCCAGGAAGCCCCTTACAGAACACAGACAGCCTATGCTGTTTCCCTAATCACACTCTGTCCCTTAGGCAGATTGTATCTCTGTGCCCTCCCTGAAGGCCCCTTTTGGAAACCCACCTCTCTGTGCTGCTTCTGAAATAACTTTATCCACCCTCTAAGAAATCCAGAGGTCTCTGTTGTCTTAGGAGACCCCCTGCTGAATTCCAGACTATCATGAGTTTCCAGAAACACCTTCTGTCCCTAGGGAAAATGGGGCTCTCCACCCACACAAAGGGCCATCTGAGATCCCTTGAGACTTCTATGCCATTATAGCAGTCACTTCATTGTTCTCCCACTTGGCTGCTGGCTGGGACTGTGTGGACTGTGCTATTCCTGAGTTCCCTCCACTTACTTGACTTTCTCTGTAACCTTAAGGGCTGTAGGGTTCTCCACAACTGCTGCTAAGCAGCCATTGCTCAAGAGCAAATCCTGGAGCTGGGGCAGTTGAGGTCTTGCAGTCCAAGAGCACTCATAGGAGGCAAGAGTATAGTGGTGGATCCAGCCCCTTTTCTCCAGCATTCCCTAATACCATTATTGAGTCTTTAAGCCCAACCAGGATTCCTCAGCTTACAAATTCAAATGTGCTTGTTCTAGACTCCAGTCCTTCTAGATTGTCTCCATGCTACCAATCCTAGCTTTTCCCTAGGTAGCCAGCCCTTGTTTTCTGTCTGAGTCTGATCTCCAAACCTAGAATTTCAGTTCCCAGCCCCTGTCCACCTCTGCTTATAGCTGGGAAGTGAATAGAAATGATGCTGACCTTTTGTAGAGGGCCATTTCTTTTTTTTTTTTTTTGGTCTTTTTGCCATTTTTTTGGCCACTCTCGTGGCATATAGAGATTCCCAGGCTAGGGTCCAATCGGAGCTGTAGCTGCTGGCCTACACCAGAGCCATAGCAACGCAGGATCTGAGCCACATCTACAACCTACATCACAGCTCACAGCAACGCCAGATCCTTAACCCACTGAGCAAGGGCAGGGATTGAACCCACAACCTCATGGTTCCTGGTTGGACTCATCAACCACTGCACCATGACGGGAACTCCTGTAGAGGGCCATTTCTGTTTTAAGTGCTTTAGCCTGATTACCGTGTTCTCCTCTAATACTCCAAAGTTCCTTCTCTATATTGCTGGTGTGGGGGACTTCTCAGGGTGCAGAGTTTTGTTTGTTTGTTTTTGCTCCTTGTCCAGCTCCTTACCAGAAGTGAATCCCAACTGACCAGCTTTGCTTCTGCTTTTCTCTCCTTTTTTTTCCTTCTTTCTTTTGTCCTACCCAGTTTTGTGAAGATTTTCTTTCTCTATTGGAATCCTGGGTTCTTTTATCAACACTCAGCAAATTTTCTGGGCAAGTATTTCCACATATAAGTATTTGCAATGGATTTGGAGGGGTAGGTGAACCCCATGTCCTACTCCTTCATTTCCATTGATTTTTCCCTCTTAGGATAATCTTAAAAATGAGTTTATGTTGATCTGCATCTTCATCAAACCTTAATTTTTTCAATTCCTTAAATTTAATGACACAGGTAAGTCACTGTGATGTTAATTTGCATTTCCCTAATAATTAATAAATTTGATCATTTAAAAAAATAAAGAATTGAAGACAATACAAATGGATAGAAAGATATGCCAAGCTGTTCAACTGGAAGAATCAATATTGTTGAAATGACAGTGCTACATAAGGAAATCTACAAAATCAATGAATTTCCCCTAAAAGTATCAGTGGCATTTATCATAGAACTACAACAAACAACTCTAATGTTTTCACAGAAAAAAAAAAAACCTTGAATTGGACAACATGAAAAAGAAAAACAGATCTAGAGGTATCATGATCCTTGACTTCAGAATATATTTCAAATTTAAGTCATCAAACAATATGGTACTGGTGAAAAAACAGGCACACAAATGAATGGAACAGAATAAAGATCGCTGAAATAACCGCACACACTTATGGTCAATATTCTGACAATGGAGGCAAGAATACACAATGTAGAAAAGACAATATGTTCAACAAATGGTGCTGGGAAAACTAGACAGCTACATGTAAAACAGTGAGATTATAACATTCTCTAATGCCATATACAAAAGCAAAGTCAAAATGTTTCAAAGACCTAAATGTAAGACTGGAAACCCTAAAAGTCTGAATAAAACAAAAGCAGTAAACTATTTGACATAAATCATAACAATATTTTTTGGGTCTGTCTATAAAACAAACAAAAGCAGAAATTAAAAAATGAAATATGATTAAACTTAAAATATTTTGCACAGCACAGGAAACCTTTGACAAAATGCAAAGACAACCTGCTGAATGGAAGAAAATATTTGCAAATATATGACTGATGAGGAGTTAATACCCAAACTATATAAACACCTTATACAACTCAATATCAAAAACCACAAAACACTCAGTTAAAAAATGGGCAGAAGACAAGTACCTGCTGAATATCCTAGGGAACTATACTCAAGATTTTGTAATAACCTATAAAGGAAAAGAATCTGAAAAAGAGTAAATATAAATATATAAATATATATTTATATTTATATGTCTGAATCACTGTGCTATATACCTGAAACTGCCAAGACATTGTAAATCAATAATACTTCAGTTAAAAATGGGCAAAAGACCTGAATAAACATTTTCCCAAAGAGACATACAAATTGCCAACAGGTACATGAAAAGATGCTCAACATTTCTATTTATCAGAACAATTCAAATCAAAACCACAAGATATGATCTCACACCTTTCGGAATGTCTGTCATCAAAAAGACTACATATAGCAAATGTTGGTGAAGATGGTGAGGATGTGGAAAAATAGGAACCCCTTTACACTGTTGGTAGGAGTGTAAACTGGGGTAGCCACTATGGAATACTACATGGAGGTTCCTCAAAAAACTAAAAGTAGAACTTATTATGTGATCCAACAATTCCACTCTTAAGTATATATATATATATATATAATTTAAATGCTAATTCAATAAGGTTTGTGCACCCCCATGTTCAAAGCAGCATTATTTAAAATAGCCAAGTTATGGAAGCAATCTAATTGCCCATGAATAGGTGAATGGATATATAAGTGGTATGTGCATAAATACACACACACACATACACACACACACAAATATATAAAACACAATATTACTCAGCCACAATAAAATAATGAAATTTTGTCATTTGTAACAGGACAGATGGACATGGAAGGTATTTTGCTGAGTGAAATTGTTTGTACTGAGGAAGATATCTAATATAAGTTATTATTTACATGTGGAATCTAAAAAATAAAATAAACCATTAATATAAGTAAACAGAAAGAGACTATCAGATATAGAGAATGATGATTACCAGTGGGAATAGGGAATGAGGGGTGGGGTAAAAGGTTCAAGCTACTATGTACAAAATAATAAGCTACAAGTACATACCCAAGTATATATTGCACAACACATGGGTATAGACACTGTGTTAAGAGAAATTTAAATAGACTATAATCTATAAAAATTTTGAATTACTATGTTGTACACCCAAATCAATATAATATTTTAAATCAACTATACCACAATAAAAATTTAAGAAAATAATGTTGGTGAAATACTAAACTGTTATTCTTATGGACTCTTATACTCTAATAATTTTACTTTCTTTTTTAATGCGATGTCACTAATTTTATATATTAAACACTGAATTTATAAGCTTAACATATTTTTATTTTTAGGTTTTTAAAAATCAGATTCCTATATACAGATTTGTGAAATATTGATGGGATGGTACCTTGAGAAAAATAACTTCAAGATTTTTCATACACACCTCTTACATATTTTTTTAATGTGAAAGCTCCTTTTTTTGTAGTTTAATTTTTATTTTTAGTTTTTTATTATAGTTGATTTACTATGATCTGTCCATTTCTGGTATACAGCAAAGCGACCCAATTACACATACACATACATTCTTTATATTTTAAAATTTAAAATTATTATATAAGATATTAAATATAAAATATATTCTTGACTGATAATGTGTCATGATAATTTAAAGATTAAAATGGACATGGTGCTGAGATTTTCTAGAAAAAAATACTTGCCATTGATGATATAATAATATTCAAATACTACATGAATCCTGCATTTGCTTAATGGTACTAAATCAACTCTTCAGAGATATCAAGGAAGGAAAAAGAATATCACAAATGTTCATTTTTACTTTCATTTTGGCCTCAGAAGAATAGTCTTCCATGATTAAATTTGGTAGACTCTAAACAAATCCACCAAGATTACTATGGGTTTTGGTGCAAATATACATTAGATTAATGTCTTACTGTACTAATGAGAATATTTAAATGTCTTAATTCCTTCAGCTGGAATAACTGAACTGTACTATCAAAAGCTTCGATAGCTATAACTAACTCCATATGCAGCCCTTATAATTTTGTTAAAAGTTTAAGAATGCATTATATTTCAGAGGGTCAGGGCAACATACATTGAAGGAGAAGTATAGAAGTTATGGGGAAATATACTGTGGAACTACATATATTATGGTTTTATAATTATAATTTTTTATATAAATTACATATATAAAATTATAAAAACCCACTTAAACTGAAGGATAGGAATGGCTCAAAGGGTTTAATGCCTACAAAGGTCTGAGAAGCTTCCACAGTTATAAAAAAAAATTGAAAATTTCTAGCTAGCCAATAAGAAAGATTTATTTAGGTCAATATCACAGTAATATCTTACTTCTAAAGTTTGGTTTGAAAGGTTAGGGCAATTTTGATCAAGCAAAATAACATAGAAAAACCTTTTATCATTAAGAAATAAAAGACAAAATTAATTAATTAATTATACTGATAAATACCCTAAGAATAGGAAGGAAAGATCAAGAAGAGTAAGTGAAGTGGAGCTCACCTCCTCCTAGAGCACATAAAAATATCAACATATTGAGCTCCCTCTCCACTGTTTCCCTTCCCCCCTCTCCTTGGCTCCCCCCTCCCCCACTTTTTCTTTCTTTCTCTCATTTATCTACCTTCCAGTGGGACCTGAGAAGCTCCATCTTTACAGTGCTTGAACATCTGGAAACATTAAATTAGGAGAATGATCAAGTAGTAGGATATGAGGTTCACCTCCTCTCACAAATACGTCAAAAATACATCTATGTGCTGAATGATTCACACAGAAAATCTACTGAATGCAAACAAAAGACCTCAGGCTTCTGATAGAGCAAGAAAATCTCCATGTAACCCGATAGGATAAAAGAAGAAAAGAAAGTAAGAAAGAAGTGGGACTGAACCTGTGCTCCTGAGGAGGATCTAGGAAAGAAGAAAACTTCCTGGACCCTAGAAAATGCCCCCACCTAGTTGGGAGATCAGCTAAGACAGAAGAGGTGCTTCAGAGCCTTGGAGGAGAACACAGCAACTGATTTGCAGCAGCTAGATTACAAACAGACACACAGACTGTCAGAGCCACCAGCCTGCACTCCACAGCCCAAGTCACACAGCTGCAGTTGCAGGCAGGGGCTGAGTGCTAAAGCCAGCTTTGGAGATCAGACTAAGGGAGAGAACTGGGATTGGCTGTGTGGAGAAGACTGGGATTTTAGGCATGGAAACAGCTTTAAGTACTAGAGTCTAGAACAACAACATTTGAGGATGTATGTGGAAGAAACCCAGACAGGCCAGATACTATTGTTTGGGGGTAAGGAGTGGAGGGAGTGGGATCCTTTATTATAACATTTTTTTTTCCTGCATCTGCTGTCAGGTGGCAGGACATTGCCTAAACCAGCTCCAAGAATGGTCATGTGAGTAGCCACTGCCCAGCTTCAGGAGTGGTGCCTTGAGCTGCTGCCACCTCCTTCACAGACTCCAGAACTAGCCAGCACTTAGCTCCAGGAGGGGTCATGCAAGTCACTATCACAACTTGGCTCTGGGAGGAGTCAAGCAATCTGCTGCCACCTCTCTTGCAAATTCAATCCTGAGCCAGGATTGAACAGGAACAGTCATGAGCCACTCCCATCATGTGGTCTAGGTACATGCATGGCCCACCACCACTGACAAGAATGCCAGGATTGAGCACCAACCTCTGCATCTGCAACCTACTATCAGGAGGATAATGGCCAACATATTCTAAGGAAAGACACAACAAGCACCCGTACTAAAAACAGTCCTTGCCAGCTAAGCCCCAGGGCCCTGCAACTAAGTAGGAAGAGCTGAAATCTCTCTCCCTGATTGTGCAAACTAGAGATTTACACCTATGCTGCTGGCCTTATAAATTTAGCACTGGTGGAACATATGAATGGACAATGAATGCTCATACAGCTAAAAGAAGTCTGACTTTAGCAGCTGTGGGCTTTGTGTGCATGTACATGCAAGGGCTGGAACAGGCCAGAGTCTGAGCTGCTGCTGTGGCTCCCACAGTGGGCCAAGTGTATGAATACTTAAGTCCTTGGACCTCACCTCGGGGGATCTCTGCCTGGTGAAAACAATGACTGAGAGACACCAAGGCCAATTGCCAGCATACCCACAGTTAAGGTGGGGTCTAGATCAATGCCAACAACAGTGTACTTTGTGAACTTGCACAAAGGGTGAAAGGTGACACCACTGAAAACAGCTTCAGTGGAGGCATATTTAGGGGCTCTTCTCTTAGTGGGGGGTACTCCAATTCCGCCTACCTCACACCACATTATTTATTTATTTATTTATTTATTTATTTATTTATTGTCTTTTTGCCATTTCTTGGGCCATTCCTGCGGCATATGGAGTTTCCCAGGCTAGGGGTCTAATCAGAGCTGTAGCCACCAGCCTACACCAGAGCCACAGCAACGCCTGATCGTTAACCTACTGAGCAAGGGCAAGGATCGAACCCACAACCTCATAGTTCCTAGTCGGATTAGTTAACCACTGCACCACGATGGGAACTCCCCTCATACCACATTTGAGAAACACAACTCAAAAACAGACCTGTGGGCTGCTACTCCAACAACTAGGGAGCGTACCCTGCTGCTAACAGACCAGTGAGAACGGTTGAGCAAAGAGGAAGTCCCACTAAATATCCAGTGCAGGCTCTGGTTACCACAACATCATTTGGACTCACTATGAAGGGGATAATGGCCAGTATACACTGAGGAAAGAGATGACAGGCATTTATATTAAAAGCAGACCTTGTACCAAAAAGTTTTAAACCTACATAGGCTGCCTAAATTTGTCCTGAGCTCACAGCCACCTCTAACACATTCCCTGACACAGCCCTGACAACCAGAGAGACAACACCAAGCTCCATCCACCAGTATACAGGGACCAGTCCCTCCCACCTGCACATTTCCCTGCACCAAAATTACCCACTAAGAGGCAGACACCAGAAACAAGAGGAACTACAACCCTACAGCCTGCAGAAAGCAGACCACAAACACAAAACTTTAGACAAAAATAGATAGCAAAATATGTTTCAGATGAAGGAACAAGATAAAACCCACAAAGACAATTAAATGAAAAGGAGACAGGCTACACACATGAAAAAAAGTCTTTAGGGTGATGATAGTAAGGATGACTTAAGATCTCAGAAAAAGAATGGAGGCGCAGACTAAGTTAAAAGAAATGTTTAACAAAGAACTAGAAGATTTAAAGAACAAAGATAAACAATATGATAGCTGAAAAAATATTTTAGAAGGAATCAACAGAATAACCAAGGCAGAAGAACAAATAAGTGAGCTGGAAGACAGTGGTATAAATCACTGTCATAGAAAAGAATCAAGTAGAAGAATGAAAAGAAATGAAGACAGTTTAAGAGATATCTGGGACATTAAACATACCAACATTCACAAAAGAGGGGTCCCAGAAGGAGAAGAAAGAGAGAAAAGGGCATGAAGAAATATTTGAAGAGATTGTATCCAAAAACTTCCCTAACCTGGGAAAGGAAACACATAATTCCAGGAAATCCAGAGGGTTCCCTTCAGTAAAAAAAAACCCAAGGAGGAATGCATTGTGACACATATAAATCAAACTGACAAAAATTAAAGACAAGGAAAACATTCTTTGACATAAATTAGAGCAATATGTGTTTAGACCCACCTCCTGGACTAATGAAAAATAAACAAATAAACAAATGGGACCAAATTAAATTTAAAAGCTTTTTCACAGCAAAGGAAACCATAAAAAAAGAGAAAGACAACCCACAGAATGGGAGAAAACATGTGAAAATTAAGAAACTGACAAAGGATTAATCTCCAAAATACACAAACAGCTCTTGCAGCTTTATATTTAAAAAAAAATCAAAAACATGGTTAGAACAGAGTTCCCATTGTGGCTCAGTGGTAATGAACAAGACTAGTATCCATGTGGATAAAGGTTCGATCCCTAGCTCCACTCAGTGGTTTAAGGATCCAGCATTGCTGTAAACTCTGGTGTAGGTCACAGATGTGGCTTGGATTCTGGCATTGCTGTGGCTGTGGTGTAGGCTGGCAGCTGCAGCTCTGATATGACCCTTAGCCTGGGAACTTCCACATGCTGCATGTGTGACCCAAAAATAACAAACATAAACTACAACCAAAAAAACATGGTCAGAAGATCTAAATAGACATTTATCCAGAGAAGACAGATGACCAAAAAAGCACATGAAAAGATACTCAACATAACTAATTATTAGAGAAATGGAAATAAAAGTTACAAGAAAGTATCACCTCACTCCAGTCAGAATAGCCATCATCAAAAAGTCTACAAACAGGGAGTTCTGTTGTGGTGCAGTGGAAAAAATCCAACTGGTGTCTATGAGGATGTGTGTTTGATCTCTGGCTTCACTTAGTGGTTTAAGAATCCAGTGTTGCCATGATCTGTAGACACAGCTCGGATCCTGAGTTGCTGTGGCTGTAATGTGATGTAAGCTGGCATCATTCTAAGTGAAGTAAGTCAGACAGAAAAAGACAAATATCATATGAGATCACTAATATGTGGAGTCCTAAAAAAATTATACAAAGTTATGTATTCATAAAACAGAAACAGACTCAAAGATTTTGAAACCAAACTTATGTTTACCAAATGGGAAAGGTTGAAGGGAGAGGGATAAATTAGGAGGTTGGAATTAACACATATACACTACTATATATATAAAATAAGTAAATAACAAAACCTACCATGTAGCACAGGAAAATTTACTCAATATTATGTAATAACCTATATGGGGAAAAATCTGAAAAAAGAATGGTTATATTTATATGTAAAACTGATTCACTTTGCTGCACACCTGCAGCTAATACAACACTTTATGTCAATTATACTCCAATAATATTTTTAAAAAATTTTATGTGGAACAATTCTCACTGAAAACTAACTGGAAATGGTCAAAAAAATCCCTTGTACAACAAAGGTTGTAGGAAAGATATACACATAATTGGATTGTATAGGAAGAAAACCAGTTGGGTTGGGATCTGCCCCACTCCTTACCAAGGTGATAGCTGCCAACATACCTTGAGGAAAGATGTGACTGGCATCCAGATCAAATTCAGCCTTCCCAGAGTTCCTGTTGTGATTCAGTGTGTTAAGAAACCAACATAGTCTCCATGAGATGTGGGTTCAACCCCTGGCCATGCTCACTGTGTTAAGGATCTGGCATTACTGCAAACTGCAGTGTAGATTGCAGATGCAGTTCAGATATGGTATTGCTGTGGCTGTGTCATAGTCCTACAGCTGCAGCCCTGAATCAACCCCTGGCTTGGGAAATTCCATATGTGGCAGGTATGAATATAAAAAAAAAAATCCAGCCTCCTACCAATGGCATAGGGAACACACAGTCTGCATATGGATGCTCCTGCATAAAAATACCCAATCAAGACCAAAATACATAACCTTTTCACCTAAATTTATAGGGCAGGGAAAGTTAAATGAAACAGAAAGGCAATGGAACTACTTTCAATTGAAAGAGCAAGTGAGAACCCCTGAAAAATAAATGATGAAGAAGGAGTAGGCAATATACTAGACAAAGAATCCAAAACACTGGTAATAAAAATGTTAACTGAATTAGGGAAAACAATTGAACAAGGAACTAAAAAATATAATAAAAACATGGATAATTCAATATCTTCAATGAAAAATACTCTAAAAGGAATAAATAGCAGACCAAGTGATAGAGAAGAATGAATAAGTGATCTGGGAAATGGAATATTGGAAAACGGCCATTCAGAACAGCAGAAAGACAACTGAAAATAATCTACAAAATCTCTGGTATAACATTAAGCATATGCCTACATTCACATTTTAGTGATTGCTGAAAGAAAGGAGAGAAGGAAGGGGATCAAAAAAGTATTAGAAGGAGTTTCAGTTGTTGCACAATGGGATCAGTGGAAGGTCTGCAGTGCCAGGAAGCAGGTTTGATCCCAGTCCTGGCACAGTGGGTTAAAGGATCTAGTATTGTTGCAGCTGTGGCATAGGTTTCAGCTGTGGCTCAGATCTGATCCCTGGTCCAGGAACTCCATATACTGCAGGGTGGCCAAAAAGAAAAAAAAAAATATGTATTAAAAAAAATTACAGCTGAAAACATTCCGAACACAAAGAAGGAAACATATATCCAGGTATACGAAGTGTAGAGGGTCTCAAACAAGAACTCAAACAAACCCACAGCAAGACATTTCATAATTAAAAAGAAATATATTAAAGATAGACAATTATTTTTTTAGGGCCACACCCATGGCATATGGAAGTTCCCAGGCTAGGGGTCGAATCAGAGCTACAAATGCCAGCCTATGCCACAGCCACAGCAACACCAGATCCAAGCTTTGTCTGTGACCTACACCACAGCTCATGGCAACACCAGATCCTTAACCCACTGAATAAGGCCAGGAATTGAACCCACATTCTCATGGACACTAGTCAGGTTCATTAACCACTGAACCATGAAGGGAACTCCCAAAGATAGAGAATTCTAAAGGTAGGACGAGAAAAACAAAGTCATATACAAGAAATCTCCATAAGCCTATCAGCAAATTTTATGCAGAAAATTTACAGGCCTTAAAGGAGTGACATTATATATTCAATGTGTTGAAAGGGAAAAACCCACAACCTTCAATATTCTACCAGCAAGATTATTATTTAGGATAGAAGGAGAGATAAAAACTTCAGACAAGCAAAACATAAAAGAATTCATAAATATTAAAACCATCCTGTAAGAAATCTTGAAGTGACTTCTCTAAATGAAAAATAAATAAGAATCTCTTAAAAAAAGGAAAATCCCAGTTAGAAATACAGATATATATATATATATATATATATATATATATATATATATATATTAATGACTGAAGGTTATTTAATAAGTCAGTATGTAGAATAAAAGACAAAAATTTGTAAAAGCAACTATAAGTACATAGAACAGTTCGAGGATGAATATATAAAATATGACCTCATAAACAAAAATAGTGGGAAGTAAAAATTTAGATCTCCTAGAATGCATTTAACTTAAATGACTACAAGTTTAAAACAAGTGGATAAAATTACAGGTCAACATATGTGAACCCTATAATAACCACATATCAAAAACCTATAATAGGTGCACAAAAGACAAAAGGAACCAAGCATACTGCCAAAGAAAATCATCAAACAAAATGGTAGAAACAAAAAGAAGAAATGAACAGAAAAGAACCACAAAAATAACTGGAAAATGAGTAATAAAATGACAATTAGTACATAGCTATCATAAATATCTTAAATGTCAATAAACTAAATACTGCAATCAAAAGACATAGAGTGGCTGATTGCGTTAAAAAAAATCACTTCAATATGTTACCTAAAAAGATTTACTTTAGGGCCAAATACACACACAGACTAAAAGTGGGAAGATGAAGAAAGATATTTCATTGAAACAAACAACAAGAAAGCAGAGGTAACAATACACATATCAAACAAAATAGACTTAAAACAAAGTCTATAACAAAAGACAACAAAAGGCATTATGTGATGATTAAGGGATCAATACAAGAAGAAGATATTACACTTGTTAATATATATGCTACCAATACAGAGGCACCTAAATATATAAAGCAAATACTAATAGACATCAAGGGAGATATTGACAATGATGTAAAAATAGTAGATTTGACATCAATGCACAGTTCATCCAGATAGAAAATCAATATGGCAAAAGTGGCCTTAAATACTATAATTGACCAGTTGGACTCAGTAGATGCTTTTAGGACATTCCAACCAAAAAAGCACAGAATAAACATTATTTTCAAGTGCACATGGAACATTCTCAGGATAGCACATATTAGGATACAAAACAAACCTCAACAAATTTAAGAAGACAGAAATTATATCAAGCTTTTTTTACAACAATAGTAAGAAATTAGAAATCAACTATAGAAAGGTAAAATTGGAAAAGAACGAACATGTGGAGACGAAACAACATACTACTTAAGAAAACAATATTTTAAAGTTCTCTTGTGGTGCAGTGGGTTAAGGAGCTGGTGTCACTGCAGTGGTTTGAGTAGCTATTATGGCATTGATTAGATCCCTGGCCTGGGAACATCCACATGCTTCAGGTGCAACAACAACAACAACAAAAACCTCCAGTGTTCCAATGATGAAATAAAAGAAGAAATCAGAAAATATCTTAAGACAAATGAAGATGGAAACAACTTTCCAAAAACCATAGGCTGCAGCAAAAGAAGTTTTAAGAGGGAAGCTTGTAGTGATATACACCTCCATCAGGAACATGAAAAATGTCAAATAAACAACCTAACTTGCCACCAAAAAGAATTCAAAAAAGATTAAAGTGTAAAGTCAGAAGAAGGGTGTAAATAAAGATCAAAGAGGAAATAAAATAGAGATAAAAAATACAATAGAAAAGATCAATGAAAACAAGAGATGGTTTTTTGAAAAGACAAAAAAAATTGATAAGCCTCTGTTCACCAATAAGAAAAGGGGGGGTCCAAATAAATAAGAAAATAAGAAGTGAAATAGGAGAAACAACAACTAATACCCAGAGATACAAAATCATAAGAGAATGCTATGAACAGTAATACAGCAAGAAATTCAACAACACAAAAGAAATATACACATTTCTAGAAACATACAACCTGCCAAGTCTAAATCAAGAAAAAACAGATAATTTGAAAAGACTGATTACTAGACATGAATTTTAATTTTTAAAGAAAGGAAAAGAAAAAAAAGACTCCCAGCAAAGGAACATCCAGACCTGGAGTTTTTCACAAGGGAATACTAAAAACATATAAATAATATTTAATACCTATCCTCAAAATTTTTCAAAAAAATTGAAGAGAATAAAAACTAGCAAATTCATTCTATTAGGTCACTATTACCTGGATACCAAACAGGACAAAACACTACAAAAAAATTACAGGCCCATATCTTTGATGAATACAGATGCAAAATATTTGCATACCAAATCCAATAATACATAAAAAGAATCTCACACCATTATTAAGTTCAATATGTTTCAGAGATACAATCAAGAATGGCTTAACATTTGCCAAAAACATCAATATGATTTACCACAATAAAAGGAAGGATAGAAATCATATGATCCTATCAATAGATGCAGAAAAAGCCTTTGACCAAATTCACCACACATTCATGATAAAAAAAATCTCATTGAAGTAGACATAGAGGGAACATATCTCAATATGATAAAGGCCATTTATGACAAAAACAGCTAGCCTCATACTCAAATGGTGAAAAGTTTGAAGCCTTTCCTCTAAATTCAGGAACAAGACAAGGATGCCCACTCTTATTACTTCTATTAAACACAGTATGGGAAGCCATAGCTATAGCAGTCAGACAAGAAAAAGAAATAAAAGATATCCAAATTATAACTAAATTAGTAAAATTGTCACTATTTGTAGATGACATGATACTTTATACTGAAAATCCTAAAGTCTCCCAAAATCTTGAAACTAATAAATGAATTCAGCAAAGTTTCAGCATACAAGATTAATTTACAGAAATCTATACACTAGTAATGAACTATTAGAAATAGAATGCAAACAAATTCAATTTAAAATTGGATCAAAAGAATAAAATGGCTAGGAATAAACTTAACCAGGGAGGTGAAAGATTTATATTCTAAAAATAAAACTTTGAGGAAATTGAAAATGATACAAAGAAATGAAAAGATTATACCATGCTTTTGGATTGGAAGAATTAGTATTTTTTAAGTGGCATACAGGAGTTCATACTATGGTGTGGTGGGTTAAGAATCTGACATGTCTCTCCAGCAGTGTGGGTTCAATCCCCTGCTTAGTACATTGGGTTAAGGATCTGGTGTCACTGCAGATGTGGTATGGGTCCCAGTTGTGGTTTAGATTCAATCCCTGGCCCAGGAACTTCCATATGCCATGAGTGTGGCCAAAAAATAAAAATAAAAATAAAAAGTAAAATGACCATACTACCCAAAGCAATCTATAGATTTAAGGCAGTATCAATCAAGATACTCATTACATTATTCACAAAAGTAGAAAAAATATTGGTGGTATAAAACTCCCAGACTTCACACCATATTAAAAAGTTACAGTAATCAAAACATCACACTACTGGAATAAAAACAGACACATAGATCAATGGAACAGAATAGAGAGCCCAGGAATAACCACACACACATATGATCAATTAATCTATGACAAAGGATGTAAGGATATACAATGGAGAAACAACAGTCACTTCAACAGATGGTACTTGGAAAACTGGACAGCTACATATAAAACAATAAGATTAGAACATTCCCTCAAACTATATACTAAAACAAAATAAAAACAGTTTAAATATCTAAATGTTAGTCCTGGAACCATAAAATTCCTAGAAGTAAACTTAGGCAGTAACTCTTTGACATAAATTGTAGCAATACTTTGATCTGTCTCCTAATGCAAAAGAAATAAAAGCAAAAATAAATGAATAGGACCTAATAAACTTTATGTATTTGCATAGCAAAGGAATCCATTGACAAAATAAAAAGATGACTTACAGAATGGAGAAAATATTTGCAAATTATGAGATAGGCAAGAGTGAATATCCAAAATATATAAATAGCTCATATAATTCAACACCATAAAATAGACAGAATACCTGAGTAGACATTTTTCCCAAAAAAACATACAGATGGTTAACAGGCACATGAAAAGAAGCTCAACATCACTAATTGTTAGAGAAATGCAAATCCAAACAACAGTCAGATATTACCTCACACCTGTTAGAATGGCTATCATCAAAAAGTCTCAAGTAAAAAATGTTAGAGAAGGTGTGGAGAAAAGATAAATTTTGTACACTGAAAGTGGGAATGTGAATTGGTGCGGCCATTATGAAAAACAGTTTCCTCAAAAAAACTAAAAATAGAACTACCATAAGATCCAGAAATTCCATTCTAGAGTGTATATCTTGAAAAATAAAAACACTAATTTGAAAAAAATACATGAACTCCAATGTTTATAGTGGCACTATTTTCTTAATTGCCAAGACATGGAAGCAACCTAAGTGTCCATTAACAGGTAAATAGTTAAAGAAGATGTGGTTTATATATACAACAGGATATTACTCAGCCATAAAAAAGAATGAATTTCTGCCATTTGTAACAAAATGAGTGGGCCTAGAAAATATTAGGCTTAGTGAAATAAAGAAAAGAAAGACAAATACCCTATGATTTTACTAATATGTGGATTCTAAAAATAATACAAATGAATGTGTATTCAGAACAAAACAGAGGAGTCCCTTGGTGGCTCAACAGGTTAAGGATCCAACATAGTCACTGCTACTGCTTGAGTCACTGCTGTAGCTTGGGTTTGATTCCTGGTCACATAGTAAAAACAAAACAAAACAAAAACAAAAACAAAAACAGACTCACAGATATAGAAAACAAATTTGTGGTTACTAAATGGGAGAGGGATGGTGGAAGTGACAAATTAAGGATATAAAATTAACAAAGAGCTATGTATGAAATAGATAAGCAACAAGGACATATTATAGCAAAGAGAATTATAGACATTACATTATAATAACTTATAACGGATTACAATCTGGAAAAAATACTGACTCAATATCCTTTACACCTGAAACTAGTATAGTATTGTAAATCAACTCTATTTCAAATAAAAAGAAGAGAAAGTAAACAATTGAACTGATTACTTGTTAACAATCTATCATCTAAGATATTAAAGTATGTTGATAGAGGAGATGAAAGAGTTAATTACACGGGCTTTTAAATTTAAAAAGACTAATGGAGTTCCCATTAACCATGAGCTCAGTGGTTAATGAATCCAACTAGGAACCATGAGGTTGTGGGTTCGATCCCTGGCCTTGCTCAGTGGGTTAAAGATCCGGCATTTGCCTTGAGCAGTGGTGTAGGTTGCAGACATGGCTCAGATCCCGCATTGCTGTGTTCTGGTTTAGGCCGGTGGCTACAGCTCCAATTTGATCCCTAGCCTGGGAACCTCCGTATGCCACAGGAGCAGCCCAAGAAATGGCAAAAAGACAAAAATAAATAAATAAATCAGACTAAATAAATATAAGTAGAACAAATCATAACACCAAAATATTTCAAATGTCAAAGTATATTGTACAGTCAATATATACTGTAGAAGATCCTTAATGGCACTTGTGTGAGGGCTGAAGTAGTCATGGGGTGAAAGTCAACTTGGGTATTATTAAGATAGATATTATTTTGATAAGAAAGGGAAAAGATAAATACTCCTCTTCATTCCACATCACCCTCCAAAACACATACACACACACAAAGGAAGCATCTTGGTTTTATTCTCACATTCTAAAGTTTCTGGGTATAACAGGGATAAAGCAGACATATAAAATATACACTATTTCCGAAGAGAATTTTCTGATTCCTTAAGTAGTTTTAAGGACCTCTAAGTCCTTTGGATAACAAGAAATGTGAGGGAAATATAGGTTGATATCCTAGTAAAATTTAGCTGACTTGTGACATGAGACATAAAGTTTTACAGCCCGAGTCATGAACACTGCAGGTATTGGGCACATTGCTTGCAAATATCCTTGCACTTCCAACTGAAGAACTATTGGTTTCTAGCTACACCACAGGGCTCTAAAATTACCTTTAGGGTCAAGGGTACCTTGGGGTGATCCAGTTTGGAGAAAATATTCTCAAAATCTTTAATAATTGCAAAGAATTATTTTAATATTTTCAAAACTCACTCACATGCAACTAAATATGCATATATTTATAATACAGTACTCAGTATGTGCAAAGCAATAACTATATATTCAGCTATAAATCCAAGTTTATCTATAACACACACACCTACACATGCTTATTTTCATTTTTATATTTCTACACTTCAGAGATTTATCCATGAGTTGAATCAGAAGTACCAAAGCATAGTAATAGAAGCTTTTCATGAGCAGCCTAATTACCATCTCTGGCTATGGCCCTAAGCTTAAATCAGATACAACAAAAACTCATTATTTAATCTGATTAGCACTAGCACCCATCCCCAAAACTCCTCAAGTAATACAGTTCTTTATTTTATTTTATTTTTAGTCTTGCCTGCATCTATCACTGCCAATCAGAATATATTGTTTCAATGTCAATTTAATTCTCTTTATATAAAATATCACAAACTAGACTAAAACTTTCAGGACCTTTTCTCTTTTTAATATTTTCATTTTGTTCAGTGGCTATAAAATTATTTCAGCATGTGCGTTTCATAAAATGTAAGTAACCTTGGGTTCCTCCCACCTTAACACTTTATCTATCCTCAATAAAAAGCCTTTTATATTCTTCACCCTCAGATTCACTGGGATTTTACATTTCTATTGGTTTTCATTTCCTCTCACATTAATTTTTCTCAGCTAGCCTTCTAGATGCCTCTCTCTTTGTTCATCTCCTAAATGTTTATATTCCTTATGACTTTATTCTTAGTCCTCTTATTATTTTACTCTCTCCCTTAATAAACTTACCCAAGAACACAAACTTTAATAAAACTTATATTCCGATGATTCCAAATTCTATCTCCAACATAGATCTCTTTCTGACTTACAAATTTGATGTACAAAAGCATTGCAAATCTCTTACTCACAACTGTCCCTTTCCGTTCTAACTCAATTTACTGATTCATCTTCCACCCAGTTCTAACCCTACCTCATTTCTCCCTCTCATCCCCCTCTGCATATATTTCTTATGTAATAGCTCACAATACTTTTTAATTTTGCATCAGAAATGTACCTAATTGGCATTTAGTCACTCTCCACTGTTACTGATACCACGTGTAACTTGAAGACCTAATTTATTCCTAACTTGGACAGTTACAACTGCATTTTAATTGGTCTTTGGGTCCCTTTAATTCACCATCCACATTTTCTCCAGAACTACATTCCTAAAATGGAAATTTTATCACTTTCCTTTTCAAATTCCCTCAAATCACCATTGATTTATCTTTGTCTCTAAAATCCAAATTGCTTCACAAGGCCTCTCCACCATCATATCTCAACATTGCCTTCAATGCAATTCTAATCTACTAATACTGAATTACTCACTAGTCCCCTAAAAGAAAACACTTCTTCTTGTCCATTTTGCCAATACATCTTAAAACACCCTTGTTATTATTCAACTTTCAGCCCAAGTTTCACTCTGTGAGCATTTCTGTTAATTCCCTAAGCAGAATTATCACTGTATCTTTTGTAATTCTATAAAAAAATACATCAGACTATACTGAAATTACTTGTTTTTTTATGTATCCCTTCCTCCATATGAAATCTCAAAAGTGAATGTTGTGACTTATTGTTAGTTGTATAACCAGAGTTTAGGAATTAGTAGGCAAAAAATAAGGGTCAAAGGAAGGAAGGGAGAAGAAATGGACAGAGGAAGGAAGAAAGTTTTTGTCAGGTTATTTATTTCTATTTTCCATGCTTACCATCTTAGGATAAATTTATGCTACATTGCTTATATTTGGATATTATATATTATATCATACTTGCAAAATTATATATAAAATTTAAGCCAAGATCTGGAAAGGAATAAAATTACCCATAGAGTATAAGTCTTAGTGTATAATGGCAGGGAATGGCACTTATTTAATTAAAAATAGTATCCGAAGAAAATGTTGAAGTTAAGAAAATTCTTTTACAAACACTTTAAGGAGATGTAAAGTTCAATCAGAGATAACTTGGGCATCAAGAAATGTCAGTCTGATAATTTCTAGATCCTTCCATGTTGCTAAAAATGCTGGTATTTCATTCAGTAATATTCAGTAATATTCCATTATGTATATGTACCACCTCTTCTTGATCCACTCCTCTGTCGATGGACACCACACTAAGTGAAGTCAGCTATACAATGAGACACCATTACAACATCAAATACTTTCACTGACATGTGGAATCTGAAAAAAGGACAGACTGAAATTCTTTGCAGAACAGATGCTGACTCACAGACATTGAAAAACTTATGGTCTCCAGAGGATGTGCTTGAGGGGTGGGGGGATGTGCTTGGGTTATGGGATGGAAATCCTGTAAAATTGGATTGTTATTATCATTATATAACTACAGATGTGACAAAGAAAAATACATAGGAAGAAAAAATAAAAATAAAAAAGAAATGTCAGTCTGAATCCTCTAGAGCTTTGTAGTCATCTGAAATGTTTCATTGCTCAAGTATAAGGGGAGAATAAGAAGGGAAAAATCATCATTAATACAAATAACACATATATTAATAAAGATATATCTTCCTACTCATTTACTCCTTCAAAAATGTTTATTTAGTAACAAGTATTGTGCTAGATGCTTATAAATACAAAGGTAAATAAACCATTACAATTCCTTCAAGAGACTAAGAGAAAATGTATATTAAAAATATATATACCTGGGGATCTAATGGGTTTTCCCCTCTGCTTAACCAACAAGAAAATATGGAAAAAGGCATCAACAATAGTTTTAGTAGACAGCAAGCAGAATAGGAGAGAGATCCCTGAATGAAATGTAATACATGAGGTGAACATCATGATTACCTGAAGGAAGTTTACATATAAGGAATGGAAACATATACATCAATCTAAGTGAGTTGAAGAGAAGAGACTCAGAGTTTGGAAGGGTGGAGGGGAAGATGGCTAGAATTTTGGAGACAAAGTACTAGAGAAAAAATAACTGCAGAGAGAGAGACACATTTCCTGTGAGTTTCTGTGAGTCTTTGGCTGAGTAGTGTCCTGTGCATACCTGAGAAGGAAACTACTTCGAGCCATAAGAACACTCATTGTAAAGTATTAAGCTGAACATTTCCCAGGGCTCACAAAGAGACTGGGAATGATTTATACATTGATTATAGATACTGAAAAGAACTTTCAATACATGTTTAGTCAAGTACAGTCCTTAGAAATATAAAGTCTTAGAATGGGGGGCTAATTTAGCTCTAGACAAGATTCAAAGTATTGCATTAACAAATATAAAAAGCTAACCTGAAAAGGATTAAACTAACCTGAATTGCTTTAGCTGCATACCAAAACAAAGTCTAGAACTAATAAAGGAATATATCAAAATCCAGAGCCTAGCAAAGTAGAATTTACAATTTATATCTTCCAATTAAAAGACAAAAGGCTTACAAAGAAACAGGAAAGTATGAGCCATACTAAGAAAAAAATCAAAAGAAACCAATCCAGAAATTATGGAGATGGCAAACTGATTCCAAAGTAAGTATCAGGAAGGAAATAACAATGATCAGGGCAGAAATAGATGAGAGCAAGAAAATCAATAAAGAAGATTAACAAAATTAATACCCAGTGTTTTGAAAAAATAAACAAAATTGACAAACTTTAACCAGACTAAGCCCAGAAAAACAGAGAGAAAACTCAAATCAAGAAATCCATTAATGGAAGAAGGACATCTCAGTGGAGACTACAGAAATACAATGGTTTATAAGGCATTGTGAACAATTATACACCAATAAATTGATAACTTGGCAGAAATGAATAAATTCCTTGAAATACAACCTACCAGGACCGAATCATGAGGAAAGAGAAAATCTGAGCTAGTCCAATGATAAGAGGTTGAATTAGTAATCAAATACAAGCCCAGCATAGAAAAGCACATGACCAGGTGATTTCACTGGTGAATTGTAACAAATACTTAAAGAAGAATTAGCAAATATTCTTCAGAAAATTTTCCAAAAAAATTGAAGGGAAGGGAATACTCCAAAATTAATTTTAGGAGACAAGGATTACCCTAACACGAGCCAGATAGGGGCACTACAATAAAAGAAAACTACAGAACAAATCCCTGAGAAATGTAGATGCAAAATTTCTCAACAAAACAGCAGAAAACTGAATTCAACAGCAATTAAAACGATCATATATCATGACCAATTGAGATTTGTCCCTGGGATGCAAGGATATTTTAACATGTGCAAACCAATTAATGTGATACACCACATTAATAAACTGATGAATTTCATATTATCATCTCAATAAATGCAGAAAAGTCATTTGACAAAATGCAACATCCTTTCATAATGGAAACCACAAATTGGGTGTAGAAGAAACATAGCTTGGCACAATAAAGGCCATATATAAAAACTCCCAGTCAACATAATTCTCAGTGGTTAAATTTTGAAAGCTTTCCTGCTAAAATCAGGAGGAAAAAAAGAAAAAAACACAAGGATTACCACTCTCACTACTTCTATTTAACATAGTACTGGAAGTACTAACCAGAACAATAAGGAAAGATAAAGTAATAAAAGGAATACGAATTGATAAAAAAAATAAAATTGACTTTGTTTTCAGATTATATCATATTCATAAAAATCCTAAGGACACCATCAAAAATCTGTTGGAAATAATCAACAAATTCAACTATGTTATAGGATACAAAATCAAGATACCAAAAACAGTTGTATTTTTATACACTAAAAACAAAATATCTGAAAAAAATAAAATTTAAAAAATGCCACTCACAATAGCCTCAGACAGAAATAAAGAACCTGTAATTGGACATTGAAGGGAAAGTGATCATCGTTATCAAGTGACAAGGAACTTGACTTAATCATAGTATACCATTTTGTGGAAGTTATAACTTGTGAGTTATGTATGAACTTGAGTATTTAGCTGAGGGGATTTCTAAGCAAAGTCTTGAAGTACAACCTGGTTTGCATTGCTGCTTGTAATAAAATACAAGAGGAAATAGAAAAAATTAAGGAGAGATGGTTGAGCAAAAAGGAACCAGAAATTTAGTGTTTGGATAACTCTTAGCCTTGCAAAATATGAGAAAGTAAGTTCTGGAGAGAACACTATTGGTTTGGCTGAGTAATCATTCAATAAATAGATTACAAGTGGATCTAATCAACAATCTCAGCAGAGGGCAGGAATAGAGATAATGTAATTCCAGCATAACCACTGCCAGCCTGGACTAAATTAAGCAAGAGTGTTGGATGTCTGGGATTTTACAGGGCAGGATAATATAGCTATCTGGCTGCTAATTTGCATTACCCTTCAAGAAAAGAAAATAATTTCAAAGGTGATTCAGAGATTAACAGGTTGCCACTCATACCACAGTCCCAGAGGGCACAGGTTAGGGGAAGTAAGCCCCTTCCCTCCACAGTTGCAGTAGACCAGGCTTTCAGTACATGGGGCCTCAGAGGTAGTGCCACCACACAGGGCCACAAGGGCTGAGGTGCCAACTCAGTGGACCTGGCCAGTGGGATCACCACCCACATTGGTGCAAAGGACAGAGCATTGAGACAATGGATAATTCTAGAGTCTCAAAATCTAATGGATTTTGCCCTGCCTAGTTTTAGAGTTGCTTAGAACCCAGGACCCCATTCTTATTTATGACTTTTGCCTTTTGGAATAGACATGTCTATACTATGCCTGTTTCATCATTGTATTTTGGTAGCAGAAAACTTATTTGGTTTTATAAATTAACAGCTAGAGTTAAATTTGATCTTAGGTGAATTTTACTTTGTTTCAACCATATTTGACTTAGACTATATTTAGATGAAATTTGGGACTTGGGAGTTAATGTTGGAATTTATTAGGACTTTGGGGCATTTGAGGTGAAAGTTAAAATACTTTTTATGTGAGAACAACATAAATTTGGAGTGTCTAGAAAGTGGAGTGTTATGAACTGAATTGCTCTCAATTCATATGTTGAATACCTAATCCCCAAGAGCCAGAATGTGACTGTACTTGGAAATATGGCCTTTAATTAGGCTATTTGGTTAAAAAGAGGTCATTAAGATTGGCCCTAATCCAAACTGAATTGTGTCCTTATAAGTAGATTCGATCACACAAAGAGACATGAGAAAAGAGGAAAGACCACAAGAAGACAGAGGGAGATGATAGCCATCAACAAGAAAAAAAAAAAAAAAAGAGAGAGAGAGAGAGAGTTGTCTCAGAGGAAAAAAAAATGTTGATACCTTGATCTCAGACTTTTAGCCTTCTGAAATATGACAAAATAAATCTGTTTTTTAAGCCATCCAATCTGCAGTACCATGTCATGGCAGCTCCTGAAAATGAATGCAGTGATACACAGACATTACTACAGACAATTATCTCTTATGAATACTGATGTAAAAATATTCTGCGAAATATTAACAAGGCAAATTTGACAATATCTTAAAAGTATCTAAAGGATTATATAGCATGACAAAGTTGGATTTATCCTGAAATGGTTCGATATAAGAAATTCAGTCTATATAATACAGCACATTAACAGAATGGAGAAGAAAACAACAATGACAACAACAAAATGATCATCTCAATTAATAAAAAAAAAGCATCTGACAAAAGTTCACACACTTTCATGGTAAAAACACTCAATAAACTATAAACTGATAGAAGCAATATCAACATGACAAAGGCCATATATGAAATACCCCACAGTTAATACAATACTGATTTATGAAAGGTGAAAATGTTTCTTCTAAGATCAGGAACAAGGCACAGATGCTGATTTTTCCACTTCTATTGATATAGTATTAGAATTCCAACCAGCATAATTAGGCAGGAAAAGGAAATAAATATGTAAAAATTTCTCTGATAACAGATGACCTGATTCTATATGTGTAAAACCCTAAATATTCCATTAAAACTGTTAGAAATAATGAACAAATTCAGCATAGTTTGCCTCTCTATATATTAATAATAGCCCATCTAAAACTGAAATAAAGAAAGCAATTCCATTTAAAATAGCATAAAAAAAAACTACTTAGTTATATGCTTAACCAAGGAAAAGAAAGACTTAGACACTGATAATTCTAAAACACTACTGAAAGAAATTAAAGAAGACAAAAATAACTGGAGTGACATTTCATGTTCCTGGACTGAGATCCTTAATATTGAAAATACATTATTAATGACCAAAGTAAACTGAAAACTCAATGAAATCTCCATCAAAACCCAACATTTTTTTTCCAAAATAAGAAAAATCTATCCTAAAATTTATATGGAATATAAAAACTGATATGGAAAAAAATAAGAACAATATTGGAGGACTTACTCTTCTTGATTTCAAATCTTATTAAAAACTATAGTAATCAAAATGACATGGTAGTAGCACAAAGATAGATATATAGACCAACGGAATAGAATGAAGAGTCCAAAAAGAATCCCTCAAATATACGGTCAAGTGATTTTCAGGAAGGGTTTTAAGACTATTCATTGGATAATGGGCACTCCTTTCACAAACAGTGCGGGAAAATGGGATGTCCACATTCAAAATAATAAAGTCACACTGTTTTCTTACACCATATACAAAAATTAATGAAACATGTATCATAGACCAAATCATAAAAGCTAAATACTAACTCTTAGAAGAAAATATAGAGGAAAATATTCATGAAATGGGAATTGTAAATGATTTCTTGGATATAACATCCAAAGTAAGGCAGTGAAAGAAAGAAAAGATACCTTGGACCTCCTCAAAATTAGAAACTTTTGTTCATTAAAATATACTAACAGAAAGTAAAAAGCAACATTTACTATGGAGGAAATAACTGCAAATCATATATATAATAATGGATTAATGTCCAGAATATATAAAGGATCCCTAAAATTCAACAACAGAAAACAAACAACCAAATTTGATAATGGTAAAAGGAGTTGAATAGACATCTCTCCAAAGAAAATATAAAAATGGCCAATAAGTACATGAAAATTTTCAATCATTAGGAAATTTAAAACCAAAACACCCACTAGGCTTCTATTAAAAAATAAAGTTTTACATGTTGTGAAGGATGCAGAGAAATTGGTACCCTCTTGCTTTGCTGTTGGAAATGTAAAATAATACAGTCAACTATAAAAGCAGAAGGATAGTAACAAAAGTGACGTATATAATTACCACATAGTCAAGCATGAAGTTTGTTTATTGCAACATGAATATGCTAAGGGATGTCCAGATACTTGGTAAAACAGTATGTCTGGGTGTGCTTGTGAGGGTGTTTCTAGACAAGGTTATTATTTCAATCAGTACACTGAGTAAAGAATATTGTCCTCACTAATGAAGGTGGGCATGATCTAATCCATCAAGGGCCTACAGCCATTTTACTTTGATATGAAAGTGTTAACTCTGCACTGTCTGTGGAAATAGTATTGCCTCCCCTTAGGCAGTTGCCATGAAAGACAATGCTGATTCTCCTCAGGATCCACTCCCACAATCCCTTTTTGTTGCTGGACCTATAACTAAGCTTAAGCCCTAGCCCCTGAAGGTGAGATGCAAAGTGTGATCCATGAAGAGGTGTGCTATACTCCAAAAGAATTACTTCATCTTTCTCATATATACAAGCAGAAATCTGGAGATCATGTGTGGGAATGGTTATTAAAGGTGTAGGATAATTGTGGAAAGAACCTACATTTGTATCACACGAATTTACTGATCTTGAGTCATTAAGTAGAGATTCCATATTTAATGTTACAGCTTTTGGAGTTAGAAAGGGCTTTGATAATTTCTTTGGTGGTTTGGTTGAAATTGGGATCAAAGATGGCCCACTGGGAGTGAATAGGTAATGCCTGATCTCCCTTGGTTTAATATAGAGGAAGGGATTCAGATGATTAGAAACATTGGAATGTTAGAGTGGCTTTATTTTTCAAGACTTACTCACCCACACTGGGATGATCCAGAAGACACACCTTTCATCAATAATTTGAGAAATAAATTTCTGAGGGAAGCCCCAGCATCCTTGATGAGCTCTGTAACTATGGTTTTATGTAGCCCACACCACACAGAAGGAATCCCATGTACTCAATTGGGAAACCTAAATGCAATGGGAGTAATTGAAATCCAAGAAGGCAGGGACCAAATGACAGAACTCAATCTCTAAAAGCAAGGAGGGTGTTTGTAACTGTAATGGATATTAGAACCAAAGCATCAGTCAGAATAATCTGACTCTTGCAGACCTATGGCACTGGCTAGCTAATCATAAGTTTCTTAGAAGTGAAATAAATAAGACTACTAAACTCTTATCTGATCTGTATAAGCAAAAAAGTTCTAGGTCAAGTGAATGAAAGTTTCGTTGAGTTAAAAATACAGGAAGTCACTACCTCTCAATCAATTCATGGATATGAACCAGTTTGCAGACTCAGAACCCCTTGAATAAAAGGGAGGCTGAGTTCCATAGAGGAAGAATCTTGGTATACTACAGAACATTTATATTGTTACTATTTCTTTTAGACTTCCCCAAATGGACATATGGCCTCTGAGCAGGGTGACTATACACTGGGAAAAATGAAATAATCAGACCTTTTGAGGAATAGTGGTCACTGATTCAGAAGAGACACTGATTCCAGGAGACTAAAAGTGTCACTGTGGTACTTCAATCAGAGTACAAGCTTATGGAGACCATTTTATTAATGGATTATATAGCTCAAGTGCATCTCAGAATAGGTCTCTAAATTCATCCTGTGGTTATTTCCCAAGTTCCAGAATGCACCATTGGAACAGAAATAATTAGCATTTGGCACCTTAAGAATAGAAAAATTAGAGCAAATCGAACTCAAAGCAAGAAGATGGAAGTCAATAATAAAGAGTATAAATAAATAAAACAGAGAATCAATAGAAGAAATTAAAGAAGAAAAATCTCTTTGTAAATAATAAAGTTGATAATATTATTATCAGGAAAAAATGGACACCACTACAGATCTCACAGACTCAAGTAGAGAATGTTATGGAAATGTTATACCAATAACTCCAATAATGAACACATCATTTTAAAGGCATACTATTGAATTTCAATCAAGAAGAAAAATAATATTAATAACCAAACAGTAATTTAATTAATTTAAAAAATAGATGGGATCATGTTGGCAGAGGAGTAAGACATGGAGCTCACCTCTTCCTACAAAAACTTTAAAAATACATCTACAAGTGAAATGATTCACAAGGAACATCTATTGAACATTGGTAAAAGACTAGATTTACAAAAGGGCAAGAAAATCCCCAAGAAGCTGGATATGGAAAAAGGAAAAAGAAAAAAAGAGAGAGTGGGTGAGCAAAATGAATCAGAATGGGGCCTGCAATCCAGGGAGGGAGCTTTGAAGTAGAAAATGTTCCTTCACCCTGGGAAGTTCTCTCACTGGCAAGGATATCAGCCTGGACTTAGGGGGAGCTTTGGAGCCTAGAAGGAGAGCACAGTAGCCTTTTCAGAAAGTAGAACTGAGAGTAACCTGCACAGAATATCAGAACTCTTGCCCTGCATTCCTCAGCCTGAGACTTTCATCCATCCATGGGTGCAGGCTGGAGCTGGGAGCTGAAGCTCAGGCTTTAGATGTCAGACTCAGGAAGAAGACTTGGGTTGGCTACTTGGAGACAGCCTTAAGAGGCTGGGCTGTGACAGATGAGTGTGTATTCAGAAGAAACCTGGTCCTGCCACACAGGCAAGTTACCATTGTTGGGGGACCCACAAGGGGAGAGGTGGGACCACCATACGAGCCTCTTCCACTGTGAGCTATCTCAGGCAACAGGACACTCCCTACAGGGGGTCCAGAGGTGAGTGTGAGTCTCACTACCATTGTGGTCTCAAGAGGTAGGAGCCACTAGGAGACCTGTGAGCAGGCATTGGTCCTTACCACCATTGAGCTTGGAATGGGTGAGTCACAAGAGATCCCCGTGAAACCTATGAGTGGGTGCCAGGCCCTTCCTCCACTCTCTCAGGAGTGCACAAGCCCCAGCCACCATTGCAAAATCTGCAGGTGGATGACAGTCACTGCTCCTGTTGTCCCAGGAATGCATGGGTCCCAGGTGCCCCCTTGGGGCCTACAAGCAGAGGTCAAGCCCCTATGTTACAAGAGGGAACAGGGACTGTCACACCTGCAACTCCATATCATGGTGATAATGGCCAGCACACACTGAATAAAATGGCAGCAAGCATCCAAACTAACAAACAACCCTTTGATTCCATACATGATGAGAGAGTAGAAAGAATTGAGCTCATCTCTTCTCATGAAAACATCAAAATCACAACTAACTGCTGACGGAAAAAATGGAACCTACCCAAAGAGACATTTTACGTTAAGGACAAAGAAGCCACAATGAGACAGTAGAAAGAGCACTTTATGGACATAATCATAATTGGATAACTGACCAGAAGTTCTCCACAGGAATGAGAATTTTAAGTTCCACATCAGGCTCCCCAGCCTGAGAGTCTAGCATTGAGACAAACAAACAAACAAACAAACAAATACCAGAACATTTGACTTTGAAGGCCAGTGGGACATAGGACTTGAGTGCAGGAGCTCCACAGGATTTGGGGAAATTAGACTCCACTCTTGGGGGGTGAACACAGGGTTTCACATGCACTGGGACCTAGCATGAAGCAGTAACTCCATAGGAGCCTAGACTAGACTTACCCACAGTCATGGAGGGGCTCCTGGGGAGGTGAGCTATCTGAGGCTTACTGGAGGGGAAAGGACAATGGTAGTAGAGAGCTCAGGAACATTGATTGGCATAGGCTCTATCATAGGTTGCCATTTTGGCACCAAGACCCAGATCTCCCCAACAGATTATAGATGCCAGTGCTGGAATACTTCAGGCCAAACAACCAACAGGATGGGAACACGGTCCCACCCATTGGTAGACAGGCTGCCTAAAGCTGCCATGAACTTATAGCCACAGCTAAACTCACCCCTTGACATGGCCTTAACCACCAGTGGGATAAGACCCATCTCCTCCCAGCAGTGGAAAGGCAATAGTTCATCCCACCAGGAAGCTTGCATAAGCCCCTCTATCAACCTCAATCACTAGTGAGCAGACACTAGAAGCAAAAGAAATTATTAGCCTGCAGCCTGTGGAAAGGAGACCACAAAAAGATACAGAAAGTTAGACAAAATAAGATGGCAGTGGAATATGTTTCAGATGAAGGAAAAAGATAAAAACCCACATAAACAACTAAGAAAAGTGGAGATCAGGAATATACATGAAAAAAATTACAGAATAATGATAGTAAAGATGATTCAAGATCTCAGAAAATGAGTGGGGGCACAGACAGAGAGATAACAAGAAATATTTAACAAAGAGCTACATGATTTAAAGAAAAACTAGATGAACTGTAAAATAATTGAAATGAAAAATACACTAGAAGGAATCAATAGAATAATTGAGGAAGAGAAAATAAATAAGACAAAGTGGTGGAAATCATTGCCATGGAACAGAATAAAAAAGAATGAAAAGAAAAGAGGACATTCTCAAGGATCTCTTGGACAATATTAAATGCACCAATGTTTGCATTATTTGGGTCTGAGAAGGAGAAAAGAAAGAGAAAGGATGTGAGAAAATATTTGAAGAGATTATAGCCAAAAACTTCCCTAACCTGAGAAAGGAGATACTCAAGTAGAGAAAGTGAAGAGTCTCATAATGGATGAACCCAAGAAGGAACACGCTGATATACCTGTTAATCAAACTGACACAAATTAAAGACAAAGAAAAAAACACTAAGAGCAACAAGAGAAAAGTAACAAATAACATATAGGGGAATCCCCATAAGTTTATCAGCTGATTTTTTTTTTTAGTAGAAACTCTGCAGGCCAAAAGGGAATGACACAATATGCTTAAAGTAATGAAAGAGAAAAACCTACAACCAAGAATAATCTACTCAGCAAGGCTTTATTCAGATTTAATGGAAAAATCAAAAGCCTTACAGAAAGCAAAAGCTAGCAGAATTCAGCACCACAAAACCAACTTTACAACAAATGCTAGAGGCTTTTTTCTAGACAAAAATAAAAGGCCACAGCTAGAAACTGAATTTGGAAATTTTGAGTCTTTCATAGTCCTGTCCCGTATAAATTTTGGGGTTATTTGTTCCAGTTCTGTGAAAAATATCATGGGTAATTTGATAGGTATCACATTAAATCTGTAGATTGCTTTTGGTATTATGGCCATTTTAACAATATAAACAGTATTAATTCTTCCAAAATGACCATCAATGGGTAAATGGATAGATAAATGAGTTGCAGTATATTTCTATAGTGAAATACTATTCAGCAATTGAAAGAGATTGACTACTGACTCATACAACATGGATTAATCCCAGGAACATTATGGTGTGAAGAATTCAGACATAAAATTGTGTATATGAGATAAATTCTCCCAAATTAAATTCTAGAAAAACTAAAGACATAGTGATAAATAGAGATGGCAATGTGCTATTACATGACTTGTTAAATGATAGTATATAAAAATAACATTTCAGAGTTCCCATTGTGGCTCAGTGGTTAATGAACCCAACTAGTAACCATGAGGTTGCAGGTTTGATCCCTGGCCTCTCTCAGTGGGTTAAGGATCTGGCATTGCTGTGAGCTGTGGTGTAGGTCACAGACATGGCTTGGATCCCACACTTCTGTGGCTGTGGTGTAGGCCAGCAGCTGTAGCTCCAATTCAACCCCTAGCCTGGGAAACTCAATATGCTGCAGATGCGGCCCTGAAAAGACAAAAAGACAAATAAATAAATAAATAATGTTTCATGGAATTGCGCACTAAAAATTAATTAATTTTATTTTTTTGTAAATTACACCTCAGTAAAGTTGGAATTTTTAAAAATGAGAAAAATGATTTGTGGTGGAAAGAGTCATATAGTAATATTTAACATTTTAAAACACATGGTCTATTTTAGGCATAATACTAGATATTGTCTATTTATTATTCTGTTATATCCCCACAATAGCCCTGAAAGTTACATATGATACCATATTCCTATTTTATAGATAAAGAAAAGAGGACTTATGGGTACTAAATAACTGACCAAAGCCATATAGTCAATAAGCAATAGAGCCAGAGTTTGAACGCAGATTTGCCTGCTTCCAAAACTTATTGTCTTAATATTTTGCTATTACATCTCAAAGTATACATTATGGATGATAATAAATGTACATTGTACTAGCTAGCATTAAACAAGAGAAGAGAAGGGAATCTAGTGAAACAAAGGAGCTAAAAAATTTAATAAAGTGAATTGTATAAAATTATAAGAAATTTAACTTGACATTTTTATCCACTGCAATTAAGTTCAAAAGAAACTTACATAATACTAATTTTCTCTACCATTATATCAATTTGTTTCATAAAAGGAAATGTCCACAAAAGCATGAACTTGTCTTTATATGTGTTTGTATTATACACAGTGTAATAGAGATCCTTAATAAATATTGAAGAGCAACACTACTACAACAATGGAGACTAAAAAAATATATCTAAGAAGT
This sequence comes from Sus scrofa, assembly GCF_054392235.1. NCBI lineage: Eukaryota > Metazoa > Chordata > Mammalia > Artiodactyla > Suidae > Sus > Sus scrofa. Next base: position 91,395,117 of record NC_139401.1, on the reverse strand, counting down.
AAATTCTACCAGTAAATGAAGATATTTGAAATAATGATGAATTAATCTGGCAAATAATTTAAATCATTTTCTCATTAAGTATTTAGATAAAAAATGAATAAAAGAAATTTAAGTAATTGAGCAGAAATTAAATATCTTACATAAACAGCCATTAGCAAAAAGGTAAGGTCCTTGGAATATGTCAACTTGCATAAATGAACTAAAGCTGATGGCATAGTTATTGGGTATTTGGGAAATATATTAACATATTTACTCATTCATTTGTACCCACTTGATGAGATTCAAGAAAAATGGAAAATTACAATATGGCAGACTCAAACAGAATTTCAGTGAAAATAATGGTGGGAAAATTGACTAGTGTCTTTCTGCATTCTTTGCCAGTTTAAACTTCCTCTGTATTCCAGCTTCACAGTTTATGGAAGAAGAGATAATAATCTGTAGGATAGTCAAATGGTGCTAACAATGAACAGGTATAGGGAGGACTACAAAGTATAGTGGAAGGAGATTTGCCTGGGTAGCATGTCCATATATAAAGACATAGACATTTCTTCTCAAGAGCAACTAGTACCCAATTACTTTTTAAGCTTTTTGAAACACAAGCTACACATTAGCCTCCCATCTAAACTGCATTAGTGCCATGTCCTACAACATTCCAAGCTGAGATATATTTCTTCTAAGGTCTTTTTAATCTTTAGTATTTTTTTTCTCTCTCTTCTCCCTCCCCAGTGTATAAGCCCTTGGGAAACAAATTGGGTTGTGAGTGTATGTTTCTCAGTAAGAGCTTTACAACAAAGAAAAGGCTATTGACATTTTATCAGAATCCATATCTTTGAATATCACCATATTGCTAGCAAAATGACTTGAATTACCATATTGACTTAATATTAAATTTATAGGCAACATCTTGTTTAAAATGCATAACCAAGGAGCACATATTCCCTTGCAACTAAAATCCAATATAATTCCTTCTTTAAAATATGCATCTAGAAATAATAAATTTGGAAAATTGAAATAAGAAGTAAGTCTTATGTCTTCTGTGGCTGGAAATACAACAGACAGTAATTTGGACCACAGGTATACAGCACAGCCATTTCTGCAAGACATATCAGACCCCTGAACCCCAGTGGATCTTGTTGAAGCACTCTGAATGTTTACCAATATACAAATATATTTGATGTACTTATCTCCTAGCAAATTCTAAATCTGACTAGATTTGGAGTTCCTGTCATAGCTCCGGGGTTAACAAATCTGACTAGCATCCTTGAGGACACAAGTTTGATCCCTGGCTTTACTCAGTGGGTTATTAAAGATCTGGTGTTGCTGTGGCTGTGGTGTAGGCCAGTGTCCAGAGCTGATTCAATCCCTATCCTGGGGACCTCCAAATTCCACAGGTGCAGCCATAAAAAGCAAAAAAATTAAAAATTAAAAAATAAATCTGACTATATTTATATGGAACTTGATATAACAATAGTTTCAAATAATTTTCACTGGGATAATAAGACAGCATTCATCCTCATGTATTTTTTTATTTTTTTAATATTATTTTAATAGTTATTTCCCAAATGCAATTATTTCTACTGTGCAGCATGTTGACCCAGTTACACATACGTGTACACATTCTACTTTTCTCACATTATCATGCTCCATCATAAATGAATAGACATAGTTGCCAGTGTTACACAGCAGGATCTCATTGGTAATCCATTCCAAAAGCAAGTGTTTGAATCTATTAACCCCAAGCTCCCCAACCACCACACTCCCTCCCTCTTGGTAACCACAAGTCTGTTCTCCAACTCCATGATTTCATTTTCTATGGAAAGGTTTATTTGTACCTTATATTAAATTCCAGATATAAGTGATATCATATGATATTTGTCTTTCTCTTTCTGACTTACTTCACTCAGGATGAGAGTCTCTAGTTCCATCCATGTTGCTGCCAATGGCATCATTTGGTTCATTTTTATGACTGAGTAGTATTCCATTGTGAATGTATACCACCTCTTCCTAATCCAATCGTCTGTTGATGGACATTTGGGTTGTTTCTGTGTCTTGGCGACTGTGAATAGAGCTCAATGAACAGGTGGGTGCATGTGTCTTTTTCAAGGAAAGTTTTGTCCAAATATATGCCCAAGAGTGGGGTTGCTGGGTCATATGGTAGTTCTATGTATAGCTTTCTGAGGTACCTCCATACTGATCTCCATAGTGGGTGTACCAGCTTACAATCCCACCAACAGTGCAGGAGAGGTCCCTTCTCTCCACACCTCCTCAGCATTTATTTGTGGACTTATTAATGATGGCCATTCTGACTGGTGTGAGGTGGTATTTCGTGGTAGTTTTGATTGGAAATTTTTTAATAATCAGGGATGTTGAGCAGTATTTCATGTGTTTGGTGGCCATATGTACATCTACCTTAGAGAAATGTCTATTCAGGTCTTTTTCCCATTTTTCAATTGATTGATTGGCTTTTTTGCTGTTGAGTTGTATAAGTTGCTTGTATATTCTGGAGATAAGCCCTTGTCAGTTGCATCATATGAAACTATTTTCTCCCATTATGTACGTTGTCTATTTTATTGTTTTTAGTTTCCTTTGCTGTGCAAAAGCTTGTCAGTTTGATTAGATCCCATTGGTTTATTTTTGCTTTTATTTCTGTTGGTTTAGGAGACGCACCTGAGAAAACTTTGTAAGGTTAATGTCAGAGAATGTTTTGCCTATATTCTCTTCTAGGAGTTTGATAGTGTCTTGGCTTATATTTAAGTCTTTCAGCCATTGTGAGTTTATTCTTGTGCATGGTGTGAGGGGGTATTCTAGTTTCATTGATTTGGATGCAGCTGTCCAGGTTTCCCAGCAATACTGGCTGAAAAGACTGTCTTTTCCCCATTTTATGTTGTTGCGTCTTTTGTCAAAGATTATTTGACCATAGGTGTCTGGCTTTATTCCTGAGGTCTCTATACCATTCCATTTGTCTGTGCAAAAGTTTTGGTACCAGTATCACACTGTTTGGATGACTGTGGCTTTGTAATATTGCCTGAAGTCTGGGAGAGTTATGCCTCCTGCTTGGTTTTTGATGTTCAGAATTTCCTTGCAATTTCTGGATATTTTGTGCTTCCATATATATTCCTGAAGTGTTTGTTGTAGTTCTGTGAAAAATGTCATGGGTAGTCTGATAGGGAATTATTGAATCTGTAGATTGCTTTGAGTAGAATAGACATTTTTACAATATTAATTTTTCCAACCAGGAAGCATGGAATATCTTTCTATTTCTTTGTGTGTGTGTGTGTGTGTGTGTGTGTGTGTGTGTGTGTGTGTGTGTGTTTGAATAGTAAGTTTATTTTTTTTTTTTACTTTATTTTCACACTCTACAGTAAGGGAATGAAGTTATCCTTACATGTAAACATTTTTCCCCACGCTTTGTTCTGTTGCAACATGAGTATCTAGACATAGTTCTCAATGCTACTCAGCAGGATGTCCTTGTAAATCTATTCTAAGTTGTGTCTGATAAGCCCAAGTTCCTGATCCCTCCCACTCCCTCCCTCTCCCATCAGGCAGCCACAACTCTATTCTCCAAGTCCATGATTTTCTTTTCTGAGGAGATGATCATTTGCGCTGGATATTAGATTCCAGGTATAAGTGATATCATATGGTATTTGTCTTTCTGACTCATTTCACTCAGTATGAGAGTCTCTAGTTCCATCTATGTTGCTGCAAATGGCATCATGTCATTCTTTTGGCTGAGTAGTATTCCACTGTGTATATATACCACTTCTTCCGAATCCAATCATCTGTTGATGGACATTTGGGTTGTTTCCATGTCCTGGCTATTGTGAATAGTGCTGCAATGAACATGCGGGTGCATGTGTCTCTTTTAAGTAGAGTTTTGTCCAGATAGATGCCCAAGAGTGGGATTGCAGGGTCATATGGAAGTTCTATGTATAGATTTCTACGGTATCTCCAAACTGTTCTCCATAGTGGCTGTACAAGTTTACATTCCCACCAACAGTGAAGGAGGGTTCCCTTTTCTCCACAACCCCTCCAACACTTGTTATTTGTGACCTTCTTAATGATGGCCACTCTGACTGGTGTGAGGTGGCATCTCATGGTAGTTTTGATTTGCATTTCTCTTATAACCAGCGATGTTGAGCACTTTCTCATGGGTTTGCTGGCCATCTGTATATCTTCCTTGGAGAACAGCCTATTCAGGTCTTTTGCCCATTTTTCCATTGATTGATTGATTGGCTGTTTTGCTGTTGGGTTGTATAAGTTGCTTATATATTCTAGAGATTAAGCCCTTGTCAGTTGCATCATTTGAAACTATGTTCTCCCATTCTGTAAGTTGTCTTTTTCGCTTCTTTTGGGTTTCCGTTGCTGTGCAAAAGCTTTTCAGTTTGATGAGGTCCCAAGGGTTTATTTTTGCTCTAATTTCTATTGCTTTGGGAGACTGACCTGAGAAAATATTCATGATGTTGATGTCAGAGAGTGTTTTGCCTATGTTTTCTTCTAGGAGTTTGATGGTGTCCTGTCGTATATTTAAGCCTTTCAGCCATTTTGAGTGTATTTTTGTGCATGGTGTGAGGGTGTGTTCTAGTTTCATTGCTTTGCATGCAGCTGTCCAGGTTTCCCAGCAATGCTTGCTGAATAGACTTTCTTTTTCCCATTTTATGTTCTTGCCTCCCTTGTCAAAGATTAATGGACCATAGGTGTCAGGGTTTATTTCCGGGTTCTCTCTTCTGTTCCATTGGTCTGTCTGTCTGTTTTGATACCAGTACCACACCGTTTTAATGACTGTGGCTTTGTAGTATTCCTTGAAGTCTGGGAGAGTGATGCCTCCTGCTTGGTTTTTGTTTCTCAGGATTGCTCTGGCGATTCTGGGTCTTTTGTGGTTCCATATAAATGTTTGGATTGTTTGTTCTAGTTCTGTGAAAAATGTCCTGGGTAATTTGATAGGGATCGCATTGAATCTGTAGATTGCTCTGGGTAGTATGGCCATTTTTACAATATTGATTTTCCCAATCCAGGAACATGGAATATCTTTCCATTTCTTTACATCTTGTTTGATTTCTTTGATTATAGTTTTAAAGTTCTCAGCATATAGGTCCTTTACCTCCTTGGTCAGGTGTATTCCGAGGTATTTGATTTTGTGAGGTGCAATTTTAAAAGGTATCGTATTTTTGTATTCCTTCTCTAACAGTTCATTGCTGATATACAGAAATGCAACTGACTTCTGAATGTAAATCTTATATCCTGCTACTTTGCTGAATTGATTAATCAGTTCAAGTAGTTTTGGGGTTGAGTCCTTAGGGTTTTCTATGTATAGTATCATGTCATCTGCATACAGTGACAGTTTGATCTCTTCTCTTCCTATGTGGGTGCCTTTGATTTCTTTTGATTGTCTAATCGTTGTGACTACGACTTCCAAAATTATGTTGAAGAGCAGTGGTGAGAGTGGGCATCCCTGTCTTGTTCCAGATTTGAGTGAGAAGGCTTTCAGTTTTTCCCCATTGAGGATTATATTTGCTGTGGGTTTATCATAAATGGCTTTGATTATGTTCAGGAATGTTCCCTCTATACCCACTTTGGCGAGGGTCTTGATCATGAATGGATGTTGGACTTTGTCAAATGCTTTTTCTGCGTCTATTGAGATGATCATATGATTTTTGACTTTTCTTTTGTTAATGTGGTGTACGACGTTGATTGATTTGCATATGTTGAACCAACCTTGTGAACCTGGGATGGACCCTACCTGGTCATGGTGTATGGCCTTTTTGATATGTTGTTGGATTCGGTTGGCTAAGATTTTGTTGAGAATTTTTGCATCTATATTCATCAAAGATATTGGGCGATAGTTTTCTTTTTTGGTGGTAACTCTGTCTGGTTTTGGAATGACGGTGATGGTGGCATCATAGAATGTCTTTGGGAATATTCCTTCTTCTTCAACCTTTTGAAAGAGTTTAAGGAGGATGGGCACCAGTTCCTCTTTATATGTTTGATAGAATTCGTCTGTGACTTTTATTTGTAGGCAGTGTTCTTATGACGTCTTCAATTTCATTTCTAGTGATTGGTCTGTTCAGTTGGTGTGTTTCTTCTTGATTCAGGTTTGTCAGGCTGTAAGATTCTAGAAAACTGTCCATTTCTTCCAGGTTGTCAAACTTGTTGCCATATAGTTGTTCATAGTATTCTCTTATGGTTTTTTGTATTTCTGCAGTATCTGTTGTGATTCGTCCTTTTTCATTTATAATTTTGTTTATTTGGGTTCTTTCTCTTCTCTTTTTTAGTGAGTCTGGCCAGGGGTTTGTCCATTTTGTTGACCTTTTCAAAGAACACAGCTAATTTTCTCTATTGTTTTTTGAATCTCTATTTTATTGATTTCCTCTTTGATCTTTATGATTTCCTTCCTTCTTGCTGACTTTAGGTCTTTTTTGTTCTTCCTTTTCTAATTCGTTTAGGTGGAGGGTTAAGTTGGTCAATTTGGGATCTTTCTTCTTTTTTGAGAAAGGCCTCTATTGCTATAAATTTCCCTCTGAGCACTGCTTTCGCAGCATCCCATAGATTTTGAGAGGTTGTGTCTTCATTATCATTTGTTTCAAGGTAGTTTTTAATTTCCTTCTTGATTTCCTCATTGACCCCTGGGTTTTTTAGTAGCATGTTGTTTAGTCTCCATGTAGTAGGTTTTTTCTCATTTCTTTTCCCTTGGTTGATTTCTAATTTCCTGGCCTTGTGGTCAGAGAAGATACTTGAGATAATTTCTATGCTCCTAAATTTGTTGAGGCTAGCTTTGTGACCCAATATGTGGTCAATTCTTGAGAATGTTCCATGTGCACTTGAGAAGAATGTGTATTCTGATTTTTTTGGATGTAGTGTCCTGAAGATGTCAATTAAGTCTAACTTTTCTATTGTGTCCTTTAGGATCTCTGTAGCTTTATTGGTTTTCTGTCTAGAGGATCTGTCCATTGGTGTGAGGGGGGTATTAAGGTCTCCTACTATGATTGTATTCCCATCAATTTCTCCCTTTATGTCTGTTAATATTTGTTGTATGTATCTGGGTGCTCCTGTATTTGGGGCATACATGTTGACGATAGTAACATCCTCTCCTTGGGTGGATCCCTTAATCATTAAGTAGTGTCCTTCTTTGTCTTTCTTTATGTCTTTTGTTTTAAAGTCTATTTTGTCTGATATGGGTGTTGTGACTCCTGCTTTCCTGTCATGTCTATTGGCGTGAAATATTTTTTCCCACCCTTTCACTTTCAATCTATATGTCTCCTTTGTCCTAAGGTGAGTTTCTTGTAGGCAGCAGATTGAAGGTTTTTGCCTTTTTATCCACTCAGCCACTCTGTGTCTTTTGATTGGAGCATTCAGTCCATTGACATTTAAGGTGATAATTGATAGATCATTATTTATTGCCATTTTGAACCTCATGTTCCAGTTGATTCTATGGATCTCCATTCTTCCTTTCTTTTTTTGGTTGGATGGTCTCCGGTTATTATCTGTTTGAGTGTTGGTTTTTTTTTTTTTTATTTCCATTTTTTGCGAATGCAATATTTGGTTTTGGCTTGTGGTTGCCCTGTTTTTTAAGTATGCTAACCCGTTCCTATAATTGTGTGTTTTAGCCTGATGGTCCTGTACGTTCAAACACTCCATTACTATATTAAAATTAAGAAGAGAAACAAACAAACAACAAAAAATGGTCTATTTATTTCCTAACATCCCTTGTCCACATTTTATGATTTTGATGACTCTTTTTTTTTCTTTTTAATTTTATTTTGTTTGAAGCATGTTCATGAGTAAATCTGTATGCTGGCTTATTTGAGAGACTGCTCTCTGATTGTGGATTCCTCAGTCCTAGCTCTTCCTCTTCTCTCTCTCTCTTTTTTTTTATTCTTTGTCCTCCCTTTCTTTCCTTCCTTTCTTTTTGGTTTAGAGAAGTCCTCTCAGTATTTCTTTTAGCCTGGGTTTTGTATTGCTGTATTCTTTTAGCTTGTGTTTGTTGGGAAAAATTTTATTTCGCCTGCTACTTTAAATGATATTCTTGCTGGATAGAGAATTCTAGGTTTCATATTGTTTTCCTTTTAGCACTTTAAATATCTCTTGCCAGTCCCTCCTGGCCTGTAGTGTTTCTGTAGAGAAATCAGCTGATAACCTTATGGGGGTTCCCTTGTAGTTAACATTCTGCTTTTCTCTTGCTGCCTTTAGGATCCTCTCTTTATCACTAACTTTTGCTATTTTTATTATAATGTGTCTTGGTGTGGGTCTATTTGGGTTCAACTTGTTTGGGGCCCTCTGTGCTTCCTGTATCTTGAACTCAGTATCCTTTAGATTTGGGAAGTTTTCAGTGATATTTCTTCAAATATATTTTCCATCCCCTTATCTTTTTCTACTCCTTCTGGAATTCCAGTTATGCGTGGATTGGCCCATGTTATATTATCCCATAGCTCTCTTATATTGCTTTCCTGTTTTTTCATTTGGTTTTCTGTCTGCTGACCTGATTGGGTGACTTCCATTATTGTATCTTCCACATCACTGATTCGTTCTTCTGCATTATTCATTCTGGTTTTTCACTGCCCTTAGCTCAGTTTGTATCTCTGCAAATGAATGTTCTAGTTTTTCTTGGCTCCTCCTTATATTTTCTAGTTCCTTTCTGAGGGTGTCTGCCTTATTGTTCATATCTTCTCTTAATTCCTTCAGTATTTTCACTATTTCTCTTTTGAACTCCAGGTCTGTCAGACTGCAGAGATCTGTTTCATTGTTGACTGTTTTAGGTGAGTTCTCCTGTTGGTTTGACTGGGGGTGGTTTCTCAGCTTCTTCATCTTGCTTGCTGTTTTCTTTTTCCTGGTGGAGTTGTACTCTCCGTGGCCGGGCAGTGTTTGCCTTGACACTGCCATGGAATGTTTCCTGAGGGCTGGCGTTGTTGGTCAGTCTTCTTTGAGGCAGTGTGGCTTTTCTGGAGTGTTGGTGGGGCTGACAGGGTCTCTTTGAAGCAAAGGAGGACTTCCTGAGGGCAGACAGGACTGGGAGGTCCACACCACGATGGTAGGAGATTTCACTCAGCCAGGCAGAGCTTGCTCTGATGTTTTTGGTCTGTGGGGCTCTCGCAGGGGGCTGGCAGAGCTGGGCAGCTGTTCCGCAGGAGTGCTGCACCCCCCATGGGCTGGAGCAGCTATCTGGGTCACTGAGACCCCAGGAGGCACTTCCCCAGGGCAGCCCGACTCAGAAGGACTGTCTGAGAACATAGGCAGATCTTTTCATGGCCCTGCCAAGCTTCTTCTAGCTTTTCTGGGCTGCAGGGGCTCTTGCAGGGGGCTGGCAGTGCTGGGCAGCTGTTCCACAGGAGTGCAGCACCCCCTGAGAGCTGGAGGTGCTAGCTGGGCTGCTGCAAACCCAAGAGGCTCTTCCCCAGGGCATCCTGACTCTGAAGGACTGTCTGAGAATTAGGCAGATCTATTCATGGCCCGACCAGTCTTGTTGTGGCTTTTCTGGGCTGCAGGGGGTCCTTCCTGGAGCTGGCAGTCCTATGCAGCTGATCCGCGAGAGTTCGTCACCCCTGAGTGCTTTGGAAGCTAGCTGGTCTACTGCCAACCCAAGAGGCTCCTCCCCAGGGCAGGCCGACTCGAAAAGACTGTCTGAGAATTAGGCAGATCTTTTCACAGCCTGGTTAGGCTTGTTCTAATTTTTCTGGGGTGCAGGCCTTTTCTCGGGGGCTGGTGTTATTTGGTGCTGCTCCGTGAGGGTGTAGCCCCTCCAAAGGGCAAGCAGGCTTGTGCAGGGTCAACCCCTGCGGTGGTAGGCTTCTGGCAATTGTTGAGTCCAGCCCTCCAGGATGGCAGGCAGCCCCATGTCTGGTGAGTGCGTAGGGTTTGGTGGAGGTGGGGGGAGTGGATGAGCTGGGAAGCACAGCTTTCTGCTAGCTAGCGGGCCGGTAAGCTTGCTGTGGCTGGGGAGTATTCTATGGGGACCCACCCCTTCTTCTCTCCCCTCCCCAGCACGGGTGCAGACCAGGCTCTTCTCCCAGGTTCCCTCTGATGTGGCTTTCCACTTCCCTGCCCCTAGAGTATTGCTCCCTTCCTCTGCAACACCTTTGTTTTCTAGTCTCCCAGGCAGTCTCTGCCCCGTCAAACTTTACAGACTAGTTTGTAGACCTCCCAAGCAGTCTCCGCTCCACCCCGCCTCCCCCATCCCTTTCCCAGGTGCCTTTCTCGGTGCCCAGCCCCCACCCAGGCATCTCAATTTTTGGTGACTGTGCCCGTAGTTCAGATGGTCCGTTCTGTTCTTGATCTGCTTTTCAGATCTCCAACTTACTGCTACACTCCTCTGCATCTGGAGATTCCTCTGGTTCATTTGAACTTTCCCTCGAGTAGGTGACTTTCCAGGGTGCAGAATCCCTTCCTCCTCCATAGTTCCCTTTTGGGAGTGCCCATCCAGCTTGGATTCATCTTCTCTCACTCTCCTCTTTTCACTTGTTTTACCTAGTAATGTCATGAACTTCCTGCCATTATTGGAGTTTAGGTTCTTCTGCCAGCGATTGGTTGCTGTTCTGTGCCAGTCATTTATCATGTAGATGTGTTTTTTTTGTGTGTGTGTTTGTGGGAGAGGGAGAGCGTGTCCCCCTACTCTTCTGCCATCTTGTCTTCTCTCTCGAATATATCTTTTTGAATGAAACTTTTATCCAGATATATGCCCAGGAGTGGAATTGCTGGATCATATGGTAGTTAAATATTTAGTTTTCTGAGGAGCCACCATACTCTTCTCCATAGTGTTTGTACCAATTTATAGTCCTATCAACAGTGTAGCAGGGTTCCCTTTTCTCTACGTCCTTCCCAACATCTGTAATTTTAGACTTTTTGATGATGGCCATTCTGACTGGAGTGAGGTGATGATATCTTATCATAGTTTTGATTTGCATTTATGTGATAATTAGTGATGTTGAGCATCTTTTCATGTGCTTTCTGGCCATCTGTATGTCTTAAGAAACTGATAATAAGGGCCTACTGTATAGCACAGGGAATTCTACTTATATTCTGTAATAACCTGTATGGGAAAATAATCTGAAAAATAATATATATATGTATATGTGTAACTGAATCACTTTGCTATACACATGAAACTAACACAACATTGTGAATCAACTATACTCCAACATAAAATAAAAATTAATAAAATAAAAAAGTCAACTGTAGTTCAACATCTGTATACACTACACAATGATCATGACTACAAGTCTAGTTACCATCCATCATCATACACTTATCTCCTTCACCCATTTTTCCCACCCCTCCTAGTGCTTTTCCCCTCTGATAACTGGTAATAGAGAGGTTTTTTTTTTGGTTTATTTTGTTTGTTTTGTTTTAGATTCCACATATGAGTGAAAACATAAGCTATTTGTCTTTCTGTCTGATTCAGTTCACCTAGAGTAATACTTTCAAGGTCTATCTATGCTGTCACAAATGGTAAGATTTCATTCTCTTTATGGCTGAATAGTATTTCTTTGTGTATATACACTGCATCTTCTTTATCCATTCATCCATTGACAAACACTTAGAGACAAAAGCAAAAATTAATATGACTGCATCAAACTAAAAAGTATATCTGCTTAGAACTTGTTACTGCCCTGGTTCTTTCAGAAACATGGACAAGTTTTCAAATGTAGTCATTGAACATATTGGATTAGTTAACTTGTCTCAAAGAGAGTTCGTCATTGGAGATATAAAAAAAAAGGATTCACTGAATTCCAAATACATATGCTTTCTATCTTTGAGAAATTATTGGGATATAGTGAGAATAAGAGCAAGAGTGCCATAGGGAGATAAAATTAGCAATGGAAAGATGGCAAGTAAGATTATTAAGACAACTAAAGTATTGATATTTTATTAACAATTAATATAATTCATCCAATTAATTCCAAGTATATTAAAAGCATTATTCTAAAGTCCAGTAATAATTTAATCAAATAACATCTAGTGATAGACATGTTCTTCTAAATGATCATAGGAAATGTGGGTACAATCAGTGGGGAGATAAGTTCATAATTTGTTAGCTTTCACCTTGTTTGACAGAATATTGCTGAAATTTCAGTCTGTAATTTTTAATTATTCATTTTGCTATGTTTAAATCAGTTAATGTGAGAGTTATTTACTTTTCTTGATAATTAGATGTAGTGATTAGAATATATTTTCTATTTTTCTGGAGTTTTTTAATTTTTAAAGGATTCATGAGGGAGTTCCAGTCATGTTTCAGTGGAAACGAATCTGACTAGTATCCATGAGGACACAGGTTCAATCCCTGGCCTCACTCAGTGGGTTAAGGATCTGGCATTGCCATGATCTGCGGTGTAGATTGCAGAAGCAGCTTGGATTCTGTGTTGCTGTAGCTGTGGTGTAAGCTGGTAGCTACAGATCTGATTCCACTCCTAGCTTGGGAACCTCCATATGCTGTGGGTGCAGCCCTAAAAAGACAAAAAAAAAAAGAATTCATGAAAAGAAAACAGCTGGATTTCATGATGTGGTTAGCATGGTAGTGTTTGAAGGGAGATAATAGAGAGGTACATTTTTTCTACATTTAAGGTCCTCTTTGTAATATATTTTGCAAGCCTAATATTATTTATGGAACTGGATAGTAAATGAGTGTCAAATATTACTGTTTGCTGTGCACAATTATGTCAGCTATTTGTCAGCTTACATGGCTTTTTTTCACTATTTACATGCTAAATAATCAGCTATCAGGAACATGCCTGGATTGTGCCTCGTTTTCAGTCTCCAGATATGGTAGGCAAGCAACTGTGTTACTTTCAATATCTGTTTGGTGAAATCAGAAACGACAGAATATGATAATCAGTGTAATAAGATACAGAAATAGACTAAAAAGGAAAGAATCCTGTGCAATAAAACAGATTTAGTAGTTCTTTGTGTGATTGGAAATATATATGGCCTTGTTGGTATTCACAGGTGAAAAGAGTAGTTTGCAAAACTAGGAAGACTGATTTAGATTATTCAGATAAAGATTATCTTCTCCCCCCTCCACTTACAAACACACAAACTATAAGCAGGTTGTTTTAATTATTGACTGAATTCTTCTTATATCTTCATGATAGATAGGCATAATATTGAATAAATTTGTTCATGAAGCACTGATATTTTGTAGAAGTACCTATACATAGATTTTTGTGAAATTAAAAGTGAAACCTACCTAGATGTGTGATTTTAGCAAGACTTTGATTTTTGTTGGAGAAAAACTACATCTATTAACAAAGATGTAGTGTCTAGTAAAGCAGAGATAAATGTAGAATGATTAATTGCCTACTTCAGTTAGATATTAAGCAATAATGGTAATCAAAACAATATCAGCACCTAATATTTATTTAACACTAAGCTAGGCATTTTGGCAGGTATAATATTTATTGCTTAGAGAATCATGCCAAACTTTCTTTCAAGAAATCCTCAGACAACATTATAAAGCAAGCATGACCATTATCAGAATCTTAGAGATAATAAAACTGAGGCACAAAAAATATTGGGGTTACGTGATTTGCTTATATTTGCAGTTATTAGGTGGCAGAGCCATGAGAACAGGCCTGGAAATGGCAGTGTAGTTATTTGCTGGGAATTATAAATTAGAGCACTGACAGAGAGCCAGCTGATCTAGTTTCCTCCCAGTGATAGTCAGGTCACAGATGGTTTACCAATCTGTCTTTCTTTCGATTAACCACTGACTATAATTTGTGGGTAACTCTAGTTCCTAGTTCTATGGATGTCCCCCAGCAGCAGATTGATTCAAAAAAACAGAAGGCCAATTGTGCATGACTTCAGAAAATTTCTGGGCATCTTACTAATGGGGTTTTTCCCCCTAAGTTAATACTTTTTGAGATAAAGTAATTTTTAAAAAAAATTTTGGAGACTTTCTCAAAGCATAAAGTCAAATATTTAGGTAGACCCTGTTGATCATGGCTAGAGAATGAAGAATATATAAATTACCTTAAGAGGAGAAAGTTTGAGTTATGAAGAAATTGTTTGGGAAGGGAATATTTTTAAAGTTAAAATAAAGGATTAAAATTATATAAGTATATTATTATAAAATTAAAATTATATATATATATACACACACATACTCTGTGTCAAAAGCAAAGCCCTTTACAAATTTCAATAATCTCATTCATTTGAAGGTAAACTCTTATATTCTTTCCTCCTACTTATCCTCTGTGGCTACCATTCTCATTCTTTCTACAAACTATTCCACCAATGCTCAGTGGTGGAATAAGATCAACCTAATAATATGTGTGTGTGTGTGTGTGTGTGTGTGTGTGTGTGTGTGTGTGTGTGTGTGTGTGTGTGTGTGTGTGTGTGTGTCTGTGTCTTTGTCTCTGTGTGTGTGTGTATGTATATATATATATATATATATATATCCAAAATCAGTTTACAGAGAGTAAAATGGTGACTTCAAACCTTATTCTATTCTGGGAATTCCCATCATGGCTCAGCTGAAACGAATCTGACTAGCATCCATGAGGACGCAGGTTTTTAATCCCTGGCCTTGCTCAGTGGGTTAAGGATCAGGTATTGCTGTGAGCTGTGGTGTAAGTCACAGACGTGGCTTAGATCCTGCATGTTGTGGCTGTGGTGTAGGCCAGCATCTACAGCTCCAATTCGACCCCTAGCCTGGGAGCTTTGTTATACCATAGGTGCAGCCCTAAAAAGACAAAAGAAAAAAAAAATAAAGAAAAAGAAAAAGAAAAAGCTTATTCTTCAAATAAAGCTTTAACACAGGTTATGTTACTGGGGCTTATGAATTCTAATCAGGCTCTCACTGTATTTTAGTAAAATGAGTAATAGAAACATGGGGTAGCTCTGATCTCAACTTTATCCTGGAGTAGTTTAAATCAACAGTTATACTCAGTTCAACTCCCTTGATATGAACTGTTTCAGCTATAGATATTTCATCTGAAACCTCTTGATATTAACATTACTTGAATTGGTCCCTCTCTATCCACTCTTCCTAACCTCAAGTTTTTAATTCTTCACCCTTGGAAGTCACACCGAAAGGGAAAATATTTGCGATAAATTCACTATGGATACAATACCATCCCTTATGTCAATTAGATGCTCCTAGAAATGTTCCATCATCTTTGTAAAGGTAAAATAATAGTCAGCAATATTCCATTCAGAATGTATGTTTGTGTTTTTATCCATTCACATATTTTTATCCATTCATCTGTTGATGGACATAATGGAATTCTGATCAGACCTAAAAAAAGTGAAATAATGCCTTTTGCAGCAACATGAATAGACCCAGAGATTATCATACTAAGTGAAGTCAGTCAGGCAGGAAAGGATAAATATCATATGACAGCACTTATATGTGGAATCCAAAAAATGTACACAAATGAACTCATTTACAAAACAGAAATAGACTCACAGACTTGGAAAACAAACTTATGTTTACCAAAGGAGGAAGGAGGAGAGAGATATATTAGGAGTTTGGGATTAGCAGATACAAACTACTATATATGAAATAACAAGGATTTACTGTATAATACAGGGAATTACATTTAATATCTTGCAATCAACTATAATAGAAAATAATGGAAATTTTATACATATATAATTAAATCATTTTTGTACACATAAAACTAACACAATACTGTAAATGTATTTCAATAAAAAGTAGTCTTCAAAGTATTTCCAGATTGACTATAACTTTCTTGGATCCCCCTTAAGGCATTGCAGTGCAATATCTGCAGAGCGGACTAGGTCAGTTCAATAATAATAATGATAACGGTAACAGCAGCAGTGGCAAACTATTAAAGAAACTACTATATGTCAGACACTCTTTGAAGAACTTTAAAAATTTAACTTATTTAATAGCTAATAGAAGGTAGAAACAAAAGCTTCAGCATCAGATTACAATCTTTGGATGAAGTTCCTGGATGAAGGTGGTCTTCAAGATTAGCTGCTCTTGGCAAAAAATCTGGATTACTCCCATTAGAAAGGAATTTTATTTGGTCTGTTATGACATGAGACCTAATAGAAGTGAGTAGGTCAAACAGGGTTGTATTCAGGGAGAACGCAGGCCAGTATGGGTCCTCAACTACATACATGGAAGTCTTCCATAGCTTTTATTAAAGATTTTATTATTCTCTTTTCCTCTTATGAGGTGAAGAATGAAATAACAACTACATGAATGGTAATAAAAACACATGACAGAGTTTTAGAAATATATCAGAGTGTTCATTTGTAAGTAATTGATTTACTCCAATAGATATTACTTTGATAGCTAACTTTCCTCAGTTAAATTCATATAGTTTCTGCCTTGTTATGGTTTAAATGAGCACAGAAGGCAAAACAATGTTGTCTCAGGACTGTTGGTAAAGTCCAGTCTGAAGAACTTCTCTAAAGAGCATGACTTTTTCTCTATCACATTAGAACTTCTTTGACCTTAATATTGCAAGGTCTCTAACTACGTAATTCCAATTTTTCTCATATGGAAGATTTCCCTGCTCTAAATTTTATTCCTTGAAAGAAGAAATAACAAAGGGATAGAAGATGACTCATTTTGTCAGCATGTATTTGAAAAAAAGAGCTTCTCAGGAGATCAATGTAAATCCTCCCCATCCCCATTTGAGGCAATATACTAACTTGAATTTATAATATTCCTTATGTTGAAATCCTTTAGTACACGGAACCTACTTGGTGACTTTATAGAGCATAAAACACACTTTGTGCTTAAAAAATAATTGGGGTGTTTGAGGCAAGAAAAGAATGGTACTAGTTTTTATTCCTCTATGGCACCCTTAGTACCCTTGAAAAGATTTTAATCTCTAGTCTGCTAAGGCAAACCTACTAGGACATTGTTTGGAAGTATATCTGACAGCTACTTTTGTCTTCAACCAAGAGAGAGTTTCTTATTCTTGCATGACATCTCTCCTCTCTAAGCTCCTTGAGTGTGAGCCACTGGAATACAACTAGACTTTTTACCTAAGTATAGAATATGTCAATATCAGAAGACAGCGCATATAAAAGTAGGGAGACAATTGGGGCAAAAAGGGAAGATGAATTAAGGAGCAAAGGACAAGAATGACTAGGTATTTTAGGAAATAACTATATATTTCCTGTTCAGAGTGCAGGATATTGTTATATGCTCATCAATGCTAAGTATGTCCTAAGTGAACTTGTTAAGCTTCCAGATACTTCCTGAGAAAAATATTATTCTTTTGCAGAAATCAAACAATTTTCTGAAGATGAAAAGTTGAGGAATATAGAGAAATACATATGTTGTGTTTTGATAGAGATGAATAATCAAAAGCAAAACTTAGATTTAAGTAGATATATGATCAATATGGTGTATTATTATAGAGCAATCTTTTAGAGGCAAAAGACTATGAAATACACAATTTGGATGGAAGAGCCATTATGTAAAATGTGCTGATGAAAAGTGAAAGTTGGAAGACCAGTCTCCCTGAAAACTTACCTGTAATGAGCAATGAAATAATAGTGGGTCATTATCTATTGGTATTAAGTTCAGGAAATTCATAAACTGATAGAGGGCCCCAAGAAGAAATGAGCAGAAAGTACCATTTCTCTCTGTGTACAGGAATCAAAGAGCTGTTATTACAGAAAACCTGAATGTGCAGTTGGGTAAATAATAAATTAAAAATCTGCTGACTCAGGAATGTGATCCCATCTTCCTATCAAGGAAAAGCAAATGGGTGGCTGAAGGGAGGGGTCGTGCAATTTTATAAGATAGCTCTGAGAATATAAAATTGAGGAATTCTATGTGAATGGAGGTGACAGACTGCTATGCATTGGAATTAAATTATAACAGTAGCACAGAATTTATGGCTATTTTTAGTAATATGTAGCAAAAGACTGTAGTGCACCTGCACCATTTCTGGGAGAAAATATTTTCAAATAACAAACCCACATGTGCAAATGCATAGTTGGTAATCAGCATGTTATCATCTTTCCTTAGCAATTTCACTTTGTTTAGGGGATGTGAGCATTTTGAAAAGTACTTTTAAACCTTTGCTCTGTATTCTCCATGGGGCAAGAGTAACATTCTTAAACTGTCTCAGTGCTCTAGTCTGCAGATTTCCCACTTCCCACAGGAAGGGATTTAGATTTTATGCTGAGAGAGAGCCAAAGCAGATGGGAATTATTCCGAATTTGGAAAATCAAGGAAGCTTCAACTAATGGGCTGCTGGAAGACAACCTCTGCAGTGCACATTTTACTCCCACATACATTTTGTTCACGCATATACACTCATACATATGATTTCTTTTAACTTTTAAAGAGAGAATCACACTTTAGTAATGAGAGAATGTCTCTGAACAGAATTCAATATGTGTTATGTCTTAGCAGTTTAATTTAAGGGTAACAAAGGGGGAAGTATGCAAATTCAATTTCAGAAACAAAGATGAACTACTGACATATTTGGTAAAGACAAGTCCAATTTGAAAACCAAACAGTCTTTCCCTCAATGTGTGGCAGACCTAATTAAATCTAAGTTTAATATTATCAAGGGCAAGAAAAGAACTATCCATGCTGCATATGTGTGTTGGGGGAGAGGGAGGAGCAGGATGGGGAATACATTTGGATTCCCACTTTTGGGGGGGCACCAAACAGGTTATATCAAACAAAGTTGAAACTTTTGCTCCATTCCCTCTCAGTGGTGGGGTGACATTAGTTCTTGGTTCTGAACCAGATTCCAGGGTAAATGCTGGATAAAGAATTATAGAATACATAATAATATGTTATAATTAATGGATTTCCCCTATGAATTTTTTCCTTCTTATAAGAGCATATTATGAAAGCTCTACAAATTTCTAGGAAGTAGATTTAGGAAAAATATTTCTGATTAGACAATATATATTTTATGAGAACATTAACCAAATGGCATATTTTTATAACCATTTGGGTTTTTTAAAGGCAATTCTGAAGGTTTGAAAAGTGAAAAATGATCATCTATCCAGTGGCTATATTGTTGTCTGTAGTAAAGTTGTGTAACCTATTGCTCTGCTAGGCATGTCGGTTCTGTACTACTGCCATCTCCACAAACTCTGATCTGAAGTCCTAGCAATGGGTAAATTTTCAGAACAGAAGGCTATAAAAACTATTAAGTGCATTTCCAGATACATGAAATTAATACTACAAAATGTATTCCAGGTGAAATATGTAGGTCATAGCTTTCAAAATAGGCTGTTCTTAAAATAATAATATTGCCTTTAATTTGAATCCTAAAGGTGGCTATATCTTTCAAAGAGGAGAATGTTAGCAAATATTGAACAAGCAACTAGAGAAAATGGCAGAAGCAAAGTGATAAGCAGGAAGAGAGCTCCAAGAAAATTCAGTATTAAAAGAATAGAAAGAAATATTAAGCTAGTGCAGCAAATATCATTGGAAACTATAAGCTTTTTGTTTTGTTTTTGTATCAAAGCCTTTACTAAAAATGAAAAAAAGTAAATAAACCAAGAGCCATACATCACCTGAAGAAAGAGATGTGACCTGAAAGAATGGAGATTTTTAAATTAGCAGTGTAATGTCAGGGTAAATTAACCTTATTTTTGAAGAAAATACAACTTCTTAAAATTAACAAATCATGACTTGGTGGGTATATTCATTGAACAATATTTTTCTTCATTTCTGGGCTTCTGACACTTATTTTTAAGATGCTTCCATACTGAAGTGGCATCTCTGCACACTGATCTCCTATTTTACATTAGTTATTATGGCCTTTTTATTGTTTCAGTCTTTGAAATCACACAGCCTTTTATGAGATGGAGAATGCACCAAAAGTCAACTTACAGGATGATTGCTGTATAAAAGAGCTAAGCTTGAGGTAATGCCACTGATTTAGCAGGAATGTCTCCACTTCGTTCAGTACACATTTGCTTTTTGAATTCATTCCACTAGGAATTTTGTCTCTGACTTTGGTGTTATAATCTCCTTTCTTCTATTCACTTATCAGTTTGATACTGAATGTTGCTAACTTTCACAAAAAGCCTGAAATTCAAGGGAAGCCCAGTTTTGGGTTGCCTTAATGGGATTATGTTCTGCCAATTTGTGGGAAGAACAATTACATTGGAAGAATGGATCAATATTTTAACTGCTTAAACACAATTGTAAAAAATGAGATTTACATAAATGAGAATAGTCTGAAGTTGATTATTATTCTTGTTTTAAATTCAGGAAGAACATTCACTATATTTTCCTCTACTTTCTGACTTTTTATAAATTTCTTCTCTCACCATCAGGAACAAGAGAATAGATACTTATGGAGGTAGTGTTGATTGCTTATTAACATTTCACATGCAAAATCAGTCCACCAAATAAATTTCTACAATCAAGTATAGAACACCAAGCAATTGGCTTTTCCTATGATTAAGTATCAAGCAAAGTTAAACACAGCATGCAGAAAACACCATTTTCCTCCCTCTCAGTATTATCAAAGAGATCTTCTTAATAGCAACAATTCAAAAAGAGAGAAAAATCTTAATGAAAATAGAAACTGTTCAGGAACTCCATTGCTTTATTTGCTAACACACACACTCACACACACACACATGCACACACACACAAACCCCACACACTGCTATGTTTCTTCAGGACCAATGTCTTGGAATGCCTCCAGTCATGATTAACTACATCAAAAGTCAAGGCATCTGCCATCTATGTTCATATCACAATCACGCCAAGTCCAGGCAGAGGATGGAGATGAGAGAAGATAACCAGATGCTCACAAATAACAAGGTTTCTGTGAAAAGCTACAATGCAAGGGCATTTAAATTTAGACCAAACAAAAGGAAAAATCTCCAACTGAAGATTGTTTCAAATATTATAAAAAATCACTTAATGCTATGCACGAGTATCTAAATTCATTTACTAACAGATTGCTTTTATCCATTAAAATAGCAAACATTTTAATGCATGTGTCAATTGCAATTATAGTTGTGTTATTTATTTGCTAGTGATATAAGAACTATTTATACTTCTTTTTTTAAACTCAGTCTCAAATTAGAATAAAATATTCTTACATATTTGACATTTTTTATTATTTAATATTTTTTTCTGAAATTTTAGGAGTTTTGAAAGAAACAAATAAAAAGAAAGTTTCTCATGGTGCTTTTAGGTTCAATAAGTTGTGAAAAATTTAGGAGAATGTTTAATCTTGAAAGGGTTCCAGCTTACTTCTGAGTGTCATGAAAGAGCTCTTTAGTTTGGTAAAGTTTTATATTCTTAGTGAACACCCATTCTCTAGGGTCCCAGAGTAAATGGAAACAACACTGACTCTTCAGAAGTTCTTTTTACCCATAGTCTTTCTTGATCATTGAATTTGAATCATAGCAATTTAATATTATGCATTTATGCATGTGCAAATGTCAACATATTCCCTTCCTAAACCCAGCCAAAAATCATTGCTAATAAAGATTTTTTCACTTTCTGGACAGATCGTATATTCTAATTGTGCATTGATTTAAATTATTTTCAATGTTTTTCTTTAAAAGTAAATTCCAGATCACTTTAATGGGGAATCTTAAAGAATTTTTGATATTTTAAATATGTATGTTGGAAGTAGATAATATTAGGGATTAAGTAAACTACATATATTGTTGGAGACTATTTCACTGTGGCCTGTACCAATCTTCTTTACACAGGATGTCAGAGAGGCCCCAGGGACCATAAGTGTTCTCTTAGGATATCACAGTACAGGCCAGTGGGTATAGACTGGGTAACAAAGATAGTGGCTCTCTCAGAGGAAATTTTGAGTTGTACTATTTTCCTTGAAAACCATCAGGTATATATATCACAATTTTGTCTATTGCTAACATTATTTTCTGTGAAGAGTCCAACATGGTGTGAACATTCTCATTTTGTCTGATGAGTTTTTTTCTAAAATCCTGTGCCAGCTGTCATTACACGTGTTAGACTCTTTTGAGGTAAAACTAGAGTTTTAAACACCAAGAACATCTAAATATGGAAAGTGTTTTAAAGGACCTTACATTAACTTTATCATAAGCTCGATGATTTATTAGAAGACAATAATCAGTAATCACTGAGATGACTCAAATGGTATTCTAGTGTCACAAACTATAGCTTATTTTGCACTTATCTGTTTTATTTTTTAACTTTTATAATAATTAGAATTAAAAATGTATTAGAGTATAGTTGACTCATAACGTTGTGTTAGTTTCAGGTGTATAGCAAAGTGAATCATTTATACACACACACACACACACACACACACACACACACATATCCATTCTTTTTCAAATTCTTTTCCCATAAATGTTATCACATAATATTGAGAAGATTTCCCTGTGCTATAGAGCAGGAACTTTTACTTAACTATTTTATATAGAGTATCAAACTGCAGCTTTGGAAAAATGTGCCAGGTCTATCATCATCATCTTCATTATTACTACTGTCGTGAGTATATATGTGTGTGAGTGTGTGTTGAGAACTATCGTGTATCTGTTATTATACTATAAATTTGGAGAATATTTGCAAAGGTTACTCAAGACATATATTTCTTTATGCAAACTATGGCTCCATGTATATTAGGAACTGAAGCAAAAACATGTAGACCAATCACTACTGAATAGTAAAATATCAGTAGAAAATGAAAGTAAAGAGTGTTGTGGATATATTACTATAGTTTTTTTTCCAATACTTTCCACATTTATTTAAGGAGTGGTCACTGGTAAATGTGCTGAGTCAGAGCAGACAGAGGAGAAAAGGGAAAGGAGTAAAAAAAAAGGAAGTAAGCTATGGGAGGCATAAAAGAAAGGCTGAATAAGAGAAAATGAAGACTGCTATGCAGTGCAAGTTCAACTGGGACAACCTTTTTCTTTTCCTGATAATTTATTGTTTATCCCCCATTAGTCATAGACATTCTCCCAGATGCCCCTTCTGTAGCTACTGACTCTGATATCTATTGCAACCATTAAATACTCTGTGGCATCAATAGGGAGAATAGGATAAAAGAGTGTTCTGACCTTTATAGGAGTTTAAGCCAGGGCAAAATTCTATTTTTATTTGATATCAGACCCAGATCAGACCTGAGAAACATTCCTTTTCTTAGATTTTTGTAAACAATATTTGAGTGATTTTTTGGGCTGCAAGCATAGCATGGTGGAAAGAGAAGAGTGTCTATAGTCAGTCAAGCTTTGGTTCAAATTTAGGTTATATAAACATGAGAAAATTATTTAAACTTGTTTATCATCAATTTTCTTTTACCTCAAGATATAATCAAGAATAGCACCTATATAAGAGAGTGATCATTAGGATTCATCATTATGACAATATACAATTCTAAACCTAGTGCATGGAAAATAGTGAAAACTAAGTAAATATTAGTTTTCCTACATGAATTTTAATATTTAATTATCTTAAGTAGTCTGTGAGTTAATCACTTAAATGTTTATATATGTAATATTGTAGTGTTGTCTTCACTTTTGTTTCTGTTATGACTGTTTTACTCATAATGTTTTATAAAATTGAATATGGTGATTTTTTTTCCTGAAGACAAATCTGACAGGATGCGATCAAAAGATCATGATTTTGTATCACCAAAAGGATCAGCTGACTGAAAAAAAGTTGAGGAGTATATATTAAAAGATCACACCCCAAAAATATACTTATAGGCTGGTGCTTCTATTCCTGGTGCTATACTATAGGAAAGAAATTCCCCTCAAAATGGAATTATATCAATCAAACATTACTGTAAATATTACTGGAAAAATTATGGGATAGACACAAAATGTACTCATCCCTTACTGTGCTAGGTCAATAATATGTTTACATCATGGATATTGACATACTTAATCTCAGATTCACACTGCATTGCAAACATGATCTGAGAAACTGCTGATACTTCTTGTTGTTTCGAATTTTTTAAATTAAATACCACTTAGAATGATTGGTTTATTGGTTGGACTTAGAACTATATTTTCTTATGATAGCTTTTGTTGATATTTGTTTTTATTGCAAATGTTTCATAATAAGTACTTATTGTCTATGTGGTTTTGGGCAAATTATTTAAACATTTTGGGGTCTCACTTTCTTTCTCTATCAGTGAAGAGAAGACTAAATAATTTTCCATCTCCATCATTTCATAGGTTGAAAATTCTAGACACAATACTGCAGTTGCCTTAGTAAAATAATTGGCCAGAATGAGGGAATAGACAAAAACTTGTTGAAAACAATTGAAATACCAACGGATGCTTTGAAAGTCCTTTGAAAATCAAAAATATATAAGCATAAGATATTAATAATTTAATTTGAAAAAAACAAGGGAATTAAACACAAGGCTTGACTTAAGGCCCAGGACCTTAAGAGATACAGACTACTATGTATGAAATAGATAAGCAAGGAGGATATATTTTCTAGAACAGAGAATTAGAGCCATTATTTTGTAATAACTTTTAATGGAATTGAATATGTGAAAATACTGAATCACTATGCTGTATATCTGAATTAGTATTATATTATAAATCAACTATACTTCAATAAAATAAAGACCCAAAAAATAAAATTGAAAAAATTTTCAGTAAAAAAAAGAATGTGCCCAGGACCAAATTTAACTGCTCCTTTTGGACTTACCAGCATTGGTTTTTCATACTGCTTACACTCTACCAGGTATAAAAGGCTGTGGTAATAATACTAATAACGATTGTTAGTAGCAAGAGTAGGAGTAATACCTACTATTTATTAAACATTACCTAGGTGCCAATCACTGTGATATGTATTTATGTATCTATACTTATCTACATATACATATATATATTAAATTGCAAAATAGACATTATAGTTCCCAGCTTACTAATGGAAGGGAAACAAAAGCATACAGGTAGGAATTTATTTAATCATAGTTTCAATTTCAGTTCTGTTATTAGTTCATTCATCTTTTCTATTTCATCTTGGTTTAGTCTTGGAAGATTGTATTTTTCTAAGAATTTGCCCATTTCTTCTAAGATTTCCGTTTTATTGGCATATAGTAGTTGCTTATGACCCTTTGTATTTCTGTGATGTCCGTTGTTACTTCTCCTTTTTCATTTCCAATTTTATTGATTTCAGTCCTGTTTCTTTTTTGCTTGATAAGTCTGGCTAATGGTTTATCAATTCTGTTGATTTTTTCAAAGAACCAGCTTTTCATTTCATTGATCTTTTCTATGATTTTCTTCTTTTATATTCCAATGATTTATGCTCTGATCTTTATGATTTCTTTCCTTCTGCTACCTTTAAGTCTTGTCAGTTCTTCTCTCTCTAGTTGCTTTAGATGTAAAATTAGCTTGTTTATTTAAGCTTTTTCTTGTTTCCTAAGGTGGGCTTGTATTCCTATAAACTTTCCTCGTAGAATGGATTTTTCTGCATCCCATAGGTTTTGGAGTGTTGTATCCTTGTCATTTGCTTCTAGGTACTTTTTAATTTCCACTTTGATTTCTTCAGTGATCCATTGGTTCTTTAGTAGCAAACAAAAGTCTAGGACCAGATGGCTTCACAGGTGAATTCTATCAAACATTTAGAGAAGAGCTAGCACCTCTCTTTCTGAAACTATATCAAAAAATTGCAGAGGAAGGGATATTCCCAAACTCATTTTATGAGGCCACCATCACCCTGATACCAAAACCAGACAAAGATTCCACAAAAAAAGAAAACTACAGGCCAATTTTACCGATGAACATAGATGAAAAAATCCTCATCAAAATACCAGCAAACCAAATCCAACAATGCATTGAAAGGATTGTACATTATCATCAAGTGGGATTTATCCCAGGGATGCAAGGGTGCTTCAATATCTGCAAATCCATCAGTGTGATACACCACATTAACAAACTGAAGAAGAAAAACCATATGATCCTCTCAATAGACACAGAAAAAGCCTTGGACAAAATCCAACACCCATTTCTGATCAAAACCCTTCAGAAAGTGGGCACAGAGGGCACCTACCTCAACATAATCAAGGCCATATACGACAAACCCACAGTGAACATCATTCTCAATGGTGAAAAGCTAAAAGAATTCCCACTGAGATCAGGAGCAAGACAAGGATGTCCGATCTCACCATTACTCTTCAACATAGTTTTGGAAGTCCTAGCCACACAATCAGAGAAGTAAAAGAGATCAAAGGAATCCAAATTGGAAAGGAAGAAGTAAAACTATCACTCTTCCCCAATGACATGATACTATACCTAGAGAATCCTAATGACTCTACCAGAAAACTGTTAGAGCTCATCCATGAATTTGGCAAAGTCGCAGGATACAAAATTAATACACAGAAATTGACAGCATTTCTATACACTAACAACAAAAGATCAGAAAGAGAAATTAGGGAAGCAATCCCATTTACCATCGCATCCAAGAGAATAAAATACCTAGGAGTAAACCTACCTAAAGTGTCAAAAGACCTGTATTCTGAAAACTATAAGCCACTGATGAACGAAATCAAAGATGACACAAATAGATGGAAAGACATACCATGCTCTTGGATTGGAAGAGTTAATATTATCAAAATGACTGTACTACCCAAGGCAATCCACAGATTCAATGCAATCCCTATCAAAGTACCAAGGACGTTTTTCACAGAACTCGAACAAAATATTTTCAAGTTTCTTTGGAAGCACAAAAGACCCAGGATAGCCAAAGGCATCCTGAAAAAGAAAAATGGAGCTGGAGGAATCAGGCTCCCGGGCTTCAGAGTATACTACAAAGCAACAATCCTCAAAACCGTATGGTACTGGCACAAAGACAGACACATAGATCAGTGGAACAGGATAGAAAGCCCAGAATTCAACCCACGTACCTACAGCCCACTAATCTATGACAAAGGAGGCAAGAATATACAATGGAGAAAAGACAGCCCCTTCAATAAGTGGTGCTGGGAAAACTGGACAGCCACGGGGAAAAGAATGAAATTAGAACACTCCCTAGCACTATACACAAAAATAAACTCCAAATGGATGAAAGACCTAGATATAAGGCCAGACACTCTACAACTCTTAGAGGAAAACATAGGCCAAACCCTCTCCGACATAAACCACAGCAACATCTTCTCAGAGCCCCCTCTTAGAGTATTGACAGTAAAAACAAAAATAAACAAATGGGACCTAATCAAACTTCAAAGTTTCTGCACAGCAAAGGAAACCTTCAACAACACAAAAAGACAACCCACAGAATAGGAGAAAATCTTTGCAAATGAATCAACTGACAAGGGATTAATCTCCACAATCTATAAACACCTCCTGCAGCTCCATACCAAAAAAAAAAAAAAAAAAAAAAAACCATCCAAAAATGGGCAGGAGATCTAAACAGACAGTTCTCCAAAGAAGACATAAAAATGGCCAAAAAACACATGAAAAGATGTTCAGCATCACTCATTATTAGAGAAATGCAAATCAAAACCATGATGAGGTACCACCTTACACCAGCCAGAATGGCCATCATCCAAAAGTCTGCAATCAATAAGTGCTGGAGAGAGTGTGGAGGAAAAGGAACCCTATGACACTGTTGGTGGGAATGTACATTGGTGCAACCACCATGGAAAGCAGTATGGAGAGTCCTCAGAAAACTACACATAGAACTCCCATTTGATCCAGCAATCCCACCCCAAGGTCATCAATCCAGAGAAAACCATGACTCGCAAAGACACGTGTACTCCAATGTTCATTGCAGCACTCTTTGCAATAGCCAAGACATGGAAACAACGTAAATGTCCATCGACAGAGGAGTTGATCAAGAAGATGTGGTACATATACACAATGGAATATGACTCAGCCATTAAAAGGAACGAAAGACCAGCATTTTTAGCAACATGGATAGACCTAGAAACTATCATGCTAAGTGAAGTCAGTCAGACAATGAGACACCAACATCAAATGCTTTCACTGACGTGTGGAATCTGAGAAAAGGACAGACTGAACGTCTTTGCAGAACAGACGCTGACTCACAGACTTTGAAAACTTATGGCCTCTGGAGGAGACAGTTTGGGGAGCAGGGGGATGTGCTTGGGTTGTGGTATGGAAATCCTGTGAAAATGGATTGTGATGATTCTTATACAACTACAGATGTGATAAATCCTTTGAGGAATAAGAAAAAATTTCACAGTAAATAAGATAAATTATAATAAATGGAATTTTGTTGATTCACTCAGAACAATCTGAGATATTCAGTATACAATAAGACAGGGGTTTGGGAGTTCCTATCATGGCTCAGCCATTAACAAACCTCACTAGCATCCACGAGGATACAGGTTCGAACCTGGCCTTGCTCAGTGGATTAAGGACCCGGTGTTGCCTTGAGCTGTGGTGTAGGTCACAGACATGACTCGGATCCTGCATTGCTGTGGCTGTGGTGTAGGCCAGCAGCTACTGCTCTGATTGGACCCCTAGCCTGGGAACCTCCATGTGCCACTGGTATAGCCCCAAACAAAAACAAAAAATAAAGAAAAAAGAAAGGTGTTTAAATGAGCTGGAGTCTCACTTCCACCAAACTGAAAAGAATGATCGATATAAATGCTTACATCGTGAAAGTCTCCTGTTACTGATACTTCTTGAGACTTTTCCATCACAAACTATGTAGCAAGACAAACAGTGAAGCACAAGTAGAATTTGGAATTCCATGCTCCACAGGCGCTAGCCAGTCTAAATGGAATAGGGACAACAGAAAAAAAATGCTTCTATTTTTTTAGAAAATTGTACTCTATTCTAGAGAATGAACATAGTCCCACCTATTGCTGTATTTCTTAAGATCTATTTGATAAGAAAGGAGTGACTTCATAATATTTAGAGATATCTGTGTTTCAAGTCTAAACGTAATGATCAACTCTCTTTGAAATATCGAAGTTTATAAAAATTTAACTTCTTTGAGAGAAGAATTAAGATGATTCAGGGCATTATATTATCAGTTCCTTCAAAATAAGGAAAGAGAATTATAAGTGAAAGTGAAAGCAAGACTTACCAAACTTTCAGGAACTTAACATACAGAGAATTTTTGAAGTAATATAAATAATATTGTCCTTATTTAGTATAATGTCTTGCTGTTTTAAAGCAATTTCATCATAGTGCTGTTATCTGAAAAAGAGGAAACTGAGTCTTTGAGAAGTTATGTGACTCCTGCTTAAGATCTTTGATCGACTTAGCGATTAAGGCAGGACAAAAATCTAAGGCTTAAATTTTATGGGAAAGATGTTTTTCTACTATGTTAATACTGCCTTTCAATTTTTGAATTAAAAAATATTGGGAAATTAAGCAAAAGAATGGAACTAATTTCCCCTTCATGGTATAAGAGGGAAATTACATAGGCTTCAAGTTCTTGCATGAGTAGGTATAGCACTAGCCCTTAACCTGGGAGTGATTTATGATTAACAACCAATGCACCAATTGATGAAAGCATAGGAAATAGCCCAGCAAAAAAAACACGGCTTCTAGGAAAATCCATAGGTTACTGTAGCATCTTAGACTACAAATAGAGGTGAAGAGATATCTAAACTGCAAACTCTTTGGAAAACAGCACAATGTTCACAGGCTGACAATGGGTAAGGTAGTTTAAACTACCAGAATCAATCTGATCTGGTGGCTGCTGCTAGTGATTGATAGCT
The DNA here is from genome assembly GCF_054392235.1 of Sus scrofa. Lineage (NCBI taxonomy): Eukaryota > Metazoa > Chordata > Mammalia > Artiodactyla > Suidae > Sus > Sus scrofa. The sequence continues at coordinate 91,365,547 of NC_139401.1, read as the reverse complement.
GCTATAACTCTTCTCCCAAAGTACCAGTTTTGGAGAGATGTAAAACACAAGACTTGGCATTGATTTGGCAGAAAAATATGCCTTCCTTTTGCTGAGTATGGCTCACTTAGGTATATTTCTGACACAGCAATTGCAAAGTCATCATGGGAATTAGCATGATTGTCTATCTTTGGAGATACTTTGAGAACATCAGTAAATGGAAAATGATTTCATTGACCCTGTATAATAGTTAAAAGAAAAAGGACTTTTGGTATCCTTGATATTCTTATCAAATATTGTGTAGATGCAAGAGACACATAACAAATTATTATATGCATTGCAATAGACCACTTCCACTACTAAAATTGCATGAGGCAGTTAATACAGAAATTATATAACTTAATACAGAAATTATATAACTGAAACTATCAGTACTGCAGATGTTTCTTCAAGTAAGAAAGGCAAAGTGCTGATCCCTCCACATTGTTTCCCAGATCCCTCCTGAAAATTATAATACATATTTTAAGAGAGTTGACTGAGATTAAAGATAAAGTCTATGGCTAAAAATAAAGTTAATTGTACTATGAAGGGAGCAAACCTGTGGCATCAGCTGAATTAAAGACATTTCAAGCACACTTAAAGCATAAACTCTAATAGAGTGAGGATATCATTTGGCCACAAAGAGAATACATTACTATCAGATAGTTGTATTTTCTCTTTCAAACATCTGAAATATTTCTTGCAGATTTATTGCTAAGCTCTTTTGGATACCTCCTCTAAAAATAAAATTATGTTCGATGGAAGTAAATTCCCTAGTTGACAAATGCTAGTTCTTTCTCTTCCTTTTAAAACAATAGGAGGGAACTTTGAGGGTTTAGAAGCTTAGAATACTTAAATGAAAAACATTCTGAATTCTATTTCTATGTCTAAAATAATGTGAGCATGACTTGGTTGAAAGCAATACTTGGACAAAATTTCCCTTCAAGATATATTCCAGTTCTGTGAAACTATGGCTATCATTCTACCTGGTGTAATATAAACATGTTATACACTGGGTTTGTGATTAAGTCTACTCACTTAGGCCAAAGTGATTAGAAGTGTGGCTTTTGAAAGATGCAAATTTTAAAAGAGAATATTTGATTTGGGCAGAGTAAATTACAATTGGATTTATTCCCATATTGGCTAATGTGTTTCACATACAGAAAAATTCTATTCTTCATCCATTGGCAATTCTTTCCAGAACAAGAATCACCTGTAGAAACCAAAAAGTGGGAGTTCCTGTTGTGGCTTAGTGGTAACAAATTCAACCAGTAATTATGAGGATGTGGGTTTGATCCCTGGCCTCTCTCAGTGGATTAAAGATCCAGCATTGCTATGAGCTGTAGTGTAGGTTGCAGGCAAAGCTCGGATCCTGCGTTGCTGTGGCTAAGGTGTAGGCTGTCAGCTGCAGCTCTGATTTGACCTCTAGCCTGGGACCTTCCATATGCACATGCAGCCATAAAAAGCAAAAAGAAAAAAAAATAAAGAAAAGAAAAAGAAACCAAAAAGTCACAAAACTATAAGAAATCAAATTCATATAAAATTTGCTTATAGGTCATAAATAGCCTTGGGGCTTATTGCTCAAAACAGGTAACTGCACATAGGACCATGTGAGGTTATACAGACATGAGGAAAAGCAAGACTGTCAAATGACATTAGACTTAAAAAGTGAAAATAAAGGAAGCAGAATCCCCCCCCCCCTTTAATGTAAAGCAAGAAACAATGTTTGGTTTTTTTTTCAAACAGTATTCCCAATGAAAGCCTTTGAAATCCCATCCAACTTAAGCCTCTAATGGAACTGAGAGGTCTATTGTGTCCTTCATCTAAGAGAACTTTGCCACTGATGAATTAGAAGAACTGATTAGCCCTTCCTCTTTCCTTCACAGTTTTTGAAATAAATAAAATGGGCAACAGAACTCAGGAATAGAATATGTATCTCTCCCAAACTAAGTTCCATCTTCATATTTTATGCCTTAATATCAATAGGTAAATTTCAGCATTGTTTCAAAAGGCACTATCTACTGATGGGTTCATAATTCATAAAAAGCTTATAGGAGTAGCATCAACCCAGTGTCTATCAAGAGGTGTTACGTCTATTGCCAATTCCAGAAACCCATCGTTTGTTCAAAGACACAGTAAGTAAGGGAGATGGCACAAAATTACTTTCCATTTTAAAATATGTAAATTGAGAACAGTGTTTTAAAGTGATTGTTTGTGCTGCTTTTGGGTTTTGAATAATTTTCTTACAACTGCTGAGCCATCTGTTAAACAGAGAGGTCTTGCCTATTCAAAAAGCTGAACTTAATATTTTTTTAAAATTTCAATAAACAGCTTTTGTTTGAATCCCCTAAACAACAAATACTCTAATGAATAACAGTTCATGGTATACATCGGTGAAATTAGGTAAAAAGGGAAATAAGCTATCCTTTGAAAATTGTTTAAACTCTGTTTTCCATTGAGAAAGGACAACACACTCACACCTCTGAGGTCTTTCAGCTGCTCCATCTGTGGCCAAGTAAGAAATTATCATGTTTGGCATTTCTCTTGACCTTGAAAGACTACCCTTTAAATGAACGAATGTGAAGGACTGTGCAACAAATAACATAATGTCTAGATAGGCAGCCTTCTGGCCACAGATTCTTTTATAAGATCTCATCCATGAGTAATGTTTCTAAGCTGCCAAATATAGTGCTTTTATTTATGCTAAATGAATTCAGATTAGTACAGTGAGTCCAATTTTTTCAACACAACACACTACCTTCGTATTACTTCGTCAATATGCCCTGGAATAAGACTTTTTCATGGATGTTTAAGTGAATCATTTTTAAGTCTCCATCAACCTTACTCATTTTCAGAGTTATTCACTTCTGTGGAAATAGTGCAAGACTCTGGTATATTTATGTCCAAAACTATAAGATATTTAGCAACTTAATTCTATGCAGTTACATAGTGTATTACACATGAAATATCATTCAAGTTGTCAATAGTATCTTTGAGTAACTATATTTCCTAGATAATCACATGCCCTATTCTTAAATAATAGATTCTCTACTTAATTCGGGGTCCATTTTTATAGTCCCCTGTATTTGAAATTAAAGTGATTCAACTATATTTATCCATTAAAAGACAATATGGTGGTCAGCACTAGGTTAAAAAGTAGTTAGTCCTATAGTCAACTCTTTCCATCTAAATAAGAACAAGTTTGTTATATAATAGCAAGTAATATATCAGCTGTCCTCCTTACATTAGAGATGGATAAGTAAGGGCTAAAAGCAATACAAGGAAATGTATTTATATTCTCACACAAATATATTTATTTTCAACACCAAGTAAATTTCCTACAATGACAATAGTGCCCTCCTATGCTACTCAGGATTTTAGGTAAGAAAGAAAGGGAAAGAACATCAGAGATCCAGGGACTGGGCAAGGAAAGGGAGAGACAAAGTCATAGAAATAAACTTGTACAATTTTCAACAAAGTTTTATTATAGAAAAACAATAGCTTACTTTGACTCAGTGTAATGTGACCTATTTCATATACTTAAGTTAGTAAACATCTGGGACTAAAATTTAGAATTTGTAAGCAAATTGGGCACATAATTAGCATATTTGTTCATGAATGAACTAGATAGGGGCATGAAACAGAAAACCACTTAAGGGCAGATATTTTATTTTATTTTGTCTTGTTTTTATTTCAGAATCTCCAACTTCAGCTTGGTGACTGAAGCATAGTAGGTGCTAAGAAACAGTTTGTTGAGTAAATTAATGAGAAGACTTAAAAGGGAAATCAATTGTGGAAAAATTTGCAAAAACAATGAGATAAGCAAAGATAGAAGCCCAGTTGAACTTGGCCCACATAGAAGTCATCAAAGAAGAATGAAATACCTATTTTAACTTTTACTCTTCTAGGACAGCATCAAAGTATTTTCACTATCCTGGGTCCCCAAATAATAATCTTTTTAAACTAGAAAGTTGATAGTTTCCCTTATCTTAATATGTATAAACAATTCCTGGAGTATTTACAGGATATTCTAATTTGTCCATAAAAATATTTATCTAATTACAGTACATGTTTATATTTGAGTTTACTGTAGGTTAATCCATGAAAATCTCTAATCTTCCTTCATGTGCTAGTGTTAAAGATCAACTTCAATGTCAGAATCATAAAAAGACTCCATTTCAAATTTAACTTTTTCAACTAAAATAAGAATTTAGACTTTTGGAAAGAGAAAGCTCAGTGACCACTATCACAATTCTAACAGACAGTAGCTATAAGCCATGAACCAGTATCTCAACTAGCCTGTCATAGTCTCTGTAAAACTCCCATTATGCCTTTGGTAAATATTTTATAAATTGGAAAACATAAAATTTCAATCAGCAAACTGGCCCAGGCCTTCCCAGAAGGAAAATAAAGATAAAATGTGAATGCATCTATGTGCTCACATTTGGAAATAAATATACTCCCTTTAAATTATACCTACTAAAGCAAGAGCTTGCCAATTTTCTCCAAGTATATTGAGCATATTTAAGACTTTTATGTATATATACATAGATAGATAGATATAAACATATGTGTAGATATGCATCTATATATCCATAGAGATGTATATACTTATGTATAGATACTTAAACATAGATATATAGATGTAGGATTCCAGAGTAAGAGAAGCATACAGACATTAAAATAGAAGAGAAAATGTAATCTGTGAGTACACTGTAATCCATATTTTCATAACTCATCATTTGACCAAAGTAATATACCTTGTGAATTTTTAGCCTCAAGATTTGTTTTTCTTTTGTCAGTAGGGTTTTAGACCAGTAATGTAAAACAAACACACAAAGTTTTAGGATGAGGAGAAGTGGGGAAGTAATAAATAAGGAAAGTGAAAGGAGATATTCAGTGGCCTCAAGGAAGATTATTGAAAGCATTCCTTGAATCAAGTAAAACAGTCTGGGGCTGGAATCTCAGATCTGACATTCACTAGGTTTAAAACTTTTATCATCACATCAAAGAGAATAAAATACATAGAAATAAAACTACCTAAGGAAGTAAAAGACCTGTACTCAGAAAACTATAACATTGATAAAAGAAATTAATGACCACACAAATAGATGGAAAAACATACTGTGTTCATGGATTGGAATAATTAATATTGTTAAAATTACCATACTACCCAAGGCAATCTACCAATTCAAAGCAATCATCATCAAAACATTCGTGACATTTACCACAGACCTAGAACAAATAACTTAAAATTTTGAATGGTAACATAAAACATCCTATAGCCAAAACAATATTTAGAAAGAAGAATAGAGGTGGAGGAATCATGATCTCTGACTTCAGACTATACCACAAAGCTACAGTAATCAAAGTGGTATGGTATTGAAAGAAAAACAGACACATAGACCAATACAATGAAATTGGGAGCTAAGAAATAAACTTATACGCTCAAGGTCAATTAATCTATTACAAAGGAGGCAAGAGTATACAATAGGAAAAAATATGGCTTCTTCAATAAGTGGGGAAATTTGGACAGCTACATGTAAAAGGATGAAATTAGAACGTTCTCTAACACCAAATACAAAAATAAACTCAAAAATGATTAAAGAGCTAAATTTATGACTGGAAATAATAAAAGTAGAGGAAAACATAGGCAGAATATTCTTACATAAATCATAACAATGTTCTTTGGATATGTCTCCTAAAGCAAAGGAAATAAAAGCAAAAATAAACAAATGAGAATTAATTAAAGTTAAAAGCTTTGGCATAGTAAAGGAAATAATTGACAAAACACAAAGACAGCATACTAAATTGGGGAAAATATTTGCAAATAGTATGATTGATAAGGGGTTAGCATCCAGGGAGTTCATGTTGTGCTGCAGCTGGAATGAATCCGACTAGGAACCATGAGGTTGCAGGTTCAATCCCTGGCCTCACTCAGTGGGTTGGGGATTCGACATTGCCGTGAACTGTGGTGTAGGTTGCAAACACAGCTCAGATCTGGCATTGCTGTGGCTGTGGTGTAGGCCAGTAGCAACAGCTCCAATTAGCCCCCTATCCTGGGAACCTCCATGTGCCATGGTGTGGCCCTTAAAAGACAAAATACAAAAAAAAAAAGGTGGGGTTATCATCCAAAATATATAAACAGTTCATACAACCCAACATCAACAAAAGAAACAGCTCAATTAAAAAGTGGGAAGAAAACCTGAATAGACATTTTCCAGTGAAGACACACAGATGCCCAACAGGCACATGAAAAGATGCTCAACATAGTTAATCATTAGAGAAATGCAAATTAGAACCACAATGAGACATTACTTCACACTTGTCAGAATGGCTACAATCAAAAAGTGAATACATACACACAGTACACACAGAGTGCACAAATAACAAATGCTGGTAAGAATGTGAAGAAAAGGGATCCGTCATACACTGTTGATAGAAATTTAAATTGGTGCAGCCATTGTGGAAGATATTATGGAGGTTTCTGAAAAACTAAACTAGAACTACCATATGACTCCTAGGCATATACATCTGAAAAAAATGAAAACAATAATTCAAAAATTATATGCACCCCATAGTTCATAGCAGCATTATTTATACTTGAAAAGATGTGGAAGTCACCTAAATTTTCAACAGATGAATGGGTAAAGAAGATGTGGTACATATTCAATGAAATGATACTCAGCCATAAAAATGAATGGAAGAGTGCCACTTGGAAAAACATGGGTGGATTCGGAGGATTCGGAGGGTGGATTATGCTAAGTGAAACAATTCAGATAGAGAAAGACAAATACTGCTTTATATAAGTTATCCATGGAATCTGAAAAATAAAAAAAAATAGTGAATATAACAGGAAAGTCACAGACTAATAGATAGAACAAACTAGTGGTTACCAATGGGGAGAGAGAAAAAAGGGAATGGGTAATGTGAGGAATAAACTATCATGTTTAAAATAGATAAGCTATAAGGATATATTGTACAACATTGAAAATATAGCCAATATTTTGTAATAAATATAAATGTGACATAATCTTGAAAAATCGTACAACAAAATATTATTCATCTGTAACATAGAACATTGTACATCAACAAAAATATTAAAAAAAACTTAAGCAAAGTATCTAACTGTATGCAATTTTACTCAAAGGATTTATAACATCTGTAGTTGTATAAGGATCATCACAATCCATTTTCACAGGATTTCCATACCACAACCCAAGCACATCCCCCTGCTCCCCAAACTGTCTCCTCCAGAGGCCATAAGTTTTCAAAGTCTGTGAGTCAGCGTCTGCTCTGCAAAGACGTTCAGTCTGTCCTTTTCTCAGATTCCACACGTCAGTGAAAGCATTTGATGTTGGTGTCTCATTGTCTGACTGACTTCACTTAGCATGATAGTTTCTAGGTCTATCCATGTTGCTAAAAATGCTGGTCTTTCGTTCCTTTTAATGGCTGAGTCATATTCCATTGTGTATATGTACCACATCTTCTTGATCAACTCCTCTGTCGATGGACATTTACGTTGTTTCCATGTCTTGGCTATTGCAAAGAGTGCTGCAATGAACATTGGAGTACACGTGTCTTTGCGAGTCATGGTTTTCTCTGGATTGATGACCTTGGGGTGGGATTGCTGGATCAAATGGGAGTTCTATGTGTAGTTTTCTGAGGACTCTCCATACTGCTTTCCATGGTGGTTGCACCAATGTACATTCCCACCAACAGTGTCATAGGGTTCCTTTTCCTCCACACTCTCTCCAGCACTTATTGATTGCTGGATGATGATTTTTGGATGATGGCCATTCTGGCTGGTGTAAGGTGGTACCTCATCATGGTTTTGATTTGCATTTCTCTAATAATGAGTGATGCTAAACATCTTTTCATGTGTTTTTTGGCCATTTTTATGTCTTCTTTGGAGAACTGTCTGTTTAGATCTCCTGCCCATTTTTGGATGGTTTTTTTTTTTTTTTTTTTTGGTATGGAGCTGCAGGAGGTGTTTATAGATTGTGGAGATTAATCCCTTGTCAGTTGATTCATTTGCAAAGATTTTCTCCTATTCTGTGGGTTGTCTTTTTGTGTTGTTGAAGGTTTCCTTTGCTGTGCAGAAACTTTGAAGTTTGATTAGGTCCCATTTGTTTATTTTTGTTTTTACTGTCAATACTCTAAGAGGGGGCTCTGAGAAGATGTTGCTGTGGTTTATGTCGGAGAGGGTTTGGCCTATGTTTTCCTCTAAGAGTTGTAGAGTGTCTGGCCTTATATCTAGGTCTTTCATCCATTTGGAGTTTATTTTTGTGTATAGTGCTAGGGAGTGTTCTAATTTCATTCTTTTCCCCGTGGCTGTCCAGTTTTCCCAGCACCACTTATTGAAGGGGCTGTCTTTTCTCCATTGTATATTCTTGCCTCCTTTGTCATAGATTAGTGGGCTGTAGGTACGTGGGTTGAATTCTGGGCTTTCTATCCTGTTCCACTGATCTATGTGTCTGTCTTTGTGCCAGTACCATACGGTTTTGAGGATTGTTGCTTTGTAGTATACTCTGAAGCCCGGGAGCCTGATTCCTCCAGCTCCATTTTTCTTTTTCAGGATGCCTTTGGCTATCCTGGGTCTTTTGTGCTTCCAAAGAAACTTGAAAATATTTTGTTCGAGTTCTGTGAAAAACGTCCTTGGTACTTTGATAGGGATTGCATTGAATCTGTGGATTGCCTTGGGTAGTACAGTCATTTTGATAATATTAACTCTTCCAATCCAAGAGCATGGTATGTCTTTCCATCTATTTGTGTCATCTTTGATTTCGTTCATCAGTGGCTTATAGTTTTCAGAATACAGGTCTTTTGACACTTTAGGTAGGTTTACTCCTAGGTATTTTATTCTCTTGGATGCGATGGTAAATGGGATTGCTTCCCTAATTTCTCTTTCTGATCTTTTGTTGTTAGTGTATAGAAATGCTGTCAATTTCTGTGTATTAATTTTGTATCCTGCGACTTTGCCAAATTCATGGATGAGCTCTAACAGTTTTCTGGTAGAGTCATTAGGATTCTCTAGGTATAGTATCATGTCATTGGGGAAGAGTGATAGTTTTACTTCTTCCTTTCCAATTTGGATTCCTTTGATCTCTTTTACTTCTCTGATTGTGTGGCTAGGACTTCCAAAACTATGTTGAAGAGTAATGGTGAGAGCAGACATCCTTGTCTTGCTCCTGATCTCAGTGGGAATTCTTTTAGCTTTTCACCATTGAGAATGATGTTCACTGTGGGTTTGTCGTATATGGCCTTGATTATGTTGAGGTAGGTGCCCTCTGTGCCCACTTTCTGAAGGGTTTTGATCAGAAATGGGTGTTGGATTTTGTCCAAGGCTTTTTCTGTGTCTATTGAGAGGATCATATGGTTTTTCTTCTTCAGTTTGTTAATGTGGTGTATCACACTGATGGATTTGCAGATATTGAAGCACCCTTGCATCCCTGGGATAAATCCCACTTGATGATAATGTACAATCCTTTCAATGCATTGTTGGATTTGGTTTGCTGGTATTTTGATGAGGATTTTTTCATCTATGTTCATCGGTAAAATTGGCCTGTAGTTTTCTTTTTTTGTGGAATCTTTGTCTGGTTTTGGTATCAGGGTGATGGTGGCCTCATAAAATGAGTTTGGGAATATCCCTTCCTCTGCAATTTTTTGATATAGTTTCAGAAAGAGAGGTGCTAGCTCTTCTCTAAATGTTTAATAGAATTCACCTGTGAAGCCATCTGGTCCTGGACTTTTATTTGTTGGAAGATTTTTAATCACAGTTTCAATTTCAATTCTCATGATTGTTCCATTCATGTTTTCTATTTCATCTTGGTTTAGTCTTGGAAGATTTTTCCTTTCTAAGAATTTGTGCATTTCTTCTACCTTTTCCATTTTATTGGTATATAGTTGCATATATTAATCTGTTTTGATTCTTTGTATTCTGTTTTACTGGTGTATAGTTCCATATATTAGTCTCTTATGAACCTTTGTATTTCTGTGATTTCCGTTGTTATTTCTCCTTTTTCATTTCTAAGTTTATTGATTTGAATCCTCTCTCTTTTTGCTTAATGTGTCTGGCTAAGGGTTTATCAATTTTGTTGATCTTTTGAAAGAACCAGCTTTTCGTTTTGTTGATCTCTTCCATGGTTTTCTTTGATTCTCTTTCATTGATTTATGCTCTGATCTTTATGATTTCTTTCCTTCTGCTACCTTTATGTCTTGTCAGTTCTTCTCTCTCGAGCTGCTTTAGATGGAAAATTAGCTTGTTTATTTAAGCTTTTTCTTGTTTCCTAAGGTGGGCTTGTATTGCTATAAACTTTCCTCTTAGAACTGCTGTTGCTGCATCCTATAGGTTTTGGAGTGTTGTATCTTTGTTGTCATTTGATTCTAGGTATTTTTTAATTTCCTCTTTGATTTCTTCAGTGATCCATTTGTTGTTTAGAGCATTTTGTTTAGTCTCCACATGCTTGTGTTTTTTGCAGTTTTTTTCTTGTTGATTTCCAGTCATATAGCGTTGTGGTTGGAAAAGATGCTTGATAGGATTTCAATTTTCTTAAAGTAACCAAGGTTGGATTTGTAGCCCAGGATATGATCAATCTTAGAGAATATTCCATGTGCACTTGAGAAGAATGTATATTCTGTTGCTTTTGGAGAGAATGTCCTATAAATATCTATGAAGTCCATCTGGTTTAATGCTTCATCCAGGGCCGGTGTTTTCTTATTGATTTTCTGTCTGGTTGATCTGTCCATTGCTGTAATTGGGGTGTTAAAGTCCCCCACTATGATTGTGTTATTGTTGATTTCTCCTTTTAAGGTTGTTAGCAGTTGCCTTACATATTGTGGTGACCTAGGTCGGGTGCATAGGTACTTAAAATTGTTATATCTTCTTCTTGTATTGATCCTTTGATCATTAGGTAGTGATCTTCCTTGTCCCTTTAAATATTCTTCATTTTAAAGTCTATTTCTTCTGTTATAAGTATCAGTGCTCCAGTTTTCTTTTGATTCCCGTTTGCCTGGTACATTTTCTTCCATCCTCTCACTTTCAATTTGTATGTGTTCCTAGAAGTGGAATGAGTCTCTTGAAGACAGCATATATATGGGTCTTGTTTTTGTATCCATTCAGCCAGTCTATGTCTTTTGGTTGGGGCATTTAGTCCATTAACATTTAAGGTAATTGTTGATATGTATGTTCTTATTGCCATTTTATTAATTGCTTTGTATTTGTTTTATTTTGCTCTTTTTTCTTCCCTTTTACTCTTGTTCTATCCTCTTGTGGTTTGATGACTATCTTTAGTCTTCTATTTGAGTTGATTTTTCTTATTTGTTTGTGTATCAATTGTAGATCTTTAGTTTGCATTTATTATGAAGTTTTGATATGAGTCTATATGTATATGAGATTGTTTTAAGTTGTTGTTCTCTTAATTTCAAGTTCATCTCCAGTGTCCTGCATTTGTACCCACCTCTTCTCATGATTTCGGATTTGGGTGGCATAATTGTGTGTGGATGATATCATAACTTTACTGTATATATACCTTTACCTGTGTGCCTTGTCATTTGTGGTATTTTTTGTTTCTGGTTGTGGCCTTTTCTTTTCTGCCTAGAGAAGTTCCTTTAGTATTTGTTGTAAGGCTGGTTTAGTGTTGCTGAATTCTCTCAGCTTTTGCTTATCTGTGAAGTTTTGATTTATAGTTCTCTGTCTTTTCATTTTTATAGATTTTTGGTGTGGTGACCTTTTTACAGATAATAGATTTGTAGCCTCTCTTACTTCTGGTGTCTTCCCCCCTTGTGGCTGAAGTCGGTAGGGGGGGCTTGCTGTAGGCTTCCTGATGGGAGGGGCTGATTCCTGCCCAAGATAGTTGGAGTTGATTCCTCTTCCTCTGGTGGGTGGTGCTTTGTCTCTGGATGGGATTAGAGGCAGCTGTGTGCCTGAGGGGTCTTTAGGCAGCCTGTTGACTGATGGGTGGTGCTGTCATCCCACTTGGATTGTTGTTTGGCCTGGAGCTTCTCAGCGCTGGTGGGTGGGGCCAGATTTTCCCAAAATGGCCACTTCCAGAGAAAAGCAAACTGCGGAATACTCCTGAGAGCTTTGCTTCCAATGTCCTTCCCCCACAATAAGCTACATTCACCCCTGTTTTCCACGAGGTCATCCAAGAACTGCAGTCAAGTTTGATCCAGATTCCTAAGGTCTTTTCTTTGCCCTGGGACCCAGTGCATGTGAAAATCTGTGTGCACATTTGATGAACATGGTCTCCATTTCCCCAAGTCCTGTAGAGTTCCTGTGCACAAGGCCACTGGCCTTCAATGCCAGATAATCTGAGAGCTCTTTCTCCCAGTGCCAGATCCCCACGTGTGGGGGTTCAATGTGGGGCTCAGAATTGTCACTCTTATAGGTGAGTCTCTGGGAACCAGTTACTTTCCATTGTGTGGGGCTTCCCCCCTGGTATGTATGGGTTTGGTTATATCATGTAATCACCCCTCCTACCTCTTGATATGGCCTCCTATTTGTCTTCTGGACTAGGATATCTTTTTGAAGGTTTCTGGTCCATTTGGCTGAAGATTTCTCAACATTTAGTTGTAAATTTTGTTGTTTTTAGGAGAGAAGTTGAGCTCCAGTCCTTCTATTCCACCATCTCCTAATGAAATTCCATTTATGAGGTTATGGAAATGTGGGACTTGTTGGTAAGGAAATTTTTAGGCTGAAGAGTTTTCACTTTCTCATTCAGTTTCCAGTTTGATTAGATTTAAAATAATGTACCTTGTAGCATGTAGCATATCCATAGAAGAGTAAGGCTTTTTAATGCATAAGAATAAGGCTTTTTTTTTTCTATATGATTTTACTTTCCTGTTTTCTCTACTCTGGGCACAAATATCCTGACTATATTTATCAGTTGGTATCCAACTGACTGGAAATTTCATTCTCAGTAATCATTTTGCTGTAAGAAACAAACATTCATCTACTTATATTATTTAAGATATAAAGGGGATTTGTTGAAATGATACTATATGTAATTTGGTGAACATTCATCCTCTAGCTTATCAGGCCAGAAATAGTGGGGTAATCTATGATTCCACTCTTTTTCTCATACCATATATTTGATTTGTGAGCAAATATCATTTAATTAAATTTGACAACTTCTCACTATATCTGCAACTCTAATCCAAGACATGATCATTTTTCATTTCTATTTTTCCTATAACTTCTAACTTGTTTCTGTGCTTCACCATTGTCTTATATCTATTCTTGTCACAGCAGCTGTTGTATTTCTTTAAAATCTTAGATCAAATTACTCCTTTGATCAACACTCTCCAATAGTTCTACATTTCACTTAGGGTTTAAGCAAAAATTCCTATCAGTAATCTATCTACAAGTCCTAAACAATTTCCATCACCCTCATGTCATGTCTCTAACTTCATCTCCTAACATTCTATTCACTTTATTTCACCTCATTTGACTCCTACCATATTTGCATCCATGCGATCGTCACTTGAATACATTGAATATTCTCAGAACACTTCTGCATTAAGGCAATTTCTTGGCTGATGTGTCTGTAAAAACTCCTCTACCACTTCCCCAATCACACAAATCTATAGCACCAGACCTTTCACTTTCTTCAAGTCTGTATTTAAATATCAGATTAATCACCAACCTATCTTCTCTGCTTGCACCCCATATTTTCAGTCTCCTTTATACTTATTTATTTATTTTTTATTATCCTTAGGATTTATAGTTTTGTTTAGTTTTGTTATGCTTTGCTTTGTTTTTTTCCCACTGTACAGCATAGGGTCAAGGTATTCTTACATGTATACATTTTTTCCCCATGCTTTATTCTGTTGCAATATGAGTATCTAGACAGTCCTCAATGCTACTCAGCAGGATCTCCTTGTAAATCTATTCTAAGTTGTGTCTGATAACCCCAAGCTCCTGATCCCTCCCACTCCCTCCCTCTCCCATCAGGCAGCCACAACTCTATTCTCCAAGTCCATGATTTTCTTTTCTAAGGAGATGTTCATTTGCACTGGATATTAGATTCCAGGTATAAGTGATATCATATGGTATTTGTCTTTGTCTTTCTGGCTCATTTCACTCAGTATGAGAGTCTCTAGTTCCATCTATGTTGCTGCAAATGGCATCATGTCATTCTTTTTTATGGCTGAGTAGTACTCCACTGTGTATATATACCACTTCTTCCGAATCCAAACATCTGTTGATGGACATTTGCGTTGTTTCCATGTCCTGGCTATTGTGAATAGTGCTGCAATGAACATGCGGGTGCATGTGTCTCTTTTAAGTAGAGTTTTGTCCAGATAGATGCCCAAGAGTGGGATTGCAGGGTCATATGGAAGTTCTATGTATAGATTTCTAAGGTATCTCCAAGCTGTTCTCCATAGTGGCTGTACAAGTTTACATTCCCACCAACAGTGAAGGAGGGTTCCCTTTTCTCCACAACCCCTCCAACACTTGTTATTTGTGACCTTCTTAATGATGGCCACTCTGACTGGTGTGAGGTGGCATCTCATGGTAGTTTTGATTTGCATTTCTCTTATAACCAGCGATGTTGAGCACTTTCTCATGGGTTTGCTGGCCATCTGTATATCTTCCTTGGAGAACAGCCTATTCAGGTCTTTTGCCCATTTTTCCATTGATTGATTGATTGGCTGTTTTGCTGTTGGGTTGTATAAGTTGCTTATATATTCTAGAGATTAAGCCCTTGTCAGTTGCATCATTTGAAACTATGTTCTCCCATTCTGTAAGTTGTCTTTTTCGCTTCTTTTGGGTTTCCGTTGCTGTGCAAAAGCTTTTCAGTTTGATGAGGTCCCAAGGGTTTATTTTTGCTCTAATTTCTATTGCTTTGGGAGACTGACCTGAGAAAATATTCATGATGTTGATGTCAGAGAGTGTTTTGCCTATGTTTTCTTCTTGGAGTTTGATGGTGTCCTGTCGTATATTTAAGCCTTTCAGCCATTTTGAGTGTATTTTTGTGCATGGTGTGAGGGTGTGTTCTAGTTTCATTGCTTTGCATGCAGCTGTCCAGGTTTCCCAGCAATGCTTGCTGAATAGACTTTCTTTTTCCCATTTTATGTTCTTGCCTCCCTTGTCAAAGATTAATGGACCATAGGTGTCAGGGTTTATTTCCGGGTTCTCTCTTCTGTTCCATTGGTCTGTCTGTCTGTTTTGATACCAGTACCACACCGTTTTAATGACTGTGGCTTTGTAGTATTTCTTGAAGTCTGGGAGAGTGATGCCTCCTGCTTGGTTTTTGTTTCTCAGGATTGCTCTGGCGATTCTGGGTCTTTTGTGGTTCCATATAAATGTTTGGATTGTTTGTTCTAGTTCTGTGAAAAATGTCCTGGGTAATTTGATAGGGATCGCATTGAATCTGTAGATTGCTCTGGGTAGTATGGCCATTTTTACAATATTGATTTTCCCAATCCAGGAACATGGAATATCTTTCCATTTCTTTACATCTTGTTTGATTTCTTTGATTATAGTTTTAAAGTTCTCAGCATATAGGTCCTTTACCTCCTTGGTCAGGTGTATTCCGAGGTATTTGATTTTGTGAGGTGCAATTTTAAAAGGTATCGTATTTTTGTATTCCTTCTCTAACAGTTCATTGCTGGTATACAGAAATGCGACTGACTTCTGAATGTAAATCTTATATCCTGCTACTTTGCTGAATTGATTAATCAGTTCAAGTAGTTTTGGGGTTGAGTCCTTAGGGTTTTCTATATATAGTATCATGTCATCTGCATACAGTGACAGTTTGATCTCTTCTCTTCCTATGTGGGTGCCTTTGATTTCTTTTGATTGTCTAATCGTTGTGACTACGACTTCCAAAATTATGTTGAAGAGCAGTGGTGAGAGTGGGCATCCCTGTCTTGTTCCAGATTTGAGTGAGAAGGCTTTCAGTTTTTCCCCATTGAGGATTATATTTGCTGTGGGTTTATCATAAATGGCTTTGATTATGTTCAGGAATGTTCCCTCTATACCCACTTTGGCGAGGGTCTTGATCATGAATGGATGTTGGACTTTGTCAAATGCTTTTTCTGCGTCTATTGAGATGATCATATGATTTTTGACTTTTCTTTTGTTAATGTGGTGTACGACGTTGATTGATTTGCATATGTTGAACCAACCTTGTGAACCTGGGATGGACCCTACCTGGTCATGGTGTATGGCCTTTTTGATATGTTGTTGGATTCGGTTGGCTAAGATTTTGTTGAGAATTTTTGCATCTATATTCATCAAAGATATTGGGCGATAGTTTTCTTTTTTGGTGGTAACTCTGTCTGGTTTTGGAATGACGGTGATGGTGGCATCATAGAATGTCTTTGGGAATATTCCTTCTTCTTCAACCTTTTGAAAGAGTTTAAGGAGGATGGGCACCAATTCCTCTTTATATGTTTGATAGAATTCGTCTGTGACTTTTATTTGTAGGCAGTGTTCTTATGACGTCTTCAATTTCATTTCTAGTGATTGGTCTGTTCAGTTGGTGTGTTTCTTCTTGATTCAGGTTTGTCAGGCTGTAAGATTCTAGAAAACTGTCCATTTCTTCCAGGTTGTCAAACTTGTTGCCATATAGTTGTTCATAGTATTCTCTTATGGTTTTTTGTATTTCTGCAGTATCTGTTGTGATTCGTCCTTTTTCATTTATAATTTTGTTTATTTGGGTTCTTTCTCTTCTCTTTTTTAGTGAGTCTGGCCAGGGGTTTGTCCATTTTGTTGACCTTTTCAAAGAACACAGCTAATTTTCTCTATTGTTTTTTGAATCTCTATTTTATTGATTTCCTCTTTGATCTTTATGATTTCCTTCCTTCTTGCTGACTTTAGGTCTTTTTTGTTCTTCCTTTTCTAATTCGTTTAGGTGGAGGGTTAAGTTGGTCAATTTGGGATCTTTCTTCTTTTTTGAGAAAGGCCTCTATTGCTATAAATTTCCCTCTGAGCACTGCTTTCGCAGCATCCCATAGATTTTGAGAGGTTGTGTCTTCATTATCATTTGTTTCAAGGTAGTTTTTAATTTCCTTCTTGATTTCCTCATTGACCCCTGGGTTTTTTAGTAGCATGTTGTTTAGTCTCCATGTAGTAGGTTTTTTCTCATTTCTTTTCCCTTGGTTGATTTCTAATTTCCTGGCCTTGTGGTCAGAGAAGATACTTGAGATAATTTCTATGCTCCTAAATTTGTTGAGGCTAGCTTTGTGACCCAATATGTGGTCAATTCTTGAGAATGTTCCATGTGCACTTGAGAAGAATGTGTATTCTGATTTTTTTGGATGTAGTGTCCTGAAGATGTCAATTAAGTCTAACTTTTCTATTGTGTCCTTTAGGATCTCTGTAGCTTTATTGGTTTTCTGTCTAGAGGATCTGTCCATTGGTGTGAGGGGGGTATTAAGGTCTCCTACTATGATTGTATTCCCATCAATTTCTCCCTTTATGTCTGTTAATATTTGTTGTATGTATCTGGGTGCTCCTGTATTTGGGGCATACATGTTGACGATAGTAACATCCTCTCCTTGGGTGGATCCCTTAATCATTAAGTAGTGTCCTTCTTTGTCTTTCTTTATGTCTTTTGTTTTAAAGTCTATTTTGTCTGATATGGGTGTTGTGACTCCTGCTTTCCTGTCATGTCTATTGGCGTGAAATATTTTTTCCCACCCTTTCACTTTCAATCTATATGTCTCCTTTGTCCTAAGGTGAGTTTCTTGTAGGCAGCAGATTGAAGGTTTTTGCCTTTTTATCCACTCAGCCACTCTGTGTCTTTTGATTGGAGCATTCAGTCCATTGACATTTAAGGTGATAATTGATAGATCATTATTTATTGCCATTTTGAACCTCATGTTCCAGTTGATTCTATGGATCTCCATTCTTCCTTTCTTTTTTTGGTTGGATGGTCTCCGGTTATTATCTGTTTGAGTGTTGGTTTTTTTTTTTTTTTATTTCCATTTTTTGCGAATGCAATATTTGGTTTTGGCTTGTGGTTGCCCTGTTTTTTAAGTATGCTAACCCGTTCCTATAATTGTGTGTTTTAGCCTGATGGTCCTGTACGTTCAAACACTCCATTACTATATTAAAATTAAGAAGAGAAACAAACAAACAACAAAAAATGGTCTATTTATTTCCTAACATCCCTTGTCCACATTTTATGATTTTGATGACTCTTTTTTTTTCTTTTTAATTTTATTTTGTTTGAAGCATGTTCATGAGTAAATCTGTATGCTGGCTTATTTGAGAGACTGCTCTCTGATTGTGGATTCCTCAGTCCTAGCTCTTCCTCTTCTCTCTCTCTCTCTTTTTTTATTCTTTGTCCTCCCTTTCTTTCCTTCCTTTCTTTTTGGTTTAGAGAAGTCCTCTCAGTATTTCTTTTAGCCTGGGTTTTGTATTGCTGTATTCTTTTAGCTTGTGTTTGTTGGGAAAAAATTTTATTTCGCCTGCTACTTTA
The DNA here is from genome assembly GCF_054392235.1 of Sus scrofa. NCBI lineage: Eukaryota > Metazoa > Chordata > Mammalia > Artiodactyla > Suidae > Sus > Sus scrofa. The sequence goes on along the minus strand of NC_139401.1, from coordinate 91,347,095 downwards.
AATGATATTCTTGCTGGATAGAGAATTCTAGGTTGCATATTTTTTTCCTTTTAGCACTTTAAATATCTCTTGCCAGTCCCTCCTGGCCTGTGGTGTTTCTGTAGAGAAATCAGCTGATAACCTTATGGGGGTTCCCTTGTAGTTAACATTCTGCTTTTCTCTTGCTGCCTTTAGGATCCTCTCTTTATCACTAACTTTTGCTATTTTTATTATAATGTGTCTTGGTGTGGGTCTATTGGGTTCAACTTGTTTGGGGCCCTCTGTGCTTCCTGTATCTTGAACTCAGTATCCTTTAGATTTGGGAAGTTTTCAGTGATAATTTCTTCAAATATATTTTCCATCCCCTTATCTTTTTCTACTCCTCCTTCTGGAATTCCAGTTATGCATGGATTGGCCCGTGTTATATTATCCCATAGCTCTCTTATATTGCTTTCCTGTTTTTTCATTTGGTTTTCTGTCTGCTGACCTGATTGGGTGACTTCCATTATTGTATCTTCCACATCACTGATTCGTTCTTCTGCATTATTCATTCTGGTTTTTCACTGCCCTTAGCTCAGTTTGTATCTCTGCAAATGAATGTTCTAGTTTTTCTTGGCTTCTCCTTATATTTTCTAGTTCCTTTCTGAGGGTGTCTGCCTTATTGTTCATATCTTCTCTTAATTCCTTCAGTATTTTCACTATTTCTCTTTTGAACTCCAGGTCTGTCAGACTGCAGAGATCTGTTTCATTGTTGACTGTTTTAGGTGAGTTCTCCTGTTGGTTTGACTGGGGGTGGTTTCTCAGCTTCTTCATCTTGCTTGCTGTTTTCTTTTTCCTGGTGGAGTTGTACTCTCCGTGGCCGGGCAGTGTTTGCCTTGACACTGCCATGGAATGTTTCCTGAGGGCTGGCGTTGTTGGTCAGTCTTCTTTGAGGCAGTGTGGCTTTTCTGGAGTGTTGGTGGGGCTGACAGGGTCTCTTTGAAGCAAAGGAGGACTTCCTGAGGGCAGACAGGACTGGGAGGTCCACACCACGATGGTAGGAGATTTCACTCAGCCAGGCAGAGCTTGCTCTGATGTTTTTGGTCTGTGGGGCTCTCGCAGGGGGCTGGCAGAGCTGGGCAGCTGTTCCGCAGGAGTGCTGCACCCCCCATGGGCTGGAGCAGCTATCTGGGTCACTGAGACCCCAGGAGGCACTTCCCCAGAGCAGCCCGACTCAGAAGGACTGTCTGAGAACATAGGCAGATCTTTTCATGGCCCTGCCAAGCTTCTTCTAGCTTTTCTGGGCTGCAGGGGCTCTTGCAGGGGGCTGGCAGTGCTGGGCAGCTGTTCCACAGGAGTGCAGCACCCCCTGAGAGCTGGAGGTGCTAGCTGGGCTGCTGCAAACCCAAGAGGCTCTTCCCCAGGGCATCCTGACTCTGAAGGACTGTCCGAGAATGTAGGCAGATCTTTTCATCGCCCGACCAAGCTCGTTCTAGCTTTTCTGGGCTGCAGGCCTTTTCCCAGGGCCTGGCGGTGTCTGGTGCTCCTCCACGGGGGCATAGCCCCTCCAAAGGGAATGCCGGCCAGGGAAGGGACAGCCCCTGTGGTGGTAGGCTTCAGGCAATTGTTGAGGCCAGCCCTCCCGGAGGGCAGGCAGCCCCACGTCCGGCACGTGTGTAAGGGGTGGAAGAGGGGGAGGATACACTGGGAAGCACAACTTTCTGATAGCTGTCGGGCCAGTAAGCTTGCTGTGGTGTGGGGAGTATTCTATGGGGGCCCACCCCTTCTCTTCCCTCCCCAACACTGGCACAGACCCAGCTCTTCTCCTAGGTTCCCTCCGATGTGCCTTTCCACTTCCCCACCCTTAGCATATCGCTCCCTCCCCCCCGTGATGCTCTCTCTGCTTTCTAGTCTCCCAGGCAGTTCTTCCCTGTCACACTTGACAGACAAGTTCCTAGATCTTCCAATCAGTCTCTGCTCCACCCTGCCCCCAGCCCTTTCCCAGGTCTAACCTCCGGAGCCGAGGTCTTGGTGCCCAGCCCCCACCCAATGTCTCGATTTTTGGTGACTGTGCCCTTAGTTCAGATGATCTGTTTGGTTCTCACTCTGCTTTTCAGAACTCCGAATTACTGATACACTCTTCTCTGCATCTGGAGACTCCTCCAGTTCAGTTGATCTTTACGTCAAGTAGGTGACTTTCCTGGATGTGGGATCCCTTTCTCCTCCACAGTTCCCTTTTGGGGGCACCAGTCCAGCTTGGATTCACCTTCTCTCACTCTCCTCTTTTCTCTCGTTTTACCCAGTAATGTCATGAGATTCTTGCCATTATTGGAGTTTAGGTTCTTCTGCCAGTGATTTCTTGCCATTCTTTGTGAGTCTTTTATCCTGTATATGTGTTTTTGTGTGTGTGTGTGTGTTTATGGGAGAGCGTGATCGTGTCCCCCTACCATCTTGCCTCTGAGCTATTTTTTTCTTTTTTCATAGTAATTATCACCTTCTCTCACTTATGTAATTTACATATTTTATAAATTTTATTAGAGTATAGGTGACTTACCATGTTGTATTAGTTTCAGGTATACAGCAAGGCGAATCTACCATATACATATATATCCATTTTTTTCAGATTCTTTCTCCACATAGACTATCACAGAATATCAAATAACTTCCTTGGGATATATATAATGTCCCTCTTATTGATCAATTTTGTATGCAATAGTGGGTATACACCAATCCCAACTTCCCAATCTATCACTCCTCCCAATGTTCCCCATTTGGTAACATTAAAAATCTTTGAGTCATTTTCTTTTTTTGTGAATAAGTTAATTTTAATCATTTTTATTAGATTATACATATTAGTGATATCATGTGATATTTGTATTACTTATTCACTTAGTATGACAATCTCTAGGGCCATTGATGTTGTTGTAAACAGCATTATTTTGTTATACTTATGGCTGCGTAATATTCTATTGTATATATACAATCTTTGTTATCCAATCCTCTGTTGATGAACATTTAGGTGGCTTCCATGTCTTTGGTACAGTAAATAGTGCTGATATGAACATTGGGGTGCATGTCAAATATTTTTGAATTATGGTTTTCTCTGGATAGATGCCCAGGAGTGGAACTGCTGAATCATATTGTAGTTCTATATTTAGTTTTTTGAGGAACTACCACTCTACTCTCCATAGTAGTTTCACCAACCTACGTTCCCACCAGCAGTGTAAGAGGGCTCCGTTTTCTCCACACCCCCTCCAGCATTTATTTTTGTAGGCTTTTTGATGGTGGCCAGTCTGACTGGTGTGAGATGATATCTCATTGTGGCATTGATTTGGTTATGTTGAGTATGTTTTCATGTGTTTTTTTGACATCTTTATATCTTTGGAGAAAAGTTTATTTAGATTTTCTGACCATTTTTTAATTGGGTTGTTTTTTATATAAAGCTATATGAGATGTTTTTATATTTTGGAGATAAATCCCCTGTTGGTTGCTGTCTTTGCAATTTTTTTTTACCATTCTGTGACTTGTCTTTTTGTTTTCTTCATGGGTTTCCTTGTTGATCAAAAGATTTTAAGTTTAATTAGGTCCAATTTGTTTATTTTTGTTTATTTTCATTGCTCTGGGAGATGGATCCAAAAAGACATTGCTGCTATTTATGTCAACGGGTGTTCTCTCTATATTTTTCTCTAAGAGTTTTATAGTATAGTGGGATCAAACCCACATCTTCATGAATAGTAGTCAGGTTCTTAACTTGCTGAGCCATAACAGGAACTCATATTTTTAAATTTTTAATTAAAGTATAGTTGATTTATAATGTGCCAGTTTCTGCTGTACAGAAAAACGACTTGGTTTTATATATATATATGTATATATATATACATATATATACATACATACATACTTTTTAAATGTTATTTTCCATTATCATCTATTCCAAGAGATTGGATATAGTTCCCTGTGGTATGACCTTATTGTTTATCCATTCTAAGTGTAATAGTTTGCATCTACTAATCCCAAACTCCTAGTCCTTCCCACTCCCTCCCCGCTCCCCTTGGCAACTACAAGTCTGTTTTCTATGTCTGCAAGTCTGTTTTTTTTTTTTTGTAGATATGTTTGTGTTAGATTTCACATATAAGTGATGTCATATGGTATTTGTCTTTATCTTTCTGACTTACTTCACTTAGTATGATACTCTCTAGTTGCATCCATGTTGCTGTGAAGAGCATTATTTCATTCTTTTTTATGGCTGAGTGATATTCTGTTGTATGTATATACCACATCTTCTTAACCCATTCATCTGTCAATGGATATTTAGGTTGTTTCCATGTCTTGACTATTGTGAATAGTGCTGATATGAACATAAGGGTGCTTGTAGCTTTTCAAATTATAGTTTTGCCCAGATATATGTAGTAGTGGGATTACTGGGTCATAAGTTAGTTTTATTTTTCCTTTTTTGAGGAATCTCCTTTTCATAATGTTTGTACCAATTTACATTCCCACCAACAGTGTAGGAGTGTTCACTTTTCTCTACACCTTCTCCAACGTTTGTTATTTGTAGACATTAATAATGGCTATTCTGACTAGTAGGAGGTGGTAATTCATTGTAGTTTGATTTGCATTTTGCTAATAACTGAACATCCTTTTACCTGTCTACTGGCCATCTGTGTGTCTTATTTGGAGAAATGTCTAGGTCTTTTGCCCTTTCTACAATTAGTTTGTTTTTTTGTTGAGTTGTATGGGTTGTTTGTATATTAAGCCCTTGTCAGTTATATCATTTGTAATTATTTTTTCCCATTCTGTAAGTTGTATTTTCATTTTTTTATGGATTCCTTTCATGTGCAAAAGCTTTTAAGTTTGATTAGGTCCCATTGGCTTATTTTTGTTTTTATTTCTGTTGCCTTGGGAAATTGACCTAATAAAACATTTGTACAGTTGATGGTCAGAGAATGTTTTGCCTATGTTCTCTTCTAGGAGTTTTATGGTGTCATGCATTATGTTTAAGTCTTTAAGCCATTTTGAGTTTATTTTGTTCATGGTGTGAGGGTGTGTTCGAGTTTCGTTGAGTTACATGCTGCTGTCAAGTTTTACCAGCACCACCAGCACCACCTCTGGAAGTGACTTTCTTTTTCCCATTTATAGTCTTGCCTTCTTTGTCAAATATTAATTGACCAAAGATGTCTAGGTTTATTTATGGACTCTCCATTCTCTTCCATTGATCCTTATGACTATTTTTGTACCAATACCATACTGTTTTGATTACTGTAGCTTTGTTGTACTATTTGAAGTCTGGGAGAGTTATATCTCCTACCACTTTTATTCAACACAGTATTGGAAATACTAGCCACAGCAATCAGACAAAAAAGAAATAAGAAGTATCCGAATTGGAAGAAAATAAGTAAAATTGTCACTATATACAGACATGATACTATATATAGAAAGCCCTGACTCCACACAAGAGCTACTCAATCTAATAAACAAATTTAGCAAAATATCAGGATATAATATTAATATTTAGAGATTGTTGCATTTCTGTATGCTAATAATGGAATATTAGAAAAATAATATAAAAATAACTTTTAAAATCATACTGAAAAATTTACCTAGGAATAAACCTGACCAAAGAGTTGAAAGACTCCTATGCTGAGAACTGTAAAACATTAATAAAGGAAATTAAAGTGGATTCAAAGAAATGGAAGGATATCTCATGCTCTTGGACTGGAAGAACTAATATTATTAAAATGGCCATACTACCCAAAACAATCTGCAGTTTTAATGTGATCACTATCAAATTACCCATGATATCTCTCACAGAACTGTAACAAATCATCCAAAAATTTATATGGGACCATAAAAGACTCAGACTTGCAAAACAATCCTGAGGGAAAAAAGTAAAGCAGGAGGCATAATTCTCCTCAGGATTATATATATATAATCATGTCATCTGTGAATAGAGATAGGTTTACTTCTTTTTTTCCAATCCCAATGCCTTCTACTTATATTATTGTTTTATTGCCCTAGCTAGAACCTGCATTGCGTTGTTGAATAGCAGTAATAAAAGTGGATATCTTTGTCTTGGTCTTAGTCTTGGAGGAAAGATTTCATTTTTTCATCAAGTAAGATGTTATCTGTGAGTTTTTCATAGATTTCCTGTTTCAAGATTAGGAAGGTCCTTTCTCTTCCTAGTTTGTTGAATATTTTTTATTAAGAAAGGATGTTAGATTATGTCCATTTTTTTCATCTAGTGAAATGATTATGTGCTTTTTGCTTTTATTCTATTAATATTATGTATTACATTGATTTTCTAATATTGTATCATCTTATTTTCCTGAGATAAATACCACTTGATCATGCTGCATAGTTTTATATGATGCTTTTTATATATTGCTGGAATTAGTTTGCTAGTATTTTGTGAGGATTTTTGCATCTATATCAATATCATGAGATATTGATATCTAGTATTCTTTTCTTGTAGTGTCCTTATATGTTTTAGTATAATGCTATACTGGCTTCACAGAATTAGCTGGGAATTGTTCCTTTGTTCCTTCCTCTTAATATTTCTAAAATTTGAAAAGGATTGATACTATTTCTTCTTTAAATGTTGGGGAAATGTGTCAGTGAACTCATCTGAGACTAAATTTTCTTTTACTTTTTTTTTTCAGCTGCCTCTGCAGCATATGGAAGTTCCCTGGCCAGGGACCGAATCTGAGCCAGAGCTACAACCTACACCACAGCTGCAGCAACAGGGGATCATTAACTCACTGCACTGGGCCAGGATTCTGATTGCACCTCCATAGCGATAAGCCCAATCATTAACCCACTGCACCACAGTGGGAACTCACTAGATTTTCTTTGTTGGTAATTTTTTAAATTATTAATTCAGTCTCTTTATTTATTATGGGTCTGTTTAGATTTTCTATTTCTTCTTTAATCAATTTTGGTAGTTTGTATGGTTCTAAGAATTGTCCATTTCATCTAAATTTTATGAGTTTTTGGCATACACCTGTTTACAGTGTTCCTTCATAATGCTTTTCATTGGCAGTGATGTCCCTCTTTTATTTCTGATTCTAGTGATTTTAATTTTCTCTTTTTTTTTTCTTGGTCAGTGTAGCTGAAAATTTATCAGTTTGATTTTCACTGGTTCTATTGTTTTTCTATTCTCTATTTCTATTCTAACCATTTATTTCCATTCCAAACCTTATTTTTTTTTCTTTTGCTTTTTTTGAGTTTAGTTTGCTTTTCTTTTTCTAGATTCTTAGGGAGGAAAATAAAATTATTTATTAGAAAATTTTCTTGGGGGATTCATTTGTGTCTCATAGCATAAGGCTATCACTTCCAGGAATTTTGGGGGTTGCAGATTAAGAAGATGATAAGATAATAACTGGTATGTCTGTCTGGCCTATCTACCAATCTACAAAGGATGATTTTTAACCCAATACTTTATAGAGAAAGTGAAAGGATAACTTGAAAATTACTACAGTATAGCATTAGAATAATACATATTTTACTGAATTGAAGTTAAACATGAATTTTCCTATGCATACACCTTCTCATATATTTGAAAACCTATAGAAATACTGCAGAATTTTATTTTGGTATAAAATAACAATTTCTCCTTATTAGGAATTGGAGCAATTCTTAGTCATGTGAAGATAAAAGAAATGCTTATACCCTGGCCAAGTTTTAGATGTTTTATTGCATAACCCTTGTGTATTTTACTGAGTCCTTCTCAGTTTGTGTTTCTTTTCAGGTTTCTTGTATGACCTCTTCCTTATAACTGTATATTTACTATGAATCACAGAGAATTGTCCCTCTGTCTTTGAGTAAGCACTCTTCTTAAATGATGTGTGTTCATTAATTCTGTTTCTAAAGTTACTTTTCTTCAAGGCACAATAAACTTTCAGATGTAGTTGCTTAATACCAGAACAATAGTTTTTTATCCTTTGCTGTGATTTTATAGCTGTTTGATGTTGTCACAGTTATGTATAATGCTGCCTATCTTCTTTTGTATCCTATGTATATGTCAGGCACACTGTAGATATTTTACCGTACTCTGATTTTTGATGGAGAGAGCAGTTTCAGAATGAGTTTGATCTAAAACATCTCCCACATTTCACAGGGTCATGGGCACTGTCATACTTGTGCTATAAACTATTTAAGAGCTCCCCGATACTAGCATCATAGTGCTTTACTTTTAGCTTTTTCACACATATAATGTAAGGTTACATCCTCTATTCATTAAAATGGAATTTTTATCTAGTCTAATTAATTATTTGATGGCATCTTTCTTATCTATGCATTTCTATCATGTAATATTTTATTTCTATATTTAAATGTTTTAATAAAATATACCACATGATAACATATGGACATATCACATTATCCATATATTTGCAGTTTAAAGAATATTGACAAAGTATAAACCACTCACTCTGAAAAAGAAAATTAAAAAAACTATTGGAGCCTCCTATATATTAATGTTTAATCACACTTCTCTCTTTCAAAAGAAATCACTATCCTGAATTTTGTTTATCATTTCCTTCTTTTCTATATAGTTTTGTTACATTTACATGTGTCCCTAAACAAAATGTTTTGTAGTTTGTCAGTATTTGAACTTTACATAAATGGAAATGTGCAGTTTATATTATTCTATGTCTTGTTTCTTTTGCTAAACTTTATAACATTCATCCATGTAGTTTTTGTTTCTTCTCTGAGAAATATGTTAATATCTGTTTCCCAATTTTCTGTTTTACTTTTTGTCTTATTATTTGTGGATTACTACAGTAATACATATAAGTCATATGGCAGTATATGTAAACATATATCAAACATATAAATTATGTTTAGTTATATAATATATTTGAATACTATATAAATTATATATGATTCTAATGTATAATTATTATATTATATATGGTTCTAATATATAATTATTAATCATATGTTTTATAAATAAATTCTTCCAGGTTGTGGCTATCTTATCCCTTCTTGTTATTTTTTTGGTGAATGGAAGTCTTAATTTTAATTGAACTTGTTAGTCATTACTTTTACAGCTTTTGTGGGGTTTTTGTTCTTATTTAAAACTCTCCAGTATTTCTTTCTGAAAGTTCAATAGTTTTACCTTTATATTTAAGTTCTTAATATAACTTGAATTAATTTTGTATGTGATGTGAAATACATTTCTACTTTTGTTTATATTCCCCAAATGAATTTTCACTTTCCTCAGAAAAAAATATTTTTTATACTTAGTATTTTTTTTTGCCTTTTTGTCTTTTCTAGGGCTATACCCACAGCATATGGAGGTTCCCAGGCTAAGGGTCTAATCGGAGCTATAGCTGCCAGCCTATGCCAGAGCCACAACAATATGGGATCTGAGCCACATCTGTGACCTACACCATAGCTCATGGGCAATGCCAGATCCTTAACCCACTGAGTGAGGCAAGGGGTTGAACCTGCAACCCCATGGTTCCTAATTGGATTCATTAACCACTGTGCCATCAAGGGAACTCCAGAAAAATTATTTAGAATTCAGTGGCTTACTTTTTGACTAGGACTGCTTTTTATATTGTGATCCACCATTAACCCACATTTTTATAAATAGAGGCACAAATATATGCATGATGAACTCTAGGATTTTAGCTTCTATTTTCAATAAAAATTTTGTTGAGATAATGACAGATTCACATGCAGTTGTAAGGATTAATACAGAGATATTTCAGGTACACTTTACTCAATTTTCTCCAATGATAACCTTTTACATATTTTTTGTTACATATCCTCAAAATTTATTTCACATAATTAAATGGAGACTTGAATTTGAAAAATGCTTTTTCCACTAATCTGTGATGCTAGATTTGTCATATAAAACCTATGTATTATTTCTAATTATTCATATTGATTTATATATATAATGATTAGTTATTTTATTAATTCTGATAATTTGTTGATTTTCCTATTTTTTATGTAAGCAATCAAATATTATGAAAATAATGAGTTTTTTTCTTTTTTAATCTATTTAATTTAGTTGTTTTTTTTTATTTGTTTGCTTAACATTGTGTGCATTGGCTAGGACTTGTAGTAAAAAGTGGAATAGAAGAGCTGATATTAAAACCTCTTGTTTTGATCTTGGTTATAAAGGGAATAATGTTTCACATTTAAATTTGTTTGTGGTTGCTTGTTATAGATATTTTTATCAGTTAAATCTATTCCGTTCTATTCATACCTTAAAAATATTTTCTTTTGATTGGTTTTTGAATTTGATCATTTTCTTAATTTGTTGACATATTTTGTGTTATTTTCTCCTTTAATCTCATTATGTAATAGAATATATTAATGTGTTTTATCTTGATTAATAGATTTTTCTAATATTAAATCAATTTTGCATTCTGTGAATACATCTAGCATGGTTATACCTTCTTTTATGACATTGTTAGTTTTGTTTTGCTAATATTAAAAAAAATTCCCTCCATATTAATGAGTTAAATGGGCTTTTCATACTATCTTTTCTTTGATATGAAGGTTCTTCTAGATTGCATAATTTATTGTAGACAGTCCCTCTTAATACATTTTGGAAGATCTTATCTAATATCATAATTATTTGTTTATTTAATATTTGGTAGAATTTATTCATGAAGACATCTGGCCATGGAGATTTTTTTTTTTTTTTTTGTCTTTTTAGGCCTGGACTTTCTGCATATGGAAGTTCCCAGGCTAGGGGTTGAATCTGAGCTGTAGCTACTGGCCTACACCACAGCCACAACAATGTGAAATCTGAGCCTTGTCTGCAACCTACACCACAGCTCACAGCAATGCCAGATCCTTAACCCCCTGAGCAAGGCCAGGAACCAAACCTGCATTCTCTGGGATACTAGTCGGGTTTGTTATCACTGAGCCACAACAGGAACTCCTAGCCATGGAGTTTTTATTGTGGGAAGATCTTTAACTTTTATTTTTGGTAACTGATTCCAAAGCTATTTCAGTTTTCTATTTATTTACACAGGGATGGATTTTTAGTCTATTTAATCTATCATATTATTGGAAAAACAAGTAATTTTCCTACCTAGAAAGCTGTAATTTCTCTTCCCTATAGAGAATTACTCAGCTAGTGCATATTACTTGTATCACTATAAATAAATCCATATTTACCCCTATATTGAGGAAAATTTAAAGTTTAAAACTCAAGTTTGTTTGTTCATAGTCAAGTACATGATGCTGACTAGAGCATCTGTTTCTTGACTATCAATCTATTGTTCTATGTTTTAGTGATTCTTTATTTAATGCAGTTCCTCTTTGATGAAGACTATTTCTCATTAGCTATCTTCAATTAGAAAATGTAAAGGGATGGTACAGTTCTGGAGGAAATTTTAGCCTAGATTGTAAAGTAATATTTTCTTTTCTGTCTTTGTTTTTAGGGCCTCACCTGTGGCATATGGAAATTCCCAGGCTAGGGGTTGAATTGGAGCTTCAGCTGCCAGTTTATAAGCCCCACAGCCACAGCAACACAAGATCTAAGCCGCATCTACACCTTACATGACAGCTTGCAGCAACAACTGATCCTTAACCCATTGAGAGAAGCCAGGGATCAAACTGACATCCTCAGGCATACTAGTTGGGTTCTTAACCCCCTGAGCTACAATGGGAACTTCAAAGAAATCCTTTCTTTTAATCACTATTGTTAGATGGGGAAACTTTCTTTTACTTAGTGTTTCCATCCTACCTGAGAAAACTACACTTATTTGTGCCCTGATTTGACTCCTTTTCAGGGGAGAAAGAGTAATTTAATCATATTGTTAAGTTTGAATAAACAGAGCCTATACACCCCTGGCCTATCCTCTGTTCTTTCCTTAGGAGTGACCATACCTACAGAGAACATGTTTATTACTCTGATCCTACACAAATTGTAAAGGAGGGCTACTTCTGTGAGAGAAGAATAGGTCTTTTTCAAACACCAATGCTAGTTAGTATGGGATTCTTGAAAAAAAATTGGAATACAGTATTATGTATCAAAACAATTTATTTAGAGATTCTTTTGGGACCAAGGTACATAAATTTGGATTTTAGTGAGAGTAATGGATGTATTACTTTGGCAGTTTGTACAGTATTTTATCGGGCCATGTGGCTATCACTTGTAGTTGTACATTTGGCTTTTCAATGATGTAAGCTGGGTAGGTCATTTCAGGACCCAGATGCCATCCAAGTGGAATTTTTACCTTCACGAGTGTGATAGGTAAATTTTGGAATTGGCCCTCAGTGATCCCTAACTCCTAGTAGTGAAAATTTGTATCTATCCTCTCCCCTTGAGTTTCAGATGGACCGAGAAACTTGCTTCTAATAAATTGAATATGACAAAATGATAGGATGTCATTTCCATGGATAGGTTACTAAAGCAGGTGATTTCCATCTTGCTAGCATTTTCTTTATTGCTCTATGTATTGATTGCTTTGATAAAGCAAGTTGCCTTATTGGAGAGGTCTACATTACAAAAAAAAATAATAAAACTGAGTACAGCCTCTATTTAACAGCCAGTGAGGACTGGCTGCTCTGAAAATCCATCTTTGCACTTTTCCCATGTGCTGCAGTCACCTCTACCTCTGCAGACTCCAGCAGCTTTATTGCCAGAATCCTTGGACTCCCACTTTCATTTTAATCTACTTCATGGGAGCACTGGTGCGCCCCATCATGTCAGATGCGGTAGTGGACGCCAGCTCTGAGATCACCACAAGGACTTAGAGAAGAAGGAAGTTGTGGAGGAGGCGGAGAATGGGAGAGAGGCACCCGCTAATGGGAATGCTAATAAGGAATATGGGGAGCAAGAGGCTGATAATGAGATAGATGAATAAGAGGAAGAAGGTGGGAGGAAGAGGAGAAGGAGGAGGAAGGTGATGGTGAGGAAGAGGATGGACAGGAAGATGAGGAGGCTGAGGCAGCTACAGGCAAATGGGCAGCTGAAAATGATGAGGATGACGTTGTTGAACCAAGAAGCAGAAGACTGATAAGAATGACTACATACCAAAAAAGTAAAAGTAAAAAAAAAAAAAAAAAAAAGGTCACCATGACCTATTCACCCTCCAATTACCGTCTGAGAAGAATCCTGAAAATGGTCATTATCTAGAAGAGAGCCCTGCCCACCTGCCCACCATGGGAAGCTCCCTCACAGATGACTTGCCTCTCCACTATCCAACCAAAACTACATGAATTTGCAACAGGGGAGGGAAAATAGAACCAAAACTTCCAAAGCCTTTCTTTTTTTCTTAAAGTACTTCAAAAAGGAAAATTTGTTTGTATTTTTTATTTACATTTTATATTTTTTGCTTATTGTTAGGGTTCAGCCATTTTGGATGACCTCAGATGACTGAACAACAGACAAGCCTTTAGCGGTTTCTCTATCCTACTTCTGACTTTACTTGTGGTGTTCTTTATAATATCAAAGGAGGAAAATAAACCTTGGAGAAAAGCAAAAACAACAACAACAAAAACAACAAAATCTTATTCCGAGTGTTCTAGTGACATTTTTTGTGTATGTACTTAGCTGTACTATAAATAGTTGGTCTGTATAAGATGGATAAAAAGACCAAAGATTAAAGGTTTCTTTTTTTCCTTTTTTTTTTGTCTATGAAGTTGCTGTTTACCTTTTTTTTTTTTTTTTTGTCTGTTTGGTATATGTGTGAAACAATGTTGTCCAACAATAAACTGGAATTTTATTTTGCTGAGTTATTCTAACAAACAAATGAACAAACAAAAACAGCCAGTGAGTAAATCAAGCCTCCATTACATCTGTTGACCAAGAGTTAAATTCTGCAAACAACTATGTGACTGAATTTGGAAGTAGATTCTTCCCCAGTTTATCCTTTAGATGAAACTACAGCTTCAGTTAACACCTTGATTGCATCTTGTTGGAGACCTTGGGACAAATTTCAGACAAATAGAAACTGTGAGATAATAAATGTGTATAATTTATGCCACTCATTTTGAGGTAATTTGTTATGTCATATATATAGCTAATAAAGTGGGTCACCACATTTAAGTGACTTTATCCAGAGCAAGTTATTTTTTTTTTATGTAAAGGGCTCTATTGAGTGGAAATTGAATGACTCTTGCCACTTAAAGGAAAATTGAACACCTTAGCAAAGTATAGGGTTGGCAGTAAAATGAGGACAATCATAGACCTCGGCAAAGGAACAGATCAAGGGAGACATACATTGGTATAGTATAACCCATATGGTCTTGGTAAAATGGTAGGGGCTTTGTAATTCAAGTTGTTCCTGTTTGAAGTATATAAACGGTGGTCCTCAACAGATAGATGAGTATTGTAGAAGCATTTTTAAGCAGAGGAAGATCAATCAAGATTCAACTAACAGTTACAGAAAGTCTTTCCAGATATCAGCCTTTAGATGTAGATTATTGGCTTCTGTTTTGGTGTTCTTTTTTCCCCCTCTAAACCTTTAAAGAACTGAATTAAATGTATATATACTTTAGAGTACTAGTGGGTCTTCTAAATTTAAAGTGTTATGTAAAACTCATGAAGGCTAAAGTACCACATTAGCTCCTACAAATTATTTTTTTGTGTTTGGAGTTAGGAAGAAACTGTTATAATGGTGACCTTGAATTCATGTGGTTGGTCCATAGAGTAAATTGCCACCGTTTCCAAAATGGTCTTGAGATGAATCTAGATTTATTAATTTTAAATATTGATTATGACTTTAGATTAAAGAGTCTCAAATTGTGTATTATACCACCTATAGAATGGTGGTAGATTTTATTGGAAAACCAATAAACAGATTATAAATAGAATATGTTACCTTAGGTAGAGGTAGAGTAATAAGTTAATGAAATGATTGAAAACACAAATGTAAGAAGGCAATTTTAAAAGCTTACTTGAGTTGGATTTTTGTCTATAGGAGTCCAGGGTGTTTAGGAAATCAAGAGTGATTTGAAAAGTGTGTTTTAATTTTAGTTGCAGAATAGGGTCCATAAAAGAATAAAAACAAGAGATTTACTTGGAAGACAAGTAAAGCTCTTAGACTCTATTTTTGTTTTTCACAATATAAAAGGCCAAAATACAATGATATAAAAGGTAGATGAAGATTGTTCCACACCTAACTTCTCTGAAAAGGATATTATTAAAGTGGGAAATATCCAAGTTTAAACTAGATCAGAATGAGTGACTAGAGCCCATTGAAATCTAATAGAGAAAGAGATGAAAGCTGTCAGACGACAACTAGATATGACTACCCAGTAGGGGCCAGGATCTAGGGAATTACTGGAAAATTACCAATAAAGAATCCAGGGGAAAAAATAATTGGGGAACACAATTTATAATTAAGGACATCTATACAAAATTATTACAGAAAATCTGGACAAATTTGATGGGAGAAAAGTAGAAAGAATGGTGTAAAGAAGTATAAAGGGATTACTAAGTTTCAAGGCAGCACATTTATTTCAGGTGGGAATTTAGTTATAACCTGTGCCCTAAGGGAACAAGTCTGAGAAATTTAATGAATCAGGACTCAAAAGAAATGTACATCAAAAATGAGACATATTAAAGGGGAGTGAGACAGGACAATGATAGATCAAGTTCAGACCTGGGTTAGACATTGGTCTAATGGGAGAATATCTCTTGAGTACTATTATCCAACTCTAGAAGGTAGAGGTGAACATGATTTGTTTGAAGAGAACACATTTTTGACAGGCCTAACTTTTATTGATTTCATATCTCACACTATGTTAGACCCCACAAGATGAAATCTAGAAGAATATGTTAGAAAAGCAAATGGCTGAATCAGAAATCAAAAGGAAAACATCCAAACCCTGTAACGAGTGCCAACCCTGCATATATCAGTGATGAAAAGGCACCAAGCTAATAAGGAGGTGAAATTGAGTCTTCCTGAAAAGCATAGAGAAATAACAGAGGGGAATAAAGCATTAGAGTATATTCCACCCCTGAAAGGAAGAAAAGGAAATAGTATTTATAAATGCTACTTGTATCTTGGAAAATTCAATCAAAGAGGAAAGGCACTCATTTAAGAAGGTTATTAGTCAATACTAGTCAATACTAGGTCTCTTAGGGAATAAACTTCAGAAGTGCCAACCTCAGCTCCATTTTAGAAATCTGCAGAGGGTGATACTCCATCAGAAATAAATATTGAGATAAGCATGGACCTTTCTTTAAGACAAATATTTTTGCAAAACTAGATACCTCCTTAGCAGGAGTCAGTGGGAGAAGATATTATGGCATAGGACTGAAAATGCTAGTTGTGGGAAGATAGCGAAGGTTATATCACTAGGTTAAGACTACCCTCAGTTTAGCACTGTGGTACCAGAAACCTGGAACCAAAGCAAAAATGGAAATTAAGAAGTCTGAAAGTTCCAAAAGGGAATAGAGGCTTAAAATAACTCTTAGTAACTGAACCTGTCACCATTTCACATGTATAAACTTTACCAGAGTTCAAAAATACTTTCAATAACATTCTGAGTATATGATATACTGTAATGAATATTCTACCCCAGATAAAGTTAATGTATAGTTCCAAACTTCATTCATTGGGAAATTTCTCCCATTGTTATGAGTTTCACTGGTCATATGCTCTGATAAATTGGAATCCTGGCATTCTGACTTGATGGAATCCTGGAAAATCTTAAACTGGAACTATTTTTCTTGGTCACTGGTCTCTTTCCTCACATACCATGGATTCTTGGCTATGGTGAATCTGTATTCTTAAAAAAAAAAAAAAAAAAGTCTAGAGGACTTCTCATTTAGAGAATTCTAGAAACCCATCCTGTGTTTGTTTACTTCTTTGTGAATCAAATCTGCTCATCAAGAGCAAACTTTCTACCCTACTACCCCATGCTCTAAATGTAAAGAGGCCTACTCCTGCAGGAAAAGCAAATTTATATAATCCACAATCAGCACTATCAGCTTAATCAGTTAATAGGGACTATATTTTGATTTCCCTTTTTTTCATTCCTTGACTGTCTCTTAATTGAGTTTAAAATTTGGGTAGGAAGATGGCTATTATATTTAGGACCCTCTTAAACCACAACAATAGGTAAATTTTGTTGGTATATGATAGCAAAAATATCAGTTAACTCAAAAAGCATAAAATAATCCTTAATTTCATTAATTCAAAAAGGATATACATCCATACTTTTTAAATATTATATTCACAGTATTTCTATAGAGGTTTTTTTTTAATAGGTTTTAGGGAATATTAAAAGATGTTTATTTGAAATGATACTGAATTAGAAGTCAAAGCACTTGGCTTTTATTTCCAGAGCTGTCACTAACTGACTTGTATAAATCAGCTAACTTCTATACACTTAAATTCTTATAACTTTAAAATGCAGATTTAAAATCAAATGATTCTCATGATTCATTCATTGTGATACCTCATAGTAGCCTAAAACTGGAACTTACACAAATATTCATTAAGAGTAACTTTAACTAATAAATAAATAAATATTTATTTATTTATTTATTTATTTATTGTCTTTTGTCACCCATGGCATATGGAGGTTCCCAGGCTAGGGGTCCAATCAGAACTGTAGCTGCCAGCCTACATCACAGCCACAACAATGGGGGGTGTGGCCAAAAAGAGTTGAGGAAAATCATCAGGTGCTAAAAGCAGAAAAATTAAAACCAGAGTGGTAATCTCATGAACTTGCTACAGTGGAATGTGTATAGGCATTGATCTGAGTAATCAAACTCAGAGGCTCTAATAGTAAGGTCTTGGATTTTACATCAGGTATGAGCATAAAATTAAACCTTAAATCTCTGTGAGCTGAAAGGTTGGATGTGATACCATAGTACAAAACTGTAAATCTTGAAGGATTGTACTCTGAGTGAAAGGGAGACTCATCCCAGCCTGGCATGGCGGGTTAAGGATCCAGCATTGCCACAGATGTAGCATAGGTTGCAGCTGCAGCTCCAATTCGACCCCTGGCCCATGAACTTAAATATGCTCCAAATGTGGACGTAAAAATAAACAATTAATTAATTAACACGTATATGTTTTAAATATCAAGAAAAATAGGAACTAAAAGAACCTATGAAGGAATTATCAGAAACTTTCCAAACAAAAACCTTAAGGCCTATGAAATTTTCAAATAACATACAATTTATATATTCTTTATATATTTCTAAAGACATAAAATAAAAGGAACATCTGACAAATCATTTATGAATCTATGAATAAAAATTTATGAACCTATGAATAAAAATGAAGAAAATTATAGACCAATTTAATTAATGAAAATGGATATAAAAATAGATAAACATTAATGATCCAGATCCATTAATATCTTTAGGAATATATATTGACCAAATTAGGTTTAACCAAAGAGTATAGGAATTTTTGAATATTAAAATAAATGTTATTATAAATCTTTAAATTCCAATATGGCATACTGGATGGGCAGGGGATACTCCTGGTGTAGAACATCCAAAGTTTCTGTAAGAGATATATAAAATTCCTTTGTGAGTACATAGATGGACTTGTAGAAAAGAAAAATAAATCTATGGAAGCTACAAACAATGCAAAAATATAAATTTGGAGAGGAACAGAAGTACTGGAACAAACATTTGTCTTTTGATTTCTGAAGGCAGAGAATTTAGGTTAAAATGAATTGTTCCGTGTAGCTTCAGAAAAACTGTATCTATATAAATTGACACATGTAGAATAAATTGTATACACTATTTTTAAAGAAATAAAATAAGGTATTTAAAGTATAACAAAGAAATAATAAAAAATGACCAGGTAAATTTGAAGAAAAAAGTAGAATTCCAGTAATATATAGATGTACATATATGTACATGAAATTAGAAATTCAGTAAAGAAGTAAAACAGAAAATTAGGCACAGAAAGAAAAAAAAAAGAGCTACAAGATATATATGAGCATTATGAGGGAATGAAATAGAGAGACAAAGTAAGGAAATTATGAAAGAGAGATTAAGGGACACAAAAGAAAAAGTGATATTATCCAACACAAATCTAATTCAGAACAGATGAAAATAGTAGAGAAATCAGGACAAGACAATCTTTGGAAGATCATTAAAAAATTCTCAGAATTGATGAGATACATGAATCATTAGTTTCAGAGTTTCCAGAAAACTAATGGATTTCAAGAAGAATAAGTAAATGAAATCCATGATTTTACATGCTATAGTGAAAATTCAGAACACCAAAGACAATAATAAAGGAGCCAAAGAGAAAAGAAAGATTAACTACAAAAGAAGAACACTTAGATTGTCAGCTGACTTCTCAACAATAGAAATGGAAGCCAGAAAATAGTGAGATGGTTATTTAGAGAGCCAAGAAATTATGTAGCTCTTAACTTAGAATTGTATATCTGAGCAAAACAATACTTCAAAAATTATAGCAAAATACAGATATGTTCAATCATAAACTATGATGTTTACTACCAATAGTTACTTACTAAAGGAACTTATGAAGCTTGCTTTTCAGAAAGATGAAAAGTAATCCTAGAAGGAAGATCAGGGATACAAGAAACAACAGTAAGAAATTATTAAACATTAGGTTAAAACTAAAGTTTGATCATATAAAACAATAGTAAACAAATATATTCATAAGCATTTTCTGGGATTAAATACAACCCCCAGATCTCAGTGGCTTATAGGACAAAATATGGTTCTCTTTTAGTAGCCTATGTGTTGTTTGCAGCTATGCTATATGTGTCACCTTGTTATAAAACATCAGTTGAAAAAATAGCCCCCATCTTGGACATGTTGGTTTCATGGTGAAGGGCAAAGGAAAGAGGGAAAAACAATCATCCGATAGTATTAAAAATATCTGCTGGCTACTAGTACAGTTACTCTGTTTAAATCCCATTGGCCAAAGAAAGTAACATGGTCAAGCATGAAATAGAATAGGCAAGAATATGTATATAATTTTATGTACTTTTCTGTATATTTTAATCATTACTTATTTTTAAATAACATATTTTCTTGTTTTATTTATGGATATTACTTAGTAATAATATTGTGAAAATGAGTCATGAAGTGAGTACATGAATGGAGGTTAGGAAGTCTGATTAAATACCTCAGCATTGTTTCTTTATATACTTAGTTAAATGTTTTAATGTTTCTGTACCTGATATCAGTTACTCTTCTTTGTATCACCCAAGCTGGATGTGTGTCATAAAACAAAGCAACAAAAGCAAATAGGGAAGCCTTATCTGGCTTCCAGTTTTAACAAGCAAATGAACAATTCAGTCAAATGAAAAAAAAAATTACCAGCCAATATAAACGTTACAAATGCTCAGAATGAAGCTAGAAATATTTAGTAACTGGGAAACAATAAATAAATAGCAGATACACAATTCCATAGTATAAATGCTCTTGTAAAATATTTTACACTTTGTTGACATGTTAACAGAGAATTTCACACTTCATTGAAAAGACATTAAGACAATTACCAGGTCATTAGCGTACATTTTAAGTCTCAGCTTTGAAACCCTATTCTCTAGAGAATTTTCTGACAGACAGTTTAGCTCTTAGCATATGCAGAGTCAAGATGAAATCTGCCCTTTTCTATCCTCAGAGCCGCTAGCCTTCAGAGACAGCTGAGGGAGTTGTTTCTGGGGGTTGTTCAGGAAAACCAAGGAAATTTATTAACTATTTATGGCTTGCACATTCATCCAAGTTTCCTAAAAGGAAGTCCTCATAATCTGGTACAATGCATTTTGGCCTAGTGATACTATCGAGTGACCATTTATATATATTATATTATATTCTTATAAATGTATAAAATTATAAAGAAAAATAGTTTATAATCTAATTGCATGTAAAACTCATTATTTCTTAAAATAATGCAAACACATGATTACAAAATTCTATCAGTTTTGTGTGTTTAATATTCTTCAACTTTTTACAAAACTATATATCATTTTACAGCTTTGCACAAAATATAAGTATCTTGGTGATTGTTCCATATCAGTATATACATATAATTGTATTTAGTAGCTGCTTATCTTTTCACTTTATGATTAACTAATATCATAATTTGCTCAATGATTCTACTGCTGATGGATGTGTGGGTGACTTTCATGCTTATAACATTATGAACAAGGTTTCAATGAACTTTCTTATTCATGTATTCTTAATGTAATTTTGAAAATATCCCTATATTTCCAGTTCTCTTTTGTGTCCTCTAGGCCAAATAGATGGCAATAAATTTTTTAATGTGTATGAGGGAGTTATAAAAACATATTTGGAGCAGTATATAAGTAAGGCTGAAATTCTTTATAGAGAAAAGAAGATGTACACATATTCAGGTCACAAAGTGTTAAGACATTTTCTGTGATACTTGTGCATTATCTTTGTAAGTTTTCTCAGTTTTGTGAGGGAGATGGAACATTGTTATGGCCTTTTTCTTCTGAAGT
Organism: Sus scrofa; assembly: GCF_054392235.1. Lineage (NCBI taxonomy): Eukaryota > Metazoa > Chordata > Mammalia > Artiodactyla > Suidae > Sus > Sus scrofa. The sequence goes on along the minus strand of NC_139401.1, from coordinate 91,325,744 downwards.
ATAAAAACCACACAAGCAAAACTATAGAGTACTTCCTAATCTATATGAGGGTTGGGTTTCACATAGGTCAAGTGAAAATTTTCTGAGCTCATTTCAGATTAATATTTGAAAAATCAGGAAAGAGATGATGCTGGGATTTGTTGATGTTAGAGTCCTAGTCTACTGTGACAGTAAATCAAAAAATAGTAGCCGGAACTTCATTGTGTATTTTAAAATTATATGCTATGAATCACAGAAGGGAGATTGTGGCTATGTAGCATATTTTCGGAGGAATTATCTTCTTTGAAATAAAGGCTTTTTGGGGAGATGTGGTTCAGAAAAAAATTTAAATACATCTCAGCTTCCCAAGTAAATCCTCAGGATCCAAAGTACCAACACTTCATTTCACAATTTAAAAGTTGGTTTACTTTAGTAATGATAAATGAGTTTTAAGAAGATTCTGCCATCCACTAGGAAAATGATGTTAGAAATAAAAGACTGTAAGAGTCTCCTGGTATATGGGGAATGTGCAACTTGTCACAGTTTAGTCTGTACCTGAGTGGGAATAGACCTCAGAAGAGATCGTATTAGCTCTGGCAGAAGGCCCCAGAACTCCTGATTTATGACACTCTCATTCAGCCACTCACTGAGCTGAACATGACATTGCTTGTTGACCCAGCACACAGCCAGCCCTGTACGACTTCAGAAGTTATAAAAAGCTGCCCACAATTTACCATCTATTGGTTCATGAAAAAACCTGCTGCTGTTAGGAAAAACTTGCTCAGCCTGGCAAAAAAAAGGGAAGCCTGAGGATACAATGCTCCTCAAAAGTTTTGTGAGTTGAGGAAATTATGTCTTTTACTTCCTTCATGGCTGTAATACAATTCCTAATATGTTTCTTCTGACATTGCTATAAATGGGTGTAAGAGTTTTTTGTAAGTGAGCTGAAGAGGCTAAAGCCATGAATATATGTCATCTTATTTTGTTATTTATCTATATTCAGAAACAATTAGGTGTTTTTTGCCTTTTCTACCAGCTGTTGGCAGTTTACGTGTCAAGATGATTAGTGTATGGATCTTTGTGGCACTAATGTACAGATCAGTTTGTTATACAACACTTGTTCCTGATGGTTCCTGGTAGAAAAGCCACCAACTTCCTTTAACATGAATCAGATTAGTATCTTGCTTTGCATTATTGCAAGTGACACATACTCCAGACCTCCTAGGTGTTTTCTTTTATTTAAAGTCACTTAGAACAGGAGTTCCCGCCGTGGCGCAGTGGTTAACGAATCCGACTAGGAACCATGAGGTTGCGGGTTTGGTCCCTGCCCTTGCTCAGTGGGTTAACGATCCGGCGTTGCCTTGAGCTGTGGTGTAGGTTGCAGACGCGGCTCGGATCCTACGTTGCTGTGGCTCTGGCGTAGGCCGGAGGCTACAGCTCCGATTAGACCCCTAGCCTGGGAACCTCCATATGCCGCAGAAGCGGCCCAAAGAAATAGCAAAAAGACAAAAAAAAAAGAAAAAAAAAAAAAGTCACTTAGAACAAATCTTCTCTGTTAGTGGAAAACATACCAGGAGACTATTACTGAAATGCAATTTTCTGACCATCTCTGACCCTGGACCTGGATTATTGTCTTGTAAACCTTGTAATTTTAAGCTACTTGAAGATGAGATGAACAAAAAGAAATCCTGCATCCTGTGAGAGTGTTATAACAAAATAATATTTTTTCCCAAGTGTGTGAAATGCTAAACCAATTCCTACATAGGAACAAGGCAATGATCAGTCATTAACATGGGTTTCTTCTATTTATTTTTTTTGGCTATTGACAGAATTTGTCACACTATGCATAACACAAGGATAGGTTAAGTATTAATCACATGAAAGAAGAAAATTTTTCATTTTTGGATAACATGTTCATATATTTTAATTTAAATACCATGTTGATTTATTAATTTACTTATATAATTTTTATAATAGTACCCACATACCTATTACTTAAGTAATTTTTAATACCAATTTGGCAATTGTGCCTCAGGATATAAACAGAGAAGTCAACATAATTATCCTTAGCCAACCCAATACAAAGGTACTGCAATCTATAAATATGTATTGTAATACATACCATACCATTGTAATACCCATGTTGTTATCAGCAGTGAGGTAGGGAGAGAAGATTGCATAAGACATGGCTCTTGAATAGATATTTTCTCCCAAGAAGACATATTAATGGCCAATAAGTATATGAAAAGATGTTCAACATCCCTAATCATCAGATTAACGCAAATCAAAGTAACAAAAAGATATCACTAACACCTGTTAGGATGGCTATTATCAAAAATAAATTAAATAATAAGAGTTGGTGAGGATATGGAGAAAAGGGAACACTTATGTGTTGTTGGTGAGATTGTAAATTGTACAGCCACTATGGAAAACCATACTAAGGCTCCACAAAATATTAAAAATAGAATTATCACATGATCCAGCAATTCTACTTCTCAGCATTTATCTGAAGGACATGAAATTACTCTCATGAAAAGATAACTGTACCTCAATCTTTATTGCAACATTGCATATGATAGCCAAGACATGGAAATAACCTAATTGTCTATTTTTGGGTGGATGAATGAATAAAGAAAGGGTGATATAGTGATTGGCAATGACATGGATAGAATTGAGGGCATTATGCTAAGTGAAATAACTCAGACGAAAACAAATATTTTATGATCTCACTTATATGTTGATTCTAGAAGAAGAAGGAAGAGGAGGAGAAGGGTAAGGGGGGAAGAAGGGGAGGAAGAGGAAGAAGAAGAAAGAACAAACACATAGAAAAAAAATGATCGGACTAGCACTCACTAGAAGTGGGGATAGGAAGGTAAGGGAACTGTATGAAGGCAGTCAAAAGGTGTGAACTTCCATTTAAGATAAATAACCCCTGGGAATGGAATGTAAGGCATGGTGACTATAGTGAAAAATGCTATATTGTGTATTTGAAAGTTGCTAATAGATTAGATCTTAAAAGTCCTCATCACAAAGAAAAGTCTATTTGTTACCATGTATGATGATGAATGTTTGATAAACATTTATTATGGTAATCTTTTTGAGATATAAAATTATTAGGAGTTCCCGTCTTGGCACAGTGGTTAACGAATCCGACTAGGAACCATGAGGTTGTGAGTTCGGTCCCTGCCCTTGCTCAGTGGGTTAATGATCTGGCGTTGCCGTGAGCTGTGGTGTAGGTTGCAGATGTGGCTCGGATCCCGTGTTGCTGTGGCTCTGGCGTAGGCCAGTGACTACAGCTCTGATTTGACCCCTAGCCTGGGAACCTCCATATGCTGCAGGAGTGGCCCAAAGAAATAGCAAAAAGACCAAAAAAAATTATTAGATTGTATACCTAAAACTAATACAATGTTATATATCAATATATCACAAGCATATAAAAAAATCAACAGACTACAATGTTTTTTATAGTTTATGAAGAACTTTCTTCTATTTTTGCATATTTATCCAAATATAAACTCAAAAATTGTTCCATCTTGTCATCCTATCAAAGATTAGGTGGTTTAAAATTAAAGCACATTTTGTATTATGCTTTGAAATTAGTAAAATGTCACATTAGCTCAGGAGGTATAATATGACTACTCTGTGTAAAATCATCAACTGCTTCTTCCCTGAGATGTAAGCCTGGGAACTCTTAACCAAATTATAAAAATACGAGTATTCTCTCATGGTTTTTTGTTATTTCTGTATTATCCATTGTGACTTCTTTTTCATTTCTGATTTTGTTTATTTGGGTTTTCTCTCTCCTACTTTGTGAGTCTAGCCAGAGGTTTGTCAATTTTGTTTACCTTTTCAAAGAACCAGCTCTTGGTTTTATTGATTTCTTCTATTGTTTTTTTGAAACTCTATTTTATTGATTTCCTCTTTGACCTTTATGATTTCCTTCCTTCTGCTGACTTTAGGTTTTGTTTGTTCTTCTTTTTCTAATTCATTTAGGTGGTGGGTTAACTTATAGATTTGAGATTTTTCTTCTTTTTTGAGGAAGGCCTGTATTGCTATGAATTTACCTCTGAGCCCTGCTTTTTCAGCATCCCATAGATTTTGAGTGGATGTGTCTTCATTATCATTTGTCTCGAGTATTTTTTTTAATTTCCTTCATGATTTCTTCATTGACCCATTGGTTTTTTAGTAGCATGTTTTTAGTCTCCATGTAGTAAGTTTTTTCTCATTTCTTTTTCTGTGGTTGTTTCTAGTTTCATGCCATTGCAGTCAGAGAAGATACTTGAAATAATTTCTATATTCTTAAATTTTTTGAGGTTAGCTTTGTGCCCCAGTATGTGATCAATTCTTGAGAATGTTCCATGTGCACTTGAGAAGAATGTATATTCTGAACTTTTTGGATGTAATGTCCTAAAAATGTCAATGAAATCTACTTTTCTATTGTGTCCTTTAGGATCTCTGTTGCCTTATTGATTTTCTGTCTAGAGGATCTGTCCAATGTTGTGTGTGGGGTGTTAAAGTCTCCTGCTATGATTGTATTTCCACTGATTTCTCCTTTTATGTCTGTTAATATTTGTTGATGTTATCTGGGTGCCCCTATATTAGGGGCATATATATTGATGACTGTAAGTATCCTCTTCTTGAATGAATCCTTTAACCATCAAATAGTGTCCTTTGTCTTTCATTATGGCCTTCGTTTTAAAGTCTATTTTGTCTGAAATGAGTATTGCAACTACTGCTTTCCTGTCTTGTCTTTTGGCATGAAATATCTTTTCTCATTCCCTCACTTTCAATCTATATGTGTCCTTTGCTCTAAGGTGAGTTTCTTGTAGACAGAAGATTGAAGGTTTTTTTAATCCAACCTGCCACTCTTTGTCTTTTGAATGGAGCATTCAGTCCATTGACATTTAAGGTGATTATTGATAGGTACGTATTTATTGCCATTTTAAAACTTGTTTTCCAATTGATTCTATGTTTCTCTTTTCTTCTTTTCTTTTTTTGGTTGGAAGGTTTCCATTTATGTTATGCTTGAGTACTTTTCAGTTTTTGTGAATGTAATATTTGGTTTTGATTTGTGGTTGCCCAATTTTCTTAAGCACGTTAACCCCTTCCTGTTTCAGCTTGCTTTTGCCTGATAGTCATATAGGCTCAGACACATCATTCAAATAAAAAAAGAATCTATATTTTCTTAGTTTCCTTCCCCACATTGTATGATTTTAATGTCTTTTTTTTTTAACATCTTCATGTTTAGATCTGTATACTGGCTTATTTAAGTGATTGCTTTCCAATTGTGGATTCCTTCATCCTAATTCTTCTTTCCCTCTTTCCTCTCTCTCTCTCTCTTTTAATTTAGAGAAGCCCTTTCATATTTCTTTTAGAATGGTTTCAGCATTGCTGTAATCTTTTAGCTTTTGTTCATTTGAGAAATTCTTTATTTCCCTTTCTAATATAAATTATATTCTTGCTGGATAGAGTATTCTAGTTTGCATTTTTTTTTCCTTTCAGCACTTTAAATATATCTTGCCATTCCCTTCTGGCCTGTAGTGTTTCTGTAAATAAATCAGCTGATAACCTTATGGGGGGTTCCCTTATACTTAATGCTTTTCTTTCCTCTTGCTGACTTCAGAATACTCTCTTTAACTTTTGCCATTTTTATTATAATATGTCTTGGTGTGGGCCTGTTTGGGTTCAGCTTGTTTGGGGCCCTCTGTGCTTCCTGTATCTTGATATCAGGATCCTTTAGATTTGGAAAGTTTTCAGTCATGATTTCTTCAAATGTATTTTCAATTCCCTTTTCTTTTTCTTTTCCTTCTGGAATCCCTATTACGTGTAGGTTGGCCTGCTTTATATTATCCCATAGGTCTCTTAGATTGCTTTCATATTTTTTCATTTTGTATCCATTAGATTTGGGAAGTTTTCAGCCATGATTTCTTCAAATATATTTTCAACCCCCTTATATTTTTCTTCTCCTTCTGGAATTCCTATTATGCATAGATTGGCCCACTTTATATTATCCCATAGGTCTCTTACATTGCTTTCATATGTTTTCATTTGTTTTTCTGTCTGCTGTCATGATTGGGTGATTTAGAAAACCCTAAGGAGTCAACCCCAAAACTACTTGAATTGACCCACGAATTCAGCAAAGTAGCAGGAAATAAGATAAACATTCAGAAATAAGTCACATTTTCATATACTAGTAATGAAATAGAGAAAAAGAATACAAAAATACAATACCTTTTAAAATTGCACCCCAAAAAATCACATACCTGGGAATACAAATGACCAAGGAGATAAAGGACTTATATGCTGAGAAGAATAAAATATTATTCAAGGAGATTAAAGAAGATGTAAAGAAATAGAAAGAGAGGAGACAAGATGGCTGAAGAGTAGGGGGACACGCTCACACTCTCCCACAAACACAACAAAAAAACCCACATCTACAGGATAAATGACTCGCACAGAACAGCAAGCAATTGCTGGCAGAAGAACCTAAACTCCAATAATGGCAAGAAGTTCATGACATTACTAGGTAAAACAAGAGAAAAGAGGAGAGTGAGAGAAGGTGAATCCAAGCTGGACAGGCACTCCCGAAAGGGAACTGCGAAGGAGAAAGGGATCCCACACACTGGAAAGTCACCTACTTGACGTAAAGATCAACTGAACTGGAGGAATCTCCAGATGCAGAGAAGAGTGTAGCAGTAATTCAGAGTTCTGAAAAGCAGAGCGAGAACAAAACAGATCATCTGAACTAAGGGCACAGTCACCAAAAATTGAGATGCCTGGGTGGGAGCTGGGCACCAAGACCTTGCCTCTGGAGGTTAGTCCCTGGGAAAGGGCTGGGGGAGCAAGGTGGAGCAGAGACTGCTTGGGAGGTCTAGAAACCAGTCTGTCAAGATTGATGGGGCAGAGACTGCGAGGGAGACTAAAAGGAAGAACATTGCATGGGGAGAGAGCACTAGGCTAAGGGTGGGGAAGTGGAAAACCACATCAGAGGGAACCTGGGAGAAGAGCCAGGTCTATGCCTGTGTTGGGGAGGAGAGAGCAGGGGTGGGCCCCCACAGAATACTCCCCATGCCACAGTGAGCTTACCAGCCCACTAGCTATCAGAAAGTTGTGCTTCCCAGTGCATCTCTTCCCCCTGCCACCCCTTATGCACACACTGGACTTGGGGCTGCCTGCCATCCAGGAGGGGTGGCCTCAACAATTGCCAAAAGGCTACCAGTGCAGGGGCTGTCCCTGCCCTGGCCTGCATTCCCATTGGAGGGACTATACCCCAACGAGCAGCACCAAACACAGCCAGCACCCAGGAAAAGGCCTGCAGCCCAGAAAACTAGAACAAGTTTTGCCAGGCTGTGAAAAGATCTGCCTAATTCTCAGACAGTCCTTCCGAGTTGGGCTGCACTGGGGAAAAGCCACTTGGGTTCACAGCAGCCCATCAAGCCACTCTAGCCCTTGGGGGTGCCAAATTCTTGTGGAACAGCTGCACAGGAGCACCAGCTCCTTGCAGTAGACCCTGCAATGCAGAAGAGCTAGAAGAAGATTGTCAGGGCCATGAAAAGATCTGCCTATGTTCTCAGACAGTCCTTCTGAGTCGGGCTGCTCTGGGGAAGTGCCTCCTGGGGTCTCAGTGACCCAGATAGCTGCTCCAGCCCATGGGGGGTGCAGCACTCCTGCGGAACAGCTGCCCAGCTCTGCCAGCCCCCTGCGAGAGCCCCACAGACCAAAAACATCAGAGCAAGCTCTGCCTGGCTGAGTGAAATCTCCTACCATCGTGGTGTGGACCTCCCAGTCCTGTCTGCCCTCAGGAAGTCCTCCTTTGCTTCAAAGAGACCCTGTCAGCCCCACCAACACTCCAGAAAAGCCACACTGCCTCAAAGAAGACTGACCAACAACGCCAGCCCTCAGGAAACATTCCATGGCAGTGTCAAGGCAAACACTGCCCGGCCACGGAGAGTACAACTCCACCAGGAAAAAGAAAACAGCAAGCAAGATGAAGAAGCTGAGAAACCACCCCCAGTCAAACCAACAGGAGAACTCACCTAAAACAGTCAACAATGAAACAGATCTCTGCAGTCTGACAGACCTGGAGTTCAAAAGAGAAATAGTGAAAATACTGAAGGAATTAAGAGAAGATATGAACAATAAGGCAGACACCCTCAGAAAGGAACTAGAAAATATAAGGAGAAGCCAAGAAAAACTAGAACATTCATTTGCAGAGATACAAACTGAGCTAAGGGCAGTGAAAAACCAGAATGAATAATGCAGAAGAACGAATCAGTGATGTGGAAGATACAATAATGGAAGTCACCCAATCAGGTCAGCAGACAGAAAACCAAATGAAAAAACAGGAAAGCAATATAAGAGAGCTATGGGATAATATAACACGGGCCAATCCATGCATAACTGGAATTCCAGAAGGAGGAGTAGAAAAAGATAAGGGGATGGAAAATATATTTGAAGAAATTATCACTGAAAACTTCCCAAATCTAAAGGATACTGAGTTCAAGATACAGGAAGCACAGAGGGCCCCAAACAAGTTGAACCCAATAGACCCACACCAAGACACATTATAATAAAAATAGCAAAAGTTAGTGATAAAGAGAGGATCCTAAAGGCAGCAAGAGAAAAGCAGAATGTTAACTACAAGGGAACCCCCATAAGGTTATCAGCTGATTTCTCTACAGAAACACCACAGGCCAGGAGGGACTGGCAAGAGATATTTAAAGTGCTAAAAGGAAAAAAATATGCAACCTAGAATTCTCTATCCAGCAAGAATATCATTTAAAGTAGCAGGCGAAATAAAATTTTTTCCCAACAAACACAAGCTAAAAGAATACAGCAATACAAAACCCAGGCTAAAAGAAATACTGAGAGGACTTCTCTAAACCAAAAAGAAAGGAAGGAAAGAAAGGGAGGACAAAGAATAAAAAAAGAGAGAGAGAGAGAAGAGGAAGAGCTAGGACTGAGGAATCCACAATCAGAGAGCAGTCTCTCAAATAAGCCAGCATACAGATTTACTCATGAACATGCTTCAAACAAAATAAAATTAAAAAGAAAAAAAAAGAGTCATCAAAATCATAAAATGTGGACAAGGGATGTTAGGAAATAAATAGACCATTTTTTGTTGTTTGTTTGTTTCTCTTCTTAATTTTAATATAGTAATGGAGTGTTTGAACGTACAGGACCATCAGGCTAAAACACACAATTATAGGAACGGGTTAGCATACTTAAAAAACAGGGCAACCACAAGCCAAAACCAAATATTGCATTCGCAAAAAATGGAAATAAAAAAAAAAAAAAACCAACACTCAAACAGATAATAACCGGAGACCATCCAACCAAAAAAAGAAAGGAAGAATGGAGATCCATAGAATCAACTGGAACATGAGGTTCAAAATGGCAATAAATAATGATCTATCAATTATCACCTTAAATGTCAATGGACTGAATGCTCCAATCAAAAGACACAGAGTGGCTGAGTGGATAAAAAGGCAAAAACCTTCAATCTGCTGCCTACAAGAAACTCACCTTAGGACAAAGGAGACATATAGATTGAAAGTGAAAGGGTGGGAAAAAATATTTCACGCCAATAGACATGACAGGAAAGCAGGAGTCACAACACCCATATCAGACAAAATAGACTTTAAAACAAAAGACATAAAGAAAGACAAAGAAGGACACTACTTAATGATTAAGGGATCCACCCAAGGAGAGGATGTTACTATCGTCAACATGTATGCCCCAAATACAGGAGCACCCAGATACATACAACAAATATTAACAGACATAAAGGGAGAAATTGATGGGAATACAATCATAGTAGGAGACCTTAATACCCCCCTCACACCAATGGACAGATCCTCTAGACAGAAAACCAATAAAGCTACAGAGATCCTAAAGGACACAATAGAAAAGTTAGACTTAATTGACATCTTCAGGACACTACATCCAAAAAAATCAGAATACACATTCTTCTCAAGTGCACATGGAACATTCTCAAGAATTGACCACATATTGGGTCACAAAGCTAGCCTCAACAAATTTAGGAGCATAGAAATTATCTCAAGTATCTTCTCTGACCACAAGGCCAGGAAATTAGAAATCAACCAAGGGAAAAGAAATGAGAAAAAACCTACTACATGGAGACTAAACAACATGCTACTAAAAAACCCAGGGGTCAATGAGGAAATCAAGAAGGAAATTAAAAACTACCTTGAAACAAATGATAATGAAGACACAACCTCTCAAAATCTATGGGATGCTGCGAAAGCAGTGCTCAGAGGGAAATTTATAGCAATAGAGGCCTTTCTCAAAAAAGAAGAAAGATCCCAAATTGACCAACTTAACCCTCCACCTAAACGAATTAGAAAAGGAAGAACAAAAAAGACCTAAAGTCAGCAAGAAGGAAGGAAATCATAAAGATCAAAGAGGAAATCAATAAAATAGAGATTCAAAAAACAATAGAGAAAATTAGCTGTGTTCTTTGAAAAGGTCAACAAAATGGACAAACCCCTGGCCAGACTCACTAAAAAAGAGAAGAGAAAGAACCCAAATAAACAAAATTATAAATGAAAAAGGACGAATCACAACAGATACTGCAGAAATACAAAAAACCATAAGAGAATACTATGAACAACTATATGGCAACAAGTTTGACAACCTGGAAGAAATGGACAGTTTTCTAGAATCTTACAGCCTGACAAACCTGAATCAAGAAGAAACACACCAACTGAACAGACCAATCACTAGAAATGAAATTGAAGACGTCATAAGAATACTCCCTACAAATAAAAGTCCAGGACCAGATGGCTTCACAGACGAATTCTATCAAACATATAAAGAGGAACTGGTGCCCATCCTCCTTAAACTCTTTCAAAAGGTTGAAGAAGAAGGAATATTCCCAAAGACATTCTATGATGCCACCATCACCGTCATTCCAAAACCAGACAGAGTTACCACCAAAAAAGAAAACTATCGCCCAATATCTTTGATGAATATAGATGCAAAAATTCTCAACAAAGTCTTAGCCAACCGAATCCAACAACATATCAAAAAGGCCATACACCATGACCAGGTAGGGTCCATCCCAGGTTCACAAGGTTGGTTCAACATATGCAAATCAATCAACGTCGTACACCACATTAACAAAAGAAAAGTCAAAAATCATATGATCATCTCAATAGACGCAGAAAAAGCATTTGACAAAGTCCAACATCCATTCATGATCAAGACCCTCGCCAAAGTGGGTATAGAGGGAACATTCCTGAACATAATCAAAGCCATTTATGATAAACCCACAGCAAATATAATCCTCAATGGGGAAAAACTGAAAGCCTTCTCACTCAAATCTGGAACAAGACAGGGATGCCCACTCTCACCACTGCTCTTCAACATAATTTTGGAAGTCGTAGTCACAACGATTAGACAATCAAAAGAAATCAAAGGCACCCATATAGGAAGAGAAGAGATCAAACTGTCACTGTATGCAGATGACATGATACTATACATAGAAAACCCTAAGGACTCAACCCCAAAACTACTTGAACTGATTAATCAATTCAGCAAAGTAGCAGGATATAAGATTTACATTCAGAAGTCAGTCGCATTTCTGTATACCAGCAATGAACTATTAGAGAAGGAATACAAAAATACGATACCTTTTAAAATTGCACCTCACAAAATCAAATACCTCGGAATACACCTGACCAAGGAGGTAAAGGACCTATATGCTGAGAACTTTAAAACTATAATCAAAGAAATCAAAGAAGATGTAAAGAAATGGAAAGATATTCCATGTTCCTGGATTGGGAAAATCAATATTGTAAAAATGGCCATACTACCCAGAGCAATCTACAGATTCAATGCGATCCCTATCAAATTACCCAGGACATTTTTCACAGAACTAGAACAAACAATCCAAACATTTATATGGAACCACAAAAGACCCAGAATCGCCAGAGCAATCCTGAGAAACAAAAACCAAGCAGGAGGCATCACTCTCCCAGACTTCAAGGAATACTACAAAGCCACAGTCATTAAAACGGTGTGGTACTGGTATCAAAACAGACAGACAGACCAATGGAACAGAAGAGAGAACCCGGAAATAAACCCTGACACCTATGGTCCATTAATCTTTGACAAGGGAGGCAAGAACATAAAATGGGAAAAAGAAAGTCTATTCAGCAAGCATTGCTGGGAAACCTGGACAGCTGCATGCAAAGCAATGAAACTAGAACACACCCTCACACCATGCACAAAAATACACTCAAAATGGCTGAAAGGCTTAAATATACGACAGGACACCATCAAACTCCAAGAAGAAAACATAGGCAAAACACTCTCTGACATCAACATCATGAATATTTTCTCAGGTCAGTCTCCCAAAGCAATAGAAATTAGAGCAAAAATAAACCCTTGGGACCTCATCAAACTGAAAAGCTTTTGCACAGCAACGGAAACCCAAAAGAAGCGAAAAAGACAACTTACAGAATGGGAGAACATAGTTTCAAATGATGCAACTGACAAGGGCTTAATCTCTAGAATATATAAGCAACTTATACAACCCAACAGCAAAACAGCCAATCAATCAATCAATGGAAAAATGGGCAAAAGACCTGAATAGGCTGTTCTCCAAGGAAGATATACAGATGGCCAGCAAACCCATGAGAAAGTGCTCAACATCGCTGGTTATAAGAGAAATGCAAATCAAAACTACCATGAGATGCCACCTCACACCAGTCAGAGTGGCCATCATTAAGAAGGTCACAAATAACAAGTGTTGGAGGGGTTGTGGAGAAAAGGGAACCCTCCTTCACTGTTGGTGGGAATGTAAACTTGTACAGCCACTATGGAGAACAGCTTGGAGATACCTTAGAAATCTATACATAGAACTTCCATATGACCCTGCAATCCCACTCTTGGGCATCTATCTGGACAAAACTCTACTTAAAAGAGACACATGCACCCGCATGTTCATTGCAGCACTATTCACAATAGCCAGGACATGGAAGCAACGCAAATGTCCATCAACAGATGTTTGGATTCGGAAGAAGTGGTATATATACACAGTGGAGTACTACTCAGCCATAAAAAAGAATGACATGATGCCATTTGCAGCAACATAGATGGAACTAGAGACTCTCATACTGAGTGAAATGAGCCAGAAAGACAAAGACAAATACCATATGATATCACTTATACCTGGAATCTAATATCCAGTGCAAATGAACATCTCCTTAGAAAAGAAAATCAATAGACTTGTGGCTGCCTGATGGGAGAGGGAGGGAGTGGGAGGGATCGGGAGCTTGGGCTTATCAGACACAACTTAGAATAGATTTATAAGGAGATCTTGCTGAGTAGCATTGAGAACTATGTCTAGATACTCATGTTGCAACAGAAGAAAGGGTGGGGGAAAAATGTAATTGTAATGTATACATGTAAGGATAACTTGATCCCCTTGCTGTACAGTGGGAGAAATAAAGTAAGTAAATATATAATTTAAAAAAAGATACAGTCACCATTATATTCACTCTAGTGTTATTTATAATAGCCAAGACATGGATGCAACCTAAGGAATGGATAAATAAAATAGAATATTACTCATCCATTAAAAGAATGAAATAATGCAATTTTCAGCGACATGGATGGACATAGAGATTGTCATACTAAGTGAAGTGTGCTACACAGAGAAAGACAATTATATGGTATCACTTCTGTATGGATTCTAAAAAAAGATATAAATTAACTTACTTACAAGAGAAACAGTTACACAGACATTGAAAACAAAGTTATGGTTGCCAAAGGAGAAAGGAGGGAGGGATAAATTAGCAATTTGGGAACAGATACACACTACTACATTTGACTCTTGAGAAACATGGTTTTAAACTATGTGGGTCTACTTATGTGCAGATATTTGTCAATAGTTATAGTTCAATACTACAGAGTCCATGATTAATTGAATCTGAGGTTGCAGGGGAACCTCAGATACAGAAGGTCAGTTGTATCTTATACATGGATTAACCCCCACATTGTTTGAGTATCAACTGTATAATGTTATACAGCCTAAATTTATATAATATAAAAAATAAGTTGAAGTTAGCCAAAAGTCATCCCTTTTTTTCCAGCTAATTTCATTTGTTTGAATTACACTTTGATATTTCCTTTTAATATTAATAGGCATTTAATTGGTGTTTAATCTACATTGGGATGGGGAAAGGGAGAAGTTAATCTCATATAGAGGAAAAAGCGCTGAAATAGCATTGGGGACACCTAAGTTCTAGTTAAAGTTACTTGCACAACTAGCACTGTTACCTTAATTATTTAACCTTACTAGATCTCATTTTCCAAAATGGATACCAAGATAGTTGAACTAGATAATGTATTTGATGTTTATTTTTATGTGTTAACTTGACTGTGAGATGGGGTTTCCAAATGTTTAGCCCAATATTATTGTATGAGGGTGTTTTGGGATGATATTAATATTTGAATCAGTAGAGTGAATAAAGCAGGTTGCCCTCTCTAAAATGGATTGGCCACAATCAACTAGTTTAATACCTATATGGAACAAAAAGGCTGAGTCTCCCATGAGTAAGACAGGAATCTTTCTGCACCTCTGTGTCTGATTTTCACCTCTGACTGGAACTACATCAGCTCTCTTGAGTCTCCAGCTTACAAACTACAGATATTGGAATTTGTCAGTCTTCAGAATCAAGTGACCCAACTTCTTATAATAAATCTCTCCATCTCTCTCTTTCTCTCTCCCTCCCTGCCTCTCCCTCTCTATATTTCCTTTCTCAATACATATATTGAAGTGAGGAAAAGGAAGGGAAAATATATAGACAGAGACAGACACATAATCATATATCCTATTGGTTCTATTTTTCTGTAGAACCCCTGACTAATACAGTGTCTAAGACCTTTTCTATTATCTTAAAAAAATTCTTCCAGGATAAATGCTCTTAGAGAAATAACCATTAATGTCCTCTGTCCACTGAAATCATTTGCCCTCTCCAACCAAAGTGAACTTAGATAGCCAAGAAAATGCATAATTAAAACCATCTTCCATGAGAATCAGTAGAGGAAATTATTCATTTTTTGGAAAAACTGAAATTTCGAGACCCAAGAAAAGCAGAATAAAAATTCTGAATTGAATCCATATCAGCAGCTCTGCAAATGTAGGCAAATGCTTTTTGATATATTTGCATGTATCTGTGTTTTCTTCAATTGTTATGTATCTTCATTTCTTTTAAGTTGCAGGTTTCTCAATGCCAAGACTACATCTCTTATTTCTTAAATTTGCCTTCATCTTCCCTTAATATTAGTGACAAGTTCAGGGCCCTGCTCAGTCAGTACTGAAAGAGAGAGAATTAATTACAATTAGAAATCAAGGGATGCACTCAGCATCCTGGGGATAATAGCCTGCTCTCACTGAAGAAAGAGACAGCAAATATTCAAACTCCCATGCCAAAAATAAATAGTAACCCCACAAAATACAAAGGGGAGCTCTTGCATAGAAGTAGCCCTCCAGACTATAGTTTGGCTTCCCCAAACTCACAGAAAAAGAAAAACATAAGCGAGATGAAGAAGCTCAGGAACCATTCCCAGTTAAGAAAAGATTTCAAAGGAAGCAGCAAACAATTAAACAGACCTCTGCAGTCTGACAAACACTGAGTTCAAAAGGGAGGTAGAGAAAATACTGAAGGAATTAATTCAAATATCAAGGAATTAAGAGCAGATATGAACAGTAATGCAGATTCTTTAAAAAGGAACTAGAAAATATAAGGAGGAACATAGAAAAATTATAAAATTTATTTGCAGAGATGCAAACTGAGTTAAAAGCACTAAAGAGCCAAATGAATAATGCAGAGGAATGAATTAGTTATTTGGAAGATAGAATAATGGAAATGACACAATCAGGACAGCAGACAAAAAAATCAGATGGAAAAACATGAAAGCAATATAAGAGATCTATGGGATAATATAAAGCAGGGCAATCAGTGCATAATAAGAATTCCAGGAGAAGAAAAAGAAAAGGGGATTGAAAATATATTTAAAGAAATTATGGCTGAAAACTTTCCAAATCTAAAGGAAACTAATATCAAGATACAGGAAGAAAGAGGGCCCTAAACAAGTTGAAGCAAAATAGGACCACACCAAAACATATCATAAAAATGGCAAAAGTTAAAGAAAGGATTCTAAAGGCAGAAAGAGAAAAGCAAAGTGTTAGTTATAAGGGAACCCCCATAAGGCTATCATCTGATTTCTCTACAGAAACACTACAGGCCAGGAGGGACTGACAAGAGATATTTAAAGTGATGAAAGGAAAAAAAAAATTGCAACCTAGAATAACCTATCCAGCAAGAATATCATTTAAAATAGAAAGGGAAAAAAAGAATTTCTCCAACAAACAAAGGCTAAAAGAGTACAGCAATACTAAACACGTTCTAAAAGAAATACTGAAAAGGCTTCTTTAAAAAAAAGTAATAAAAAATAGGATGGAGGAAAAAACAATTGGAAAGCAATCACTTAAATAAGCCAGTATACAGATCTAAACATGAAGATGTTAAAAAAAGACTTCAAAATCATAGAATGTGAGGAAGGAAAGTAAGAAAATATAGATTCTTTTTTTTAAATTTTAATAATATGTTTAAGCTTATATGACTAGCAGTCTAAATCAAGCAGATAGAGGAAGGGGTTAACATACGTAAAAAACAGGGCAACCACAAATCAAAACCAAACATTACATTCACAAAAACTAAAAAGAAAAGTACTCAAGCATAAAATAAATGGAAATCATCAAACCAAAAAAAGAAATGAAGAGAACATAGAATCAACTGGAAAACAAGGTTTAAAATGGCAATAACTACATATCTCTCAATAATTGCCTTAAATGTCAATTAATTTAATTCTCCAATCAAAAGACATAGAGTAGCAGATTGGATAAAAAAGAAAGAGTCTGCAATCTGCTGTTTACAAAAGAATCGCCTTAGGGCAAAAGATTTATATATATATTGAAAGTGAGGGGATGAGGAAAGGTATTTAATGCCAAAGGACAAGACGGGAAAGCAGGAGTTGCAATACTCATATCAGTCAAAACAGACTTTAAAACAAAGGCCATAAAGGAAAGCAAAGAAGGACACCATTTAGAGGTAAAAGGATCCATTCAAGAAGAGGATACTGGAGTTCCTGTCATGGCTCAGTGGTTAATGAATCCAACTAGGAACATGACGTTGTGGGATCGATCCCTGACCTCGCTCAGTGGCTTAAGGATCTGGCATTGCCATGGGCTGTGGTGTAGGTCACAGATGTGGCTCAGATCCCATGTTACTCTGACCCTGATGTAAGATGGTGGCTACAGCTCTGATTACACCTCTAGCCTGGGAACCACCATATGCCAATGGTGCGGCCCTAAAAAGACAAAAGACAAAAAAAAAAAAAAGAAGAGAATATCACAATCATCAATATATATGCCCCTAATATAGGAAAACCCAGATACATAAAAAAAATACCTACAGACAAAAAAGGAGAAATTGATGGGAATACAATCATAGTAGGGAACTTTAACACCCCACTAACATTAATGGACAGATCCTCTAGGCAGAATATCAAAAAGGCAACATAGATCCTAAATGACACAATAGAAAAGTTAGACCTAATTGACATATTCAGGACATTACAGTAAAAAAAAAAAAATCAGAATATACATTCGTTTCGAGTGCACATGGAATATTCTCAAGGATCAATCACATATTGGGGCACAAAACTAATCACAACAAGTTTAAGAATACAAAAATTCTTTCAAGTATCTTCTCTGACCATAAGGGCATGAAAGTAGAAATCAAACATGGGGGAAAATGAGAAAAAAAAAGTATATGGAGAAAAAATAACATGCTACTGAAAAACCAATGGGTCAATGAGGAAATCAAGAAGGAAATTAAAAACTACATTGAGACAAATGATAATGAAGACACAACCTCTCAAAATTTATGGAATGCCACAAAAGCAGTGCTCAGAGGGGAATTCATAGCAATATAGGCCTTCCTACAAAAAGAAGAAAAATCTCAAATTGACAACTTAACCCACAACCTAAACGCACTAGAAAAAGAGGAACAAACAAAACCCAAAGTCAGCAGAAGGAAGGAAATGACAAAAATTAGAGAGAAAAACAATAAAAGAGATTCAAAAAACAATAGAAAAAAATCAATACAACCAAGAGCTGGTTCTCTGAAAAGGTGAAGAAAAATTGACAAACCTCTTGCCAGACTCACCAAGAAGAGGAGAGAAAAAACCCAAATAAACAAAATAAGAAATAAAAAGGAGAAAAATCAATCAGATACTGCAGAAATAAAAAAAAAATAAGGGAATACTGTGAACAATTTTATGCCAACAAATTTGACAACCTAGAAGAAATGGAAAACTTCTAGAAACTTAGAGCCTGCCAAAACTGAATCAAGAAGAATTAGATCAACTGAACAGACCAATCACTAGAAATGAAATTGAACATGTCATAAAAACACTCCCTACAAACAAAAGTTCAGGACCAGATGGCTTCACAGGAGAATTCAACCAAACATACAAAAAGGAACTTATACCCATCCTCCTTAAAATTTTCCAAAAGTTTGAAGAAGGAACACTCCCAAAGATATTCTATGATGCCATAATCACCCTAATATCAAAAGCTGACAAAGATACCACCAAAAAAGAAAACTATAGGCCCATATCTTTGATGAATATAGATGTAAAAATTCTCAACAAAATTTTAGTCAACCAAATCCAATAATATATAAAAAATATCATACACCATAATCAAGTGGGATTCATCCCAGGTGCACAAGGATGGTTTAACATATGAAAATCAATCAATATCATACAGCACATTAACAAAAGTCAAAAACCACATGATCATCTCAATAGATGCAGAAAAATCACTTGACAAAGTCCTAAAAGCATTCATGATATAAACTCTTAGCAAAGTAGTAACATAATAAAAACCATTTACAACAAACACATGACAGGTATAATACTCAATGGACAAAAGCTAAAAGCCTTCCCACTAAAATCTGGAACAAGACAAGGATGCCCACTCTCAACACTGCAGTTCAACATAGTATTGGAAGTCCTAGCCCCAGCAATCAGACAAACAAAAGAAATAAAAGGCACCCAAATAGGAAGAGAAGAGGTAAACTGTCACTGTATGCAGATGACATGATACTATATATAGAAAACCCCAAGGACTCAACCCAAAAACTACTTGAACTGATCAGCAAATTCAGCAAAGAAGCAGGATATAAGATTAACATTCAGAAATCAGTTGCATTTCTGAAATACTAGAAAAGGAATACAAAAATACAACACCTTTTAAAATTGCACCCCCAAAATCAAATACCTGGGAATACACCTAACAAGGAGGAAATGACTTATATGCCAAGAACTCTAAAACATTCATCAAGGAAATTAAAGAACATGCAAATAAATGGAAAGATGTTCCATGCTCCTGGGTTGGAAAAATTAATATTGTAAAAATGGCCATACTACCCAAAGTGATCTACAGATTCAATGCAATCCCTATCAAATTACCCAGGACATTTTTCACAGAATTGCAATGAATAATCCAAAAATTTATATGGAACCACAAAAGACCCAGAATTGCCAAAGCAATCCTGAGGAACAAAAACCAAGAAGGAGGCATAATTCTCCCAGACTTCAGGCAATATTACAAAGCTATGGTAATCAAGACAGCATGGTACTGGTATCAAAACAGACAGAAAGACAAATGGAACAGAATAGAGAACCCAGAAATAAACCCAGACATCTATGGTCAATTAATCTTTGACAAAGGAGGCAAGAATAAAAAAATGGGAAAAAGACAAGTCTCTTCAGTAATTGGAGTTTGGAAAACTAGACACCTGCATGCAAATCAATGAAACTAGAACACACCATCACACCATGCTAAAAAAAATAAACTCAAAATGTCTTAAGGACTTAAATGTAAGACAAGACACCATCAAACTCCTAGAAGAGAACATGGGCAAAACATACTCAAACATCAGCCTTACAAATGTTTTCTTAGATTAGTCTCCCAAGGCTACATAAATAAAAGCAAAAATTAACCAATGGAACCTAATCAAACTGACAAGATTTTGCACAGTAAAGGAACCCATAAAAAAACAAAAAGACATCCCACTGAATGGGAGGAAATAGTTTCAAAAGATGCAACTGACAAAGGCTTAATCTCTGAAATATACAAACAACTTATGCAACTCAACAGCAAAAAAAAAAACACAACCTAATTGAAATATGGGCAAAGACCTGAGTAGACATTTCTTCAAAGAAGATATACAGATGGCCAACAGGCACATGATAAAATGCTCAACTTCACTAATTATTAGAGACATGCAAATCAAAACTACTATGATGTACCACTTCACACCTGTCAGAATGGCCATCATTAACAAGTCAAGAAATAACAAATGCTGGGGGGGGTGTGGAGAAAGGGGTACTCTCTTACCCTGTTGGTGGGAATATAAATTAGTACATCCACTATAGAAAGCAGTTATCGAGGTACCTCAGAAAATTAATATAGAACTACCATATGACCCAGCAATGCCACCCTTGAGCATGTATCTGGACAAATTCCTTGAAAAAAAATGCATGCACCCATATGCTCATTGCAGCACTATTCACCATAGCCAAAAAATGGAAACAACGTAAAAGTCAATCAACAGATGAATAGAATAACAGTGTTGTATGTATACACAGTGGAATACTACCCAGCCATAAAAAGATCAAAATAATGCCATTTGCAGCAACATGGATGAAACTAGAGACCCTCATACTAAGTGAAGAAAGTCAGAAAGAGAAAGATAAATACCATATTGTCAGGAGATGTTTCTACAATCTTTTCTTAGCCTCTTTGCTTCTATTTTCTATGCTGAGAACTCCATCTTGTCCTGCTTAACTTAACCCATATTCCTGCTTGAAAAACAGTTGCTGTGCTGGTAAACAACTTAAGCTTAAGAACAAAGACCAAGAAGCATGTTATACATGTGGTCATCTGAATGAGGACATAATGCATTGGTCTAGGCATGCCGGACCTGTGCAGATTGGCCTGCCATTTGCACAGCATGATATATCATGTTAAAATAAAGAGGGACCTCATGGCCCCCATGGGTTTATGAGTGGTCGTTAGCTGCATATGCATCAGCAAGAAGAAGGAGGTGCAAACCTAGGCACGTTGGATTGCCGCAGATAGGCATGCTGTTTGCAGAAGCACAATGATGATTCTCTAGATGCTATGTATAGACAGCTAATGCCAAACTTCCTCAATTGCTAATGATTGTTAAATGCCTAAAGGTCAGAATAAAAGCTTAACCATCTACCAGCTATGTGATTTTTAAAATAATAAAAAAAAACCTATATCCTGCACCCACAACCCCCTCCTCATTTGTTGTAATTCTAAAGAGCACAATAAAAGCAGTGTGGTCTATTGAGGTGGTGCTCTTGGTCCCTGAGGCCTTGAGTGCCCTGGTTCCCACATTTAATTATGGTAAATGTTTCTGTCTTTTTTCATGATAACTTTTTCTTAAGTTTCACAGTGCCCATTCTTCAGCCCTCACATGCTGAGCTGGTCTCGGCACCATATGATATCACTTATATCTGGAATCCAATATATGGCACAAATGAAACTTTCCACAGAAAAGAAAGGCACTCATGGACATGGAGAACAGGCTTGTGGTTGCCAAGGGGTGGGGGGGGGAGGGAATGGGATGGATTGGAAATTTGGGATTTGTAGATGCAAACTATTGCCTTTGTAGTATATAAGAAATGAGATCCTGCTGTATAGCACAGGGAACTATCTAGTCACTTATGATGGAACATGATGGAGGATAATGTGAGAAAAAAAATGTATATATATATATATGTGTGTGTGTGTGTGTGTGTGTGTGTGTGTGTGTGTGTGAGACTTGGTCACTTCACTGTACAGTAGAATGTGTCAGAACCCTGTAAACCAACTGCAATGAAAAAATAAAAATCATTTAAAAATCAATAAAAAATAAAATAATAGATCTGTAAAAAATTAAGTGCTATGAATGTAATTGCTAAAATAACAAAGTAAAAAAATAAAACAAAAATTTATAACATGAAGTGCTATTTTTCCCAGTCCAGTAGCAAAAATATTAAAGGTTGAAAAAATCTAGCATAGCTGAGGGTGTGGAGAAATAAGGACACTTATGAATTATTGGTAGGAATGGAAATTCATATAAACTTTAAAGCAATTTGTACAATACTCACAAGGCACATACATTTTGACTCAATATTCTTAATGGGAGGCCATCCTGTCCTAGAGTCTCCAGCATTATAAACATCTTGAGAGTGAGCCACTAGCGGTCTTTTATCCTGGACTATCTTTCCAAGGATGTTTATACAATGGAAGACAGAGATGATGTCTCCCTCCAGTCCAAAGGAGCAGTTTTTCTGACAACATTGAAAGATAGAGTATCTAAATCCTGAGCAAAGGGAAGGTGTAATTACTGCCCATTATAAAAGGTTCAAATTACCTAAGCTCAAGGTGTCTCTCCTGTAATGCAACTCTTTCTGTTTACTCTGCAATATTTGAGATTTGGAGTACTGACACACATATCAAAAAAAAATGCTGATACTCTGGCTACTGTTGGAATAATAAACTTTCTTCTATCTCTAACCTAGGATCTGCATGTCTTCTACCAACATCCATAAAACTGTAACAGGCTAACACATCTGCTTTGCAAATAAGAAAATCTCAGGCTCTTCATACTTATTGATAGACATTAATTTGAGAACTTTATTCTACTATGATACTAGCACAGGAACACAAAAATATTTGTACAAATGTGTTCATGGCAGTAATATTGATATTGCTTTATAAATGAAAAAAAATGTTCATGGAAAAATGTTCATTAAGTTCATTACATACTATCAATGGAATACTATGAAACCATAAAAAGTGAATTTATAGCCCTATATTTACTGAATGTAAAACATATCCATGACTTATTGTTAAGTCTAAAAGCAGGATATGGAAAACTAGTATAGGAGTTCCCATCATAGCGCAGCAGAAACAAATCCGACTAGGAACCATGAGGTTGCAGGTTTGAACCCTGGCCTTGCTCAGTGGGTTAAGGATGCAGCATTGCCATGAGCTGTGGTGTAAGTCGCAGATGTGGCTCAGATCCTGTGTTGCTGTGGCATAAGCCAACAGCTGTAGCTATGATTAGACCCCTAACCTGGGAACTTCCATATGCCACAGGTATGTATGGTCCTAAAAAAACAAAAAGACAAAAAAAGAAAGAAAACTAGTATATTTACATTTTTATTATTAAATACAATCCTCACTTTAATTCTCTCTTTTACATACATACATTTCTACATAGATATAGGTCAATATGTAAGCAATGGTTAATTCTGAATTATGAAATTTGGAATTACTTTAGTTTTTTCCGCTTATCTACATTTTTTTGTTTTTCTAAAATCATCATGTGTTATCTGGTATTTAAAAAAATAAATGATTCATGCTAAATAAAATTGTGCAGCTGTCTTCAGAATTCATACCCAGGAAGTATCTGAATTATCACACATATGACCCATTAGTGAAGCTCATTTCAAAAAGGGACTGATTGAGCTGAAAGCAAACTATCCCCACTACATGTACATAATATCCTTCAAATTTTGGAGAAGAGATTATAATTGGACAAATAATTCTAAAATTTCTGGCTATATGGCCAAACTCTTGGTTATGTTTGGGTCCATCTGACTCTGTGAAAGCATATTTTCCCTTATGTAACTTCTGAAATCACTATTAAGAGTTGGAAAGTTGGATTTAGTGCTAAAGTAAATTCACTCCTGTTCCAAAGTAAGTGCTCTGTTTATAACACTATTCTCATCAACTTGTAACTGCACACTTTGTGTGAATATGTGTTTAATACAAATTTACACTAATTTTTATCATTTCTGCTAAATTGATATTTTTAAAGGTATATATATTAAAAATGAAATGTTAATTGAAATATAGTTAATTTACAATTTTGTGTTAGTTTCATGTGTATATCAATGTGATTCAGTTATATACATATGTATGTGTATGTGTGTAATCTTTTTTCACAGAACACAGAGCTATGCTCTAGAGTATCAGCCATGCTGCCCAGTAGAGTCACCTGGCTGCCCACCAAAACCCACTATCTTTTTCCTGCTCATGGCTACCCTGTACCTCCCACCCTTCCCACTCCTTGTAGCTGGGATGTATAGTCTTTTTCAGATTCTTTGCCATTATAGTTATTACACATATTGAGTACAGTTCCCTGTGCTCTACAGAAGGTCTTTTTTGGTTATCTATTTTATATATAGTAGTGTGTAAATGTTAATACCGAACTCCTAATTTATCGATCCTCTGCCCTTTTATGTAACTATAAGTTTGTTTTCTATGCCTGTGAATGTTTTTGCTTTGTAAGTAATTTCATTTGCATATTTTTTAATTCTACGTATAAGTGGTAACATATATTTGTCTTTGTCTGACTTACTTCACTTAATATGATAACCTCTATGTCCATCCATGTAATGTGATTAAAAGACTTCCAAAAAACCACAGTCAAGGATTAGATGGCTTCACAGCTGAATTCTACCAAACATTCAGAGTTAACACTTCTTCCTCTGAAACTCTTCCAAAAAGTTGCAGAGAAAGGAACACTCCCAAGTTCCTTCTATGAAACTACAATCACCCTGGTACCAAAACCAGACAAATATACCACAAAAGAGAATATAGTCTAATATCACTAATGAATATAGATGAAAATATCCTCAACATAATATTAGAAAACTACATACAAATATATATTAAAAAGATCATACAACATAATCAAGCAGGATTTATCACAGGGAGGCAAAGATTCTTCAATATCTAAAACTCTATCAATGTGGTACACATCAACACAATGAAAAATAAAAAAAATATTATCATCTCAATAGGTACAGAAAAATCTTTTGATAAAATTCAACACTCATTCCTGATAAATAATCTCTAGAAAAGTGAACATAGAGGGGAGCTACCTCAATATAAAATAGCCATTTATAACAAACACATAGCTGCTATCATTCACAATGATGAATAACTGAAAGCATTTCCACTAAGATCAGGGACAAGAAAAGGATATCCACTTTCACCAACAACATATTTTTGGAAGTCCTAGCCACGGCAATCAGAGAAGAAAAAGAAATAAAAAGAATCCAGATTGAAAATAAGTAAAACTTTTATCACTGTTTGCAGATGACATGATGCTACACTGCCAGAAAACTGTTAGAGCTCATCAATGAATTTGGTAAAGTCTCAGGGTACAAAATTAATATAGAGAAATTGATTGCATTTCTACATATGAAAAATGAAAGATCAGAAAGAGAAATTAGGGAAACAATCCCATCTACCATAGCATCAAAAAGAATAAAATAACTATGGATAAACTTACCTAAATAGACAAAAGACCTATCACTCTGAAAACTATTAGACACTGATGAAAAAATCAAAGAAGACACAAATAAATGGAAAGACATACCAAGCTCTTGGATTGAAAGAATCAATATAGTCAAAATGAAAATACTACCTAAGGAGTCAATGCAATCCCTATCAAATTACCAATGACATTCTTTAGAGAACTAGAACAAAATACTTTAAAATTTGTATGAGAAACAAAGGACCCTGTATAGGCAAAGCAATATTTAAAAAGAAGAATGGGCATGGAAGAATCAGGATCCCTGACCTCAGTCAATACTACAAAGCTACAGTCATCAAAACAGTATGGTACTGACACAAAAACAGAAATATACATCAATGGAACTAGAGAGAAATCACAGAAATAAAACCAAGCCCCTATGGTCAACTAATCTGTGTCAAAGTAGGTGAGAAGATACAGTGGAGGAAAGATAGTCTCTTTGATATATGGTGCTGGACAAACTGGACAGCTGCACTTAAAAGAAAGAAATTAGAACATTCTCTAACACCATACACAAAAATAAACTCAAAATTTATAAAGATGTGAATGTAAGGCCAGATAATATAAAACTCCTACAGGAAAACATAGATAAAACACTCTTTGATATAAATCAGCAACATCTTGTTTGATCCTAGAATAAAACAATAAAGATAGAAATAAACCAATGGGGCCTAATTAAACTTCTGCAAGGCAAAGTAAACTATTAAAAAAACAGAAAGACAATCCACAAGATGGGAGAAAATAATTGCAAGCGATGCAACCAACAAGGGCTTAATATCTAAAATATAAAAAACAACTCATGGAACTCAACAATAAAAAAAAAATCTAAAAATGTGCAGAAGACCTAAATAGACCTTTCTTGAAAAAGACAAATACATACAGATGGCCAGCAGGCACATGAAAAAAAATGCTCAACATCACTAATTATTGAGAAATGCAAATCAAAACTACAAAGATGTACCACCTCACACCAGTTAGAGTGTCCATCATTAACAGGTCAACAAACAACAAATGCTGGAGAGGTTGTAGGAAAAAGGGAACCCTCCTTCACTGTTAGTGGGAATGTAAATTGATACAACCACTATGGAAAACTGAATGGAGGTACTTCAGTAAACTAAATATAGAATTACCATATGATCCAACATTCCCACTCCTGGGTATACATCCGGATAAAACTTTCATTGAAAAACCTACATGTACCATTGTGTTTATTGCAGCCCTATTCACAATAGCCAAGACATGGAAACAACCCAAGTGTCCATCAAAAGATGAATGGATTAAGAGGATGTTGTACATACATACAATGGAATACCATGCAGCCATAAAAAGGACAAAATAATGCCATTTGCAGCAACATGAATGGAACTAGAGATTCTCATAAGTCAGGAAGCAAAATAAAAACACCATATGATATCACTTTTGTGTGGAGTCAAATATGATACAAGTGATCTATCTACAAAATAGAACAGATCATGGACATGGAGGGCAGACTTGTGTTTGCTGATGGGAGTGTGGAGAGAGGGGGACCTATGGGGAGTTTGGGGTTGGTAGATGTAGACGGTTACACTTGGAACAGATGTGTGATGGGGTCCTGCTGTATAGCACAGGGAACTGTGTCCTGACTCTTGGGTTAGGAAAAAAAGTATGGGTGTGTTTGGGGTGATGGGTCACTTTGCTGATCAGCAGAAATTGAAGGAACATTGTAAATCAGCTATACTTTAATAAAAAAATAGAAAATATGATATGTTTTAGGATACACAATATACATACAGTTTTTCTAATTTTGAAAAATATATAGATTTGAGAAAATGTACTCCTATATGGAAAAGGGTAGATTATTGTTTTGCTTTCAATATTGCTGCTAGCTAGATAGGTAGTGACATCCAGAAAAAACAAGTATTTGGAGCTTATTGATAATCGGTACCTTTGAAACAGGAAGATATATATATATAAGGATAGAGAAAAGCCAAGGCAATTCTGGTAGAAATTTGGAACAAGTGAATCTTGGTGTCTTGAATCTAAGAATAAAAGTTATAGAATAGAACTTCTGTTTTTTACTTGGGGATGGAAAATAGAAAGAATTACTTTTGACCTTTCAGTGAAAAACCTGGACCAAGAGAAAGATTAGAATTTTTCTTCAATCCATCATACTACTGACATCATAAGACAATCGAATGGCCCATAATTTAGAGAGAAACATACATTCTCTACAGGAAATGAAAACCAAGCACTGAATTATCTGGGCAAAATGCAATGGATTGGATATCATTTAAGATTTCAGCTGGGTTGAGTGGCAAATAGGTAGAGGCTAGTAAATTGTACATTTGTGAGAGTGTGATGCCCCTGGTGGTTACAGGTACAGAAGGATTATACTTCAGGTTTCATCCTTTTTCTTTACAGATCCACTTAGTGATTTTAGAAAAAACTGAATGAATTCTAATAAAGTCTCCCTCATGTTGCATATATGGAAGATGTGAACAATAGACATAAAAGAGACAAGAAACTCCACTTGTGCTCCTCTTCCCTAGCTCATCTACCAACTGATATCCTATATTTGTGGCAAGAGTGGCAAAAATCACTGCCATCCTAAATCTACTAGTGAAATATTATTGCAGCTAGAGGAAAGGAAAAGAAGGGAAGAGGAATATAGATGGGTAACATTAGGTTCTGGATTCATGAATATGTCAGAAAATGAAGGCCTCTAAAAATGGTGTCTGAGTCCCAGGGACAAAGTGTCTGCTTAATACCGAGACTTAATCCAAACAATAAAAATACACACCACTCCATACTTCAACCAAGCTACAAAAAATATTAAGCAACAAGTAACATGTCAGACAAATATCCTCTCTGAGGCAAAATGCAAAAGGAAGATTTAAGGTTAATCATCATTAGAAAATAATGTTTCTTGACAAACAAATCCCCTTTCTAAATGGAAGTTATCATTAGATGATCAAGTGCAAATATTAGAAATGAAAAACAGAGTACCATTATAAAAATGATTTTGACAGACATATTAATAGTCTTAATATAGCCAATGAAAAAATAGTTAATTTGAAGACAGGTCTCTAGAAATAACCAAAACTAAATCAATCACAAAGAGCAAAAAAAAAAAAAATTGAAAACAAAATTGAAAAAAAGAACAGATCATTCAAAAGTTGTGAAAAAAAGTAACTGTCCAACAAATGGACAACTGGAAACACAGAAGGAGAAGAATGAGAGAATGAGAAGAAATATTTAAAGAATATAGGTGAAAAATTTTTTCAACATGCATCTAAGGATCTCAGGAAAAAACAAGCAGGATAACATGGAAATACACATGCAAACACAAACATTTCTAAGAAGATTATTTTCAAACTGCTTAAAATGTAGAGACAATCTTAAAGGCAGCCAGACAAAAAAGAGATATGCACACAGGAGCAAACAAGCTTTACATACATATAAAGTAAAAAACAAATAAAACTTGTGGAAATGTAGGAGGAAGTTTGCAGGCAGAATAAATTTTATTTTACCAAACAAAATAAAAGGAACAGAAAATGGAAAAATTAAAGTAAAATAAAATTCCTTTTATTCTAATTTTAATTGATCTAAAATGTAAGTGCCTAAATTAAAAATAGTTGCAAGATACTATGTGTTTATATACATATGTAAAAATAGAATGGGTGTGAATACTGTCATTAAGGATGAGAGTGAAGATTTTATTAAGGCTCTTCTATTGCATGAGATGTTATAATTTTATTTGCAGATACACTCTCAATGATTAAAGGTAAATTACAGGTGATTATATTAATAGAATTTTTTAAATGTATAAATAATTAATCAGTAGAGAGATGAAGAAACAAAAATACTTAACCTCAGAGAAGTCAGAAGACAGCTTACAGAATGGGAGAAAATAGTTTCAGATGATGCAACTGACAAGGGATTACTCTCTAAAATATACAAACAACTTACACAACTCAACAGCAAAAAAGTCAACCACCCAATGGAAAAATGGGCAAAAGACCTGAACAGACATTTTTCCAAGGAAGATAAACAGATGGCTAACAAGCGCATGAAAAAATGCTCAACATCACTGATTATTAGAGAAATGCTATGCCGAACTACCACGAGATACCACCTCACACCAGTCAGAATGGCCATCATTAATAAGTCCACAAATAACAAATGCTGGAGGGGCTATGGAGAAAAAGGAACCATCCTGCACTGTTGGGAATGTAAGCTGGTACAATCACTATGGAGAACAGTATGGATGTACGTTAGAAATCTATATATAGAACTACCTATGACCCAGCCATCGCACTCTTGGGCATATATCCAGAGAAATCTTTCCTTGAAAAAGACACATGCACCCACATGTTCATTGCAGCTCTATTCACAATAGCCAAGACATGGAAACAACACAAATGTCCATAAACAGATGATTGGATTAGGAAGAAGTGGTATATATACACAATGGAATACTACTCAGCCATAAAAAAGAACAAAATAATGCCATTGGCAGCAACATGGATGGAACTAGAGACTCTCATCCTGAGTGAAATAAGTCAGGAAGAGAAAGACAAATGCCATATGATATCACTTATATCTGGAATCTAATCTAGGGCACCAATGAACCTTTCCACAGTAAAGAAAATCATGGGGTTGGAGAATAGAAGTGTGGTTACCAAGGTGGAGGGGGAGGGAGTAGGGTGGTTGAGGAGCTTGGTGTTAATACATACAAACTATTGCCCTTGTAACAGATTAGCAATGTGATCCTACTGTGTATCACTGGGAACTATATCTAGTCACTTATGATGGAGCATGATAATGTGAGAAAATAGAATGTGTACATGTATGTGTAACTGGGTCACCATGCTATACAGTAGAAAAAATTGTATTGGGGAAATAAGTATTAAAATAATAATATTAAAAATAAGAAAGTAAAGTGATAATAAAAAATCATAATTTAAAAAAATCTCAATAGCTAGAAAATAAGGGAGACTTTTTTTCATCTAACGCAGTGTATCTGCAAAATAATTACAGCCTACAACAAACTTCATACTTAATATTGAAAGATTCAGTGTTGTGCCCATAACACCAAGAAACAAAGATGTCCTCTTTGTTACTCAATGTATATTCAATATTTTAGCCTGTGAAATAAGAAAGGAAAAGATGTAATGTGTATAACAGTGGGGAAGGAAGTGAAGTGTTTGTATTTACAAATGAAGTGTTTATATTCACATATCGTCTCCAGAGAAGATTCAAAAAATCAACCAGGAATCTAAATCAGCAAGAATTACTAAGCAAAATAAAAAGTTTGCAGGATGCATGATCAATATAAAAGTAAATTGCATTTCTATGTACTTGTAATCAATTTTAAATACAAATATCATTTCAAATAATTTTTAAAATTAAAATAGGTATAGATGTAGCAAAATATCCAAAGGATCTCTATGTTTGGAACTACAAAATGCTAAATAAATCAGTAGAGACCTACATTATTGGAGACCTAGTTTGGGTGAATGAGTTGGATGTCTCAATATCAGTAAGATATCAGTTCTTCTAGGTATATTTCTAAATAAAATAAATCCCTATCAAAATCCCAGAAAGCTTTGTTTTTGCAAATATAAACAACTGATTCTAAAATTTATATGGAAAGGTGAAAGAATTAATGGAACAAAACAAAGCAGTTTTGAAATAAAGCAAAACAACACGGTTTGAGGTTTAGTACTACCTGATTTCCAGTTTTACTTTAAAGCTATAATAATTAAGAATGTTTAGTACTGACAAAAGGATAGAAACATAAAAATCCAACAGAATGATTCCAGAAATATATTACAAAAATGTAGTCAAATGATTTTTTATAAAAGCAAAGGGAATACAATGGAAAAATGTTGGTCTTTTCAACAAATTATTCTGAGACCATAACTTGTAGTTCATACACAAAATAATTAACCTCAAAACATACTACATATTTTATATAAATTTTACTCAAAATATATCATAGATATAAATATATAATATAAACTTAAAATTTTTCTGGGAGAAAATCTTAATGGCCTTGTTTTAACAAAGAGCTTTTAGATTTGACAGCAAAAGCTCAACTCATTTAAAATTTGATTATAGAATTAATTAAAAGCTAAATCTTTTTCTTTCAGGAAGATACTAACAAGAGAATGAAAAGATAAAGCAATGACTGAGGAAAATATTTGTGAATCATATTTCTAATACTCTGCATAAGTAAACAAACTACTATATTTATTTATTTTTTAAAAAGTTTTTCTCTTTTTAGGGCTGTACCTATGGCATATGGAAGTTCCCAGGCTAGAGGGTGAATTGGAGCTGCAGCTGCCAGCCTATGTCATAGCCACAGTTTTGTGGAAACTGCAAAAACCGTGGCAATGGAAGGAGACAAACAGCACTCGGAGATATGGAAAATCAAGGTTTATTCAGCACCAGTGCAGGCTCAGAGGAGTCACCTCCAGAGTCTGAGCACCAGGTCTTTGTTCTCAGTAACTTTTATACACTACAAGGTCTTGATTTTCCCATGTAAGCATCCCGGACCTCCCTCACATCCCCAAGCAGACAGTGTTCCTCCCTAAGAAACTGAGCGAGCAAGGTTACAGAAGCAGAACTGATAAGCAATGTTGGGTACATGATTAGCAGGGCTGCTGGCTTGGACATAGGGCACACAGTTGTTACATTATTACAAGAAGGGTGGTATAGTGACGAGCATAGCTGGAAAGGCTTGCAGCTGCCTTCTTAGCCAAGGGGGGTTGTTCTTTAGTTAAAACTCTATTTCATTCCCCCCTCTTGATGTTCAGGGTGAATCTGCACCCTTTAGAGATCATTATCAGTCATAACCCTTTGGTAGCCTCTGATAAGTAGCAGGTGGGAGGCCATTTTTTTTTCAACCATGGTTTTTATAAAACCTTTTATAATATT